>NC_044552.1:25836588-27244088 GCF_007565055.1 Rhinopithecus roxellana | reverse complement strand
GACCCCTGTCCCAGTCTAAACCCTGGCAGGGGCTGCTTGGTGCCATTTCCTGGCTCCCACCACCACCCCCACTCCTCTGCAACCTTCCCTCCCAAAACTGTATGCATTCAGCCCACTGCCTCCAAGCAGCCCTCCCTGACTGGTCACATCCCACTCTGATGGATCCAATGCTGGTGGCCTTGAGGATTTGGTCTACATCCCATTAGAGACAGCTTTTTAGGCTCTTCTGTCCCCTGTTAGACTGGAAGCTGCCTAAGGATAGCTGCCTTGTCTCCTCCACTAGATTAGGGGTTCCTGGAGGGTAGGAGCCCTGTCCCCTCCATCAGACTGGCACTCTCTGAGAGCAGTGGTCTCTGCCCTTTCCTCTTCCTCAGTCCTTTACTGAGACCAAGGCGAAGGTGGCAGTTGGAGAGCCTTGCCATGGACCACGTGACTTTCCACAAAGCAACAGCATGTAGCTGTGTGACTGCTTGTGGTTCTGATTATGTGGCTCTGCATAGGTGAATGCCCTCCCGCCAGGCCAGATCCCCAGCTCAGCCTCTACCCGCCAGCAGCGGGAAGGAAGCCTGTGGCAGCCCCCACCCCAGGAAGAGAGCTGGGGTATTAATACCAGAGCTCAGGCAGTCCACCTGCAGCTCCCTCTCTCCAACCCAGTTCACAGCTATAGGGCATAGCCCAATGTCCCCATTCTAGACCCACCTCCTCTGGGCATGGGGCTTAGGGGAAGGGGACAGAGGGAAGCAAGGTTTGTATGACAAGGGGTGGGGCAACAGGGCCCAGGGCCCAGGCTGCAAAGTTCTTGACCACAGCCCAAGCCTCCCACTCTCTTTGTGGTTTGGGGAATGGGGCTGGGACCCGGAGATCTGCCCAGGATGTGAACTGAGCCACTGCCTACAAGGTGCTCATAAGCGACCACCACATCCCAGTATCATGGCACAATCCACGTGTCTGAGGAAGCCAGGGTGAGTCAGAGACCTGGGGGCCATTTGGCTGTACTGCAGACTCACAGGATGACCATGGACAGACCAGTCCCATCTAAGGGCCCCAGGCTCCAACTCTATAAAACAAGGGGAGAGATTAAGACTAGATCCAGGGCTCCCAAACTGGGTTCCCCAGAGCCACTGTCTCCACAAGCCACTGGGAACTCCATAGACAGCTGTACAGGTTGTTCACTGCTCTGTGGTGTCGGCATTCCACTCTCTGAGCCATGCAACCTGGCATAGGGCTGTGCCAGCCTGGAAGAAGGGACACTTTCTTCCCACTGACACAACAGAGTTATACAGACTGGTGAGTCACTGGGAAGGGACCCTGCTCCCCCTACATCCACTCCTTCACAGCAATTCACACCAATCTCTTGCATATTGGAATTTATTTTTTTATTTTTGTTGTTTATTAATTTTTTGTAGAGATAGGGTCTTGCTATGCTGTCCAAGCTGCTCTCAAACTCCTGGCCTCAAGCAATCCTCCCGCCTCGGGCTCCCAAAGTGCTGGAATTACAGGTGTGAACTGTCACACCCATGCGAGTTTTAGAAACCACTCAGCTCAGCCACAGAGCCCCTACTGGCTCCGACAAGCAGCGCCGCTGTTTGTGTACCCAGGTTCCTGGTACATGTGCACAGATGCATGCCTGCACACACACACATACCTGCAGCTTCTGCAGCAATACCACATCAGCGATCTTCTCCTTGTCCTGCTTGGTCTGCTTGGCCTTCCAGTACTGCTTCTGGGCCGAGTAGCGGTTCATGGGGCACACCTTGAAGAGGCAGTCTGTGGTGGGGCAGGTTGGGGGTGAGGGGAATGGTTCATGTGGGGCTCAGGGCCCTCCCTGGAGAAAACCCCAGCCTGCAGCTCTGCTCTCCCAACCTTTCCCCATTCCCGTTCCCCGCTGCAGGCAGACAGGAAGCAGTTGGAAGAACCTCATAGAATTTGGAGCATCCCGGAATACGCTGAGTAGAATGGGGAGGCTCAGAGGCAGGTTTGAGAGCAGTGCATCTCACTCGGTGGGGTGCCCTCTTCCTCTGGGAGATGTACCAGAGGCTGCTGGGGCCTCACCCTTATGCCATGTCTCTGCCCAGCTTCTGTGAGTATTGGCAGCTAACAGCTCACATCTGCATCCTCCTTCTGCTAATTGCCTTGGCCAACGGAAACCATCTTGCACACAGATGCCTGGGAAATGGCATACCCCTCTCCCCAGGGGCAGCCCCTATCCAGTAACTGACACAGGAACAGAACAGCCCAGCCTCTGGAGGGGACAGTCTGAGGAGCAGCTCACAGTCCCGAGCTCCCCGTGGGGTCAGGCTGAGGCGCATCTCCCCCTGAAACCACACCCTTGCTCAGCTTCTTCTCTTGCCTATACAGAGAGGAAGAGGCTCCCTCACTGTGTCCTCCTGAGAACTTCCTCAATAATTCACCCATCTTAGGCTCTGCTTCTAGGAATCTGACCTAAGATAAGGCAAATCCAAATTCCAGAAACACGTTCTCTAGTACAATTTTTATTTTGGCAAGTAGATAAAACAATTGTTATTCCCGTAAGCCTAAGCTGCAGGAAGGGTGTCCAATTTTTCTGCTTATCCAAAGGAGGCAGGAGATGGAAAAGCCTGTTTGAAAGCTTGGTAGGAGGGGAGGTAGGATTCTGGGTGCTGATGAGGGGCTGGTGTGGGTGACTGGGCCTGCGTGACAAAAGCCTGGGCTGCCCTGGGAAGCAGTGAGCTCCCCATCACAGGAGGGATCCACAGCCTGGGCATGGAGCAGGACTCAGTGGCCCTGAGATCCCTCTCATGCTGCAGCTGTGTGAGTCCCTGATTGCACAATGCTCCAACAGTGTGGAACAGAAGGGAGATGGTTATGCTGGGGGACTGGAGAGGAGAGAGCCACTGGCGGGTCCCAGAAACAAAACCCCTTCTTCAGGTCCTTTCCTGGTCCCTCTAAGAAAGCTGTGTCTTTTCTCCGGTCAAAGCTGGTCATCCAGTCCCAGGGATCAAAGAAAAACTGGATTTTCCGTCCAGTTCATAAGGAGGCAAAAGTCCCATGGGACCATTAAGAGTAGAAACCGAGTGAACCAAAGATGAAAGAAGACAGAACTTCCTGGAAAGGAAAGGGAAAAATGGCAATTCCACAAGCAGATGGAGCCACCAAGGGCCGCCCCGCCTAGCCACCCTCAGCACTGCCAGCATGAGTGGATATCACTTCCAAAAGAGTACCCAGTTTGTTGGAAAGAGTGTGTGTTTTTTTTTTTTTTTTTTTTTTTTTTTGAGACACAGTCTCACTCTAGCCCAGGCTGGAGTGCAGTGATGTGATCTCGGCTCACTGCAACCTCCACCTCCCAGACTCAAGCAATTCTCCTGTCTCAGCCTCCCAAGTAGCTGGGATTATAGGCATGCACCACCATGCCTGGCTAATTTTTGTATTTTTAGTAGAGACGGGGTTTCGCCATATTGCCCAAGCTGGTCTCGAACTCCTGGCTTCAAGTGATCCACCCACTTTGGCCTACAGTGCTGGGACTGTAGGTGTGAGACACCGCGCCCCGCTGAGAGTACGTCTTTATGGGTTGGGGTCAACCTTCAAGAGGCAGCTGGGGTCCTCCTGCTTCTTCAGGCTGGGTTGGCACTCCCAGGGCTTCCCCACGTCATTTTGTGGATCTCACTGCCTTGTTAGAGGTAGGCAGTTCCCAACAGAGTGGTGGGGAATGGGACACACCAGGGAATGTTCCAGAAATTCAGTGGGTAGGGAGTGATTTGGGTTGTACCACCAGTTGTCACAATGGCACTTAGTGAGCAGAACAGGGATGCTGGACGCCTGCACCACAGAGATTATCCTGAGTGATGCCTGATGGCAAATGTCCTGCCCACACGCATAGGTGGGCATCTATGAGCAGTATTCTGGGCCTAGAGCTATACACAGAGGCACGAATTTTTTTTGCACGGATTTAGCAAACACTGAATTTTCCAGGAATGCAACTCCATTATAAACTGAGGGAAAGCTGCCCTTTGTGTTATTCAAACTTTCCCAGGAGTTTTCTGCTATTTCAGAAAATACATCACTCATGGCCACACCAAATGGGTGCATGTGTGGCTGCCACACTCATGATTTAAAGGCAAGTGGGCTGGGCACATTGGCTCATGCCTGTAATTCCAGCACTATGGGAAGCCAAGGCAGGAGGATCACTTGAGGCCAGGAGTTCAAGACTGGCCTGGGCAACATCGGTGAAATCCTGTCTGTACAAAAAAAATTTTTTTAATAAAAAATTATCAACAGGCAGCAAGTGCTGGGAAAAAATAAAAATAATTTTTAAAAACAAAAACTTAGCCAGGCATGGTGGTGTGCATCTGTAATCCCAGCTGCTCAAGAAGTTAGGGCCAGAGGATCACTTGAGCCAAGAGTTCAAGACCAGCATTGACAACATAGCGAGACATTGTCTCTACTAAAATTCAAAAAAATTAGCTGGGCCGGGCACGGTGGCTCAAGCCTGTAATCCCAGCACTTTGGGAGGCCGAGGCGGGCGGATCACAAGGTCAGGAGATCGAGACCATCCTGGCTAACACGGTGAAACCCCGTCTCTACTAAAAAATACAAAAAACTAGCCGGGCGAGGTGGCGGGCGCCTGTAGTCCCAGCTACTCGGGAGGCTGAGGCAGGAGAATGGCATGAACCCGGGAGGCGGAGCTTGCAGTGAGCTGAGATCTGGCCACTGCACTCCAGCTTGGGCGACAGAGTGAGACTCCGTCTCAAAAAAAAAAAAAAAAAAAATTAGCTGGGCATGGTGGTACATGCCTGCAGTCCCAGCTACTTGGGGGACTGAGACAGGAGAATCACTTGAGCCCGGGAAGTCAAGGCTGCAGTGAGCCCTGATCATGCCACTGCACTCCAGCCTGGGTGACAGAGCAAGACTCCATCCCCAAAAATAAAAAATAAAAATATGGATACGGATAGATTGTATTATTTATGAATTCCACTGTATGTTTTTTGCTACCCTCACCAGACTCGGGGTGGGCAGGCTAGCAGGGACTGGTACAGCTCATTACTGTTTCCCCAGCCCCTAACCTGGGGCTCAGCAAGCATCTGCCGGATGCATACATCAACCCAGAAATGACTTCCTCCTGTATAAAGAGGTAGGGTTTGATTTAACCTTGGAGGGAGGAAGAGGTTATGAGGCACACAACTGGAGGAAAGGGCAGGAGATGGGAGAGGATATGGTGCATCTGGGAACAGGACACCGGTCCCTCCTGGCAGGGGCAGGGAGCTCATGCAGGAAAGAGGGGCCAGGCAAGGGAGGTGCTGAGCTGAGACCGGAGGGGCTGAGAGGTGCAGGGCCCTGTGTCTGAGCCCACAGGTCCCGGGGATTGTCAGCCACTTGATCTCCACATGGCCCACCAGCCCCTTTGGCCCCTAGTCCAGACAGGAGAAAAGGCGGAAAGGGACAGGTACAGCCCCTAGAGCAGGGGTCTCAAGCTTTTCCGACCTTGACTCACCCAAGAAATAAAACTTAGATCATCACTGCTTAAAACGGCATGACTCCCTGCCCCCTGGTCTTGGTACCAGGCTCCAGGTCTGACAGGGCTGAGAACCATGGTGACCATCTATGGTGACAGAAAGCAACTAAAACAACGGAATTTTTAAAATGTGTGTTATGCTAAGACTTAAAGAATCGACAAGATGGTGAAGAATTACCCAACCAAAAGAGAAGACAGAAAGGAAAACAAAAGAGATATAGAAATACCCAGCTACTTTTGCCTTGAGGCGACTTCCTGATTCCCAGCAGCACGGACTTTTATTTTGACAGCTTCTTCAGATGGAAGTATCAGAGGCCCAGGCCCACAGAAGGTGAGGGGTCAACAGGAGATCGGGACCCTAAAGGGGTACAGTCTCAGACAAGGGCTGAACTCACAGTAGAACAGCTCCTACCAGGAGCTAAAGATACCAGTTGGAATCCCCCAGATGGTTCAAGAAACCCCAAACTTGAGCTGGGCTTCAAGAGGGCTTGAACTGGTGAGACCCCCAGGAGTCTGGCAGAAGGAACAGCAGGGTCTTCCTGGAGGAAGGTACCTTCATCCTAGACTCAAACCAGACTTTTCAAGCAATAACCAGTATATGCTCAAAGAAAAGCAGGAATCCTTGGGAACCAGACACCACGAGGGAGAACAAGCCCACAAAATAGACGCTAAAAACAGACACGCGCAGAGACTTCAGACGCAGACATCACCTGTAAAACAGGTATGTCTTCTCTGCTTCAATCAATAAAAAAAAAGCTTCAAGATCCCTGCAGAGAACAGAAAACGATAAAAAAAAAAAAAAATGACACGGCAGAAGAAAAAAGAACCAAGTAGAACTTCTAGAAATAAAAAAAGCTTCAATAACCAAAATGTAAAACTCACCGGACATATTTAACCAGAGAATAGCCAGAGTTGAAGAAAGAATTAATGAAACCCCAACAGCCCTTACAGGGTGGAAGCATTCCAATTCTATCCTATCCATTTCTGTCAATGATGGCTGAACCCATTCAAGTGACTTCACAGCCCACTAGCGAGCGGGTCAGAGCCTGTGTCTGCATGACAAACACTGCCCCGAAGCATCCCTGGGACAGCAATGAAGTCAGAAAAGAGCCCTCCCTGCTCCTTACTCCTCCGTATCTTTCTTGGAAACTTAATACCTGGAACTTGTGAGATTCAACTTTTTCTCTCACATTGATCCTCCCTCAGAGCCTTGCCCTCACATGCACGTGCCAGAAGATGCCAAGTGAATGAATAAACAAGTGGGTAGACTCAGGGCCTGTCGCCATACACATCCCATGCTTCTACTGCACTGTGCTCCTTGCCCAAAGGCAGGCCTGTCAGAACCCCAGAAGGGGCCTGAGCCTTCTTTGTCACTAAACCACAGGGCTGAAGGGCAGAGAGAAGGACAGGTAGCCAAGAGACTGGGCCCACACAGGAGTTGCAGTTTCAAAGGCCATGAGAAAAGGTAGAGGGTCCAGGGAGGTTTCCTTGTAAGGATTGTTGTGTCCTGGGGTACGTACCTGTGGATGAAGGGGCACAGGGCTGGTGAGGCTGCAGACAAGAGGCTATTCATTTATTAAATAAGGTCAGTCAACATTCACCCAAAACTGACTAAGGTGCCTACCACTCCAAATGCCCACTGCCACTGCATACCATCATTCCACGGCAAGGGGGACAGCTTTAAAATATACAAACTCCCAGGCCCTCCACAGATCTTGGCAGGTCTGATGTGAAGTCTAGGAATATGCATTTTTAATGGCACCTCTCCCCCACCCCTTTTCTACCCCAGATGGCTCAATCAAGCACCAGAGCAGAGGATCCAAGTCAAGGACAGAGAGCAAAGCAAGTTATACAGTCACGGTAATGTACAAGCTCTGCATGAAATAATGTCTGTATCTGCTTCCAATTGTCTTCAATGTTTAGACTCAACCTATAAAACAAAACACACAAGATGTCATTGTGGTTATGCAAGAGAATGGAAGGGTTATTCAGTCTTGATGACTTAAAAATAAAAATAGGCCGGGCGTGGTGGCTCACGCCTATAATCCCAGCACTTTGGGAGGCAGAGGCAGGGAGATCACCTGAGGTCAGGAGTTTGAGACCAGCCTGATCAACATGGAGAAACCTCATCTCCACCAAAAATACAAAATTAGCCAGCCGTGGTAGCAGGCATCTGTAAGCCCAGCTACTTGGGAGGCTGAGACAGGAGAATCGCTTGAACTCGGGAGGCAGAGGTTGGGGTGGGCCAAGATCGCACCACTGCACTCCAGCCTAGATAACAAGAGCAAAACTCCATCTCAAAACAAAAAAAATAAAAATAAAAATACACGTGGCATAGGCTGGGCACAGTGGCTCACACCTGTAATCCCAGCACTTTGGGAGGCCAAAGCGGGTGGATCATGAGGTCAGGAGTTCAAGACCAGCCTGGCCAATATGATGAAACCCCATCTCTACTAAAAATACAAAAAAAATTAGCCAGGCGTGGTGGCGCAAGCTGATAATCCCAGCTACTCAGGAGGCTGAGGCAGAGAACTGTTTGAACCTGGGAGGCAGGGATTGCAGTGAGCCAAGATTGCGCCACTGCACTCTAGCATGGGCGACAGAGACTCCATCTTGGAAAAAAAAAAAAAATACACATGGCAGCCTGGGCGTGGTGGCTCACACCTATAATCCCAGTACTTTGGAAGGCCAAGGCAAGAGGATCGCTTGAGCCTAGGAGTCCAAGACCAGCCTGGGCAACTTGGTGAGATCCCCCAATTCTACAAAAAGTTTTTAAAACTAGCCGATCTGCTGACACGCACCTGTGATCCCAACTACTTGGGAGGCTTGAGGCGGGAAGATCGCTTGAGCCCTGGAGGTCCAGGCTGCAGTGAGCCATGATTGTGCCACTGCACTCCAGACCCCGTTTCAGAAAAGAAAAAAAAAATACACATGGCAGTAGTGGGAGGGAGACATGGACAGAGTGCTTGGAGGAATTGAAGAATGAGGGTAAAAAAAAAGGGGGGTACCTGAGACTCTCAGGTTTATAAAGGTGACCCTAGATAATCTACAGGCCACAGGATGCTGTTGGGAGGATGAGGGGGAGCAGTGGAAGAGCAGGTCATGAGAGCTAAATTCTCATCTATCTTAGAAGGGCACCAACAGATACTCTAAAATTGGTAAATCAAGCAGTAGTGGCTGGGCACTGTGGCTCATGCCTGTAATCCTAACACTCTGGGAGACCAAGGCAAGAGGACAGCTTGAGTCCGAGAATTTGAGACCAGCCTGGGCAACACAGTGAGACCTTGTCTCTACAAAAAATTAAAAAATTAGCCAGGCGTGGCGGCACATACCTGTAATCCCAACCGCTCAGGAGGCTGAGGTGGGAGGATGGCTTGAGCCTGGGAGGTCAAGGCTGCAGCAAGCCATGATTGTGCCACTGCACTCTAGCCTGGATGACAGAGCAAGACCCTGTCTCAAAAAAAAAAAAAGAAAGAAAAAGAAAAGAAAAAAGAAATAGCAGATTAATCATAACATTTGGAGACATGGGGGTAGCTAGCAGAAGAAACCATGAAAAGAGTTAAAAGAGGTTGCTCTCTCTTATTACATTGCTGGTGAGGGTGCAAAATGGTACAACGGCAGTGGGGAGCAAGAGCAAGTGGCAATCACAGAGCTCCCACACTCTGCCTCAGCAACCTCACTGCTGGGCCTGCATTTTCGGAGTGCACCTCCGCTTACATAAAATGACCACAGAAGAGGGTCTTTGCTGAAGCACCAACAGGAATAATAAAAGACTTGAAACAGCCCAAGAGTCCCTCAGGGGGACTGCTGAAACAAATTACGATAGAGCCACATAACTCTATGTGTGGAATGCTACGTAGCCACAAGATAGAGAGAAATTCTGACATACACTGCAACATGGATGAACCCTGAGGACATTATGCTAAGTGAAATAATCCAGTCACAAAAGGGCAAATCCCATATGGTTCCACTTATATGAGGTACCAAGAGTAATCAGATTCATAGAAACAGAAAGTAGAATGGTAGTTGCAGGGGTTGCGGGAGAGGATGAAATGGAGAGTTATTGTTTAATGGGTATCGAGCTTCAGTTTTGCAAGATGAAAAAAGTTCTGTGGATAGATGGTGCTAATGGTTGCACAGCAATTAAAATGTACGGAATGCTGCTGAACTGTAGCTTAACGATGGTCAAGATGGTAAACTCCTTGTTATGTGAATCTTACCACAATTAAAAATAAGTGACTTTTGTCAGGCACAGTGGCTCACGCCTGTAATCCCAATACTTTGGGAGGCTAAGGTGGGCAGATTGCTCAAGTCCAGGAGTTTGCTTATTTTCCAGCCTAGTCAACACAGTGAAACCCTGTCTCTACAAAAAATAAATAAATTAGCCAAGCATGGTGGCATGCACCTGTAGTCCCAGATGCTCTGGAAGGTGAGGCTGGATTGCTTGAGTCCAGGAGGTCAGGGTTGCAGTGAGCCATGGTGTCACTGTACTCTGACCTGGGCAACAAAGCAAGACCCTGTCTTAATAAATAAATAAATAACTTTTTTAAATGTTTAAGACAAATTACTATGTAATTTGTAGGAGACTATTTTCTCATAGTTGTCCAGGATATGCAACTAAAATGAATATTTTTTTTCATCTTTTTTTTTGAGACAGGATCTCACTATGTCACTCAGATTGGAAAACAGTGGTGCAATCACGGCTCACTGCAGACTTGACCTCCTGGCCTCATGCGATCCTCCCACCTCAGCCTCCTGTGTAGCTGAGACTACAGGAGTGTGCCACGACACCCAGCTAATTTTTGTATTTTTGTACAGATGGGGTTTCGCCATGTTGCCCAGGCTGGTCTCAAACTCCTGGGCTCAAGCGATACACCTACCTGGGTGTCTCAAACTGCTGGGATTACAGGCATGAGCCACCACGCCTGGCTAAAGTGAAGATAATTAATGAAAGAGAAAGAGAGGAAGTTTGAGCTTCTATATATGAAGAGAGGAAGATCTCCAGAAGGGTCTGTCTGCAGCAAGATTTATAAAGCAAAACCAGCAAAGAACAGAAGAGTGTATACAGAATGCTATCTTCCTGTAAGAAAAGGGAAAATCTGGCTATATGTTTGTATTTGCAGAATGGAACACTGGAAGAGACATAAGAAATTAAAGACAGTGATGACCTAAAGGGGCAGTGGTGGAGGGGCTGGGGAGTGGGAAGAGGGTGGGAGCAGACTCTCAGTGTGTGTTTGTACGATGTTTTGATGTTTTAACTGAATGAATAAATTACCTAGTTAGATTTTCTTATATGGTTGTCCCTGGAGAAAGGGAAAGAAGGTTGAGTGAGGAGGGTAGAGTGGGGGACCAAGGTAGAGTGGGGGATCCTAGACCATGTATTTGTCTTACTTTTATAAAAAGGAAAAAAAGGAATGAGTACATTTTTGGCCGGGCGTGGTGGCTCATGCCTGTAATCTCAACACTTTGGGAGACTGAGGTGGGTGGATCACAAGGTCAGGAGTTCGAGACCAGCCTGACCAATATAGTGAAACCCTGTCTCTACTAAAAATACAAAAATTAGCTGGGTGTGGTGGCGCGTATCTGTAGTCCCAGCTACTCAGGAGGCTGAGGCTGGAGAATTGCTTGAATCCGGGAGGTAGAGGTTGCAGTGAGCCGAGATCGTGCCATTGTACTCCAGCCTGGGTGACAGAGTGAGACTTCATCTCAAAAAACGAAAAAAACAAACAAACAAAAAAGTACATTTTCAGTGACCAAAAAACTTATGAAAAGATGCTCAGCCTCACTAGTAGTCAGAGAAATGCAAACTAAACCACAGTAAGATGCCATTTCACATTCAGCAGGCTGGAAGAAATTTAAGTGGGACAAGAACAAGTGTGGCAAGGAAGTGGGCAGAGCGAAGGGAGCTGCCTGCACAGTTGCCACAGGGTCACTTCTCATGCCATGGAGGTGCATCCCTCTCACCTAGTAATCCCCCCACTCAGAACACACCAGAGGAACCCGAGCACACGAACTTAAGGAGGTTCACTGCAGCATCGCAGGCAATTGCCAAAAGCTGGAAATGAGTTGAAAGTCCATCAACAGGAGCAATGAAGGGATTCCGTTTATCACCCAATGGAATGCAACATTGCAATTAAACACATGAACTACAGCTGTGTGTATCAACTCCAATAACTCTCAAAACAGTACAGAATTTATTTTTATTTTAATTTGTTTGTTTGTTTGTTTGAGACAGCGTCTCCCTGTGTCACCCAGGCTGGAGTGCAGTGGCGGGATCTCGGCTCACTGCAACCTCCGCCTCCCGGGTTCAGGCAACTCTCCTGCCTCAGCCTCCTGAGTAGCTGGGATTATAGATGCCCACCACCACACCCAGCTAATTTTGTATTTTCAGTAGAGACGGGGCGGGGGGGGGGGGGTTCACGATGTTGGCCAGGCAGGTCTCGAACTCCTGACCTCAGGTGATCCACCTGCCTTGGCCTCCCAAAGTGCTGGGATTATAGGTGTGAGTCACTGTGCCCGGCCAGGAATCAGTATAGAATTTTAAAAGTGCAAAAGGATTTGTCAGAAAACTACCTTTAATATATGGGGTTTAAAAAAATATAAAAACTCAGCCAGGTGGCAGTGGTTCACACCTGTAATCCCAATACTTTGGGAGGCCAAGGTGCGTGGATCACCTGAGGTCAGGTGTTCAAGACCAGCCTGGCCAACATGGTGAAACCCTGTCTCTACTAAAAATAAAAAATTAGCTGGGTATGGTGGCAGGCGCCTATAATCGCAGCTACTTGGGAGGCTGAGGTGGGAGAATCACTTCAACTCGGGAGGAAGAGGTTGCAGTGAGCCAAGATCGCACCATTGCGCTCTAGCCTGGGTGACAGAGCGAGACTCAATCTCAAATAAAAATAAATAAATAAATAAATAAATAAATAAATCAAAACAAAAACCCTGTATTGTGCACAGTTACATCCCTATGCATTAACAGCAAAAGCATTAAAACAGACCCCTGGTCAAAGCCTTGTGTTAGGCATGAGTAAAAAATAAAAATAAAAAAGGTCCTTGAATGATGCACACCAATTTCTGACAAGTGTTTACCTCTGGAGAAGGCAGGAAAGGAAGGGGAAGGGAGGAAGATGTAGCGGGCTTCGGCTACAGCTGTGTTAATTCTTTAAAAGTAAAAAGATCTGGGCCAGGCACAGTGGCTCACGCCTGTAATCCCAGCACTTTGGAAGGCCGAGACGGATGGATTGCCTGAGGTGAGGTGTTCAAGACCAGCCTGGACAACAAGGTGGAACCCCCATCTCTACTTAAAAAAAAAAAAAAAAGTAAAAAGATCTGAAATAAATGTAGCAAAAAGGATTTGACAAAGCTCAGCAGTGGGTGCATGGGGTGTGTGTTATTTTTCTCTTTCTTTTTTTTTCCCTGAGACAGAGTCTTGCTCTGTTACCCAGGCTGGAGTGCAGTGGCACGATCTCAGCTCACTGCAACATCTGCTTCTTGGGTTCAAGCAATTCTCCTGCCTCAGTTTACCAAGTAGCTGGGCTTACAGGCACGTACCACCATGCCCAGCTAATTTTTGTGTTCTTAGTAGAGACAGGGTTTCACCATGTTAGCCAGGCTGGTCTCGAACTCTGGACCTCGTGACCAGCCTGCCTCAGCCTCCCAAGTGCTGGGATTACAGGCGTGAGCCACAGCACCTGGCCCTATTTTTCTCTTTACTATTGTATAGACTTGAAATATGTATTTTTTTTTTTTTTTTTTTGTATTTTTTTTTTTTCAGTAGAGACGGGGTTTCACCATGTTAGCCAGGATGGTCTCGATCTCCTGACCTCGTGATCCGCCCGCCTCGGCCTCCCAAAGTGCTGGGATTACAGGCTTGAGCCACCGCACCCGGCCATAGACTTGAAATATGTCTTAATCACAGTAACAATAAACCGGGCTTGGAGCATGGACAGGTAGAGAGGAGGCGTAGGCTGAGGAAGGGGGCATCCAGCATGCAAATGGAGAGCGGCCACCTCATCACTCTCCTCCCTGACACCTGCCCCCACACACTTGTCTTGGGGGCACTCAGGCTGGGGGTGCAGGTTCTGAGCTTCCCTGAGGTAGACTTGGAGACAGGGGCTACCCAGTCCCTTGCCCCAACAGGAGGAGGAAGAGAAGGAAAAAGGGCTAGGAGAGGGAATGTGCCCCAGGCTCAGCCCAGTCAGCAGCTCGGGACTCACTGCAGCCACAGCCTAAAACCTTACAGCCAGGCAGAGTTCAAGGGCTGGCCTAGCGTGGGTGCCACACATACCAGGGCATCAGCAGCCTGGGCCTCCCAGGGCCTCATCAGCTCTGGAAATAATTCCCTGAACATGTTGGGGCTTAGGGTGTCTTCGAAGGTGGCTGGAGCTAAAGCCACAAGCAAAGAGCCATGCAGGGGTTCCTTCCCAAGGTGGGAGTGGTGGGGGCTTTGCGAGCTCAGCCTCCAGGGTCAGCAAGTGAAAGGAGAGCTGGCAGGGAGTCGGGCAGGGAGCTGGGAGTCCCAGCAATGGCCAGGCTCACCCCAAGATGTTAGGAGGCAGAACTTCTAGGAGTCTTCAGGACAAGGCCATTTCTGATGACCACCAGCCAACTTCCAAAACGCCTGTCATAACCCCACCCCCTTGCTGGGTCCCACCCTCAAGGGCCAGTGGAAACAGTGAAAGCCAGGACTCCCGGCTTGAGGCCAAGCCCCATCTTTGTCTTTTCTGGGCTCCAGTGTCAAAACTGAAGAGGCTATAGTCCGTGTCTCTCGTCCCACACTGTAATGCCCCAACTTGTACTCGCCAGCCACAGAGTGTACGGAGGCCTGGCTCTGTCCCAGAAGGTCAGCTCTATTCAGGTCCCAACAGGGCCATAGGGAGTCCAGAGGGCCCTCTACCCACCTCACCAAGACACCAAGGAACCAGGAGCTTGGGCAGAGAAGAGGGGGAAGGAGATGGGGTCTGAACCTTTCTCTTCCACATCATTTTGCTGGATGGACCCAGCGAGGCTATGGGACCACACCCAGGTATGGCGGGGGGAGGGAGCCCACTCACAGACTTTGGGAAAATGGAGAAGAGATGGAGGCCTGGGGGAGGAGGGAGGGAGAAGGCGCGATGAGGGTGGAGGAGGGCAAGAAGTCAAAGGAGCATTTGTTCTGCTAAGTGGCCTTGTTGTTGTCAAAAATTGGCCCCAAACTCTGTCCACTAGAAGCCTAGGGCAAGTCTTCCTCGGTCACACCCACGTCCCTGTCACCAGCCTGTCACACCACACAGCTGCCCACACACACCTCGACATACATGCAAACCTTCCCCTTCCGGTCCTGGCAGAGCCCACCCATGGGACCCTCACCTCTCTCTCTCTCTCTCTATCACTAAGTTCCTTCCAAGAACTAGACTAAATCCTGCTACTAGATCGCAATCCACCCTCCATTTGCAGCCTCCTCCTGTCTCTACCCATCCGTCCTTCAGGGAACTGGGATAGGAGAGGTCAGAGCTGTGCCTCCAAGTGAGCACAGGAAACCCACAGAGCCTGGGCTCCACTGGGGGAATTCTGGGTGGGTCACAACAACAAAACATGGAGCAGCCAGGCCTGAGTGAGGGGCAGGGCAAGAGGACGCTGGGGAGGGGCCCCATGCATGCATTGATTCCTCAAATGTGCTCGGGGACCCACCATGTGGCAGACACTGCAGGTAAAACAGCAAACAACAACAACACAGAAATGCCTCCCCTGGTGGAACTGACATTCTAGCGGGGCAGAAAAATGGCAAACACAAATAAATAAAATACAGTGAGCACGGCAGATTCACGCTACAGAGAAAAAGAAAGCAGGGAAGGGAGGTGGGGCCAGTGGTATGATTTTGTATTGAATGGTCTGGGAAGGCCTCGCTGAAGACGTGAGACCTAAAGCCGCTGAGCATCTGGGCTGCGTGGATATTTGGAGAAAGAATGTTCAGAGCAGAGGGAACAGCAAAGATGTGGAGGCAGGAGTGTGTCTGGTGACTAGGAGGAATGGCAGGGAGGCTGGTGTGGTTGCAGGGAAGTGGGAGGGGCAAGGGGGAGAGGATGAGGTGGAGAGGCAGCAGGGGCCAATGGTGTAGGGCAAAGGGGCCTTATGGTGGTGAGGCTCGTCCACCAGCCAAAAGCCCCTATTCAGAGCCCTGTGATGGAAGCAGGAACAGAATTGCAGATCGGGGGCCCCTCTGTAGGTTCCAAGCGATAGGCAAGCCCCCGGCAGCCAGCCAGCCTAGGATGCCGCCAGATTGTCTTAAATCCCAATCCCCCTCCAGCATCTCCCTCGAGGACAATCCCAGCTAAGCTCTCCCCAGAGGAGCAGCCACGTGGGCAGACTTGGTGGCAGCAGGCCCAGCGTGTTGCTGCCTGTTCCCATCATGCCCACCACACCCAGGACCTGTCTGTCTGACTGTCGGTCGGTCTCAGCCCTCACAGGCAAGCACAACAATAGCACCTCACTCTGGCTCGGCATAATGACAGCCAGGATATTGTTTAATCCCCACAAAGGTCCTCAGCCTGCTGCGTGGCCCGAGGAGCCCACTGACCACACAGGAGAAGGCCCCACGAACAAAGTCACTTGCCCATGGTGAATTCTCACCAACTTCCCACCGAGGGGCTTTGTTATTAGAGCCTCCTACAGGGCAGGACTCACACACAGGACCGGGCTGAGGACACAGCCAGGGTCAGAAGAGTTCTGGGGTCCAAATCTCTTACCATGCAGATGAGGAACTGCGGCACAGGGAAGGGCTGTCAGCAGGGTCTCCTAAAGCCTAAGACAATTCTCTTTTCCACCCATTCCCTTAGGAAACACCCAGTCACACAAAGAAAGCCCTGCAGCTGTGGGGATTTTGGAGGGGGGGAGAATGGGCCCCTGGCCAGAAGTGGGTGTGGCCCTGAGAAGTGGGTGTGGCCCTGAGAAGTGGGGTGTGGCCCTGGAAAATGAAGGGAATGGCGTGTCTGTGCCAAGATGGCAGCAGTGCAAGCCAAGGGGGATTCCACCGACAGCAGAGTGAGGTCTGCAGGGCAGCGCCACATCTAATCCAGCCGCTGGGGCTGAATGCAGTTGAATAAATTTAGTCGTAGGTCCAGGACCCTGCAGCCTGGGACGGGCGGGGGCCGAGGAAGCGGAGGTCTTACCTCGGAACTTCTTAGGAGGGTTGTCCAGGTCCCCGGCCGCAGGCTCCACCACACAGCGGTCATCCACCAGCCTGGGGGACAAGGCAGCTCGGTCAGCAGGAGAGAAGAGACCTATCTCCCACAGCATCCCTCCCTTAGAGCAGAGCATGCCAGGCACCAGTGAGCCCCTAAGATAATTCCTCCATCTCTAACAAGCTCCCCACCATCAAGTCATTCTTTCCTGGCATCACTGTTGAAAGGCAAGGTGTCTCTTGGGGGTGGGGAGAACCCCAGGAAGAACACAGAAGCACACCCAGCCCACCCCAACCCCCTGACTGGAGCTGCAGCTGTACTGGGGGTACTCTGCCGCCAGTCAGGACTGTCACATGCTGCAAGTGTATCTCCTGTCCCAGCCCTGAGACACTGCTGCCCTGATGGGAACGGGCAGTGGGTGAAGGGGGCAGGAGAGGAGGAGAAAAACAAAAGCATAGAGGAGTGGAAGGGAGAGAGACAAAGAGAGTCAGAAAGATAAAATGGATGAGAAACAGAAGCTAGAGAGAGACCAGAGACAGACAGATGAGAGAAGCATAGGAGACACCAAACTAGCTGCATGAGTCTTTAGGTCTCCAAGGAAGGATGATGAGTCTCACGCCTTCCCAGTCTCAGTCAGGCCTCATTTCATAGTCTCCCCTTTGGTTCACTCTAGGACAATCTCCTTCTTATAGCCATGCTGGCGTTAATCTCGCATTTCCTGAGGGCATTCATTTACTCATTCATCTATCCACCCATCCACTCATCCCTCCACCCATCCATCTACCCAGTCCCCCATCATCCATCTATTCATCCACCCACCCATGCACCCATCCATCCACCCATCATCCATCCATCTACCCATCCAGCCACCCTTCCTGCATTTAAAATCTGTCAATGCCACTCCAGCCTCTAAGATAAAGTGATGCTGCTCACCCACCGTGTCAAAGGACAACTCTGTCTCAACAACCCCATGCCTGTTACCTCTGAATTCTCACCAACTTTCCAGCAAGGGGCTTGTTTTTAGTGCCATTTTACTGAGAAGAAAATCAAATCTGAACATTAAATAACGTGCCTAAACTCACACAGCTGATTTCAAAGCCCATGCTCCTTCTGTACCTCCCCTCCCTGGGTTGGTTAAGAAGGTCTTTTCTGTTTTCTTTTTCGAGACACAGTCTCACTCTGTCGACCAGGCTGGAGTGCGGTGGCGTGATCTTGGCTCACTGCAACCTCTGCCCCCCGGGTTCAAGCGATTCTCCTGCCTCAGTCTAATGAGTAGCTTGGATTACAGGCACCCACCACCATGCCTGGCTAATTTTTGCATTTTTAGTAGAGACAGGGTTTCACCATCTTGGCCAGGCTGGTCTCAAACTCCTGACCTTGTGATCCACCCGCCACAGCCTCCCAAGTGCTGGGGTTACAGGTGTGAGCCACCACGCCCAGCCTAACAAGGTCTTTTGTGATCTGACCTCTACTTACTCCCTAGCTGGCCTCACTATTTCCTTGCCCCAACTGTACTAAACCTCCAGTTGATCCCAAGGTCCCCGGAGCTCTCATCTCTCCAGAGGCAGTCCTGGCAGCCTGCAATGCCTTAATATTCATTGCACCCTTAATATTCATTGCACCCTGAAACCACAGGCCTAGCAAAACTCCATCCTTCCACCCTCAGCTCTGCTCTCCTACTCTGCAAAGCCTTCCTTGGCCAGTGCCTGTGGGCCTCCCTCCTTCATGTTCCAGCACCTGGTCCTGGCAGTGTCTCTCCCCACTTCTTGACTTGCTGTGTCTACCTGTGAGTTCCTTCAGAATGGAGCCCCTATGTGTTTTCTTTGGAATGATTAGCACCTCGCACAATGCAAAGTGTTATGATACAATAAGAAATATATATTTGGTCTTCATCCCAGTTCCTGGCTAGAGCTCCTAAAGCCCTTGTAACGGCCGGGCGCGGTGGCTCAAGCCTGTAATCCCAGCACTTTGGGAGGCCGAGACGGGCGGATCACAAGGTCAGGAGATCGAGACCATCCTGGCTAATATGGTGAAACCCCGTCTCTACTAAAAATACAAAAAACTAGCCGGGCGAGGTGGCGGGCGCCTGTAGTCCCAGCTACTCGGGAGGCTGAGGCAGGAGAATGGCGTAAACCCGGGAGGCGGAGCTTGCAGTGAGCTGAGATCCGGCCACTGCACTCCAGCCTGAGTGACAGAGCGAGACTCCGTCTCAATAAAAAAAAAAAAAAAAAAAAAAGCCCTTGTAACTTCCTAAGTGATAAGGGCAAGAAGAGTTACAACGTTGAGATTTTTGTTTCTAGTTCCTGAAATAGATCGGAAGCAATAAAGATGAAATGGCATGAATTTTGTTCATTCCAAGCTTCTTTCAACCACACCTGGTTTTATGTTAATGAGGTGATTCTTGGAAAGCCCCTGAGGATGGGGCTGCCAGGGGAATAACCACGTAATTTGAGGGTTCCCATTTTCAGCCCCACCCCCATCACAACCTCCCCCTGGAAGGAGAGAGCCGCTGAAGGTTAGGTTAACCACCAATGGCCAATGGTTTAATCAATCATGCCTATGTGGCCGGGCACAGTGGCTCATGCCTGTAATCCCAGCACTTTGGGAGGCCGAGGCCGGTGGATCATGAAGTCAGGAGTCCAAGACCAGCCTGACCAACATGGTGAAACCCCATCTCTACTAAAAATACAAAAATTAGCTGGGCATGGTGGCGCATGCCTACAATCCCAGCTACACAGGAGGCTGAGGCAGGAGAATCACTTGAACCCGGGAGACAGAGGTTGCAGTGACCCGAAAACACGCTTGCACTTCAGCCTGGGCGAAAAAGCAAGACTCCGTCTCAACAAAAACAAAACAAAACAGAAAACATGCCTATGTAAGGCAGCCTCTGTAAAAACCCAAAAGGAGCCAGGCACCAGTGGCTCACACCTATAATCCTAGCACTTTGGGAGACCGAGGCAGGTTAATGACCTGAGGTCAGGAGTTCAAGACCAACCTGGCCAACATGGCGAAACCCTGTCTCTTCTAAAAATAAATAAATGAATAAATAAAAATTAGCTGGGTGTGGTGGTGCACGCCTGTAACCCCAGCTACTCGGGAGGCTGAGGCAAGAGAATCACTTGAACCTGGGAGGCAGAGGTTGCAGTGAGCCGATATCAAGCCACTACACTCCAGCCTGGGCAACAGAGCAAAACTCCGTCTAAAAAAAAAAAAAAATTAGCTGGGTGTGGTGGCACACGCCTCTAACCCCAGCTACTCAGGAGGCTGATGCAGGAGAATTGCTTAAACCCGGGAGGCAGAGGTTGCAGTGAGCTGAGATCGAGCCACTGCACTCCAGCCTGGGCAACAGAGCAAAACTCCGTTAAAACAAACAAACAAACAAAAAACCAGGTTCAGAGAGCTGGGCTGGTGAACACAAGGGGGTACTGGGAGGGGGTCACCCCTGGAGAGAGCCTGGAAGCTCTGTATCTCCTGCTCCATATTAAACTCTTCCATCTGGTTGTCTTTCTGAGTTCTGTGAGCCATTCTAGCAAATTATTAAACATAAAGAGGAGGTTATGGGAACCCCTGATTTACGGCTGTTTGGTCAGAAGCACCAGAGGCCCAGACTTGCGACTGGTGCCTGAGATGACGTTAGTCTTGGGGGACTGAGCTTTCCACCTGTGGAATCTGACACTGACTCCAGGTAGATAGTGTCAGAATTGAATTGAACTGGAGGACATCCAGGTGGTATCCCGAGAGTCTGTCTCCTTTCCTCTCCCCACCTCCAGCACCTGCTTAGTCTCTGGCCCTCTTCCCTTCTCCATCTGCACTCGCATCGTTGGGCATCTTGACCACACTCATGAACTTAAAAGCACCTCCAATACATTCACTGAGAACTCCAGCATTCGCCTCCCACGAACTCCAGCCTCGGAGATCTAACTGCCTAGTCGAGACATCTCTACTTGGATGTCCACAGGCATCGCAAACGCAGTCTATGCAAGCTGAGCTCCTGGCCTCCCAATGGAACATGCTCCTCCAGAGGTCCTCCCCATCTCAGTTGATGGCAACTCCATCCTTCCAACTGCTTGGTCCAAAAACCTTGGACCTTTCCTTGGCTCCTCCCTTCCACTCACACCTCACACCTAACCTGTCAGGAAATCCTGTGGGCTGCATCTTCAAAATACACAATCAGGTACAGAATTGGACCTCTTCTTGTCACTTTTACCACCACATTATCCAGGCTCCCACCAGCTCTCACCTGGATTTCAGTAACTACCTCCTCATTGGTCTCCTGGGTTCCCCCTTCACTCCCTTCAGCATATTTCCCACACAGAAGCAGGGGGATCTCTTTAATTTTTTATTTTTTTGAGACGGAGTCTTACTCTGTCACCCAGGCTGGAGTGCAGTGGTGTGATCTTGGCTCACTGCAACCTCCGCCTCCAAGGTTCAAGCAGCTCTCCTGCCTCAGCTTCCCAAGTAGCTGGGATTATAGGCGCCTGCCACCATGCCCAGCAAATTGTTTTTTTTTTCATAGAGACGGGGTTTCGCCATCTTGGCCAGGCTGGTCTCAAAATCCCGACCTCAGGTGATCTGCCTGCATTGGCCTCCCAAACTGCTGGGATTTCAGGCATGAGCCACCGCCCCCAGCCAAGGGATCCCTTTAAAAGGTAAGTCAAATCAGGCCAGCACTCCACTCAGAACACTCCAGAACCACCCATCTCAGAATAAAACCAAAGAACTTACATGGCCTGAAAGACCCACATGGTTCACCCCCTCACCTCTCTGATTGTATCTCCTCCCCATCCCCCTTCCCCTCACCCCTCTACTCCAGCCCTGGAGCCCCCTCCAGGCTCCTCAAAGCCCTGAGGGGACTGGGCACTGGCTTTTCCTCTGCCCAGAACACTCTACCTCCAGGATCCTCACCTCCTTCAGATCTGGGTTCAAACAAGCCTGTTCCCACGGAGACCCTCGCTCCCATTTTTATTAAAAATTGCCAACTGCTTCCTGCCACACTCGGTATGCCCCTCCCTATGTAATTGTTATCCACAGCCTTTATCACCACCTGGATGGCTAGCTAGTTTACTTATTTTGTTTACTATCCCTTACCCTGACCCCACGGAATGTAAGTTCTGTGAGGGCACAAACATGTCTGTTTTGCTCCCTGCCATATCCTCAGCACCCAGACCACTGCCTGGTGCAGAGAGGGCACACACAAAACGCATACCGAGTTAATTAATTCATTTTACGAGCTGTGCAGTAAAGTACACAAGAAGCAAAAGACAAGGTCCCTGCCTCAGGGAGTTTAAAATCTCATCGGGAAGACAAATCACATACTCAGAAGATAAATAATAAAAAGAATATGTATTAGAGCCAACTGGTGGTACCAGTCGTGGGTTTTGTCTGAATTCAGGGAAGTGAGAAGTCACTGCTTCGCCAATCAGAGAAGGTGTCGGAGAAGCAGGAGCTGCTCAGAGCCTTGAATAATTCATAGAATTTCCTGTGAGATATTAGTGAATCAGATTTGCTGGTTGTCTCTTAGCAAAGCCCTGAAGGGAGGGGACACAGGATGGATGAATTTTGATGGTGAGAGGAAGAAAGCATTGACCAAGGGTGATGGAGCCACAGGGCAGCATCGAAGTTGTGCAGCTGAAGAGAGGCTGGCGGCAGTCCCCACCGCCTCCATCTTGACCAGCACACAGGGCCTTGTAGAGGGGGGAAGAGGAAGAGGCCGCAGAGTCCCCCTCCTCAGAGGGTCCCTGTCTGAGGAAAAAAACCCATCCTCATCCCTGACCCCTCCACGCCTCTCCTGGGAACTCCTTGTCTGGGTCACACATGCAGGAAAGACACGCAAATTTGGGGGCCAAAGTGTTTTTCCTCACCCCTCTGGGCAAGCCCACCTGGTCATTAGGTGGATGTCCATCTGTCCGAGCCTACGCTGGCACAGCTTCTGAGACATGGCTTCTGAAGCCCCGCTTCTCCAACTCGGCCCCTCCCCATCCCAGGGCCCGGCGGTCCACAAAGCAAGGAGTGCAAACAAAAGCCACTTAGAGAAGGCAGGGACCGGTCAGGAGGGGAGCACGGACTCCGGAGGGGAATTCAAACAAGGCTGGGAAAGAAAACATCCCAGATGTGCAGCTGAGCAGACGAGAATTTTCTGTGGAAGGGACTGGAGCAGAAAAGCAAGCCCTGGGCAGGGCTAGGGAAAGCAGGGCGGGTTGGTCAGGAGTGAGGACTTGGGAAGCAGGCGATGGGACCTTGGGCATTTTCTCCTGGGTCCGCCAGGACCAGCAAAACAGGCATCATCTGGGAATGCTAGGCTCCTTTCTGTGTCCCCCAAGAACCTCCAAGGGGTGGCACCTTGCCACCTTGCCTTCCTTGTTTTATTCTCCAGCTGGTGTTTAGCGCAGCCCCCACCTGGTGTGTGTAAATAAAGAAGCTGGCCCTGGGCAGATGTTTGCAGGGTCCCACCGTGCCCCCAAGCGCCCCTCACCCGTGTCTCTGTGCATACTCATTAGGCCTGAGGGATCCCATGAAGGTGATCTCCGGCGAGAGCGGGGCGAGAGGGGACGGGAGGGAGCGTCGAGTGAAGTCATTAACAGATAAGCAAGAAAGCTCTTATCAGATGAGCTGTCGGGAGACCTGGGGCCAGAGGGAGGCCCGAGGGCCGCGACACAAGTTAGGTAAGTTTTGATGGAGAGGGAGCTTCACCGGGCGAGGCCAAGACCTCTCCATCACTGCGTGGTGGGGGCGGTTCTGAGTCCGCGCGGCTCGGGAGAGCTTCGGTCTGGCCGCCCTGGCCCCGCCCCGCGCCCGCCCCGCCCCCCGGCGCTCGGGCCCCTGCCCTGGCCCTGCCCGCGAGCTCCGGGCGTCCGGCCCCGGCCCCGGCCCCGGCCCCGCCCCCGCCCCCGCCCCGGCGGCGAAGCGAAACTCGCCGCCCCACGTGCAGCCGTCTCCCCCGACGCGCCGCAGCTGCCAAGGGAGGGCCAGCGCGGCCTCGCCCCGGCCTGCCTCCGACTGTGGGCCGCTGCCAGGACCCCGCGCCTCCGCCAGACGCGCCCGGGGGCGGGGCAGGTGATATGCAGTTGCGCCCGCGCTTTCCTGCTCTCCCCGGCTCGTCTGCCCGCGGAGGGCGGCCCCGGGGGACCCCTCCCCACCTGCTGGCACCGACGTCGCTGGCCTTAGCGCCCCACCCCGACTCTTCCTTATGGCGGGCACCTGTGTTTATCAAACTAGCCGGACCACAGGTGCCCTGCTGAGTGCGCATCTGGCGCTGAAACCAGAGCCCGCGCTCTACAGGGGAAGTGGCCGTGTCGCTTCACCCCTCTCCCCAACGCCTCCCCACAAGGTCCCTCCACCCACAGGCCCCGGAAAAGGCCTGTTTCCACCCTCTACCAGCCCACCGATCTCACTGTCCAGACTCTACTAGGATGACACCCCATCCCACTCCTGCCATCTCAAGGCCAAGCTGAGGTTCCCGCGTGGTTCCCTGCCCACGCCCACCTACGCCCACCACCGACATCGCTCCTCATCTAGAGGCCAATGGTACCCCAGCCAAGATCACAGAAAAACTGCCCCTCTATCGCGCGACTCTATAGTTTATCAATCATTTTTACATCCAGTATCTCATTGCGTTCTTACCACAGTCCAGTGTGAGGCCCACAGAGTGGATGGAACCCCTGAGCCACACAGCTGGTCAGAGAATGGCACAGACACAACCCAGGTCTCCATCTACTCAACAAACCTCACTACGAGCCTACTATGTGCTGGGTGTGGTCCCCACCCTCCGGGATCTCCTGCGACCATGCTGAGTGCAGAGGACAGGAGCCCTGTCTACACCTGTGTGTCCCCTTCTCCCCTCCATTCAGGACCAGCCCAGCAGAGGCTCAGGAGCCCAGAGGACAGTCCCTACAGTGCGCCTTCCATCCACTGGGAGGCACAAGACCAGTCTGAACAGCAGAAGGAGCCAGAGGATGGGACTACAAGGAAAGGGTCCTGGCTGGAGGCCTGTGGGCAGGCAGGGCTGTTCTGGGCTCTCTGGAGAGGAGCTGGTTGACAGCTTGCTCTAGGGTTGCAGGAGTGCATAGTCCCTGAAATGCCCACAGGGTCTACACCCCAAGACCTTGATCTGAGGTAGGAGAGGAACACAGCTGCATCCCATTCTACCCCATTCCACCCAGTGTGGACTTTGAAATCCTGGTGGGTGCCATGGGAAAGGCAGCAGGGCGGGTCAGTGCTGTCTGGAAAGATTAGATAAGGAGGAGGAAGGGAGCTAGATAGAAGTAGGGCAGGTGACTATCAAGGAGCCTGACTCAAAACCTGCACCTACCAGCTTGGCCACGATCAGAGCACCATGGGAAGGGGAATGACAGACTGGGGAAATCCCCACAGGACCGTGAACAACCCCCCTCCCCCATTCAGCTGTGGATGAGAAAACTGTCCCTGCGGCATGGAGGAGAAACTGATCAGCCCAGGTCACATAAGTTAAGGAACAGCAAGTTCCAGATCCCAGGTCTTCTGGCTCCCAGCCCCAGACACTGGCTGTAGGCGGAGGATTACCTGGTGCGAGGCAAGAAATTGAAGGCACAAACTGTTTCAGTATAATAAGGAAAAGAGTTAGAATAAGAATAGTCATAAGACAAGTTAGATAGAGAGATGATCATGGACAATTGGCAATTATTATTATAAACATTATTAATCTTTAGCTTTTAATATTACTCTTTGTTGCATTACTAATATAACCTAGGAATAACCAGTGGGTATAGGGTCAGGTGCTGAAGGGACATTGTGAGAAGTGATCTAGAAGGCAAGAGGTGAGCCTTCTGACACGTCTGCATAAGGGCCGCTTGAGGGCTCCTTGGTCAAGCGGTAACGCCAGTGTCTGGGAAGACACCCGTTACTTAGCAGACCATGAAAGGGAGTCTCCTTTCTTTGGAGGAGTCAGGGAACACTCTGCTCCACCAGCTTCTTGTGGAAGGCTGGATATTATCCAGGCCTGCCCACAGTCATCCGGAGGCCTAAACACCTCCCTGTGGTGCTGTGCTTCGGTAGTCACACTCCTTGTCCATTTTCATGCTCCTCCCGTACTCCTGGTTCCTCTTTGAAGATCGTAGTAGATAGCAGCAGAAGAAACAGTGAAAGTCTTAAAGTCTTTAATCTTTCTTATAAGTGCAGAGAAGAAAACGCTGACGTATGCTGCCTTCCCTCTATGCTTCGGCTACCTAAAAGGAAAGGGCCTCCTATCCTGTAATCTCATGACTTGCTTCACCTTGTCAATCACTTAGAAGATTCACCCTCCTTACCCTGCCCCCTTGTCTTGTATACAATAAATATCAGCGAGCTCAGTCATTCGGGGCCACTACTGGTCTCCGCGTCTTGATGGTAGTGGTCCCCCCAGCCCAGCTGTTTTCTCTTTATCTCTTTGTCTTGTTCCTTTATTTATTACAGTCTCTTGTCTCCGCACACACGGGGAGAACACTGGCTAAGCCCCGTAGGGCTGGACTCTACAACTGGCCACCACTCCACAGATGCAGGCCAGCCCCAAGGAGGACACTCCAACAGCAGGCACTGTCAGAACACTGGGATGGGCTGGTGGTGGGTGGAAAGCCTGGGGAGGCCCTTTCTCCAGATAGCCAAAGTCACACCTACTAGGTGGAATGTTAAGAGAGGAACCCGGATTCACTGGTTGGGGTTCCTGGCTCATCAGAGAAAAGAAATTAACTCCTGCATCCCTGCAAAAGCAACCATTTCCTTTGCCTCTACATATCTTTTTTTTTTTTTTTTTTGAGACGGAGTCTCGCTCTGTCGCCCCGGCTGGAGTGCAGTGGCGCGATCTCAGCTCACTGCAAGCTCCGCCTCCCGGGTTCCCGCCATTCTCCTGCCTCAGCCTCCCGAGTAGCTGGGACTACAGGCGCCCACCACCTCGCCCGGCTAGTTTTTTATATTTTTAGTAGAGACGGGGTTTCACTGTGTTAGCCAGGATGGTCTCGATCTCCTGACCTCGTGATCCACGCGTCTCGGCCTCCCAAAGTGCTGGGATTACAGGCTTGAGCCACCGCGCCCGGCCTACCTCTACATATCTTTACCAAGAATCCACCCTGTGCCAACCAAGGGGCCAGGCAGTATATGGAATATATGGAATTTAAAAACAAGTACAGCTAAAGCCTTCAGAAAGCTTGAAGTCTAGAAAGGACAATAAGCCATACACACAGAGAACCCCAATAGTCTCTCCAGGAAGAATGGAGATAGCAAGAACAACTAAACTTGGCCCAGTAGAAATGAAGGTTGAGGCCAGTGTCCCAGCCTGCCTCTGCCACAGGCCTGGGTTTCTGGCTGTCAGGGTCAGGCAGGCTCTCTGACAAGTCCTGGGGTCTCTACAGCGGTGCTGGGTGCATGGGAGGACATATCAGTAAGGCCAAGGAGAAGAAAGACAGGGATCAGGAGACCAAAGGGAAAGCTGGGAAGAGAGGGAGAAAAGGTGCAACCATGACCCGCCAGCCAGCCCTTGCCTCATATATTTGGCCTGCCAACCCCAGGCTTGTCTCCCACTGTCCATAACCCAGAACTGGATTCTCAGTGTTTCTCACTTGACAGAGTAACTGAGGCTGTAGGACCCTCAGCAGGGCAGACCTTCAGGCCAGCTCGCCCTGCCTCCAAACCTCCGCAGAGTTCTCTGGGACACAAAGCAACAAAGGCAGCTCTGACAAATCAATCCAGAAAGTGAAGCAGCCTACACCACAACCCTGCCTTGCCAGAAAATTGGTGTTCATGGTGGAAAAGGAGATGGGGGCAGGGTGCTGTTTTAGATTAAAGGAAACTGAAGAGGCATAAGAAAATGTAATACGAGGCCGGGCGCGGTGGCTCAAGCCTGCAATCCCAGCACTTTGGGAGGCCGAGACGGGCGGATCACGAGGTCAGGAGATCGAGACCATCCTGGCTAACAGGGTGAAACCCCGTCTCTACTAAAAAATACAAAAAAACTAGCCGTGGCCGGGCACGGTGGCTCAAGCCTGTAATCCCAGCACTTTGGGAGGCCGAGACGGGCGGATCACGAGGTCAGGAGATCGAGACCATCCTGGCTAACCCGGTGAAACCCCGTCTCTACTAAAAAATACAAAAAACTAGCCGGGCGAGGTGGCGGGCGCCTGTAGTCCCAGCTACTCGGGAGGCTGAGGCAGGAGAATGGCATAAACCTGGGAGGCGGAGCTTGCAGTGAGCTGAGATGCGGCCACTGCACTCCAGCCCGGGGGGCGGCAGAGCGAGACTCCGTCTCAAAAAAAAAAAAAAAAAAAACTAGCCGGGCGAGGTGGCAGCGCCTGTAGTCCCAGCTACTCGGGAGGCTGAGGCAGGAGAATGGCGTAAACCCGGGAGGCAGAGCTTGCAGTGAGCTGAGATCCGGCCACTGCACTCCAGCCTGGGCGACAGAGCGAGACTCCGTCTTAAAAAAAAAAAAAAAAAAGAAAATGTAACACCAGGACCTTGACAGGATCTCCGTGGTTTTTTTTTTTTTAGATGGAGTCTCACTCTGTTGCCAGGCTGGAGTACAGTGGTGCGATCTCGGCTCACTGCAGCTTCTGCCTTCTGGGTTCTAGTGATTCTCCTGCCTCAGCCTCCAGAGTAGCTGGGATTACCAGTGCCAGCCACCACACCTGGCTAATTTTTGTATTTTTAATAGAGACGAGTTTCACCATGTTGGGCAGGCTGGTCTTGAACTCCTGACCTCAGGTGATCCACCGGCCTCAGCCTCCCAAAGTGTTGGGATTACAGGCGTGAGCCACCACGCCGGGCCTGACCATTGGTTTCTTTAAATCAGGATCCTAGGCCGGGTGCAGTGTAATCCCATGCCTGTAATCCCAGCTCTTTGGGAGGCCGAGGCAGGCGGAACACAAGGTCAAGAAATCGAGACCATCCTGGCCAACATGGTGAAACTCCATCTCTACTAAAAATACAAGAATTAGCTGGGCGTGGTGGTGCGTGCCTGTGGTCTCAGCTTGAGCTTGAGCTCAGGAGTTCAAGGTTACAGTGAACTCTGATCATACCACTGAGGACAATGGGCACATCTGACTATGGATTGGGTCTTGAATGCTATTAGGAAACTATTAATTCGTGTGATCACAGCACTGTAGTTACATAGGAATGTATAATAAAATATTTAGATGTGAAAAAGATGCAATGTATGTAATTTATCACAAAATCCTTCAGCAAAAAATACATGTATCAAATGTGACCACTGTAAACAATGATTAAGTGTAGGTGATAAGCAAATTAGTGTTCTAAATGGTTCTCGCTACTTTTCCTGAATTATATTTATGCCTCAGGCTGTGAGAGCATACGTAAAGGCCAGAGCCACCATAAGTAAGTGACCTGCAAAGTCTACCCACTGCCATCATCATCATCATCTTTGAGACACAGACTTAATTCTCCCTCCCATTACCTATATCACCCCCATCATCTATTTCTAGACTCATGCTGGAGAAGAGGGCTCTCCTGCACTGTGCAGGAAGGGCTAATGGCTGGCTGGCTGAGTGACGGGAAGAGCAATTTGTTAATCAAATATGCACAGGTGTCTGCCTCAAGCACCTGCAGCTGCTCCTGGACTGAGATTTGTGTTAACCCCTTCTGGCTCTGCCCACCTGCTGGCAAAAAAACATACCACTCTGATCATTTTACTTTCTCACTGAAGCCTCTGCAGTGAGTTTCTCCTGACTGCCTCCCCAAGTGGAAATCCCTCTGTAACGTGGCTCCACCTAGTTCCATCCCCAGCCCACACCTTGGACTCACTGTGTTGTGAACGCCCAGCCTTATTTCTGCACCCACGATTTTTCTCACAGTCCCTAGCCTGAAAGGCCCTGTAACTTTCTCTCCTCAGTCCCCTGCCGCATGACTCCAAGCTCTCTAAGCCAGGGGTCCTGACTGCAGGGAATTGTGACTGCAGGTACAAATGCTGGGTGCCACTGGCACCTTTCGCATGTCCAGCCTGACATACCCAAGGGGCTCAGAGCTCACATTCAGAGGCCTGTGATGAACTTAGTAGAGATCTGGGTTCTGCTTTCCTCCTTTCCCAACCCCAGGTTTCCTCCCCTCCACTCACACAGTCCTCACTCCTAGAGAGGGGTGCCCCAGCCCCACATGGGGTGAAGTCTAGAGAGCAGGGCTGGGGGTGGACATGCAGGGACCCAGGCATGTGTGCAGAGGTCATCCAAACCCAGAAACCTCCCCACAAGCTGAAAGCAGAAAGCTGGTGTGGCCCCACCTAAAACTCAGCATGTGTCCCCACCCCCAACCCAAGCCACCACCCCAATGGGCCAAGCTAGGGAGGGGATGTGGGGTCAGGAATGTAGGGCAGGGCAGAGTGTGAGCAAGTGGCTCCAGCAGGATTCTTTCAGGCCGGCAGGATTCAGGCCAAGGAGCTGGATGCAGCCTGAGGACCTGGAGTCCCAAGGTGGACGTGTGGCACTGGTTCTAGGCTGAGCCAACCCTGCGCCACCCCCTCTGCACTTCATCCCTTCTCCATCACATCCTCGCACTGCCTGGGAAGTGCCTGACACCTAATCTTAAGGGCAGAGGCTGGTCTTACTCCCCACATGCTAGTGCAACTCTCACACATGACATGAATCAGGCCTGATCCTCTGTGGCACCGAGTTCTGTTCCCATACCCCTCCACCACCACAGAAACACAAAAAGTTAGGGAGCCTAAGAGTTAAAGGTGTACCTTGTCTTTGATCTCCATTTCTGGAAACGTATTACCTGAGAGGATAACTATAACTAGACAAGTGTTCAGGCATGTGTGCACTAGGATGTTCAGGGCAAATTGTTCTTAACAGCAAAAATTTACAAAGAGCCTGAATGCTGAATACTAGAGCTGCTTAAATAAATTAAGGTACAGCATACCATGGCTGTGCAGCCGTAACAATGGTGTGTTGGCATAGGAAAATACAGCTCACTCTACATATATCCAAAAACGGACGGGGTACAAAGCCATACGTGCAGTTTGATAGTGTTTGTAAATGTTCATTTATGAATATAAAAGGCTAGAAGGTCACAGAGAATGTTCATGTAAGCCATAGTGGTATGACAGATCATTTTTCTGAGTTTTTCACATTTTCTCCAAGGAATGTATATTTTTTTTTAATCTGAAAAATATATATATTTTCAAAAACTGAGTTGCATGGATTAGGCTAAGACCAAGACTCTGCCTTGGGGTACAGAACAGAAGTCTAACATCTCATTCCAGTGAAATCACAATTAAATGAAAGCCAAGCTGGGCGCAGTGGCTCATGCCTGTAATCTCAGCACTTTGGGAGGCCAAGGCAGGCAGATCACCTGAGGTCAGGAGTTCAAGACCAGTTTGACCAACATGGAGAAACCCCATCTCTACTAAAAATATTAAAAAATTAGCCAAGTGTGGTGGCGCATGCCTGTAATCCCAGCTACTCAGGAGGCTGAGGCGGGAGAATCGCTTGAACCCGGGAGGAGGAGGTTGTGGTAAGCTGAGATTGTCCCATTGCACTCTAGCCTGGACAACAAGAGTAAAACTCTCTGCAAAAAAAAAAAAAGAAAAAGAAAGAAAAGGCAGGTCTGAAATCCACCCAGGGAATGCTGTCAGCAAAGGAAGGGCAGTCCCCCACTCCTGGAATTACATGTGTCTCCGAGACTTAAGGCTCAAAGGGCCCCACTGCACAGAATGGAACAAGCTGGACCTGTGCCTTGATTACCACTGATTCTCCAGTGCCTAAAACAGTGCCTTGCCTAGCACATGGTAGATGCTTAATAAACGTTTGTTGAATGACGTTATGAAGTCTGATGAGGGCAAAGAGATGGGCCTTCTGGGCTGAGGGGCAGGTAGACCTAGCAGGCAGGCTTCCTCACAGCCTGTCAGGCTGGGAGGGCCCCAAGATCAGGGATCCAGGCCCTAGGTACTTATTAAAACCACCTGGAGAACCTTTTAAAACTCCAACACCCAGACCCCAGCCCTAGAGATGGTGATTCAATTGTTCTGGCATGGGACTCAGAGCTGAAATTGCTTTTTTTTTAATCCCCAGGCGATTCTCAGCTACACCCAGAGCCCCTTAGAGGATAATGCAGGCTGACAGAAACTCACTCTGAGAAGGCAGGGCCTTGTTCAAAACACCCAACAACGGCCAGGCATGGCGGCTCATGACTGTAATCCCAGCACTTTGGGAGGCCGAGGAGAGAGGATCACTTGAGCCCAGAAGTTTGAGATTAGCTTGGGCAGCAGAGGGAGACCCTGTCTCTATAGAAAATACAAGAACTAGCCAGATGTGGTAGCACATGCCTGTAGTCCCAGCTACTCGGGCGGCTGAGGTGGAAGGATTGTTTGAGCCTAGGAGGTTAAGGCTGCAGTGAGCCCAGATAGCACTACTGCATTCTAGCCTGGGTGACAAAGACCCTATCTCAAACAAAACAAAACGGAAACCACCCAAAAAGTTGGTGACGGAACATGAGACAGACACCCTTCCTGAGAGCTGTGCCTCTGAGGTTTCTGACCTAGGGATCCTGAGCCTGGAGACCTGGGGCTTCCTCTATATTTACTCCCATACTTTTTGGGTCCTGACCTCCAGGGAAGTAGGTCAGGCTGGCAGGTAGACAGGGAACCCCACGGTTAAGAGGCAGCGTCCCCTACTCACTATGATTACCCAGCCCTGGGTGAGCCAGGTCCAGAGGCCCTGAGAGCTCCAAATGAGGCTCCAAGGCTGAGCCATGGGTGGGCAGAGGCACTTTGACAAATGTTGAAAGCTTAGCTCCAAGACTCAGTTCACCTGCACTCCCCCAGTTTACTGTCTGTGGGTCTGGGGCCACCTCTCCAGGTACTCAAAAGAGATCTTCGCCAGGCACAGTGGCTCACGCCTGTAATCCCAACACTTTAGGAGGCCGAGGCGGGTGGATCACCTGAGGTCAGGAGTTTGAGACCAGCCTGACCAACATGGAGAAACCCCGTCTCTACTAAAAATACAAAATGAGCCGGGCGTTGTGGCACATGCATGTAATCCCAGACACTCGGGAGGCTGAGGCAGGAGAATCGCTTGAACTCACGAGGCGGAGGTTGCGGAGAACCAAGATTGCCCCATTGCACTCCAGCCTGGACAACAACAGCGAAACTCTGTCTCAAAAAAAAAAAAAAAAAGAGGTCTTCAAGAGATGACTTGAGATCCTGATGGGTTCACCCTGTGTACCCAAGGCGACTTCTCCCTAGCCACTGGCCTAAGGCCATATTAAATCCTCCACTTTTTGTTAGCCCTGATCAGCTACTCCAGCCCTGGCCTCTGCTGCTCCCACCTGTGGTGAAGGATAAAGCAGTGGCATTGGCCTCGCTCTCCTGCCAAAAACAGGCGTGGGCCTGCTTTCCCTTGCCGGCCTGCAGTCTCAACCGCTCCTGGATCCACTCCCCAGACCCCTCCCGTCCTTCTTATCCAGAGTTAATGTACAATCTTCACCAGGACCTCTTATTCGCCAGGAGGCTTTAATTGGCCTCCTCCACTTTGCACTGAAGAACTCTGGCCAGAATCTGAAGATTGCCTCTGCCTCCCTCCCTAACCAATGGCCCCTTCCCATCTCCCAGGTGACCTGGCCAATCTGCCCACCAAGGCCACCCCTGACTTCAACACATTCATTTTTATCCAGCCCTTACTGGGTACCTCCTGAGGCCCACACACTGGGCACTGGGTTAGCCCCGGAATTCAGTCAAATCAGCCTACGGGTTCACAGACATGGGCACCAACGGCCTCGGGAAAAGCAGAGGGGACCAGAGTTAAGAAAGGAGGCAGAAGGATTCTGAGGTGGATGAGGCAGAGAGAAAATCACTTAGAGCAACACCCCTCACACTTTAATGCACCAGTCCCCAGGGATCTTAACACAATGCAGATTCTCATTCAGTAGGACTGGGCATGGGGTCTGAGATTCTGCATTTCTGACAAGCTTCCTGGTGACGCTGAAGCTGCTGGACTGATCACTTACAGCACTTATAAATCATTCCTTCTTTGACTCTTAAGTTCCAAGGAAGCAGGAAGCACAGCTCCCTTAATCACTACCAAGTTCCCAGCACCCAGTACAGTGCCTGTGGACCTGCTAAATATATGAATGGTGTTAATCCTGGCAAGGTGCCCAGCATTAGATGGGCCTACAGGGAAGCCTCCAATGTGAGGAACACCAGAGAGTGGTTTGTACAAAGCAGACAAAGCAGTTCAAAAGCATAGAGGACAAAGGGTTAATTCTGCCCTAGGGGTAAGGGAAGCGGGATTTCTCAAAAGAGGCCACTTTGCATTAAGCCTTAGAGGGTGGGACAGATTTACCCAGGTGGAGACTTGCTGAAGGGCGGGAACAACCCAAGAGCAAAGGTAAAGAGACTGAGAGCACGGGACAGGTTGCAGTGCGGTGCACCTGGAGTTCCAGGTGTGGGAAGGTGAAAAAGCCCCAGAAAAGTATGATGCAGACCTGCACAGGCCGATGCTAGAAAGTCATGCTAGGAGGGTGGATGCCCGCTGGTGGAACATCAGGAGATGTTGGAGGTGTTTGCAGGGGGAGGGCACCCTGGTGTAGAAGGGCTTTCTAGAGGTCACCAGGATCTGTCCCAGGATCAAGGTAGACTGGAAGAAGCAGTTCCTGGGGTGGGAAGGGCCAAGGTGGGAGGAAGTTATGGAGGTAAGAGAGGGAATCCTTTGTGAGGGAGTGAGGCCTGCATGAGGGTAGGGGAAGCAGCAATAAGATGTTTTCCCTGATTCTGTTAAATCTCACAGGTGCTAGGCAGGGCACGGTGGTTCACACCTATAATCCCCAGCACTTTGGAAGGCTGGAGTGGGCGGATTGCTTGAGCTGCGGAGTTGGAGACCAGCCTGGGCAACATGGTGAAACCCAGTCTCCACAAAAAAAAATACAAAAATTAGCCGGGTGTGGTGATGTGCCTACAGTCCCAGCTAGTTTTGGGGGCTGAGGCAGGAGGATTGCTTGAACCTCAGAGGTCGAGGTTGCAGTAAGCCGAGATTGCATCACTGCATTCTAGCCTGGTGACAAAGTGAGAGCTTGTCTAAAAAAAAAAAAAAAAAAAAAAAAAAAAAAAAAACTCACAGGCGCTTGAAAATCATCACCTGTTTAGCCCCAAGCCAGGCACTAAGCAACAGAGGTGGTCGTTTCCCAAAAGTCCCTGGTGCTCTTCAGACACCAAGAGGGGACTTCCATGATATTTCCCTATGTCCCTCTCAGCCCCCACACCCTCTCCTCCTTCCCTCAGCTTTATCAGAGGTGTTTACTCTGTACCTACTATGGGCAGCCCTGACGTCACTAGCCCTAGTCACTGCTCTCTGGAGGAGGCCTGCACAGATGCTCCCCCAGATGTGGCTCCACCCCCATCCTCTAGAGAGCTGGGAAGAAGTCAGATCTAGTGTAAGTGGGGACAAACAGCCAGGGATTCCCATGTGAAAGGGAGGGCACCAGGAGGGACCTGGATGGTTCTGCGAGAAGGCAATCAGGGCACGCTGGAATCCCAGGTGAGAACTCCCTGCTGGCAGAGCCAGCCCTCCAATCCCACAATCCATTCCCTTTACACCAAGATGAAAGCTAAACTCCCAGCAACCCTGGGAGAGACCGGTGACCCCTCACCTCCCAGGCTTGGGGTGAGCCGGGCCCTGTTCAGCGTCAGTCCTGAGCTGAGGGTGCCAGGTTGTCCTCCAAGGCCACCAGAGAGAAGGCACCACACGGCTGGCTGGTCCCACTGAGTGGGTCAGCAGAGGAGGGTGGGTGTACCCTAGAGGACAGCCATGTGTGGTTGGGAGGATGATACAATTTAACCCAGGCCCCCGGACTGAAAACAGGACAAAGGTAGCAGACCCTGCCCTGGGGCCTGGCTGGGGAAACCACTGTAGGCTCCCATCCCGCGAATCACCCAGCTGCTCCTCTGAAGATAAACCCTTCCTCTCTACCTAATTTCTCTGCTGCCCTATCCCTGCTACAGGCCTGGCTCTCTCCAGGGACATGAATTGATTCCCTGTTCATCTAGCCCAGACCCTGGGAGGTGGCGGCCAGAATTAATTAATGTTTGTGAAGTGCTGGAGAGAAGCTAGAACCAAGGACCCAAGGGCGCCAGATGACCCGCGCAGGAAATTGAATGGGAGAGGCGGGGAGAAGGGGCAGCTGGCCAGGACCTTGGAGCCTGGAAGGGGAGGGCTGAGAAGACACTCCTACTGAAGCTGGGAAGAACAGGGAGAGCTGTGAGGAGAAGGTGCGACCCCTCAAACGCACCACGGGATCGGTAATAGAGGATTACGGGCTCCAAGCTGAGCCTGCCCACCCCCCACAGCTCCGCCCTACCCTCAGAGCCGGGCACGTCCCGGCTCGGCTGCCCTCCCCCAACTCAGCCTCCAGCCACCCACCTGCCCGCCCCCGCGACCACCTGCAAAGGAAGCCTCGGCCCCTCCGCCCCCTCCAAAGGAGTGCACCGGGAGGGTAGAGGCTGTGCCGAGGGGGACGTCTCCTGCCAACTCGAGTAGGGCGCCCGAGTCCTACCTGAGCAAACACTTCACTTCCTTTCTCTAAAAGAAGGAGGCGAGCCGTTCCCCGCTCCTTGAGACTAGGGGGACGTCCAGGCCCTCTGTCAGGGGGCGGTGGCGGCTGGACGCATGCAGCTGGCACCAGGGCCCACGGTGCCCCCTCTTTGCCCGCGCCCCTCTGGAGCTAGGCTCACTCACCCCAAAGTGCTGATGAAGCCATTGACGGAGCCCTCGGCGTACAGGGAGACGATGTCCCCGATGTGAAGAAAGCTGGACATTTCACTCATGGCTGCGGCCCTCCGGGGCCCGGAGTGTGAGGGGCGCCTAGGGCCGCGTGGCCAAGCTCAGTGCGGAGGACTGAGGCGTCCGCGGGGCGGTGAGGGGCGCGCCCCCACCTCGGAGCCCGACGCTCGGTGCGGCCGGGGCGGGCTGGCGGCCACGGGAGCCAGGAGGCTGCGCGGCGGGGCCCGGGGTCCGGGTGAGGAGGTGCCCGCGTCTTGGCGCGCCCGCCGCCCGCCCGCCCCGCCCGGCCAGCGCGTACCTGCAGCGTAGAAGGAGCAGGAAGTCTGGGGCCACCACACACACATGCAAATCCCGCCCGGGAGGCGGGGAGGCCACACCCCGGCAGCCCCCCCCCCCCCCCCGCCGCCCGGCAGCCCGCCCGCCGGCACCCATGTGCACCCGCCCGCCTCCCGGCGCCTCGCGCTCCTCGCGCGTCCTGGGCCCGGCCTCCCGGACGCCGAATGCGCCGCCAGCCCTCCTGATCCCCAAAGGCGTCCTGCACGGAAACGGGGAGCCCCCGAGTCTAGGGGGCTCGCGGAACTGCCATCCCTGTGAGGCCCAGGCATAGTGGGGAGTTCTCCGCCCTCGGGGTTCCCGGACTATCTGCACCCGGGCCCTCGGCTGGCTAAGAGCCAGTGCAGGCGCCCGCGGAAGGGGGAGTCCAGATCTCTCCGGCGGGCGCCACCCCCGAGCCGCTCGCTGAGGACGCGCCCTGGAGCGCCCTGGCCGCGGCCACCGCGCGGTCTCCGCGCCCAGCTGAGAGCAGGCTAGCGCCCAGAGGCGCGCTCATCCCTTTGCAGAGCAAATTCGGGATTAATTTTTCTCAACGTGTAAAGTCTTTTCATTGCACAATAGAAAGTGCTCAGACTTGGAGGGGAAATGAAGCAATGGGGTGGGTTTTGTTTTTTTTCTCTCCGCATTCCTGTGTACACAGATCCAACTTCCGAATCAGTTCAGCCGCTCCCTCTCCAGGAGTTGGCTCCAAAACTCTCTTGGCTCCTTCCGTCTTTCCTTTCAAAAAAAAACCAGAGATGAAAATTACCTTCGCTAGTTGATAGCACACCCAAAGGCTAACGATGCCAAGTCTGGGTGCCGGCCCCCTTGGATTGACCCGCTGCGGCGGCGCCGCCAGGCTCTGGCTCCCGAAGTCCTGCCCTCAGATTCGCGTCCCTGGCTCGCTTACTTTCTGTTCTGTTCCCCGGTGCTTCCTAGTCCTTTATTTGAACGCCTAAGATAGGGTGCCCATTGCCACCGCCATTTGATCACTTTTGCTCCCTTCGGACCTTCCACCCCCACTTCCTGAGTTGTGGGGGGCGTTTGTCCCTGTGATAAAAGGAGGAGGGGACTCGGTGACTGAAGCAGGAAGAAGAGAGGCTAGGGGAGGGGTGGAGACAGCTAAAAGCAAAGAGACAGCTGCTGACCCTGCGAGGAGAAGAGCCCCAGGCAGTGGTTTTTTGTTGTTGTTGTTTTGTTTTGTTTGTTTGTTTGTTTTCCGAAGGCCCCAGGAACGATGTGGGAGGGAAAGACACCTCCAAGATCGCTAAGTACCGTGTTTTACAGTTTTGTTTTGTTTTTTCACCAGGGCAAACGGTAACAAGTTTTACAGCAGACCAGTCCACACCTTCATCTATATATAAGCAAAACAATAGTTCACCAAACAATACTTACTCTTATGACCTTTGATGCACGCTATTTTCTATTCTAGTTCAGTTGTGTTCTTGTTGTTGCTTTAATGCTGATTGTTACCCACTGAATTGATTTTTTTTTTTAATGTCCCAAATGGGTTGCAAACTGCAGTTTGAAAAACCTCATCCAGTCCACTGTGCCAAAAAGAGATGGCCAAAGCCCAGAGAAGGAACACCACCCATCAAGGGCACACGGCAGATTCCTGGCCACTGGAGGCAGAAGCCAACCAAGCCTCTGATTTTTAGCCCGGTACTCTCCTATTACCCCACACCAACTGAGCCACAGCCATGGGTCCCTGAAACTTCACTGAGAAGGGACAGCCCCGGGACAGTTTCACTTGCTCACAGGAGTCAGGCCTCCTGTATCTTCCCCAAAAGTTAGAAGGGAAAAATACGCCTTCATTCCATAAGCATTGATCGAAGGCTTGTTATGTCAGGCCTCTGCTGGGCACCAGGCTCTGAGGAAGCTGTCAGCCTGGGCCCAATTGCCTTTTTCCCCTCCCCAGACCATGAGGATGAAGAGGGACAAGTTGAAAACTTGCCTCCAGTGGCTGCACTCAGAACTTGTGCCACAGCCACACCCAGGAATCCACCTCCTTCCTCCCCTGACATCCATATAGAGGTTCCATAACTCAGCCAAGGTGTAGCAGCCAGGAATGGAGGTCACTCCGCTTCGGGTCTCTCTGGACTAAAGCACATGGCCTTGGTTCTCCCCACCCCTCCCCATCCTAGGAGTACTTGGAGCCTCTGTCTCTCCACCAACCAGGAGGTCTCAGAGGTGAGGGCTCTGGGCCCCTGTCACCTGCTTCTTCCAAATCAGCTCCACTGTAAGCTCTTTTATACACCTAGGTTCTGAGTTAGAATTTGTTTCAAGAAAGGTTCTGTTGGTTAAACAACAACAATGAAAACCAAGGTTTAAGAAACAGATGGTACAGCTCCAGTGAGTTCCCTCCCCTGCTTCCTGGGTGAAGCCTTCCTATGCCTCCTCACTGCCCACAGAATAGTCTACAGACCCAAGCCCAGCACACCGGACCCTCAAGTCTTGCTGTCCTCCCACCCTCTGCGGACAACACGATTGCTCCTAAAGGAGGATCCATGCTGTGGACTGGCCAAGAGTGCAGGCTCTGGCTTCCTTTTTTTTTTTTTTTTTTGAGACGGAGTCTCATTCTGTCGCCCAGGCTGGAGTGCAGCGGTGCGATCTGAGCTCACTGCAACCTCCGCCTCCCAGGTTCAAGTGATTCTCCTGCTTTGGCATCCTGTATAGCTGGTGCCCACCACCATACCCGGCTATTTTTTGTATTTTTAGTAGAGACAGGTTTTCACCATGTTGGCCAGGATGCTCTCAATCTCTTGACCTCGTGATCCGTCTACCTCGGCCTCCCAAAGTACTGGGATTACAGGTGTGAGCCACCACGCCCAACCTGGACTCTGACTCTTACAGGCCTGGATTAGAGTCCCAGCCCTGCCACTTTCTAGCAGGCATTCTCTCAGCCTGTTTGCTCATCTGTTAAATGTGAGGGAAGTGTGAACCATCAGCACAGCATCCCAGGCAGGAAGGACTCAGTGTGTCCCTTCTCATTTCCCCAGGACCTCATCCACTCATACCGCTGTGCCTGGGCTCCTGTGGCTCCCTCTAGCACTTCCCCTTTTCAGTTTCCCAGGGTCAAAATAATGTCTTCTTCCCTAAAATACTGAAGCACCAATCTTTTAAGTACCATTATGAAATACTTTCAGAAGTAATAAATAAAAATACAGTGAGTGCCCTGTATCTTTCCTCTAGCTTTGTCAAATCTTTGTATTTTACCAAATTTGGTTCCTTTTTTTTTTTTTAAGAATTAAAACTTAGGCCAGGCACAGTGGCTCATGCCTGTAATCCCAGCACTTTGGGAAGCCAAGGCAGGCAGATCGCCTGAGGTCAGTAGTTCACAGCCAGCCTGGCCTACATAGTGAAACTCCATTTCTACCAAAAATACAAAAATTAGCCAGGCATGGTGGCACGTGCCTATAGTCCCAGCTACTCAGGAGGCTGAGGCAAGAGAATCATTTGAACCCAGGAGGTGGAGGTTGCAGTGAGCCGAGATCGTGCCACTGCACTGCAGCCTCGGCGACAGGGCACAATTCTATCTATTAAAAAAAAAAAAAAGAATTAAAACTTAACAAAATTCAGTTGTGTCCAGGCAAGGTGGCTCACATCTAATCCCAACACTTTGGGAGGCTGAGTCTGGAGGATCACTTTTGCCCAGGAGTTCAAGACCAGCCTGGGCAACATGGCAAAACCCTGTCTCTAAAACAAACAAACAAACAAAAACAAAACAAAAAACAAAATTAGCCAGGCATGATGGTGTGCACCTGTAGTCCCAGCTACTTGGGAAGCTGAGGTGGGAGAATCACCTGAGGCCAGGGAGATTGAGGAGGCTGCAGTGAGCCATGATTATGCCACTGCACTCCAGTCTGGGCAACAGAGTGAGATCCTGTCTTAAAAAAAAAAAAAAAAATCTGTTGAAGTTCCTTATGCACCCTTCTCCAAGTACATTCTCTCCCTCCAGAGACAACCACTAACCTGATTTGGGTAGGTTTCATTTCATGCAGGTTTTTATGTTTGTATCACATTTCAATGTATCCATAAACAATGTATGATATCACTTTGCAAGGTCTTATATTTTGTATAAATGTTATCACCCTGTGTGCATCCTTTGATACATAACTACTGTATGATAGTTTACTTCCTGACCACATCACAATTACTTTATCCATTTTGCTGGTGACAGGTCTCAGATAAAGACTTATCAAGGTTTTGCTATTGCAGCAACATTGCAATAAACATTCTTGTCTCCTTATGCACAGACATGCATGTCTGTAGGGCAGTGTTGTTCAAACTATGGATTGAGGCCCATTAATACGTTAGGAAATCAACTTAGTGGGTGAAGATCAGCATTTTTTTTTTTTTTTTAGACAGAGTCTAGCTCTGTCGCCCAGGCTGGAGCACAGTGGCTTGATCTCGGCTCGCTGCAAGTTCCGCCTCCCGGGTTCACGCCATTCTCCTGCCTCAGCCTCCCGAGTAGCTGGGACTACAGGCGCCCGCCACCACGCCTGGCTAATTTTTTATATTTTTAGTAGAGACGGGGTTTCACCATGTTAGCCAGGATGGTCTCCATCTCCTGCCATCGTGATACACCTGTCTTACTCTCCCAAAGTGCTGGGATTACAGGCGTGAGCCACCGTGCCCGGCCAAGATCAGCATTTTTAAAACTCAAAACTGACTAGGAAATATCAATGTTTGTAACACATCATCAGGGTAACTAGTAAGGTGAAAGTTGTCTGTTGTGTGGCATGTGTGCTGTGGGTCACGATATATTTCTTATTGAGGATACCTGTCAAAAAGCCTGAAAAGCCCTGCTCTAAAGTAAAAATTTAGTACAATTGATGGATTACAGGGAAGGTGCACTGTCAACCTCCAAGGAGTTGCCAAATTATTATCCAACTTGGATGTTCTAATTTACCCTCTTGCCAGCTACATGGGAATGTGCCCACTGAACCGTATCCCCACCAACAGACTTTTTAACATGAGATTTCTTTATTCCCCCACTATCAGAGAACATATCATGAGCCGTCTTGGATTGAAACATTCTGTTCTTTCTGGGCTTCCTGAGCCAACTGTGAGCTAGATGAAGGAAGCTGTGTCCATTTCACTTTGTGTCTCCACACCAAGTCAGGAAAATAGTAAGTGCTTGCTTGGCAGGGTGCAGTGGCTCACACCTGTAATCCCAGCACTTTGGGAGGCCGAGGTGGGTGGATCACTTGAGGTCAAGAGCTCAAGATCAACCTGGCAAACATGGTGAAACCCCGTCTCTACTAAAAATACAAAAATTGGCCGGCGGGGTGGCTCACGCCTGTAATCATAGCACTTTGGGAGGCTGAGGCAGGTGGATCACCTGAGGTCAGGAGATGGAGACCATCCTGGCTAACATGGTGAAACCCTATCTCTACTAAAAATACAAAAAATTAGCCAGGCATGGTGGTGGGCGCCTGTAGTCCCAGCTACTCTGGAGGCTGAGGCAGGAGAATGGCATGAACTCAGGAGGCGGAGCTTGCAGTGAGCCGAGATCAAGCCACTGCACTCCAGCCTGGGCGGACAGAGCAAGACTCTGTCTCGAATAAATAAATAAATAAATGAATAAATAAATAAATAAAATACAAAAAGTAGGCTGGGTGTGGTGGCTCACGCGTGAAATCCCAGCACTTTGGGAGGCTGAGGCGGGTGGATCACTTGAGGTCAAGCGTTTGAGACCAATCTGGCCAACATGGTGAAACCCTGTCTCTACTAAAAATACAAAAATTAGCTGGGCGTGGTGACGGGTGCCTGTAGTCCCAGCTACTCGGGAGGCTGAAGCAGGAGAATCACTTGAACCCGGGAAGCAGAGGTTGCAGTGAGCCAAGATCGTGCCATTGCACTCCAGCCTGGGCACAAGAGCAAAATTCCGTCTCAAAAAAAAAAAAAAAGAAAAAGAAAAGAGTAAGTGCTTAATAAATCTGTGTGGAATTGAACTGTCAAAAGAGAGGTGGGGAAAGTATATACACTATACCAGGAGATACATACACAAGGAGACGGTGGGAGCCCCAGCTTGGGGTGTCACGTGCCTGGGTCCCCTGGGTGGGGAACACAGAGCTTCCAGAGATGGTCTAAGGAATTGGGAAGAACTGATGGGCTGCACCTCTTCTGAGTGGCTTGAGTGGAATGCTGTTAAGCTGGGGCCAACTTCAGGTCACCATCATCCCCTTCATGACCAATCTGCCCGGCCCAGGCCCCAACCTCAATGGCTGGGTATCTCCTAGCTCCTACTAGCCCCACCTCCCAAAGGGAATAAGAAGATCTGATCAGGATTCCCAGGAAGCCAGTGATTTTAGGGGTCTCTGCGTGGGAGGTCTGAGGGCCAGAGACTGGTGAAAGGATCACTTTTTACCCTATCTCTTTTTAAAACTTTTTTTTTTCTTTTGAGACGGAGTTTCACTCTTGTTGCCCAGGCTGGAGTGCAACGGCATGATTTCGGCTCACTGCAACCCCTGCCTGCTGGGTTCAAGCAATTCTTCTACCTCAGCCTCCCAAGTAGCTGGGATTACAGGCATGCACCACCAAGCCCAGCTAATTTTTTGTATTTTTAGCAGAGATGAGGTTTCATCATGTTGGCCAGGCTGGTCTCGAACTCCTGACCTCAGGTGATCCACCTGCCTCGGCCTCCCAAAGTGCTGGGATTACAGGTGTGAGCCACCACGCCCGGCTTTAAAACTTTTACATTTCAGACTATGTGGCTGCATAACCTATAACCAAAAGTAGATACAAATAAAAATGTTCAAAGCATTACCCCCAAGTTCCAAGTGTCAGCAGAACACCCCCAGGAAACTCTCCTCCTACACTCTGCATCCACCCTGGGCCTGAGAAGGCAAGGAAAGGAAGGCAGGCAGTGCCCAGACCTTCTCCCTGACTCAGAAGAGGACACTGGGGCCGAGGAAGGGGACTGGGATCTGGGGAGGGGCAAGCAGCTCTGAACCTAGGTGTCCTCCACCAATGTCCTTCTTTCCCTTCCACCTTCTAGAGACTTGCTCTCAGCTCTGCTGTGTGGCTTTGCACAAGGATCAGACCTCTCTAAGTCTCAGTGTCTGCCTCATTGTAAACAGCATTCATATCACCTTCCCAGATTCCACCCTTGGCTCTGACTGTTCTTTAAGCTCTGACTGGCCCTCTCTGACTGTAATAGGAAGGCATAGGAGAGCAGCTAGCTGTGCTTTATGGCAGCTAGCTGTGCAGACAGATAGTCTCGTGCTTGGGGGCAGATAACAGGGAGTTCTCAAGGGCTCCTCTGACCCTCAGTGCTGATTTGACAACAGGGCCAAGTGGGGTGGGGCGAGGCCGGGCCAGAAGGGCTGACTCAGTGTAGCAGCCATCCGGCTGGGTCACCCGCCACGGGTGGGGTGCCAATCCAGGCCCGCTGGGGTTCCCAGAGAATTCCTTCCCCATGCCATAAGCTGCCCTGGGCAGGAACCCCAGCCCAGAGTAACCATTTAGCCACAGCCAGGGAGAGTGTACAGGGCTTCCTGCCCCAGGAGCCTACACTCGGACATACACACCCCCCCATACACTTTCACACTCATACACCAACACTTTCACTCACATACTCTCATCCACATATTCAGACACACTGGCACACCCGACTTCTTGGGAAGGCTAGAAAGGAGACAGAACTTGTTCTGTTTTCCTCACCCCCACCCCCATGCCCCAGTCATCAATGCCACATCTATTTCTTTCAGATATTTGCTAACCACCTACCACATGCAAGGGACTGGAGGAATGCAGCCAGCTAACTCCAACATGTGGTCCTAGCCTGGTGAAACAAAAGATGAAAGCCAGCCGCTGCCGAGATTCCCACCAGCCACAGAAGAAAGCCTGCCACCTGCCCTCTTCTGGTGTTGGCCTTGGAATAAGCCCCCTGGTGCTGGAGTCCTGAAACCAAGGGGCCTCTCTCCAGGTCTTCCCCAGGCTGACACTCAATTACTAGGTGCCCCCTCCTCCTCTCCCCTGAGAGGATAGGTCATAGGGTACGTAACCTATGACATCTCCGAGGGTAACTTCACAGTTACAGTGAATAACAAGTCCTGGGCTGGGTGTGGTGGCTCACACCTATAATCCCAGCACTTTGGGAGGCTGAGGTAGGTGGATCACAAGGTCAGGAGTTCAAGACCAGCCATGGCCAACAGCCCCATCTCTACTAAAAATACAAAAATTAGCCAGGTGTGGTGGCGGGAGCCTGTAATCCCATCTATTCAGGAGGCTGAGGCAGAGAATTGTTTGAACCCAGGAGGCAGAGGTTGCAGTGAGCCAAGATTGCTCCACTGCACTCCAGTCTGGGCGACAGAGCGAGATTCCGTCAAAAAAAAAAAGAGAAAGAAAGAAAGAGAGAGAGAGGAGAGAAGGAAGGAAGGAAGGAAGGAAGGAAGGAAGGAAGGAAGGAAGGAGGGAGGGAGGGAGGGAGGGAGGGAAGGAAGGAGGGAAGGAAGGAAGGAGAAGGGAAGGAAAGGGAAGGAAGGAAGGAAAGAAAGAAGGAAGGAAGGATGGAGAAGGGAAGGAAGGAAGGAAGGAAGGAAAGAAAGAAGGAAGGATGGAGAAGGGAAGGAAAGGGAAGGAAGGAGAGGGAGGGAGGAAGGAAGGAAGGAAGGAAAGAAAGAAGAAAGAAAGAAGAAGGGAGGAAGGAAGAAGAAAGAAGGAAGAGGAAGGAAGGAAGGAAGGAAGGAAGGAAGGAAGGAAGGAAGGAAGGAAGAAGAAAGAAAAGAAAGAAAGATAAGACAAGTTCTGGAGCAAAATTTCTGGAGTCCTAGCTCCAGCCACTAACTGGGTAGAGAAGCTCCCAGCCTCTCTGGGTCTCCATTTCCTTCTATGTAAAATAAAAATGTAGACCTGTATCTGCCAGGTCCTGGCAGGAAGTTGGCAACACACCCCCAACAGGTGATTAAAGAGAGGTTAGTGGACTGGCATGGTGACTCACACCTGTGATCCCAGCAATTTGGGAGGCCAAAGCAGGTGGATCACTTGAGGTCAGGAGTTCGAGACCAGCCTGACCAACATAGTGAAAACCTGTCTCTAACTAAAAATACACAAATCAGCCAGGTGTGGTGGCGCACGCCTGTAGTCCCAGCTACTAGGGATGCTGAGGCACAAGAATCGTGTGAACCCGGGAGGCAGAGGTTGCAGTGAGCCAAGATCGTACCACTGCACTGCAGCCTGGGTGACAGAGTGACACTCTGTCTCAAAAAAAAAAAAAAATGGTTAGTGAATGCATGGACTTGCAGAGGTGTGGGCACCAAGGGTAGTGCAGCACCCTGGAGCAGGCAACTGCAGGAAGCTGTTACCACTCAGGCCTGAAAAGGCCAAGGAGGGAAATACAGCCTTCCAGAGGGCAAGGCCCAGACACTGCCAGCCTGGGGGGAAGTGGGGACCTGATGGAACAGATACACCCACCTCTCTCTCCTCCACCCTCCAGTCTCTTACCAATGCCTCCCATTGGCACAGCTGAATGGGAAACCAGAGGGCAAGGGAGCTGGGTGATTCAGGCCACAAAGGTCAGCCTCTTGGGGCACACAGCCAGGGCAGAAGAGTGGGCAGAGCAGCTGGAGGGGCAGATGGAAATATCTAGCATAAGTAACTACTTTGTAAAACACCTAGCTCAGTCAACAAATACGATCTGTAATTGTCATTATTTGCCTAGACCTGAGGATTCTAAAAAAAAAGACAAGTGCATGTAGATCTAAAGGAATGACCATCTAACGGTAGAATTTTGTTTTGTATGGATGACCAAGAACAGGACATGTATTAGGCAAGATTTTATCAAGATCTCCACAAATCAAGACTTCAAGTCCCCTTCCCTGTTTAGTAATCAGTTTTTGAGTGCCTGTTACACCCGCTGGCTAGGAGGAGGAAGCTGGGGGGCTGGGCTGAGCTGCCAAGCCCCCTGCGTTCTGAGTCTGAGTTGGGAGTGGCGGGGATTACAGTGGAGGCTAATTACAGTTCCGAGTTGCCCTCTGAGGTCATCCCATCTTGAAGCCCAGGTTGGCATCTGGCAGGAGCTCCCAAGGAGAGGGGGTGGCCTCTGGCCATTCCTCCTGTCTCCAGACTCTGGAGGGGGACCCTGCACCAGGAGAGAAGCAGTGCAGGTCTCTGTGAATGTGCCCAGGCCTTGGCACCTCACCTGCCAACAAGAAAGGTGGGTTGGGAGGGGAAGCATCAGCCCTGTGATCCTGTTGGGAAAGGAGAGCAGCATGGAAAACTTCCCCGGGGGCAGGGCCAGGCAGGAAGGAGCAGGCTTTGTCTGAAAGAGATAGAGGTGAAAAGCATGACGTCAAGTCCACCTGGGCTAGTCCTGGCCTCTAGCCACACCCCACCCCACCTTGGCAGGACTAAGGCCCTCCCAGCCAGTCCTCGCCCTGGCTGCCCAGCCAAAGCTGGGAATGGATGAAATAGAGGGGTTCATCCACTTTACAGGACCTGCTCCCGCACCGGGTTTGTCAGCCTCTGTTTCCGAATCATTCAGAAGGAAAAGGTCATGCATCCAGGGCTGTGCCTTCCGAGGGGGCAGGGAGGGGTCACAGCTGAGGCTCCAGAGTGGAGAGGGAGAGAAAGGCCTGCTGTTTGCAGGAGCTGAGCAGACACTGGGGCCCTTGTCCTGGCGCAGCGGGGGAGGCTGCTGGCCAGATGTAGAGCAGGCCTGGCCTGAGCAATCGGCCTCTTCCTCCCACAGTCCCACCAGCTGCTGGGCCAGCCTGAGAACAGAGGAGACCTGACTGAGGTCTGCAGGAGTGCAGCCCCCAACCCCTCGCTAGGCACCAGAATGCCGAGACAACCAGGGTGCTCAGAAGCATCCCCAGGCGCTGAATGTAGTGCTGCCTTCCTGAGGCCCTGGCGCTGCAAAAATCCTCAGAGTCTGGCCTTCAAAGTTGGGCAGGTTTTCTCTGGAAGGGGCTCTCCAGTTTGTGGTTGACCAAACCCAGCCTCTAACTTTCGAGGCAAGCAGTCTGGTGTGGAGGGCTGCATTCAGCCACTTGACAAATATTTATTGAGTCTGTGCTGTGTGCCAACTGCTGTACAGGATGCTGGGGTACTATAATGACCCCAAGTAGACACAGCCTTGCCCTTGTGGAATTCAAGCTTGGGTACAGGTCTGAATCACTTACCTAAATTATACTGAACTTTGCCATGTGCTGTGAGAGAGTGGGGTGTGGTGATATAAGACTGGAGCTCTCCCAAGCAAGGCTAGAGCAGTAGGGGATGAGTGGGGAGGCAGGGAGAGGCAGGAGGGATTCCCTGAGGAAGTGACACTTGAACTGACATTCCAAGCATTGAGGAATGGAAAGTGCAAAGGCACAGTGGCAGGAAGGAACACAGTGAATATGCTCCAGGAAGGAGCAAGCAGCGCAGCTGTAATGGAGCAGGAGGGGCCCCAGCAAGAGATGGGGCCGAGGTCAGGCAGGACTTGGAATCACAGGAAGGGATTGGTCTTTGTCTTAAGCAATGAGAAGCCATGGAGGGCTTTTGCCTGGGAGGACTGGCTTGTAGCTGGGTTTTGAAGCCCACTCCCAGTGTCTGAGTGCAGCACTGCTGGGAGGGGCTGCCACAGGGTCCAGGCGGCAGGTGCCGGGGCTGGGGGAAACAGGAAGGGAGAGAAGTGGACAGATTCAAGGGATTCAAGAGCAAATTACAGCGGTCCTTGAAGATGACAGGATATGGAGGGTGAGGGTGATTTTTCTGCCCCCTGAGGCCCCTAGACTGAGGAGGTGATGGGGCATGTCACAGTGTAGGAACTGACAGAACCAGACAGGCTGTCATGCTTGGGGAGGTGGCTTTCATTCTCTCTCCACACCTGCTTCCCCTCCCCAACCTCCCAAAGGCCTTGGGACGGGCAGGGCATCCGCCTGGTTCACAGGAAGATTCTAACCTCCTGAGTCCACATTGTGACCAGGCCAGACCCTCCTGGAATCCCGGGCAGGAAAGGAGTCCAGTGGCCGAATCATCCTGCTGATTAGCTGGTGTACGTGGCCAGCCAGCCAGCATCCTCCTCCCTTCTGACCCTCATCCAGGGTGGTTGGGACTCCTGGGAGAGCAACTCTGAAGAAAGCCCTGCGCTGGCTGCCCACAGATTGCTCTTTTTCTTTTTTTTTTTTTTTTTTTGAGATGGAGTCTCGCTCTGTCGCCCAGGCTGGAGTGCAGTGGCCGGATCTCAGCTCACTGCAAGCTCCGCCTCCCGGGTTTACGCCATTCTCCTGCCTCAGCCTCCCGAGTAACTGGGACTGCAGGCGCCCGCCACCTCACCCAGCTAGTTTTTTGTATTTTTTTTAGTAGAGACGGGGTTTCACCGTGTTCGCCAGGATGGTCTTGATCTCCTGACCTTGTGATCCGCCCGTCTCGGCCTCCCAAAGTGCTGGGATTACAGACTTGAGCCACTGCGCCCAGCCGCTCTTTTTCTTTTTAATTAAGAGACTTTACTTTTGCAGAACAGTGTTAGGTTTACAGAAAAATTGAGCAGATAATATAGAGTTGTCATATACCCCCCTCACCCTCTCACAGATTCCCCTATGATTACCCTGGTGCTCTGGTGTGATATGTGTGTTACAACTATGGAACCAATATTGATACATTATCATTAACTAAACGCCACAGTTTGCATGAGGGCTCATTTTTCATTTTGTGCAGTTCCATGGCTTCTGAAAAATGTGCAATGTCATGCATCCATTGTTACAGTATGCAGACAGCTTCACCACTCCAGGAGAGCAATTCCAGAGGAAACCAGCCAGGTACTCTCAGTCCATAGACTGCACCCCACCATCCCAGGCAACGCTACCCTGCTACCCTCACCACGGTGGAGAGCAGCCATCATGGAGACACCAGATGAGTGAGGAAATTGAGGCTCAGAGATGTTATTTCATTTGTTCATGGTCACACAGCCGGTAGTAGCAAAAGCTTGGGACCCTGGGTTCATTTGTGTTCCTCTAAAGCCGACCCTGAGGCCAGGACTTGGGAATAGTGGTTTATTTGGGAGAAGATCCTGGGCAGCACAAGTCTGGTTGGCACGGGGGCTCTAGCCTTCTGGCGACATTCTCAGGGGCTGTGCCCTGCAGCTTCAGGTTGTCCCACCAAGGGGTGGGAGAGCCAAGGTGAGGAGCAGGTTGTTCACCCACTAACTCCTGTGCTTCTTGGTTGAGGGTAGTACTGGGGACATTAATCCCAGCCTTCCCATGTCCCTGTGGAAAGGGAGGAAGCCCAGGACAGAGAAGCAGCTTAGCAGAGCCCGTGGAAGGACTCGGAGGGCGCTGAAGGCCAACCTAGGTCCTCTGCTTTTTCCTGCGCATCTCCAATCACTCATTCATCCTATAGACCCTCAGTGGGCGCCTGCGCATCTCCAATCACTCATTCATCCTATAGACCCTCAGTGGGCGCCTGCGCATCTCCAATCACTCATTCATCCTATAGACCCTCAGTGGGCGCCTGCAGCATGCCAGCCCTGTGCAGGGCTCATTTCACAGGAAACATTGGGATCCCTGTCACTTTGTTGTGGGAAGCAGCAAAGTGTAGAATCTCAGGGTCCCTGCAAGGGGGTCCCCAGGGATGGAAGGGCCTGTGATCAGTCTCCTTGAGCTCCAAAGGGTGGTTCCCAGAAGACAGAGATGGATTCCTGCCAAGCACTGTGCCCACTCAGCCTGGGTCCCTGGGTGAACCAACCCTGAAGAACCATTGCGCCAGCAGTCTCCTCTCCCCTCCCAGCCAAAGCAGGGTCATGACGGGGAGGACTCCCCAAGGGCCTTGGTGCCCCTGGTTGCCATGACCCCCAGTTGCAACCCAGCTCCTGACTCCCTGCAAACCTGTGATAGACATGGATTGGGCCAAGCTGAGCATCAGCAGCTCCTTCCTGTGGTTGGCACTGCTGTCATTCTATGCTCTATTTCAAAATGTAGCCACTCCAAGAGTGACCCCAGCACACCAGCAGCTCTCTGTGTTTGTCCAGAGTTGGCTGGGAGAGCTGAGAGGAAAACTACCCAGGACAAGGCACATGAGGAAGTCTCAGAAAGGAGGAACAAATAACCAACCGTCGCCAACACCCGAAGCCCACCCCTAGGTGGCGCCATGGTGCTTGGGTGTGTTGGTGCTTGGTCTTAACTCGTTCTAGTCCCCATTTTACAGATGAGGAAACTGAGGCTTACCAAGCTGTTGGGTCTTGCTGCCGATCAAACAGCTAATGGATCATTCTCATGCTCCAGATGGGGAATGGAAACTCAGCTGTTTAACAGGTTGGTGAAGGCTGTACAGCCAGCAAGGTATCCTCATTTTTCACATAAGGAAAGCTCAGGGAGGTGAAGGGGTTTGCTGAATGTCACAAGCTAATAAGTAACGGAGCTGCGACTTAAACTTGGGTCTGCTTGTTGCCAAGGCCTGTAGGCGTCAACTCCATGCTACAGAAGGGCCACAGCTGAGGAATCTGAGAGGAGAATCTCTTTTCATTGAGGAGTTATGCCCAGACAAAGGCAGAGCAGCCTCACAGATGCTGCCCTGAACACTTCCCCAGCAGTAGCTGGGAGGAGCCTCGAAGTTGGGATAGGGACTTCACCAAGGCCTGTCTCCAGCCTCCACCTGCAGCTGCCTCCAAGATCTTCTCTGATTCCACCTTCCAGTGGGGGCCCCTGGCCCACTGCCTCCATCCTGAGCCAGACACGCCTTTGAACTCAGGGTGAGTTTTCACTGGCACCACAGTCTGTGGACCACACACAGGCTCTACCTGCCCTGCTTCCAGCCAGCTCCAGTGCCAATCACTGAGATTCATTAGCTCTCTCTTTGCCCCACAGACAAAATGCACAGCAGGAAGCTAAGAGGTTAGACAGCAGAGAGGACTTCCAGGTTGTCAGGAATGGAGATGTGAAGATTGGGTGACAGAGGTTGTGATGTTCTTTGAAAAAGGAAAATGCAGGAATGCAGCCTGCCTGACTAAAATCCCAAGTTCAGGGACTCCAGACTCATTAACCATTTTTTTTTTTTTTTTTGGCCTTTCCAGCTCTCTCCCTTCAGGGCCTGGGTGCTGGGATCGGGAACTGGAAGGCTGCCTTTGGAACCTGTTCAGACCTCCAACCAGGACCACACCCGACAGCTCACATTGTTCCCATTCATAGTCAATAATAATTACCATTTAGTGAACACTTACTACAGGCTCTTTATGTCTATATCAACTCACTTAATCCCTAAATGGCCCTATGTGAGGGGTACTATTATTAGGCCTACTTGACAGATGAGAAAACTGAGGCCCAAGGCCCTCCACAGGACTCTTCGTCTTCCCAACATCTGCCCATCCTTCAAGGCTCAGCTTAAATGTCTCCCTTCGTGAAAGGCCATGCCAAGGACCTCTAGCCTCTCTCTTTTCTGCTCTCCACAATGCAGTCAGTGCTTAGGGATCACCCCTGTTGTGGGCCTAGGCTCTTCAGGCCAATCTGCCACTGCCTAACTCTTTTTTTTTTTTTTTTTTTTTTTTTGAGACAGAGTCTTGCTCTATCACTCAGGCTGGAGTGCAGTGGCATGATCTTGGCTCACTGCAACCTCCACCTCCCAGGTTCAAGTGATTCTCCTGCCTCAGCCTCCCGAGTAGCTGGGATTACAGGCGCCCACTACTGTGCCCAGCTAATTTTTGTATTTTTAGTAGAGATGGGGTTTCACCATCTTGGCCAGGCTGGTCTCGAACTCCTGACTTTGTGATCCACCTGCCTCGGCCTCCCAAAGTGCTGGGATTACAGGTGTGAGCCACCACACCCGGCCAGCATAGCTCCTAACCTTGAACAAAAGCCTTCTCTAAACCTCAGCTTTCTTATCTGTCAAATGGGGATTATGAAGTAACAACTGTAGAGGACTGATATGATTTGGATATTTATCCCCTCCAAATCTCATGTTGAAATGTAATCCTCACCAGGTGCGGTGGCTCATGCCTGTAATCCCAGCACTTTCGGAGTCTGAGGCGGGTGGATCACAAGGTCAGGAGTTCGAGACCAGCCTGGCCAACATGGTGAAACCCTGTCTCTACCAAAAATGCAAAAATTAGCCGGGTGTGATGGCATGCTCCTGTAGTCCCAGCTACTCGGGAGGCTGAGGCAGGAGAATCACTTGAACCTGGGAGGCAGAGGTTGCAGTGAGCCGAGATCATGCCACTGCACTCCAGCCTGGGTAACAGAGTGAGACTCCATCTCAAAAAGAAAGGAAGGAGGGAAGGAAGGAAGGAAGGAAGGAAGGAAGGAAGGAAGGAAGGAAGGAAGGAAGGAAGGGAGGGAGGGAGGGAGGGAGGGAGGGAGGGAGGGAGGGAGGGAGGGAGGGAGGAAGGAAATCCTCCTCCTCAATGTTGGATGTTGGAGGTGGGGCCTGGTAGGAGGTGTTTGGGTTAAGGGGGTGGATCCCTCTTGAATGACTGGTGCCCTCCTCATGGTAATGAGTGAGTTGTTACTCTGGGTTGGATACAATATCTGGTTGTTTAAAAAAAAAAAGAAAATGTGGCACCTCTCTCCTTGCTCTCTGTCTTGCTTCCTCTCTCACCATGTGGTGTGCCTCCTCCCCCTCTGCCTTCCACCATGATTGGAAGCTTCCTGAGGCCCTCATCAGGAGCAGATGCTGGTGCCATGCTCCCTGTACAGCCTGCAGAACTGTGAGCCCATTAAACCTCTTTTCTGTATAAATTACATGGTCTTAGGTATTTTTTTATAGCAATGCAAGAATGGACCAACACAGAAAATTGGTACCAAGAGTGGGGCATTGCTATAAGGATATGTGAAGATGTGAAAGTGGCTTTGGAATTGGATAATGGGTACAGGTTGGAAGAGTTTGGAGAGCTAAGAGGAACACAGGAAGTTGAGGGAAAGTTTGGAACTTCTTAGAAACTGGTCAAATGGTTGTGACCAAAATGCTGATAGTGAGATGGATAATGAATGCCAAGCTGATGAGGTGTCAGATGGAAATGAGGAACTTACTGGGAACTGGAGCAAAGGTCACCCGTGTTATGTCCTCGCAAAGAACTTGGCCGCATTGTCTCCAAGCACTAGGGATTTGTGGAAGTTTGAACATAAGAGTGATGACTGAGGCATCTGGTGGAATAAATTTTTAAGCAATAATGCATTCAAGATGTGGCCTGACTGCTTTTAACAACCTATAATCAGATATGGGAGCAAATAAATGACTTAAAGTTGGAACTTAAATTTAAAAGGGAAGCAGAGCTTAAAAGTTTGAAAACTTTGCAGCCTGACCACGTGGCAGAGAAAGAAAAACGCATTTTCTTTTCTTTTCTTGAGATGTAGTTTTGCTCTTATTGCCCAGGCTGGAGTGCAATAGCATGATCCCGGCTCACGGCAACCTCCGCCTCCCGGGTTCAAGGGATTCTCCTGCTTCAGCCTCCCTAGTAGCTGGGATTACAGGCGCCTACCACAATAGCCGGCTAACTTTTTGTATTTTTAGTAGACACAAGGTTTCACTAAGTTGGCCAGGCTGGTCTCAAACTCCTGACCTCAGGCAATCCACCCACCTTAGCCTCCCAAAGTTCTGGGATCACAGGCGTGAGCCACTGTGCCCGGCTCATGAAAAAGGCATTTTCAGAAGAGGAATACAAGCAGGCCGTGGAGCAATCACTTGCTAGAGAACATTTCAAGATTAAAAGGGAGCCAAGTGCTAATATCCAAGACAATGGGGAAAAAAGGCCTTGAAGGCATTTCAGAAATCATTAGAGGCAGCCCCTCCCATCACAGACCCAGAAGCCTAGGAGGAAAGACTGGTTTCCTGGGCCAGGCCCAGGGTCCTGCTGCCCTGCCCAGCTTTGAGACAGTGCTGCCCACATCCCAGTTGCTCCATGTCCAGCTGTGGCTCAAAGGGCACCAGGTATGACTTGGGCTGCCATTCTGGAGGGTGCAAGCCGTCAGCCTTGGCAGCTTCCATGTGGTGTTAAGTCTGCATGTGAACAGAGTGCAAGCATCAAGGAGGCTTGACAGCTTCACCCTAGATGTCAGAGAATATATGAGAATGACTGGGTGCCCAGGCAGAAGGCTGCCACAGGGGTACAGCCTGCCACAGGGGAGGAGAGATGTGGAATTGGAATCCCCACAAAGTCCCCATCAGGGCACTGCCTAGTGGAGCTGTGGGAAGGAGGCTGCCATGCTCCAGACCTCAGAATGGCAAAGCCACAGGCAGCTTGCATACTGAGCCTGGAAAAGCTGCAGGCACTCAACTTCAACCAAGAGCACCCACAGGGGCTGCACCCTCCAAAGCTACAAGGGCAGAGCTACCCAGGATGTGGGACATGGAGTCAAATGAGATTACTTCAGAGCTTTAAGATTTAATGACTGGGCTGGGTTTGGGCTCATGCCTATAATCCCAGCACTTTGGTAGGCCGAGGGTGGTGGATCACCTGAGGTCAGGAGTTCGAGACCAGCCTGACCAAAAAGGTGAAACTCTGTCTCTACTAAAAATACAAAAATTAGTGGCTGTGGTGACGGGCGCCTGCAGTCTGGGTGACAAGAGCGAGACTCCATCTCAAAAAAAAAAAAAGTGTGGCACCTACCGCCGCTTTCTCTCCCTCACTCTTTCTCTTACCAAGTGAGACACCTTCTCCCCCTTTGCCTTCTGCCATGATTGGAAGCTTCCTGAGGCCCTCACCAGGAACAGATGCTAGTGTCATACTTCCTATACAGCCTGCAGAACCATGAGCCAATTAAACTTCTTTTCTTTATAAATTAGCCAGTCTCAGGTATTTCTTTAGACCAATGCAAATGGAGTGACACAAGGACTCTGGTGACTATTCAACAAGATAACAGACATTGAGCCCAATGATCAGTCCCTGGCACAGAGTCGGTGCTTAAAAGAGGCAGGTCATCGTGGCTAAATTGATTATATATGCTCTCTTATTATTAATAGTACTTCATTAACCTAACTGTGGATTTCACCTCTCAGCCTGATTATAAGTGTGTTGAAGACTCATCTTGGTATCTCTGTCTTAGTTTGGGGTCCCAGAATGCAGACCCTGAGATAAAGGTCAGAGGACACACACATGAATGGAGGTGGCCACGGCAAACACCAGCAGAGGAGTGAAGAAGTGAGGCAGGGGAGGGAAAGATGCCAATGGAGGTGTCATCGAACCAGTTACCACTGTGGGCAGTTACAGCCCTCTGGGGAGCTCGGGGAGCCCAGGCCAGACTATGCCTCAGAGTTGACCCAAGCGAGCTGCCTGGCAGCAGGGGATTTCTTGTTTAATTAATTATTTTGAGACAGGGTCTTGCTCTGTCATCCAGGCTGCAGTGCAGTGGCACAATCATGGCTTATTGCAGTCTCAAGCTCCTGGATCTCAAATGATCCTCCTGCCTCAGCCTCCCAAGTAGCTGGGACTATAGGTGCATGCCACCACACCCAGATAATTTTTTACTTTTTGTAGAGACGTGATCTCATTATGTTTCTCAGGCTGGTCTCAAACTCTTGGGCATAAGCAATCCTCCTGCCTCAGCCTCCCAAAGTGCTGGGATTATGGCAATGAGCCATCCTGCACCCGGCCTCTTTTTTTTAGAGATAAGATCTTTTGGCCAGGCACGGTGGCTCATGCCTGTAATCCCAGCACTTTGGGAGGCCAAGGCAGGTGGATCACCTGAGGTCAGGAGTTTGAGACCAGCCTGGCCAACATGGTGAAACCCTGTATCTACTAAACAAATATAAAAATCAGTTGGGTGTGGTGGCACGCGCCTGTAATCCCAGCTACTTGGGAGGCTGATGCAGGATAATCACTTGAACCTGGAAGGTGGAGGTTGCAGTGAGCTGAGTAATGCCACTGCACTCTAGCCTGGGCGCGATGGCTCACACTTGTAATCCCAGCACTTTGGAAGGCCAAGGCAGGCAGATCACCTGAGGTCAGGAGTTCAAGACTAGCCTGACCAACATGGAGAAACCCTGTCTCTACTAAAAACACAAAATTGGCTGGGCCTGATGGCTCACACCTGTAATCCCAGCACTTTGGGAGGCCAAAGCAGGCAGATCACCTGAGGTGAGGAGTTCAAGACTAGCCTGACCAACATGGAGAAACTCGTCTCTACTAAAAATACAAAATTAGCTGGGTGTGGTGGCGCATGCCTGTACTCCCAGCTACTAGGGAGGCTGAGGCAGGAGAATCGCTTAAACCTGGGAGACAGAGGTTGCAGTGAGTCAGGATCGCGCCATTTCACTCCAGCCTGGGTAACAAGGTGAAACTCTGTCTCAATAAAAAAGAAAGAAAAAAGAGTGAGACTCCAAGTCAAAAAAAAAAAAAAAAAAAAAAAAAGGTCTTGCTCTGTTGTCCAGGCCTGAGTGCAGTGGCAGGATCATAGCTCACTGCATCCTTGGACTCCTAGGCACAAGTGATCCTCCCACCTCAGCCTCCCGGGTCACTAGGATTACAGCGGAATGCCACTGTGCCCAGCAGGGTTTTTCATCAACTGCTGGTGGGTCATTGCTGGAAGGCTGCTTCTGGGGCCTTGACTCCTGGCACCTCCAGCCTGCCATGTGGCCATGACCAGCCATCCTCCCACAGCCAGAAAAACGACCGTCAGGCAGAGAGTTGCCAAAGATCTCAGTAAACAGCCTTCATAGGTGGAGAGGAAAGCTGAGGGATGCAGGCAGGGCATCCAGGGCAACTGCTGCAGCTTTCTCCCAGCTGTCATCTATCCGTGTGTTCACGCGAGCATGTATGTGTGTATTTGGACCGGGTTTCACAGTCACAAGGAATGTTCAAGAGGTAAAAAGGCAGACAGGGTGCCGGGCGCAGTGGCTCACGCCTGTAATCCCAGCACTTTGGGAGGCTGAAGCAGGTGGACCACGAGGTCAAGAGATCGAGATCATCCTGGCCAACACGGTGAAACCTCGTCTCTACTAAAAATAAGAAAATTAGCTGGGCGTGGTGGCACATGCCTGTAGTCCCAGGTACTCAGGAGGCTGAGGCAGGAGAATCGCTTGAAGCCAGGAGGCAGAGGTTGCAGTGAGCCGAGGTCGTGCCACTGCACTCCTGCCTAGCGACAGAGAAAGACTTTGTCTCAAAAAACAACAACAAAAAGGCAGACAGGCTGGACGTGATGGTTCACGCCTGTAATCCCAGCACTTTGGGAGGTGGACACAGGCAGATCACGAGGTCAGGAGATCAAGACCATCCTGGCTAACACGGTGAAACCTCATCTCTACTAAAAATACAAAAAAATTAGCTGAGCATGGTGGCGGGTGCCTGTAGTCCCAGCTACTCGGGAGGCTGAGGCAGGAGAATAGCGTGAACCCAGGTTGCAGAGCTTGCAGTGAGCTGAAATCACGCCACTGCACTCCAGCCTGGGTGACAGAGCGAGACTCCATCTCAAGAAAAAAAAAAAGGTAGACAGAAAAACATCTCCTTCCATCAGCCCCAGACATTCCCTCCCCTGCAGAGGCATCCCTTTTCCCAGCCTCCTTCCCACATACCCTTCTCTTGCCAGTCTTTCTAGTGTTGACTCCAGCCCCAGCCACATTTAAGGCCTCAGTTCCCCGAGGCGAGGATCCCTGGTGACGGCTCATCCTGTCTTCATCTGGCTCTCATCCTGCTCAGCCAGTAGGCCAGGGATAGGAGCTCAAGCCTTGGAGACGTGGGGTGCCAGAGGCTGAGGTCAGGGCCTAGCTAAAGGCCAGCATGGGCACAAAGGCAAACATCAGGGACATGTTGGTCCTGGCCAAACAGTAGGGACTGGGGTGGGACGTGCTGCTAGCGGCTCATCTGCCAGGTACGTGGCTTCTCACTGCCATCAGGGTTGGCCAAGTGCTTTCTGTTTACCCCCTGGGGGCTGGAGGAATGATGGGCAGCCTGCCTCACTCTCTCATTGCATTTTCAGAGCCCAGTGAGCCATCGGCCAGCTTTGGGTCCAGTCCAGCGAGGGTTCAGCCTAGGAGCCATGGTAGGCCGGGATTAAGGAATGAATTGGGAAGGGCTTTGAGCAATGTTCTGCTTACTACAGTCAGCCCTCTGTATCTGTGGCTCCATATCCACAGATGTAAACAACTTTAGTTTGAAAATAGTTGAAAAAATAAAAATAAAAATAACACATATTTCAAAACAGTATAGTATAACAACAATTTACGTAGCATTTAAATTGTATTCAGGGCCGGGCATGGTGGCTCACACCTGTAATCCTAGCACTTTGGGAAGCTGAGGCAGGTGGATCACCTGAGGTCAGAAGTTCCAGACCAGCCTGGCTGACATAGCAAAGCCCTGTCTCTACTAAAAAATACAAAAATTAGCCGGGTATGGTGGCAGGTGCCTATAATCCCAGCTACTCAGGAGGCTGAGGTAGGAGAATTGCTTGAACTCGGGAGGCAGAGGTTGCAGCGAGCAGAGACTGTGCCACTGCACTCCAGCCTGGCTGGCAGAGCAAAACTCTGTCTCGGAAAAAAAAAAAAGTTGTATTCAGTATCATAATTACCGTGTCCTGAGTGGTGTGCAATGGCACAGTCATGGCTCACTGCAGCCTCAATCTCCTGGGCCCAAGTGATCCTCCCACTTCAGCCTCCCAAGTAGCTGGGACTACAGATGCAGGCACCATGCCCAGCTTCCTTATTGTTACTATTATTGAGACGGAGTTTTGCTCGTTGCCCAGGCTGGAGTGCAATGGTGCGATCTCGCCTCACCACAACCGCCGCCTCCTGGGTTCAGGCGATTCTCCTGCCTCAGCCTCCCGAGTAGCTAAGATTATAGGCATGTGCCACCATGCCCGGCTAATTTTATATTTTTAGTAGAGACAGGGTTTCTTCATGTTGGTCAGGCTGGTCTCAAACTCCCAATGTCAGATGATCCACCTGCCTCGGCCTCCCAAAGTGCTGGGATTACAGGCATGAGCCACCACACCCGGTCAACTTATTTATTTTTTTTAATTTCTAGTACAGACAAGGTCTTGCTATGTTGCCCAGGCTGGTCTCAAACTCCTGCCTCAAGCAATCCTCCTGCTTTAGCCTCCCAAAGTGCTAGGATTACAGGTGTGAGCCACTGAGCTCAGCTAGAGATAATTTAAAGTATATGGGAGAATAGATGCAGATTATACACAAATATTATGTCATTTTATATAAGCGACTTAAGCATCCTCAGAAGGGAATCCCATGATGATCCTAGAGGGTTCCTGGACCCAGTGCCCCGCAGACATCTAGGGATGACTACTGCTACCTAACACATCAGACAGGCTTAGTGGTGCGAAGCAGCAGCCATTTTGTTTTGCTCTAAAGTTTATGGGTTTGTGGGTCAGGAATTTGGGAAGGGCCTGGCTAGGCAGTTCTCGCTTGGGGTCTCTCATGTCAATGCAGTCTGATGTCACCTGGGGTTGGAGTCATCTGAAAGACTCAGTTGGACACACGGCGTAAGACAGCTCCCTCCCACGGCTGGCAGCTGGTGTTGGCTGTTAGCTGACAGCACAGCTGGGGGTGCTGTAGATCAGGGCGACTCCACCTGGCTTCTCCAGCTTCACAACAATCTCAGGCCAGTCGGACTTCTTACATGGGGCTGGCTTACCCCAGAGCAAGTGTCCTGAGAAAAGCAGACGAAAACTGCATGGCCTTTTATTACTTATCCACCCAACTTTACTAAGAGAAGCAGTCATAGCCTCCTAGAATCAGGGAGAGGGATATAGATACTATCTCTCAGTGGGAAGAGTGCCAAAGAATGTTGGTGCCACGTTTGAAACCATCACAGATGACATCTCAGAAATGGTCTCTCTTTCTGTGCTAACTGGGACCTCAGAGGTTACAGGCCCTGGAGCACACCAATAGAACCTAGGCTAGCATCCATGGTGCAGATTCAAAGACGGGGCCAGAGAGCACGGAGCCTGGCCCACTCTGCCTGTCAGTGACAGTGAAGGCCACAGACAGCAAAGTCTCCTGGAGGGGGGGGCCAAGTCAGTAGTGTGTGCTGAGCAAGAAGGAGGCCTGTGAGCTTGGGCAACACAGCAAGACCCCATCTCCACAAAAAACATTTTACAAAATTTGCTGGTGGTATGTGCCTGTAGTCCCAGCTACTCGGGAGGCTGAGGCAGGAGAATCACTTGAACTCAGGAGGTGGAGGTTGCAGTGAGCCAAGATCGTACCACTGCACTCCAGCCTGGGCGACAGAGCAAGACTGTCTGAAAAAAAAAAAAAAAGAAAGAAAGAAAGAAAAAGAAAACAAACAAACAAAAAATACATTTGTTCAGTGCAGTGGCTTACACCTGTAGTCACAGCACTTTGGGAGGCTAAGACAGGTGGATCATTCGATCCCAAAAGTTCGAGACCAGCCTGGGCAACATGGTGAAACCCCGTCTCTACAAAAAAGTAGACAGGTGTGGTGATGCATGCCTGTAGTCCCAGCCAGTTGGGAGGCTGAGGCGGGAGGATTGCTTGAGCCCAGGAGTTTGAGGCTGCAGTGAGCCGAGATTGTGCCACTGTACTCCAGCCTGGGCAACAGAGTGAGACCCTGTATCGAAAAAAAAAAAAAAAAAAAAAAAAAGGCCTGTTGGGGTGAGGGGGCTGGAAACCTAAACCTGGGCTCTCAGGTTCAAAAGAAACTGAGCTGCAGCCAATCATAGAAACCCGGCCACGGCAGGGACTGTTCACAGCTGTACTCCCAACAGCCTCTCAATAGAGATTTGTTGGCTGGGTGTGGTGGCTCACACCTGTAATCCCAGCACTTTGGGAGGCCAAGGCAGGCGAATCACCTGAGGTTGGGAGTTCAAGACCAGCCTGACCAACATGGAGAAAACCCATCTCTACTAAAAATACAAAATCAGCTGGGCATGGTGGTGCCTGTAATCCCAGCTACTCGGGAGGCTGAGGCAGGAGAATCGCTTGAACCCAGGAGGCAGAGGTTGCAGTCAGCCAAGATCACTCCATTGCACTCCAGCCTGGGCAACAAGAGTGAAATTCTGTCTTAAAAAAAAAAAAAAAAAAAAGTAAATAGAGCTTTGTTTACTGAATGAGGAGTGGGGCATGTTGGGGAGGGGTTGGAATCTGCCCTGACCCCTGCCCCTTGCTCCTTGCTCCTCTCTGCCTTGCCTCCGCACAGGGTAGCTGCCAAGGTGGCAAATGCCCAGCCCCTTGCCCACTCCAGGGGCCCGCCCAGACCCTTGGGCACTTCCTGAGCAGCAGGACACATCCTGCCCTTTGTGCCCATGAAAGGAGGCAACTTATCAGAGGGGAAAGGACACTCTGTTCAGGCCTGGCCATCTGCCTGAGCTGGAAGAGCCATGTCTAGGAGCTGGTAAGCAGAGCAGACCTGGGTGGAAGGGCCTGGGGACAGCAGACGATTGAGGCTCCGTGCCCCAGGCCAGGCCAGGACCCCAGCCTCTCTCAGGATCCACTCAGCTCCTATACTCCTTTCCACCATCCTATCTTCTCTCCATTCCTTTCCTACTTCTCAGACTCCTAGTAGAGTTTTTCACTCACTCCATTCATTCAAGCACTATTTAAGGAATACGTTATGTTTGATTTTTGTTTGAGACAGGGTCTTGGTATGTTGCCTAGGCTGGTCTTGCTCAAGTGATCCCCTGGCCTCAGCCTCCCAAATAGCTGGGACTACATGAGTGAGCTACCATGCCTGGCTCTGTTTAAGGAATACTTTATATATGCTAAGCAGCTGGGCTCACAGCAGCAAACAAAACAGGCAACAATGCCTGCCTTCATGAAACTTACATTTCAGTTAAATATATAATATGTTAGATGATGAAAGTGATCTCAGGAAAGATAAAGCAGGGCAAGATAGGCTGGGCATGGTGGCTCACGCTGTAATCCCAGCACTTTGTGGGGTGAAGGTGGGCAGATCACTTGAAGCCAGGAGTTCAAGACCAGTCTGGCCAGCATGGAGACCAACCTGGCCAACATGGCGAAATGCTGTCTCCACTAAAAATACAAAAATTAGCTGTTGAAAAATTAAAAAATCACCTTGTTGCCCAGGCTGTTCTCAATTTCCTGGGCTCAAGTGATCCACCCACCTTGGCCTCCCAAAGTGCTGGGACTGATTGCAAGTGTGAACCGCGGCACCCAGTGCCTTTTTTTTTTTTTTTTAACATTGTGTGGTTTAGAGATACCCCCTTAGAAAGTGACAGCTGAGCAAAATCCTCAGGAGGTGAGGTAGTGAATCACATAGACTCCCAGAGGCAACGTCTCCAAGGCAGAGGGAACAGCAAGGGCAAAGGCCCTGAGGCAGGGTGAGCTGGGTGTGGGCAAGGAACAGCAAAGAACCCAGGGTGTGACTGAGCACAGTGGCTCACACCTGTAATTCTAGCATTTTGGGAGGCTGAGGCAGGTGGATTGTCTGAGGTTAGGAGCTCGAGACCAGCCTTGCCGATATGGTGAAATCCCAGCTCCACTAAAAATACAAAAGTTAGCCAAGCATGGTGGCATATGCCTGTAGTCCCAGCTACTTGGGAGGCTGAAGCAGGAGAATTGTTTGAACCCAGGAGGTGGAGGCGGAACCCAGTAGCCGAGATCCTGCCACTGCACTCCAGCCTGGGCAACAGAGCGAGTGAGACTCCATCTCAAAAAAAAAAAAAAAGTTCCCAGGGTGGACAGAGCACGTAGAACAAGAAGGAGAGCAAGAGGAGATGGGGTCGTAGATGTAGGGAGAGCCAGATGCCAGGGGCTTTATCAGCCCTTGAAGGACTGGGGCAATGTGGAGTCAGTGCAGGAGTTTGGACAGAGGCCTGATGCTTTAAAATCACGGTAGTTCAGGGACATAGTGCTTACTATGTGTCAGTCTCTTTCCTAGGCACTGAATATGCATTCAACCACTTAATCCTCCCAATACCTTTATTAAAGATGAGGAAAGCCTGGTGCAGTGGCTCATGCCTATAATCCGAGCACTTTGGAAGGCCGAGGCGGGCGGATCACCTGAGGTTGGAAGTTCAAAACCAGCCTGACCAACATGGAGAAACCCCGTCTCTACTAAAAACAAATACAAAATTAGCCGGGCATGGTGGCGCATGCCTGTAGCCCAGCTACTCGGGAGGCTGAGGCAGGAGAATCTCTTGAACCCAGGAGGCAGAGGTTGCAGTGAGCCGAGATCACACCATTGCACTCCAGCCTGGGCAACAATGGCGAAACTCCATCTAAAAAAATAAATAAATAAATAATAAAAAAATAAAGGTGAGGAAACCGGCTGGGCACAGTGGCTCACACCTGTAATCCCAGCACTTTGGGAGGCTGAGGCAGGAAGATTACCTGAGGTTGGGAGTTAGATGGAGAAACCCCATCTCTACTAAAAATACAAAACTAGCTGGATGTGGCAGTGCATGCCTGTAATCCCAGCTACTTGAGAGGCTGAGGCAAGAGAATCACTTGAACCTGGGAGGCAGAGGTTGCAGTGAGCCAAGATCACACCATTGCACTCCAGCCTGGGTGACAAGAGCAAAATTCCATCTAAAAAAAAAAATGAGGAAACCGATGTGCAAAGAGGTTGAGTGACTCGCTCAGGGTTGTTACATGGCTAAAATACAGAAGAGCCAGGCCTCAGCGTGGCTCCGAGAGTTCAGGCTGAGATGTGCTTCATTTCTCTCCATCCTGGAGGCGATTCTCTGGGTTTTCCTCTAGGGCAGGGTTTCTCACCCTCAGCACTGCTGACACTTCAGGCCAGATCATTCCTTGTCACGGGGGCTGTCCCGTGCATTGTAGGACATTTAGCAGCGTCTCTGGTCTCTACCCACTTGATGCCAGTAGCACTCCCTGAGTTGTGATATCACTGTCATCTCCAGGTGATGCTAAATGTTTCAGGACGGGGGTAAAATTGCCCCCAGTTGAGAACCACTTCTCCTCTGTTTTCCGGTCCACTCCACCTGCCACTGTCCCAGCTCAGGTTCACTTCTCTCTCACTGCGACCATTGTGAAGGCCTCCACATTAACTTCTGCCCCACTGCTGTACATCTTACCAGGCCACTCTCCCATGTCTCCAGCCCTGGCTCCCATTGCCCTGAGGATGAACACCAAGCTGCTTAAGTTGACTTGTAAGGCCCTATAAAATCCAGCCCCTGCCTACTTCTCCAGCTCTCACTCACCCTTATTTTTAAGCCTCCTTTTGCAAGCCACCCTCTCTTCATTCAGTCTAGTGCCATATATTGAACCTGACACCATGCTGGACATTGCAGACAATGGAAACAAAGCTCCCCCGAAACCCCCGTCCGTACCCCCAGGTCTTGCCTTTATGCTGTGTTTGCCTCCCGTGGGGAGAGCAAGTAAACACATGCAGTGAATCCTGTTAGCAAAACCAGGGAGCTGTGACGAAACCAGGGCTGGAGCAGGTGCCATGGCTGAGCTGTACAGGATGGGTATGGGTTATAGAGGGGGAGACAAGAAGAGAGCCAACAGCACCCAGCAGTGGTGGGGCAGATGCAGTGAGAGGATGGAAGGCTAGGGCGGTGATTTAGGGCTCCAGCAAAGGCAGTGAGAGTGGGGGTGTTGAGTGGGATAGACGGCGGAGAGAAAATGAGCTAAACATAAATGGGTGGGCTGGGTGCAGTGGCTCACGCCTGTAATCCCAGCACTGTGGGAGGCCAAGGAGGGCGGATCACCTGAGGTCAGGCATTTGAGACCAGCCTGGCCAACATGGTGAAACTCCATCTCTACTAAAAATACAAAAATTAGCCAGGCGTGCTAACACAGTGAAATCCCATTTCTACTAATAATACAAAAAATTAGCCAGGCATGGTGGCGGGCACCTGTAGTCCCAGCTACTTGGGAGGCTGAGGCAGAACAATGGCGTGAACCCGGAAGGCAGAGCTTGCAGTGAGCCGAGATTGCACCACTGCACTGCAGCCTGGGCGACACAGCAAGACTCTCAAAAAAAAAAAAAAAAAAAAAAAAGGCCGGGTGTGGTGGTTCACACCTGTAATCCCAGAACTTTGGGAGGCCGAGATGGGTGGATCACGACGTCAAGAGATTGAGACCATTCTGGCCAACATGGTGAAACCCCGTCTCTACTAAAAAAAATACAAAAAATTAACCGGGTGTGGTGGTGCGTGCCTGTAGTCCCAGCTACTCAGGAGGCTGAGGCAGGAGAATTGCTTGAACCTGGGAGGCAGAGGTTGCAGTGAACCGAAAAAGCGCCACTGCACTCCAGCCTGGCAACTCTCAAAAAAAAAAAAAAAAAAAAAATTAGCCAGGCATGGTGGCGGGCGCCTGTAATGCCAGCTACTCGGGAGGCTGAGAGAGGAGAATCGCTTGAACCCAGAGGCAGAGGTTGCAGTGAGCCGGGATCGCGCCACTGCACTTCAGCCTGGGCCACAGAGAGGGACTCCATCTCAATAAAATAAAATAAAATAAAATAAAATAGTGGACTAAACAAGGAGGCCCAGGGCGGTAGAGGAGTCCAAATGGTTCCTACTTGGTCAGGAAGGTGGAAAGTGGGGTCATGGTGCAGACTGGACACTTCCCAATCACAGACTGTTTGCCTGGCAGGCATGCCCTCCCCTTATTTCACCTGTCAACTTCCTCCTCCTGATGCAAACCCAAATCACAAATGGTGACTTCTCCTGGAAGCCTTCTGGATTCCTCCCTGCTGGCATTGCTTGCTTCCTTCTCTGCACTCTCCAAGCTATACTACAGCAACATCATCATCTGGTTAACTGCGCGGGTCTGTTCCGGCCCTCCCACCACTGACTGAGTTTCTGGAGGCCAGGGAGCTTTCTTCAGCACAGCAGGCCCCGCGCTCCGCCGCCGGTCGACCGCTGAGGGCGAGGCCAGAAGGAACGGAAATGTGGCACGGTTCGGCAGTTCTCAGAGGCGCGCGCCTGCCCAAGTACGCACGCTCCGCTGGAGCCTGGGGTGGCCGGGCAGTCTTGGCCGAGACGTGTTTGCTGCGCTTCGGTGCACACAGGCACTGCGGTGCCAACCTCCTGGTTCCGCCCTCCCCCGGCAGGCGCCCACGCGTGACCTCGGCCGCCCACAGGCCTTCGACTCTTCCCGGACCCCAGGTCCCAGGCCACCCCGCTCCACCATGCGGATGATGAAGACAAAGTCCCCCGCAAGTCCCTCATGTGGGGCAAGGGGGAGGTACCACCTGGGGCGGGGCCTGGCTCCCCACTGAGCAGAGGTGTTGGCCAAGGCGCTCCCCCTAGTGGTAAGTACCCCCTGGTTCCCCCTCACAACCTCTGTAGGTAGTGTAGTAAGTCTGTAAGTCACAGCCAGACGACCCCGCCCCACGTCTGCGGCAGCCTGGGAACCTGCCTCCCTGTTTCAGGCCCTGCCCCCTACAGCCTTTCCTCCTCGGCAGCCCAGGGAGCTTTAAAAATGCAAACCACATCACATCTCTCCACACTGGATCCGAGAATCCCAAGCCTGGTACGGTGGCGCGCGCCTGCGGTCCTCGCTGAGGCGGGAGGATCGCTTGAGCCCAGGAGTGGAGGCTGCAGTGAGCTGTCATCGCGCCACTGCACTCCAGCCCGAGCGACAGAGAAAAAAAGAGAAAGAAACAAACCTTTAAACCCCGATCAGCAAAGCACATCATCTCCACAGATCCTTTCTGACCTCACCTCCTGTTCCACTCCCTCCCACTTATGCCCTTCCAGCTGCACGGATCCCTTTCCTCAAACCCACCAGGCCTGCTCCCGCCTCAGGGCGACGCACTTGCTGTGCCTGCGGCTGCCCTTCCCCCGGAAGGCTCCCTCCCTGGCTTCCAGCACACGACCTCCTCAGCAAGGCCTCCCCATCCCTCTGTGATATCCCCCCCACTATCCAGTCTCAGCTTTCTTCATAGCACCTGTCACCCTGGCATATCTGTTTATTGTTTGTCTCACTAGTGATAATGTAAGCCCCCCAAAGTGGAGGTTGTGTATGTCTTGTTCACTGCTCTATTCCCCATTGCCTGGAACAGGACTAGCATGTAGTAGATGCTTCATAAAAATTGTTCCATGGATTCTTTTTTTCAGACGGAGTTTGACTTTTGTCGCCCAGGTTGGAGTGCAATGGCGTGATCTTGGCTCACTGCAACCTCTGCCTCCCAGGTTCAAGTGATTCTCCTGCCTCAGCCTCCCCAGTAGCTGGGATTACAGGCGCCCACCACCATGCCCAGTTAATTTATTTGTATTTTTAGTAGAGATGGGGTTTCATCATTTTGACCAGGCGGGTCTTGAACTCCTGACCTCAGGTGATCCACCTGCCATGGCCCCCCAAAGTGCTGGATTGCAGGCGTAAGCCACTGTGCCCGGCCCCATGGATGCTTTGAGAATCTTCTATGAGCCAAGCAGCTCTTCATTCAGCTCACATGAGAAGCCTATGATTCACCCATTGCATAGATGTGGAGACTGAGATTCAGAGAGATATGAGACTTGTCCGCGGTCATATGAGCTTGCTGTAGTGGGAGCTGGGTTTCAACCCAGCTGAGTCTCTCCCCCTCTGCCTCTCTGCTTTCCAGCTCATCTCCTAGTTGAGAAGGGGGACAAAATATCTGGTTTTGCCCTCACTTCACCCTAGTATAGGCAAGGCTGACACCCAGTGACCCCACAGGGCCTGAGGCACCATCTCCCTGGGAGGTCTTGGCCAGGGGGCCACAGGAGAGGGATCATACAGTCTCCTGAGGTGGGCAGGCCCACCTTTGGACCTGCCCACATTTTCCTGGGGTCACCCACCCTGACCCCCAGCTCCTAAATGACCCAACCCACTGCGTTCCTTTCAGCCATCCCTGAGTCCCTAAACTCTCTCAGAATGGACCTGGGTGCCTCTGCTTTTGCCTTCATCCCACCTGAGATACAGTGAGAGAGACAGAGACACGGGGAGACATGGGGAGACAGGGACAGAGACAGAAACACACACACAGAGACACACTTACCAACAGAGAGAGACCAGTAGAGTGACAGAGACTGGGCAAGTCCCTTTGCAACGCTCCAAACCTCATGGACCCAGTCAGGGCCACTGCCAGCCCATTGCCCCTTTTGAGCAAGTTAGGAAAGGCACCCTCCAGGGGAATGCTACCCCTCCCAGGGCCTGGCGAGTGAGTGCGATGGGCTGGGCTTCAGTCCCGCTGGCCCTTCGGCCGAGTGAGTGTGCTGGTGCAGGAGGGTCCGTGGAAGCGTCCCCAGATGTCTCTATGCCGGGGGAGAAGGCAATGCTGCAATGTTCCCCAGTCCTCGGGCCCAGCCCACAGGCCTGCCCCTGCAGTGTTCTCTGAGGCCTTTCAGGAACGCTTGGGCTCTCACCATTCTGGCCTTGACTGGAGCCCAGCCCTGCACACTCACCCACGGGGCCTTCCCCCACAGCAGGTCCTTGGGTCACCTCTGCCTTCACCACTCAGAAATATCAAGCCAAGCCCTTCCACAGAAACCAGCCCAGGCTGCTGTGTGGTTGGGAAGACGCCCTCAGGCCTGTTCCAGCACACAGACCCCCTCCTGCTCCAGGGACAGCACCAGCAAACCACACCACACTTCCAAGCCTCACAGACCGCCGCAGTTCAGAAGAATCCCAGGAGCGGACGAGAAGGTGCCATGGGCCTCACTGGACAGACAGGGAAAATGAGGAACAGACAGGAACTGTGACCAGCCCAGGGTCCCACACCCCAAACCAAGGTTTCTGCCCCCCTCCGCCCCTCCCTCCCGCATCCAGGTGCTCCCAGGGAAGCCCTGCAAGGCCCCACCCTTCCCAACAGAGAACACTCTGGGAGGAAATGATTAACAGGGCAATTAGGGCACAGGTGAGTCATCTGGTCACAAGGCCGCCTCCTGGCTGACTCAGGGGGACAGTCCAGATGGGCCCTTCCACCCAGCCCCAGCTCAGGGTCTGAGTCAAGGACTCCATGGGATCTGGCCAGGAAGCCCAGGAGAAAGCCCCCAGCCCTCTCCAGGCTCCACCCATGCCCTGCAGGCTGGGGGACAGAAGCAGGGACTCCCACCTTCACTAGGCTGGCCTGGGTCAGGGCAGGGACCAGGCTGCTCCAGTTTCTGTCTCCCCACGCTAAGTCTGTGGCCACAGGGCCGACCATCCAACCAACAGCTGTTGTTATTAATCACAGCGATTACTAAGAATGGCCATGATGTTCTGATATTGAACTTCAGCTCTGCAACAGGCCTCAGGCTAGACAGAGTGGGGATCCATGGGGACCATCAGACAAGCTTCCATGGAGAGCAGTCATGTTGAAAAGAGTTGGGGACAGTGAGCTCTTTTTCTCATACATCTGCTGAAGGGCCTCAGAGCCTGGACCCAGGCAGAGAGGAAGGAACGGGGACCCCACAGGGAAGCCAGCAGGACCTTCTGGTGAACAGCATCTCCTGGTGTCCAAACTAGGCCTGGCCCTGCTGCCCATCTCATCTCTGGGAAGCCAGGTGTGTCCGTCTCCGTCCCTGGCCGGTAAGGGCCTGTCATTAGGCACCCCACCCCAAGCCCACCCTTACTTTTGAGATTAGGCAATACTGGCACCAGGGACCCCTGGCCTACCCAGGCCGGCCCTCCCGAGGCAGATCCCCTGTCCCAGGGCCTCTTTCCTGGCTTTGTCCTTGGGCTGGCTGGGCAGGAACTTCCTGCGAGAGAATTCCCGGATCCTCCCTAGGAGGCTACGGCACGGCCTGGGAACTTAGGGAGGGAGGGAAGTCAGGGGCACCCCTCCTAACAGGGGCAGGGCTTGTGGATGGCAGGGTCCCCTGGCACTCTGGGCCCTGGGTCCTTCACCAGCCCCAGGTCAGGCCAGCCAGACCTCCTGCCCTCTCGGCTCAGATGCCCTGCTGCAGCCCCTCCACTCTGCAGCAGGGCAGCCCTAGCAGCCCCCTGGGCATAGACTGGGGACTAGATCAAGGCCTCGATAGACTGGGCTTGCTCCAGGGTTGAAGATTGAGGGGCGGGGTCCAAAGACAGCTAACAATGAGGCCAAAGTCAAAGTAGATTTTTATTAATAACATCACAGGCCCGAGTTGGCTAGGTGGGATAGAATTTGGGGCAGACCCATCCTACAGACACACGGACACTGTCTCAAGACCCGCTGGCCACAGGGGCTCCTTAGATGTACCCTAAGAAGAGAGATACCCCCATATACTAGCTCCGGGGATCTGGGCAGGGCAGACTCGGGGCCAGCGCTGGCTTCACTAAGGAGGCCAGTTTCCCATCTCATCCTCCTCAAGAAGCAGGCACTGGGGGACAGAAATGGGTGAAGGAAGATGCCTCAGTCTTCTCTGTACCCCATAACCTTTCCCCTGCCCCCAAGAGCCAAGCACCCGAGGACACCTTTCTCCCACTTCCCCTCGGCAGGCACAGCTCCATCAACCCTGAGCCACCTCCCTGCCACAAAATGGAGAATCCCTTCTCCCTCCAACTTGGGGGGTTCCTTGGAAGCCCCAGGAGTCAGCACCGCAGCCAGTCCCTCCCCTCCCTCACCTCTGGACCCCACCCCAAGGGGGGTCTGTGCTCTCCCATCAAGCCCAAGGTGGCGCTGCTGCTGCCTCTGTGCCCCTCCCTAGGTGCCCAGCATTCCCCAAAGGCTGGGGGGGCAGCCTCCTTCCTGCTCAGCACAGTGTCCCTGAGGGCAGTAAGGGGAAATAGGAATGGTGATGAGGACAGGACCTTTGAAACACTGGAGATAGATATTCTTAAGGCAACTGTCCCCAAAGTGAGGACATGAAATGACCCAGGCCTCTCAGCACTACTCAGGCAACCCCAGGACTGTGACTCCTGGGACAGGGCAGGCTGGCTGGGGAGGGGATAGGAAGAAGGGGGAGGGACCAATGAGGGCAGATCCCAAGATTCAAACCCTTCCATGTGAAAAAACAAAGTGAGGGGCTCTGCCACGTGCTGACAGCCTGTGTGGCTGTGGATGAGGTGACACAGGGGCTTCCTGTGACATGGGCATGCAGGCGGGCTTGGGGCAATCAGAAGGATGCCCCTCAGTGCCCAGCAGGCAGGCTTTTCTTTTTGTTTGAGACAGGGTCTCCCTCTGTTGCCCAGGCTGGAGTGCAGTGGCATTCTCATAGCTCACTGCAGCCTCAGTTGCCTGGGCTCAAGTGATCCTCCCACCTCAGTCTCCCAAGTAGCTGGGACCACATGTGCATGCCACCATGCCTGGTTAATTTTTGTATTTTTTGTAGAGACAAGGTTTTGCCATGTTGCCCAGGCTTTTCTCAAACTCCTGAGCTCAAGCAATCCGCCCACCTCGGCCTCCCAAAGCGCTGGGATTATAGACGTGAGCCACCACACCCAGCCCCAGGTGGCATGTCTTTCTGATAGGCACTGCTGCAAAGTGAATCGCACTGTGCTAAGCCCCCACAAGGGAGTGCCTTTGCAGCTTACAGCTGCACACGCATCATCTCAGGAGGTCTTTGCAACAGTCCCCTTTCATGGGTAAAGAAACTGAGGCCTCTACTCAACATCACAGAGCAAGCTAATGCCAAACTAAAACCTCTGGCCTCCAAACCCCATGCCCTTTCCTTTTGTAAGCTACACAGACTGTCAGGGCAAATGTCCACTGAATAAAAGAATGAGATGATGAATAGATGGAAATTAACCAAAAAGGTCATCGACACATTTTCAACAGATCCATCAACTTGCACTCAGAGAAGCTGAGACAGGTCTAACCTTTAAAGGCCGATGTCAAGGACAGGGAGCAGCAGGATGGTACTCCGTCTGACCCAGTGGGGTCACTCGCCTGAGCCTATGTGTGTTTGGAGTGGACAAGAATGGGAGAGAGATTAGAAAAACAGCAGCATCATGTGAATTACAGATGCACAGGAAAGCCTTACAGCCTGTCTAGACAAATTCACTCATGTTACAGATGAGGAAACTGAGGCTCAGAAAGAGGAAGGGACTTGCCCAAGGCCACACAGCAAATGAATAGCAAAGTTGAGACCAAAAAAATGGACATTGTGACTCTGAGTCAAGTGAGAAACAGAGAGACTGATGGAGAAGAGAGAGAGACAGAGTGTGTGTGTGTGTGTGTGTGTGTGTGTGTGTGTGTGTGTGTGTGTGTGTATGTGCATGCTGCGTGCACTCAGGGGGCCAGGGTCCTGAAATCAGAAATACTACCACCAAGAAGGCATTATGCCTACCCTACCCAGGCAGTGGGGCTGGAGCCAGGGCCCAGGGTGCGGAGGGGATGGTAAGCCTCCAACCCCACCTTCTCCAGGCAGGGGCTGGTGGTCTGGCACAGGCCAAGCGTACCTGGCCATCCGCAATGCCTGCCTCCATCCAGGGTGATCTCTGGCCAGGTAGCAGCTCTCAGCCCTCTTGGCTGCCTAGCTTCCAGAGGCAAGACTCTTGCTGCATTCCCAGAAGCTTCTTCAACTCCGATTCCAGGAAACCTGAGAGCCAGAGAGATGGCAGGGGACAGGGAGATGGCAGAGACAGGCAGAAGTAGGGTGGAGCAGCCTGCTGGGAACCCAAGGACCCGGAAGTGCAACCGCCCCCTGAGCCTCATCCCAGCTCTGTGTGATTCCAGCTCACCCTCAGTCACAGCCCTTTCTTATTCCAGGAGTGCAGTCAGCCAGGCACCACCGCTCCTTCGCCCTGCCTTCCCCAGGAAGCTCACTTTGAGGGCCTCCTCCGGCAGCAGCAGCATGAGAGCCTGCGTCTTCACCCACTGGGGACAGCATGTGAGGAGCAGGTATCTGCCCCCACCACCAACTGACTCAAGAGCCTGGATCTGGAACCCAAACCGCCTGCACTCAAGTTCCAGCTCTGCCCATCACTAGCTGTGTGACATAGGACAAGTTCTAACTGTGAACTGGAGGTGGCAATAGGACCTACCTCAGAGTCGTAATGCAGTATTTTATGAAAAGTGCTTAAAGAGGGTCTGCCCCATTAATGGCTATGTAAATGTGAACCACGATTTTCATCATATTATGTATGCTATCACCACTAACCCAACTGCTGTCCACGTCTGGGCTGCCCGGGGCTCTACTGGGAGAGGGGACCCTCCGGGGCTCTGTCACAGCAGTGCATGATGGGAAAACCAGGGATGGAGGCAGCCACTGAAGGCATTAGAAACCTCTGGGCTGGGGGAAAGAGTGCTGCTTGAGTAGTACCACCCCCTCAAACCCTGAGGAAGACCCTAGCTACCCCCAGTGTGGCCTCCAGCCCAGCCACACGCTGCTCCCCGGCTCAGGTGGTCATCTTAGGTCCTCTGGTACCATCTGGTGGTACCTGCTGGTATTGCACCCCTGAGCCACCGACCAAAGTGAGGCTTCCTGGGCCTGGGGCGACGTGGGAGGGGAGGGGCGGAAGCCCTTATGCACTGTGTCTGTGGATCTGAAAGTCTTGTACAGTGGCGACTGGAGGGCAACAATGCCTGGGACACAGAGCTTGAATGAGCTATCCTCTTCCTTCATTTTCTCTTCCTCGCTTTTCTTCTCACTGGGCAAACCTTCTTGGAGAGGAGTCCAGCCAGTCTCCCAGCAGGTGAGGGAGCCCAGGACCCCAGGCCTGCAGCCCCACCCCCCCCCAGGAAAGACAGGAAGCAGGAGGGAACATGTCCCAAAAGGTTAAGAAAGGGGACTGCTCCTTCCAGTCCCAGGCCACATATTCTGGGGCCCAGCCTGATGTGGGAAAGGCCCCAACCCATGCCTCATGCCCCCATCTCCCACAGACCTTGGCCATGGCCGAGTTTTGAAGCTCCTTGTACCAACTGTGGAAGTGGTTCCAGGGAGTAGCCTCCACCTTGGAAGAGGCCAACACGAGGTCTCCTGTGAATGGGGTGGTGGTCCTGACAGGCCAGCCGCAAGTGGGATGGTCCAGGCCTCGGAGGGCAGGCACACGGTCGGGGGGCTGAGTTGTGGGTGGGGTTGCCATGTTTTCTTTAGCAAATGCCTACTGTGTGCCACACACCGTTCTGGGCATTTTACAGAGTATCTCAGTTCATCCTTGCACTTCCTTCAAGGATAGGTACTATTATATTCCCACTTTAAAGACGAGGAAACAGACGCAGAGAGGTGGAATAAGCTGTCGCCCATCACACAGCTCAGTATGTTAGAACTGGCATTTGAACCCAGGCAGTCTGACTCCAGCAGTCCCTCAAAATGTGTCCCGTGTCCTGCCAGGCCCTGCACCCCTGAGATGTTCTACAAGAAGAGGGTCCATATCTGGCGCTTCCCCTATGCCTATGGCCACCACACTTACCTTCAAGCAGATACTCCTGGTGGAGGCCTCAGGGCTGACCTCACAGGACCCCGTGACTCTCTGGAGGTATTATTCCTTCAACTTCAGGATCTGGATAAAGTGGCTCCTAATCCCAAAGCACAGTCAAGTGAGGGAGGCAGGTGGGGCTCAGAGGTGTGGCAGAGATCCCCTAAACCTCCCCCAAGGCTCACCCACAGGTCTGCCGGCCCTCTCCAGCCTTCCTCTCCCATCAACCCCCTGCTCTGCCATCTGGGGTTCTCCTCATACAGGGGGATTATAGCTCTCGAAAGTAGGGTGATGAGGGGGTGGGGAACAGAGAGAGAGGTGGGTCCCTGTCCTCACAGGGGATGGCTGCCAGGCCTGCAGAAGGAGCTGGGAGCAACAGGACCCCCCGCACTCCGGGCTCTGGCACATTCCCTTTCTAATCCCTAGCCCGTCCCCTTTTATGTCTGGTATCCCCCATCCACCACCCCTCACTTGTGGGAGGACCCCATCTTTGCCTCCTCCCCAACCCAAACCCCCATCTCCAGCCTCCTCCCAACTGGATGCTTCTGTCCGTTGGCCACATCCACATCTCCCTGTCCTTCCCCACCAGGTGCCCTGTCCCAGGCCCTTACACATCCAAGGCCTCCCTCCCCAGACCCTCCCCAGCATGGCTCCCCCATCTTAAGTCCATGCCCTTCCCCCTTCTCATGTCCAGGCCTCTTCCCAGTACCTCTGTCCCAGGCCTTGCCCACCTGGGTGTCCCCCCAATTCCAGCCCCTCACCTGTCTGAGGCCCCTGTTTTCACGGTGGTGTCCCCTGCTGGCTCCTTCCTCTCCTCAGGCAGGTTGCCCGACATCTCCTGGCTTGCTATGGGCAGGACTGACTTCACCTCTCCACCCCAGGCCTTCTTGCTCTTGCGGGTATAGGTCCCCATACCCCCCATGCCCAGCTTTGAGGATGCTGCTGTGACCGTTGTGAGAAGCCCCTGGGTACGGCCACAGAGAAGGCGTGGGGCGGCAAGGCAGATGGTCCCAGCCCCCTCCCCCACTTACATCCCACTCGGCTCATCATCAGGGAAATGGCACCCTGGTCTGGCAAGGGGTGTGCCTGGGCTCTCGCCAGGGCTGTGTCAGAGCTCCTTGGACTGTCCTTGCTCCCAACGAGGGAACGGAAAAAGTGGAACATGGAGGAGCACCCCGAAATTCGTGATTGGGGCTTCGGAGCTGGGGCCTCAGTTCTGATAAGGTCCCCAACTCAGATCCTGTAGCAGCCACCCCAGGACCAACTGCTTAAGAACAGGAGGAGTTTTCAGATTAAAACCTCCAGTTGGAAACTTCCTGGAATTCTGGAAGGCAAAGATGGGGGAGGACGGGGGCTTGGGGGAGATTAGTTGGAGGTAGAGGGGGCAGGGGTTTGATGAAACAGGGAAGGAGGTGTAGTGGGGAGGCACGGGGTTTGGGGGGCAGGGGGTGGAGACTTGGGAGAAGAAGATGTGAGAGCCCCAGGAAGCTTGGCAGGGAGTGAACAGGGAGAAGCGGGGAGGGAACTGAACCCTGAGGGCAGGGGGCTGTCGAGGACTGCACACACCTCTGTCCTTCTTGGGTTTGTTCAAGAACACTCCCAGCAGCCAGACAGTATCTGTCTTCCCTCTTAGCATCCAGGTTTTATGTGTCCAGGTGGTAGCACAGACCCTGCTAAGTCTATTTATTTGTTTTTATTTTTATTTTTAATTTTTTGAGACGGAGTCTAGCTCTGTCTCCAGGTAGGAGTGCAGTGGCGCGATCTCGGCTCACTGCAACCTCCGCTTCCCAGCTTCAAGCAATTCTCCTGCCTCAGCCTCCCGAGTAGCTAGGACTACAGGCGCCTACCACCACGCCCGGCTAATTTTTGTATTTTTAGTAGAGACAGGGTTTCACCATGTTGGTCAGGAAGGTCTCGATCTCTTGACCTTGTGACCCACCTGCCTCAGCTTCCCAAAGTGCTGGGATTACAGGTGTGAGCCACTGCACCCGGCCCTATTTTTATTTTATTTTATTTTATTTTATTTTTATTTTATTTTATTTTTTTTTTGAGACGGAGTCTTGCTCTGCCGCCCAGGCTGGAGTGCAGTGGCCAGCTCTCAGCTCACTGCAAGCTCCGCCTCCCGGGTTCACGCCATTCTCCTGCCTCAGCCTCCCGAGTAGCTGGGACTACAGGCGCCCGCCTCGTCGCCCGGCTAGTTTTTTGTATTTTTTTAGTAGAGACGGGGTTTCGCCGTATTAGCCAGGATGGTCTCGATCTCCTGACCTCGTGATCCGCCCGTCTCGGCCTCCCAAAGTGCTGGGATTACAGGCTTGAGCCACCGCGCCCGGCCTATTTTATTTTTTTGAGACGGGGTTTCATTCTTGTCACCCAGGCTGGAGTGCAGTGGCGTGATCTCAGCTCACTGCCACCTCCGCCTCCCGGGTTCAAGTGATTCTCCTGCCTCAACCTCCCGAGTAGCTAGGATTATAAGCGCACGCCACCACGCTTGCCTTTTTTTTGTGTGTGTGTGTGATGGAGTTTCGCTCTTGTTGACCAGGCTGGAGTGCAATGGCTCAATTGCAGCTCACCGCAACTCTGCCTCCCGGGTTCAAGCGATTCTCCTGCCTCAGCCTCCCGAGTAGCTGGGATTACAGGCATGTACTACCACACCTGGCTAATTTTGTGTTTTTAATAGGGATGGGGTTTCTCCATGTTGGTCAGGCTGGTCTCGAATTTCCAACCTCAGGTGATCGGCCAGCCTCGGCCTCCCAAAGTGCTGGGATTACAGGCGTGAGCCACCGCGCCTGACCAATTTTTTTTTTTTTTAAACAGTCTCATTCTGTTGCCATTCTGCTGCCCAGGCCAGAGTGCAGTGGTGTGATCTTGGCTCACTGCAAACTCCGCCTCCCGGGTTCATGCCATTCTCCTGCCTCAGCCTCCCGTGTAGCTGGGACTACAGGTGCCCACCACCATGCCTGGCTAATTTTTTTGTATTTTTAGTAGAGACAGGGTTTCACCGTGTTAGCCAGGATGGTCTCGATATCCTGACCTCGTGATCCGCCTGCCTCGGCCTCCCTTTTTTGTATTTTTAAAAGAGACGGGGTTTCGCTGTGTTGGGCAAGTTGGTCTTGAACTCCTGGCCTCAGGTGATCTGCCTGCCTAGGGTTCCCAAGGTGCTGGGATTACAGGCGTGAGCCACCGTACCCGGCCTTTTATTTTTTATTTTTTAGACAGAACTCTCCCTCTGTTGCCCTGGTACGATCACAGCTCGCTGCAGCCTCAACCTCCTGGGCTCAAGCAATCCTCCCACCTCAGCCTCCCCAGTAGTTAAGACCACAGGCATACACCACCATGCTTTGTTAATTTTTTTTTTTTTTTCCCATATAAGCAAGGTATTGCTGTTGCCCAGGCTGGCCTGGAACTCCTGCACCTGGCCTGAAGCGATCCTCTTGCCTTGGCCTCCCAAATGGCTGGGATGGGATTATAGGCAGCCTGGAGGGGTGATGGGATTATAGGCGTGACACACCGCAGCTGGCTGCCTTTTTTGTTGTTGAGACAGGGTCTTGCTCTGTCGTCCAGGCTGGAATGCAGTGGTGCAATCATGGCTCATTGCAGCCTCAACTTCCTGAGCTCAGGTGATCCTCCTGCCTCAGTCTCCTAGGTAGCTGGGACCACCACACGCACAGGTGTGCACCACCATACCCAGCTAGTTTTTAATTTTTTTTTCTGTAGAGGCATGGTCTCACTTTGTTGCCCAGGCTGGTCTTGAACTCCTGGGGTCAAGTAATCCTCCCACCTCGGCCTTCCAAAGTGTTGGGATTACAGGCGTGAGCCACCGTGCCTGGCCTCTATTGAGTTTTAATCTCCGTTTACTTGACTATCACCTTCAGGATTTCAGATCTCCAGAGACCACCAAGTTGCATGGTGCACAGATCTGAATTGCAGGTTGAATCTCAATTTAGTATTAGTATTCCCCAACACAACTACAGAACTGATTATTACTACTTTTTTTTTTTTTTTTTTTTTTTTTGAGATGGAGTCTTGCACCGTCCCCCGGGCTAGAGTGCAATGACGCGATCCTAGCTCACTGCAACCTCCACCTCCCAGGTTCAAGCGATTCTCCTGCCTCAGCCTTCTAAGTAGCTGGGATTACAGGCACCCGCCCACCACGCCCAGCTGATTTTGTTAGCCAGCATGGTCTCGATCTCTTGACAGCTGAGGCTGATCCGCCTGCCTCAGCCTCCCAAAGTGCTGGGATTACAGGCATGAGCCACCACGCCCGGCCCAGCACTGATGATTAACCCAGCTCAGTGACCTTTAGAGAGCACCTTAAACCAGCTCAGCCTCTGTTTGTTCATCTGAACGGGTATTGTCAACAGCACTCACTTACAAGAGTTGTTGAGAAGATCCAACGAGACAATAGTTGCTAAAGTGCCAGGCATGCAGCAGTGCTTAAGAAACTTCTCACCCTGGGATTTTTATTGGTATTGATTGATGTAGAGATGGGGGAGAAGATCAAAGACAAGGATTGAGAATCAGGGATGGGAAAAGCAGTGGGCCACTGACAGCTGCTCTGCCTGGCTGGGAGGTGGGGTGGGGAAAGTGGGCGGGAGCTGCTCCTGGGCCTGGCCCACCCAGATCACCCCTCCGGGCTGCAGGCCTGTGCGTCTGCATCCGGTGGCCACAGAGCAACTTCCTCTAGAGGGAGCTGATTGGAGCCGGTTGCCGCTGGCACCTCTATGATCACTGGAGTCTCGCGGGTCCCTCAGGCCGCACAGGGACAAGCAAAGGCTACATCTAGATGCCAGGAATGCACTGACGCCTGTTCCTGGAAGCCGGGCTCCCACTCAGCCCCTGGGAGCAGCAGCCACCAGCCCCTCGGGACCTCCATCTCTGCCCTGCTGAGCCACCCGGGTTGGGCCAGGATCCCGGCAGGTAAGCTGGAAGGGTCCTGCCCGTCCTCCCAGATCTCAGCAGCCCCAGCCCCAGGGTGGGGCAGGGAGCCCGCCGGGAGCCGGGTGGGGAAGGGGAAGCTCAAGGCTTGCCTGGGCAGGTCCGCCGCCCCGGCTGGGGACCTGATCGTGCCAAGCCTACTTCTGGCTGCCCCTCCAGCTTCCCCTCTTGCCCCAGCCCTGGATGCTGGAGAACTGTGAGAACTGGGTCCTTTAACAGTCTGGGAGATGGGAGTGGAGGTCAGAGCCAAGGTCAAGGGCGAGAGAGAACTTTCTCAGCGCTTCCTGCTGCCCAACATCCTTAGACTGGGTCCAGGGCCTGGTCAGGCATGTATCCCTGGGGAACATTCATCGGGGCCCAGCAAGCCCAGGAAGTCAGGGGGTGGCTCCCCTCACCGGGAATTTAGGCCACTTGGATTGGGGGGCAGAGCTAGGCCTGAGTCAGCATAGGTTGCTGGCCTTGGGGGGTGTCCTGAGGCTCTACCTGCTCCCCTCAGGAGCCTGGGTTGTTGGTAGAGGGAGTTGGGGGTGCCGTCAGCATCCTCTGGCCCTACTGTCCTGAGGGTGCCGGGCTCTGGGGACTAGGGAAGAAGGAAGGCCATCTTATTTAACGAGCTACGGGGGGGGGGGGGGTTTACTTTTTGTTTTTTGAGACAGAGTCTACTCTGTTGTTCAGGGTCGAGTGCGGTGGCGCGATTTCGGCTCACTGCAACCTCCGCCTCCCAGGTTCAAGCGATTCTCCTGCCTCAGCCTCCCGAGTAGTTGGGACTACAGGCGTGCGCCACCACGCCCAGCTAATTTTTGTATTTTTAGTAGAGACAGGGTTTCATTATGTTGGCCAGGCTGGTCTTGAACTCCTGACCTCCTGGGCCACTGTGCCCGGCTGCAAAGTTCTGTTTTAACAAGGCCTTGCCCCTAGAGATGGAGGCGAGGAGGGTCTGCCTTCACCCTGTCCGTGTCCGGCAGAGCAAGGAGGAGTGGGGAGCTGGGTGAGGGCACAGGTGGTCCAGCCTCCTCCACCCCTTCTCCAGAGCTCTTGGGACACTTTCGAAAACACTCCCAGGCCTAGCAGAAGGAGGGTGGGCGAAGGTCCCAGGCCCTGGGCGGTGCGGGTGGGGCTGTGTGCTTGGCCCAGGGTGGGGCTGCACACCCCCTCCCTCTGAGATAGGAGGAGGGCGCTTTCCTTCTGAGGGCTGGAGGGTGCCTGGGGAAATGGGGCTCTGGGAGGGGTGCAAACTGAAAGTGAAACAGCTGACATCCAGGAAACTCGCCCCGATGAGGGGTCACAGCACGTTGGTGCTGCGGTCAGGACCAGGCAAAGAGGAAAGTTGTCTGGGGACAGAAGACCAGGTGTGTGGTGGGAATATGAGGCAGGCTGTGGGGCTTCGAAGAAGGCCTGATCCTGAGGGCTCCCTCCGGTCACTGCAAGGCAGGGGTGAGGAAGGCACAGGCAGGAGGTAAACAGGGAAAGTGGCCCTGAGAAGGGCCACCAAACAGCCCGGAGTTAAAAAGCAGGTGTGTTCTGACCAGCCAGAGGGAAGTAGGGCCTCTGAGGGCAGCCTTCATGGGCCATGGGCTGGGCAGGAGCTCGCTTACAATAAGCATGTGCTGGGTGGGCTGCAGGAGGCCCCAGGAACCGCTAAAGACCCCCCAGGCTCTTGCCCCAGGAGTGGCATGAACTTGAGAGCCAGGGGCACTGCTGCAGCCACACTCTCCTCGCGGGTGCAGATACCTCAGTCTGCCCTTGGCTGCCTCACCTTCTTACCGTCTCCCTTGAAGGGTCACCAGTGAAGTGCTCAGAAGTTGTTTCCTCTCAGCAGACTTCACTGGGACCCATGCTGGAGTGAGAATAAAAAGTCCCAGAGGAAGCCAGACACAGTGGCTCACACCCATAATCCCAGCACTTTGGAAAGCCGAGGCAGACTCACGGGTCAGGAGTTTGAGACCAGCCTGGCCAAAGTCCCAGAGGACTGAGGGCCTTTCTGGGAATGGGGGACCCTCTCTCCTATGTGGACATGGCAACCTGTCTGGGGTCCCCAGTCACAGGTCCATGCTCACCCCCATCTCTGCTTTTTCTCGCCCATCCCCGCAGGCTGACCCCGTCCTCCACTGAGACCTGAAAAATGGCTTCGGGACAAGGCCCAGGTCCTCCCAGGCAGGAATGCGGAGAGCCTGCCCTGCCTTCTGCTTCTGGTAAGGGTCTTCCTGCCCCTCACCTATCCCATAACCATGAGTGCTGTCATGAGGATGGAAGGAGCAGGACTCAGGCAGGCTCCTTCACCTGGCTTCACCCACTGTGGGTGGGAACCCACGGGCTCAGAGGCTGGAGCTGCTGTCAAGGTTAAGCCCAGGAGGGGGAGGAGTCTGGACTGGGGAGGGCCTGGAGGTTGGGAGAGGCCAGGAAGTGAGTGTAAGGTGGGCACAGTGCCACCGGAGCAGAAGGCGGGGTCAGGGGCGAGGGAGGCAGGAAGTAGAGTGAGGTCTGGCTGCCGTATCCCTCCAGCTGGAGAAATAAGGAAGTAAGCTGGCCAATCACCCAGTCAGGTCTGCTCAACAGGGAACGCAATTATTGTGACTTGGGGAGGAAGTAAGATGGCTGCCCTCCTTCCTTCTTCCCAGGGGACAGCCAGGGAAGCCCCAGCTCACACCCCACAGCGGGCTGTTCCCTGGACTTGGGAATCAGGTCCCGGGTCTGTCACTATCTCCCTGTGTCACTTTTCTGGGTTGAGGCTACAATTTCAGATTTTGTTTCCCACATTTCCCTGCACACAAAGGGCTGCGGAGCTGAGATGTACTAACGCAGACTCAAGAGCCCAAATGCCCGGGACTGTCCCAGCTCCCCGGCTTGTTCTGGCTGTATGACCTTGCACACGTTAGACACCCTGTGCCATTTTCCCCCTGCAATCTGGGGATTGCCTGCTCCCAGGGCTATTGTGAGGACCCAATGCAAGTGCTGGAACAACTCTCCACACAGCATAAGTTATAGGGGTGGCTAAGGCGCTGAAGTAGGAATTTTTTTTTTTTTTTTTTTTTTGAGACAGAGTTTCGCTCTTATTGCCTAGGCTAGAGTGCAGTGGCGCGATCTTGGCTCACTGCAACCTCCGCCTTCTGAGTTCCAGTGATTCTCCTGCCTCAGCCTCTTGAGTAGCTGGGATTACAGGCATGTGCCACCACGCCCGGCTAATTTTGTATTTTTAGTAGAGACGGGTTTCTCCATGTTGGTCAGGCTGGTCTTGAACTCCCGACCTCAGGTGATCTGCCCGCCTCGGCCTCCCAAAGTGCTGGGATTATAGGTGTGAGCCACCGTTCCCGTCAGGGATATTTCTTTCCATGGGTGAGGACAGTTATGGCCTTAGGAAGAGCGAACCCCCTATAAGGCATGGGGCTGCCAGGGTTCGGCCCTCTCTCCCTGACTCCCAGCTTTGATCCTCAGAGGAGCAGGTAGCCCGGGACACAGAGGAGGTTTTCCGCAGCTACGTTTTTTACCGCCATCAGCAGGAACAGGAGGCTGAAGGGGCGGCTGCCCCTGCCGACCCAGAGATGGTCACCTTGCCCCTGCAACCTAGCAGGTAAGTTTACAACCGCTGGGCCCACAAGGACATCTTCAGGGAGGCAGTGGCTCGCACGAGTCTCCTAAAGGTCCTGGGAGCTGGGGAGACCTAGGGGGTCTTGTCCTTCTCTCATGGTCGCTCCTCTTTTATGTTGAGCTCCCACCCCCATCCAGGACCTTGTATCCTTTTTAACCCATGCCTGCCCCTTGTCCCGGAGGCCAACACTCATGTCTTAGAACATTGTCGGGGACCTCCAAGAGGGGTGCACAGGGCCATGGACAACTCAGGCAGAACCCCTCTGCCATGAGCCAAGGCCTGGCCCTGACTGCCTGGTTACCCGCTCACCTGCCTGCCTCCTGCTCCTACAGCACCATGGGACAGGTGGGACGGCAGCTCGCCATCATCGGGGACGACATCAACCGACGCTATGACTCAGAGTTCCAGACCATGCTGCAGCACCTGCAGCCCACGGCAGAGAACGCCTATGAGTACTTCACCAAGATTGCCTCCAGGTACCCCAGCCACCTCCCTGCCGGCTCCAGTCACTCCTGTGTCCTGTCACAACCACACCATACCCTGCCTGCGTGATGCGCTCCCGGCATGGGGAGATGCCTTCTGTCAGTGTCCAGTGTCTGCTGTGAACTCACATGTGGTCTCAGCCCCCTATTTTTCTCTCTTGGGGTCCCAGACTCGTCTTGTGGGCATTAGCTCACAGCTCTTTTGATCTCTGACTCCAAGGACTTGACTGGTTAGATCAGGACTCTAGAGGGGGCCTGAGGTGGAGATGTCGCCCACAGTTCCCCGGCCCAGCTGGGACACAGCTATCCTTCATGGTTCCAATTTGAAACCACATATCACACTGAAGATGGTAAGGGTGCTAACCTCTGCCAGGTCCTAGAAATGGCTCCTAGTTGCTATAATCTGGCATCCTAGGGGTTAAAGACACCAAATATTTGTGTGTAAATCCAAGCTTTGCCCCTTCTGCCTTTGTGAAATTTCCTAGTCCTTAGTCTCCTGGTTTGTAAAATAGGGAAAATATGCTTAGATCAGTGTCCTCCTTACAAAGTGTTAGCCATTGCTACCACCAGAGTTAGGGAGGTCAGTGTCGGGGTAGACTGAAGCGGGAGGTGAAGGTAGGAGTGATGGATTTTAGAATTAGTGCTCAGAGCTGAAATATCCAGCCCGTGAACTTAGAGGCCAGCCTTCATACCACTGTGATGACAGGAACTACCCTAATCTTTTCTGTCCTTTTCTCTCTGCTGTCTCTCGGGCTGCCAGGCCAGCAACAACACCCACAGGTAATCTCCCCGCTGATTCCATCCACTCACTCTGTCCTCCACCCTCTCTGTGCCCCATTGCACCTGAGCGTACACCCCAGCAATGGCATCCAGCTCATCAGGCCCTGAGCTTTCTCCTTTCGCAGAGACCCAGGTCGTTCCCAAATACAGGCCAGGCTGGGGCAGCCTCTGTGGCCTTAATTCACAACTAAGCTATTTAGTTTTCCAGCTGGGAGAGGGGTGGGAGAGGCCAGGCAGGCTGAAGGGCTTCCTGGAGACTCTCCACCAACGGTATGGGATGCTCTGCCCACAGCCTGTTTGAGAGTGGCATCAACTGGGGCCGTGTGGTGGCTCTTCTGGGCTTCGGCTACCGTCTGGCCCTACACGTCTACCAGCGCGGCCTGACTGGCTTCCTGGGCCAGGTGACCCGCTTCGTGGTCGATTTCATGCTGCATCACTGCATTGCCCGGTGGATTGCACAGAGGGGTGGCTGGGTGAGTATCCAAGGATTGCAATGTCCTCCCTGCTGTTGGGGCTGCCCCTCTCCCAGGCCCCACCCCTTCCCTGGGTGCTTGTATTTTCTGCCAGCCTCTCTGTGACCACCTTGTTTCTCCCGGCAGGTGGCAGCCCTGAACTTGGGCAATGGTCCCATCCTGAACGTGCTGGTGGTTCTGGGTGTGGTTCTGTTGGGCCAGTTTGTGGTACGAAGATTCTTCAAATCATGACTCCCAAGGGTGCCCTTTGGGGTCCCAGCTCAGACTCCTGCCTGGACTTAAGCCAAGTTTTTGCCTTCTCTGCTCCCTTGCAGGGGTCCCCCCTCAAGAGTACAGAAGCTTTAGCAAGTGTGCACTCCAGCTTCAGAGGGTCTCTGTGAGGGGGCCAGTCAGGCTGCAGAGGTGCCTCAATGTTGCATGGTGCTAGTGGGCCCTCTCTGGGCCCAGGGGCTGTGGCCTCCTCCCTCGGCTCTCTGGGACCTCCTTAGCCCTGTCTGCTAGGAGCTGGGGAGACTGATAACTTGGGGAGGCAAGAGACTGGGAGCCACTTCTCCCCAGAAAGTGTTTTAATGGTTTTAGCTTTCTATAATACCCTGTGAGAGCCTATTCCCACCATTCTACCTGAGGCCAGGACGTCTGGGGTATGGAGGTTGGTGGGTATACCCTATGTTCCCCAGGATTCAGCTATTATGGAAGATCAGAGCCTAAGAGCTGGGACTGGGACTTGAGCCTGGTCCTGGCCCTCCCTAAGCATCGTGTGTCCCAGGAGCAGGACCTACTAGGAGAGGGGGGCCAAGGTCCTGCCCAACTCTCCCCCTGCTCCCATTCCTCCCTCCGGCCATACTGCCTTTGCAGTTGGACTCTCAGGGATTCTGGGCTTGGGGTGTGGAGTGGGGTGGAGTCGCAGACCAGAGCTGTCTGAACTTAGGTGTCAGAGGCCTCCGAGCCTGTCTCCCAAGGTCCTCTCAGTTCTCTCCCTTCCTCTCGCCTTATAGACACTTGTCCCAACCCATTCACTACAGGTGAAGGACCTCACCCCCATCCCTGGGGGCCTTGGGTGAGTGGCCTGCTAAGGCCCCTCCTTGCCCAGACTACAGGGCTTAGGACTTGGTTTGTTATTTCAGGGAAAAGGAGTAGGGAGTTCATCTAGAGGGTTCTAAGTGGGAGGACTATCAACACCACTAGGAATCCCAGAGGTGGGATCCTCCCTCATGGCTCTGGCATAGTGTAATCCAGGGGTGTAGATGGGGGAACTGTGAATACTTGAACTCTGTCCCCCCACCCTCCATGCTCCTCACCTGTTCAGGTCTCTCCTCAGGGTGGGGGTGAGAGTGCCTTCTCTATTGGGCACAGCCTAGGGTCTTGTGGGAGAGGGGGGAGAAGTTCTTGATTCAGCCAAATGCAGGGAGGGGAGGCAGATGGAGCCCATAGGCCACCCCCTATCCTCTGCGTGTTTGGAAATAAACTGTGCAATCCCCTCACCCTGACTTGGTAGTTTCTGTATTCTCTGCTACCCCTCTTTCCATCAGGCCAGACTGTGGGAATCTGTGTGTGCCTGGCACGCTTCTGGCTTATTACTGAATAAAACCCCACACTAGGCCCCCAGAATCCCATAGAGGTCTGAGTATGGTTCTGCAGCCCCCAGCCCGATGGAAGGCCTTGGCCCCTCCCCATGCACTTCCCTCATCTCTTTGGGTTTCATGCAGTTTCCTACCCTTTAGGGAATCTGGAAGATCCTTTAGTTATGGAGCTGGTGGAGCAGCTGCACGTATCTGCACAGGCCACCTCAGACCTGGGCTGAATTCTTCTCCCAGCCTGGGGCTACCACCCACACTGGTCCAAAAGGCCCTTCTCCCCCACATTTAGCTCTGCTTGGGACACAATGTCCCAGCTCCCCCTTCATGATGTCTCCACAGTCAGCACACACGCAGGGCTTTCATTCTAGTTTTATGCTGCTTGGGAGTCCCTATGGGGACGCAGCCAGGGGTGATAAAAATAACAAGCATGGGGGCGTTGAAATGTTCCAAAATCTACAGTCTCTCCAGTCCTGGGCACCCTGGTCTGTGTTTCTGACGCCCTTCCAGAACGGTCACATGCAAGTCCAAGAGAACTCGTGAGCTTCACTTTCACCCTTCTGGGGAGGGCTTGCCAAGCCCCTTTTCCCTCCACAAGGATCGAGTCTAGTACAGACGCGATCTTGGAAAAGGGAGAAGGCGGTGCTGCAGGCAGTGGTGGCTGGAAGGTGGTTGCTACCAGGCACCCCGCAGTGTACAGGAAAAGCTCACAGACAACATTTATAGAACACGTACTGTGTGCCAAGCTTTATGCTGAGAGTTCATCTGCCCAAATAATAGGTATGGAGACGGTAGTAGGGATGCTCAAACTACTATTTACAGAAAAGGAAACGGGTGCTTTCTCAGTCACCCAAGGAGTGAAGACTTGCCACCAGGATACTGGCTCGAGTTTTACGTGGAAGCAGGAGGACAACGTGGGGCTTGCGAGCACAGGTTTAGGGGGCCCACAGTGCAGGGTCGCCTCCGCCCCCGACCGATGCCATAGAGGCTAGAGGTGGGCGGTTGCCCGAGTCCAAGATGGCCGCCGCCGCGAGCACGTAAGCGTGCCCTTCTTTGGGCGGGGCCCCCGGGGCGCACCCCCCTCCAGCCTCTGGGCTTTGAACATTGACCCGCGAACAGATCGTTGCATCGCTGGAAGAAAGGCGGGTGGGCTGTGGTTAGCCTACTCGTCTAAGGAGTTGCAACGCTAACCGGAAAGGCATGGGTGGGGCAGCCCAAAAAGTTTTGGCCTGCCCCGCCCCCCAACGCCCTCTATTCCGTTGCCAGGATGTTCTGAAACCAGGGGGTGAGAAGTTAGGTCGGACACGGTCAGCTAGGTGCTGCGAGGATAACGAGAGTGTCGGGGCTGTGCGGGTATTAGGGAAGATAAACCAAAATAACTCATTTCTACTCAAATTGTGCGCTGCTTCTGAGATTCTTGCTTGGTTTCCACCAAATACGTCTGGGTTCGTCACAGTCTGTGATGTCACTGAGCTGGAGCAGCCCGGCCAGGGAAAGGAGCGGTGTGCAGCTGTCACCTGCTTAGTTCTGCAGTTTCAGTATGGATACCCGCCCTTCCTTGCACACAACAGCCTCACATTCTCCCCACCCCCATCCTGCCGCTTTACCTTCACGTATTTGTTTTTACCTCCTCTGAAGAGTATATATTAGAGAGTCACCGAGTGTCCTCCAAACCCTTTCATTTGAAAAAATCCTTCCTTAGCCTAAAATCACTCAGTATATTGAACAAATTATTATGACATAGTAACCTGAATGCATTAAAATAAATTCACATTTATTCATTAAACTTAAACCACCATATCCACTAGTTTTGTTTTTTTTTTTGTTTTTGTTTTTGTTTTTTTTCACCTGTGACAAAAATGTGCCCCTCCTGCTCCAGTTGTATGCACTTCAGATGGGGAGGCCCCATTTTGTAAGATGCTTGTAAAATGTGGATTTAATTATTATTATTATTATTTTTTTGAGACGGAGTCTTGCTCTGTCGCCTAGGCTGGAGTGCAGTGGCATGATCTTGGCTTACTACAACCTCTGCCTCTCAGGTTCAAGCGATTCTCCTGCCTTAGCTTCCCGAGTAGTTGGGACTGCAGGCACGTGCCACCATGCCAGGCTAATTTTTTTTTTTTTTTTTTGTATTTTTAGCAGAGATGGCGTTTCACCATTCTGACCAGGCTGGTCTCGAACTCCTGACCTCGTGATCTGCCCACCTTGGCCTCCCAAAGTTCTAGGATTACAGGCGTGATCCACCGTGCCCGGCCCAAATGTGGATTTAATTCTATCTGAGCTGAACAGATAAAGATAATCATGATTGTGTGTGTGTGTGTGTGTGTGTGTGTGTGTGTGTGTGTGTGCGTGCATATGTGTGTGTGTGTGTGTGGAGAGAGAGAGAGAAGGGAGTTATTGAAGGTTGCTGGAGGTGCCCAAAGGTCAGGAACCAGAATCAGCAAAACCCAGCTTCTCCTGGGGTGTGTTGAGCAGTTGCTGGACACGTTAAAAGTGAACACTGGACTCCTAGGATATAGAAGTAAGATGTGAGTAAAGGGGATTCAGTTCACTAGATAATAATACAACAGGCCAGGCACGGTGGCTCATGCCTGTAATCCCAGCACTTTGGGAGGCCAAGGCGGGCAGCTCACGAGGTCAGGAGTTTGAGACCAACCTGGCCAACATGGTGAAATCCCATCTCTACTAAAAATACAAAGATTAGCTGGGCGTGGTGGCGCGCACCTGTAATTCCAGCTGCTCGGGAAGCTGAGGCAGGAGAATCACTTGAACCTAGGAGGCAGAGCTTGCAGTGACCTGAGATCGCACCACTGCCCTCTGGCCTGAACAACAGAGTGAGACTCCATCTCAAAAAAAAAAAAAGTCTGGGCGCAGTAACTTACGCCTGTAATCCCAGCACTTTGGGAGGCCGAGGCAGGCAGATCACCTGAGGTCAGGAGTTTGAGATCAGCCTGACCAACATAGAGAAACCCCCTCTCTACTAAAAATACAAGAAATTAGCCGGGCATGGTGGTGCATGCCTCTAATTCCATCTACTCGGGAGGCTGAGGCAGGAGAATCGCTTGAACTTGGGAGGTGGAGGTTGCAGTGAGCTGAGATAGTGCCATTGCACTCCAGCCTGGGCAACAAGAGCAAAACTCTGTCTCAAAAAAAAAAAAAAAAAGGTAGAGAGAGAGAACAAAAAGTAATGATCTGGCCTATTGAAGCAGATCCCTGGCATATTGTCTGAGTGATCCAGTGAAGGGGCACCCCACCCCCATTACCAAGATCAGGTGATGGACTAGCAGGCAAAAACTGGACTTTTCTAGGAAAAGCCACTTCCTAGCCGAAGAGACTGAAACCACACAATCTCCCTTTACCTGGAGTATGGAATTTGGCAGTGGATGTGGGCAGGCACCAAATGGATGCATGTGAGAGTGTGAATGTGCATGTGGCTAAGTGTGTATGTGGCATCTGGTGAGTAACATGTGAGTGGGCATCGGTTGTTGGAATCAAAGTATGAATCAATACATCTCTTAGCTCCATTTATCTCAGCTCTTCCTTTGCAATCTTGAAATCATTCCTGGTGTCCAATATCACACTTTTTTCCAAACAGCTTTGGCTAAGGACACACTGAAGGCTCCACTGAACCTTGAGGTGAACCTACTCTGTGAAGTTTATGGCACAGACTTTTGTGATGGTTGGCTGTGTGGGGCTGGGCTTACCAACCTTCTCATGTTCTAACCTGACCTGCTCTGACCTGACCTCTGACTCCACTGAGGGCAACTTATCCAATTCATTTCCAGTGGATGGTTAGGCTTCCTCAAGAGTGTGAATATTTTCTTTTTTTTTTTTTTTTTTTTTTTTTTGAGATGGAGTCTCGCTCTGTTGCCCAGGCTGGAGTGCAGTGGCCAGATCTCAGCTCACTGCAAGCTCCGCCTCCTGGGTTCATGCCATTCTCCTGCCTCAGCCTCTGGAGTAGCTGGGACTACAGGCGCCCGCCACCTCGCCCGGCTAGTTTTTTGTATTTTTTTAGTAGAGACGGGGTTTCACCGTGTTAGCCAGGATGGTCTCGATCTCCTGACCTCATGATCCGCCCGTCTCGGCCTCCCAAAGTGCTGGGATTACAGGCTTGAGCCACCGCGCCCGGCGAGTGTGAATATTTTCTTGCTGAAGTCTCGGGTGGGCCATACTGAGGAAAGGCAAGATGAATTTGGCATGTCTGGTGTCTGAAATTTAGAAGCTGTGAATCAGAGTACAAGAGGCACTTAGATGATGGTTACCATGTCTGCTTAAAAAAAAACAAAACAAAATTAAAAAAACAGATTTGCTGGTACCTAAATAACACTACTACCAGGCTATGTGTGAGAAGGGCTGTGGGCAGGTTAAAAGCCGAGCGCTAGCCTAGTAAGGGCATGGGGGATCCTCCTGGTTGTGACGCCTAGTGGAACGGGTGAGTGTCTTTATTTATTTGTTTATTTATTTATGTATTTATGTATTTATTTTTGAGATGGAGTCTCTCTCTGTTGCCCAGGCTGGAGTACAGTGGCGCGATCTCAGTTCACTGCAACCTCTGCCTCCTGGGTTCAAGCGATTCTCCTGCCTCAGTCTCCAACTGGGATTACAGGCTTACGCCACCACGCCTGGCTAAATTTTTGTATTTTTAGTAGAAACGGGGTTTCGTCATGTTGGCCAGGCTGGTCTCGAACCCTTGACCTCAAATGATCCGCCCCCTCAGCTTCCCAAAGTGCGAGGATTATAGGCATGAGCCACTGCACCCGGCCAGGTGAGTGTCTTAATACGACTTTCATTCTGGGTGGCCTGCAGAATGGGCTAACTAGGAATAGCCCTTCCTTCTCCTGGCTAGAGGGGGCACATCCATGCTCAGTTCACCAGGCTGGGGATTCTTCGGAGTATTCAATGCATGCTTCTCCCTCTCCCCAGCCCCCTCCACCAGTGGGAGACACTGCAATGTCCATAAGCCTAGGGTGTTCAAACACTGGTGTTCTCAGACCGCTCCGGTCATGGGCCTGGCACCCCAAATCTAGATTGCATGGTGCCAAGCAGCCTGGTGTACCTCCATTGACAAAGTTGCTTTTTCATACCAGCTCTACATAAAGAGGGCATGATGGCAGGAAGGCCCCTCCCACTGGAATGCACACTGGAAGAGCACCTGGCTGCTCTGGCTCGGGGCCCTCCCCACCCTCGCCCCAAACCCCCGCCCCCTGCAGGGTGGGGAGTGTGATGAGAGGAGGGTCAGGGAACCCATACTGCTTCTCTTGCTGATTTGTTGTTTTCTCTTCCACCAATAAAGCCTATTCCCAGGCTGTGTCACGCTGTGGAATCTGTCTCAAACCCAGGTGCCTGATGGAGAGACCCAGAAGGGTGCTGTCCAGTGGGAAAAGTAACTTGTAGAGGGTAGAGGAGGGAGAGCAGGGAGCACACGGGGTTGGGCAGGGAGGATGCAGGTCCGTGCCTCACGTGAATTTCTCTTCCTTGCTGCTCACCAGTCTCCAAAGCCGCTGTGCCTCCCTCTGCTCATGGCCACCCTGAGTCAGAGGCCGCTCCTGTAGACGGTCACTCCTCAGCTCCCCATCTCTGCCTTCCCATTGCCACTGCCAAGGCTGTGGGGTGTATTTTCAACTTCTAGATTTTTTGGTCATGGCCCTGCCTTAGGTCCCACCCAGCTCAAATTGTCCCCAGCACACCACCAGCACCACCAAACTGGTTTCACAAAACATCGTTTTGATCCCCACTGAAAATCCATGAGGTGCGTGATATTCATTACATTCACCTCCTTCTTGCTCATCCCTGGTGGGAGCACAGGTGTGTTGAAGGGTCTGCCCTCAGGCAGGTTACATAGCCATAGAGGAGGAGGCATTAAGCAGTTATCTGAATGGGACGCAGGGAATTTGGTGCCCCAGAAAAAATATGCCAGGTTGGCTTGGTCTGGGGGCACCCAGGGAGGCTTTTCAGAGGAGGGGACACATAAACCTTTCCTTGAACAAACTCAACATATTCAGGCAGGCACTCAAGGCCTTCTCAGTGGCTTTCCATACTTTTTTCTGACTCCTGCCTTTGCTACAGCCAGATGGTCCAGGCACCACTCTGGGCTCTCCCGAGCTCCTTCCACCTCTCCCCTCCTCTCAACCCGCAGGACATTTTACAGGATCTGCTTCTCACCTGAAATATCTCCTCCCACTCATCTCCTTTCTGTTTCAATGTGCTTTCCCATTTCTTAACATCCAGTGCTAATTCCCTGCGGGTCAGTCTCTCCCCTTCTCACCACCAATGGTCCTTGGAATCTGATCTACTCATTGGCCAGTTAATGGCCTTGTTGAGTTGGAAAGAGCATTTCATTTATTAAATAAAAATTATAGAAAGCCATCAGCCTAGGCAACACAGTAAGACCCCCCTTCACTACCGAAAAAAAAAAAAATTAGCCAAACATGGTGGCGCAAGCCTGTAGTCCTAGCTAGGACTAAGGGGGAGGATGGCTTGAGCCCAGGGAGTTGAAGGCTGCAATAAGCCATGATTACCCCACTGCACTCCAGCCTGGGGGACAGAATGAGACAAATGAAGGAAGGGAGGGAAGGAAGGGATGAAGGGAGGAAGTGATGAAGGGAAGAAGGGGGGGGGAAGGGGGGAAGGAGGGAGGGAGGGAGGGAGAGAAGGAAAGGAAAGGGAAAGGGAAAGGAAGGGAAGGAGAGGAAGAAGGAACACATTAGGCCAAAACAGATAGAACTAAACTCAAGATGGAGTCAGCCATGCTAAACCAAGTTGTTATCTGACCTTCTGGAAAATGAGAGAGAAATAACAGCCAATTTCTCAAAAAGATCAGTTTAAATCTTTAATCACATGATAATGAAGTTCTCTCTGTTTTAATCCTTAAACAAAAACAAAGGATTAAATAAACTGAAGAAACCCGATGTTAACTAACCAGTTGTTTTGCTCCCCTTTCCCCACCTTGCAAGAAAAAAATGACTTTGAAGTCTGGGTGTGGTGGCTCACACCTATAATCCCAGCACTTTGGGAGGCTGAGGTGGGAGGATTGCTTGAGGTCTGGAGTTTGAGACCAGACTGGGCAACAAAGCAAGACCCTGTCTCTAAGAAAAAGAAAAAGAAGGCCAGGTACGGTGGCTGACACCTGTAATCCCAGCACTTTGGGAAGCCAAGGCGGGCGGATGACCTAAGGTTAGGAGTTTGAGACCAGCCTGGCCAACATGGAGGAACCCCATCTCTACTAAAAATACAAAATTAGCTGGGTGTGGTGGTGCATGCCTGTAATCCCAGCTACTTGAGAGGCTGAGGCAGGAGAATCGCTTGAACCCGGGAAAAGGAGGTTGCACTGAGCTGAGATCGCATCACTGCACTCCAGCCTGGGTGACAGAGTGAGGCTCCATCTCAAAAAAAAAAAAAAAAAAAAAATTAGCACAGTGTGGTGGCAGGTGCTTGAGGAGGTCCCAGCTACTCAAGAGGTGGAGGTGGGAGGATTGCTTGAACCCAGGAAGCAGAGGTTGAAGTGAGTCATGATCCCACCACTGCACTCCAGCCTGGGTGACAGAGTAAGACCCTGTTTCGGAAAAAAAAGAAGGAAAAAGAAAATATTTAGGCACTTTATTTTTTACTATGTGTGCCTGCTACTGCACTATACTCTTTATTTATTTTACCTTATTTAATTTTCACAAGTTTTTGGAGTATGCCCATTTAGCAGATAAAGAAAATGAAGTTTAGCTGTGCAGGGTGGTGGCTCCGAATCCCAGCTACTTGGAGGCTGAGGTGGAAGGTTCACTTGAGTGAGCGTGGGAGGTTGAGGCTGCAGTGAGTTGCGATCCAGCCACTGCACTCCAGCCTGGGCAACGGAGTGAGACCCTGTCTCAAAAAAAAAAAAAAAAAAAAAGGAAAGAAAAGAAAGAAAGAAAAATAAAATAAAATAAAATAATAAAAAAAGACACTGTCTGGAAAAAAAACTTTGTAGTCAGCTGAGGGTTGTTTAGGATAACCTCAGCTGGAACAAGTCAGCTTTCTTCCATGTGTCTTTCACATCCCTTCAGCAGGTCAACCTGGGAATGTTCTGGGTGTGTTCTCATGGTGATCACAAAGAAGCAAGAGAAGAAGCAGAAACACAGGGAGTTTTTCTTTTTCTTTTTTTGAGACAGTTTCGCTCTTGTTGCCCAGGCTGGAGTACAGTGGCGCGATCTCAGTTCACCGCAACCTCCACCTTCCGGGTTCAAACGAATCTTTTGCCTCAGCCTCCTGAGTTGCTGGGATTACAGGAATGCGCCACCATGCCTGGCTAATTTCTTTGTATTTTTAGTAGAGACGGGGTTTCTCCATGTTGGTCAGGCTAGTCTCCAACTCCCGACCTCAGGTGATCTGCCCGCCTCGGCCTCCCAAAGTGCTGGGATTACAGACATAAACTACTGCGCCCGGCCAGTTTTTCAAACCTCTACTTGTGTCAAGTCAGCTGACATCATAATGACTAAAGCAAGTCACATGGCCAAGCTCAGCTTCTTCAAGAGGGCAGGGAAATAGGCTCTGCTTCTATTTTGAAAGAAATTGCAAATTCACTGGGCAAAGGGTGTGTGGAGACAGGGAGGGGTGAAGACTTGGAGCCACCGATGCAATCAACATACCACAGTCTGCCTCTGGCCACAGGTTTTTTTTTTTTTTTTTTCCGAGACAGAGTCTCACTCTGTTGCCCAGGCTAGAGTGCCATGGCAGTATCACAACTTACTGCAGCCTCGAACTCCTGGGTTCAAGTGATCCTTCCACTTCAGCCGCCTGAGTAGCTGCGACTACAAGTGGGTGCCACCACGCCCAGCTAATTTTTTATTTAAATCTTTTGTAGAGACAAAGGTCTCTATAAAATGTTGCCCAGGCTGGTCTCAAACTCCTGGCCTCAAGCGATCCTCCTGCCTCCATCTTGCAAAGTGCTGGGATTACAGGCATGAGCCACCTCACCTGGCCTCTCTAGACACAATTACTTATGTTTTCTCTATATGCAAAATATGCTCATTCCCTGTTGCAGGACCCCCAAAAGACTCATCCAATCCTGACATTAGGCTGAAAGTCCAGGATCTTGTGATCTATATCAGGTCTAGATGTGGTACTTTTTTTGTTTTTGAGACGGAGCCTTGCTTTGTTGCCCAGGCTGGAGTGCAGTGGCGCAATCTCAGCTCACTGCAGTCTCCACCTCCCAGGTTCAAGTGATTCTCCTGCCTCAGCCTCCCAAGTAGCTGAGATTACAGGCGCCCACCACCATGCCCAGCTAATTTTGTATTTTTAGTGTTTTCACCATGTTGGTCAGACTGGTCTCGAACTCCTGACCTCGGGTGATCCACCCCGCCTCGGCCTCCCAAATGCTGGGGTTACAGGCGTGAGCCACCTTGCCCAGCCGAGGCAGCCTTTGATTGTGGCTGAGATGCTTTCTCAGCTTGCTTCCTCCTGATGGAAAGTAGGCAGCCCAGAGGTCTTTGTACAGTTTGAACAGTCTCAGTCCCTTTGTGTCTAGATTAGCAGTGCGCTTGTGGGTGTAATATCCTTAAAAACTTTAGAGTTTTAATTATATCTGTATGATTAGAGTCTACCTTATGCATCAAGAACCACACCCCAAATTTTCTCCAGATATGTTTCTTTGTTGACTTAGTCTCCACTAACTGGCTATCAACTAATTGTGTGAGGGTGTTGTGGGAGTCATGCCTTTAAAATTCACTTTAAAATTCATTGAAGTTCTTTTGTCAATCAGAGGGTCTACTAGGCGTTGTCTTGATTTTCCCAGAGGATTTAACAGTCCTCAGCCATACCCTAGAATGCATTTCTTACTCTGATAATCTTTGACTGGGCTAAGAGGCTAGAAATGAGAAATAAATTTTCTCTTGAGACGGAGTCTTGCTCTGTCACCCAGCCTGAAGTACACTGGCAAGATCTCAGCTCACTGTAACCTCCACTTCCCAGGTTCAAGTGATTATCCTACCTCAGCCTTCTGAGTAGCTGGGACTACAGGCACGTGCCACCACACTTAGCTGATTTTTGTATTTTTAATAGAGACAGGGTTTCATCGTGTTGGCCAGGCTGTTCTCGAACTCCTGACCTCAAGTTATCTGCCTGCCTCAGCCTCCCAAAGTGCTGGGATTACAGGTGTGAATTACCAGGCCCAGCAGAGAAAAAATTTTACTTTTCCAACCCAGAAAATGCTGCACCCTCCACATTTCCTCTGAATTCAGCTCACAAATTGACTAGTTCATCTCTTTAGCTCATCTCTTATAAAAATTTTTTTTTGAGACAGGGTCACCCAGGCTGGAGTACAGTGGCACGACCATGGTTCACTGCAGCCTTGACCTCCCAGGCTCAAGTAATCCTCCCACCTCAGCCTCTGGAGTAGCTGGAACCACAGGAACCTGCCAGCATGCCTGGCTAATTTTTAAAATTTTTTGTAGAGATGAGAGCTATCTATGTGGGCCAGGCTAGTCTCGAACTCCTAGCCTCAAAGGATCCTCCTGCCTTGGCCTCCATAAGTGTTGGGATTACAGGCATAAGCCATGCATCCAGCTTAGAAAACTTTATCAAGGGCCGGATGTGGTGGCTTATGCCTGTAATCCCAGCATTTCGGGAGGCCTAAGCGGGTGGATCACCTGAGGTCAGGAGTTTGAGACCAGCCTGGCCAACATGGTGGAACCCTGTCTCTACTAAAAAAATACAAAAATTAATTGGGCGTGGTGGCAGGTACCTGTAATCCCAGCTACTCGGGAAGCTGTGGCAGGAGAATCACTTGAACATGAGAGGCGGAGGTTACACTGAGCCGAGATCGCGCCATTGCTCTCCAGCCCGGGTAACAGAGCAAGACTCTGTGTCAAAAAAAAAAAAAAAGAAAGAAAGAAAGAAAGAAAGAAAACTTTATCAAACACAGATAGTAAAAGCCAACTGACACTTTCAACATTCTGATTGGAGATTTCTTTGCTTAAATCTGCAAGTTCGTTTGGTATAATTTCTTGTTCTTTCCCTTCCTTCCTTCCTTCCTTCCTTCCTCCCTCCCTTCCTTCCTTCCTTCCTTCTTTCTTTTTCTTTCCCTCCCTCCCTCCCTCCCTCCCTCCCTCCCTCCCTCCCTCCCTCCCTCCTTCCTTCCTTCCTTCCTTCCTTCCTTCCTTCCTTCCTTCCTTCCTTCCTTCCTTCCTTCCTTCCTTCCTTCCTTCCTTGACAGAGTTGTGCTCTTGTTGACCAGGCTGAAGTGTGCAATGGCACGATCTCGGCTCGCCGCAACCTCCGTCCCCTGGGTTCAAGTAATTCTCCTACCTCAGCCTCCTGAGTAGCTGGGATTACAGGCATGAGCTGCCACCATGCCTGGCTAATTTTTTGTATTTTAGTAGAGACAGGGTTTCTCCATGTTGCTCAGGGTAGTCTCAAACTCCTGAGCTCAGGCAATTCGCCCACTTCGGCCTCCCAAAGTGCTGGGATTACAGGTGTAAGCCACCGCGCCCAGCCACTGATGTTTTTGAGACCGGGTCTCATTCTGTCGCCCAGGCTGGAGTTTCAGTGGCATTATCTTGGCTCACTGCAACCTCTGCCACTGAGGCTCAAGCGATTCTCCTGTCTCAGCCTCCCCAGTAGCTGGGACCATAGGTCCCAGGCGCCATCACCCCTGGCTAATTTGTGTATATTTTGTAGAGACAGGGTTTCATCATGTTGCCCAGGCTTGAAATTGCCTTTGTAAAAAAAATTGAGCACAAGGTTAGATTATGGTTTGGGAGTCATGCAGCCAGAGGTTACAAGGTTTGTAACTTTCTCAATTGCTCCTATAGATAATGTTTCTATTGTAAATCCTAGGACTAGTGCTTGAGGTGTTTTTCAGACCCTGCATTCTGATGGACCAGCTGACACCGCCCAAACCAGTAACCTTTACCAATAAACTGACACAGTAGGTCTCTGACCCCCATAGGGACTGACTCAGCACAAGACGACAGCTTTGACCCCCTATGACTTTATTCCCAGTCCAACCAATCAGCATTTCCCATTCCCTAGTCCCCTGCCCACCAAACTATCCTTACAAATCTCTGGACTCCAAATTCTCAGGGAAGCAGATTTGAGAAACATCTTCCATCCTTCAGCTCGGCTGGTCCTGTGATTATTAAACTTTCTCTACTGCAATTCCTGGTGTTCTCAGTGTTTGGCTTTTCTGGGCAGCAGGCAGGAAGAACCCAGGTGGGCAATTACAATGGTCTAAAACAACCATTCATGATTTCTCCCAGGCAATGTCAACTGAGCAGTTCTGCTGACTGTGCTTGCTCATGTATCTTTTTTTTTTTTCTGTTTTTGAGACGGAGTTTTGCTCTTGTTGCCCAGGCTGGAGTGCAATGGCGTGATCTCGGCTTGCTGCAACCTTTGCCTCCTGGGTTCAAGCAATTCTCCTGCCTCAGCCTCCCAAGTAGCTGAGATTACAGCCACCAGATGTGGCTAATTTTGTATTTTTAGTAGAGACAGGGTTTCCCCATGTTGGTCAGGCTGCTCTCGAACCTCAGGTGATCCACCCACCTCGGCCTTCCAAAGTGCTGAGATTACAGGCATGAGCCACCATGCCTGGCCGTGCTCATGCATCTTTAATCAGGTGGTTGAGGATGCCCTGGGACCTAGCTGGTATACAATGGCCTCCCCTGCACAGCTGGGGTTCCCTCCATGTGTCTCTCTCACATCCCTCCAGCTAGCTGGCCCAGATATGACTCAGGTTAGATTGAGCATGTTTTCATGACAATTGCAGGCAAGCAGGAGAGGAAGTGCAGACAAGTGCAAACACGAAAGCACATATTTAGTCATCTGCTGGCACCAAACCTGCTAGTATTCTTTCGAGCAGAGTCAGAAAAAAATATTTAATAAAAATAAAAAATAAATAGAAATAATAGGCCGGGCACGGTGGCTCATGCCTGTAATCCTAGCACTTTGGGAAGCTGAGGTGGGCAGGTCACTTGAGGTCAGGAGTTTGAGACCAGCCTGGCCAATATGGTGAAACTCACGTCTCTACCAAATATATATGTATGACAAATATATATGTATGTACACACACACACACACACACACAAATTAACCAGGCATGGTGGCACATACCTGTATTCCTAGCTACTCAGGAGGCTGAGGTAGGAGGATTGGTTGAGTCAGGGAGGCAGTACCACTGCACTCCAGCCTGGATGACAAAGTGAGACTCTATTTCTTTTTTTTTTTTTTTTTTTTTTTTTTTTGACACAGAGTTTCTCTCATGTTGCCCAGGCTGGAGTGCAGTGGCAGTAATCTTGGTTCACTGCAACATCCGCTTTCTGGTTTCGAGCAATTCTCCTGCCTCAGCCTCCCGAGTAGCTGGGATTACAGAAGACTGCCACCATGCCCAGCTAATTTTTGTATTTTTCGTAGAGACAGGGTTTCACCATGTTGGCCAGGCTGGTCTCGAACTCCTGACCTCATGATCCACCTGCCTCGGCCTCTCAAAGTGCTGGGATTATAGGCATAAGCCACTGCGCCTGGCTGAGACTCTATTTCAAAACCAAATAAATAAAAAAATGCTTAAATAAATGATTTAAGTTTTTCTTATACTCCTTAACATATCCTTTAAACAAAAGAGACTGTTGTACACACTATTTCTATTTTTGAAAGCAGGAAACGGGCCTGGAGTGGTGGCCTGTAATCCCAGCACTTTAAGAGGTCAAGGCAGGCAAATCACCTGAGGTTGGGAGTTCGAGACCAGCCTGACCAACATGGAGAAATCCCCATTTCTACTAAAAATACAAAATTAGCTGGGCATGGTGGCACATACCTGTAATCCCAGCTACTTGGAGGCTGAGGCAGGAGAATCACTTGAACTTGGGAGGCGGAGGTTACGGTGAGCCAAGATTGTGCCATTGCACTCTACCCTGGGCGACAAAAGCGAAACTCCTCCAGTCTAGGCAACAAGAGCGAAACTCCGTCTAAAAAAAAAAAAAGGCAGGAAACAGTAAAGCAAAACCCTACTGTGGTGTGGAGGAATCAGAGCAAGGAGATGGTGTCTTTCTGAAGACATTTTTCTTCCTTTTCATGAAACTCCCTCTCAGATATGCCTCCCTTCCCAGCTGGGCACAGTGGCTCATGCCTGTAATCCCACACTTTGGGAGGCCAAGGTGGGTGGATCACTTGAGGTCGGGAGTTTGAGACCAGCCTGGTCAGCATGGTGAAACCCCATCTCTACTAAAAATACACAAATTAGCTGGGTGTGGTGGTGGAGGCATGTAATCCCAGTTACTCTGGAGGCTGAGGCAGAGGAAAGAATCGCTTGAACCCGGGAGGTGGAGGTTGCAGTGAGCTGAGACTGTGACACTGCGCTACAGCCTAGGCAACAGAGGGAGACTCTGTCTTAAAAACAAAAGCAACAGCAACAACAACAAAAAAAAGCCTTCCTTCTCCCACTTTCTTTTCTTTTTCTTTCTTTCTTTTTTTTTTTGAGATGGAGTCTTGCTGTGTTGCCCAGGCTGGAATGCAGTGACACTACCTTGGCTCACTGCAACCTCTGCCTCCCAGGTTCAAGCAATTCTCCTGCCTCAGCCTCCCGAGTAACTGGGATTACAGGCATGTGCCACTAAACCTGGCTGATTTTTGTATTTTTGGTAGAGACGGGGTTTCACCATGTTGGACCAGGCTGGTCTGAAACATCTGACCTCAGGTGATCCACCTGCCTCGGCCTCCCAAAGTGCTGGGATTACAGGCGTTAGCCACCGTGTCCAGCCCCCTCTCCCACTTTCTTTCTTTCTTTCTTTCTTTTTTTTTTTTTTTTTTTTTTGAGACGGAGTCTCGCTCTGTCGCCCAAACTGGAGTGCAGTGGCCGGATCTCGGCTCACTGCAAGCTCCGCCTTTTGGGTTCACACCATTCTCCTGCCTCAGCCTCCCGAGTAGCTGGGACTACAGGCGCCCGCCACCTCGCCCAGCTAGTTTTTTGGATTTTTTTTTAGTAGAGACGAGGTTTCACCGTGTTAGCCAGGATGGTCTTGATCTCCTGACCTCGTGATCCGCCCGTCTCGGCCTCCCAAAGTGCTGGGATTACAGGCTTGAGCCACCGCGCCCGGCCCCTTTTTTTTTTTTTTTTTTGAGACGGAGTCTTGCTCTGTCGCCCAGGCTGGAGTGCAGTGGCCGATCTCAGCTCACCGCAAGCTCCGCCTCCCGGGTTCACGCCATTCTCCTGCCTCAGCCTCCCGAGTAGCTGGGACTATAGGCGCCCGCCACCTCGCCCGGCTAGTTTTTTTTGTATTTTTTAGTAGAGACGGAGTTTCACCGGGTTAGCCAGGATGGTCTCGATCTCCTGACCTCGTGATCCGCCCGTCTCAGCCTCCCAAAGTGCTGGGATTACAGGCTTCAGCCACCGTGCCCGGCCCCTCTCCCACTTTCTAAGAAGAGACTCTGAGATTCTTTTTTTTCTTTTTTTAGAAATGTAAATTTCTAAATGTAAACTAGGCTGAGGTCAGTGGGTCACACCTGTAATCCCAGCACTTTGGGAGGCCAAGGTGGGAGGATCCCTTGAGGCTAGGAGTTTGAGACCCACTTTGGCAACATAGTGAGACCCCATCTTTACAAAAAAAAATTTTTTTAATTAGCCAAGCATGATGATGCACTCCTGTAGTACTAGCTACTTGGGAGGCCAAGGTGGGAGGAACCCCTACAGCCCAGGAGTTCAAGGTTACACTGAGCTATGATCCTGTCGCTGCACTCCAGCCTAGGCAACAAAAGGAGACCCTGTCTCTAAGGGGGAAAGTAATTTTAAAATTCATTTATGTAATTATCAGACTTCTTTTTAGTTGTAGGAGCAAATCAATAAGATCATTGTAGAATTACGGCAAGAAAAATATGAACTGAAAGTACTTTATTACTTTGGGAAGGAAAATAGAAATGATCAAATAAAAACAAAACCACAAGATTTTTTTCTTTTTTTTTAAGCTGGGACTATAGGCACACAGCCCTGAGCCCAGCATAATGTTACTTTTTTTTTTCTTTTGAGGTGGAGTCTCACTTTGTTGCCCAGGCTGGAGTACAATGGCAAGGTCTCAGCTCACTGCAACCTCTGCCTACCGGGTTCAAGCAATTCTCCTGCCTCAGCCTCCCAAGTAGCTGGGATTACAGGAGCCCGCCACCACGCCCGGCTAATTTTTGTATTAGTAGAGATGGGGTTTCACCATCTTGGCCAGGCTGGTCTTGAACTCGTGACCTTGTGATCCACCTGCCTCGGCCTCTGAAAGTGCTGGGATTACAGGCATGAGTCACCGTGCCTGGCCCATAATGTTACTTTTTTTTTTTTTTTTTTGAGACGGGGTCTCGCTCTGTCACCCAGGCTGGAGTGCAGTGGCCGGATCTCAGCTCACTGCAAGCTCCGCCTCCCGGGTTTACGCCATTCTCCTGCCTCAGCCTCCCGAATAGCTGGGACTACAGGCGCCCGCCACCTCGCCCGGCTAGTTTTTTGTATTTTTTAGTAGAGACAAGGTTTCACCGTGTTAGCCAGGATGGTCTCGATCTCCTGACCTCGTGATCCGCCCGTCTCGGCCTCCCAAAGTGCTGGGATTACAGGCTTGAGCCACCGCGCCCGGCCATAATGTTACTTTTTTAATGTAAAGGTTAGAAAAGGGGTTTTGGAAGACTGAGATATTCTGTGTGTGTGTGTAGTGTTTGTTTTGTTTTGTTGTTTTGAGATGGAGTCTTGCTCTGTCGCCAGACTGGAGTGCAGTGGCGCAATCTCGGCTCACTGCAACCTTCACCTCCCAGGTTCAAGTGATTCTCCTGCTTCAGCCTCCTGAGTAGCTGGGACTACAGGAACGCACCACCACACCCAGCTAATTTTTGTATTTTGAGTAGAGACAGGGTTTCACCATGTTGGTCAGGATGGTCTCAATTTCTTGACCTCGTCATTCGCCCGCCTGGGACTCCCAAAGCGCTGGGATTACAGGCGTGAGCCCCTATCCCCAGCCTGGAATCTTTAAGATAACTTGATTTGCCACATTTGACAGTCTGAATTATCAGGTTTATGATAATTATTTACATGCTTAAGAATTTCTTCTTGTTTGACTTGTAAATCTGCCCTATGAGGAATTTGAAGTGCTTGGAAAAAAAATCAAGTGTATTAAATTTGTAAATGTAGTTTAAATATTTAAGAGAATTTAATTAACTAACTTTATAAATGCTATGAGTAACGTTCAAGCAAATTAAATATGTCAAGCCTGTGGGCTAATTGTGTATTAATCAAAGAACAAGTTATTACTCTTATTTTTATCCACAACCTGCAAGATTTCTAAATAGAATATCAGGATATGGAAGTTAAATTTAAAAACGTAAGAAGATCTGTTTTTTTTTTGTTGTTGTTGTTTGTTTGCTTGTTTGAGACGGAATCTCGCTCTGTCCCCCAGGCTGGAGTGCAGTGGCGCAATCTCAGCTCACTGCAAGCTCTGCCTCCCGGGTTTACTTGCACCATTCTCCTGCCTCAGCCTCCCGAATAGCTGGGACTACAGGCACCTGCCCCCATGCCCAGCTAATTTTTTGTATTTTTAGTAGAGACGGGGTTTCACCGTGGTAGCCAGGATGGTCTCGATCTCCCAACCTCATGATCCGCCCGCCTCGGCCTCCCAAAGTGCTGGGATTACAGGCGTGAGCCACTGCGCCCAGCTGAAGATCTGTTTTTAAGCTTACAATATTAACTGAAAATTAATTTAGGCTAGGGGCAGTGGTGCAAGCCTGTAATCCCAGTACTTTTGTGACTCCATTTCAAAAAAAAAAGAGGAAAAGAAAGGAAAAGAAAAAGAGGAAGGAAGGAAGGAAGGGAGAGAGGGAGGGAGGGAGGGAAGGAGGGAAAGAAGAAAGGAAGGAAGGGAAGGAAGGGAGGAAGGAAATTAACTTAAAAATTTAAACATGAGCAACTTCAAATAGTCCTTTCTGTTCTCAAATGTTTCCCTAAGATATTCACCCTCCAAGACACCTATTTCCCATCTCAGGGTTCTCTTGGAACTTCTGCCTGAGTTTTTACAGCCCTTCTTCCTGACAACCCTTTCACCTAGCCCCGCCTTTTAAAGTTACTTAACTTGTATTTATTTGTTTTTAATTAATTAATTTATTATTATTATTATTATTTTGAAACAAGATCTCACTCTGTCACCCAGGCTGGAGGGCAGTGATAAGATTCTAGCTCATTGCAGCCTCAAACTCCTGGGCTCGAGCAATCTTCCTACCTCAGGCACCCAAGCAGCCGGGACTACAAGGAGCAGGCCACCACACCCAGCTAATTTTTCAATTTTTTTGGAGATGAGGTCTCACTATGTTGCCAGGGCTGGTCTTGAACTCCTGGGCTCAAAAGATTCTCCCACCTCCGCCTTCCAAAGTGCTGGGATTACAGGGCTGAGCCACCTTCCAGACCTTAACTTTTGTAAGAATACACATTTTGGCCGGGCACAGTGGCTCAGGCCTGTAATCCCAGCACTTTGGGAGCCCGAGGTGGGTGGATCACTTGAGGTCAGGAGTTCAAGACCAGCCTAGGTAACATGGTGAAACCACATTTCTACTAAAAACACAAAAATTAGCCGGGCATGGTGACCCACGCCTGTAGTCCCAGCTCCTCAGGAGGCTGAAGCAGGAGAATCGCTTGAACCCAGGAGGTGGAGGTTGCAGTGAGTTGAGAGTGAGCCACTGCACTCCAGCCTGGATGACAGAGAGAGACTCTGTCTAAAATACATACATACATACATATATACATACATACACATTTTGTCAGAGTAGTTTGAGGGCAGGATCCAATGAAGGGCTTAGCAAGTACCTGGTATGAAATAAAGTAAATAAGTTTATTGACTGTGCTTGTTCATGCCTCTTCTTCTTCTTTTTGTTTTTTTGAGATGGAGTTTTGCTCTTGCTCTTGTTGGTTATCACCTCTATATTCCACAGCACTCACAAGCTTCAATGCTTAGTCTTTCAGTGGTCTTTCTCTTGGTCCAGTATTTATAAATTTGGCTTATATAATAGTAAAATCGAAATTTAAAAAAAAAATGCTTTAGACCAGGTGTGGTAGCTAACGCCTGCAATCCCAGCCCTTTTTTTTTTTTTTTTTTTTTTTTAGACAGGGTCTTACTCTGTCACCCAGGCTGGCGTGTAGTGGTGCGATCTTGGCTCACTGCAGCCTTGACCTCTCAAGCTCAGCCTCCCAAGTAGCTGGGACTACGGGTGTGCACCACCACGTCCAGTTAATTTGTTGTTGTTGTGGTAGAGAAGGGTTTTCACCAGATTGCCCATGCTGGTCTTGAACTCCTGGATTCAATTCTCCCACCTCGGTCTCCCAAAGTACTAGGATTACAGGCATGAGCCACCACACTCGGCCAGTCCCAGCACTTTGGAAGGCCAAGGGCTGGTGGATTGCTTGAGCGCAGGAATTCAGGATCAGCCTGAGCAATGTAGTGAAACCCAGTCTCTACAAAGAATTTTTTAAAATTCGCCAGGCTGGTGGCATGCACGTGTGGTTCCAGTTACTCGGGAGGCTGAGGTAGAAGGATTGTTTCAGCCTGGCAGTCGAGGCTGCAGTGAGCTGTGATTGCACCACTGCACTCCAGCCTGGGCAAGAGAGACTCTTCTCAAAACAAAAAGAAAAAACCACACACACACACAAGCAAAAGTATTTTATGCTAAAAGATGTTAATTCCTGGCAAAATCTCAATTAAACAAAGATTAGGATAGCAAGGAAAAACAGTAGGGAAATAGTTGTGCAAATTTGTCTCTAAAAGGATTTAGGCTGTTTACAATGGCCTAAACCAAAAAGCATGATAAAATACATTTAAAACAAAACAAGAAAGATAAGGCAAGGGGAAAACAAAGATAGCAAAGTGGGAAGGGGCAAATTAGCAGAATGGAAAAAAAATGCACATTCTAACATCATATATCCTTGCCCTACAAGATTAGCCCTAAGCTTTCTTTCTTTCTGTTTTTTGTTTGTTTGTTTTTGTTTTTGAGACAGAGTCTCCCTCTGTTGCCCAGGCTAGAGGAAGTCGCTTGAGCTCCACTCACTGCAACTTCCACCCACTGGGTTCAAGCAACTATCGTGCCTCAACCTCCCCAGTAGCTGGGATTACAGGTGCGTGCCACCACGCCCAGATAATTTTTTGTATTATTATTATTTGTATTTTTAGTAGAGACGGGTTTCACCATGTTGGCCAGGCTGGTCTCAAACTCCTGATCTCAGATTATCCACCTGCCTTGGCCTCCCAAAGTGCTGGGTTTACAGGCGTGAACTGCCGTGCCCTGCCTATATTCAGTATTTAGTAGTCACACGCTCTACAGGTTTGTAGCCTTGGAGCATCAGGCTCTACCATAATAGCCTAGGTGTGTAGAAGACTATACTAGCTCGGTTTGTATAAGTGTACTCCATAATGTTTGTAGGACAACTGATTCGCTTAACACTGCATTTCTTAGGGCTGGGTGCAATGGCTCACGCCTGTAATCTCAGCACTTTGGGAGGTGGAGGTGGGCGGATCACCTGAGGTTGGGAGTTTGAAACCAGCCTGGCCAACATGGCAAAACCCTGTTACTACTAAAAATACAAAAATTAGCCAGGCGTGGTGGTGCATGCCTGTAATCCCAGCTACTTGGGAGACTGAGGCAGGAGAATCGCTTGAACCCAGGAGGCAGAGGTCTCAGTGAGCCGAGATCAGGCCACTGCACTCCAGCCTAGGCAACAGAGCGAGAGTCCGTCTCAAAAAAAAATTAATTAATTAAATAAAACAGTGCATTTCTGAGAATGTATCCCCATCGTTAAGCAACACACAACTGTAGCTGAGATTTCTTAGAACTGCCCTCTTTTAACAGATAAGAATCATTCATGAGGTAGTCCCAGCTGCTCAGGAGGCTGAGCCAGGAGGACTCTGCCCAGGCCTAGGAGTTCAAGGCTGTAGTGTACTGTGATCATACCTGAGATACCTGAGAAGAGCCACTGCATTCCAGCTGGGGCAACACAGCAAGATCTGCCTAAAAAGAAAAAAAAAGAATCAGACATGAGTACAGGGGTGGAAATAATATCTTACCACTAGGACCTCAGGGCTTTCCCAGGTAATAGGGGGATCAGGAACAGCTCTAACCACTAGTGCTCTGGCCAAAAGAGGGCTTGCCATGCCAATAAGGGGCACAGGGGCACAGGCAAATTCTCTCTCTCTCTCTTTTTTTTTTTTTTTTTTTTTGAGATGGAGTCTTGCTCTGTCACTCCAGCCTCCAGACTAGAGTGCAGTGGCACACTCTCAGCTTACTGCAACCTCTGCCTTCTGGGCTCCAGCAATTCTCCTGCCTCAGCCTCCTGAATAGCTGGAATTACAGCATGTATCCTGACACTCAACTAATTTTTGTATCTTTAGTAGAGTCAGGGTTTTGCCATGTTGGCCAGGCTCGTCTTGAACACCTGACCTCAAGTGATCTACCTGCCTTGGACTCCCAAAGTGCTGGGATGACAGGCATGAGCCATCACGCCCAACCTGGCACAGGCAAATTCTAAGCCTTTTTGTCTGACACGAAAATAAGACTGCTTACTAAGATAACAAGCTAAGAGGTCTAGTTTGACACATCCTACAACATGTGGGAGGAAGAATGGGGAAGAGCCCACAGCTGGTAAGAAACTGCAGGTAAGTCCTCCAGTCAGAGCCTGTGAGTCACAGGAAAGTCCTTACTCCCTAATTCTCAACAGGTGCAGTGGCTCACGCCTTTAATTCCAAGACTTTGGGAGGCCGAGGCGGGAGGACTGCTTGAGCCCTGGAGTTCAAGACCATAGGAAGGACTTACAACATAGGAAGAGGCGTCTCTATAGAGGCTAATAAATTAAGCGGGCATGGTGGCACACACCTTTAGTCCCAACTATTCGGGAGGCTGAGGCAGGAGAATCCATTGAACCCGGGAGGCAGAGGTTGAGTGAGCTGAGATTGCGCCACTGCACTCCAACCTGGGCAACAGAGGGAGGCTCCGTCTAAAAAATAAATAAAGAAATAAAGAAATAAAGAAATAAATAAAAATACTGACTATAATACTATGGTAGGTATTTGTGTACCTAACCCTGGAAAAAAGGTACAGTAAAAATACTGCATTATAATCTTATGAGACCACCTTCTGTCACTGACCAAACGGTAATGGCGTGTGTGACCATGTTGCTTGCCTTTCTCATACCTGGAGTCTCTGTGAGTGGTCTGCACAGCAGGAGCCCAGCCCTGGGACTGATTGTAGGCTTCCAGGGTGGCTGCCCACCACCACTGTCCTTCAGGTCATCCTAGACACACAAGAAGGACGTGCCCAGCAGGACTATATTGTTTTCCAGACCTCAGAGTATAGTCTGACCCCTGAGAGAGCTTATTTCTCCAACTTCCTCAAATAGATGAAATGATTTTTTAGCTCTTTTTTGTCACTCTACTCTGGTATTGAAATGATTTAATTAGATCAAAATGGGGGGGGGGGGGGGCGGACATTAAGGTGGAAGACTGCCACCTGCAGTTTGCCAGCCCCTCATACTTTATAGCTCAAAGAGAAGTCTTCCTATTGTTGCAGAAAGGATGAAAGGATGAAAGGATGGGGTGGGGATTAATTCCACCCTTGATATGAATGTGATAGAAAAGAGATTCTCAGGATATCATCTAAAAATGAAACCAGGAAACAGATTCAGCTTTAACTACCCATTGTCAGTATTTCTGTGGTCACTAGGAGAAAAAAAATTTTTTTTTTTTTTTTGAGACAGAGTCTCAGTCACTGTTGTCATCCAGGCTGGAGTACAGCAGTGCAATCTCGGCTCACTGCAACCTCTGCCTCCTGGTTTCAAACAATTCTTCTGCCTCAGCCTCCCAAGGAGCTGGGTTACAGGCATGAGCCACCATGTCCAGTTTTGTATTTTTAGTAGAGACAGGGTTTCACCATGTTGGCCAGGCTGGTCTCGAACTCCTGACCTCAAGTGATTCTCCCACCTCGGCCTCCCAAAGTACTGGGATTGTAGGCATGAGCCACTGTGCCCAGGCTAGAAAAACGTTTATCTGAGGAATCCTTTTAGGTTAGTTTGGACTGGAAGGAAGTGGAGAGGTAGGGAGTCTTTGGCTCATCATGGGGAGAAGGAATCCTGAAATAATAGGCTGGGATAGCTCCACCCCTAAGGAAGCAAATGGAGTGCCTAGAACCAGGGGGAAGGGGCTAAGGGGTGGGAGCAGAAAAGATCACAGCTAGTTCTCGTGGGGCCAGGAGTGAAGGGGCTAACTAGCAGAGATTTGGCCTGAGATCCCTGTTCTTAACACTCAGACCCTTTTCCTTGTCCACAAATAGGATTTTCTTTCTTTCTTTTTTTTTTTTTTTTTTTTTGAGATGGAGTCTCGCTCTGTCACCCCGGCTGGAGTGCAGTGGCCGGATCTCAGCTCACTGCAAGCTCCGCCTCCCGGGTTCACGCCATTCTCCTGCCTCAGCCTCCCGAGTAGCTGGGACTACAGGCGCCCGCCACCTCGCCCGGCTAGTTTTTTTGCATTTTTAGTAGAGACGGGGTTTCACCGTGTTAGCCAGGATGGTCTCGATCTCCTGACCTCGTGATCCGCCCGTCTCAGCCTCCCAAAGTGCTGGGATTACAGGCTTGAGCCACCGCGCCCAGCCCACAGATAGGATTTTCAGTTGATAAACCTGAGGTGATAAACCAGTTGGAAAGGAGAGGTCTTGTGTATCCAGGCTTGACAAAGCCACACCAGACATAATGCCAAGAGACAGCCAGACAGGGAAATGCAGGAAGACCTCTGGGACCCGGTCTGCTCTGCTTTCGACTTGTACTAATCAAGGCGAATAGTTGTAAAGGCTTCTGAGTTATTGCTAAGAGTATAAGCGCATTTTAATTAGTTTTGTCTTCCTGATTGATTTTACAATTACCAGTGATTATCCTTTCACTCTCAGGCCTTGCTCTGATTCAGGGTTACCATGAAGGAAGGTTAAGATGGGTTTCTTGGGCTGAGCACGGTGGCTCACACCTGTAATCTCTGCACTTTAGGAGGCTGAGGTGGGTGGATCCCGAGGTCAGGAGTTCGAGACCAGTCTGGCCAACATAGTGAAAACCTCATCTCTACTAAAAATGCAAAAAGTTAGCCAGGCATAGTGGTGTGCACCAGTAATCCCAGCTACTCAGGAGGCTGAGGCAGGAGAATTGGGTGAACCCAGGAGGCGGAGCTTGCAGTGAGCTGAGATCCTGCCATTGCACTCCAGCCTGGGCGACAATGTGAGACTCCATCACAAAAAAAAAAAAAAAAAAAGATGGGTTTCTTGGTCAGATGGGGTAGCTTATGCCCGTAATCTCAGCACTTTAGGAGGCTGAGGTGGGAGGATCACTTGAGACCAACAGTTTGAGACTAGTCTGGACAACACGGTGAAACTCCTTTTCTAGAAAAAATTTTAAAAATTAGCTGAGTGTGGTGGCTCATGCCTGTGGTCCCAGCAACTCCTGAAGCTGAGGAGGCAGGAGGATTGTCTGAGCCCAGGATTTTGAGGCTGCGGTAAGCTATGATTGCACCACTGCACTTCAGCCTTGGGCGACAGAGCAAGACCGTGTCTCTAAAAAAAAAAATTAAATTAAAATGTTTAGGATGAGTTTCTTTCCACCTTCATCAGGTGGAATCCCAGTTCTCAAGTTCTTAATGGACTTGGGATTTCAAAGTGAGCAGAGGGTTGTTCTCATGGTTCTTGCTGTTTAGTATCTGTGTCTTTTTTTTTGGAAATGGAAGAAGCGTAGAGAATGGGACTTTGGATCTGGAACCTCCAAATTCTCAAAAACTTTCATGTTCAGTAAGCACCATTCTGAATCCAGTGGCCCCTCTTCTGGCATTGAGACTGAGAAAAGGGTATCTGAGTGATGGCAATGGGACCTCCAAACCTCCTTCCTCATCTTTGCCTTAGTGAATTCCTAGGGATTGGGAAGATGATCCAGGCAGTTGTCCCAACAGAAAAAGCTGTTTTGCCCCCCCTTTTTTTTTTTTTGAGACAGAGTCTCACTTTGTCACCCAGGCTGGAGTGCAGTAGCACAATCTCGGCTCACTGCAACCTCCGCCTCCTGGGTTCAAGTGATTCTCATGCCTCAACCTCCCAAGGGGCTGGGATTACAGGCATGTGACACCACACCTGGCTAATTTTTGTATTTTTAGTAGAGATGAAGCTTCGCCATGTTGGCCAGGCTGGTCTTGAACTCCTGGCCTCAAGTGACCTGCCCTCCTCGGTCTCCCAAAGTGCTGGGATTACAGGCGTGAGCCACCACGCCTGGCCTGTTTTTCCCTCTTGAAGATGAAGACCTTCCCTGGCTCCTGTGTTTGGGGGATCAGGAGCCCAGGACTCTTCTACACTTTCCTGTTTGCTGAGTTTGGGGCCTGATACAGTACAGTATCGATGTGAACCCCATCATCCAGGCCGCTTGGGTCAGTTCTCTCCATAGGTTTGCTAAAGGCAACATAATAACCTCAGCCACCAGACATGTAAAGAGTTAAGGCTTTATTGCTTATGAAGTTAACTTAAACATTAGATGATCAAATTCTGTTTAAAAACTAAATCCAAGCTGGGCACGGTGGCTCATGCCTGTAATCCCAGCACTGTGGAAGGCTGAGGTGGGCGGACCACTTGAGGTCAGGAGTCCAGCCTGGCCAACATGGTGAAACCCCAGCTCTACTAAAATACAAAAATTAGCCAGACGTGGTGGCGGGCACCTGTAATCCCAGTTATTCAGGAGGCTGAGGCAGGAGAATCCCTTGAACCCACAGAGGTTGCAGTGAGCCAAGACTGCGTCACTGCACTGCAGCCTGGGCTACAGAGCAAGACCCTGTCTCAAAAAAAAAAAAAAAAAAGAGAGAAAACCAAATCCAGTAGAGTCCATCCTTATTTCCGTTCATTTTCACCTCCATACTCTTATGAGGAGAGAGGTTGGTTGCTAATAATGAGCCTGGCTTAAATGAAAAACCACACCTTCCAGAAAACAGCATATCTATTTAAACAGCATTTCCAGGACTACAAATCATTAAGAAACCTATCAGCATTGCCGACTTTTTTTTTTTTTTTTTTTTTTTTTGAGACAGAGTCTTGCTCTGTCGCCCAGGCTGGAGTGCAGTGGCCGGATCTCAGTTCACTGCAAGCTCCGCCTCCCGGGTTTACGCCATTCTCCTGCCTCAGCCTCCCGAGTAGCTGGGACTACAGGCGCCTGCCACCTCGCCCGGCTAGTTTTTTGTATTTTTTAGTAGAGACGGGGTTTCACTGTGTTAGCCAGGATGGTCTCGATCTCCTGACCTCGTGATCCGCCCGTCTCGGCCTCCCAAAGTGCTGGGATTACAGGCTTGAGCCACCGTGCCCGGCCAGCATTGCCGACTTTTTAGAAGTCAGAGGTTACTTTCCCCGGACATAATAGCATCTCTGAAGTCTAGGAGTCTTGAAAGACTCCTTAAAAATAACCTCAGCTAGAGCAGTTTTATGACATTGAATATTTGCTTTCTGCAATTGTAGAAGAGATAATTTTTTCCCCTTGTAATCTTGCTGAGATTTCTCACTACCATTTACAAAAGCCTGGCTTGGAATTCCATTAATTAGTATCAGAGAAGGGAAAAAAGAGGCAAATCTGACAAGCTCAAGTCTGGTAATGTGAGGAAAGGGCTGGATGGGATAATTATCTTTTTTTTTTTTTTTTGAGACGTAGTCTTGCTCTGTCACCCAGGCTGGAGTGCAGTGATGCAATCTCGGCTCACTGAAACCTCTGCCTCCCAGGTTCAAGTGATTCTCCTGCCTCAGTCTCCCAGGTGCATGTCACCACACCTGGCTGATTTTTTGTGTTTTAGTAGAGACCGGGTTTCACCATGTTGGCCAGGCTGCTCTAAAACTCCTGACCTCAAGTGATCCGCCTGCCTCAGCCTCCCAAAGTGCTGGGATTATAGGCTTGAGCCACCACGCCTGGCCTTGGATGGGATAATTATCAAACAGAACATAGGAATATTTATAGATTTATTTTTTCTATACACTCCAGTTTTGGCTTTTATTTAACACTGACTATACGATACTCTGATACTACCACGTGCTTACAACCCAGAAAGGTGTATTTTTATATTAGTGTCTGTAAAGACGGATTTAAAATGTGTATTTTAAACACAGCAGTTGAGCTGATGCATTTTATATAATATGCTGAGATTTACCTGGCCTACTTCAAACAAATTCTCAATTCCCCCGAACACGGAAATACAATGGAGTCATGTTTTCTGCCTGTAGAATCTGGAGGATGCAGGTTAGGCAGAACACACGTCAAATATAAGTTGAGTCTCAGCTGGTCCAAGCCGCTCATATGGCCCTGAGGCCTGTGATCACAGCCTCTCCTGTCACTGCCACACTGGGCCAGAGGCCAAGCAGTAACCCCTGGGGTCCCATGAAGAAAGGAGAGCAGAAGCTGGCTGGTGGGACACCCCAGGCCCAGTTCATTCCAAGTGGAGCTGCTCGGATGACAGCTCCCCAAGCTCGGAGCTGGTGTGGTATCACTCCTGTAGCGAGGGACCAGGAGCTGTGTGTCAAAGATGAACTAATTTCTACTCCATTTCCTTCTCAAACGCTTTTCCCTGTCTCTGGGAATCAGTGTCCTTGCCCTGGCTGTAGAGGCTCTCGTGCTTTCTGTTCAGGATTCCGGAGAGGAAAATTCTTTTTTTTTTTTTTTTTTTTTTTGAGACGGAGTCTCGCTCTGTCGCCCAGGCTGGAGTGCAGTGGCCGGATCTCAGCTCACTGCAAGCTCCGCCTCCCGGGTTTACGCCATTCTCCTGCCTCAGCCTCCCGAGTAGCTGGGACTACAGGCGCCCGCCACCTCGCCCGGCTAGTTTTTTGTATTTTTTTAGTAGAGACGGGGTTTCACCGTGTTAGCCAGGATGGTCTCAATCTCCTGACCTCGTGATCCGCCCGTCTCGGCCTCCCAAAGTGCTGGGATTACAGGCTTGAGCCACCGCGCCCGGCCCGGAGAGGAAAATTCTAAGCTCCTGTGTGTAGTAAGCTCTTGAAATAGGTCTTCTGGATTATTTACTAGCATATGGTGGTTTGAAGATTTCTTTCTGCCACGTAAGTAGATAGTTTTCAGGTGAAGCGCTGGAATTTACACTAGCCTTTGGGAACACTTTCATTTTAGTAGGGTGGCCATATGTCCCAATTTGTCTAGGGACAATGCTGGTTAAGACCCAGTGTCCCAGTGTAATTATTTTTATTTTCTCTGTGCCTGTGCATACCCATGTGTGATTATTAATACGACTCCCTTTCATTCCTGGAAGTAGCTCCATTGGAACCGTAAGCCATGTGGTCACTGGAATTCTAGGACAGATTTCATTTGCCCTGATCTCAGTTCCTACTTCCCGAATCCCCTCCCCAGTCATTCTGTCTCTAACTTAACCAGTCCCACTAATTTACCTCCAGGGCCCTGCAACTGTGCAGCCCAGGAAGCCCTTTTCACCACAGGTTGGTTGTGTAATTGGCTTCTATCATTACTGTGGTCTGTGATGCTACGTGAGCATGAAAACCAAATACTTTAATTACCTTCTGCCTAAAGGAATTATGAAAAGTAGATGAATCCCAGTTGTAAACACCCTGAGGAAAATGTAGCATTGAGTGGCTGTCCTGTGCAACTTCCTGAAGGGTTCTCATCACTTCAACTTGTTTTTTATTTCTGACTACGTTAAGATAAAAATCAGGGCAGCTTCAGGGCCAACGTGGGTTGTTAGGCCAGCCCAGGGTCTTGAAGTAAGTTCAACTGAGGTACAGCAGTCATGTGCTGAATATCAGCATTTCGGTCAATGACAGACCACATATACGATGGTGGTCTCATAAGATTATAGTGGAGTCAAAAAATTCCTGTTGCCTAGTGGTGTCTTGGCTGTGCTAATGTCATGGTATGATGACTTAATTTTATTATTTTTGTTTTACTTTATTATTATTATTATTATTATTATTATTATTATTATTATTTTGAGACAGAGTCTCACTCTGTTGCCCAGGCTGGAGTGCAGTGGCGCGGTCTCGGCTCACTGCAACCTCCACCTCCTGGGTTCAAGCGCCTCCAGAGTAGCTGAGATTACAGGCACGTGCCACCAACGCCTGGCTAATTCTTTTTGGTATTTTTAGTAGAGACGGGGTTTCACCATGTTGGCCAGGCTGGCCTCGAACTCGTGACCTCAGGTGATCCACCCACCTCAGCCTCCCAAAATGCTGGGATTACAGGGGTGAGCCACCGCACCCAGCCTGTTTTATTTTATTATTTTAGTATTATTATTATTAATTATTACTTTTTGAGACAGAGTCTCACTCTGTTACCCCAGTTGGAGTATAGTGGTATGATCCTGGCTCACTGCAATCTCTGCTTCCCAGGTTCAAGGGATTCTTATGCCTCAGCCTCCTGAGTGGCTGAGATTACAGGGGCACTCCACCATGCCTGGCTATTTTTCTGTATATATATTTTTTTGTACAGATGGGGTTTCACCATGTTGGTCAGGCTGGTCTCGAACTCCTGGCCTCAAGTGATCTACCTGCCTTGGCCTCTCAAAGTCTCGGGATTACAGGCGTGAACCACCGCCCTGGCCTCTTTTTTTATTTTTAATGTTTAAAATATATATATATTTTATAACATATATATATATATATTTTTGAGATGGAGTCTTGCTCTGTCGCCCAGACTGGAGTGCAGTGGCCTGATCTTGGCCCACTGCAACCTCCACCTCCTGTGTTCAAGCAACTCTCCAGCCTCAGCCTCCCAAGTAGCTGGGATTACAGGGGCCCACCACCGTGCCTGATTAATTTTGTTGTTGTTGTTGTTTGTTTGTTTGTTTGTTTGTTTTTGAGACAGAGTCTTGCTGTGTCACCCAGGCTGGAGTGCAATGGTGCGATCTCGGCTCACTGCAGCCTCCACCTCCCAGGTTCAAGTGATTCTCCTGCTTCAGCCTCCCAAGTAGCTGGTATTTACAGGTGCCTGACACCATGCTTGGCTAATTTTTTGTATTTTTAGTAGAGACAGGGTTTCGCCATGTCAGCCAGGCTGGTCTTGAACTCCTGACCTCAGATGATCTGCCTGCTTTGGCCTCCCAAAGTGTTGGGATTACAGGCATGAGCCACCACTCCTGGCTTTCTTTTTTTTTTTTTTTTGAGAGGGAGTGTCACTCTATCACCCAGGCTGGAGTGCAGTGGCACAATCTCAGCTCACTGCAACCTCCCCCTCCTGGGTTCAAGTGATTCTCCTGCCTCAGCCCCCTGAGTAGCTGGGATTGCAGGCACACACCACCATACCCGGCTAGTTTTTGTATTTTAAGTAGAGGGGGTTTCACCATGTTGGCCAGGTTGGTCTCAAACTCCTTAACTCAGGCATTCTGCCAGTCTCAGCCTCCCAAAGTGCTGAGATTACAGGCATCAGCCGCCTCACTGGCCTACATTTTTTATTTTTAGTAGAGACAGGGTTTCACTATGTTGGCCAGGCTGGTCTCAAACTCCTGACTTCAAGTGATCCACCTGCCTTAGCCTCCCAAAGTGCTGGAATTACAGGCGTAAGCCACCATGCCTGGTTTATTTTTAATTTTTTTTGTAGAGATGGGGGTCTCCCTGTGTTGCCCAGGCTGGTCTTGAATGTCCTGGCCTCAAGTAATATTCCCACCTCGGCCTTCCAAAGCACTGGGATGGCAGGAGTTAACCACTTTGCCCAGCCTGTTCTTTTTTATAGATGGGGGTCTTGCTATGTTGCCCAGGCTGGAGTGCAGTGGTTCACAGATGCGACCCCACTACTGATTAGCATGGGAGTCTTGACCAGCTCTGTTTCCTGCCTGGGCCAGTTCACCTCTCCTTAGGCAACCTAATGGTCCCCAGCTCCAGGGAGGTCGCAATATAAATGTTGAAGTTAGTGCTGACACCAGATCAAAATAGCTCATTACATCCCAGAAATCCTTTGCTCAAGCAATCCTCCTGCCTCAGCCTCCCTCAGCTTCTGGAGTAGCTGAGACTCCAGGTGCCTGCCATGGTGCTTAATTTCTTTTTTTTTTTTTTAGATGGAGTATCACACTGTCGCCTGGACTGGAGTGCAATGGCTCGATGTCTGCTCACTGCAACCTCCGCCTCCCAGGTTCATGCAATTCTCCTACCTCAGCCTCCAGAGTAGCTGGGATTACAGGTGCCCATCACCACACCCGGCTAATTTTTTGTATTTTTAGTAGAGACGGGGTTTCACTATGTTGGCCAGGCTGGTCTCGATCTCCTGACCTCGTGATCCACCCACCTCGGCCTCCCAAAGTGCTGGGATTACAGGCATGAGCCACCATACCCGGCCACTTAATTTCTTTATAAATTTAGTGTAGCCTAAGTGTACAGTGTTCATAAAGTCTGTGGTAGTGTACGGTAATGTCCTAGGCCTTCATGTTCGCTCACTACTCACTGAATGACTCACCCATGGCAAATTCCAGTCCTGCAAGCTCCATTCATGTTAAGTGCCCTATATAGGTGGACCATTTTTTAATCCTTTATGCCATATTTTTACTGTACCTTTTCTATGTTTAGATACACAAACACCATTGTGTTACAACTGCCTATAGTATCCAGTACATTGCTGCACAGGTTTGTGGTCTAGGAGCAACAGACTAGACAATCTAGCCTAGGTGTGCTGTAGGCTGTACCAGCTAGGTGTGAGTAAGGATACCCTGTGGTGTTTGCACAACAATGTATTTCTTTTTTTTTTTTTTTTTTTTTTTTTTGAGACGGAGTCTTGCTCTGCCGCCCAGGCTGGAGTGCAGTGGCCAGCTCTCAGCTCACTGCAAGCTCCGCCTCCCGGGTTCACGCCATTCTCCTGTCTCAGCCTCCCGAGTAGCTGGGACTACAGGCGCCCGCCTCGTCGCCCGGCTAGTTTTTTGTATTTTTTAGTAGAGACGGGGTTTCACCGTATTAGCCAGGATGGTCTCGATTTCCTGACCTCATGATCCGCCCGTCTCGGCCTCCCAAAGTGCTGGGATTACAGGCTTGAGCCACCGCGCCCGGCCAACAATGTATTTCTAAGAACATGTCCCTGTCATAACGGGGCAATGACAGTGCTTCCAGAGAGGCCTCCCTGTCCAGGAGAAACAGCTTGCTTCATCTCTTTCCCAGCTGCTTCACTCAGTTTACCATTCCCGCCTGGTGCCTAAAAATGTCTGAGTTTGTGAACTCAGCTCCCAATTTCCCATCCTGTCTTCGTTACCTATTGTTCACGATGGAATGGAATGGAAAAGGCTTGAAGGAAAGCCTGCCAGCCACTGAGGCTGGCTTTGCAAGAGGGATCACCACAGGTAAGACAGGCCTGGCCCTAAGGCTCAAACCACCCTATTCACAAAGATGTCAGTGATATTAGCTAACCTTTACTAAGTAACTCCTGCTTGCCAGTCACCATTCTAGGCATTTTCCTGCTGGCAACCTTAAGGGCAATGTGCTTTTATTATCCCCATTTTATAGGTAAAGGAAGTGGCTGGCTGGGCGCAGTGGCTCACGCCTGTAATCCCAGCACTTTGGGAGGCCGAGCAGACGGATCACGAGGTCAAGAGATCGAGACCATCCTGGCCAACAGGGTGAAACCCCCTCTGTACTAAAAATACAAAAATTAGCCAGGCATGGTGGCAGGCGCCTGTAGTCCCAGCTACTTGGGAGGCTGAGGCAGGAAAATCGCTTGAACTCAGGAGGCAAAGGTTGCAGTGAGCCAAGATCATGCCACTACACTCCAGCCTGGGTGACAGAGAGAGACTCCGTCTCAAATAAACAAACAAAAAAGTTGCTCTTTATTTTCTGATTATAGAAGTAATCGTTCGTTATAGAAAAGTAGAAAAGTACAGAAAAAACAAATTATCTCTATTTCCACCCTGAAATATAATCCCATATTTAGTGAGGGTTCTTCTAGGTCAGTCTCTTTTTCTTCCTGAGTATATATATTTCTAAACACAGCTGGGATCATTTGATACATCTGTTTTGCATCCCAATTTTTAAAATGTCTTCTATATTCCCATGGCATGTTCTGCTCTTTTACATGACTATTATCATTTTTTAAATTAGAGATGTGGTCTTGCTATGTTTCTGCCCAGGCTGGTCTTGAACTCCTGGGTTCAAGTGATCCTGCCATCTCAGCCTCCCGGGTAGCTGTAACTATAGGCGTGCAGCACTCCACCCAGCTTCTTTTACATCATTTTAAAATGGTTGCAAAGTCTTATATTATATATATGTACTGTGATGAATTTGTTCTTAACTGATTCCCTATTGTTGGACATTTATGTAACTTCCAAGCTGTTATTATTAACCAGCATGCCAATTTTCGATGAGAAATGTATCTGGCAAGTAAATAAGACTATTCCGCAAGTTGATCACACATCTTTTCCCTATGAGAAAGGATGTAGAAAATCTAACTATATCACAGAATTCAAAAAGGGGCATTGATTGATCCTAGTAACTGGAGTCAGCAAGCTGTGTCATAGCCTGTTAATATTGTATTTGGACATATGTTCCGATAACATTATCTACACTGCAGCCTTCCAAATTACATCAAAGACAATGCCCTAATTATGTCAAGGTCTCCTCCTCCTCACCGTTAGAGATAGCTGGAGCTGAATGGGTTCTGCTGGTGATTAATCTTATCTCTCCTGCCGCTCTCAGGATCCCGAGTGCCCTTCACCATCATCCCCATGGACTGACACCTAAACATCTTACATACTTCTCCTTTGTGTATCCACACTACCTTGTAATCTTTTCCCCCATAACTTACATCTCATTTCCTTGTATGGAAAGAATCCATATCTTTGTACCATTTCAGTATTCAATTGACAAACTGTAGCAGCTTTATACACTATTAGATGAATGTATAGATTAGTGCGAACCTGTTCAGTATCCTTTCTTCTTGGAGGCGTTTGCAAAATGATTTAATGTATGTCTTCGTATTTTTTTTTAATCCGAATCTCACTCTGTTGCCCAGGCTGGAGTGCAATGGCATAATCTCGGTTCGCTGCAACCTCTGCCTCCCAGGTTCAAGCAATTCTCCTGCCTCAGCCTCCTGAGTAGCTGGGATTACAGGTGCCCGCCATCACGCCTGGCTAATTTTTGTATTTTTAGTAGAGACGGGGTTTCAGCATGTTGGCCAGGCTGGTCTCGAAATCCTGACCTCAGCCTCCCAAAGTGCTGGGATTACAAGCGTAAGCCACTGCGCCCAGCCAAAATGTTCTACTTATGTATGAAGAATGTGGAGAGTAGAATAAGAAGACAAGAAGAAAAGGAAACGTACACAACAGGACGCTACAGTTTTCTTAAATATTAAGTGTGTTGGTTGCAGTGGCTCATGCTGTTATCCCAACACTTTGGGAAGCTGAGGCAGGCAGATCACTTGAGGCCAGAAGTTCAAGGCAAACCCTTGGCAACATAGCAAGACTTCATCTCTACAAAATATTTTACAAACTAGCCAGGCATGGTGGCATGCCTGTAGTCCCAGCTACTTGGGAGGCTGGGGCTGAAGAACGGCTTGAGCCCAGGAGTTAGAGGTTAAGGTGAGCTAGGATTGAGCCACTGCACTCCAGCCTGGACAACAGAATGAGACCTTGTCTCTAAAAAATAAATAAATAAATCTCATTTCTCTTTTTCACTCAGTACTGTATTTTTATTTTTAATTTTTCTTCTTTCAATTTTATTTTAGAGATAGAAGTCTCACTCCGTTGCCCAAGCTGGTCTTGAACTCCTGGCCCAAGTCATCCTCCTGCCTCAGCCTCCCAACTTGTTGGGATTACAGGCATGAGCCGCTGCACCTGCCCAAGTACTGCATCTTTAAGATCCATCCTACAGAATTAGAGGGTAAGTGGTTTAAAAAAAAAAAAAAAAAAAAAAAGCTTGTTGCTCTGTGTTCATTCTTCCCGTGTTTCTAACTGCTATAAAGCGTATCACAGCAAACATCCTCCTTCGTCCTCCTCCCTTTACCCACCTTCTTTCCAGGACAGGAGACAGGGTGCCAAGATCGTTCCAACTCCCTGTCCCACAGCTACAACTTATTAAAACAAGTTCCCAGCCAGGCAGCTCACGCCCATCATCCCAGCACTTTGTGAGGTTGAGCTGGGGGATCATTTGAGTCCAGGAGGTTGAGACCAGCCCAGGCAACATAGTAAGACCTCATCGCTACAAAAAATAAATAAATAACAAAAAAAAATTAGCTGGGTGTGGTGGTGTACACCTGTAGTCCCAGCCACTTGGGAGGCTAAAGTGGAGGGATCACTTCAGCCCAGGGAGGTTGAGGCTGCAGTGAGCAGTGATTGAGCTACTGCAATCCAGCCTTGGCAACAGCGAGATCCTGTGTCAAAAAAAGAAAAAAAAAAAAAAACCACTCACAAAACCCAACACATTCCCTTAGGCCCTATACCTAGGTGTGGCCTTGCTGGGTCACAGGGCCTGTGGGCCTGTGGGTACTTATTTTACTTTAGTTACTGAGTCAGCTCTCCCTTCCCACTGGAGCACGGAAGGGCCCTGCATTCCCATATTCTCCCCAGTGCATGGCACCATCCTACTTTCTAATTCGCCAGTCTCGTAGATATAAAGTGGATCTCATTTTAATTTTGCGTGTCTCTAATCACTAACTATTTTGAGCATCTCTATATGCTGATTAACTTTTTGGTTTCCTTGTCTATAGATTGCCTGTTCATAGCCTTTGCTGATTTTCCCATTGGAGTTGTTCTTGTCTGGTTAATTGGCAAGAGCTTCTAGATATTAATCTCTTGTCAGTTTTTTTTAATTGAGATATAATTCATATACCAAAAAATTCACCCTTTTAAAAAATGTGGTTTTTTAACTTTTTTAGAGACTGTGTTGCCTAGGCTGGTTTCAAACTCCTGGGCTCAAGCGATCCTCCTGCCTCGGCCTCCAGAATGCTGGGATTACAGGTATGAGCCACTGTGCCTGGCCTTCACCCTTTTAAAATATACAATTCAGTGGGTTTTTAAAGTTTATTTACAGAGTTGGGCAACCATCACCATAATCTTAGAACATTTTCATCATCTCCAAAAGAAATCATGTACCTACTAGCAGCCACTCCTTCTCCTCCACTTTTCTTTTCTGAGACAGAGTTTTGTGCCTGTTGCCCAGGCTGGAGTGCAATGACAAGATCTCTGCTCACTGCAACCTCTGCCTCCCAGGTTCAAATGATTCTCCTTCCTCAGGAGAGGAACCCTGGAAACCACTAATTTACTGTCTGTCTCTACCATTTTGCCTATTCTAGACATTTTATATAAATGGACTCATATAGTATATGGCCTTTTGGGTCTCGCTCTCTCACCCAGGCTGGAGTGCAGTGGCACGATCATGGCTCACTGTAGCTTCAACCTCCTGGGCTCAAACACTCCCTCACCTCAGCCTCCTTAATAGGTGGGACTACAGGCCTACAGGCACATGCCACCACACCTGGCTAATTTTTTTTTTTTTTTTTTTTTGAGACCAAGTCTCGCTCTGTCACCCAGGCTGGTATGCAGTGGTGCAATCTCGGCTCACTGCAACCTCTGGCCCCAGGGTTCTAGCAATTCTCCTACCTCAGCCTCCTGAGTAGCTGGGATTACAGGCGCCTGCCACCATGCCCAGTTAATTTTTTTTGTATTTGTAGTAGATACGGGGTTTTGCCATGTTGGCCAGGCTGGTCTTGAACTCTTGACCTCAGGTGATCCACCTGCCTTGTCCTCCCAAAGTGCTGGGATTACAGGCACAAGCCACTGCACCTGGCCTTTTTTTAAAAAAAATTTTGTTATTGTCTGTCAACTCGTACCTAACCAGTCAACTTTTGTATTTTTTATAGAGATGGGGTTTTGCCATGTTGCTCAGAGTGGTCTCAAACTCCTGAGCTCAAGTGATCCACCCGCCTTAGCCTCCCAAAGTGTTGGGATTACAGGTGTGAGCCACCACAGCCCAAAATATTATTCTTTATTTTCTCCTACATTTAAGTTTTTTTTTTTTTTTTTTTTTTTTTTTTTTTGCTGTTGTTTGAGACGGAGTCTTGCTCGGTCGCCCAGGCTGGAGTGCAGTGGCACGATCTCAGCTCACTGCAACCTCTGCCTCCCTGGTTCGAGCGATTCTCCTGCCTCAGCCTTCTGAGTAGCTGGGACTACAGTCACGCGCCACCTTGCCCGGCTAATTTTTTGTAGTTTTAGCAGTGACAGGGTTTCACCGTGTTAGCCAGGATGGTCTCGATCTCTTGACTTCGTGATGCCCCCTCCTCGGCTTCCCAAAGTGCTGGGATTACAGGGCATGAGCCACCGCGCCCAGCCCTTAGGTTTTTAATCCATCTGGTTTCCTCTTGTACATGGCGTTGGGTAGGATCCAGTTTTATGTGTATCTGGATAGTGAGCTAGCCTTCCAGCACTATATCCGAACAGTCCGTCCCTGTCTCAGTGATCTGTGCTGCCACTGTTATTCTGTACTAAGCTCCCACATATGTGTCTCTAGCTTCTCTTTTCTTTTTTTCTTTTTCGAGATGGAGTCTCACTCTATTGCCCAGGCTGGAGTGCAGTGGCACAATCTCGGCTCACTGCAACCTGCCCCTCCTGGGTTCAAGTGATTCTCCTGCCTCAGCTTCTCAAGTAGCTGGGACTACATGCATGCACTATCACGCCCGGCTGATTTTTTATATTTAGTAGAGACAGGGTTTCACCATGTTGGTCAGGCTGGTCTCCAACTCCCGACCTCAGGTGATCCACCTCTGCTCAGCCTCCCAAAGTGCTGGGATTACAGGGGTGAGCCACCGCACCCAGATAGTGTGAGTAGTTTTGCTATTGTGAATAGTATATTTTGCTAGTGTGAATAGTATATTTTTTGGGGGGGAGTTATATTTCTAGTTGATTTTTTGCTGATATGGAAAGAAATGCTTTTGGTTGATTTTTTTATCCAGCTACTTTGCTGAATTCTCTTATTAGCAATAATAATTTTTCTCTAATTTTTTTTTAATTGATGTTGATTCTGGTTTATTTTCTTTCCTTATTTTTTTGAGATGGAGTCTCACCCTGTTACGCAGGCTGGTGCAATCTCGGCTCACTGCAGCCTCGGCCTCCCGGGTTGAAGTGATCCTTCTACCTCAGCCTCCTGAGTAGCTGGGATTGCAGGTGCTTACCATCATGCCTGGCTAATTTTTGTATTTTTAGTAGAGATGGGTTTTCATCATGTTGGCTAGGCTGGTCTTGAACTCCTGGCCTCAAGTAATCCACCCACCTTGGCCTCCCAGAGTGCTGGAATCAAAGGCGTGAGCCATTGAACCTAACCTATTTTCTTTCTCTCTCTCTCTCTCTCTCTCTCTCTCTCCTTCCTTCCTTCTTTCTTTCTCTCTCTCTTTTCTTTCCTTCCTTTCTTCCTCCCTCCCTTCCTTCCTTTCTTTCTTTTCTTTTTTTTGTTGAGATGGAGTTTCACTCTGCTGACCAGGCTACAGTGCTGTGGCACGATCTTGGCTCACCGCAATCTTCACCTCCCAAGTAGCTGGGACTACAGGCAGGCAACACCACACCTGGCTGATTTTTGTATTTTTGGTAGAGATGGGGTTTCACAGTGTTGCCCAGGCTGGTCTCGAACTGGCTGGTCTCGAACTGCTGATTTCAAGTGATCTGCCCACTTCGGCCTCCGAAAGTGCTAGAATTACAGGCATGAACCACCGCACCTGACCCGATTGTGGTTGATTTTCTATATAGATAATTAGATATCTGCAAATAATGAATTTGCCTCTTTCTTTTTTCGTTTTTTTTTTTTTTTTTTTTTTTTGAGATGGAGTCTTGCTCTGTCACCAGGCCGGAGTTCTGTGGTACGACCTTGACTTGCTGCAACCTCCGCCTCCTGGGTACAAGCGATTCTCCTGCCTCAGCCTCCTGTGTAGCTGGGATTACAGACGTGTGCCACCACGCCCAGCTAATTTTTGTATTTCTAGTAGAGACAGGGTCACACAACGTTGGCCAGGATGGTCTTGATCTCTTGACCTCGTGATCTGCCTGCCTCGGCCACCCAAAGTGCTGGGATTACAGGCGTGAGCCACCGCGCCTGGCCTTGCCTTTTGTTTTTGTTTGTTTGTTTGTTTGAGACAGAGTCTCACTCTGCTGCCCAGGCTGGAGTGCAGTGGCATAATCATGACTCACTGCAGCCTTGACCTCCTATGCTCAAGTGATTCTCTCATCTCAGCCTTCCAAGTAGCTGTGACTACAGGCACACACCACCATGCCCAGCTAAGTTTTATAATTTTTGTAGAGATGGGGTCTCACCATCTTGCCCAGGCTGATCTTGAACTCCTGGGCTTAAGTGATCCTCCCACTTCTGCCTCCCAAAGTGCTGTGATTACAGGCATGAGCCACCATGCCTAGTCTCAAATTCTTTATATAACAAATCTTTGGAAGCATTTCTGAAAACACAGCAGAACATTGTTTATTGAGAATGTCTGAGATTTGACCTATTCCAGATTATTTCCAGGGTTTAGCTATCTTAATTCCCAAAACAGCATGGTGATTAAAAAAATATATATATATGTTTTGGCATAAAAGGGAATGGTTTGTAACATGAGACATAAGGTATTATAAGAAATAAACCAAATTTTAAAGCATAGTGCCTCCAGAAAGTGTATCAGCGTGTGACTCATTAGGACATCTTAAATAGCTGACATTCTATATAGATGGAAAACATGTCCACATTTACCTAAAATTAGAAAAGAATAATACATTACATAAAACAGGAAATTCTTAATGTAAAAACAGCATATATCATATTTACCAATTCTCATACTAGAAAACATATCGAGCAATAACAAAATGGTATCCAAACTCCCCTTTCCTAGGATTGTTGTTGATCTGAAACACGAGTGTGAAGAAAGGTCAGATTTGGCCCCAGCTGCAGCCTAAGAAGCGTGCAGAGCCACAGTCAGCCTGTAGGGCGGTCTGCTCTTGCTTCGGGCTTTCTCTTTGAGTCTGTACACCTGGAGTGGCCTTCTTCGTAGTAAGTGTACACAGTAGAGGCTGGTCTCTTGTGTTAAAGAAGTCTAGAGGCTCAGTTGCAGGCAGCATGGTGGCTCCCTGAGGCTATCAGTGCCCCAGGCTCCTTCTGTTTTTCCCACTGCCATCTTCAGCCTGTGGCTTGTTCAGGGCCACATCACATGTAGAAGATGGCCCCTTTAGCGCCAGCCATCACATCCACATTCCAGTCAGGAAGAAAGAGGAAGCCAAGTCAGCTCCCCTTAAAGCATCACTCTCAAACTTGAGCTCAACATGTATAACTCAACAGGGGGTCTTGTTATAATACAGATTCAGATTCAGTAGGTCTGGGCTGGGGCCCAAGATTCTGCATTTCTAACAAAGTAACACACTTGGAGTAACAAGGCTTTAAAGAACTTTCCGGAAGCTCTGCTTGGTGACTTCTGCTCTCATTTCATTGGCTAAAACTGTATCATATAACCAGATTCATTGGTTCCCACAGAAAATTGGAAAACTGCTTGGTGTGGGGACCCACTCCACTTCCCAAATCTGGTGTCAGAAATGATACCATCACAAAGAAGATGAGGAAAAAATAATTAAAAAAAAGAAAAGAAGTGATGTGGTTTGGAAGTATTGAGTGTCTTGAGTGAGCGTATAGAAGAAAACAGAAAACTCGGCTGGGCACATTGGCTCACACCTGTAATCCCAGCACTTTGGGAGGCCAAGGCAGGCAGATCATGAGGTCGGGAGTTTGAGACCAGCCTGGCCAACATAGTGAAATGCTATCTCCACTAAAAATACAAAAATCAGTTGGGCATGGTGGCACATGCCTGTAGTCCCAGCTACTTGGGAGGCTGAAGCAGGATTATTGCTTGAACCTGGGAGGCGAAGGTTGTGGTGAGCCAAGATCACGCCACGGCACTCCAGCCTGGGCAACAGAGTGAGACTCCATCTCAAAAAAGAAAACTGAAAACTCTTTTCCCTGCAGTGGCCTGTGAGAGGGGCTAGGATAATGTTCTGAAGGGCTAAGAAAGACTTGTCCCCTGGCTTGGTCTTGCATGTATTCTTCATATTCAGCTTGTGGTGGTTTTTAACTCCACATATAAACCTCCAAGATCCTGTAGCTCTACAATTATATCGATATGAAAAGCTTTGGCCAGGCACAGTGGCTCATGCCTGTAATCCCAGCACTTTAGGAGGCCGAGGCGGTGTATCACGAGGTCAGGAGTTCAAGACCAACCTGACCAACATGGTGAAACCCCGTCTCTACTAAAAATACAAATATTAGCCGGGTGTGGTGGCGGACACCTGTAATCCCAGCTACTCAGGAGGCTGAGACAGGAGAAATCACTTGAACCCGGGAGGCAGAGGTTTCAGTGAGCCGAGATTGCACCCTGCACCTCAGCCTGGGTGACAGAGAGAGACTCTGTCTCAAAAAATAATAATAAATAAATAAATAAGTAAATAAATAAGAAACACTTTAAAAAAAATCATCAGGAGTGCCAGGCGCAGTGGCTCACACCTGTAATCCCAGCACTTTAGGAGGCCGAGGCGGGCGGATCACGAGATTAGGAGATCGAGACCATCCTGGCCAACATGGTGAAACCCCGTCTCTACTAAAAATACAAAAAAATTAGCCAGGCGTGGTGGCGGGCGCCTGTAGTGCCAGCTACTCTGGAGGCTGATACAGGAGAATGGCGTGAACCTGGGAAGTGGTGCTTGCAGTGAGCCGAGATCACACCACTGCACTCCGATCTGGGCAACCGAGCAAGACTCTGTTTCAAAAAAAAAAAAAAAAAAAAAAAATTCTTGAGGCTGGGCACAGTGGCTCATGCCTGTAATCCCAGTATACTTTGGGAGGCCAAGGCAGGTGGATCAGCTGAGGTCGAGACCAGCCTGACCAACATGGAGAAACCCTCTCTTTACTAAAAATATAAAAATTAGCCAGGCATGGTGGTGTGTGCCTATAATCCCAGCTACACGGGAGGCTGAGGCAGGAGAATCGCTTGAACCTGGAGGCAGAGGTTGCGGTGAGCCGAGATTGTGCCACTGCACTCCAGCCTGGACAAGAGTGAAACTCTGTCTCAAAAAAAAAAAAAATTCTTCAGGATCCTGATCCAGCAGTAAAAAGATCCTATTGAGACATTCTTGATCATCAAGGGCATAGATGAAACAAGAATGACAAGAGGTTTATGACTGTGCAGTTTGCTCTTTTATGAATCTGAATTTTTTTCAAGAAAAAAATTCAAAAATATTCAGAATATATAAAGAATTCCTACAATCCAACAACAACAAAAAGCAACCTGGTTAAAATACTAACTGCACAACAGTGAGGATGGCTTTTTTTTTTTCTTTTTCTTTCTTTTCTTTGAGACTGCATCTCGCCCTGTTGCCCAGGCTATAGTGTATGGTACAATCATAGTTCATTGAGCCTCCCACCCCTGGGCTCAAGTGATTCTCCTGGCTCAGCCTCCCAAGTAACTGGGACTACAGGTGCACCACCACACATGGCTAATTATTTTTTTATTTTTTGTAGAGACGGTGTTTCACCATGTTGCCCAGGCTGGTCTTGAACTCCTAGGCTCAAGCAATCCTCCCACCTCGGCCTCCCAAAGTGTTGAGATTACAGGTGTGAGCCACCACTTCCAGCCCAGGATGGTTATTATAAAACAAAGAGAAACCCAGAAAATAACAGATGGTGAGGATGTAGATTGGAACCCTTGTGCATTTCTGGTCATGTGCAGAGGAACCGTAAAATGACACATCCTCTGAGAATATAGGCACAGAAACCAAACCAAACTGTTTTTGCTATTCTCTCATGATGATCAACACAGAAGACTTCTGTGGCCTCTGGTCACTAAGAAGTGCACGCAGAGTTCTCCCTACTGGTAACCAATCAATCAATTCTATAGCAAACACCAGCTGGGTGTCCTCTAAATCAATTCCAACACTTTGTGGAGATAGCAGCAGATCCCACAGGTTGAGGGCTCAGTCCCACAAGACTGCCCCCCGCTTCTGATGCCAACTGAAAGCTCCAGGTTGTCTAGCCTGTGCTTCCAACCAAGGGCCTATAAATCAGAGTTCCCATGACCCTCTCCTTGCATACTATTAATCTGCTGGAGTAGCTCACAGAACTCAGGGAAACACGTGCTTATGTTTACCAGTTTATTATGTTGACCTAAGGAAAGAAACTGAGGCAAATAGATATAGATAGAGAGTTTATTTGGGCCAAGGTTGAGGACTGCAACCTGGGAAACATTGGGAAGGGGCCCAGAGAACAAAGAAGAGGGTGCTTGTTTGTTTTTTGAGACAGAGTCTCGCTCTGTCGCCCAGGCTGGAGTGCAGTGGCATGATCTTGGTTCACTGAAACCCCTGCCTCCCGGGTTCCAGCAATTCTCCTGCCTCAGCCTCCTGAGTACCTGGGATTACAGGTGCCCGCCATCATGCCTGGATAATTTTTGTATTTTTAGTAGAGACAGGGTTTTACTATGTTGGCCAGGCTAGTCTCGAACTCCTGACTTTGTGATCCACCTGCGTCAGCCTCCCAAAGTGTTGGGATTACAGGTGTGAGCCACCACACTCAGCCTGATAATTTTTAAATTAATTTTTTGTTTTGTTTTGAGATAGGGTCTCACTCTGTTATCCAGGCTGGAATGCAGTGGTGTGATGGTTGCTCACTACAGCCTCTACTTTCCAGGCTCAAGTGATTCTCCCACCTCAGCCTCCTGAGTAGCTGGGACCACAGGTGTGCACCACCCCACCTGGCGAATTTTTTCTATTTGTTGTAGAGATGGGGTCTCACTATGTTGCCCAGGCTTGTCTCGAACCCCTGGGCTCAAGCAATCCACCCACCTGGGCCTGCCAAAGTGCTGGGATTAAAGGCGTCAGCCACTGTGCCGGGGCTGGGACTGATCATTTAAAGGGGGCTGGCATTCCTCACGTAAGTTTCTTTCTCACTTACAAAGGATATTACAAAGGATACTGATGAACACCAGATGAAGAGATGAATAGGGTAAGGTATGAGGGGAGGAGTGTGGAGCTTCCATGCCCTCTCCAGGTGCCTCACCCCGCCAGGAACCTCCAGGTGTTCAGCATGGAGGCTTCACTACTTAGGCATGATTGGTTAAATCTTTCCCCCTTGGTGATCAACTCAACCTTCAGCCCTCTCCTCTCCCTGGAAGTTTGCGGGTGGTGCTAAAAGTCTCAAACTTCTAACCATGCCTTGGTCTTTCCAGTGACCAGTCCCCATCCTGAAGCTACCTAGGGGCTACCAGCTACCAGCCAACTTACTAGCATACAAAAAGACACTTGTACTTTGAATATTACAAGGTTTCTAAGAGTTATATGCAAGGAGACCAAGTATATATTTCACAATATCACAAGCCACTGTGTAAAACAGTATGGCGGTTCCTCAAAAAACTGAACATAGAATTACAATATGATCCAGCAATTCCACTTCTGGGTATGTACCCAGAGAACTGAAAAGAATTCAAAAGAATTGAGGCCGGGCATGGTGGCTCATGCCTGTAATCCCAGCACTTTGGGAGGCCGAGCCAGGCGGATCACATGAAGTTAGGAGTTCATGACCAGCCTGGCCAACATGGTGAAACCCTGCCTCTACTAAAAATACAAAAAGTTAGCTGGGTGTGATGGTGGGCGCCTGTAATCCCAGCTACTCAGGAGGCTGAGGCAGGAGAATCACTTGAACCTGGGAAGCAGAGGTTGCAGTGAGCTGAGATCGTGCCACTGCACTCCAGTCTGGGCAAAAGGAGAGAAACTCCATCTCAAAAAAAAAAAAAAAGGAGTGAAAGCAGGGACTCAGATATTGATACATCCATGTTTATAGCAGCATTATTCACAAAGGTCAAAAGATAGACGCAACCCAAGCGTCCACCGATGGATGAATGGATAAACAAAATGTGGCATACGCATGTGATGGAATATTACTCAGCCTTAAAAAGGAAGGCGATTCTGGCACATGCTACAACATGGATGAACCTTGAAGACACTATGCTAAGTGATATAAGCCCGTGACAAAATTATTGTGTGATTCCACTTATATGAGGTACTTAGAGTAGTCACATTCATAGACACACAAAGTATAAGGGTGATCGCCAGGGGCTGGGGAGAAGGGAATGAAGAGTATTCGGTTTAGCCTAAAGCTGCCTCCTTACAGTGTAAGTTTGGCATAAAGGTTTCTCTGGCTGGGCGCAGTGGCTCATGCCTGTAATCCCAGCACTTTGGGAGGCTGAGGTAGGTGGATCACCTGAAGTTGGGAGTTTGAGACCAGCCTAACCGACATGGAGAAACCCCGTCTCCACTAAAAGTACAAAATCAGCCAGGCATGGTGGCTCATGTCTGTAATCCCAGCTACTCCGGAGGCTGAGGCAGGAGAATTGCTTGAACCCGGGAGGTGGAGGTTGCAGTGAGCCGAGATGGTGCCATTGCACTCCAGCCTGGGCAAGAAGAGCGAAACTCCATCTCAAAAAATAAAAAAATGAAAATAAAAAAAAAGGTTTCTCTGTACATAGTGAACTGTAACCTAACTGGATGTGTAAACAGCCTGTACCAATCATGGAGTTTTGTACCAATCATGGAGTTTTAGCCAATAAGAAGCAGCCAGCTGTTCAAATGGTTCAAACAAGGCCAATGCCAAGCTGTAGCCAATCCAGCTGTTTCCATGCCTCACTTTCGCTTTTTGCACGCCACTTTCTTTTTTTTGGTCATACACCCTCGTCCTTTCTGGCCGCTGAGGCCGCACAGAGTCCTCTGAACCTCTGGTGGTTCTGGGGGTTGCAGCAATGCAGGAATCATCCTTTGTTCAGTTAGACTCTGTTAAATTTAATTTGTCTAAGTTTTTCTTTGAACAGGAGTTACTGTTTAATGGTTACAGAGTTGCAGTATGGGAAGGAAAAAAACATCTGAAGCAAGTGAACGTACTTAATGCCACAAAATGTGCACTTAGTGGCATTTGCGGAGCCTGTTTGCTTCCCTTGGCAGCCCTGACTGTCCCCTTCCCACTGGAGGGATGTCTCCCTAGGCTTGCTTGCTGGCCTCTTGTTCTGCAGCTCTTTTTGCTCATTGGACACTAAACACAAACTCGAAGCCTGCCCTTTTACTCTGGGGAAGGTGGTTGTGCTCCTCAGGGATTATTTCTCTGGCAGCTGCAGAAATCATGTATCTCAGGATTAGGTGATTTTTGAGGTGTGTGAGGATGTGGTCGTGTACTTCACTCATGGGGAATGGCACTATCTCACCCCTCTGAGAGGAATCTCCGCAGCATGTGATGATAGAGAATTTCAGGAAGGTGATATGATCTGACTGCATTAGGAATTCTCTGAGCCTAAATTCATCCATTGCTAACTAAATCATTGCTGCTGCTGGGCACAGTGGCTCATACCTGTAATCCTATCACTTTGGCAGGCTGAGGCAGGTAGATCACTTGAGGTCAGGAGTTCGAGACCAACCTGGCCAACATGGTGAGACCCCCATCTCTACTAAAAATACAAAAATTAGCCGTGTGTGGTGGCTCGTGCCTGTAATCCCAGCTACTGGGAGGCTGAGGCAGGAGAATCGCTTGAACCTGGCAGGCAGAGGCTGCAGTGAGCCTAGATTGCACCACTGTACTCCAGCCTAGGCAACAGAGCAAGACTCCGTCTCAAAAAAAAATCATTGATGCTGCCCATTGTTAGTGGTGGTCTGGTCTAAAGATTTCAGTTTTGTTGATTTTAGTTTCTAAATCCGTGCAAGCTGCATGGTCCCTCCCCATGAAAAGCAGACTATTCCTGTTCCCCACTAACGCTGGATTCTGCTATTTCCCTTGCTAGAAATGGGAAGCTTGCTTTCTTTCTTTTTTTTTTTTTTTGAGACGGAGTCTCGCTCTGTCGCCCAGGCTGGAGTGCAGTGGCCGGATCTCAGCTCACTGCAAGCTCCGCCTCCCGGGTTTACGCCATTCTCCTGCCTCAGCCTCCTGAGTAGCTGGGACTACAGGCGCCCGCCACCACGCCCGGCTAGTTTTTTGTATTTTTTTAGTAGAGACGGGGTTTCACTGTGTTAGCCAGGATGGTCTCGATCTCCAGACCTCGTGATCCGCCCGTCTCGGCCTCCCAAAGTGCTGGGATTACAGGCTTGAGCCACCGCGCCCAGCGAAGTTTTCTTACTTTCTTGTGCTATGGGTCTTGACTGTCACCTCCCAGCACCCCAGTGGTTTTCACTGGTATTGAAGCCCTGCCCTGTGGAGTTTTACTTCCTGTCCCATTACAGAGTAGCCCTGTCTGTGCTTTGCCACCAAGCTCTTTTTTTTTTTTTTTTTTTGAGAAGGAGTTTCGCTCTTATTCTCCAGGCTGAAGTGTAATGGCATGATCTCAGCTCACTGCAACCTCCATCTCCCAGGTTCAAGCAATTCTCCTGCCTCAGCCTCCTAAGTAGCTGGGATTACAGACATGAGCCACCATGCCTGGCTGATTTTGTACTTTTAGTGGAGACGGGGTTTTTCCATGTTGGCTAGGCTGGTCTTGAGCTCCCAACCTCAGGTGTTCTGCCCACCTCAGCCTCCCAAAATGCGGGGATTACAGGCGTGAGCCACCAAGCCCGGCCTGCCACCAAGCTGTTTAGTTGTTTGCCTGGCCATGTCTGTTTCCCAGAGACAGAAGGGCTCAGACTGCGCTGGGTTCATTATCTTCCCTTTCCTCTTTTCAGCACTATGAACAGAATTTTATTTTTTCAAACCTAAACCAATCATCCTGCACTGGGATGGATGGATTGAGGGAAAGATCATGGTACCAGATCTGCAGGCAGCTGGGGACAGAAGTCTTCATTTGCATGGGTGAGTGAGGGGCTATAGCATCTCTCCTTGTTGCAGCTCCTTCCCTGCACCATTAAAAATGCTGAAGAGCTCAGGGAAAAAGACTGATGAGTCCTCGTTTTCTCTCTTGGTCTCTAAGAGACTGGCCATTTTTTGTTTTTGTGGTTTTATTTTATTTTATTTTATTTTATTTCGAGGCGGAGTTTTGCTCTTGTCGCCTATGCTGGAGTTCAACGGCGCGATCTTAGCTCGCTGCAACTTCCGCCTCCTGGGTTCAAGCAATTCTCCTGCCTCAGCCTTCCAAGCAGCTGAGATTACAGGTACCTGCCACCATGCCCAGATAATTTTTGTATTTTTAGTACAGTGGGGTTTCATCACGTTGACCAGGCTGGTCTCAAACTCCTGACCTCAGGTGATCTGCCTGCCTCGGCCAATCCCTACTCTTACTATTAAGGGTTGTGAAGATAAGTGTCACACCGTAACTGTCCTCTTTTTGCTGTACTTGATTATTCTGTTCTTTGAAAAAAATTTTTTTTAATTTATATTGAGACAGGGTCTCACTCTGTTGCCCAGGCTAGAGTGCAGTGGTGCAATCACTGCTCACTGCAACCTTGACTTGCCAGGCTCAGGTGATTCTCCCACCTCAGCCTCCCAGGTAGTTGGCACTACAGACGTGTGCCACCATGCACAGCTAATTTTTTTTTTTTTTTAATTTTTTGTAGAGATGGGGTTTCACCATGTTAGCCAAGCTGGTCTCGAACTCCTGGGCTCGAGTGATCTGCTCACCTCAGCCTCCCAAGTGCTGAGATTACAGGTGTGAGCCACTGCATCCAGCCTGAGTACTCTGTTCTTCTCAAGTTGATTTTTGTGCAGAATGGGGATCAGTTCATGTTGTGTTTTTGCTTGCCAGGCGGTGAGAACAGAACTGAGAAGGTGGGGTCAACTTTAAAGACGGGCATTTCCGAGGACACAGAGTGTTGAGTGTTGAGTCCATTGGGAGTACTCCAAAGGCCAGGCTCTGGAGATCCAAATTTGTAGAATCTCATGAATCCCAAGAAAACACAAGAGATCTTAGAAGGAACGGATCCTTCAAGTGTGGTGAGTGCAGTAAGGGATCTAGTAGGAAGTCACACCTTGCTGTTTGCAGAGTAAAGGCGTGTGAGGAAGCCCTGAGGAACAGCCGCAAGTTCTCCCACAGCTGAGCACTGCTCCAGGGAGAAACCCACACCTGCAGCGAGCGCAGAAACATCTGTGTGTGATGACGTGGCCGTCCACTGCAGAGAAGGCCCAGGAGTGTGCGGAAAGGCTCCACAGATGTAACCCACATGGAAGAGCCTGGCAGACGATGAGACCCTTTCCTCCCACCATAGAGCACGTGTGAGAACAGAGCGCAGGCACCTTCTCTCAGAAGGCCATTGTTGATCAGGCAGTCCACTCTGGAGACTTTGGAAGCTGTTTAGGATGTAAAGAATGCAGGAGTGATTTCAGAGAGGGGTCAAAGGTCACTACACGCCAGAGAGTTCATGCTCCAATAAGCCATATACGTGCAGGAGGTGTGGAAGAGCTTTCGTATGTGTTATACTGCAGAACCGGAGGGACGCCGTCAGTGCACCAGAGTGGCAAAGCCTTTAGGGAGAGCTCCCAAGTCCTGGTTCATCAGTGCATTCACACCAGGGGAAAAGCACTGCTGGGGAGCACAGGGAAAATATTACAGGTGGGGAGAACTTCAGGGATCAGCCTCACATCATTGTCAGAGCTTTCATTTTGGGAAGAAGCCTTTACATTATTATTTTTTGAGACAGTGTCACTCTGTCGACCAGACTGGAGTGCAGTTGCGTGATCACAGCTCACTGCAGCCTTGATCTCCTGGGCTCAAGTCATCCTCCCACCTCAGCCTCCTGAGTAGCTGGGACTACAGGTGCACACCACCACGCCCAGCTAAGGAAGAAGCCTTAAGAATGCCACAAGGTTGGCCAGGTGCAGTGGCTCATGCCTGTAATCCCAGCACTTTGGGAGGCTGAGGCGGGCAGATCACCTGAGGTCGGGAGTTTGAGACCAGCCTGACCAACATGGAGAAACCTCATTTCTACTAAAAATACAAAATTAGCCGGGCATGGTGGTACATGCCTGTAATCCCAGCTACTTGGGAGGCTGAGGCAGGAGAATCGCTTGACCCCAGGAGGCAGAGGTTGCAGTGAGCCAAGATCGCACTATTGCACTCCAGCCTGGGTGACAGAGCGAGACTCTGTCTCCAGAAAAAAAAAAAAAAAAAAAAGCCCAGGTGCAGCAGCTCACTCCTGTAATCCCAATCCCAACACTTTAGGAGGCCGAAATGGGCAGGTCACTTGAGGTCAGGAGTTTGAGACCAGCCTGGCCAACATAGTGAAACCTCGTCTCTACTAAAATACAAAAAAATTAGATGGGCACGGTGTCGCGTGCCTGTAATCCCAGCTACTTGGGAGACTGAGGCAGGAGAATCGCTTGAACCTGGGAGGCAGAGGTTGCAGTGAACTGTGATCATGCCACTGCATTCCAGCCTGGGCGACAGAGCGAGACTCCGTCTTAAAAAATAAATAAATAAATAAGAAAGAAAGAATGCCAGAGGTGTGGACAAGTGTTCAGACATAACTAGAATCTCAGGGCCCATCAGAGTCCACATCAAAGAGAAGCCTGGGAATGCCATCAATGTGGCTGGACAAGGAATACTAGCCTTAGAAATCATCAGACTGCACTTTGGGGAGAGGCACTGACTGGGAGGGAGGAGGGAAGAAAGGCTGCGGATAATCATGGGGACCTTCATTAACATAGTAGAATTCACACAATTTCAAATCCCATGAGTGTAATGAGTGGGAAAGCAGAACAAGATCACACCTTACCATAGAATTCATGCAGGAGAGAGATGGTACAAACAAACCACAGAGAGAAAAGCCTTCACTTTTCATTCATTCCAGAGGAGGGCTTGGCAAGTTGCTTTTGTAGAGGACCAGAGAGCAAATCTGTTAGGCTTTGGGGGCCGCGTGGTCTCTGCTGTAACTGCTCAGCTGTACGGGGAGCACAAAGATGGCCAAGACAGCATGTGTGCGAATGGGCACGGTTGAGTTCCGGTAAAGCTTAGCTTTTCCCTTTCCCTTTCCCTTCCCTTTCCCTTTCCCTTCCCTTTCCCTTTCCCTTTCCTTTCCCTTTCCCTTTCCCTTTCCCTTTCCCTTCCCTTCCCTTTCCCTTTCCCTTCCCTTTCCCTTTCCCTTCCCTTTCCCTTTCCCTTTCCCTTCCCTTTCCCTTTCCTTTCCCTTTCCCTTCCCTTTCCTTCCCTTTCCCTTTCCCTTCCCTTCCCTTTCCCTTCCCTTTCCCTTTCCCTTCCCTTTCCCTTTCCCTTTGCCTTTCCCTTTCCCTTTCCCTTCCCTTTCCCTTTCCCTTTCCCTTTCCCTTTGCCTTTCCCTTTCCCTTTGCCTTTCCCTTTCCCTTTCCCTTCCCTTTCCCTTTCCCTTTCCCTTCCCTTTCCCTTTCCCTTTCCCTTTGCCTTTCCCTTTCCCTTTGCCTTTCCCTTTCCCTTTCCCTTTGCCTTTCCCTTTCCCTTTTCCTTTCTTTTTCCCTTTCCCTTTCCCTTCCCTTCCTTTCCTTTTTTCCTTTCTTTTTGACAGGGTCTCACTCTGTCACCCAGGCTGGAGTACAGTGGCGCGATCATGGCTCACCGCAGCCTCAACCTCCCAGACTCAAGTGATCCTCCCACCTCAGCTTCCTGGGTAGCTGGGACTATAGGCACAGCCACCCCGCCCAGCTAATTTTTGTATTTTTAGTGGAGACAGAGTTTCACCATGTCACCCAGGCTGGTCTTGAACTCCTGAGCTCAAGGAATCTGCCTGCCTCAGCCTCCCAAAGTGTTGGGATTATAGGCATGAGTCACTGCACCTGGCCCCAGTAAAGCTTTCTTTCCAAAACAAGTGGCCACTCAGGTTTGGCCAAGGGGTGTACTTTGCCAACGCCTGTCCTAGAGGTTCGAGGGGAGGAGTCACACTAGATAGGGGCTCCTGCAGAGAAATCTCACAGGAGCAAGGTCAGTGTAGCAGAATCTGCAGGGCTGTCTGCCTCATCAGCGGGGTCTAGCAGGAGACACATGGGTGGTCCAGAGACCTGAGTTCTGCCATGAAATAGCTGAAGGACTAGCCCCCATCTCTCAAAAGCCATGCGGCTTCTATGAGACGCAAAATAATGTGTTTGTATATGCCTTTTTTTTTTTTTTTTTTGAGACAGTCTTGTTCTGTCGCCCAGGCTGGAGTGCAGTGGTGCGATCTCAGCTCACTGCAACCTCCACCTCCCAGGTTCCAGCAGTTCTCCTTCCTCAGCCTCAGGAGTAGCTGGGATTACAGGTGCCCACCACCATGCCCAGCTAATTTTTGTATTTTTAGTAGAGACAGGTTTCACCATGTTGGTCAGCTGGTCTTGAACTCCTGACTTCAGGTGATCCACCCGCCTCTGTCTCCCAAAGTGCTGGGATTACAGGTATGAGCCAATGTGCCTGGCCTGCATGTGCTTTGGAAGCAATATAGTAAGTACACCTAAAATGGTGATTTATGGGAAAAGATTCACTCTTTCTCTAAATAGTTGTTGAGACCCTGCTCTGTGCCACCTTCCTGCCAGAGGTAAATTCAGGAGTGTTGGAATGCATATGGTGTTTAGAACCACAGACTAGATGATTTCGAGGGGACCCACGAAGGTTGAGCTGCAGGCCCCCAACACTTAGAAGTTACAGGGAAGTGAGGGATCCAGCATGGAAGCTGTGACGACGCCCTGTGGAGTCAGCAGAGCAGTGCGAAGGAAGCATCTCAAGAGGGCTGGGGTGGCCACCGCCTCCAGGTTCTGCCAGTGGGTGGGTAACGGCAGGCTTGGGAATTTACCACTGGATTGGTCAAGGTGGCTCCGTTGGTCTCCTAGGGCTGCTGTAACAAATGGCCACAAGCTGGGTGGCTTAAAACAACAGAAATGTATTCTCTCATGGTTCTGGAGGCTGGAAGTTCAAAGTCAAGGTGCCAGCAGGCCATGCTCCAAATGACTGAGGGGAGAGTCCTTTGGCTCTTCCAGCTTCTGGTGGCTCCAGGTGGCCCTTGGTTTGTGGCTGTGGAACTCCATCCTCTGCCTCTGTCTTCACGTGGTCACCTCCTCTGTCCGTGTCTCTCCTCTGTGTGTCTCTCGTGATACTTGTCATTGGATTTAGGGCTCATTCAGATATGATCTGATCTTCAGATTCTTACTTGCATCTGCAAACACCCTTTTTCCTAATCAGTTCATGTTCCTAGGTTCTAGGTTTGCAAAGTGAACATATCTTTTAGTGGTGGAAGGATCTTTGAAACCACTAGATGTGGTGTCAGTGGAGGAACACGTGGTGGACTCTGGAGAGAATGGGGGTGGAGGGATGCAGATCGCAAGCCTGTCTAGAGCTAGAGGATGAGGCTGTGCTACACCTGCCTGGTAGAAGCCAGGATCCAATCCTACCTAACTCGAGCGGCCTCCTAGCCACCCCCCTCACTGCACACACACACCCTTGCTCAGAAGGCAGCGGGTGGAGGAGGGAGGGACTTGTATTGCAGCACTCCTGTTACACAGCTTTTGTAATGGCCTTTCTGGAATTAGCAATTGCAGTATGTGCTTTGCTTCTGGGTCTCTAGGTGCTTAAAGGACACACGAGCTTGGTTGGGACTAGGATAGGGCTAGCATCGCCAAGGCTACAGCACAGGAGGTAGAAAAGAACAAATTTGCAATGAGCTGCCCTCTGCTCCCTGCATTCTCCATGTCTAGGAGTGGGGCTGCTGGTTGCTGCACACTCCAACCTAAGGCACAGCTGCCTGTTCCTCAAGACTGCACTGGGGACTTGCAGAAACTGGGTTACCTGCAGTGCTGAGGCGGCTCTCCATAAAACAAACTGTGTGACCTCCCTACAGCCACCTCTACTTTTTCCACAGGAAATTTGTACTTCTGTAGCTAAACCCAACCTCTGTCCCAAGCTTCCAGGGGAAAGGAGAGGCTGTCTTCCGGCTGAACGTGAGGCACCCACATCAGGCTTGGCATCAAAGCCACTGCCCAGATGCCCCATGGCAAAAGCCCACCCTAGCTGTTTTGCATAGGATTTCTTAAACAGGCACACAAATAGATGGTGTGCTTTGGGAACAGTGAAGGGGTGGCCTGCCCCTCCACACCTGTGGGCGTTTCTCGTTAGGTAGAACGAGACTTGAGAAAAGAAATGAGACACAGAGACAGAGACACAGAGTCAAATTATAGAGAAAGAAAAAGTGGGCCCAGGGGACCGGCGCTCAGCATACAGAGGACCCACTCTGGCACCGGTCTCGGAGTTCCCTCAGTATTTATTGGTCATTATCTTTACCATCTTAGAAAAAGGGAAGTGGCAGGATAATAGGATCATCATTGGGAGAAGGTCAGCAGTAGGACATATGAATAAAGATCTCTGTGACATGAATAAGTTTAAGGAAAAGTGCTGTGCCTTGATATGCATATGCAGACATCTCCATAAACCTTTTTAGTGCATAAAGAGCAGCATTGCCGCTAGCACGTCCCACCTTCAGCCCTAAGGCGGTTTTCTCCTTTCTCAGTAAACAGAACATACAATCGGGTTTTACATAAAGATGTTCCATTGCCCAGGGAGGGGCAGGAGACAGATGCTTTTCTCTATCTCAACTGCCAAGAGACCTTCTTTCCTCTTATACTAATCCCCCTCAGCACAGATCCTTCATGGGTGTCAGGCTGGGGGACGATCAGGTCTTTCCCTTCCCACAAGGCCACATTTCAGACCATCACATGGGGAGAAACTTTGGACAATACCTAGCTTTCCTAGTCAGAGGTCTCTGACCTTTGGCAGTGTACGACCTTTGGCAGTGTACGTGACCCTGAGTACTTGAGATTAAGAGAATGGTGATGACTTTTCACTAGCATACTGCCTTCAGGCACTTGTTTAACAAAGCACACCCTGCACAGCCCAAAATCCGTTAAACCTTGAGTCACAACAGCACATATCTCTTGCAAGGACAAGGTTGGGGGTAGGGTCACAGATTAACAGCAACTCAAATACAGAACAAAATGGAGTCTCTTATGTCTACTTCTTTCTATATAGACACAGTAACAGTCTGATCTCTCTTTCTTTTCCCCACAAACAGTGAGCTGTAAACTCAGCCTTGAACATAAGAGAACTAAAAGGAAGCTCTTAGGAAGGAGGCCTTGGCCAGAATGCCAAGTTTCCAGGTGATGCCAGGATGAAGTTACTTATTGGAAAGGGATAGTACCTCGGGGGAGATGTTGGTCAGGGAAGGGGGATGTATTTGAAACTTAGTTTACATATGGTTTGCAAAAAGGCTTTCTTTGAAACACACCTCCCTAAATAAGTTGGGTCCCTTGTTATTCCATCTCACTTGTTCGGTGTCCATCATCGCCCTAGGAGGGCAGCTCTGCCATGACAGGGACTGGCCCAACCTCTCTGCCTAATGCATGGCTGACACTGGGTGAATTGGAGGGTAAGGGTGGGAAGAAATCATCAATGTCATCTGCATCTCAGGCTTGGGTCCCTGGGAGAGGGCTTTCCTCTGAGTGGTTGCTGTCTGACATCCCCCTCTGCCCCTGCCCTAGAAGGACGGCTGATGCTGTCTGCCTGCAGGAGCTGCCTGTCCTGCCCTCCCCCCAGCCCATAACACTGTGGGGGATGGAGAAGGGCTGACCCTCGGATGCTCACCTGGAGTCACGGAGGATGAGTGAGCGCCACACTGCCCCCCTTCCTGTGATTACTTCTGCTGATAAGTTTGCCACAAGGGCCTCCTCTGTTGTCACCACCGCTATCACTTGCCACCTCCCAACTCTTCCTCTTCCCTGTTCCTTCCCTTTATCAGCAGACCCCAACTGAAGGAATGCCGCAGGGGTGGCAGCATAGGACCATCCACCCCATTCCATCCTGTCCTCCCGGCAGTTGGATGTATTTGAAACCATCGAAACCATCTGATGGAAGCACACAGCCTTTTTTTTTTTTTTCTTTTTTGAGACAGAGTCTTGCTCTGTCGCCCAGGCTGGAGTACAGTAGCATGATCTCAGCTCACTGCAAGCTCTGTCTCCCAGGTTCACGCCATTCTCCTGCCTCAGCCTCCCAAGTAGCTGGGACTATATAGGCACCTGCCACCATGCCCGGCTAATTTTTATTTTTATTTTTAGTTCAGACAGAGTTTCACCATGTTAGCCAGGATGGTCTCGATCTCCTGACCTCGTGATCTGCCCACCTCGGCCTCCCAAAGTGCTGGGATTACAGGTGTGAGCCACCGTGCAAGGCCATGGAAGCACATAGTCTTACCCACGTTACACACACATGTGAGAATGGGTTTCTGCACCGGTGTTTCTCTAGAGGATGGACCAGGCCTCAGCTGTTTCTGAGGTTTGTTTCCAGAGATGGGATTACCAGAGAGGCCCACTTTCTATGTCCTGGACCTCTCTAGTTTGGTTTTTTTTTTCCCCACACAGAGTCTTCCTCTGTCTACCAGGCTGGAGTGCAGTGGTGCAATCTCAGCTCACTGCAACCTGTCTTCTGGGCTCAAGCAATTCTCCCACCTCAGCCTCCCAAGTAGCTAGAACTATAGGCGTGCAACATCACGCCTGGCTAATTTTTGTATTTTTAGTAGAGACGGAGTTTCACCATGTTGGCCAGGCTGGATGGCCTTTCTTAAATAAACATTTTGTTTCAGAGTAAAAATAAATAAAATATGGAAAATATGGCCAGGTGTATGGCTCATGCCTGTAATCCCAGCACTTTGGGAGGCTAAAGCGGGTAGATCCCTTAAGCCCAGGAGTTCGAGACCAGCCTGGGCAATATGGCAAAATCCTGTCTGTATAGAAAATAAGAAAATTGGCTGGGCACGGTGGCTCATGCCTCTGGCTGCAGCTACTCATGAGGCTGAGGTGGGAGGATCACCTGAGCCCAGGTGGTCAAGGCTGCTATAAGCCATGATCACACCCATCCCGAGTGAGTCCCTGTCTCAAAAAAAAAAAAAAAAAAAAGAAAGAAATATATGGGCATTGTTTGCTAATTATTGGTTACTAATATCTTTTTTTTTCTTTTGGTTACAAGTAACAACTAGTATCTTTCATAGTTATGTTTTCAGGATTAAGGCTGTGCTTAACTGACCTTTCCATAATGTCTGTATTTATTTTGAAATGTGACACCTTTTCTTAAAAAGTCCACATGTTTTGTAAAGCACAGATTTAAAACAATTTTTTAGGCTGGGCGCGGTGGCACAAGCCTGTAATCCCAGCACTTTGGGAGGCCGAGACAGGTGGATCACGAGGTCAGGAGATCGAGACCATCGTGGCTAACACGGTGAAACCCCGTCTCTACTAAAAAATACAAAAAACTAGCCGGGCGAGGTGGCGGGCACCTGTAGTCCCAGCTACTCGGGAGGCTGAGGCAGGAGAATGGCGTGAACCTGGGAGGCGGAGCTTGCAGTGAGCTGAGATTCGGCCACTGCACTCCAGCCAGGCAAGCGAGCGAGACTCCGTCTCGAAAAAAATAAAAAAAATAAATAAATAAAAAACAATTTTTAACCATTTTTGGCCAATAGTTATACGCAAATAGTTCCCATCTAACTGAATAGTCTTTTTTGACTATTAAAGCCTAGTTCCAATGGCTTTATTGGATCATACACACTGAAAAGCATGTATCATCTTGGAATATTTGAGAAGTGTCTGTTTCATTGCTTACTGGTTTACCAATTGTAAAGTTTTTTCTAAGTGATGTTTATTTGACAATTTCAAAGGGAGAAGAATGTCCCACAGCCAGTCACTTGGGGCTTTGTTTCCAGAAGTGGAGTCCTGGAATAACCGCATCTGCGAGCAGTGGGTGTCACATGGTATCACGTTATGGTCAGTGTGGCCTAGAAGTGAGCTCCAGCACCCTGCCACCCTCCCAACACAGTACACTACACATGTAACCAGAAAATACAAACAAGAATGGCTCCTGTTTCTAGATTATTTAAAAGGAGGACATCTCTTATTTCTAGATTTAAATTTAAACTTTTTTTTTTTTTTAGAAACAGGGTCTCATTTTGTTACCCAAGCTGGAGTACAGTGACACCATCATAGCTCACTGCAACCTTGAACTCCTGGGCTCAGGTGATTCTCTCACCTCAGCCTCCCTAATAGCACACGCCACCACACCTGGCTCATTTTTAAACTTTTTTATGGAGACAGGTTCTCCCTATGTTGCCCAGGCTGGTCTTGAACTCCTGAACTCAAGTGATCCTCCCATCTTGGCCTCCCAAAGCACTGGGATTATAGGCATGAGCCACTGTCGAAAGGAGAGAAACTTTTGCAATGTGAATAGACTTCTCTAAAAGCACACTTGGCTTCCTCCCTCAAACTTACTTGATTCTGATGCTTTTTCCCACTCCATAAACTCTTTTACAAAGTATTATGTATCGTTAAGATACGTAATTTCCACTGTTACATCCTTCTTAGAGGTCACTTCCCCTTACCTACTGCTTGATATGACTTTTTTGAGGGAGTGTGATTAAGGACATCATGGGACTAGACTGAGCTTTTTGAAAGCAGGGGCCGTTTCTCAGTCATCTTGGGTATCTACAGCACTTGTTGTGAGTGAATGAATGAGGATAGAATGAGTGATGCCTGCTCTGCTTTCACATGGCCATAAAGTAGGCATCCAGGTACCCATTCCCAGGAGGAAGTGAGGTCCACAGTCTCCACCCCCAAGCCCCCATCCCTTCCTGGACCCTGGTGGGAGCCCAAGTGTAAAGCAGCCCAGACCAGGGAAGGGGTTACAGCTGGACAGCCCTCAAACACAGGAGGGCAGATTGCTCAAGCATCCCAGTCTGACAACAGTGGGGGCAACATGCCAGAATGGAGGTGAAGCGAACGGAGGGGCAGGGGCATGAGCTCACCTCCACCCTGTGGCCAAGGAACGGGCACAGGTAAGAAGGGAAGGAAATGTCCTGGGCTCAGCAGGAGATTGCAGACCTGGGAGGGAAAGTGAGGAAGAGCTTGCAATGTTGGGAGGAGAGGCAGGAAAAAAGTTTCCTTTCCTCAGAGGAAAAGGAAGGAGAGCCCAGTTTTAAAAACAAAACCCTCACCTGCACCCTCCATAACCAAAGATCCTGACACTGATTCTCGACAGCTGAGAGTGGGCTGGGACACAGAGTGGTTCATCCACCCCCCCAACTGCAGACAGCAAGCTGTGGGAGGAGCAGGTTTATGGGCCTTGAAACCCTCTGAGATGGGAGAGATAATATCCATAAAATCCAGGATTGCTAGAGAGCCGCAGACTTGCTCTCCAAATGGCTGAAAATAGAAAGTAGGAAGTGAAATTAATAGAGCTGGGAATGAGAAAGAAACAAGGCCATGTGTGTGTATCTTTAAAGCTAGAAAATAATAACCACATCTTCTGAACACATTACATTCCTGGTACCGAACTAAGCAATTTGCACTTATTTAATCCTCGTATAACAATCTAAGGAGACGGATATTACAATCTTGTTTTATTGGTGAGGAAATTCTCTCAGAGAATCCGCCAAGGCAGGCGGATCACCTGAGGTCGGCAGTTTGAGACCAGCCTGACCAACATGGAGAAACCCCATCTCTACTAAAAATACAAAAATTAGTCATGCATGGTGGCGCATGCCTGTAATCCCAGCTACTCAGGAGGCTGAGGCAGGAGAATCACTTGAACCCGGGAGGTGGAGGTTGTGGTGAGCCGAGGTTGCGTGCCGTTGCATTCCAGCCTGGGCAACAAGAGCGAAACTCTGTCTCAAAAAAAAAAAAAAAAAAAGAAGTTAAATTACTTGCCTGAAGCCACATGGCTGAGCCCAGTTTCAGCTGACTCAAAAGGGTATGAATTTAGTCATTAAGTCAGTTAATTTCAAACTTTGTTTCTTTGTTTGTTTGTTTTTGAGACGAATTTTGCTCCTGCAAAAGTAACGCCTGCAATCCAGCACTTTGGGAGGCTGAGGTGGGAGGATCACTTGAACCCAGGAGTTTGAGACCAGTCTGGGCAATATAGTAAAACCCTGTTTCTAAAAAAAAAAAAAAAAAGAGAGAGAATCCATGAAAGAGTGGTTTGTAAAAAAAAAAAGCACTCACAAGTATGAGTTGTAATTTATATCTTATATGTAATTTTTTTGGGGGGGACAGAGTCTTGTTTTTTTTTTTTTTTTTTTTTTTTTTTTTTTTTTTTTTTTTTTGAGACGGAGTCTCGCTCTGTCGCCCAGGCTGGAGTGCAGTGGCCGGATCTCAGCTCACTGCAAGCTCCGCCTCCCGGGTTTACGCCATTCTCCTGCCTCAGCCTCCCAAGTAGCTGGGACTACAGGCACCCGCCAACTCGCCCGGCTAGTTTTTTGTATTTTTTAGTAGAGACGGGGTTTCGCCGTGTTAGCCAGGATGGTCTCGATCTCCTGACCTCGCGATCCACCCGTCTCGGCCTCCCAAAGTGCTGGGATTACAGGCTTGAGCCACCGCGCCCGGCCGACAGAGTCTTGTTGCCCAGGCTGAAGTGCAGTGGTAAGATCTCGGCTCACTGCAACCTCCACCTCCCGGGTTCAAGTGATTCTCCTGTCTCAGCCTCCCAAGTAGCTGGCATTACAGGTGCATGCCACCACACCTGGCTAATTTTTATATTTTTAGTAGAGATGGGGTTTCAGCATATTGGCCAGGCTGGTCTTGAACTCCTGACCTCAAGTGATCCGCCTGCCTTGGCCTCCCAAAGTGCTGGGACTACAGGTGTGAGCCACAGTGCCTGGCCTCTATCACATATATGTAATGGCCTCTGTCCCCTCCACTAGAATTTGAACCCTTTGAGAGTGGAGAATTCTTTCATTCGCTACCTTTGTATTTCCAGCACTTAGCCTAGAGCCAGCCGTTTAGATGCTCCTCAATACATTTTGGAGGAATGCTATCATTAATTAATCAATATCTGCCTGAAAGAGGACTCTGGGGGCATGTGCCAGGGCTTCAGCCTTAGTCCTCTCATGTTCAGCATTCTTAGCTACCTGGACACGGAAATGAATGACATATTTATCAAAGTTTCAGGTGGCAAAAAACTGGGGCAGCCAAAGTACTGAATGACAGAATCAGGGTCCGAAAATAACTTAGTAGCCTGGAATGCTGGGCTGAACGAAGGTAAAGAATAATAGACATCTGTATTCTGCCTTTCTGTCTAAAACTTAGCTTCATAAGCACAGGATTAGGGGGTAGATGATTTAACAGCAATACATGTGAGGGACTTGTGGTTTTTACTGCAAGCTAATTAATGAAGTAGCAGTGTGGTTAGGTCACCAACTCTGCAGACTTAGACTGAAAATACAGACTCAGTGAACAAGAGGGAGACCAGAGTCCCTCTACTTTATGCAGGTCAAATGACACTGGAAAAACTGGCTTTGTCTGAATGACAATTATTGAGGAAGACATTGACAAATTGCAAACCTTTTTAGAGGAGAACAATATGTTGAACTTACCTGCATCACAATTAAGGATTCCTGTTAAGTATAAGACGCCATAAAGTTATTGGATGAATAACAAACTAGGAAAAGATGTAACATGTAAAACTAACACAGAATTAGTATCTGGAGTATTTAAGGAAAGTCTGCAAATGAACAAGAGAAAGCCAGGAGTCTGTAAGAGTAAAGGTCACAGAGAATGAGTACTCATTTCACAGAAGAGGAAGCTTGAACTGATACCAATGTAAGAAAAGACGCCAGGATTCACCACTAATCAGATAAATTAAATGAAAGCAACAGGACTTCCTTTTTCTAGTAATAGGAGTATAACTCGCTCAAGCAACCCTCCAGCTGAAAACAACTAAATAAGCTGAATAAAATACTGAAAACAGGCCAGGCATGGTGGCTCATGCCTATATTCCCAGCACGTTGGGAAACCAATGTGGGCGGATCACCTGAGGTCAGGAGTTTGCGACCAGCCTGGACAACATGGTGAAACCTTATCTCTACTAAACATACACAAATCAGCCAGGCGTGGTGGCAGGCGCCTGTAATCTCAGCTGCTCGGGAGGTTGAGACAGGAGAATTGCTTGAACCCAGGAGGCAGAGGTTGCAGTGAGCCAAGATCGCACCACTGCACTCCAGCATGGGCGACAAAGTGAGACTGTCTCAAAAAAAAAAAAAAAAAAGAACTGAAAACATCTTCTGTAAAGAATTGACAAAGTGGGACAGCATCACTCTGTAGGCAACAGGAACCAAAGGAGAGGGAAGTCCAGAGGCTGTTCTCTCTCCAGGACCCTTCACCCATCAGGGGAGGGTAGAGGGTCAAGCTTCTTTTGATGACGTATTTTTCTATCCATCCCTCTCTCCCTTTCTTCCTTCCTTCCTTCCTTCCTTTCTTCCTTCCTTCCTGCCTTCCTGCCTTCTTTTTTCTTTCTTCCTCTCTCTCTTTCTTTCTTCTTTTCTTTTCTTTTTGTAGAGATAATGTCTCACTATGTTACCCAGGCTGGTCTTGATCTCCTGCCTCAAGCAATCCTCCTACTTTGGCCTCCCAAAGTGCTGAGAACCACTGCATCCAGCCCAATGGCGTCTTTCAATGAAAGGATCTGAATCACAGCCCAGCACCATCCTAGGTGGGAAATCTATCAGGACATCCCCTTTTCCCCAGTGAACTGGAGGTGGACCAACTGGCCAGAATTACAGCCTGTCTCCATTTGCCTGGATTATCCAGGAAACCCCCAAGCCTTGACTCTGGATAGCCCAAGACTGACAGTGCTCCCAAGCTCCTAGCAAACGCAAACACAAATTCTCTGCAGAGGAAATCACCTTCGTCTTGGCCCTTAAATTATTCCCACAAATAATTTTTCAAATATAATGACCAGCATATAGTCAAAGATAACTACGGACACAAGGAAATTAGGCTTCAGGTCACTGCCCTAGAAGTCCAATTTCTGTAGCTGTGGGAATCCAAATCTAACACCAGAGAGCAGGGATGTCATAGAGTATGTGGCCACCAACAGCTACGTGCCCCAGGACCCAGAGACCGCATGAGTGAGTGAGAGTGTGGGTACATGTGTGTGCCACCACAGTGCTGGAAAGTTCTGCCTGGCAGAGCTGGTCTGGTTTTGTGATACAATAATATAACTTTTGCAGAGATCCATGGCTTATGCCTACAATGCCAGCACTTTGGGAGGCTGAGGTGGGAGGATCACTTGAAGCCAGGAGTTCAAGATCAGCCTGGGCAACATAGTAAGACCCTGTCTCTACAAAAAAAAATCTTTAAGTAAAAAAAAAAAAATTAGCCAGGTGTGGTGGTATGTGCCAGCTACTCGGAGGGCTGAGGTACGAGGATTGCTTGAGTCCAGGGAGGTCGAGGCAGCAGTAAGCCATGATTGTACCACCGTATTCCAGCCTGGGAGACAGAATGAGACCCTATGTCCAAAAAAAAAAAAAAAAGACACTTGTTCCAATTTGTGTAAAGGTGCTCTATGGCCTAGTGGCAGCTCCATGTATAGACTTCAAATATTATAACTATCTGGCTGGGCACAGTGGCTCAAGCCTGTAATCCCAGCACTTTGGGAAGCCAAGGCAGGTGGATCACCTGAGGTCAGGAGTTCAAGACCAGCCTGTCCAACATTGTGAAACCTCTTCTCTACTAAAAATACACACACACACACACACACACACACACGCACGCACACAAAATAGCCAGGTGTGGTGGTGCACGCCTGTAATCCCAGCTACTTGGGAGGCTGAGGCAGGAGAATAACTTGAATCTGGGAGACAAAGGTTTGCAGTAAGCTGAGATTACACCACTGTATTCCAGCCTGGATGACAGAGTAAGACTCCATCTCAAAAAGTAAAACTAAATATTACAACTGTCTGATACATACAACAAAAACTCTAAGTTTATTATTTTAAAGAAATAGGAAAGAAGAAAAATTGAAAAGTGATATGGCAGATTTTTAAAGGAACCTAGAAAAAAGAGTTTTTAGAAATGATAAATACGATAATTGAAATGAAAAACTCATATCTGTGAGATAACTACTTTATACCAGTTAGAGAGATCAAAATTAGAAAGATGGGAAATACCCAGCACTGGCCAGGATGCAGGGCACCAGGAGCTCGTGGGCAACACTTGTGGCTATATATATTAGGTGCTGCCCCCTGGAGAGCCGCTGCAGTACTGAGTGCAACTAGGCACGTGTGACAGTCCTGATCCTGCATTCAGAGCTCAGAGAGACCCTTGCACTGGCTGGTGCAGACAAGCATGAAGGCATCCAACCTTGTGGCACAGGCTACAAGCAGCTGTGAGGAACACCCTCATGCAGCACCCAGGTTTTATTACAGCAGGTGTGGAAAGAATGTTTTCATATGGAAAAGTTCACACCATAGCATGTGGAAACTGAGAAAGGAAGAAACCTTATCCTTAGGGGAATCTAACTAAATAGGAAGCAAAAGCGATTATTCATAAAATCATAAAAGTGATTATTCATAAAAGTGAAGTGATTAAAACATTGAATTTTAAAAATATTTTACTTGTATTGCTGTCAGAGTATTAAAGTCACTTAATTTGTTTTGCAAAGTCCATACACATTTGTTACAGAAGATATAATATATGATGTGGCTGTTTTAGAAAAAGGAATATTTTTATGTCAACATTTTTTCGTAATGATAGTTGGGCTTCTCACAGAGTCATGTAAAAATAAACTCACAGCTAAAATGCAAAACTGACCAATTAGTTAGAGGGAGTTAATTTCCCAGCGACTGCAATTATTTGCATCATCCATTTTTTTCTAAATAAATTAACAAATCATCTTTCTACATGTGGATATATTGGAAAAGATAATGAGTAATTTTAATTATTTAATGTTATTAAAAATGTTTTTAAGGCCGGGCATGGTGGCTTATGCCTTTAATCTCAGCCCTTTGGGAGGCTGAGGTGGGAGGATCACTTGAGGCCAGGAGTTTGAGACCAGCCTAGACAACATGATGATACCCTGTCTCTACAAAAAAATACAAATAAAAAAAAATTAGCTGAGCATGGTGGTGCAGTCCCAGCTACTTGGGAGGCTGACGCAGGAGGATCTCTTGAGTCCAAGAAGTTGAGGCTGCAGTGAAACGTGTTCATGCCACTGTACTTCAGCGTGGATGACAGAGTGAGACGAAGTCTCAAAAAAATTTTTTAAGTTCATATAATAAAATGTAGCCTAAAGCCAAATCCAAGATGTGAAGACCATATATTAAATTTATATCAAAAAATGAACAAGCACTCACTATTTTGTGGAAAGCTGATTAAATCAAGAGACCCAAAGCAATACTTAAATACATTCATAACAGATGTTTAAAATAGTAAATTGAATCTATCTTATTAAAATCAGATCCCCTGACTCCATATGCCAGATGCAATTTGTGCTGATAATATTTAAAACAGTTTGCAATTCCTGAACATCTCTGGCAGGTCCCTGGAAGATGATCCTTGGGAAAGCTCTACGGGTGGAGGCGGGGGCTGCCTAGAACCTGACATTCAGGGTGGGCACATCTGGCAGCCTGTCTGGGCCTGGATAACAGAGGATTGACTACTGAAATGTATTGCCACCAATCGGCTTTCATGTTTCTTGGTTTGTTGGTGTAAAATTGTTTATGTTGAAGCTACATTTGCAAATTCCTTATTAAGGCATTAAAATTACACTGATTTGCTTTGTTGTATTTGGAATGCAAAGCTCAGATACATTTTTATTGGATTCTGGAAGCCCCAGGGGTTTCTCATAAGTAAGCTGCTTGTTAATTGCCTTTTTTGTACATAAACAAAATCCCAAATTGGATAAATAAAAGAAAATGGAGAACTAAACTTTCTCTACTTTAAAGGCAATTTATATAGTTTTATGTATTCCTTTCCCCTTTCCATTAATTATTTAACACATTTTATGATACATGGGGGTAATTGGCTGTTTTAAAATTAAAACTGAGAAAAAATACTAATGAGATCCAAATGATGGTGTTTTTCCCCAATAATAGTTCTGAGATACAATGGGAGGCATTTGAAAGCGTATGAACTTTACAATCACTCAGACCCGGGTTTTAACTGGGGTTTCTCAATTAGCTATAAATTAATTACCCTTTTGATGTTTCTGCTCTGTGAAATGGGACTATCACTCCCATTGCGGTTGTTATGAAGGCAAAAGATAATATGAGTTAAGTGCCTGGCAAATGAGAGACAATTTCTTTTTTTTTGTTTTTTTTTGTAGAGATAGGATCTCACTCTGTTGCCCAGGCTGGAGTGCAGTGGCACCATCACAGCTCACTGCAGTTTTGACCTCCTGGGCTCAAGCAGTCCTCCCACTTCAGCCTCCTGAGTAGCTGAGACTACAGGCATGTGCCACTGCACCAGGCTATTTTTTTTTATTTTTTATTTTTGTAGAGATGGGGTCTTGCTTTGTCCCGAACTCCTGGCCTAGAGTAATCCTCCTGCTATTCAGCCTCCTGAGTAACTGGGATTACAGGCATGAGCCACCATGTCTGTAAATACTTTCCAGTGTGACTTCATTTCCCCCTGAACCTAACACTTTCATATGAATTAATTAATCTAATCTATATAATAGTCTATGAAGGTCTGTCTCAAGCCCATCAATATGAACTTATAATTAAAAACTAGAAAATTAACAAAGAAATAATCCACCACAAATTAGACTTTGTTTACACCACAAACAGCGCAGGATTAGACCCATAAGCACTTCAGATAATGAAATTACAAGATTCAGTTTGTAAGTATGTTAAAAAGTATTGAGGTTATAAAACAAGGAATCAAAAGAAAAATAAACAGAATGCTATTGGAAAATTAGGTATCATTTTCAAAATTATTATTATAAACAGTGAATGGGTTATGCAGACGATTAGAAGTAGCACAGAGGCTAGGTTCCGTGGCTCACGCCTGTAATCCCAGCACTTTGGGAGGCCAAGGCAGGAGGATCACTCACGCCCCAGAGTTTGAGACCAGTCTGGGCAACGTAGCGATACCTTGTTTCTACAAATACTTTTAAAATTAGGTGTGTGTGGTGGTGTATGCCTATAGTAGCAGCTACTTGGGAGGCTGAGGTGGGAGGATCACTTGAGCATAGGAGGTCAAGACTGTGGTGAGCCATGATTGTGCCACTACACTCCATCCTGGGTTATGGAGCGAGACCCTTCCTGTCTCTTAAAAAAGAAAAGAAATCACTGAGGACAGAGATGGATACTAGAAGATAAATCGGACAAAATTTTCTAACATGTAGCATAGAAAGATACAGAGATGAAAAGTGTGTTGAAGAGATGAAGAGTCATCGTGGATAGCATAAGATATTCCAATAAATATTTGAAAATATTTGAGCAGGAGAGAATAGGGAGAAGAAGATGAGTGGAGAAAATGCTCATTTACAAAATCATTCAGCTGTTTAGAAGCACCTAATGTGTGCCAGGCACTATCCTAGGCTCTTAGAACATATAAGGAGATAAGAAGAAGAGATCGGAGCTGATCATCCTCCAGAACTGACTGTGGACAATCATTCTCTTTCAGGAAATGAGTCCCAAGATACACTAGATTCTCACCTGGGCACACAGAGAAACTGAAGGATTCAAAGATGGAGATGGGGTTAAAAAATAAGAAAGCAGACTGGGTGCTGTGGCTCACGCCTGTAATCCCAGCACTTTGGGAGGCCGAGGTAGTCAGCAGTTCGAGACTAGCCTGGCCAACATGGTGAAACCCCGTCTCTACTAAAAATACAAAAATTAGCTGGGAGTGGTGGCCCATGCCTGTAGTCCCAGCTACTTGGGAGGCTGAGGCAGAAGAATCACTTGAACCTGGCAGGCAGAGGTTGCAGTGAGCCGAGATTGTGCCACTGCACTACAGCCTGGGTGACACAGCGAGACTCCATCTCAAAAAAAAAAAAAAAAAAAAAAAAGAAGAAAGCAAAGACATTTCCCACAAAGCAACAATGCCTGGACAGATGGCAAACTTCTCAACAGCTACTATAGAAATTAGAAGACAAGGGAATACAGAATACAGTCTTCATAGTTCTTAGAGAAAGTATCTGGCAACATAGACCATAAAGCCCAACTAATCCATCCTTTGACATGGAAGGTGACTTGAACTAATAACCAGTATACAGTCAACTCTGGCTTAGATTTACCCAAATCCTTACAAACTTTTTGGACAGCTGGAGAAATGTGAATATAGACTGCATTAGATAGTTTAAGGAATCATTGTTATTTTTAGTGATATAATATTGTGGTTAAGTAGATGTCTTTAATTTCATAAGATGAATACTCAAGAATATTAGGTGAAATGTCATGATGTTACAGCATCTTTGGGGTGTCAATTTTCTTCCTGAAAACCTTGTGGCTGGTGGTGCCTTTGGAGCCTTTGCCCATGTTCTTGTCCTGTGTCCAGGTACACAGACAAGCGAAGGGTGAAGAAGATGAAGAGGGCCTTTATTTAGTGTTAGAACAGCTCAGAGGAGATTCACAGTGGGTAGCTCCTCTCTGTAGACAGGTTGTTCTGGCGAGTGTTCAGCTCTCAGCAGAGAAGGCCCTGGAGTGGGTAGCTTTTCTCTGTCCATGGTCATCTGCTGCCCTCAGCAGAGAGAAGGCCCTAGAAAGAGTGGCTCCTCTCCACAGGCAGGTCATTCAGACATCTCCACAGGCCTCTGAAGGTCTCATCAGAGAGGGTAGCTCCTCTCTGCAGCTGGTCATCCTGTTGTCTTTCTGTCCTCTGCCCTCTGCCCTGCTCTGGCTGAGTCTAGGGCTTTTATGGACTGAGAGGGGAGAAAGTGCCTACCAATTGGTCATGGGCAGCCATGGGTGGGCCTGGAGGAGGCACCACAAGTGCTCACTCTGGTGGGCAGAACTGAATGCCTGGCCCCTAGCCTTCAGGCCCTCCCTGGCCTGAAAGTGGGGCTTTACTGAGGACCCCCTTCCAGCCAGGGCTGTGCCTTCCACTGCCATTCAAAGCCCCAGGACTGGCCCTGACCTGGTTCCCATTGGAGCTGCCAGGGAGAGGAGAGAGGTCAGGCAGCAGGAAGACTAGGTAGGGTGGGGTGGGCTGCAGAGATGCCCAGGTCCTGTGCCTGGGAGGGCAACTGCATCTGCAGCCAGGGAGCTCCCACCCTGCCAGTTTGGAAGGGGCGGGTTTCCTGCTTGTCCTCAGCTCCTGCCTGTTCCATGGAGCAGGAGGCTCAGGTCTGCAGCTGTGGGTTGGGAGGCTGCAGCTGCAACCCGAAGGGCAGATCCTGCCTGCTCCTGCCCCCTCCAAGAGCACAGAGAGGCTGGGATCCACAGCCACAGTTTGGGCTCCGTAGATCAGGAGGCCTGGGTCTGCAGCCAGGGTTTGGGTGGCTGCATGGCACCAGGGAAGCTCCTGCCCCAGGTCAGAAGGGGCAGGGCTCCCACTGGCTTCATGGAGTGTGCAGCCTCAGCCAGACCTCCTTGCTGCAGCGGCATGATGGCAGCAGCCACTGCCATCAATCATGTGTGAAATAATTTTTTTAAAACCATAATGAGATAATGTTTCACATAATTATATTGGCTAAAGTTAAAATGTCTGCAAATACCAAGTGTTGGGGAAAAGAAATGCCTTACATGCTACTGGAAGAGGTATAAATGGGCTAGACAGCAATTTGAGACTAAGTGGTAAAGTTGAAGATGTAATCTCCTTCTACTCAGTAATTCTGCTTTTTAAGTTTATAGCTTAGAAAAATTCTCCTGCATGTACAGAGGCATCTTCCAAGTGGTCCCAATGAGTGCTGCTTAGAGGTTGTATGTGTATGGCCTTTTATCCCCAGGATGCATTTTCCAACATTCTTCCTTGTCTCTTGCTTTTGTTTTTTTTTTTTTTTTGGAGACAGAGTTTCACTGTTGTTGCCCAGGCTGGAGTGCAGTGGTGTGATCTTGGCTCACTGCAACCTCTGCCTCCCAGGTTCAAGTGATTCTCCTGCTTCAGCTTCCCACGTAGCTGGAATTACAGGCATGTGCCACCACACCTGGCTAATTTTTGTATTTTTGGTAGAGAAGGGGTTTTTCCATGTTGCTTAGGCTGGTCTCAAACTCCCGACCTCAGGTGATCTGCCCTCCTCGGCCCGCAAAGTGCTGGGATTACAGGCCTGAGCCACTGCACCCAGCTCTCTCTTGCTTTTTTTTTTTTTTTTTTTTGAGACAGAGTCACACTCTGTCACCCAGGCTGGAGTGCAGTGGCGTGATCTTGGCTCACTGCAACCTCTGCCCCCCCCGGTTCAAGTGATTCTCCTGCCTCACCCTTCCAAGTAGCTGGGACTACAGGCTCATGTCACCAATGCCCGGGTAAGTTTTGTATTTTCAGTAGTGACAGAGTTTCACCATATTGGTCAGACTGGTCTCGAACTATTGACCTCAGGTGATCCACCTGCCTTGGCCTCCCAAAGTGCTGGGATTATAGGTGTGAGCCACTGTGCCCGGACCGTCTCTTGTTTATTGTCCATCACATGAAAGCGAAGAAAGAAAGAAAGAGAGAGAGAGAGAGAGAGAGAGAGAGAGAGAGAGAGAGAGAAGAAAGAAAGAAAGAAGAAAGAAGAAAGAAAGAAAGAAAGAAAGAAAGAAAGAAAGAAAGAAAAAAGAAAGAAAGAAGAAGAAAGAAAGAAAAAGAGAAAAGAGAAAGTAGAGGAAGGAATGGATGAAGTAGGAAGGAAGGAAGTAGGAAGAAGGAGGAAGGAAGGAAGGAAGGAAGGGAAGAAACCATTCACCAAGGATATAATGTTAGCATAGAACTTAGTACAAGAATGCTTATATAACAGATGGATCAGTAGGCGTCTTCTAGCCCAGCACAGTGGCTCATGCCTGTAATCCCAGTACTTCGGGAGGCTAAGAAGGGAGGATCACCTGAGGCCAGGAGTTTGAGACTAGCCTGGGCAATATAGTGAGTGCCCATCTCTTAAAAAAAAATAGCCAGGTGTGATGGCACGCACCTGTAGTCCCAGCTACTAGGGAGGCTGAGGTGGGAGGATCTCTTGAGCCCAGGAGGCAGAGGTTGCAGTGAGCCAAGATGGCGCCGCTGCACTCTAGCCTGGGTGACAGCTAGACTCTGTCTCAAAAAGAAGTATTCTGATGTGAATATTGCATCACCTATGATGTGATCAGCCAATAGTGTTTGATATGAATCCAGTGAAAACTTTGGATCTAATTTACAGTTTATAGGAAATATAGAGGAAAGAGGAATGTGCTGACCACTACCACAAGGAAGCAGTCAGACCCAGGAGGTGGGAAACTCTGCAGGACAGCCTACCCTGTCTCTTCAGCCAATGAACACCATGAAAAAAAGGACTGTCCAAGACTAAAAGAGACTAACAGGCATACTAAATGAACTGACAGTATGTGGCTCTGGATTGGATCTGAACTGAAAAAGCAAACACAATTGGGATAATTGGAAAACTTTGAATATGGAATGGATATTAGATGATACTAAGAAATTGTTTATTTTGGTAGGTTTGTTTATGTTTAGTTGACTAAGAAAAAATTCTTTTTTAATATAGACACAAATTATATTTAAGGTTGGAATATCAAGATCTAAAATTCTGGATTTTTAAAAGATAAAGCAAGTTTAAAAATATTTTAAATGAAGGTGAAATCGAGTCGTTTTTCTTCAAAGAAAAACAAAGAGTTTATCACTTACACAGCCTCAGTGAAGGATTTCTAAAAGATGTATTGCAAGATGAAGAAAACTGAACGTTAAGATGCAGGAGAGGCCGGGCGCGGTGGCTCACGCCTGTAATCCCAGCACTTTGGGAGGCCGACGTCGGTGGATCATGAGGTCAGGCGATTGAGACCACCCTGGTTAACACAGTGAAACCCTGTCTCTACTAAAAATACAAAAAATTAACTGGGCATGGTGGTGGCACCTGTAGTCCCAGCTACTTGGGAGGCTGAGGCAGGAGAATGGCGTGAACCCGGGAGGTGGAGCTTGCAGTGAGCCGACACTGAGCCACTGCACTCCAGCCTGAGCAACAGAGTGAGACTCCGTCTCAAAAAAAAAAAAAAAAAAAAGAAAGAAAGAAAAAAAGATGCAGGAGAGAGGAGTCTACAAATAAATCAGTAAGAACTTGAGTACATTTAAACAGGAGTTGACTGTACAAAGCAAGAATAATAAAAACGTCAATCTGGGGCATAGAAAATAAGATACAGTGAGACACTGGACTCCACATGGAAGGGAGGTGGTCGGTGTGGTAGCATTCAGAGGCCCTTTACTCTTCTGAAAGAAGGCACTGAAGTTAATCAACTTTACACTTTGTCAAGTGTGCATATTAAAATATTAAAGATAGGCCGGGCACGGTGGCTCATGCCTGTAATCCCAGCACTTTGGGAGGCTGAGGCAGGCAGATCACAAGGTCAGGATCGAGACCATCCTGGCCAGCATGGTGAGACCTTGTCTCTAGTAAAATACAAAAAAAAATTAGGGCGTGGTAGCACACACCTGTAGTCCCAGCTACTCGGGAGGCTGAGGCAGGGGAATCGCTTGAACTTGGGAGGCGAAGGTTGCAGTGAGCTGAGATCACGCCGCTGCCCTCCAGCCTGGTGACAGACCGAGACTCTGTCTAAATAAATAAATAATAAAATAAAATATAAAAGATAGTTACTAAGAGAACAGAAACAGAAAGTGTAACTTCAAACCAGTAGAGAGAAAATAAGGGGAAAAAAAACCACATAATAATTCCAAATTATTATCATGAGGTCAGGAGTTTGAGACCAGCCTGGCCAACATGGTGAAACCTTGTCTCTACTAAAAATACAAAAATTAGCTAGGCATGGTGGCGGGAGCCTGTAATCCCAGCTACTCGGGAGACTGAGGCAGGAGAATTTCTTGAACCCAGGAGGCACAGGTTGCAGTGAGCCAAGATCATGCCACAGCACTCCAGCCTGGGTGACAGAGCAAGACTCTGTTTCAAAAAACAATAATAAAATAAAATAAATAAATCCACATAGTCACCAATAACAGTAAGTATAATTTTCCCATCATTCCAAGGATTATTGGGTTGAACGATTTTTAAATAACAAGCTATATGCTATTTACTAGATCACATTTAAAACAAAGAAGCTATTTTCAGAAAAGTTGAAAATAAATGGATGGAAAATGATATAGTAGACAAAAAGCTAACCAAAGGAAAGGATTATTAGGGCGGGAGCAGTGGCTCATGCCTGTAATCCCAGCACTTTGGGAGGCCCTGGTGGGTGGATCACGAGGTCAGGAGTTCAAGACCAACCTAACCAAGATGGTGAAAATCCATCTCCACTAAAAACTGTAAACATTAGCCAGGTGCAGTGGCAGGTGCCTGTAATTCCAGCTACTTGGGGGGCTGAGGCAGGAGAATCACTTGGACCCAGGTGGCAGAGGTTACAGTGAGCTGAGACTGCGCCACTGTATTCCAGCCTGGGCGATAGAGCAAGACTCTGTCTCAGACACACACACACACACACACACACGATCCGATGGATCAGAGCCTTTAGCAAATATGTCTATTATAATTTCACATTCACGAACCTGGGAAATAACCACATGGTGAGTTCACGGCCCCAACAGGCCTGCCTGTTGTGAGTCAGATTGGAATTGAGAGTCCATCTATCACTTGACCACCATAACCCCTATTTTTTTTTTTTTTTTTTTTTTTAAGAATCAGGATCTCACTCTGTTGCCCAGGCTGAAGTGCAGTGGTGTGATCATAGCTCACCGCAGCCTTGATCTCCTGGACTCAAGCAATCCTCTCACCTCAGCCTCCTGAGTAGCTGGGACAACAGGCTTGCGCCATCACTGGAGCTGTTTTTAAATTTTTTTAGGGCTGGGGAGGTTTTGCTATGTTGCTTAGGCTAGTCCCAAACTCCTGACCTCAAGGAATCTCCTGCCTCAGACTTCTGAGTCACTGGAATTACAGGTGTGAGCCACTGTGCCAGCTGCCATATACCCCCACTTAGAATGGCATTTTGAATCCCCAGAATTGGCATTAATTCAGTGCCAGTGTCCAATAATCCCCAAAAGGTCTGGGTATTTCCTTTTTTGTAAGGCACAGTCACTGTAGGAAATGTCTGCAAATTCCTTTAGGGAATGCTTAGAAGATGTTTTCTGTAGTTCTTGGTGTTTTTCGTTTTGTTTTGTTTTGTTTTGTTTTGTTTTGTTTTGTTTTGTTTTTGAGACAAGGTCTTGTTCTGTTCCCCAGGCTGGAGAGCAGTGGTGCAATCTCGGCTCACTGCAACCTCGACCTCCTACAGTCAAGCTACCCTCCTACCTCAGCCTCTCAAGTAGCTGGGACTATAGGCACACACCACCACATCTGCTAATTTTTTTGTTTATTTTTTGTAGAGATGAGGTCTCACTATTTTGCCCAGGCTGGTTCCGAACTCCTGAGTTCAAGTGATCCTCTCGCCTCAGCCTCCCAAAATGCTGGGATTACAGGTGTGAGCCACTATGCCCAGCCAGAATGCTTAGAAGAAGATGAAGGTGTGTGTTTCTTTCTTTCTTTCTTTCCTTCCTTCCTTCCTCCCTCCCTTCCTTCCTTCCTTCCTTCCTTCCTTCCTTCCTTCCTTCCTTCCTTCCTTCCTTCCTTCTTTCCCTCCTTCCTTCTTCTTGCTTTCTTGCTTTCTTCTTTCTTTTTGAGGTGGAATCTCACTCTGTTGCCCAAGTTGGAGTGCAGTGGTGCGATCTTGGCTCACTGCAACCTCTGCCATCCAGATTCAAGTGATTCTTCTGCCTCAGTCTCCTGAGTAGCTGGGACTATAGGTGCCCGCCACCACACCCAGGTAATTTTTGTATTTTAGTAGGGACGGGGTTTCACCATGTTGGCCAGGATGGTCTCGATCTCCTGACCTCGTGATCCACCTGTCTTGGCCTCACAAAGTGCTGGGATTATAGGCATGAGCCACTGCACCCAGTGGCAGGTGTTTTCTTATAGCAGTGTTACAAGGTCCTGCGAGATCTTCAAGGGAACCTAGCCTCCTATTCAAGCAAAGGGCTCTGAGTCAGTGAACCGACTTTAGCCTGGAAACTGAGTGAGAGGCCACCATTCACCATTGTTATGACTAAAATCAAGTATTTGGCTACTGGACATAGGGTTTTCCTATTATATAGATCAGCTAACTCCACCAAAGATCTCTGCAGGCCAAAGTGTTTTGATTACTGAAACATTTCCGATGCCCTTTATGGTTGATGTGCCTACCTAGTCTTTGTTGGTTAAGTGCTTCAACTTGGCCTCTGCTACAGTGCAATACCATCATCCCCACTGAAATGAGGGGGCCCATCTTAAAGTTGGAACCCCCCCACAGCCTGGTCTAACAAAGGGAATAACCACAGAACTTGTAAAAGATGCAGATGTTCCCCTGACAAACTTTTTTTTTTTTTTTTTTTTGAGACGGAGTCTCGCTCTGTCGCCCAGGTTGGAGTGCAGTGGCCGGATTTCAGCTCACTGCAAGCTCCGCCTCCTGGGTTTATGCCATTCTCCTGCCTCAGCCTCCCAAGTAGCTGGGACTACAGGCGCCCGCCACCTCGCCCGGCTAGTTTTTTGTATTTTTTAGTAGAGACGGGGTTTCACCATGTTAGCCAGGATGGTCTCGATCTCCTGACCTCGTGATCCGCCCGTCTTGGCCTCCCAAAGTGCTGGGATTACAGGCTTGAGCCACCGTGCCCAGCCAACAAACGTATTTTTTAATGCCTTGGTAAAGGGAGTATCTTCTTGGGTCTTTACACAGAATATAGTTAGGGAATAAGTCACACGTGATCAATCCACTCCAACATTGCCGTCTCCCGATGCTCTTGGATTTCTTCTTCCACAACACACCAGCAAAGCTCTGGCATCTTAACCTCATTAAATTAGAACTCATGAAACTTGAATTTTGAGTTCAAGTTTCAGTCAATCAACAAAATAAGCAGTTAGATTCACCTTCATCTCCACAAGCTAACACTTTACATTCAGAATTCTAGTAAGCACACTCATGTAAAAGGATTTGGCCTGATACTGTGCTGTATCAGGTCTATCAACCTCTGATCTACCAACCTCAGAATCCATTCCCATGTATAGTCCCCAGGTTACTACTAATATATATTAGCAAGGCCCTGCAATCCTTTTGGTGCCTAAGCTGTCTCCTCCTGGGTCCTAAGTACTCCTGTCCCTCTGGAACATGCTAAGACTTTGTGGGTCTGGTGGCCACAGGGTATGGCTGTGGTGGGTCTAGTGGAGAATGTGCAACCCTATTCAAGGCATCTGCCTCAAGCAAGGTTGTCACAAGGATTTCAAGCAGAAGAAAGGTAACGTCCTCAGACACCAGAGGGCAACCTACTTCTGCTGGTCAGGGGGCTCAGAACGACCCCCTGATAATCTTGGATCTCAAGACTATTGGCTTCATTTGATATCTCAATTCATTTGAGTTATCTCAGTTCATTTGAGATGTCTTCATTACAAGGTTCAGGATCCCATTCTTTCCTTATCAGTGCCCTTTCACATTAAAAACTTGCCAAGACTGTGAACTCATATGTCATTATAATTCAGCAAACTGCACAATTAAGTTTTATTTTTGGTCTTCAGCAATATCAACCCTGGATCTACAAGAAAGATTCCTAAAAAAAAATTTTTTTTTTTTAGAGACAAGATCTCGCTGTGTTGCCCAAGCTTGTGTTAAACTCCTGGCCTCAAACAATGCTCCTGCCTCAGCCTCCCAAGTTGCTGGGATTACAGGCATGAGCCACCGTTCCCGGCAAGGTTCTTTTTAGGGTACCATGGAAGCTTTCTGGTTCTCACTTCAAGACTTGAACTGAAAGGTAACAGACATGAACTTGTCATTTTTTCTCTTATGAGCTCTCAAGTACACTGGAAAGAGCCGTCCCACACCTTAGAGCTTATAGTCATTATTACCGTCATAATGGTGCAGGGTGGCAGCCATATGGGCTCCTGAGGCATGTGCTTCCTTCTGTTGGCACTCCATCAAAATCAACCACAGATGATGGCTTGACTAATTGTGGTGCCATTGCATGCCCATTTCTCATGGACAAGGAGGTTAGCACCGTGCTCAAGCCCAAGGACACAAATAAACCAATGCCCAAATCTCACCTTTTTCAGTCTGTTCCTGGGACCACTCCTGAGACCAATTTTTTTTTTTTTTTTTGAGATGAAGGTTTTTTTGTTTTGTTTTGTCACCCAGGCTAGAGTGCAATGGCACGATCTGGGCTCACCGCAACCTCCACCTCCTAGGCTCAAGTGATTCTCCTGCCTTAGCCTCTCAAGTAGCTGGGATTACAGGCATGTGCCACCATGCCCTGCTAATTTTTGTATTTTTAGTAAAGACAGGGTTTCACTGTGGTGGTCAAGCTGGTGTCGAACTCCTAACCTCCAGTAATCTGCCCGCCTCAGCCTCCCAAAGTGCTGGGATTACAGGGGTGAGCCATTGCGCCTGGCCAGGACTGATTTTTTATCAGTCTGTGTCCAATTAGTAGACAGAAACCATCCAGTAACTTAAACAGAGTGGCTTAATATAAAGAATTATTAAATGATGAAAGATGTGAAAAAATTCTAAAGGGTATTGTGGAGTGGAGGGAGAATACTACCAAGGCCCTGGTTGAGACCTTATTGGAGAAGCTGCAGCTGCAGTCCACTGGATGGCGGAAAGGTCTGCCACACGCCCAGGCCAGAGCTAGTCAACAATCAGCAGGCAAGCAGGAAACAACCCCCAGGGTGCAAGGGGAACGAGGCTGATGGACAGGCATGGAGAGCTTGGCTGCTTGGAGCACGTGGTGTCTACATCAGGAGGGTTGCGAGGTGAGCTGAGGCCAGTGGAGAGGCATGCAGAGACAGTGAGGGCACCACTACGGCTGTGCGGTTTGGAGTGTGCTAAATCTGCATTGGCAGCAGCAAGGTGGTCTCTGGGCCCACACTGGGGCCTCATGGTAGCTTATTCATGGTGTGCAGCTGAGGAGCTGTGTTCTCATTCTTGGGGGCACACAGCTTGAACAGAGCACTCGTAGATCATCCCCACCATCAACATATATTCACTGCTGATAGACCATGGAACAGGAGCAGTAAAAGCAAAATGCAGCACACTGGAACGAGGAAGAGAAGTTCCCTTCCTTCTACAGCATCCCTCCTGTGCCCTCTACTGAAAAAGCTCAACATCATGCTCCTTGCAAAGGAGAAATGCTTACATAGTCCAGTCTTTAACAGTGCTTTCATAGGACCCGGTACAGTGGCTCATACCTGTAGTCCCAGCTACTTGAGAGGCTGAGACAGGAGGATCACTTGAGCCCAGGAATTAAAGACCAGCCTGGACAACATAGTGAGAACCTGTCGAAAAAATAAAAAATCCTAGGCCGGGCATGGTGACTCACGCCTGTAATCCCAGCACTTTGGGAGGCTGAGGCGGGCAGATCACGAAGTCAGGAGATCGAGACCATCCTGGCCAACACGGTGAAACCCCGTCTCTACTAAAAATATAAAAAATTAGCCAGGCGTGGTGGTGGGCACCTGTAGTCCCAGCTACTGGGGAGGATGAGGCAGGGGAATGGCGTGAACCAGGGGGGTGGAGCTTGCAGTGAGCCGAGATCGTACCACTGTACGATCTCTGGGAGACAGAGCGACACTCCGTCTCAAAAAAAAAAAAAAATCCTCTCATAGTGGCATTCTGGCTGTCACACCTTTCCTGAGTTTGTGGCTGGTTAGCTTCAATTTGTCATTTTCTTCATTCAGCATATCAATGACACTTAACAGCAATCTAATAAGATATAAGATGTACAGATTAGAAAGGAAAAAATAAAACTGACATCATTCATAGATGACATAGAAAATCCAAAAGAGTTCACAGAAACTGTTTTTTTTTTTTTTTTTTTTTTTTTTTTTTTTTGAGACGGAGTCTCGCTCTGCCGCCCAGGCTGGAGTGCAGTGGCCGGATCTCAGCTCACTGCAAGCTCCGCCTCCCGGGTTCACGCCATTCTCCTGCCTCAGCCTCCCGAGTAGCTGGGACTACAGGCGCCCGCCACCTCGCCCGGCTAGTTTTTTGTATTTTTAGTAGAGACGGGGTTTCACCATGTTAGCCAGGATGGTCTCGATCTCCTGACCTCGTGATCCGCCCGTCTCGGCCTCCCAAAGTGCTGGGATTACAGGCTTGAGCCACCGCGCCCGGCCACAGAAACTGTTAAAATTAAGAAGTAAATTTAGCATAATCTTTAAATCAATTTTTTAATTTTTTAATTTTTAATTTTTATTTTTTTGAGACAAAGTTTTGCTCTTGTTGCCCAGGCTGGAGTTCAGTGGTGCGATCTCTGCTCACTGCTACCTCCACCTCCTGGGTTCAAGTGATTCTCCTGTCTCAGCCTCCCAAGTAGCTGGGATTACAGGCGCTAGCCACGACACTGGGCTAATTTTTGTATTTTTAGTGAGACAGGGTTTTGCCATGTTGGCAAGGCTGGTCTCGAACTCCTGACCTCAGGTGATCCACCCGCCTTAGCCTCCCAAAGTGCTGGGATTACAGGCATGGGCCACTGCACCCAGCCTCATCAATATTTTTTACAAGTACCTTTTTATATGCCAGTAATTGTCAATTAGAAAATGAGATTAAAAAAAAAAAAAAAATACAATCCAGGCACAGTGGCTCATGCTTATAATCCCAGTGCTTTGGAGGCTGAAGCAGGAGGCTTGCTTGAAGCCAGGAATTCAAGACCAGCCTGAGCAACATAGTGAGATCTCATCTCTAGAAAAAATTAATAAAATTAGGCAGGCATGATGGCACGTGCCTATGGTCCCAGCTACTCAGGGGACTGGGGCAGGAGGATCACTTGAGCCCAGGAGTTTGGGCTGTAGTGAGCTATGATCGCACTTTTTCATTCCAGCCTGGAATGAAAATACCCTGTCTCTTAAAAAGAAAAAGAAAATAATTACAATTGCATCAAATACCAAGAAAAATATCTAACATAGTATCTAACCCAGAACAATATCTAACAAAAGACGTGCAAGATCTTTACAAAACATCATTAACAGTGACACTAGTAAAAATGGTGGAGGGGAACTTCTGGAGGCCACCCCTCCCCAGAGACACCCAAAAAACTATCAAGAATTGTCAGAATCAACCTTACCAAACTCTAAAATATAGTCAAAGGTTTACCACAACCAAGCAAATGCTTAACCAGAAAAGCTACTGTAGGGGAAGGAGCGTGTCGAGGTGTTATTTTGTGTCTTGTTTTGTTTTGTTTGTGAGACAGAGTCTCGCTCTGTCGCCCAGGCTGGAGTGCAATGGCACGATCTCGGCTCACTGCAACCTCTGCCTCCCAGGTTCAAGTGATTCTCCTGCCTCAGCCTCCTGAGTAGCTTGGCCTACAGGCGCCCGCCACCACGCCCGGCTAACTTTTTGTATTTTTAGTAGAGACGGGGTTTCACCATGTTAGCCAGGATGGTCTCGATCTCCTAACCTCGTGATCCTCCCAACTCGGCTTCCCAGAGTGCTGGGATTACAGGCGTGAGCCACCGCGCCCGGCCCCTCAAGGTGTTTTAACTGAGCCTTTCCCCACACCCCTCCTTGGCATGGAAGATGGCAGCTGGCATTCCTGGTAACTGGTTCCAGAGGGAACAGAGTGGACTTTGTTCCTGAGAAATTGTGTTTATCTGTTTTCACCTGATGGGCTTCCCCGAAGGATTGACATAAGAGGCTTCTCTTTGTTTTGCCTAACTCAGAAATCTACCAGAGTGGAGCAGCTGTGCAGACATTCTTGAAAACTGAGAGATAAATGAACTAGCTGCTGCCACCCCGGGAAAAACGTAACATTGGGGCAAAGAAGACATGAAGAAAGCCTGGGAGGAAAAGCTGGAGAGTGAGACTTTGGGGGAATAGGAGGTCTGGAAAATCTCCTCTGTATACTGGGGAACCTAGAAATCCACACACATGCCCAGGCAGGATGCATGCCCAGAAAAGACCTGAGAAGAGCACAAGCATTCACCTCCAGATGGTCTTTAGGCTCAGAAGAAACAGAAAGTGAAGGCTAAGAAAGAGTTGTAAATGACCAGGTTAGGCACTGAAACAGTTCTCCCAACACAGAGCCAATCTGCAAACACCTAGAGAGTAATTTCGCTTTGCCTGCCTTTCCTTCCTTCCTTCCTTCCTTCCTTCCTTCCTTCCTTCCTTCCTTCCTTCCTCTTTTCTTTCTTTCTCTTTCTTTCTTTTTTCCTTCCTTTCTTTCTTCCTTTCTTTCTTCTTTTTTTCTTTCTTCCTTTCTTTCTTTCTCTCTTTTTCTTTCTCTTTCTTTCTTTTTTCTCTTTCTTTCTTCTGTTTCTTTCTTTCTCTCTCCTTCCTTTCTTTCTTTCTTTTCCTTCCTTCCCTTCCTTCCCTCCCTTCCCTTCCCTTCCTTCCCTTCCCTTCCCTTCCCCTCCCTCCCTCCCTCCCTCCCTTCCTTCCTTCCTTCTTCCTTCCTTCATCTTTCTTTCATATGGAGTCTCACTCTGTTACCCAGGCTGGAGTGCAGTGGCATCTTCTCCACCCAGGTTCAAGCAACTCTCCTGCCTCAGCCTCCTAAGTAGCTGGGGTTACAGGCACCCACCACCATGTCCAGGTAATTTTTAAATTTTTAGTAGAGGCAGAATTTCACCATGTTGTCCAGGCTGGTCTCAGAATCCTGACCTCAGGTGATCTGCCCTCCTTGGCCTCCCAAGTGCTAGGATTACTGGTGTAAGCCACCACGCCTGGCCCTCTTTCTTTCCTTTTCAGTCATATCATAATATTAAAGGTGTCAACCAGGCACGGTGGTTCATGCCTGTAATCCCAGCACTTTGGGAGGCCAAGTCAGGTGGATCACCTGAGGTCAGGAGTTGGAGACTAGCCTGGGCAACATGGTGAAACCCTGTCTCTACTAAAAATACAAAATTAGCCAGGTGTCATGGCAAGTGCCTGTAATCCCAGCTACTTGGGAGGCTGAGGCAGGAGAATCACCTGAACCTGGGAAGCAGAGGTTGCAGTGAGTTGAGATTGCACCACTGCACTCCAGCCTGGGTGATAGAGTGAGACTGTGTCTCTAATAATAATAATAACAATAATAATAATTTAAAAGATGCAAAATACAAAAAATAAAAATAATAAAGTTAGCCAGGCATGGTGGCAGGCGCCTATAATCCCAGCTACTCAGGAGGCTGAGGCAGGAGAATCACTTGAACCTGGGAGGTGAAGGTTGCAGTGAGCTGAGATTGTGCCATTGCACTCCAGCCTGGGCAACAAGAGTGAGACTCCATCTCAAAATATAAATACATATATGCACACACACACGTGTGTATGTGTGTGTGTGTGTGTATGGTGTCTAGTTTGCTTTTTATTTAATTTTTTTTCTAGATAGGGTCTCTGTTGCCCAGGCTGGAGTGCAGTGATGTGATCTCAGCTCACTGCAACCTCTGCCTCTCCAGCTCAACCAATCCTTCACCTCAGCCTCCAGAGTAGCTGGGACTACAGGTGTGTGACACCACACCCAGCTAATTTTTGTATTTTTTGTAGAGATGAGAGGCTGATGCAGGAGGATTACTTGAGCCTGGGAGTTCAAGGCTGCAGTGAGCCATGATCATGCCACTGTACTGTAGCCTGGGTGACAGAGTGAGACCCTGTCTCATAAAAGATAGAAAGAGAGGAAGAGAGAAGGAAGGAAGGAAGGAAGGAAGGAAGGAAGGAAGGAAGGAAGGAAGGAAGGAAGGAAGGAAGGAAGGAAGGAAGGGAAAGAAAGAAAGAAAGAAAGAAAGAAAGAAAGAAAGAAAGAAAGAAAGAAAGAAAGAAAGAAAGAAAGAAAGAAAGAAAGAAAGAAAGAAAGAAAGAAAGAAAGAAAGAAAGAAAGAAAGAAAGAAAGAGAAAGAGAAAAGAAAAGAAAAGAAAAGAAGGAAAGAAAGAGAAAGAAAGAAATGAACAGAGACTAGGAGATTGTGAGGCACCATTAAACACGTCAATTTAGGCATAATGAGAATGCAAGAAAGAGAAGAGATAGAAAGAGGCATAAAAAATATTTGAAGAATTAATGCCCCAAAATCTGATAAAAGACACGAATCCACACATCCAAGAAGCTCAACAAACTCCTAAACTCAAAGAGATCCACATTGAGACAGATCATCAAACTCAAAAGCCAAATATAAAGAGACAAACTTGAAAGCAGAGAGAAGGGAATCATAACGTGCAAGGGATAATCAATAACAGCCAGTTTCTCATTAGAAACCATTAAGGCCAGAAGGCAGTGGAATGACATATTTAAAGAGCTAAAAGAAAAAAAACTGTCAACCAAGAATTCTATTCCAGTCAAACTATCCTTCAAGAATGTAGAAGAAATTAAGACATTCCCATATAAACAAAAGCTGAGAGTTTATTGCCATTAGTCTGGTCCTATAAAAAAGTTATAGGGAGTTCCTTGGGGCAAAAGGAAAGGACATTAGATAATCTACCTCCACAATAATGAATTTGAACACTTATTTCACACCATAAATAAAAATTAACTAAAAATCGGTCAAAAATCTAAAAGTAGGAACTAACACTATCCCATTCTTAGAAGAAAACTTAGGGAGAAATCTTCATGACCCGGATTTGGCAATGGTTTCTAAAATATAACACCAAAAGCACAAGCAACAAAAGAAAAAATAGATAAGTTGGACTTCATCAAAATTAAAAACTGTCTGCATCAAAAGACACTATACAGAAAATGAAAAGATAATATTTTCTCCCAGACAGAGCCTGCGAGATTTGTAGGACCATTACACATACTAACTTAGGCCTAATGAGAATGCAAGACGGAGAAGAGGTGGAAAGTGGCAATAGAATGGGAGAAAATATTTGCATATTAAACATCTGATAAGGGTCTAGTATCCATCCTATCTAAAGAACTCTCGGTGGGGCGCAGTGGCTCATGCCTGTAATCCCAGCAATTTGGGAGGCCGAGGCAGGCGGATCACCTGAAGTCAGGAGTTTGAGACCAGCCTGACTAACATGGAGAAACCCCGTCTCTACTAAAAAATACAAAATTAGCTGGGTGTGGTGGCACATGCCTGTAATCCCAACTACGTGGGAAGCTGAGGCAGGAGAATCACTTGAACCCGGGAGGCGGAGGTTGCGGTGAGCCAAGGTCACACCATTGCACTCCAGCCTGGGCAACAAGAGTGAAACTCTGTCTCCCAAATAAATAAATAAATAAATAAATAAATAAATAAATAAATAAATAAATAAAAATAGAACTCTCACAATTCAACAGCCAAAAGACAAACAACCCAATTAAAACATGGGCTAAAGTGCATTATTGCCGGTGGGAATGGGACATAAAATGATGCAGCTGCTGTGGATAGCAGCATGGCAGTTTCTCAAAAAATTAAATGTAGAGCTACCATATGGTTCAGTAATTCCACTTCTGGGTATATATCCAAAAGAATTGAAAGCACAGCCTGGAATAGATATTTGTACACCACTGTTCACAGTGGCATTATTCACAGAAGCCAACAGGTGAAAACAACCCAAATGTCATCCACAGATGAATAGATAAACAAAATGTGTTATATACATACAGTGGAATAGTAGTCATCCATAAAAATACATTCTACAACATGGATGAACCTTGAAAACATGCGAAATGAAAGAAACCAATCACAACAAGCCACATATTATGTGATTCTATTTATATGAAATGTCCAGAATAGGCAAAGCCATAGAGACAGAAGCAGATTGCGGAAGCTGGATGCATGGGGGAAATGAGGGGCGACTGCTTAATGAGTACAGGGTTTCTGTTTGGGGTAATAAAAAAGTTCTGGAACTAGATAGTGGTGATGGTTGCATAGCATTCTGAATGTATTTAACACCACTATATCACTTTAAAATTGTTAAAATGGTAAATTTTGTTGTATGTATTTTACCAGTTCAAAACTAACGACTTTTTTCTTCTTTATTTAAGACACAGGGTCCTGCTGTGTTACCCAGGCTGTAGTGCAGTGGCACAATGATCACTCACTGCTGCCTTGACCTCCTGGACTCAAGCAGTACTCCTGCCTCAGCCTCCTGAAGAGCTTGGACCACAGGTGCCAGCCACTGCACCTGGCTTATTTTTTAATTTTGTGTGGAAGGCCAGGTGCTCATGCCTATAATACCCGCACTTTGGGAGGCCAAGGTGGGTGACTCTCTTGAGGCCAGGAGTTCAAGAGCAGCCGAGCCAACATGGTGAAACCCCATCTCCACTAAAAATACAAAAATGAACCAGGCATGGTGGTGCACATCTGTAATCCCAGTTACTTGGGAGGCTGAGGCAGGAGAATTGCTTGAACCTGGGAGGCAGAGGTTGCAGTGAGCAAAGATTGTGCCACTGTACTCCAGCCTGGGTGACAGCGCAAGGCCCTGTCTAAAAAAAAAAAAAAAAAAAAAAAAGAAAAAACACTTTTTTTTTTTTTTTTTTTTAAATGTAGAGACAGAGTCTATCTATGTTATCTGGAGTGGTCTTGAACTCCTGGCCTCAAGTGATCATCCTCCTGCCTCAGCCTCCCAAAATGTTGGGATTACAGGTGTGAGCCACTGTGCCTGGCCACAAACTAATTACTAATGTGAACAATGCTAGAGTGAACACGGGAGAGCAGATATTTTACAAGGTGGTGATTTCATCTCTGGGCATATGCCCAGCAGAGGGGGTTGCTGGGTCACATGGCAGTTCTATTTTTAACTTCTTTAGGAGTCTCTGCACTGTTTCCCGTAATGGTTGTATCAATCTACATTTCCCAACAACAGTGTGCCAGGTTCCCTTTTTTCCACACCCTCACCAACATTTAGTATCTCCTGTCTTTCTGATAACAGCTATCCTTATGGGTGTAAGGTGGTGTCTCATAGTGGTTTTAACTTGCATTTCCCTTATGGATGAACAGATAAAGAAAATGTGTGTGTGTGGGGGGTGTGTATGTGTATGTCACAAATATATATAATGGAATATTATTCGGCCTTTAAAAAGGAGATCTTGCCATTTGCCTCAACATGGATGGACCTGGAGGACATTATGCTAAGCAAAATAAGCCAGACGGAGAAAGAAAATATTGCATGAGCTCACTTATATGTGGAATATTTTTAAAAAGAGCCCAACTACAGAGATAGAGAATGCAAGAATGGTTCAGGGACGGGGAGGAAATGGGAAGATATAAGTCAAAGGATACAAAGAAGCAGATATGTAAGATAAGTAAGTGTAGACATCTAATGTACAGCATGAAGACTAAAGTTCATAAAATTAATTATTACTAAGAATTTATTATTATTTTATTTTGAGACGGAGTCTTGTTGTTGTCAGCCCAGGATGGAGTGCAGTGGCACGATCTTGGCTCACTGCAACCTCCGCCTCCTCGGTTCCAGCAATTCTCCTGCCTCAGCCTTCAGAGTAGGTGAGATTACAGGCGCCCACCACCATGCCCAGCTAATTTTTGTGTATTCTTTGTAGATATGGGGTTTCACTATGTTGGCCAGGCTGGTCTCAAACTCCTGACTTCAGGTTATCCACCCACCTTGGCCTCCCAAAGTGCTGGGATTACAGGTGTGAACCACCACACCCAGCTAAGAATTTATTATGTGTTAAATAAATAGATCTCGGCTGCTCTTGTCACAAGAAAAAATAACCATGTGAGAGGACAGGTATGTTAACTTGCTTCATTATTGTAATCATTTTACTATCCATGTGTATCCCACAACATCATGTTGTAAACCTGAAATATACACAATAAAATTTATTTTTAAAAATAATTGCTATGGCCGGGAGCGGTGGCTCAAGCCTGTAATCCCAGCACTTTGGGAGGCCGAGACGGGCAGATCACGAGGTCAGGAGATCAAGACCATCCTGGCCAACACGGTGAAACCCCGTCTCTACTAAAAAATACAAAAAAATAGCCGGGCGAGGTGGCGGGCGCCTGTAGTCCCAGCTACTTGGGAGGCTGAGGCAGGAGAATAGCGTAAACCCAGGAGGCAGAGCTTGCAGTGAGCTGAGATCTGGCCACTGCACTCCAGCCTGGGCCACAGAGCGAGACTCTGTCTCAAATAATAATAATAATAATAATAATTGCTATTAGCCAGGCATGGTGGCACGTGCCTGTAATCCCAGCTACTCAGGAGGTTGAGGCAGGAGAATCATTTGAACCCAGAAGGCGGAAGTTGCAGTGAGCCAAGATCACACCACTGCACTCCAGCCTTGGCGACAGAGCGAGACTCTGTCTCAAAATAATAATACTAATAATAATAATTGCTAAAAATTAGTAAGGACTTAACTAAATGAAAGGCTATACCACATGAATGGGAAAATGCAATATTATAAAAATATCACTTCTAAAATCTCTAAAAATAAATATAAACAAACAAATGGAATTGATTCCAAAATGTATGTGGAATTGCAAAGAGCAAGGAACAGCAAATACAATCTTGAAGTAAAAGAACAAAGTTGGAGGTCCTACACTAATAGATATCATAAAGCTATAATATTTAAGACAGCGTGGTATGGGTGAAAAGATAGACAGACTAATGTTATGCACTTTCTGTGTCAGTTCCCCGCATTACAAAATGAAACAACTAAAGTGGAACACTATGAAGAAAGCAGGGGAACTGAAAACACTAAAGAATCCTGTATACTGGAAAAGATAAATTATATTAGGAGGTGAATGCATAAAAGGATACATGCTTGGCCATGCACATGTTCTATCTCCTGTGAATACCTTATGTTCTGCGTGTGAGAAAATAAAGACAAATTATTAAAATAATTGTGGTTCTGGAAAGCTGTGCAACCATCACCACCATCTAGCTTACCGTGTTCCTTTCAAAAAATGCATTGATTTAGAAGGAATAATGCTGGAAGGAGCTAAACTGGAGGAACAGGAGAGTTATGGAAGGAATTGTGTCCCCCGACTCTCTCCAATGTTGATATTGAAGCCCTCACCCTCAGTGTGACTGATTTTGGAGGTAGAGCCTTTAAAAAGGTGGCTCAGGTTAAATGAGGACATAAGGATGAGACCCTAATGCAATAGAACCGGCATCCTTACAAGAAATAATAAGCTAGGCGTGGTGGCTCATGCCTAGTAATCCCAGCACTTTGGGAGGCCAAGGCGGGTAGATCACCTGAGGTCAGGAGTTCGAGGCCAGACTGACCAATATGGAGAAACCCTACCGCTACTAAATACAAAAAAATTAGCTGGGCATGGTGGCGGGCGTCTGTAATCCCAGCTACTCAGGAGGCTGAGGCGGGAGAATCGCTTGAACCCAGAGGTTGCAGTGAGCCGAGATGGCACCACTGCACTCCAGCCTGGGCAGCAGAGTAAGACTCCATCTCAAAAAAGAAAAAAAAAAATCTAGAATAAAAGACACCAGTGATGCTCACACACTGGGGAAAGACCATGAGAAGACACAGTGAGAAGGTGGTCAAACAAGACGAGAGAGACCTCAAAAGAAGTCAAACCTGCTGGGACCTTGATACTGAACATCCGGCCTCCAGGACTGTGGGAAAATAAATCTCTGCTGTTTAAGACTCCCAGTCTGGGGCATTTGGTTATGACAGCCCTAGCAAACTAATGCAAGGAGACACTAATAACTGACAACAAATTTTTAAAGGACATTTTAATCATGAAGGTAGAATGATTGCTGTTTGCTTATAAGAGACTACGATCAGCCGGGTGCGGTGGCTCACGCTTGTAATCCCAGCACTTTGGGAGGCGGAGGCAGGCAGATCACGAGGTCAGGAGTTCAAGACTAGCCTGGCCAACACAGTGAAACCCAGTCTCTACTAAAAATAAAATCAGCTGGCCGCGGTGGCAGGCACCTGTAATCGCAACTACTCCCAACTACTGGGGAGGCTGAGGCAGCAGAATCTCTTGAACCCAGGTGGCGGAGGTTGCAGTGAGCTAAGATGATGCCACTGCACTCCAGCCTGGGTGACAGAGCTAGACCCTGCCTCAAAAAATAAAAGAAAAAGGAGCGAGAGAGATTATGATCACATCGAGAGAGAAAAATCACATTCAAAAATGCATTCTGGCACAGTCTAGGTTATCGGAAGCTGCATGACACAAGCAAAAGGAATGGGACACTTGTCCATTTTGAGTTTCTTGTGATGCTTTGTCAATACTTTCAGAAGATGATTAACAATCATCCACTTCTGAAGACTCCATTGCCAAGAAAGAAAAGTAGACTGTCCATCAGCTTCTTGGATCCGAATATGGACGAACCCCAGGCATTCACTGTTTCACTCAGTCCTTCCACAGCTCATTGTGTTCACTTTTATCTTCCACTAACAGCAACGGGGACCACAGCCTCCATATCCACATATCCCTTCTCATCTCCAAACCTCACTCACTTCACTCTTCATTAACCAACTTGCTTTTAAAAGCAAGTCTAAAAACTTGCTTCATTTTATTATTGCTAAGTGTTATTTAACTTCATTATATGTCTTTCACACATTATTTCACTGTTCACATTTGTTGCAGTTAAAGGAAAACATAATTTGTATTCTGTAATGTTACTACACAAATAAACTAATGAGTTAATTTAGTGTTGAACAATTAGGCCATTGGTGTTTTAAAGGCTTTATATTAAGCAGAAAAATCTTTTATATATACATAGAGAAAATGGTTGGGGTTTTTAGATGTGCTGGGAATACATTATCATTTTTTTCCCATTTAATGTAATGACATACAAACTCCCATGATCTAAAATCCACTATGCAGCGTGTTTTTAGGAATGGATTAGACTCTCTGATGGATATCTGAACTAGGATACGAGATACTAGAAAGGATGAAGTCATACAGTCACCATATTGATGTGTATTTTAGGTTGTATTCCATTAGAAGGCAAATATGATTGACCATTAGTTATGCTAAGGTTGACCCCTACCTAGATTAGGGTGGTGACATTCTGATCACTCCATTTATAGTTAATGTTTTCCTTTGGGGACTAGAAGTAATCTGTGTGGTGTTACTTTGGTCCTATATGAATGTCTACAACAATCAGTCATCTATTGTTTTCGATGCCAAATGATAATCCTTGCCTGAATCACTAATTTATTGGAGTTTGTGAAATTATATTTCTTTTATTTCATTCACATGTATTAACTAGATGTGTACACATCCACTTAAGTTTAAAAAAAATGAAAAAGGCCGGGCTTGGTGGCTCATGCCTGTAATCCCAGCAGTTTAGGAGGGCAAGGTAGGCGGATGACTTGAGGCCAGGAGTTCAAGACCAGCCTGGCCAACGTGGCAAAACCCTGTCTCTACTAAAAATACAAAACAGATTAGCCAGGTGTGGTGGTGCATGTCTGTAATCCCCGCTACTCGGGAGGCTGAGGCACAAGAATCACTTGAGCCTGGGAGGCAGAAGTTACAGTGAGTTGAGACCATGCCACTGCACTCCAATCTGGGTGACAGAGCTCTGTCTCAAAAAAAAAAAAAAAAGTTAATAACATTTAAACAAAAGATATTAACTAGAATTCTGTGAAGGCTTTGCTCATCAACTAGGGCTATTTGGTTATCCTAAAATAAATTTTTAGTGAAAGAGCAAAATAAATGCTTTTTTCTTTTTTTTTTTTTTGAGACAGGGTCTGGCTCCGTCACCCAGGCTGGAGTGCAATGGGGCAATCTCGGCTCCCTGCAGCCTCAACCTCCTGGGCTCAAGCAATCCTCCTACCTCAGCCTCCTGAGTAACTGGGACCACAGGTATGCACCAACATGCCTGGTTAATTCTTGTATTGTTGTGTACGTGTGTAGACATGAGATTTAGCCACATTTCCCAGTCTGGTCTTGAAGTCCTGAGCTCAAGCAATCTGCCTGTCTCGGGCTCCCAAAGTGCTGCGATTACAGGCATGAGTCACTGCACCTGGCCTAAAATTTTAATTTTTTTAAATTACCAATTTTCAAAGTAAGGAGTTGTTTTAATAGTTGTCTCCAATGGTAATAAATGCGGCTTCTTGACTTCTTATTGTATCTTTATGAACTAATGAATTTTCATTGATTCAGTATATTCAATCCAAAATTATCATTATACTTTTAGTTGTCCAATTGTCACAACATTGTTCAGTGGGGACACCTTCACATGTGCTCCTGAGTCCTTTTGATGTGACATTATCTTCTAAAGTTTTCATTCTTTTTTTTTTTTTTTTAAGACAGAGTCTCTCTCTGTCGCCCAGGCTGGAGTGAAGCATACAATCTCAACTAACCTCTGCCTCCCCGGTTCAAGCGATTCTCCTACCTCAGCCTTCCGAGTAACTGGGGACTACAGGCGTGCACCACCACACCTGGCTAGTTGTTTTGAAATTTTAGTAGAGACGGGGTTTCACCGTGTTGGCCAGGCTGGTCTCATACTCCTGACCTCATGTGACCCACCCACCTCGGCCTCCCAAAGTGCTAGGATTACAGGCGTGAGCCGCTGTGCCCAGCCCTGCTTTCATGCTTCTTAACATGAAAAGGAGTCCCAGACTCACCTTGAAAAGTGCCTGCACTAGACCTGAAATCAGCAGTTTCCCAATGAGCCATATCTTGTTTTAATGTGGAATCGTATTAGAGAGCACAGCATGGACATTACAAATGCTCATTTCTTCTGGTCCATTTCAGTGGACAGGACCAGAAAACAAATTTTACATATATATGTGTGCATGTATATATATTATATTTAAAATATAGAGAGAGCTATATAATTTTTATATATTTTTTGAGACAAGGTCTCACTCTGTCTCCTAGGCTGGAGTGTGGTAGTGTGATCTTGGTTCACTGCAGCCTCATCTTCCTGGGTTCATGCCTCCTACCTCAGCCTCCCAGGTAGCTAGGACTACAGGCGTGGACCACCATGCCTGGCTAATTTAATTTTGTATTGTTTTGTAAAGGCAGAGTTTCACCATGTTGTCCAGGCTGGTCTCAAACTCCTGGGGTCAAGCGATCTGCCTTGCTTGGCCTCCCAAAGTGCTGGAATTATAGGCATGAGCCACAGGGCCTGGCCAGAATATATATATATATATATTTTGAGACAGAGTCTTACTCTGTCGCCCAGGCTGGAGTGTAGTGGAGTCATCTCGGCTCACTGCAAGCTCCTCCTCCTGGGTTCACGCCATTCTCCCACCTCAGCCTCACGAGTAACTAAAACTACAGGCACCTGCCACCACACCCAGCTGATTTTGTTTTTGTATTTTTAGTAGAGACGGGGTTTCACCATGTTAGCCAGGATGGTCTCGATCTCCTGACCTCATGATCTGCCCACCTTGGCCTCCCAAAGTGCTGGGATTACAGGCTTGAGCCACCGCACCCGGCCCAGAAAATATATCTTTAAAAACAATGGGTTAATATTGATTTTTCAATTCAGTTTTAACATTATCGTGTTTTCACTTAGCTTCTTTGATTACATAATTGTATCTTTTCGCTTGTACTAAAAATACTGAGTCCTGGCCGGCTGCGGTGGCTCATGCCTATAATCCCAGCACTTTGGGAGGTCGAAGCAGGTGGATCACCTGAGGTCAGGAGTTCAAGACCAGCCTGGCCAACATGGGAAAACCCTGTCTCTACTAAAAATAAAAAAATTAGGCATGGTGGCGGGTGCCTGTAATTCCAGTTACTTGGGAAGCTGAGGTGGTAGAATTGCTTGAACCCAGAAGGCAGAGGTTGCAGTGAGCCAAGATCACACCACTGCACTTCAGCCTGGGTGACAAGGAGACTCCGTATCAAAAAACAAACAAAACAAAAACAAAAACAAAAAACAAACAAAAAATCTAGTTCGTTACACTAATTTATGCCTATTTATGTCTCTTATGAGAAAATTGTATATTTTCAAAATTCCAGTACTGATAATACTACAAACAATATTACTTCTGAGAGTTTAAAATTTAGGAAAGTTTAATGTGTAAGGGTCTAAAGTTTAAAATTTTAGTTTCAGCTTTTTTATCCTTAAAATGCATCCTATTGGCTGGGAGCGGTGGCTCATGCCTGTAATCCCAGGACTTTGAGAGGCTGAGGCTGGTGGATCATGAGGTCAAGAGATTCAGACCATCCAGGCCAACATGGTGAAACGTTGTCTCCACTAAAAATACAAATGTTAGCTGGGTGTGGTGGTACACGCCTGTAGTCCCAGATACTCAGGAGGCTGAGGCAGGAGAATTGTTTGAACCTGGTAGGCAGAGGTTGTAGTGAGCTGAGATTGCGCCACTGCACTCCAGCCTGGCGACAGAGTAAGACTCCGTTTCAAAAAAAAAAAAAAAAAAGCATCCTATTAATGATGTAAAGTCTCTCTCTCTCTCTCTCTTTTTTTTTTGAGACAGAGTCTTGCTCTGTTGCCCAGGCTGGAGTGCAATGGCACAATCATGGCTCACTGCAGCTTTGACCTCCTGGACTCAAGTGATCTTCTCACCTCCTGAGTAGCTGGAGCCACAGGGGTGCACCACCAGGACTAGCTAGTTGTGTGTGTGTGTGTGTGTGTGTGTGTGTGTGTGTGTGTGTGGTGGCGGCGGGGGGCTTTTTGTTTGTTTGTTTGTTTTTGGTAGAGACTGCAGTCTCACTATGTTGTCCGGGCTGGTCTCGAACTCCTGTCCTCTTTTATTTTGGGGTTAGGTAATGGCATTACATGACTCAAAGTATACAAGGAGGAGTCTCAAAGCACATGGAGTCTTGTTTCTGTCTTGACCTCCTCAACTCCTCTCCCGTTTTTATTGTTTCTTGTTTATTCTAGCAGTGCCTGTTTTTACAAATACAATATTAGACCTGTCTTATTTCTTTGCCACCTCCACTCTTTCTCATAAAACATAGCACGCTGTATATCCTGTTCTGCACTTTACTTGTTTCACTCCACAGTATATACTGGAGATCCTTCTACATCAATATGTGGAGCCTCTGATTATTTTAAGAGTTAAGCAAATAAGAATAGTTTTATTTATTAACTTGGACCAGAACTATGTGCTTATAATATCAAATTTTTGATCAGACATTCTTAAAGTGTATAAATAGCTATTTCCAAATTTATTTCTCAATCTTTCTTTACATTGACTATATACACAAATTTTAATTTACACACTTATCTAGAGCATGTATATGTATGCATTTAACATTTTATTCAACCCATAACCATGGATTTTTTATTATCTATAAATAGCCAATGTCATCAAAAGACAAGCCCACTCCCCACCTTTTTTTTAGTGATGGAGTCTCACTATGTAGCCCAGTCTGGCTTTGAAATCCTAGGCTGCAGGGACCATCCCACTTCAGCCTCCCAAGTAGCTGGGATTTACAGATATGCCTCACCATGCACAGGTATAGGCCTCTTTTTTTTTTTTTTTTTTTTTTTTTTTTTTGAGACGAAGTCTTGCTGTGTCCCCCGGGCTGGAGTGCAGTGGTGCGATCTCGGCTCACTGCAAGCTCCGACTCCCGGGTTTACGCCATTCTCATGCCTCAGCCTCTTGAGTAGCTGGGACTACAGGCGCCTGCCACCACGCCTGGCTAATTTTTTTTTGTATTTTTAGTAGAGACAGGGTTCCACCATGTTAGCCAGGATAGTCTTGATCTCCTGACCTCGTGATCCACCTCGCCTCGGCCTCCCAAAGTGCTGGGATTACAAGCGTGAGCCACCGCACCCAGCCCACAACTGAAATTTTTAAGAATAACTCCCTGGCTGGGCGTGGTGGCTCACCCTGTAATCCCAACACTTTGGGAGGCCGAGGCGAGGTGGGCGGATCACCTGAGGTCGGAAGTTCGAAACCAGCCTGACCAACATGGAGAAACCCCATCTCTACTAAAAATATAAAAATTGGCTGGGCATGGTGGTGCATGCCTATAATCCCAGCTACTCGGGAAGCTGAGGCAGGAGAATTACTTGAACCCAGGAGGCAGAGGTTGCAGTGAGCTGAGATCGTGCCATTGCACTCCAGCCTGGGCAGTAAGAGCAAAACTCCATCTCAAAAAATAAATAAATAAATAAAAATAAGAACTCCCTAATATCATCAAATGTTCAGTCAGTGGTTGAGTCTACAGTTGTCTCACAAACGTCATGTTAAAAAGAGATCGAGACCATTTTTTTTAACACTATGATCCAAGCAAGGTCCACACATTATGGTTGGTTAATGTGTCTTTTATTTTTCTTAGAGACAGGGTCTTGCTCTGTCACCCAGGCAGAGTGCAGTGGTGCTATCATAACTCACTGTAGCCTCAAACTCCTGGGTTCAAGCCATCCTCTTGCTTATCCTCCTAAAGTGCTGGGATTACAGGAGTGAGCCACTGAGCCAGCCCTCTTTTAAACTGTAGGTTCCAATCCATCTCTTTTTTCCCTTGCAATTTTGTGTGTGTGTGTGTGTGTGTGTGTGTGTGTGTGTGTGTGTGTGTGTGTGTGAAGAAATGGGTTGTTTGTCCTTTAGAGTTTCTTATAGTCTTGATTTTGTTGATTGTACCACTTTGGTGTAATTTAATGTGTTTCCCTGCCCTCTGCATCATTTTCTGTAAATTGATAATTAGATCTTTTATTTTTTTAGGTTCTACAGAAATTTATTTATTTATTTATTTATTTATTTATTTATTTATTTATTTATTTATTTCCATAGGTTTTTGGGGAACAGGTGGTATTTGATTACATTAGTAAGTTCTTTAGTGATTTTTTTGGTTTGTTTTTGTTTTTTGAGACAGGTTCTCTCTCTGCCCAGGCTGAAGTGCAGTGGCCTGATCACAACTCACTGCAGCCTTCACCTCCTGCGGTCAGGTGATCCTTTCACCCTAGCCTCCCGAGTAACTGCGACTACAGTTGTGCACCACCATGCATGGCTAATTTTTGTATTTTTTATAGAGGCGGGATTCTGCCATGCTGCCCCGCCTGGTCTCGAACTACTGGGCTTAAGCTCTCCTCCTACCTTGGTCTCCCAAAGTGCTGGGATTACAGGCATAAGCCACTGCACCCAACCTATATTTTGTTTATTAAGAAATGATACTTGGATGGGCTTGGTGGCTCACACCTGTAATCCCAGCACTTTGGGAGGCCGAGGTGGCCGAATCCCCTGAGGTCAGGAGTTTGAGACCAGCCTGGCCAACGTGGTGAAACCTTGTCTCTACTAAAAATACAAAAATTAGCCAGATGCATTGGCATGTGCCTGTAATCCCAGCTACTCGGGAGGCTGAGGCAGGAGAATCACTTGAACCCGGGAGGCGGATTTTGCAGTGAAGCAAGATTGCACCACTGCACTCCAGCATGGAGGCCTGGAGGATAGAGCGAGACTCTGTCACAAAAAAAAAAAAAAAGAAAAGAATAAAAAGAAGTCAGGCCAGGCGCGGTGGCTCAAGCCTGTAATCCCAGCACTTTGGGAGGCCGAGATGGGCGGATCACGAGGTCAGGAGATTGAGACCATCCTGGCTAACATGGTGAAACCCCGTCTCTACTAAAAAAATACAAAAAACTAGCCGGGCGAGGTGGCGGGCACCTGTAGTCCCAGCAACTTGGGAGGCTGAGGCAGGAGAATGGCGTAAACCCGGGAGGTGGAGCTTTCAGTGAGCTGAGATCTGGCCACTGCACTCCAGCCTGGGCAGCAGAGCAAGACTCCGTCTCAAAAAAAAAAAAAAAAAAAAAGAATAAAAAGAAGTGATACTACAGTTGTGCTAAAAGAATAAGAATATATACACGGACATGGCCGGCTGGACATGGTGGCTCATGCCTGTAATCCCAGCGCTTTGGGAGACCAAGGTGGGCAGATCAAGAGGTCAGGAGATCAAGACCACCCTGGCTAACATGGTGAAACCCCGTCTCTACTAAAAGTACAAAAAATTAGCCAGGCATGGTGGCAGGTGCCTGTAGTCCAAGCTACTTGGGAGGCTGAGGCATAAGAATGACGTGAACCCGGGAGGTGGAGGTTGCAGTGAGCTGAGATGGCACCACTGCATTCCAGCCTGGGTGACAGAGTGAGACTCCATCTTGCAACAAAAAAAAAGAATATATACATTGACATTACAGACTGAGTAGTCATCACAATGTTCCCAATTCACAAGAAAGCAACAGTCAGAAAAATTAGAAAGATTTTTTGAAAAAAATTTAATCACAGCAGAATTTATTCACACACACAAAATTAAAGTTACAATCACAGTAAGTTTCCACATAGCTCATTTGTAGCCAAGCAAGGAAAGCCATTTATCAATAATGAGTTAATTAAATCATGTGATGCAGAAGCCAAAGAAGTATGTCCAGAGAAAATAAATTTGTTTAAGACTCTTATTCATCAAGAACAGCTGCTTGAAGAGTTGAGGACACTGGGATAAAAATCAATAATCAACTAAAAACAAGTCCAATGATTAAATGTGATTTTCCCTTGGCTCTTGATGAGTGGACAGATGCTACTGACACTGCTTAGCTGTTATTTATTCAAGGAGTCAATGTGAAGTTTGGAGTGAATGAAGAATAAGCTACTATCAATAGTACGTTTGGAACAATTACATAAGATAATACTTTCAAAAAAGTTGAGAAAACACTACTTCCATACAGCCTGAAGTGGAACCTACTAAGATGTGCTACAAGTGATGGTGGTAAAGGAAACGTTGTAGTGAGGCATATTTGCAAAGCATATGAAAATGCAAGGTGTTTAAAGCCTGTGGTTATTTGCTGTAATAACCATCAGTAGGTACACTGTGAAGAATATTTTAATTTATCATGTGTTATTGAACCAGTGTGTCAACAGTGAACTTCATTTGCATCTCGTGGTCTTAACATTGTCAATGCTTTGAACTGAATGTTTATATACCCCCAAAATTCATATGCTAACCCCTAATTCCAATATGATGGTATTTGGTGGTGTGGCCTTTGGGAAGTAATTAGGTCATGAGGGTGGATCTTTGTGAATGAGATTAGTATCATTATAAGAAGAGACACAAGAGAGCTTGCTTTTCTCTGCTCTCTGTCTTGTGAAAATATGAGAAGATAGCCATCTACATCTTGGGCTTTCCAGTCTCCAGAACTGTGAAAAATACGTGTTTGTTGTTTAAGCTACCAGTCTGTGTTAATTTGTTGTAGCAGACTGAACTAAAACAGTTTTTGTTAGAAATAGAAGTTGAATATCCTGACTTGTCCTACCATACAGCAGTTCATTGACGTAGTGGTGGCAAAGAGATGTTAAGATTTTCTTGAGCTCAGGGCTGAGATAGAAAATTTTCTGAACATGCCTTCAAACACATGTAATAGTTAAACTTTCTGTGTCAACTTGGATAGGCTATGGTGTCCAGTTCTTTGTTCAAACACTAGTCTAGATATTGCTCTAAGGGTATCTTGTAGATATAATTAACACTTATAATCAACTGACTTTAAGTAAAGTAGATTACCCTTGATGATATGGGTAGGACTCATCCAATTAGTCAAAAGCCTTAAGATCAAAGACTGAGGTTTCCTGGAAAAGAAAGTATTCTGCCTCAAGACTGTAACATTGAAATTCTGCCTGAGTTTCCATCCTGCTGACCTGCCCTACAAATTTCAGACTTGTCAGCCCCCACAATTGTGTGAGCGAATTCCTTAAAATAAATATTTTTTAAAAACTTTTATTTTAAGTTTAGGGGTACATGAGCAGGTTTGTTATACAGGTAAACTGTGTGTCACCAGGGGTTTTGTGTACAGATTATTTACTCACCCAGGTAATAAACATAGTACCTGATAGGTATTTTTTCTTATCTCCTTCCTCCCACCCTCCACATTCAAGTAGGCCTCAGTGTCTAGTGCTCCCCTCTTGGTGTATGTGTTCTCATTGTTTAGCTACCACTTACAAGTGAGAACATGGCCTCGATGAATTTAATCTAAAATTACAAGGTAAAAAGGTACTTATTGTGAAACTTATACTACAGTAAATTTATTCAAGTTGTTTGAATCACAGGTAAGGTTAAGCTACTTTATATATTTCCTGTCATCAAAAGCTAAAACAAGAACCAAAATCTCCATTCCCATACAAAATTTGCAGCAGATATATTTTCTGAGCTCAAACCACAGTTCTAGCAGGTTTTTTGGTCCTCAGTGCAAGTGCAAAGGAAATTTCTATATTTCAGGCAGGGCTTGGGGGCTCATGCCTATAATCCTAGCACTTTGGGAGGCCCAGGCAGGCAGATCACTTGATCCCAGGAGTTTGAGACCAGCCTGGCCAGGGTTTCTGTAGAAACCCTGTCTCTACAAAAAATACAAAACTTAGCTATGGGTGGTGGCACATACCTACAGTCCCAGCTACTTGGGAGGCTGAGACAAGAGGATCACTTGAACCCAGGTGGTCGAGCTGCAGTGAGCTGAGATCACACCACTGCACTTCAGCCTGGATGACAAAGTGTGACCCTGTTTCAAAAAAAAAAAAAATTCTATATTTCATTTAACTGTGCAATTGAGGAGCTTCTACCTAACCCTCATTTGGAGGTGATTAACCTAAAATGTAATGATATGCTAAAAGGAAAGGATCAAGAAAAGTATATGTATTAGCCTGTTTTCGTGATGCTGATAAAGACATACCTGAGACTGAGAAGAAAAAAATGTTTAATTGGACTTACAGTTCCACATGGCTGAGGCCTCAGAATCATGGTGGGAGGTGAAAGGCACTTCTTACATGGCGGAGGCAAGAGAAAATGAGGAAGATGCAAAAGTGGAAACCCCTGATAAACCCATCAGATCTTGTGAGACTTATTCACTACCACAAGAATAGGACAGGAAAGACCAGCCCCCATGATTCAATTACCTCTCCCTAGGTCCCTCCCACAACATGTGGGAATTCTGGGAAATACAATTCGAGTTGAGATTTGAATGGGGACACAGCCAAACCATATCATTCCACCCTTGGCCCCCACTTGCTTCATGTCTTCGTATTTCAAAACCAATTATGCCTTTCCAACAGCCTCCAAATGAGTCTTAACTCATTTCAGCATTAACCCGTAAGTCCACAGTCCAAAGTCTCATCTGAGACAAGGCAAGTCCCTTCCACCTATGAGCCTGTAAAATCAAAAGTAAGCTAGTTACTTCCTGGATACAGCTGGAGTACAGATACTAGGTAAATATAATCATTCCAAATGGAAGAAATTGGCCAAAATAAAGGGGTTACAGGGTCCATGCAAGTCCGAAATCCAGCAGGACAGTCAAATTTTAAAGCTCCAAAATGATCTCCTTTGACTCCAGGTCTCACATCCAGGTCATGCTGATGCATAAGGTGGGTTCCCATGGTCTTGGGCAGCTCTGCCCCTGTGGCTTTTCATGGTACAGCCTCCCTCCCACTGCTTTCACAGGCTAGAGTTGAGTGTCTGTGGCTTCTCCAGGCACACGGTGCAAGCTGTCAGTGAATCTACCATTCTGGGGTCTGGAGGAGAGTGCTCTCTTCTCACAGCTCCACTAGGCAGTGCCCCAGTAGGAACTTCGTGGGGGTCTCTGACCCCACATTTCCTTTCTGCACTACCCTAGCAGAGGTTCTCCATGAGGGCCCTGACCCTGCAGAAAACTTCTGCCTGATCATCCAGGCCTTTCCACACATCTTCTGAAATTTAGGTGGAGGTTCCCAAACCTCAATTCTTGACTTCTGTGCACCTGCAGGCTCAACACCACATGGAAGCTGCCAAGGCTTGGGGCTTCCACCCTCTGAAGCCACAGCCCAAGCTGTACATTGGCCCCTTTCAGCCATGGCTGGAATTGCTGGGACACAGGACACCAGGTCCCTAGGCTGCACACAGCATGGGGATCTTGAGCCCAGCCCACGAACCACTTTTTCCTTCTGGGCCTCCAGGACTGTGATGGGAGGGGCTGCTGTGAAGGTGTCTGACATGGCCTGGAGATAGTTTCCCCACAGTCTTGGGGATTAACATTAGGCTCCTTGCTACTTATGCAAATTTCTTCAGTAGGCTTGAATTTCTCCTGAGAAAATGGGTTTTTCTTTTCTATCACATTGTCAGGCTGCAAATTTTCCAAACTTTTATGCTCTGCTTCCCTTATAGAACTGAATGCCTTTATCAGTATCCAAGTCACCTCTTGAATGCTTTGCTCCTTTGAAATTTCTTGTACCAGACACCCTAAATCATCTCTCTCAAGTTCAAAGTTCCACAAATCTCTGGGGCAGGGGCAAAATGCCACCAGTCTCTTTGCTAAAACATAGCAAGAATAACCTTTGCTCCAGTTCCCAACAAGTTCCTCATCTCCATCTGAGACCATCTCAGCCTGGATCTTATTGTCCATATTGCTATCAGCATTTTGGGCAAAGCCATTCAACAAGTCTCTAGGAAGTTTCAAACTTTCCCACATTTTCCTGTCTTCTTCTGAGCCCTCCAAACTGTTCCAACCTCTGCCTGTTATCTAGTTCCAAAGTCACTTCCACATTTTCGGGTATCTTTTCAGCAGCATCTCACTCTACTGTTACCAATTTACTGTATTAGTCTGTTTCCATGCTGCTGATAAAAACATATCCCAGACTGAGAAGAAAAAAAGGTTTAATTGGACTTACAGTTCCACATGGCTGGGGAGGTCTCAGAATCACAGCAGGAGGTGAAAGGCAGTTCTTACATGACGGTGGCAAGAGAAAATGAGGAAGAAGCAAAAGCAGAAACCCCTGATAAACCCATCAGATCTCGTGAGACTTATTCACTATCATGAGAATAGCACAGGAAAGACTGGCCCCCATGATTCAATTACTTCCCCCTAGATCCCTACCACAACACAGGGGAATTCTGGGAGATACAATTCAAGTTGAGATTTGAATGGGGACACAGCCAAACCATATAAGCATATAATAGAATTTTATAAAGCCTTCCAAGTAATGAATATACCCAATCAAAACCAGATGGTCTTGGATTGATATCAGTATTTGGCAATACCTACCTTTGTAAAGACATTTTCAAAGATGAAATATGTAAAATCTCATTGTAGATCAGCATTAACAGATGAATATTTAGAGCCAGACGCAGTCACTCATGCCTGAAATCCCAGCACTTTGGGAGGCCCAGGCGGTCAGGAGTTCGAGACCAGCCTGGTCAACATGGCGAAACCCCATCTCTACTATAAATACAAAACTTAGCCAGGCATGGTGGCATGTACCGATAGTCCCAGCTACTCAGGAGGTTGAGGCGGGAGAATCGCTTGAACCTGGGAGGCAGAGGTTGCAGTGAGCTGAGATCACGCCACTGCACTCCAGCCTGGATGACAGAGTAAAACTGTGTCTCAAAAAAAAAAAAAAAAAAAGGATGAACATTTGCAATTGACTTTGATGATGAGGAACACTAAATTTGAACCCCAATTAATCAGCAAATCTGTATTACAAAAATATTGCATTCAATTATTACTTTTTTTATTTTGTCAAAGCATACTCACCCTTCTCACCATGTGATGTCCTGCACCACCTTGGGACTCTGCAGAGTCTGCATCAGCAAGAAGGCACTCACCAAATGCACCCTCTTGACCTTGGACTTCCAGCCTCCAAAAATGTAAGAAATATTGTTTCTTTATAAAACAAATTTGTCAATGACAATTTATGGAAATTTGTTTTATTTTTAAAGTACTTATATAATATCCTTGATTTTCTTTCTTGGCATGCAAAGCCTAAAATGTTTACTATTCGATCCTTCATAGAATAAGTTTGCCAACCCCCGATCTAGAAGAACACCTGATACATGCATCTTGGATAACTTATAGTGATTTCTACAAAACTCTTCTTTTTTTTTTTTTTTTTTTTTTTTTTGAGATGGAGTCTCACTCTGTCACCCAGGCTGGAGCACAGTAGTGCACGGCTCACTGCAACCCATGCCTCCCCGGTTCAAGTGATTCTCCTGCCTCAGCCTCCCGAGTAGCTGGGATTACAGGCACCCACCACCACGCCCAGCTAATTTTTGTATTTTTAGTAGAGACGGGGTTTCACCATGTTGGACAGGCTGGTCTTGAACTCCTGACCTCAAGTTGTCTACCCATTTTGGCCTCCCAAAGTGCTGGGATTACAGTCATGAGCCACTATGCCTGGCCTATACAAAACTCTTGATCCACTCTGAAGTTCTTTTATTCCTGTCTTCCACTCATTAAATTATCTCTAATTCAATTCCTCAAGCCAAAACTTTACAGATCTTTATTTTTTTTTTAACTTTCCCATAATCTCTATATTAATCCATCGGAATATCCTGTCAGCTCTGCCCCCAAATACAGTAGCTTTAATTCATCTAGTTCTCTATCTGCTGCCTTTACCCATCTCTTGTCTGCACTACTAAAATGGTCTGATTGGTCTCCCCACTTCCACCCTTGCCCCCTAATGAGCCAATATTCACTCTAGCTAGAAGGAATCTCTCTAAAATGTTAAAAGGTTGTTACTCCCCTACTTAAAACTTTTTATTGTCTTCCCATTGCACTTCCAAAGCCAAATTCTTTATCATGATGTCAAAGGCTCTATATGACCCAGCTGCATCCTACCTCTTCAACCACATCTTTTCCCTCTTTCCCTGTAGCTCTAGGTCCACTGGTCTCCTTGTTAAGCAAACCATTCTTTTTCTCTTTCTTGGCTTGTGCATCTGTTAAACGCTTTAGTAAACCATCTTCTCCCTTTTCTTTGCATGTCTGGGCCTTTATTTCCCCTTTGAATATTAGATTAATGTACATAGTATGCCCTCCTTTTCTGTTGTTCTCCTCCTTATCTAGTTTATTTTATTTATAGCACTGGAGTGTAAGCTTATGAGAACAGGCACTGCCCGGGCATAGTGGCTTACAGTTATAATCCCAGCACTTTGGGAGGCCAAGGCAGGCAGATCGCCTGAGTAGCCCAGGAGTTCGAGACCAGCCTGGGGAGCATGGCAGGACCCCATCTCAATTAAAAAATAATAAATATGGCCGAGTGTGGTGGCTCACGCCTGTAATCCCAGCACTTTGGAAGGCTGAGGCAGGTGGATCACTTGAGGTCAGGAGTTTGAATCCAGCCTGGCCAAAATGGTGAATCCTTGTCCTACTAAAAATACAAAAATTAGCTGGGCATGGTGGCACACGCCTGTAATCCCAGCTACTCAGGAGGCTGAGGCAGGAGAATTGCTTGAACCTGGGAGGCGGAGGTTGCAGTGAGCCTCGATGGCGCCATTGCACTCCAGCCTGGGCAACAAAGCAAGACTCTGTCTCAAATAATAATAATAATAATAAATTAATAAATAAAAAGAACAGGGACTGATCATTGTGCCTAGAGCAGTGCCCACACATGAGTAACACTAGGTAGTTGGCATGTATGTTTTTTTCTCAACTTTTATTTTTTATTTTAATGGCTGCTCCATAGACAGAGCAGGGCTATTCCATAGGCAGAACAGACTAAACTTTTATTTTAGATAGAGGGGGTACATATGCAAGTTTGTTACATGGGTATATGGCACTCAGATACCGAGTGGAGTACCCAATAGATAGGCTTTCGACTCACGCCCCCTTCCAAATGCAATTACTTATTGAATAAAGGAAATTGAAAAATATGGGGAATTAAGAGCTATCAGAGCACATAGCAGAGGTCCTACCCTGGTCCCACGGTCAAGATTTCTAGATGAAGTGAGGTTTAAACTAGTATCTGAAGAGCAGGAATTATTCCACTGACGGGAAACTATACTAGGTAGAGAGATGAGCATGAGAAGCAGGAAAAGCCAAAGCCTGGGACCAGTAACTGGGACCAGATCACTTGGACCTCATGAAAGAGCAAGAGGAAGCCAATGAAAGGTTTAAGCTGGAGAGTGGTGAAAGATTAATTTTTGCTTTAGAAAGATTACTCTGGTCCTAGTGCATAGGGTGAAATACAGAGGGAAACAAGACAGGCGACAAAGAATCAGTTAGGAGGTTGTAGTGGCAGAAGTGGGTAAGGAGTGCATCAATGTGAAATATTTAGGAGATAGCTTTGGTAGGACAGGTATGGGAGGTGAGAGAGCTGCTGGCAAGGAACCCTCCCAGGTTTCAACCTTAGGCATTTGGGTTGATGAGGGAACCATTAACAAATCTGGAAACAACAGAGGAGAGCTGGCTAGAGGTGGGGTGGAGTACTTTAGACATGTTGAGCTTGAGATGTCTATGGCATATGGCTGGTTTAAACGTCTTGTCTCTTAAAGAGATCATCCAAAGTTCAAGCCCCTATGATGCCTTCTGCTCTTTTCTTCAGTGTCTGGTATACAGCAGGCATTCATTGGTGAAAAAAGAAAGGAAAGAAGGAAGAAATCCAAGTGGGTTTGGGGCCCAGTAAAACTAGAGGTATAAAATTAAAGGTTGGCTGGGTGTAGTGGCTCATGCCTATAATCCCAGCACTTTGGGAGGATGAGGCAGGCAGATCACCTGAGGGCAGGAGTTCGAGACCGGCCTGGCCAACATGATGAAACTCCGTCTTTACTAAAAATACAAAAATTAGCCAGGCATGGTGGCAGGCGCCTATAATCCCAGCTATTTGGGAGGCTGAGGCAGGAGAATCGCTTGAATCTAGGAGGTGGAAGTTACAGTGAGGTGAGATGGCACCATTGCACACCAGCATGGGCAGCAAAGCAAGACTTCCGTCTCAAATAATAATAATAAAATTTAAAGAAATACATTAAATTACAGGTCACCACTATTTAAATGGTTCAACTCGGAAGAGTGGATAAAGTCACCCAGGAATTTCAACATAGTTCTGCATGGGGGGAAAAAAAAATCACCCCAGAGTGTGTAAATTTAGAAGAGGGCATAAAGGACCCTGAAGAACTGTAGCATTTATGAGATAGGTAATGATAATGATAATATGTAATCCTTACTAAATACTATGTGCCTCATTTCTAATTTTGTTGAAAATATTTTATCCCTTCACTAGAAATGTTTCCATTTCACCTAGAAATCTCCCAATTATTAGGTCAGGCTAGGACCTCTGCTATGTGCTCTGATAGCTCTTATTTCCCCCTATCTTGCAATTTCCTTTATGATGAATGTGATCCCTCCCTGGGAGAACTGATCGCAGTAAAGGTGTGGGGAACTGATGACTAGTGGCCTCACTCATAGTAACAGCTAACACTTACTGAGTGATTACCATGTGCAAGGCAATGTTCTAAGTATTTTACATGGATTAATTCTCACTACTCTATGAGCACGGTTAAATGTAATGAGGAACTACAGAGACAGAGAGGGTAAAGATAAAGGAGAGAAGTGATAATTAAAAGAGCAAAGGCTCTGGGAATGGGGCTATCCTTTGACAATAGATTGGACATCTCCTCCACCGCATCTTCTGAAGGACAGAGGCAGAGAGGTAACAAGTTTATTTGTGTAAACCAAAATCTTTAATTTCTGCACTTGTTTTCTGTATAATACCTACAAACAAAAAAAGAAAAACTCTAACAAGCTATTGTAATTGGTTTAATACCAGTAAGGACAAAGTGTCATGGGTATTAAGGAGAGTCAGGAAACAATTCTGCCTTACATACAGCAGGCAGAGGTGGAAGTTGGGCAACTTCAGCATATATTGAACACCCACTAAGTAGCAAGTACACCTGAGGCTTTGGGATCCCAAAATGTGTAACATATGGAGATTGTCCGGTGTGTCTCTGTTGCTGTGGCCTGGCCAGAACCCATTCTCCACTCTTCTGCCCTAGGACTTCAATTGCCTTTGAAGATTCCATGCCCACTTTGCTGCCATCTTGATGGACTATATGATCAAGGTGCTCTGGCCAGAGGGTGGTCATGAGGATTAAGTTCTTTCCCTGGGAAATTTTATCTTGAGATGAGTGACACAAGAAACAAGAATGGGTCATCATCCCAAACCGTATGCCTTGGAGTTCCTGCTCCATGGACCCCCAACACTGACCCAGGTCTTATCCTTCTGATGGCTGGTCCTTTGGCCCTTCTTTCAATTCCAGGAGCCACCCCACATCCTGCCATAAATTCCTGTTCTGATGAGGTTAATCAGAGCCAGCCTCCAGTGCTTGCAACCAAAGGATCCTGGCCAATGGATATAGCCACCCACAGAATATGTGTCAAGAATAGGTGATGGATGGGACTGTAGCAGATCCAAGATAGGTTGACTCCTCCTCATCCCCTTTCCCAATATGTTCACAGTCCTTATCATGGGGATGGGATCATGGCGTGGCTCTTTTGAGACGCTGACAAATCCCAGCTAGAATTTACCTTCTTAGCCACAGTCACATTTTTCAGACCCTTCTGAGCGCCATACCTCGTAACTTTCAGAAACAAACTTTGGGGAAGGCTATCACCCCGGCCCTATACTTTTCACTTCAACTCCTCTGTTTACCATCTCCATGTCAGTTCAGCCATCCACACCCATGACCACACTGTGGCACATGGAAGTTGTGTTTGTTTAACTTCTGCTGACCTAGAAAAGGTCTTTACTTAGCTTTCTTTGTGGCATTCAAGCGGTTTGTACTGCCCACTATCATCAACTTATCCTATCACATTGTAATAGCTTGTCTATCTTTGGTAATACCTGTGAACCCTTTGAGGGCAGTGTATTAATCAGGGTTTAGCATAGTGCTTTGTACTGAATGTTTGTAGAACAACCATCCAAACATACAGAATACAGGAAGTTGGGGAATATTATAAAGATCATGTGAACCAGCCAGGTGCAGTGGCTCAGGCCTGTAATCCCAGCACTTTGGGTGGCTAAGGCAGAAGTATCACTTGAGCTCGGGAGTTCAAGACCAGCCTGGGCAACACAGTGAGACCTTGTCTCTAAAATAATAATAATAGACTGCGTGCAGTGGCTCAGGCCTGTAATCCCAGCACTTTGGGAGGCCCAGGTGGGCAGATCACCTGAGGTCAGGAGTTCAAGACCAGCCTGGCCAACATGGTGAAACCCTGTCTCTCCTAAAAATACAAAATTAGCCGGGCATGGTGGCACACACCTGTAGTCCCAACTACTTGGGAGGCTTAGGCAGGAGAATCGCTTGAACCCAGGAGGCAGAGGTTGCAGTGAGCCAAGATCATGTCACTGTACTCCAGCCTAGGCGACAGAGCAAAACTCCGTCTCAAAAAGTAAATAAACAAATAATAATAAAAAGATAATGTGAGCCAACCTCTTCTAAAAAGGAAAACAAAACCAGTTAGGTGGTCCACACCACCCTACCAAAAAAAGTGCTAGTTTAGATTTTAAAAGGTAAGGCAGACCAGGAGCAATGGCTCACGCCTGTAATCCCAGTACTTTGGGAGGCTGAGGCGGGCAGATCATGAGGTCAGGAGATCGAGACCATCCTGGCTAACCCGGTGAAACCCCATCTCTACTAAAAATACAAAAAAATTAGCCAGGTGTGGTGGCGGGTGCCTGTAACCCCAGCTACTCAGGAGGCTGAGGCAGGACAATCGCTTGGACCTGGGAGGCAGAGGTTGCAGTGAGCCTGCGATTGTGCCACTGCACTCCAGCCTGGGGGACAGAGTGAGACTGTCTCAAAAAAAAAAAAAAAAAAAGTAAGGCAACCTACTCAAGGTTATTAGGTAACAGGTTAGGGCCTAAGTCCAGAAGAGTGTTCTTGGCACCAGTGTGAAACCATCCCATTCCTTCCCCATCAACATAACCTAGCCGCCCAAGGCTCTGCAGCTCCGTTCTCACATTCTCTCCCACACAAATTACTCAATCCAGTCCACTGTCAGTTTAGGTTTCAGGGCACAGTTTATTCAAAAATTTTAAGTAACTGCAAGTCCCACACCCGATTCCAATATCTATCCTCTCCATATCTCCACAGAGGGGCTATCATATGTGGGTGGGATGGGAAAGGAAGAGATATGGTCCTATTATGCAAGTTACTCGCCAGCCTTCAGCTTGTGCTGTCCCAAACCTGAGTCTCTCTGACCAAGGCAACTTGTTCAGAGAGCAGTGGTGCCACCCTGAGAGCACTTTAGGACAGTGCCATCTCCTGAGATCACTAGTCACATTCCAGTCATTGTGACCAATATATGAGTTATCAGTGGTGGTCAAAGGTAGACCAGAGGCACAGGCTGTTGAGGGAATACCCTCTATTAAAGAAGGTTCTAAGAATGAAACATGGAATGCTCAACTTGTTAAAGTGCAACTACAACATTAAAAAAGTGTCAGAAAGGTGTCTACTGGTGAGAAAGCAGGTACAATCTGAGGGGCTCCTGGAAAGATACAATTTTAAAAGTACACAAAAGGAATTCTGCTTAAATCATTCCAGCAATGAGAGAGAAAAAAGTTTAGAGCTTAGCCTCTGAATTACTCGAGCTCTAAATCAAATGTATCTCTAGGTGGAGACCAACTCCTTTAATTCCTCGTGGAGACGGAATAAAACATTTACCACTGTCTTTTGCTCTAATTCTTCTCTCACTGAATAACTGAAAATCTGGTTTCCTTAATGGACATCAGCACTACAAAAATGTCTACCATGGGCAAGTGATCAACTTAAGTATGAATGGCCTATAAACCGCTTTCCTGCAGGGTTGGCTAGCCAAAACCTGGAGTGGGATGAGAAATTTGAGTTTCCACATCTGCCAGGCTGAGAGGCCCATATCTAAGAACAAGAGGTCCATAATGTATCAATCTATCTATTCTCTTGGCATGATTACAAGATCCATGACTAGTGTGCCATGGTAGTGAGGGAAAAGTATCCATCAGCAGCAGTGGTTATTTCGTTCTAGAAGCTAGTATATAGCCTCAGCAGTCACTTGTAAGTCCAGTGGGCGGTGGCCCAGCCCTGGCCCTTGCACAGGTCCCGGTGGCGGAGAAAACAGGCATGGACTCGGAACCGACGGCCACAGTGGGGACAGGCATGCAGGGCTCCAGCATGGGTCTTCATGTGCTCTGTCAGATGGTGCTTCAGCTTGAAGCGCTTGTTGCAAATGCCACAGCCAAAAGGCCGAAGGCTGAAGGTCAGCATGATGTGCCGGTCACGCTTTGGCTTCACTGCAAACCGCTTCCCACACAGGCAACCAAAGCGTTTTCCATCTGCAGGGGGTGTCCCCCCTAGCTTCACAGGCCCATGCACGGCCTGGCCTGCTCCCCCAGGTCCTCCTCCCCCTGACAGGATTTCATTCCCATGAAGATCCACTGGTTTCCAGGATGGACCCCCTCCCCCAGATGTTGGCCCTGCCCCTGAAGGCAACAAGAACCCTAGCTCCCCATTCCCTTCAGTGTCCCCTCCAGAAAACACTTTGGTTTCCTCCTTTGCTCCTCCAGGCTGAGTTCCACTTCCTGATATCTCCTCCTTAGGCTCGAAGGGTTCCTGCTTAATGTAGAAGATTTTGGGGGGCAGTGCAGTAGGAGGGGCAGGAAGCTCAACTGGTGCACTCTCACCCTCTGGAAGCTTTCGGGGAGTAGCAGTCACGGGCAGTGGGTGGGGTCCATGAGGACGGGGAAAAACCCCTGATACTCTCTGGGGCCGAGGAGTCTGAGAGAGTGTGGCTGACCCCTGGTCCTCATCATCATCTTCTTCCTCCTCCTCCTCTTCTTCTTCTACCTGAATTTGCAGCACTTCTCCCAGTTCACTTCCCTCCCCTCCCACAGGGCTCTCAGTGGAAGCAGGGCTTTCAGTGGAAGCAGAGGACTGTACTGGGGTCTGGAAAGGCGAAGAGCGAATGCACCAGCCTCCTGTAGAGGATGTAGTGGAAAGAAGGGCATGGTAGGAGTTTGCTCCACGGGCTGAAATTCCACCACCTGAAGTTTCTAATTCTCTAAGAATCTCTGAGCACTGATCTACTACTTGCCACATTTGAAGGCCACTGGCCACAAGGAGATGAGCAGGAAGAGCATCCAGTGGCAGGCGGAGACGCCCTGAATAAATGAGCTGGAGCAGCCCTTCGAAGGCATCGGCTTCAATGACACTCGGCAGAGTGAGACGAGGTGCATCCCCCAGAAGCAGCTTGTCATGGAAGTAAGGAGAGGCAGCAGCCAACACTGCTTTATGAGCCCTAAGTTCCCGGCCCTGCACCAGGAGGGACACATCACAGAACTTTCCCTCTAGCCTATGGCGGTTCAGAGATTCCAGTAGCGATGAGCTATGCTGCGGGAACTCGATCTGGATTGTCCGTGGGGCTGGGTTGCAGGTCGGGGAGGCGGGTACGGGCGGCAAAGGCGTTGGGGTTTCCATGGCCTCCTCGAAGGTGAGAAGAATTGGGAAGAGGAGAGGGGCCTGGGGGTAGACTCCACGCGGGATGAAGGCTGCAGAGGAAAAAGATGGAGGTCACAGAAGCCCTGGATAAAGGGAGTAACATCTCTTCAAACAACCTCCTCCCCCCACGAGCAATAACTGGAAACTTTTAAGTCAGTGGCGGTTTCTGCAAATCAGTCCCGCACACCAAGAAAGCAAAAACAAACAAACCACCACCACCACCACCAGACACCAACCGGGGTTGTAACTTCCAGCCCCTGTGGAAGATGCGAAGGAGGTCCAGCCACGAGCCTGCCTTCACCTGCGCAGAACAGCTCCTGCCCCGCCGCTCCGTTCCGCCTCACAGTGCCCACAGAGGCCTGCTCCCGGGAAACCGCGGTCACCCGGACACCGTGAGTCCCGGCCCGGCTGTCTTTCCCGCCGACACGCCCCCGCCGTTACACACGCGGCGCTGCCCTCGCAGCTACAGTGCCGCTACAGCTCCGTCCCGGGCCGGAAGCCGCCGCCTCCCCGCCGGACGCCGTCGCGAAGTGCGGCGGGCGGAGCTAGAGGCGTAGCCAATCGAGGAAGGGCAGCCTACAAGCCTCGTGTTGATTGGTTACCGCAGACCAGGAGGGCGGTGCTAGTAGGAGGGCGCTGGCCCAGGGTGCCAGCGCATCGGGCGTCCGGGGTAGCTGCCGAAGTCCTCGCCGCTACAGAGGACCGAGAGCCAGGTCCCAGGAGAGAACAGCCCGGTCGGAGGGGGCGGGCCGTCAGCCGCCCCGGAAAGCTGCGTTTCCCGGTGATTAAGTGTAGCACCCGCCCCCGGTAGGTCCTGAGAGGGGCAAGATTAGTTGGGCACTTACCATGTGGGCCTGGCACTTGCCCACGTCACCTTGTGTCCTCCCACCGGCCCTGCGAGGATGGGGGTTGCCGTCCTCAGTTTCCAGGCGGGGGCAACGGGCTGGAAGCGTCACTCAGTTGATAGTAGTGGACCTGGGACTGGAACTCAGATTTGCTAAGGAACTAGGCAGGTTCTTTCCTCTGTTCTGCACGGGACCATTGAAACCAGCAATTAAAGAAACCTTATTTCTAGGTGATTTTTATTTTTATTTTATTTTTTATTTTTTTGAGACGGAGTCTCGCTCTGTCGCTCGGGCTGGAGTGCAGTGGCCGGATCTCAGCTCACTGCAAACTCCGCCTCCGGGTTTACGCCATTCTCCTGCCTCAGCCTCCCGAGTAGCTGGGACTACAGGCGCCCGCCACCTCGCCCGGCTAGATTTTTGTATTTTTTAGTAGAGACGGGGTTTCACCGTGTTAGCCAGGATGGTCTCGGTCTCCTGACCTCGTGATCCGCCCGTCTCGGCCTCCCAAAGTGCTGGGATTACAGGCTTGAGCCACTAAAAGAGATAAATGTGGATATATACATGAACTCTTTTATCAGATAACGCCGCTATTCCTGGCCTCGGACTAAGTGACACAGTGGTGAGGGGAGAGTTAGATTGAAGAAGTTTGGCCAGTGCAAAACTCCTGCTCTAAAATATAAAAAATCTCATTGGGAGGGGAGAGTAACATTTTATGAGGACCGTGTGGCATCAGGTGGGGATGTACGGTTTTCCTCTCAGGCTGTCAGCTTCCTTTCAGAAAGCAGATCTTACCATACAGGTCTGTCTGGCGAGCCCTGCCTAAGAAAGTCGGCACAGCGATAAAAGAACAATCTCCGTTTATTAAACATGTTTTTTTCTGTTTCACCACACACTCCAGAAAAAAAGGAAATGGGGCTGGGAGTGGAGAAAAGGGGACAGCAAGGGGGGATAGATAAGGCTGGGAGTGGGGTGGGGAGGGAGAACGAGAAAACAAAATAAAACAGGTAGGAAGAGCATCTCCCTACCCTTAAGGTGGTGGGTGGGGAGGGAAGCAGAGGGGCGGGGGGGGAGGGGGCCAGGAAGCTCTGTACAGAAGGGTTGCCCCCAGCCCACACACACACACCCCGGATATGTACAGTACAAACCCCAGATAATTACAACAGCCAAAGAAGAGAGAAGGAAGGTTGGGGAGGATCCAGGGCTAGGGCCTGAGGTGGGGAAAGGGCACAGGGATAAAATTTCACATATTTACAACTTTTATATAAGTATAAATTTGGCCCCGGCTGGGTGTATGTGTAGGGGGATGGGACTGAAGGGAAACTGTCCATACAAAAGAAAGAGGAGTAGAATCTAGGAGAGTCTCAATACCAAACGCAAAAGGATGAAGGGGGCAAGGCTGGGTAGGGGACAGCAGTCAGGGAAGAGGGGGTGCCAAGGAGGGGCTTCTCCCCTCCCATGGCCTACCCACCCCAAACCCCATCCATCCTACCTCCCCTATCCCGCCAGAGAACTATGTACAGAGAAACACCGAAAAATCGCGGAGCTGGCGGGAGGGAGGGAGGTGGAAGGAGATTGGGAGGGGGAGGATGAGAGGGAAGCCCAGCCCCGTCCTACCTCCCCCAGGGGACAGAGTCATGGAAGGGGGCCCCCCAACACCCCTCCTCCAACACAGGTCCCCCCACCCCGGGGGGAGAGAGACATGGCTTTTCCTAGAGTAAGTTCCCCCCTCCCCCTGGGAGTAGAGACCAAGAAGAGAGAAGGGAGCGGCAGGGGGGACTGTGTGTCAGAGTAGGACAGATCAACTAGCCTGTCCTCCCAACATACACACCCTCCTAAACCCTGACCCCTCACCCTAACCTCAATTCCACCCCACCCAACACACTGGGGGAGGGGGGGGCATAAGCCCCCTCACCCCGCTCTGGGACCAGCCGAGAGCAGATCAGGTGTGGGGAGAAGGGGAGACAACTCCCATTCCCCCCTTGCCGCCCCCTCCCTGCCCCGGTGGCCCCCTCCACCCCATCTGGGTTCTGGGTGGGGAGGGAGTAAATTTAAGAGGGGTAGGAGGAGAAGGAGTTTGTGCGTGCTGAGCCCCCCCAGACGCTCCTGAGAAATCAAGGGGTAATAGGGCCCCCTCACCTGGGGTCCCCTCCCCATAACAAGGGGGGCAGGGGAGGCCAAAATGGGGCGGTGGAGGGGAGTTAGATTGTCAGCTCTGGTTACTGCTAAAAAAATCACCCTGAAGTTGAAAGTTTGGAGGTGCCACACCCCCAGGGTGGGGGTGAGGGTCTGTCCCCCAGTGCTCAGGGGAACGATGAGGCAGAGGATGGGGATAGCACCCCGGAGTGAAGGGGTCTGTGTGGGGTAGGCGGTGTCCTGGGGCAAGGGTCCCTGGGGGTCAAAGAGAGGGCAGCACCCCAATGGGAAGGAAAAGGGGGCAGCTGAGGGTCCCCGCTCTCCCTCCTGGAAATGGTGCAGTGGGGGGGGTGGGGGTGGGCAATCAGTGTGCCTCCCAGGGAGGCATTCGGGGAGGCAATCCCGCTGTTCCTCGGTGATGTCCAGTCCTGGTGGTTGGTGCTGTTACAGGGTGGGGTGCACAGGAAAGGAAGAGAAGGTCTGTGATGCTGGGTGGGCTAGTGGTCTGCGGTGTTTCGGAACTCGCCGTTCTCCGTAATCTGCAGCCGGGGTGGGGGTGGTGGGGCTGGGGGGGCCAGGCCGTTCCATGGTGGGGCCAGCGTCACACGCGGGTTTGTTGGACCCAAGGGGGGAAGCTGCCTCTCCTGCAAGACACCAAAAAGGAGAGCGCGGACTTATTGAGACGCTTCAAGGGGGCCTGGATGCCAGTCCCCTAGCAGTGGCCTCCCCTATAGCCAGCCCACACCACAAGCCATGGACCACCTCCTCCTCCCAGGACAGTCCCCACCATCCTCCTATTTTGTTTCTCACCTGCAGTAGAAGTTAACGTCCTCTGGGATCAGAGAGAAGAGAATCTCACCCCAGACTCCTAACAGGGGCCTTCAAGCCTTTAACCCAGAGTGTCACACCAGGAAACCAGATCAAAGCAGGAAGTTCCCACCGCACCCCCAACCTAACCCTTCTCTGGCTTCACCTATGTATATGCCTGCCCATTCCACCCTCCTCCTCTTGAAACCCCCTCCCACCCATCCCCAATCCGAGGTGGGGAACTTCATGTTGAGGAATAAGGGGAGGCAGTACAGCAAAACCTCATTAATCCAAACCCCTGTGGATTTGGAATTTCTTCGTAATTTGAACAAAAACTGAGCTTGAGTTTCCTTTATCTGTGAAGAAAAGGTGTACTAAGCAAATTAGTGGTGGAAATATGTCTGTAGGAGGGGATATTTAACCCATACCAGAAAACAGACTTTTGAATTATATCTTTTCATTAATGCATGCTCCCTGAGGAGTGGAAAAAGCCTTGTTCATCAAGTTCTACTTACTGTATATATTTTGAAGACATGCATTTCATTAAATAGACACTGTCATTCAGTTTTGTCACTTATTCACAGTGGCCATCTTCTCAAATATAACATTCCAAATTAGAGAGAGGTTTAACTGTACTGGGGGGAGAGGAAGGGGATTCAGGGAAGTGATATGGGAAGGGAGAAATCTTATGGGAGGGCTGCCCCTCTCTCTCACAATTATGGCAGAAATGACTAGGAGCTTCTGCAGACACAGCATGCCCCAATCTCCGCATCCCTGGGAAGCAGAAGCCAGCTTTATTCTTTTCCACCCCCATCTTCTTTTCAGTCCTTCTCCCTGGGCTCCCAATTAGAGGGTGAGGGGTACCAGACCCAACTCCTACCCCTGGTCCTACTCTCATCACCTTCTATAGCTGCTGGACCAACTCCTGGTTCCTGCCCTTAGTTCTGTTCCTCTGCTGGGAGAAAAGAAAGCCATCTGAATTTCCCTACACTTCTGGCTGGGAAATTCACTTCCTTCTCTCTTCTTTGGCTGTTGTAATTATCTGGGGTTTGTACTGTACATATCCGGGTGTGTGTGGGGGGGCTGGGGGCAACACTTGGCTTTTTAAAATTCAGGCTCAGAACTAATTTTTAATTAATGGCTGAGTTGCAGAGGGACCAATACCTACCACAAGTGGTTTAGAACAAATATCCAAATTATTTCCTGGGCCACATGGCATTTAGGCTTGGCAATATAGCTATGTCTGACCTTAGGATACAAAACCTTCCAAGTAAAAGCTTCTATGTAAGCTCTCCCTTCCATCCTAGGATCAAGGAGCTAACCTCTCAGGTCGCCCAAACCCCAGCCTTGGGTATGAGATACCCAGCAAAACTGCCTTCTTAGCTTGCTGGGTATCTCACACATTTTCTGCAAGTCAGTGAGAGGAAATCACTTATGGTAGGGTATCCTGAGTATGGCGGGAGAGCAGGAAAGGAACCCCCATATTCTATTCCCTGTTTGTCTGCTGGTGACAGCACATAAGCATGCCCCGGACACCCCCCTGGACCCAAATTTAGAAAGTGAATAAATTAGGGTGCCATTATCCATTTTACAAAAGAATTCACTGCAGGAGTCCTTTAAATGGCAAAGTCCCCTGGTGCCTTTTAGCATCTGTTTATAGATCACCAGCTACTTTGACAGAGAGGCTGGGCAGACAGAGAGTTAAAATTACAGTGTAAGGAGCCACTGCCCACTGCAGCTCAATCCCAAAGAAAATCGCATCTCAGAAATAATGTCTAGAGCTGACAGGTTCTCATTTACTGGCTTTTTAGGTAGGGTTATGTGTCCAGCAAGGCCACTTGATGGCAGGAGAGGGGGAGTGAGTGGCATCAGCAACCTGGGGATGTGCGCTCTGAGAGTACGTTCTTTACCATGCTGTTCCTGGCACCTCTGCCTGGGAATCAACATGCCTACTGAGCCCACGATCTGATCTAGGAGGATGTCTCTCCCCATTTCTAAACTCCCAGGCCACATGGTCAAGTCCACATCCTAACATCTGCCTAAGGTTCCTTTCTTGCTCCTTCTTGTTCCACCCATCCTGCCTAATGTCAGGACATCTCAATAGCATTTTTTCCAGGGTATCCCAAGTCTCCGTGAGTTAATTACCCACTCCTTATTCCCACCCAACAGGGGCCAATATGAGTTCCAGATGCCTTCTGCCTCACAGATGTGAGGAGGAGGAAAAGAGAGAATCAGGTGAGGAGTGGAAAGGAGGGTAGAGAACCAATGTTAGGGAAGGAAGAGGAAAACCCAACCTACCTGCTGCAGTCAGCACAGCCCCTATAGCCAAGGTCCTCCAACCCATCATCACCTCCACCCCATTAACAAACCCACCCCCAGCCCCTAAGGACACTCTGGTGAAATGGGGGGTGACAGACATACACTGGAGAGGTAGAGGAAAAGGAGGGCTTAGAGTCAGGAGGAGGCTGGGAGGGGGTGGGTTTTGCAGGGAAGTGGATGTGACCTGTGAATGTGCTGGGCCCATCTAGGGCCCAACTCTTGGTGTTGCTAAGGTATTGTTGGACAGTTCTGGGAAGCAGCAGCAAATGCTGTCTTTGGGTGGTGTCTTGGGAGATGGGTCTGTGCAGGAGGTGTTGGAGGGCTGGAGTCTGTGGAGGTTCTCTGGGTGTGGAGGGCAGCAGTGAGAGGGGAGAGGCTCCGGAGGTGTTGGAGGGAGTGGGCTTCATGACCAACCTGCAGTGGTCCGGAGTCACCTCCCCCTGTGTCCTCCGCCCGTGGCCAAAGCGGAACCAGGAGAATTACCTGATGAGGAGCTGCAGTGGGAGAGAGTGGGGTCATGGGGTCAGGAGCCTTGGTGGGGGCATGGCAGGCGGGGGGAGCCTAGCAGTCAGAGCAGAGGAAAGAGGAGTATGGGTAGGAAAATGAGCAGAATTTTGGGAAAGCAAGGGGTAAGGGTGCAGAAGGGAGGTCCTAGAAGCTGGCTTTTGAGAAGAGAGGCTGGGCAGCAGGCAGCTGGGAAGGTGTGAGGGCCAGAGTGCGAGGAAGGCCAGAGGGAGGCCAAATGGAGCCTGGACTTAAATACTGAGGGAAAAGGGAGGTTACAGGATGGAAGGCCTTCAAGATCTGAAGAGTCAGGAAGAAGATGCTATGCAGGAGCTGCCAAGGAGACAGGAAAATTGGGGAGCCAAGAGAACAGAGGTGATGGGGTCCCCAAGTTTTCAGGGTACCAGCCAGGGCCTGGGGAAACTACAGATCATACTGCCCTGTGCTCTATTCCAGAAAATAGCAGCTTCTAGCCCTCTGGCCCAAGAGCTCAGAGGAAGCTGAACAACATGCCTTGAATAGGAGTGGGCAAAGAAGGGGCAGGGGTTCACAGAACTAGGTGGGATCTAGGGGCAGAAAGACCAAGGTTCTGGTAGAGAAGGTCCCGAGATGCAGACAGGAGTGGGAAGACTGGATGGGAAGGCACAGGAGTTGGGCTGACGCTGCTAGGAGTGACAAAGGCACAGACGATGGGATGAAGATGGGGTCACTAGGGGGCTGCCAGGAGCAGCCAGTGGACAAACCGCAGACTATGAGAGACAGATGGTGATGGGGCTGGGTGGCTGGTGTAGTGAGTGCACGAAAGACAGTGGGATGGATGGGGATGGGACACAGAGAAGATAAATGACATTGTAATTTCCACCTGAGCGTCGAGCAGCCTCTTCTTGGGTTCTGGCAGCGGCTCAGCCATGGCGGGGTGGTCCCGGCGCAGCTCCTCCTCCACCAGCATCAGCCTGAAGGGACGGGCTTCAGTGGGGTTAGTGGCGGGCACAGGCTCAGAGCCTCCCCATGGAACCCCACAGCTCTCTGGAAAAGCCTCAGGCATCCTAATCCCTTAGAATCAGAGTCCCTCCATTGCCATGACACAAGACTCCCTGTTACTCAGGATCATGCTCTCCACCTTCCTCCCAGGAACCCTTACACCTTCCTGCTAAGGCAGCTTTCTGTGCCTCAAAGACTTCTACCATCCAGACACCTCCAGGTCTCCATCTTCCCAATCAGGACAGTAGTGCCCCTTCCCCAGACCTTCCATGGCTGAGGACCTGGCTTCTGCATCCCCCATGTCACCTCACTGTGAAGATCCTCAAAGTGATTTCTCATAAAGGATATCAATTAGAGCAGTGGTTTTCAAAAAATATTTCAAGAAGTCCTTTTCTTCTAATTAAATCTTACATAAAATACATTTAGAATGGATCAAAATGGAGGTGGCTCTGGTTGGAGTGGGGCCCAGGGGCACCCCCCACTCCCCGCAACCCCACCACTCTGAAGATAATTGACCTCTTTGCTGAGGATACCCTCTTTGGAGCCCAGGGCTTGCTGGAGCAGCTGAAAACATACACAGGCTAAAAGACCCTTTCTAACAGAACACCTTTCCAAGGCTAGAGAGGGAGGGTCTGCCCAGGAAGGGCAGGGGCTACTCTGGCTAGGGAGCCCTGCTTAGGTTTGGGGTGAACATCACAGGTTAAGTTGAGAATAACCAGTGGGGAGTCCTGGCCTAGAGTGAATGCAAATGCAGTGATGGTTGGACAGGAACAGGTACATTTTCCAAGGGCTTCCGAAGCTACTCTATCAGAAGAGAGGTCAGGGTTTAGTAAAGGGATATTTAATGCACTAAGCAGGTTGTGGTTTCTCTCCATCTGGTGATAGTGAGTGGGTGGCTTCCCGGGGAGGAGAGTTGTGGGCTCTCCTGGTGGGCTCCTGAGTTTGGGATGGGAGTCAGTAGTTGCTCGCCCACTTGTTCTCTTCAGCCTCAGGCTCTCCCTCACAACCCCCTCCCCAGGCCGCCCCTCACCTGCCAATGATGCTCTTGATCTGCGAATCCTTCTCTGCCTGCTGCTGCCTTAGCCTCTTCTCACTCTGCTCCAGTCGGGCCTGATACTGCATCAGGATTTTGCTGGTCTGTTCTTCCTGGGACAGCAGCCTCCGCTCATACTCTTCCAGCTTCCGGTTGGACATGTGCAGCCGCTCTTTCAGTGAGTGAATCTCCTCCTCGTACTCCTTCACCTGCCCGCCGGGCACACGACCCCGCACTGTGAGGGGCGCCCCACCCCAAGCCCACCACCCAGCCTCCATCCCTGTCTGCCGAGCACAGCCACTGCATGGTGAGGGACAGCCAGCTGCCTTCCCCAACCCCCTCCCTGCCTGTGGATCATATCCACACACCTGCTTTTGAGAAGACCCTGCCATGGTGCTGAGGCTTCCTCAAAATAGAGCAAGGTCACAGACTCCCACACCCTGAGGTCTATGTATGGCACTTCATGAAGACCCATACAGAAACCTAGATTCACAAGCACACCTTGAGTAACTGTGCTCAGAAATTAAAAATAGGGTGACTCTTCAGCCCTAAGCCAGGCCCCAGAACACATGCTAGAGACACAGGAAGAAAAGGCAATTGATGGGGGAAAGGTAGGTGCTGTCCTCCATGTGACCCTCTCTTTGGCTCTGTCAAGGAGCCAAGGATAGGGGGTCTACAAGTGAATTCTAGACTGAGAATCTAGGAATTCCAGAGCTGGAAGAGTTCAGAAGAGTCATTTTATCTGCCCTATTGGCTCTAGAGTTTACAGCTGTGCTGTCTAATGTAAGAGCCACCAGCCCACATGTAGTTATTTAAAATTTAGGCCAGGCACGGTAGCTCAACACTTGTAATCCCAGCACTTTGGGAGGCTGAAGCATGTAGATCACTTGAGCTCACAAGTTCTAGACCAGCCTGGGCAACATGGCAAAACCCCGTCTCTACAAAAAAAAAAAAAAAAAAAGAAGGAAAAAAAAGAAAAAAAAAAAGGAAAGAAAGAAAAACTAGCCGGGCATGGTAGCAAGACCCTGTAGTCCTAGCTACTCAGGGGGCTGAGGTGGGAGGATGCCTTGAGCCCAGGAGGCAGAGGTTGCAGCAAGCCACATTTGCACCACTGCACTCCAGCCTGGGTGACAGAGCAAAACCCTGTCTAAAAAAATTACAAAATTAAAATTAAATAGGGCTAAAAATTCAGTTCCTGAATCACAACTAGCCACATGTGAACAGTACAGATTACAGAACATTTCATCACTGCAGAAAGTTATATTGGATAGTGTTAGTCTACAGCCTTTCTCAACAAGGTTTCCTCATCTGAAGCACAGAACAGAAAAAAAATGATTCAAAAGACTATTTCCTCATTCTCTGAAGAGGATACATACATGCATCACCAACCCTTCTACATGCAGAGGAGAGATGCGAATTAACTTCCTACGATGGCTGCGTTGGGGCTAATATTAGGGCTTAATTCTCATTAAATTTGCTGGTCAAGCCCATTTGAGTCAGTCCCCACATTTCCTATGCTCAAAAACCACTTCTCCATGTTAGGGTCATATGTTCTTTATATATGACCTAATCCTGCAGCCACCCTCTTCCTCAAGCCCTAGGAGCAACAGCTTCCTCAAGTAACTTTCTGCTAAGTTATCTGTGTGTGCCCCAGAGCTCTTGGTGCCCTTTGCCCTCAGCCTCCACCAAGTGAGGGTCTGGATGGCCTTTTCACACATGACTGATACATACTACTTTACCACATGCATCCTCTGCCCACTGACTGTAACTTATGCCGATGGGACAGTGACTGGGTAGGCCAGACATCACTTGTAATATAACTGCATCCCCCTCCATCCCCACCCAATTTATTAGCTCCTACTGCCAGTAAAGTAACATTTCCTTTCCTAAGCAGTCACAGGAGCCAGGGCTTATGTTCCTCCTGGGGAAGAACATGGAGGTAAGCCTAAAATAGATGATCCCCAGATAGTCTACGATATATATAACCTACAAAATAGAGTTGAAAGTGACTTTTAACAACTGTGTGTATCTGGTCTCCCCAGATGGACTGAAGGCTTCTCAAGAGGTGATCACGTCTTTGCCTTTTCTTTCCACCGTAACTACCTGACCCTGGAGGTTTCCCTTGGAAGTGACTAGAGATCTCCCCTGTGGGTAAAAGGAAATATTGGGGCTTGGAGCTGGTAGAGCCCACCGTACCCTATCCAGCCGGCTCTCATCCATCGATTTTGAGTACTCCTTGAGCTTGTACTCTTCCCGCTCGATGTGGGCACTCTCGATGTCAGCCGACAGGTGAGGCATATTGGAGACCCAGGCCACTGTCCGCTCAGAGGCTGGCATTGTGGGGTTCAATGTGGACGGTGTCTGAGAATGCTGGGACAAGGTACAGTGAGGGTGAACAGAGAAAGGAAAGGTAGGAAAAAGCAGGGTACATTTAGAGGGCAACAGCACAGCCAAAGGAGATGACAGTCCCAGTCCTATTGCCCTGCTGTAGCCTTTATCACCTCTGAATGCCAGAGATGTGAGTTGAATGCCAGACAATTTCTCCTGTTACTGTTCTCATTCAGGATCTGATTTTTATGACTCCAAGCCCCCAACTGGTCCTATTCCAGTCATCCCCACTCTACTTATGGATTAATCCCCTCTAGAATGAGAGTGCTAAGAGGGTTCAGTGCCATATCTTTAGTGCCTGGCACAGCACATGGCACATAGCAGGCTCTCTATACACATTTAATGGCCAAAAGGAGGCAAGAGGATTGTAACGTCAGGCCACAGACTCTGTTCCAACCCCACCCCCGCAATCTCCTCCTCCCCTCCCTGTCGTGACCCAGCCCACCTTCCTCCTGCCTTCACCTACCTGCTTGGTGATGGAGGGCTTCAGCCCCCCACCCCCTCCGCCACCGCTGCCCCCGCTGCCCCCAATGCTGCCCTCCTTGCTGAGGCTCTGTTGCCGTGGACGGGCGGGGCCATAACTTGGCTCTGGGGACTGCAATAGATTCCCGCTGGATGGCCGGGGTTTCTGGGCTGCGCTGACTGTCAACTGCTGAGACTTGCCCCTCTGCAATGGAGGTGGCTGGCCCCCGCCACCCCCACCGCTGCCCCCACCGCTCCCACCTCCAGGCCCTGAGGGGGCTGGCCTCTGGGGACCAATGGTGATCTGGGGAGGGGACAGCATGTGCTGCAGGTTGTCCTGGAGTGAAAGCTGCCGACGGGTGAAGTCAGTGCCAGAGGGTCCAAACTCATCACTGTAGCTGTGGCTATGAAGGATGGAGGCAGCAGGGGGCTTGGGGACCCCGGAAGAGAGGTCCTCACTCTTGCTATAGCCATGGAATGGGGCAAAGGTGTCCCCAGGGGGCTCTCCACCTCGGTGGTGGTGATGGTGGTGGTGGTGGTGATGGGAGGAAGGTGGGCCATGGCCACCGCCCCCGCCATGGCCGCCTGGGGGACCTGGCCCATCAGCAGCCATGTGGAAGAGAGGGTTCTGGAAGGAGAGGGGTATTCGCAGTTGCTGGGCAGGGACACCGTCTGTGGTGACACCCATCTGGCTGAGGCGCATGCCAGCCGCCGTGATGGATGAGCCACTCCCCTGGGAGAGGCGTCCAGCAGGCGCAGGCCGTAGCCCCAAGGCTGCTGTCAGCGAGGCCTGGCTTGAGTGCAGCAGGTCCCCTACGGCCGCCAGGTTCGAAACACTGCTGCTGTTGAGGCGGCCACCAGGCCCATCGCCCTGTAAGTCCAGCATGGACACACTCTTGTTGACACTCAGCATCTTCTGCTCTGGCTCTGTGATGTCCGAGCTGCTCGTGCAGTATGCTGGTGAGGAACGGGCCAGGGGTGGACGGCTTACATAGAACAGGTCTTTACCCCCACCAGGCGGTGGTGGGGGTGGCTTTTCCTTGGTTGGGGAGGGGAGGCGAGCCATGTCCATAGAGCTGTCAGAAAGGAAGGGGGCACACAAGCAGAAGGTAAGGTTGGGGCTCCTAGCAATTGAGCCTTGCTATGGTCTGGCATAGGCCTTGGGGTGAAAAGTGGGACCCAGAGGGAAGGGCTGAGAGCTAGCAGTGGCAGCCCTGAAGAGGGAAGGCAGGGGGGATGGGAGGGGACAGGTGGGTAAAGGGAAAGGACAGGGCCCCTCCGGGAAGGGGGTGAGGCCTAGAGGAGGGGAGATGGGGGCAGCAAGAGAAGGAATGGGGACAGGGCTGGGCAGATATGGAGGAGATGAGGTCCATGGAGAAGGAGAGGAGTAGGGCGAAGGCCAGTGGAGCAGGAGAGGGAACAGACAGGAGAGGAGAGGAGGGCGGGGGAGGGGAGAGCCCCTCACCTGTTGAGGCCTCGAGCCATGAAGGACTGAAGGTCGATGGAGCTGGAGAGAGATGGAAAGAGGGGCGCGCACAGACAGAGAAGGAGAAAGATGTGGACAAATGAAAGGAGAGGCGGGAATGGTGGCATGGGTATGGTGGCATGGAGGAAGACACGGGCAGAGGAACAAGCAGGGCCATCATCAAAATAATGAGCAGCAAATGAGGCACGGGCACCACCCATGGGAATGGAGGCTGGGACTCTGGAGCAGGCTGCAGGCCCTACTAGGCTTCTGCTGCCACTGCTCTAAGTGCTGGATCATGGGGAGGTCTGTGAGGTTCTGGTTGGGGGCTGGGGGAAGTGCTTATTCACTAGCTATTGCTGAGATGTTTGAATATTTTGACACATAGCTGACATGACGTGCTGGCTGATCCTCAGCCTGGGGACAAGCATAGGCAAGCAGAGGGACAGCAAATCAGAGCTTGCAGCAGGGATGCTCTAGGCTTACAACTAAGCCGTGAGTTGGTGGAGCCTCAGCCCTCTTCCTAAAGCTCCACATCTCTCACTTCCTCAGGCTGTAAAGGGCTCTCGGCCTACCACTGACTGTACCTGTCTCCTTACCAGTCTTCCCTGAGAACTTGGTGCTTTTTCCTTTTTTTCAAGCCCTAGAGAGATGCGTGTGGGGCCCAATGAGGAGTATCTAGAACAGGAGAAGGGCTCCTAGGGCACAGGCCTGGCTGTCCTAGGGTGCTCACCTGTTGAGGTCCCGCATCATGTAGCCCTGCATCTCAGCCGATGGCCCCCGCAGTACCACGGGCTGAGGCCGGGGCCGCTCACTCTGGCGGCTTGGCTGCCTTTGGATGTTGGGGTTCCTCAGAGCTGTGCTGATGTCATTGAGGAGCCGGGGCAGTGGGCCCAGCTTCAGGAGGGCTTCCTGGAAGGGTGAGGCTGTTACCTGGGGGCTCAGTGCCCAGCTCTAAGAGGGCCTCTGAGGGTACAGGTGGAGGGGGTCTGAGTTGGGATGGTAGTGGTGACACCTCGGGGAACAAGGGGAGAAAAAACATCTTCAAAGGGTAGTTTCTTAGGCTCCAGGAACCTCTGGAGTCATCTGGGGATAGGGCAAAGAGGGGATCTGCTGACCTTGCTGAGCTGGGGCAGCACCTCCCAGAGCAGGGCATGCAGTGTGGAGAGCTCTCGGCCCAAGTCGATGTAACCCTCAAAGCTACTGCTGTTGGTTAGCGTGTCCAGGTTGGAGATCTCATACAAGAACTGCTGCATGGAACCCCATTCCAGCTCCAGAAACTCATTCATGAAGCCCAGAAAGTCCTCCTTTGAGGTAAACCTAGCCAAGAATCCAGAAGATAAAGGTCACAGACACACACACAGAGAAGGTATCATAGCCTCCCCATCTCAGGATCTCTGGGGACTCAGGAGACCCTTCTTGCCCACCCCCAGCCCTGCCACGCCCTGCCCTGCCCCCTCCTGAAGCTTTCCTCACTTGGAAAAGTTGGCCAGGTTCTGGATGACCTTGGCAATGAGGGTGAGGGTGCGTGAGGTCTGCTCATCTGGGTACTCCTGCATAAGCCCAAAGAGACTGGGCGACATAATCGCTGGGCAGAGGAAGCGCAGGAAGAGCGAGGCGCTGATAAGCCTGTCTGCGATGTCCTCCCGGCCTCGCTCTGCGCAGCGCAGCCGCCACGAAGCAAACACCTCCTTCAGCTCCCTCGGGAACACGCTGGGGGAAAGGGGCGGGGAGACAGAGAGAGAGAGAGAGAAAGAGAGAGACCGGGACTGAGCCCCAGAGACCCTCAGCTTCCAGGGAACATGCTGAGGGGGGTGGTAGGAGGTGAGGGTGTGGAAACAGAGGTGAGAGAGACAGGGAAGGAGGGACCGCAGGAGCAAGATGGGAGGCTGCTTGAAGAAGGGGGCCATGGCAGAGGGAACAGACAGATTAGGGAGAGAGAAATGGAGGGGGAGAGAAGGTGAGGGGAGAGACACGTGGGAGAGAGATGGAGGGGTGTGGGAGAGAGACAAGGAGAGGAGGAGAAGAAAAACAGACACCAGGGAGAGACAGAGATGGGAGAGAGATGGAGGGTCACTTGAGGTACAGGGAGCTCGGACCCCCCAACTCTTCTGGATTCCAGGGAAATGGGGATGGAGGTGCCCCAGGCATGATCCCCAGTCCCTGGAATGGCTCAGAGTTCACTCCCCCCACCTCCCAGATCCACTTCAATGTCCCACTGACACCTTAAACTCGACTGGTGTAAAGCAGAGCTCACCACCACCCCCACACCTCCAACTGGCTCCTCCTCCTGACTTTCCTGGTTGTCAATGAGGCCACAGGTCTCCCAACCACCAGCCTCATGGCCTCTTGAGTCATCCGTGACTCCCCGCAGATATGCTCCCTCCTTTCCAATAAGCTGACAATTCCTACTGATCCTTTCCTCAGAGGGTCCTTCCAGTAGCTCCTTCCTAACTCTGACACTGTTCTGATTCAGGATCTGACTTTCATGCCTCCCAACCCCCAGCTGGCTCTACTCCAGTCATCCCCCTCCATACACCCTTCTACTCTACTACATATAGTCTACTTATGGATTAATCTTTTTTTTTTTTTTTTTTTTTGAGACAGAGTTTCACTCTTGTTGCCCAAGCTGGAGTGCAATGGCGTCATCTTGGCTCACCGCAACCTCCGCCTCCTGGGTTCAATCGATTCTCCTGCCTTAGCCTCCCAAGTAGCTGAGATTACAGGCATGCACCACCACATCCGGCTAATTTTCTATTTTTAGTAGAGACAGCGTTTCTCCATGTTGGTCAGGCTGGTCTTGAACTCCTGACCTCAGGTGGTCTGCCCACCTCGGCCTCCCAAAGTGCTGGGATTACAGGCATGAGCCACCGTGCCCAGCCTATGGATTAATCTTCTAAAGCACAATACTTCTGATACCTTTAATGGCATCCCAAGGCCTACCAATGACCTCAGACTCCTTGAGGCCTTCCAGTTTCTACAGCTAATCTTCCTGCCCAGACATCTCTCCCAGCACTCCCCATCATGAGGCACATGCTCCACTAAACCTGATGTAATTGCTACTAACCTACTCTAATGTCCCCTGATAACTCCTGGGCCTTTTCACCATCACACATGTGCCTTTCTCACAGCCGCCTTCTGAAATGTCTTTCTTGCCAACTATGTCCATATATCAGAACCTACAGTCTTCAAAGCCTACCCAATGGGGCACCTCTTCCCCGCTTATCTCAATTAAAGCTCTGCCTTCTCTCTGACCTTCTATCACACAGAGGTGGGGGGACCCTTACTCAGCACTTACACACCATTATGACTCTGTGGCTTTTTTTTGTTTGTTTTCCTAACTTGTCCCCACTCATTCTGGTGGAGGCCCTCTGAGGGCAGGGACCAGGCCTCTTTCACCTGTTTGCTATATAGCGCCTAGAACAATGCTTTGCCCATAAATGGTTCTCAGTCCTCTCTGAGGATGGACAGATAGATGAACAGATGAACACATAATTCCCCCGACCCTGGCCCCCCAGCCCAGCGTTCCCAGTCTCACCAGTGGGAGTTGACCACCTTGCACAGGGCCAACTCACAGCACATTCGCAGGTTGGCCTGGTGCTCTGCCAAACTGGACGCTGTGCACTTGATAGGGTCTACCTCGCAGTTTTCCTCAGACTCATACAGAGCACGGATGAACTCTCCTGGGGGTTGTGGCACAAGAGGGTGTGGTCACACTTTCCAAGGGCAGGGAAGGGGGTGGCCAGGGTTGGGGAAATTTCAGAATCAGGTGTTGGAGGCTGGAGTCCTAGGACTCTGGGTTAGGAAGTATCAAGCTGTGGAAGGGTGGACTTGGGGTCTGGGGTGGACATCTGGCAGGTTTGGGAAGAAGAGGGCCTGAGTGTGGGCCATACCAATGGCATCCTTGAGGTATTTCTGACCAATCAGTCTCATATACTCTTCTATGGCTTTAGTGGCGAGCGTGTTCTCGCGGAATATGAGGTGCTCCCGTTCCATGAACCGGTCTACCTCAGACATGGCCATGTCTGAAAGGAAGTCCTGAGGCCCAGGAAAATCCAAGTGTCAGCCTCTGCACAACCCAATCTCGTGAATTTGCCCTGTCCTCACTAACCCCCAAGCAAGTGCCCATTCCCAAGTCACCTTTCCCTGAGGGCACAACACTCACCTTGGCCTTGCCTGTACTCTGTAGGATGTGAACTAGTGCACTGGCAACCTCCTCCTTGCCTTTGACATTCAGGGCGGGCTCCAAGACTGCACACAGCATCCGATAATGGTTGGTGACATACTCTGCAAACTCCTTATACAGCTCCATGGGCAAGATGCTCATTGTCTGGTAACGTGCTTTCAGCCGCACAGCCGGGCAACCTCCTTTGCCCTTGCCCCCTGAGCCGCCCCCCGAACCTCCTCCCCCTCCCGAGCCCATGCCCCCAGATCCCCCACTGCCTGTTGGCAGGGTTACAGGGTACCACTGCTCTGTGAAGTGGCGCCCAGCCAGGGTGGCCACCGGCACAGTCACCAGGCCGACATAGCCCGCCTTGTCCTTCTTGCGCTTTTTGTCTGAGTCACGGTACAGATGCAGCCGCAGGGCACGGACAGCCGGCAGGTTGTTAAACTCGAAGTGCTCGCCCCAGAAGACGGTGTCCCCTGAGGCAGAGCGGGGCTTGGAGGTGGTGCGTGCATACAGCATGTCATCCAGGCAGAGCTCACAGTAGTACCGCTTCTTGGGGGGCAGCTCTCGGGCCTCTATGATCCACAGCTTTAGCACATTGTCTACCCGGCGGCTGTTGTCCTGGCATGGTGGGGTGGGCACGATGTTAAAGGGGGAAGGGACAGAGAGACACCAAAAGAGGAGAGACAGTAAGAAAGTGGGATACAGACAGCAATCATAGGTGAGACGGTGTACTAGGTTGAACAGTATCCCACCAAAACTCATGTCTACCCTGAACCTGTGAATGTGATCTTATTCGGAAACAGGATCCCTGCAAATGTAATCAAATTAAGAAGAGGCCAGGCACGGTATCTCATTCCTGTAATCCCAGGACTTTGGGAGGCTGAGGTGGGTGGATCGCCTGAGGTCAGGAGTTCGAGCCAGCCTGGCCAACATAGTGAAACCCTGTCTCTAACAAAAATACAAAAAAAATTAGCTGGGCATAGTGGCATGTGCCTGTAATCCCAGCTACTCAGGAGGCTGAGGTAGGAGAATCACTTGAACCTGGGAGGCGGAGGGTGCAGTGAGCTGAGCTCATGCCATTGCACTCCAGCCTGGGAAACAAGAGCGAAATTCCATCTCAAAAAAAAAAAAAAAAAAAAGGCCATACTGAATTAGAGTTGACTCTTAATCTACCTTATACAAATTGATGTCTTTATATGGAGAGGGAGATTTGGAGACATAGAGATACAGGATACAGAGACACACAAAAGGAAGCCAGCTACGTGAAGATGGAGGCAGAAATTAGACATACGCAGTTACAAGCCCAGGAATGCCAAGGACTGCTGGCAACCTCCAGAAGCTAGGAAGAGGCAAGGAAGGATTCCCCGCTACAGCATCAAAAGGAGCATGGCCCTGCTGATACCTGGCTTTTGGACTTCCAGTCCCCTGAACTGTGTGAAAGAGTAAATTTCTGTTGTTTTATGTGACCAAGTTTGTAGCAGTTTGTTATAGCAGCCCCAGGAAACTACTCTAGAAGCGTAGTTTCTAGACACATACACTAGACAACACAAACAGTATTGGAAAGATTTTTAAAGCTGGAATAACAAGCCAAAAATATTAATGTAGAATTTAAAGGGAACTGGAAAGTCCTGCAGAAACTATCAGAAATTGTGAAAAAAGAATTGCATATAGAATGGGTAAAGCTTGGCCAGGTGTGGTGGCTCATGCCTGTGATCCTAGCACTTTGGGTGACTGAGGCAGGCAGACAACCTGAGGTCAGGGGTTTGAGACTAGCCTGGCCAACATGGTGAAATCTCGTCTCTACTAAAAATACAAAAATTAGTCAGGTGTGGTGGTGCATGCCTGTAATCCTAGCTACTGGGGAGGCTGAGGCACAGGAATTGCTTAAACCTGGGAGGTGGAGGTTGTAGTGAGCCAAGATCACACCACTGCACTCCAGCCTGGGTGACAGAGTAAGACTCTGTCTCAAAAAAAAAAAAAAAAAAAAAGAGTGAGTAAGGCTTGACAGTTGGTATAAGGGCCTGGGGGGATACAATTGAGCACAAGCTAATGGGAAGGCTCAGGTGATATTGCAGTGTGTGGAAAAAGAACATGGTGTTTGTACTCTGCATAGGTCAGATCATGTCAGCATCTTGGGTTGAGTTCTTTAAGGACATCAAGACACAAGAGTTCCCCCCAGAGGAGGGTGACTAGGACTGTAAGCTTGCTAGAAACTGGGATACAGAGAATAGCTAACAGAACTGAAAGCATGAAGTTTTGGGAAGAACACAGACTCACAGAATTTATGTGCCAAAGGGAACTTAGAGATCATTTAATCCAACCCTAAGACAGTTCCCTCTGTCTTAGAGAGGAAACCAAGGTACAGAGACTTGGCTAAGTGTATTTTATGTGTCCTGCGGGGTTTTAGTGAAGTATTCTTGCCTGCAGGGAAGCTAGACTAAAGGATTTCCAGAGCCCCGTCAACTCTGTAAGTCTACGACTTATATGGCAGGGAAAGAGATCGTAAGGCAGGGTAGCAGTACAGAAAGTACAGAAAGAGAAAAGAAATGGGGGACTCAGAATAATGGGGGTCTCCCCCTTCTTGTCCAGGTGCCCTGTACTTCAATCCTCTCCTTCTCCAAGCCTCTCCTCCTTTAACTCACTTTCCTCCCTAGGCCCCCAACTTTCTGTGTTGGCGCAACCTTTGCCTTGCACAGGTTTTGTCCCCTTTATTCCCCAATACCTTGTTGGGCTTTACTGCCCGCTGCAGATTCTCAATCCATTTGTCTCTTTCGGCTGCAGACCGACAGGCAAAGCATTTTGTTCCTGATGAAGTTGTTACCTAGAAAGGAGTGTGGAGTTGAGGGAAAGGGCTACAGAGGGAAGGAGACTCTGCTACTTTCTCTTCCTCCCTGGCCTATCCTCCTTTCTTCCAGTCCCAGAAGTTTGTTTCCTTGATGTCCCCACCTGTGCCACTTTCTCTAGACCTCTCTGCCCCCCACCTTCCATTGCCCCTTTCCTTTGGCCCTCCCCAGCCTACTAGACCCAGTACCTCAAAACAGAACTCCTGGCCCAGGATGGAGCTGTGCACTGGCTTGATAATGGAATCTTCATCCAAGTTGAGCTCCAATGCCTCAGCTGCACTGCTAGGACTCAGCAAGGACTCATGAGAGTGCGACTCCTTAAAGCTTTGCATCAGCCGGGCCCTAGCAAGCAGGAGGTTCAGGAGAGGAGGGGATCAGGGCCCCCCACTCTTTTTTTTTTTTTTTGAGACAGAGCCTTGCTCTGTCACCCAGGCTGGAGTACAGTGGTGTGATCTCGGCTCGCTGCAACTTCTGCCTCCTGGGCTCAAGCGATTCTCCTGCCTCAGTACACCCAGCTAATTTTTTTTCTTTTTCTTTCTTTCTTTTTTTTTTTTTTTTTTTTTTTGTATTTTTAGTTGAGACACGGTTTCACCGTTGGTCAGGCTGGTCTCAAACTCCTGACCTCACGTGATTCAGCCTCCCAAAGTGCTGGGATTACAGGCATGAGCCACCACGGCCGGCCCCACTACTCTTCTTAGACACATAGGGATCCTGCACCATCAGTCTGTTCCAGGATGGAGACTTGGAGAGAAGGCCCCCTGAACACCATTCCCAAACAGACACTGAAAGAAACCCTGCCTATCTCAGGAAGGACATGAGGGATGTGAGAGAAATGAGAATCCTTTAAGCAACTCCCCTGCTCCAGCTGGGCCTGGTGGCTCACGCCTGTAATCCCAACACTTTCAAAGGCCGAGGTGGGAGGGTCACTTGAGCCCAGGAGTTCGAGACCAGTCTGGGCAACACAGTGAGACCCTATCTCTATTTTTAAAAAAAGGAAAAAAAAAAGAAACTCCAACCATCTCACACCTAAGGGATTGCAAGGACTGGGGATACCTAGAAATATCTCAACCCAGAAATGGACCATGGCAGAAAAGAAAAAAAAAAGGAGAGAACAAAATGGGCCTGGGGCACTTCTAGGTAGTACCTCCAGGTAACCCCAGAAACCAGAGCCTCAGTATAAAGGAAAAACTGGAAGTAAAAAAGTGAAGGCACAGAGAAGAGATATGTCTAGCCTGGGCCTGGCACACAGCTAGTGCCTAATAAACATTTAATGATTCAAAGAATGAATGAACATAGCATAAGAGGACAAGTTTTAGCAGAACCAGGGGAAAGAGTGAGGGCAAAGCATATGAAATAGGAGAAAGCTGTGGGCAAAAAAGAGCTGAATGAGGATAAAAGACAGAATATGGGGACTAGGGAAGAAGAGAAGGTAGGGCAAGGAGAAAGGGGAAGACAAAGGTATGTGCAGCAAGACAGAGGACAGAAGAGGAGGAGGACCAACTGGAGAGGTGGCCAGGAGAAGCGAGGTGGGGGCTAAGAGGGGATGGAATGCAAAAAAGTCACTGCAGGAGGACAGAAGATAAAGGGGACTGGGGGCATGGAATAATGAGGGGTAGGATAGCAAGCGGTATGGAGATGGGCAGGGGATGAAGAGTAGAGAGCAGTGGGAAAGCGGGAGGGGAGCTCGGGTGTGGGAGCCTCCAAGAAGTTATTTATAGCAGCCCCGTCATCGCAGGCTCTGGCTGCCGTCAGCGCGACGCTCCCCCGGCCCCCGGCCCCCCCCCCCCCGCCCCCGCGGCCAGGAATACCATGCCCTCACCCCCTGCCGGCCCCAAATCCAGCTCTGGCAACATGGGAGGGGGGCAGGGAAAGGTGTAACTCACTTTATCCCAACCTCCCTACCTGCCCAATCCTGTGGGTGGCCAGACGTGGGGGAAAGGGAGGGCATGGTTCTCCCTAGGGAGTGACTGGGTGAGGGGGAAACCCAGATAGGAACCCCAAATGGCAGGCAACAAAGGCAAACAGTGGAGGTCTCCTTCAGCCTGGCCTCAGGGCCAATGCCTTCTGGACTTCTCTAGAGGCTGCTGCTTCATGCCTCAGTCCATGGATTGCTCCCCATTCTGTCACCCTGCACACCTGTCCCAGCCTCCCCTTCTCTGCCATGCTCTATACTGTCTCTTCCTTTGCTGATGAGGTCCTTGAGCCCTAGCCGTCATCCATTCATTCAGCCACCCCCAGCCCCGCTCCAACCTGCTGCCCTGTATTTCCTGACCTTCCCTGACACCCTTCCACCTAGAGCCTATTGCTCATTCACCTACCAACCCCTTCCCTGCATTCCTTAAACGCTCCTCCAGGGTCACTCTCCTCCTGTACAGCTCCTTTGATCCTGGGCTAGAGCCCATCCTTCTTGGCCTGAGTAGTCCCTGAGAAGTCACTCCTTGGCTTCACCTTCATTCCCTTTCCAGCCTCTCTGTCTTCTCTCTGCCACCCTACCCCTCTCCTGCTGCTCACAGATCCCTATTCTAGTTCTTTTCTGTTCTGTCCCCTGCCCCGTGACATCCCCCAACCAACTTGAGTTGAATCCTTCAACCTTTGCACACAGATAACCCCCTCCCTCTGCATCTCACACAAGAGACCCTACATTACATCGATCTCATCCCACATGCTCCAGCCCCTGTACCGGTCATGGTCAGCACTTCGGAAGCGAGGCAGGATCTGGCGAAAGCTGCTGGTCCGGTCAAGTTTGGGTTGTGACTTCGTTCGTTTGATGGAGCTTTTTAGCCGTCGGCTCAGGAAGCCTTGCTGGGGGGGAAATGGGGATGGGGTGGGTTGGGGCAGGGTCAGTTCTACCTACTCATCCCTCAGCTGGTAGAGAGTCCCTGGATGAAAGTGGGATGGGGAAAAGGGAAGTCTCCAGAGGTGAGGAAAGGGGGATAGGAACCCTAATACCAGTTTGTCTTCCTTGCTCCCACGGGTACAGTGCAAGCACGCGTGCACACACACACACACACACAGCTTGGAGAAAGTGGGAGGGCTGGTCTCAGAATCAGGGGGGCAGAGCCAAGAAGGGGGAAACCAAAGAGGTGGGGAGACACACATACACACACTCTTTTTCTCAATCTCACTCCCTCTCTCCCGCTCCTGCCCTCTTTCTCAGACTCCTAGGGCCCCAGTTGGGGCTGGAGGGGAGGGGGCCCAGCTGAGCCACATCTGGTAGGCACCACTCACCGAGGGCCGGAAGGGCGCAGCGGGGGCGCCCTCCATGCTGTACTGCTTCCCCCCTGGGACACTCTTCCTCCTCGAGCGACCCAAGTGGTATTCTGGAGGGGAGAAAAGGGCCAGAAGGGAAGTTGGGGAGGGGGCCAGGAGGGAAGCTGTTAACCCAGGTTCCCACCCCTGACCCCAGTGCATGCCCCTCACCTCCCTCTGCCCCTCAGCTCCGGCCTCACCTACCCCCCGGAAAGCAGCAGGAAGAGCAGCGACGGCGGAGAGGCTGGCAGCGGGAAGGAGGGGGCAAGGAACCTGAGCAGGAGCCCCCTGAGGGGGATGGGGTGGGAGGCCTTAGGCCCATGACTGGGGCTGGCAGTCAGCAGGGGGGCATGGCTGAGAGGGTCAGTAAAACCTCAGTAATGAAGGGCACCAAAGATCCAGGGAGGCTAGGTCCCTGGTGCCCACCCACCCCAGAAGGGGCCAGCTGGGGGGAAAGATGGGTTAAAGGTCATTGCCCATAGGCAGGCTTTCCTCTTCCCCCTGCTGGGCACATCTTCCATCTGCCCCCCACCTCCTGGAACCCCTGTCTGTCTGGAGGGCCAGGGCTGCCTCCCATGACCCCCTCCCTGGACTGGAGGGGGAGGTCTTGGAAGAGACCTGTGAGGAGTAGCAGGAGGAGAAGCCGGGGACAGAAAATCCAAGGAAGGGGCAGGTGGGGGGAGGGGAGAAGAAGCCGGTTCCACGTGCACTGCAGTGGCAGGGGCTCAGAAGGTGGGGGAGGGGAAAAGCAAAGAATGCAGGGGAGTGGGCAGGGAACAGGAAGGATGGGCAGTGGCGGTTCTGGGGACTCCCAAGTAAGGACAGGGAGAGGAGGAGGAGGGGAGGTGAATGCGGATGCAGCTCAGCCTGCCAAGAGCCTAGAGGGATGGCAAGCTCTGAAAAAGGAAGCTGAGGCTCGGCTACAAGGGAATTTAGAGGGGCCCAGGGGCTGGAAGAGAATGTAAGTGGGGGGATGCCAAGCTCCGGCTCCAGCTCCAGAATGGCTGCCCAGGCCTGGGCTCCCCCCTCAGCCCCACAGTCACCACTGCAGCCAATGGGGGGGCAGGTGCTGCATCAGGGGCGGGGCCAGCATCTCCACGGCAACAAGAAGCTACAGGCTGGAAGGAGGGGGGTGGACCGGAAGAGCTGCCTGTTAACCCTCTAGGTTCCAGAACAGAACAAGGGAGGACCACAATTATATTTTCAGTCTGCTTCCAGAATTGCTAATTGCCTGCAAACTGCCCTAGAATCAGTCCCCAGCTCCTCTTTACCTATAAAACCCAGGTGTTAGAAGGTTTGCATACAAAAAGTGGACCCCATGACACCAGAACCCTATCACTCCCTCAGGAACAGGTGTATAGTACAGAAACATACACTGAGGTGTAGTGGTACGTGTATATGAGAACCACAATACAAAAAAATAACTGGGGATCTATGTGCTTTTGAGACATACAGACAACTGTGAGCACGGGCATAGCACGAATCCACATTCTGAGACCCTAAGGCCCACACACCCCACAGGATACATGCTTTGACATATGTGAGCACTACAAGGGAGTACATACTTGAACCCAGTTACCCACATGAGAGCTACTCGTGTGGACTTTGTGGCCCAAGTCTCTTGGGCAATCACGTGGACAGCACACTACAGAAATGGACCTATAACCCCAAGACGTGCATATCCCCATGCAGGGGAATTCCAGTTTAACCCCTGAAATACATGCTTGAGTACACCATGATCCTGACCACAGAAAGGTATCCCCATATCTCAGAAGCACAAACATCCTTTCATTCACGTGAAAAGTACAACCACATCCACTCTGTCTCAGGACAACCCCCTTTCCTCCCCCAGCCCTTCTCTCACTCTAACACAGGCATCCAAGATTGCCACCAGAGTAAAGAAAAACCAGGAGCAAATGTGTTAATTATCCTTCTGGCACACACTAAGCAATGCATCCAATGGTTCAGGATATCTCTTCCCTAGTAACATTTTTCTGCATTTCTCAGGTATGGCTGCCTCACTCTCATTTCAGGGAACCGAGCTCAGCCATTATTTTCATGTGCAAGCTTATCTAATAAAGGCATAAAGTCTAACTTTAAATGCATTAAAATTCTGCTTTGGAACTAAAGCATTAACAGAAGAACAAATTTGCTAATTGGCTTGCTTGTCTCTTGAAAGTAATATAACCTTACACATATTACCAAGAACTAAGATCAATGAACTCACTCATAAGTCACAGGAACACAGAGGCCACATACACATATGCTTATTAAAGACTTTTGTTGCCGCAGGAAAAGAATAGCAGAAACACAGAGGAAAGGGGGGCAGAGTGACAGAAACACAGAACATCGTTATTAGTGCTGCATGCAGTGACATGTACAGAGAAAATAACACACACCCGTATACACACACACACAGCAAACCTGAAAAGCATAAACTGTGATCCTGGGTCTCCATGTCCCATGCCTGCACGATGTATACACACATGCACACACATAACAGCCACCTACACAAACCCGTAACACAGGCATTGTGCACACACCCACACATGTACACACCCTGTGTACACACACAATGGCACTCACACACACACAGCAAGGGCTTGGACTCCTGCCCCTCCAACATCTCTAATCTTGCCATCACCCACAGAATCTCCCCCTGCCCTCCAAATCCCTAACCTTTCCTTTGGCCTTTCTTCCTCTCCACACCCAGCTGGCAGCTCTCAAGGGGAGCCAGGGGAGGGAGGTTGCCAGAGAAGGGCGAAGAACAGGGTTGGACACAGAGCAGAGAAATGGGAGACAGAGCTCTGTGCTGGGGATATGAACCTCTAATGACAGTCCCTGCCATGACAGGCCTCACTGTGAGCCAGCCCGTATGCCTGAGTGGCCTTCCCTGATCTAAAACCAAGCCTGATCCTACAAGGCCTACAAGAATCCAGTGCCTTCTCCCATCTTCTTCCCTTTCTTCTTTCACAGATGACTTTACCAGAAGGCCTGACTCTCTCCTCCCCACTGCCTTCCCAGCTCCCAGACCCCTTCTTTTCCCACCATCTCTATCCAGTTCCCCATCTTAAGCTCTTATCCCCTGTTCTCTCCTAAGTCTGGCTCAGCTTTCTCCCACATTCCCATTCTCCAGCTATTCTTTCTCCCTGGCCTGCTCTCTGTTCTCTTCTTCAAGCCTCTCTCATTTCTTCGCTCCTATTCCCTCCCCACTTTTCCTCTTTACCCCATTTCTTCCCTTTTTGAGCTTTTCTGTCCCCACTTACTGACCAAGCAGGGCTTACACCTGCCCAGCCCAAAGGTGTTTCATACACAGTAGGATTCCAAGGAACACATTCACACACTCTCCCCCCCTACGCCACACCACCCACATCCAGACACGCCCTGGACACCCATACTGGGACTGACACAGATACTCAGGCCAGTGCTGGAACACACATGCAAAGACACACACCTGCCACCAGGGACACAGAAAATCCTGCTCATAGGGCCACACATTCCCACACACAGAAGGCTGACAGGAGGTGAGCCCCAGCCAGGGATATGCATGCTCAGGGTCAGAGGTGACATGGACCAGCATGGCCGCGAACTGCCCCACAAGCCCATGGCTGGCCCAACAGCCCCCTAGGCAGGAAACAGGCAGAGGCAGGATAAGACAGGACACACTTGCACAAGGCTGGCTGCACATGTGTGCATGAGGAACTGGGCCCCCGTGTGCACATGGCACCAACACACAGGAGACACGAGCATGGGCACGAACACACTCGCGGACACACGGGCTGCCCCTTCCACCAGGGGCTCCAAGATCCCACACACACCGGCCGCCCCCGCGTGCTCAAGACCCTGTCCACAAGAGGCCGGTCCCCGACCCTCCCGACCTCCGCTGTCCCCCTCCGGTTACCATAACTCCCCCCACTCGGAAGATGCAGCGAGAACATGCGGAGGGAGCAGCTGCTGCCGCCGCCGCCGCCACCGCGGCTTCCCCACCCCCCCTCCCCGCGCCCACGCACACGCGCGCCCCCGCCCCACGCGCGCGGCGGCCTCCCCCCCCACGCGCGCTCCTAGACCGCCCGGCCCCGCCCTTACCTCGCACCGCCCCCCCGGGGGGGGGTCAGGGGTGTCCCCGGTGGGGGAGGGGCCCCGCCCCTGCGCGGGGGAAGGGCGGGGTGCGGAGTGAGAGGGGGCGGTACGGCCCGGCTCGCGCCGCCCGGCGCGGTGGGGGCGGCGGCGGGGCCCGGGACGGCCGGGACGGCCGCGCGGTGACGGCCGCGGGAACGGCTCCCTCCGCCGCCGCTCCCGCCGCTGCCGCCGTTGCCCGGGCCCCGCCGCCGTTGCTAGGCGACCGCTGCTGCCGTGGCCGCCTCTGTCACGAGCCCCGTCGCCCGGAGACAGCGCGAGAGAGACGGGGGAGGGGGGCAAGGGGACCCCCAAAACAAACCAGGCCACCCACCATCCCCTCCTGAGCAGGACCCCCCCACACACACAAAACCGCGGAGAGAACGAGGGTTCGCGGCTCCACCCAGCAGAGGAGGAGCCCTGGATTCCAATGCCCCTCAAAGGTCCGGCGACCTCTCCCGGGCTGGAGAGTCCACAGCCTCAGCAAACACCTTTGCATAGCCAAGTCCCCAAGGTTCCAACGACCCGTGTCCACTGCACATCCTCTATGCCCTTTACACATTCCACGTTTCCCTGAAGACCCTAAATGTTCACCCCCATCAACTTTCACTAAGCCCTCCCCTCAAATACATATGCCCCTGGAACCCCTCCCAGCCTCTAGTGAACCCCAATACAGCAACCTCCACGTGCCACCTCAACTCCAAACACACACGGTGTCCCCACCCAAAACACACGGGATATCCCCGCCAGAGACCCCTAGACCCTGAGGACTCAGGATAAGGAGAAAGATGGGGAATAAGTCGGCAGATCTGCCAACCACAGGACACATGATAAACATGCTCTGTGAGCATGTGACCATTCTGGCCTGGAAACGCAGGTATACACACGTGCACACAAACACACACATCTTCCCCAGACACGAACATGACATACACACATATACATATACACACAGATGTGACAGACATCACACACATTCTCTGTATACATTCCACCACCACCTGACTTTGCCTCACAGAGATGTGCTACCCACACACCTCCATGGTATGGGGTTTCCATGACAATGACACACATCCCTGACCACCCACCCACCCACCCACCCACCCACCCAAGGTCCCCAAACTGGCCCACAAGACTAGTAGGGCCTGGACCTATCAGAAGGCTGGAAGGAGCCAACGGATGGGGACAGGTCACCGGCTCTCTAAGGGAAAGAAACTGGTAGCCCGAATTCCTGAGGGGAGGGGGAGCTGGTGGGAAAAAGGGGTCACCCGGGGGTTGGAGGAATGGGGAACCTGGATCGCTGGGTCCGGGAAGGGAAATACAGTGGAAGGGGGCAGTGACGAGGGGGTTTCCGGGGGCTGAGGGCGTCTCTCTGCACCTTGGCTGCAGATCTCTGTTCTCTGCCTTCATCTCCCCTCACTGTTCCCATGGAAACCTTTTAAGCGAACTTCTCAGGAAGACAAAAATCTTTTTTTAAATGACTAAAGAGGGGGTTGGGGGGGCAGAAAGGGGGAGGGAGGGGAAGAGACAGATGGAGAGAGGGAGAGAGTTGGAGAGACAGACCGAGCAGATAGCTCTACAGACAGAAAGGAGATGAGATGGGAGTCTGATGGACTTTCGCCGGGAGCAGAGAGGAGGGACGGGGTAATCAAGAGGGGTACAGAAAATAAAAGAAATCAGGGAGGAAAGAGAAAGGGGGTGATACAATTGCAGAAAATAGAAGCAGCTGATGAGAGGAGGAAAAAGGGGGCAAGAAAAGAAGGAGACCTCAAGGACTGAAGGTCCGGAAGAAGAATCAGGAGCATAGGGGTGGGGCAGAGGTCTGGGGGGAGGACAGGAACTAGGTCATTCTTTCCAAGATCCCAGACCAGGGGCTGGGAGGGGCAGGGGCAGGAACACACGGACTGGAAGCTAAAGATCTAAGGAGACTATTTTTACAAGCACCAGGAAAATAGTCAAACTTCACTGCTGGAGAGGAGAAAGGGAGCGAAGCCGACGAGGACCTACAGGGGCCTCTCACCCACAGCCCCTGTCCCGCTCCACCTTCCAGAGGAGGGCGCCATGTCCCCTCGGGAAGCGAGATTTTGTCTCCACCTTCTCCCGCCCCCGGCCAGCTCCCGCAGCTCCCCGACGCCCCCGCCCAGCCAGCCCCATCCACCTTCAGCCCTCTCCCCTCGCCTGTCCGGGGCTTGAGAGCCTGCTCGGCCGCCGTACCATGCTCGCCGTGGGGCCGCCCCTCCACCGGCACGGAGACTGTGCGTCTCAGCAGTTTGTTGCGACTGGACTCGCTCCTCCGGTCCCGGATCAGTAGGGGGTGTATCTAGGGGAGGTGGGGGTGTCTCAGATCTCCCTGGCCCACGCCGCCCTTTCCCTTCCTCTACCCCCCTCCGCCCCCTCAGGAAGGGCGGGCCTCCCTTTCCCCCCTAAGGCTGCCCACCTTCTGCCCCGGCCCCTCCACACTTGGTGACTGGATCTCTCCCTTCTCTCCCCCAGTCTCTCTCTCTCATTCCTTCCCGTCCCACCCTCTTTTCTCCCTCCATTTGTCTTGAAACACCTTCCTGAGAATTCTCCCAAACCCTACTCAGCTCTTCTGCAACTCCTCAGAAGTTAGCTACTTCCTGAATCCAGTTTTCCCTTGACCTTCAGTTCCTTCATTCTCCCTGCTTTCCTCCCAACCTCCCACCTCCCTTACCCCCTTCTCTCCCTCCGAGCCTGTCACGGGGGTAGCAGAAGCTGCATTTATAATCAGGATCCACAGCTTGTCTCCCTCCCACGGCCCGGCTTGCGGCCAGACTGGGACCCAACCTCCCCTCCCCCTAGAGGGCCTGGTCACCTTCCCCCACCTTTCATCTCCTTCCATCACCCGACCCAACATCTCTCAGTTCCCTTCTTCCCCTCAGCCATCACCTTTCCCTAAGCTTCACACCCCACTCCCCCTGTCCACCTCCATCCCTACCTCCATACACCTCCACCCCTGCAGTCTCCTCCACCTCTATCAAGAGCCACAGGAACAGACCCCTCACTATCTCCCAGCCCCAGTTCCACCACCCATCCAATTGCAACTCCCTGTGTCTGTTCAGGCTGCTCATTTTCCCAGTTCCATCTACTCCCCCTCCCACACACATGCCCTTCCTACTCCAGACTGGCCATTCCTATTGCCCCTCAGCTTGCTGGCCACTGGTCCCTTCAATCTGTCCCTATCTCTGTCATTCCTTCATTACCCCAATCCATTGTCTTCCCACTTCATCCCTATAACAGTCCCCACTCTTGGTTCCAGTTTCCCCCATTTCTCCTACAGACTCCAAACCTTGATCGAGGGGTTTGACCACAGTCACTCAAATCTCTCCCAATGGTGTCCAAAACTTAGACTCCCCAAACCACCTCCCCTTTCAAAGTCACCATATCCTCTCCTTAACACCTCTACTTTACTCTGTGGCCTGGAAGCTGTCTACCCAGCCATCTCTCCACACTCTCACCTGCCCCCACAGGTCCCTTGACACTGTAGTTAGCCCTGACTCAAATTCTAACCCTTCCTCATCACACTATTCCCGACAACTTTCAGGGCCCATTTCTCATCACGTTTGGTTTTCCAGGCTACCCTACTATTCTTTAAACTTGTCCCCCAAATCACCCCCATTCCCTGACTCACACTTATGGGGCACGCTTCCAGTTTTCATCCTCTGTTTCCTCCAATGGACACTCCTACTGACCCAGCTCCCAAATCAGAACCCACACTCCTCTGGCTCTCAGATCTCCATACCTGGCCACCACCTTCCATAAGAGGCCTCTGTCCATTTCATCTCCTTTACTCTGGCTAGTCCCTGCCCCTACTCCACTCCTACTCCTTTAGATAACTCCACATACTCCCAGTTCCCCTCCCTTATATTCCTTCCTGATGTCCAACCATTCCCTTGCAGAAGCCCTCTCAGTGTCTCTCTAAACCTTGATCTCAGTCACCCTCCCAGTCTTCACCCCCATCATGCCAAGATCCACTGACCTCAGTCTTCTCTCCCATTACCCTTCAGCTACCGAAAACCTCCTCTATCTCCTGCCTTTTCTCTGGGTCCTGCAATTTATCCTCCTTGCACTCTGCCCCCTGATGGAGAAAGGACTGGGAGTCTTGCTCAGTGGACAAAGCAGAGAGGGGTCCTGAAGATTACTTTGGTGGGGAGGGCTTTCCATGTCTTCACCCCTTCTCCAAACCTTTCAGTTCCCCTTCCCCATTCTAACCTATCCTACAATATGGACAGTGTGAAAACAGGAGTCCCCCCACCCCAAAATCTTCAGAACCACATCTCCTCCGCCACACAGTTCATAACCCTCAAAGACTCCCTTCCCAAAGTGAGAGGATGACTACCCCTCTTGTCACACTCCAACCCAAGTCTCAGTGGCCACCCTTCTGCCATTTGCAAATGCTTCTTCTTTGTCTGCCTTCTTTGTGTCTCTCTCCCCTTCACTAATGAGGACTCTCCCCATTCTCCCACATGCCTTTCCCCAGCCTTCTCACCCCACTCACCTCATCCTCATCCAGCATGAGCAGCTGGTTCCCCGAGATGATGCAGAACCGAGGGTTCCAACCAGGACGATCATACGGGGAATGAACATATTGGGTTCGGTGCATAGAGGGTCCCCGTACATCTGGGGAACAGAGACACACAGAAACAGTAAGGGAGGCTCTATGCATTTGGAAGCAGAGGTCTAAAATGGCAAGAAGAGAGTCCACAAAGTGAGAAAGGGACCCCACCGGCCTTCAGGAGATCACAGTTGAAAGTGAGGCACCTGGCAACTCTAAAGGAACACAAGACAAGCATTTATACATAGCGGAAAAGAGGAGAGGATCACATCACAGAAGGCTCTGGAGACTTGGGGGAAGAAATGCAGAGGTTCAGGGATGGGAATTATATGACAGAGAAGGTACACGTTTGGGGGCAGAGAAAGAAGAAGGAGCTCTCCATCTACTTCAGGAAAATAAGGTGGAGATGCCACAAAATTGGCAGGAGAAAAACAGAAGTTGGTGTCAGATATCTGGGTAGAGGAAGGCATCCAAATAGCTGCAGAAGACAAGGACTTGGAAGGTGGCACCATCCCTCTATAAAAGAGTATGAGGAAAGCTACACAGCTGTGGGAAAGAAGGATGGGGTGTGTGTGTAGGAACACTGGGATCATGAGATTCAGAAGGCTAAATATCTAGAAAAGAGGAAGTCGGGGAGCTTACCTGTTCACAGAGTCAGAGACATGAGAGGGTCTCCCCTCCCACCTCTCCCTTCTCTGTGCCCTCCTCCCCAGTTCAACCCTGTTCATCCTTTAGGGAAAGTTCTGGTTCTTCTGGTGGTAAGGAGAAGATGGCTTTTGTCGGCATCTGGCTGTGGAGGGGCCAGGGCAGAATGTGGGAAATATGCCCTTGTTTGGACGAGTAGAGACCAAATTTATCTCTTCCCCCATTCAGTGCCCAGAGATTCAACACTGCCCCCACCACCTCACTCCACCTAGTCTCAATGGACAGGATGGAAGCCACTCCATAGGTCAGGAGCCTTCCCAAGGCACAGTGAAGAGCTTGAGGAAGAAAGAGGTCAGGGGGAAAGAATGGAATATCCAGGCCTGGTGACATAGAGGGGCCTCCAAAGACGAGAGCTGGAGATGGGAACAAAACTTTCAGAAGAGAGAATAGTAGACCAAGTGTCACCCATGGCTGAGATGAGCCCAGGGTCCTCCTTCCCCAATTGTGTTGTTCTTGCCATGCCGCTCTTCCTGCAAACTGCCTCTCTTTTAAACCCCAATGCCACACAGGCCCTATTGAAGTAAGAGAGATGTCATATTGGTGACAGCAAAGAGAAATTAGCTTAAGGTATCAGATTTTAGATGGAAAAAAAGATCAAACTGTCACGTTTATGGGATAACCATGAGTATATTGCAGGAGAACTGGTCTTTGAGCTTCATTCCAACAGAATGCACTGAGTAGCAGAGTTTTGCAAATTCAGCCCTTTTCTGTCTATAAATATATCTCTCAAATTTACCCAGCCTCCAGATCACAGTGAGCGATGAACCCTCAGAATGTCCACCATCTAGAAACCACAATACTTTGAAACTCTATCTCAATCCATTTCCAGAGACTAACTAATGTTCTCTAGATACAACGATCACCAATATCTAGCCTCTGAAACTACAGACATTGCTGGCAACATGCCCACCGCACTTAAGACACTTTGTATACTCAGAAGAGAAATCTGTTGATACACATAAGCATCCTGGGAAAGGGCTGGTTCAGGCTGCAGCCAAGGGAGGCAGGTTAGACTTCAGAGGGCATCTTTCTCCTGGCAGCAGGGAACTTAGGAACAACTCTAGAAACACACACACACACACACACACACACACACACACTGTCTGGACTTGGTGAAGAATGATTCTGGGAGGCAGATGCAAGAGGCAGAGGAACATGACTGAGAAAGGGAAAATTTTTACTAGCATGAGAAATCCCTTAAGGGCTGAGATGGGGATCCCTTGTTCTAATCATCAAAACCTGTGTCTTTGTACCCCAAATCTCCAACACCCCAATAAGTAGAGGAGACAAGAAAAGAGAAATGATAATAAGAGTTGAGGTATTAAGGGAAAGTGGGTAGGCACAGACTTGTGGTGACAAGGAATGGTCTGGGGGACAAATAATAGGAGTAGATATAAAAGAAAAGGAGGCAGAAATGATGGTAAATGCCTAGGGGCAAGGGAATACACCTGAAGGGCTAGACTGGACATGTGTCAGAGCAAAGGAGGCAGACCTAATGCGGGGGCTATGACAAGGGGTCAAGACAGACTAGTAGAGAAGCGATAGAGATATAAGGGAGTGACCACATAGAAAAGAGATAGAGAGAGGCAATGGACACCAGAGAGGGGACTGATATAGGGGAAGGACAGAAGGGGGACTCATATAAGGAACGGACACCATATTGGGGGAAAGATATAGGTGATGGACAGCAGAGGAGGGAGGGGGAATGGAATAAGAATTGGAGGGGTGGGGGAAGGGGGTAAAAGTGATGAAGTGAAGACAGCATTAAGACCCCAGAGGTTACATTTCACTGGTCAAGAGCCTTTAAGAGGGTCAGAGTCTGGGGCAGGATCCTAACCTGTCCCCTACTCCCATCACTTAATTTTACTTATATTGCCACCCCACCAAGCACACATAATTTGGCCCTCTCCCTGCCCTGGTCTCCCCTCCCCCACCATTCCATCTCTCTTCTCTCTTCCCTCCATCTGGACCCTCCATCCCCCCGCCCCCCACTGCCTCCCTCTCTCTCCATCTGGCCCCTTCTCTCCCTCCATCCTCCTCTCTTTTTCCACCCCTTACCATACTCTGAGTCCCCCACCAAATTCTCCCCCCACATCTTCTTGGCTTCTCTTTTCACCCCTATGTTTTCATTTCTCCCTCCTAGCCCCTCTCCCAAGACTCTGTCCCTCTATTTCCTTGATGTTTTCCTCATCACTCAGCTCCCACCCCCAAATTATTTCTGCAGCTTTTTCCCCAACCCAATCCTTCTACCTTCCCACCCCTTTCTGGCGCTTTCTTTCCCCTTCATCATTTTCCCTTCAGCCCCCTTTCAAGGCCCATTTCCTGGCCCCTCCGTCCCTTATCTACCCCTATCCCTCTGGCCTCCAATCCCTCCTTCCCGGTTGCTCCCACCCCTGCCTTCCCGGTCCTCCCCTCTCTCTCCATTTCAGCCGCTCCCCTCCCTTGGCCCCGACTCTCCCCCGCCCCCTGCCCCTCCCCCTGTTGCCCCCCATATGGCCCTCCCCCTCCCCCCACCACGTACCTCTGAAGGGGGCATAGGACATCGCGGGGATGCTCCCCCGATGGATGGAGGCTCGAGACCTGCTCATCAGGCCTGGGGGGAGGGGGCGGGGGGACGGGGGAGAAAGAAGAGAGAAAGGGGGAGAAAGAGGGGGAGAAGGAGGAGGAGGTGGAGGAGGAGGAGGAGGAGAGAGGAGGAGAGAGGAGCAGAGAGAAGCAGAGAGGAGGAGAGAGGAGGAGGAGGAGGAGAATAAGAGCCAACGGCAGCAGCGGCAGCCGAGAGAGAGGGGGGGCGGGGGAGCGAGCGAGAGCTAAGAGAGCAGGAGGAGGAGGAGGAGGGAGAGACTCTGCAGCCCCCACCCCTACTCGGGGAGGCCCAGATTGTGAGAGAGAGAGACCCCTGACTCAAAAACACACCAGAGAAAGACAGAAGTGCTAAAGATGCAGACCCCAGACCCTGAGAGAGAGACCCTAGACCCACAGAGAAAGATACTTCACCACCCCCCACCGTGGGTTAATTTGAGACACAGGCCCAAAATCTACAGGAAAAGAGACTCCTGATTTGAGGAAAAAACGACCCCAGATCCCCCAGAGAGAGGAACCCAAGATCAAAATCTGAGAATCCAGTCTCAAAAGGGTTCTCCATACCCACAGACATCTTAGACTCCAGACCCTGAGATGATGATTTCAGGGACCAGGACCTGAGACCTAGACTCAGAAAAAGATGAGGCCCAGATTCAGAAAGAGCCAGATGTAGAATTAGAGCTTAGAGAACTCAGACATAGAGAAAGACCCCAGACTCAGATCTCAGAGACTGATAACTCAGAGACAGAGACACTCCAGATTTAAGGGGAGATAGAGAGAGACCTCAGCTGGTCCGGAGGTGGACAACTCAGAGACCCAAAATTCATGAAGAAGACTTCGAAAGACCTCAGAGTGCGACCACAGACTCTGAAACATAGAAACCCCCCAACCAAAAACATAAAAGGAAACTCAGTCCTAAGAAAGATCTTCACACAAATACTGAAAGACCCCTCCGAAATCCATCTCAGAGACAAACTCCAAACTCAAAGACAGAGATCTCAGGGAACCTCCCCTCCCCACTTCCCTGCCCTAGAACCTCCGAGAGGTAGAACCCTGACGTCAGCCTGGGAAACTCCGAGGCATCCCCACCACCAGACCAATGACCTCAGACCTTGAAGGGAGGGGAAATATTGGGTGGGGGCAGTGGCAAGAGCTTTTTTCTCTGCGCCTCCTCCCATCTCTCTGCCTCTCATTGGCCCCTCTCTCCATTTTTGGGTCACAGGATGTGCTTGGGCCCCAGGGAAGTTATGTAGGGCAGGTCCTGGCTCCTCAGGGGATGGGTTAGGGAAAGGAGACCCAAGGCTGAGAGGTGGACCAATCCTGGGGAGTGGAATAGGCAGGGAAGAGGGGACAGAAGGACCATCACCACTGTCCCCATCCTGCAGCCCTCCTTCTCCTTCCCTCTGATTCAGTAGTCTGTCTCAAGCTTTGGGTTTTCAATTAAGATGGCTAGGCCCCATTTTCACCATCCTCTACCCCATTTACAGGGTCTCGCTCTGTTTTAAAATGCATCTTTCCTCACCTAGCTATTGTCGTGCCATGCCCGTGCCTGCCTAATCACTCCCCGCTACCCAGGGACAGCGGGCTTCTAGATGACCGTTGTTCATTCCCAAACCCAGGCATATCTCTGTCCCAACTAAAAGGGCAGGGGGCGCTCTCTTAACCCCTGAGGTTGGGGTGAAGGGTCTTTCTCAGACCCTCCCACACCTTAAGGCCTCGGAAACAGTGCAGGGGAGGTTAGGCACATTGTGGGGTTTAAGAATGATTCCCCACACCACAGCCTGACGCATCGACTATGCGGGGTCTCCGGCCCCCTCCTTTCCTGGAGCCAGCTCTCGCCTCACGTGGCCTGCGGGGCTGGCCTGTGATTGGCCACTTGGCGTCACTCACTGAGTGCCGCCGCCGGAGAGGACCGGCCCCCTCACGTGACAGTGGAACGCCGCAGCGGCTCTCCTCAGCCAGCAAGTGGTAGTTTCGGGTTCACACGGAAACGGGCGTGCCATTTCCGCGCACGTCTGCAGATCCGGCGGTCGATTGGTCAAGTCTCCCATCGCTCCTCCCTCATCAGGAGGCGGGCAAACCGCGCCACGAGAGGGCCAGGATTGGCTGGCTCTGGAAGCGCGGGTGGTCCCCCTTCTACTGTCACATGGTGCCCGCTGTTTTCTTATCACGTGGCTGCCACCCAGGTAAGAGGCCGCTCTTCCTGGGGTTGTTTCTCCGTGTGACGTGTGGCTTTTGAGATCAACTCTCCTCTACCAGCGTAGGCCGCATGAGTAGGGGGCGGGCTCCCGCGGTCCTGCTCGGCGGAGTGGTGAGTGACCGGCCCCGTCCCGCCCCTTCCGGTCCTCGAAGCCTCGACCGCTACCTGCACCCCAAATCCCAGAGGTTGGCCCCCTGAGGTGTGAGTGAAATGAGCCTTTGCTTTACTTTTCCAAGTTTCTCTCACACCTTCAGGGGCATTCTTCTTCGGGGTACATCAGAGGGAGGGCAGAGCCTGAGTATCTAAGCAAAGGCTTCCCTGGGTGTAATTTCCTGGGCTGTTGGTGAGGAGAGATCAAATTCGCCTCCTGCTCTCAGGCTTCTCTGCTCCTGTCTTTTGTTTGGATGCCGGCGCTGCTGCCTGTGGCCTCCCGCCTTTTGTTGCTACCCCGAGCCCTGCTGACCATGGCCTCTGGAAGCCCTCCGACCCAGCCCTCGCCGGCCTCGGATTCCGGCTCCGGCTACGTTCCGGGCTCGGTGTCTGCAGCCTTTGTCACTTGCCCCAACGAGAAGGTCGCCAAGGAGATCGCCAGGTAGGGACCTCGATGTTCAGCGAGAAAGGATGATCATGAAGGGAGAGTTGGGGGTGGGGCAGAAGAGTGCCGCTTTCTCCTCTCTTCAGCTCTGGAAGCCTGTCTCTGGGCTGCCAGTACAAAAATTGGGGTCATGGGGCACTCTGAATGGGGCTGTCTCTTCACTCCAGGGCTGTGGTGGAGAAGCGCCTAGCAGCCTGCGTCAACCTCATCCCTCAGATTACGTCCATGTGAGTCATAGGAGTTGGGGGGTTAACCTAACTGTAGGAGCTGACTGGGAACTTCTTTCCTGGGGGAAATTCTTTGCTCCTCACAACTCTCCCCCTCTGACCTTTCAGCTATGAGTGGAAAGGGAAGATCGAGGAAGACAGTGAGGTGCTGATGGTGAGAAACATTTCCCCCACCCAACAAAATGTCCCCAATCCCTGACCCCTTTAGCCCTTACCCCTCTTCTGAGAAACTGAACTCAGTCCCATTCCTTGAGTCAACCATGTTTATCTTTGTCCCTTAGATGATTAAAACCCAAAGTTCCTTGGTCCCAGCTTTGACAGATTTTGTTCGGTGAGAACTTTGAGATGTATGGGGTGAGGGTGTGTACTGTGGGGATGTGACTTGCTTGTGCGAGGGAGTGGGTTCCTTTAGGTAAATCTTTGAGTAATCCCCTTCCCCCACCCACCTATCTTGTAGTTCTGTGCACCCTTACGAAGTGGCTGAGGTAATTGCATTGCCTGTGGAACAGGGGAACTTTCCATACCTGCAGTGGGTGCGCCAGGTCACAGAGTCAGTTTCTGACTCCAGCACAGTCCTGCCATGATGAGCCCTGTTCCTGCCATGATCCCCTTGATACTCAATGCCTTCTGACTTCCAGGTGATGACCAGGCCAATAAATCCTGTCTTTAGGTCTTTCTGCCTTTTGCCTGTTTTTTCCTTGTCATGTATGCAAATTTGTTGGGAGAATATAAGTGCTTCTAGTCCCTGTATTCTCTACATCTTTCAGAATGACTCCAAGCTGCTAGATTTATTTTTCTTTATTTCAATCATACAGAGTCCGGGATCCCTTATCATCCTCCCTCCTCAGTCTCTGCCCCCAGGGGTTAAATAATTTTAAAAAATATTTAAAAAGCTGTAACAAAATAACATCAAAGGAAATGGGAAGGATGGAGGGGTCAGGAATCATGAAGGAGGGTAGAGAAGAGAGCCTCTTCCCCACCCCCCACTCTTGGATTCCAGCCTGGGCAGTAGGGAGAACTACCCCCTATCTCTCCAGGTACATCCCAGCTGTAGGTGAGGTCAGAGGTCAGGGTATGAAAGTGCCGGTGTGTGTGAATGGGGAGGTGGGCAGAGGCAAGCTGTTCAGAAGATGCCCCCTCCTCCCCACTCAACCAGGTACTGCACAGAGCCATCAGGCCGTACTCTCCGAGCAAGGACCCGGACAGGGTCCCCTCGGGACAGGTAGCCAACCCCACCTCGGACTCCTCCCCCAGTCCCAGGAGACAAACTACGGCACAGGGGAGAAGGGGGTGCTGAGCGTCTAGGAAGACCTGGGGATGGGGATGAGACTGAGGAAGATGAGGCAGTCATCGAGTGGGGGGCATTTTTAGGGATGTCTGTGGGGAAACCAATGTGAAGTTCCAGGGGTGACCTACGGAGAGAAGGCAATTGTAAGAAATGGGCAGAAATGGAGAGCACATGTGAATCAGAGAAACAGTGTTAGAGACTAAAAGCCTTGAGCACATAGAGGGGAAGAGGAGCATCGCTGGTAATAGAAGATAGAATCTCACCTGTCTGGGGGTTCACCGTCCCCAGAGGTCCCTGCGGTGCTGGCAGAAGGGTGGAAGGAAGCAAACATCCGGATGGGGCTGCTGGGGTTAGAGTGGGGCAAGTCAGGACCTGAAGCAGGGAAACAGGACCTTCTCCCCCGGGGAAGTGCAGAGCTCAAACACTACCCACAAGGGACTCCCTTCCCCAGAATACTGGCTACCAGACACTAGTTCTAGAAGTTGGTCTAGGCCAAGAAGTGGGTAGCCAAGGGGGAGAGGGAAAGGAATTCTGGGTGAGAAAGTCCAGAAGATGTGAATAAATGGGAGCATATTTTGTGGAGAAGGGACAGAGGAGCACTGACCTGGGCAGGCAGCGGGCATCTGTGGGCCGGAAGTTGTAGCCGCTGCTGCCCTGGTAACTCTGGTTAGGGCTGGGGGATGGTGGAGACACTGAGGCCTAGAAGAGGGGACAAAGGACTGAGAGGTAATCCTTGACTCCTTCCCACACCCCACCATTTGCTCCATAGGGTTCCCCCTGCCCCGGTACCTGCAGTGCCCTCTGCAGATGAGCCCGCTCCCTCTGCTCCCGGGGCTCGGGCTGATTGCGCACTGCTGAGGGTGGCCCCAGCTCCTCCACTTTCCCCTTCTGCCTCCTCCTCAGGGGCTCTGGCTCCGGCCTCCGGCGCTTCCCCAGGGGACGTGAGACCCCTCCCCCAGGGCCCTGCCCTGAAGGGAAGCTGTAAGAGGCCTCCTTATCCCCCCAGCCCCCTCCCGGACACCCCAAAGACCTCCCCATCTCTAATACATATACCCGCCAGCACTAACACCCTAAGAATTTCCCCCATCCCCCCTGGACCAGTGACCTGGTGAGTGCTCCATCTCCAGTAGGGGGCTCCACAGGGGGAGGCATCCGAGCATGGAGACCAAACAAACATTTCCTCTTCTTAATCTCTCTCCCTGAAATGAAACTGGAGCAAGAAGAGAAATGATATAGGGTCAGTGCTGTTAAAAAAAAAAAAAAGGTTCCTCCTTACACCATTCCTCAATCCTTTTCAGTCATAGTCTTCCAGGTGGGTTGCAGGCCCCTCCCCTTCCAGGCTTCCAATCTCCATCTCTTTCTGAGTCTCATCCTAGACTCCTCTTCCCTCCAACTCACCGGTCCTTGTGGCTGTTGAGAGCAGAGAGGAGCTTGGAAGAACGTTCTCCTTTGGGGGTGTCTGAAAGCTGGGAGAAATGAAGAAAAATGGGGCCAGGGGAACAGTGATTTCTTCTCTTCCCCTTTCCACTACATCTCCCTGTCCCATCCCAACCCCTTACCTCCCCCAGAAGCAAACTGTCCCAATTCTCAGAAGTGAAGGGGAGGATCTCACGATCAAAATCAAAGTATTTCTTCTTACAGCAAACGCTGAGGTGATACAGGACAAGATGGGCCACATCCACCCTGGAAAAACAAAGTTTCCAAGACCACAGAGGCATTTCAAGAGCCAGGGGAGTCCCGAGGTGGGAGGTTGGGGCATACAGAGTAAAATACTGGGGGTGTGGAGTTACACTGAGGTCATGCCCAAGCCAGCTCACCAGCGAAGCTGTAGTCTCCGGACTTTCTCAGGGCCTCCACGACACACACAGCATTCAAATTCATAGAACCTGGACATAGGCAAGAGGGAGAACACACACTTACGCAGGAAAACTATGCCATCCCCTGGAGGACTCACAAGCAAGGATGGGGCAAACAGGTGAGGTAATGCTGCAGATGTTGGGAAGAGACTGGAGTGGAGATGGGCATGGGAACTGAGGGTGGAGCACGAAGAAAGATGACATCTTGGCTTCTGGAGAGTCTGCCTTGGTCTCACCTGTCCCCATAGAGGAGGGGCTTGCTCAGACACTGGGTGCAGGCCTCATGGAACCACTGCAGGCAGCTCCGGCACTGCAGCATTTTCAGGTTCCACCTGAGGGGGAACATAGGACTTCTGGCCTCCAGAAACCCCCTTCCCCATAACTGCCCCAAACCCTAAACTTACCTCCCATCCCCCTGAGTGCTACCCTCATCCTGTTCTTTTTCCTTCATTTCCTAGGAGGCACCACCATACCATTCATTCCACAGTCTGCTCCCCCTCATTACTCACTCCCCAGGGCCACCACAGTAACAGTAACTCTGTTGTCGGTTGCTCAGATGTCCAGCATCCCAGTCCAGCCCCTTCAGTCCATACGGCAGAGAGAGCTTCATACCCAGCATGGCCCGGGCATAGGGGCCCTTCTTCAGGGCACCTCCCCTCTGCAGAGACAGGACAGGTGGATGGCTTCAGAGGGGTGGGGAGAGGAAAAGGCTTGGGAGAGGCTGTGGATGGGAGGCTCCCACAGGAAGGGGTAACAGGGAAGTGCCTTTACCTTGGTGGCGATCGCAAAGACACACTGGCGGCATACCCAGGATGTGCCCTCTCCCTCTCCAGGGGCTGGAGCCCTGGGAACATGGCAGTCCTGGTGATAAGCTGAAGAGTGATAATGTTAATAGTAGACCACTTATTGCATACCTGTGTGTGCTTGGTATTGGGACAGGAATAGTCTTTACCCATCTCATTTAATCCTTGACCATGTTCTTGATGAGGGGATACAAGATTCTTATTTTACGAGTCAGGGAACTGAGGCTCCTAGAGGTTAAGGGACTTGTCCAAGGTCATATGGTTAAAAAAGGATGCAGTTAAACCATCCGCTGCTTGCAAAGGTTACACCACCCATTTCCATGGCTGCTTCTCCCTGGGCTGAAAGGGGATGAGGACTAAGATAGGGCTAAGCAGCCTGGCCAGAGCAGTGGCTTGGGGACTAAGGCTATGACAGGTGACATAAGGACCATCCTGGAAAGAAGAGCAAGCTAGATCATTCAGGTGACCTGCCCTCTCACCATGGCGACACTTCTCACAGCTGACCAGCCGGTTCCCAGGGACCACAGTCTCAGAGCGACAGACACAACAGAGGAGTTCCTCCCCTGGGAGGGCAGCTGTGAGAAAAGACAGTGTCACGGGGCCTGCCCTTAAGTCTCTTTCTGCCCCTCTAAGCCAGGTTTGTTTTCCATGGGATGTGCAATCTCAGGTCTCTAGTCTTACCAGGGCTAATGTCTTTCCATAGAACCAGAAACTGCGAATCATCCTCAAACTGGACCAGACACACCTCTCTAGCACTGTCCACCTGGAATGGGTGAGCAAAGAGGATGAAATGGGAACCAGAATTAGATAAGGGGAATAGGAAGATGATCAGAGGTAGAAGGTCTTACCTTTTTGATGGTACCCAAGTATAGCAGCCCATCAGTCCATCTGGCCAGCACATCTTGACCCTCCCAAAGTCGAGGCCTGGGGCCAGAGGTGGGAGCAGGAGAAGCTGGGTCCCAAAGTGAGGAGGTACCAGAGCGGCTCAGCCGGGGGGGCTGCGCCATTGCATCCTGGGGGGGCCTAGCCAAAAAAGAAACGGGGAGGAGAAGGTTATGAATGCTGAGAAAGCTTCCCCGTTTTTCTTTTTCTTTTTTTTTTTTCTGAGATGGAGTTTTGCTCTGTCGCCCAGGCTGGAGTACAGTGGCACAATCTTTGCTCACTGCAACCATCACCTCCTGGGTTCAGGCAATTCTCCTGCCTCAGCCTCCCAAGTAGGTGGGATTAAAGGTACCCACCACCACGCCTGGCTATTTTTTGTATTTTTAGTAGAGAGGGGGTGTTGGCCATGTTGGCCAAACTGGTCTCGAACTCCTGACCTCATGATCCACCCACCTCAGCTTCCCAAAGTGCTGGGATTACAGGTGTGAGCCACCGCGCCCGGCCAGCTTCCCCATTTTCTTTGCCTATTTTGCCGTCAAGAATGAAGGATCTGTGCCCCCATCTCCAAATCCCTGAGACAGCTGGATAGGAAACCACCAGGCACCCATCACCAGCTTCTTGAGTCCTCTTTCAACTCTAGTGACTGGCTCTCCTCGCGGTAACTGCCCTCCCCCCAACCCCAAACCTAGTTGCTAGTTTCCCAGCTTCCAGAGCTCTCCTGGGATATTATATCCTGGCCTTGAAATTTTAGGAGAAATTACGGTTGTAGAAGCAAAGGCTACCACTCAGTTTAGAGGTATCATAATTAGGGTGTGCTGTTGCCCAGAGATGTGTTTTGGGACCTTTTCTGGAGATGTTTTCCAGAGCAGAAACGGCTGTCTCCCCAGGCCTGCGTGTCTCATTAAGAACAATCATCCTGGTGCCAGGTTATGTCAGGTCACCCTCAAATTCGGGGCTCCCTGCCCCCGGGTTAGACAACTTCTCCGAGTGCCCCGGGAGGGGGGCGTGTCCCAGTCCCGGTCTCCACTCCCCAGGACCGCAAGTCCGAGAAGGGACTTGAGTCGGCCCAGCTCGGACCCGAGGCCAAGGCGGCGAGGCTCTCCCGCCCGCGCCCCGCGCCGACCCCCGGCTCCCTGCCCCCCACCGGCGCCTCCTGCCGCCTCCTTACCGGTGACAGCTGGGGCCGCCGGGAGCCGGGCAGGGGCAGACGTAGGAGACCTAGGCGAGTCCCCCGCGCGGAGAGGGCACGTCCGGGCGTGGGGGGGTGTGCAGGCGGAGGCCGGGGGGTCCCCAGGCCCAGCCCCTCCGTCCCGGCGGCTCTGGGGCGTATGACGCAGCAGCCAAAGCAGCGGCAGCGGCAGGAGGAGGAGGCGGCGGGGGGGAGGGAGGGAGGGAGGGGAGGGACGGACCGGTCGGGGGGGAGGGTGGTGGGAGGGGAGGACTGGGGGGAAGGAGGAGCCGGAGGGGGGGGCGGGCACCACTTCACCCAACCTCCCTCACCTCCGACAGGCCTGGAGGGCGCCGAGGAAGAGGCAGGCCCTCCGCGGCTTGGGAACCAAAGAGTCGGACCCGGTGGGAGAGGGAATCCCCTCAGCCCCTTCCTCCGACCTGAGACTCGCCCTTGGGGCACGAGGGAATCCCCCCTCCCGGCAGCGCGCCTCCGGACTGGTCCCCCGCCCCATGCCACATCCGTTAACTGCCCCACCCCCCATGGTCACTCCAAGTCCCGCCCCCCGGCCCCAGTTCACGGCCCCGCCCTCCATTCACCCTTCTCGATGCCCCCACCACGCCCTCCTCCCTCGCGCGCCCCGCCCTCCACTCGCCGTTAGCCCCAGCCCCGCCCTCCCCGTGGCGAGTCGCGCCCCACCCGCCGCCCTTTTGCGCACGCGTGTCCCCTCCTGCGCGCGGCACCTGGGAGGACTGAGCCCCTCCTTCACGGGGCGGCGGCCGTCGGCGGTTGGCGCGAGGGAGTCGGCGGGCGTGCGCGCCGCTTCCCGGGCACGTCCCGCCCCAGGCGTCCAGGGCTGGCGCAAAGACGAAGGGGGCAAGGACCCGAGGCGGTGACGCCACCGAGAGCCAGCCAATGGGCAGCGAGCGGGCAGAGCCCCAGCCGTTCGAACGGAAAGGCAGGGAAAGGGCGGGAGAAAAGAGCCAGCAGTTTGGGAGCGCGCGCGAGCCCCGCCTCTGGACTCTGGGGTCCGGTCCCCATTTGCCGAAACCCACCAAAGGAACGTTGCTCCCTGGGGCTGGGGTGGCCGGCGGAAGAGTGAAACTTATCTATAACTAGTGACCAAGGAGAGGGCGTGGATAGCTAGAGGCACGCCTCCCTGATGTGAGGGACGGGGTATTAGCAGAGGGGAAGATGATCCAGACCATGGTCCAGAACCGGTGAGAGCTGAGGAGAGGAAAGCCCAAGCCCTCAGCCCCCGCTCCCGCCGCCCACACAAACGTTTGGCAGAGGGAACAGATCACAGCTCCCACCTTTACAGATATGAAGATATCTGCCTTCTTGGGCAGATAAACATTTATTTAAAAAACACTATTCTTTATTTGATAGCCCTGGGACATGGTGCCCTCCACCCAATAAAGCACCCTCCAGCAACCCTCCCACCCCTCACCCAATACATACACATACAGATACAGACACACACACACACTCCCAACACAAGATCTGGATCCGTCTTCACTTCCTGTTGGCCTGGGCAGTACCAATAACACACTGGTTCACCTGGGGGTAGGGGGTTAGACAGGATAAAAGTTTGCAGAGTAACCAATACAACATTTTCCCCAAGATCTGCTTCCATCCTCCAATGCTAGGGATGCCCTCAGAAATACTGAAATAAGGCCTCCAAAGGCAGGTTCAGGCTGGTCCCAGTTATGGTTGGTTCTCCTCTGCACACTAGGCTTGGAGGAGGTGAAAAGGCCTGAGAAGAGATAGAAGCCCCAGAAGAAAATACAGGAGCAGAGAGTGGAGGCTTTCATTTCCAGCAATACCCTGTACTAGAGACCGCCAACCTCTCCCACTGTAAAATACTTAAACCGAGATAAAAGAGTAATAACACCCATTTAGGAACTAGGACTCCTTAGAAAATGGATCAGTTGAAGTCTGGGGAGGAAATTACAAGTTGAATCTGAAAAGACTGCTAGAGTTCTGTCTAAAGGACACTGGCGCCAACCTGAAGGAGGTTCTTTTTTTTTTTTTGAGACAGTCTCGCTCTGTCGCACAGGCTGGAGTGCAGTGGCACGATCTCGATGCTCAGTGCAAGCTCTGCCTCCCAGGTTGACGCCATTTTCCTGCCTCAGACTCCTGAGTAGCTGGGACTACAAGTGCCCGCGACCACGCCTGGCTAATTTTTTGTGTTTTTAGTAGAGACAGGGTTTCACCGTGTTAGCCAGGATGGTCTCCATCTCCTGACCTCGTGATCCACCCGCCTCGGCCTCCCAAAGTGTTGGGATTACAGGCGTGAGCCACCGCACCCGGCCAGGAGGTTCCTATTGGCCCAAAATGGGGCAATTTGAGCATCAGAAAGAACGACTGTGGCCGGGCTGGGTGGCTCACGCCTGTAATCCCAACACTTTTGGTGGCTACAGTGAGCTATGATTGAGCCATTGAATTCCAGTCTAGGCAACAGAGCAAGTCTCTGTCTCAAAAAAATAAAAATAAAGATACCCCTCAGATAAACATTCATTGGTCACCTTTGGAAGCTGCTCGGGTATCAACTCAATACTGAAAATCAATAATTCAGCATTTATCTTGTTTTTCCTGTATGAATTGAATTTCAGAGAAACCAAGTAGATGGCAAGGCAAATGTCTTCATAAAAGAATCGTGGCCGGGCGCGGTGGCTCAAGCCTGTAATCCCAGCACTTTGGGAGGCCAAGACGGGCGGATCACAAGGTCAGGAGATCGAGACCATCCTGGCTAACACGGTGAAACCCCGTCTCTACTAAAAAAAAAGAAAGACAAAAAACTAGCCGGGCGAGGTGGCGGGCGCCTGTAGTCCCAGCTACTCGGGAGGCTGAGGCAGGAGAATGGCGTAAAAACCCGGGAGGCGGAGCTTGCAGTGAGCTGAGATCCGGCCACAGCACTCTAGCCTGGGCGACAGAGCCAGACTCTGTCTCAAAAAAAAAAAAAAAAAAAAAAAAAAAAAAAAAAAAAAAAAAAAAGAATCGTGACTAACCAATGCAGAACAACTAAGATTAGAAAAATCGCCATTTAAAAACCCCTTAATGAAATAATGGATCCAGGTATGGTCACTGATGGATAAAATCACTAGGTGAAAAAGTCAGTAAGGAGCTTTTAAATGGATGGATCACACTGACAACACCCAAATATGATAAATAAGTGAAAGTATGGGTGAAAGAGGAAGCAATCAGCCAAAATCCAGAATAGTATATTCGATAGGACAAATGACCTTCAACAAACAAATGACGTAATAGTGGCAGTGTGGGATAGGGTTGTGGAACTTGAGACATTTCAATCAAGTGGGTGGCCCTTGCCTGGATCCTGATTTGAACAAACCTATTATGTATAAAAGGCACTTCTGAGACAGTTGGGTGAAATTTAACATAAACTGGGTATTAGAGGATATTAAAGTTCATGCTGTTGGATGTTACATTGGTATAACATTAATAAAAATTAGAAAAAACATCACCAGCCTCTAAAACTGAACTTAGAATACCAGATCAGGGTGCAGGTGCTGGCTACTCTACAGCAACAATCAGTGCTGATTGGGAGGAGGCCCAAGCGTACAGCAGGACAGACCTGATCAGAGCTCAAATAAAGCCAGAGCCCATTAAAGGGCTATATGCTCAGGAGGAGGGTGAACCAGAGAAAAAAATTACGGTGGAGGCAGACAGTAAGGAAACTTTCTGACTTGCTTAACACTAGTGGGAGGAGATTCTAGTGGAAGGAATTCTCATACGTGAGAATTCATATGGCCACTGGCTGACCCTCATGAAGTTGGAGTCTGAATTCACACTATTTGGAACAGTCTGAAAAACCTCTAAGTCTTTGATTCAGTAATCCCATTTCAAGGACTATTGCCCTGGTTAGATGTAACTGAAAAAATACAAAATGATGTATGTACAAAGTTAGTCAACGTGGCCTTGCTTGTAAACTAAAAAAGGGTGGAAACAATCCAAGTGTCCAGTAGAGGGAACTGGTGGATAAATTTTGGTGCAACTACATAGTGGAGTCCTAGGCAGACCTAAAAATAATGGAATGATCTCTGTATGCTGATGGGGAGGAATCTTAGGGATATTTTGTGTGTTGTTTTGTTTTTTGAGACAAGGTCTTGCTCCGTCACCCAGGCTGAAGTGCAGTGGTAGGATCATGGCTCACTGCAGCCTCCACCTCCCAGGCTCAGGTGATCCTCCCACCTCAGCCTCCTGAGTAGCTGGAACTACAGGTGTGAGCCACTACACCCACCTAATTTTCCTGTTTTTTGTAGAGACAGGTCTCACTATGTTGCCCAGGCTGATTTTAAACTCGTCGGCTCAAGCAATCCTCCTGTCTTGGCTTCCCAAAGTGTTCGGATTACAGGCGTGAGCTACTGCGCCCAACCAGTTTAGACCTTTTAGTCAGTCCCCCTTTTTTTTTTTTTCAATCAGCTTTCTCAGGTTAATCACCTGTTTTTTTAAAAAACTTAACTCAAAAGCTAATAATTAAAAATGGAACCATGGTGAGTACTGCCTCAGATGCCTGCAAATGTAAAACCTTTCTGGACAAATGTGCTCCCTGCCCTAGAATACAGAAGGGATAGGAATGGAGAAGCCTACAAGCATCCATGGGTCCTGACAAGGCCTGGGATTGACTGGTGGTAATCGCACCTTGGAGGCAAAGCGTAAGGAGTTGAGGGACTCGGAGACGTTCTCTTCCAGTGGAGAAATGTTCACAAACATGAGCCTATGAAAACAGAATATGCCCAATCCCAGCATTAGGGGCCAGCAGAGCCTGGGCAGGTCTCCACTGTTCCCCTCTTTCTACCCCTCACCCCAACACAGTTCCTACCTGAACCCTTCCATCTGTCCCTTTCACTCACATCTTAGCACTACCACCCAGAGAGTTCTGCAGCAGGTAGGTCAGTTTGCTGTTCCGGTAAGGCACGTGGGACTCCTACATGATTGAGGTGGGGACAGATGTTTGGGAATGGGCAGAGTTCTGCACAGCCAACCCCAACTGGCCCCAGGTCCCGTATCTGCCCCCACTCCTATTCCCACCTTGTTGCTCAGGGCCATGATAACCAGCCCCAGCGTGGACAGGCTGCTGTTAATGGCCTGTGTTTCCCGAAGGCGTTCCCGCTCCCCGGGGCCGAGGGCTAAGCCAGGGTCAAGTCGCTCACTCCCGGCCAGGTCCACAAGACTGAGGGAGGCCCCACACTGCAGGCCTCGGCTGGAGTGCTGCCCAGAAATCTGTAGCTGGAATACACTGTGGCTGCGTGATGACCGTTCATTCTGGGCTGTGCGGGCCACAGCCCGATTCTGGTGGGCCAGATGAAGCAGGGCCTCCACCTGGGGATGGGAGCAGAAGGGGTAAAAGGGCAGGCAGAAGTCAGTACATAGTAATATGTATGGAAATGAATAAGAGCCCACCCCCACTCTCTTGAAGCTTTCTAGCCTGTCAACAAACAAGATACACAGTATATCTGAAAATGGTAAGGAATACATAGAATAGGGACTGTATAAAGGCGGGGTGGGGAACCAAGTTTTGACAGGATAGCCAAAGATGGCCTCATTGCCGTAAGATCTCCAGGAAAGGAGCATCCAGGCAAAGGCCCTGAGATGGGGAGCATGACTAGTTGGTTGAGGAATAGCCAGGAGACCAGCATGGCTAGGATGAGCATGGCTAGATGAAACCTGAGATGCAGTGACCCTCCCCATTTCGGCAGATGCATCACTCCCTCGCCACTCCCGGGTTAAGGCAGATCTACCTACAGCCCACAGGCCAAAACAGGATGTGGTAACCCAGCCTCACAACTTGTACTTCATCCTTCAATTCTCTCCTGCTCCTTTCTCTCTCTACCTCCATCTTGTGGCACCCTGCCCACTCCTCCCCATTCCCCAGTTCCAGTGCCCATGGGTCCTCACTTCTTTCTCACAGGAGACAGGGACATATCGAGCATTGGTGACAGTGAGCTCCTCGCTCCCTGGCCCCGCACGGCGAATCTCACACTCGCCCCCTTGACCCTTCCGGGTTCCAGTGGCCAGCAGGTCCCGGACAGTCTCATTGTAGATCTCTACGTAGCTTGCTACAAAGCTGTAGGTCCAGCCCTGACCACTCAGCTCCTGGGCCACAGAGAAGAGGTGCCGTAGGGCCCGAGGGATCAGCCCCTCCAACTGGGGGTCTCCCCCAGGCCCACCCTCCATTGTGAAGGTCTTGCCACTGCCTGTCTGGCCATAGGCAAAGATGCATACTGGATAGCCATCCAGGGCTGACTGGACAAGCATGGCAATCTCTTCAAACACTTCATCCTGTCCACTTCCTGGTGGGAATACCCGGTCAAAGGAAAAATCGTGGCGAGTTGGTGGGGCTGGTGCCCCACTCAGGGTCGCACGCCGCTCGTCAGACCGGGAGAGGCTAAGGCGGGTTGGAGGATCAGAGGGCCCACCAGGGCCAGAGGGAAACAGGAGGAGGCCAGGGGGTGGAGTGGGCTCCCCCGGAAGGACAGGGCGGACTCGGCAGAATACACGGATGTTGCCCTTGAGTTCCTGCAGCTGGTTGTGCAGTCGCCGGCGCTCCATTTCTAGCCCGTGAAGACGTTCTTCCCGCTCAGCCAGTAAGGCTGCCTGGGCCGCAGTCCCCTGCCACAGAGATGCCACCTCTGCTCGGCTGCTTGACAGGGCTGCTTCTGAAGTCTGCAGCCTCCTCTGCCCAGAACAGAACACAACATACACAGAGGGTGATTTGCAACCAAGAATAAGAACAAATTGTGTGGCGTGTGGAGTGGGTGGAGTGAGGTCCCTGCTGAAAAGGACCTCAATGTCTGGTAAACAAAGACAGACAAGAAAATAAGGAATCATGGTACTAAGACAGGGAGTGCTATGGGTATGCCCAAGCACAAAGAGGAGCCACAAGGAAGATGATATCTAGGCTGACACCCAGAAGTACAGAAGTGAATCAAGGAAGGATGCAGTACACAAAGAACATTCCAGAAAGAGGGAAGCACATATGCAGAATGCCCAGAAGTGAAAGTTGAGTCATTTAAGAGACTGCAAATAATTTAATCTGGTTGGTGCTCACCAGGAAGGAGTCAAGTGGACATGGGAGGAGGGAAAGAGAGTACCACAGGAATTTGTGATCAGGATGGGAACCCAAAGAAAGAGGGATGGGGGACTAAGGAATACACAGCTCTAAATGGGAGCTTTGCAAACAGTAAAGGGTAGGAAGAAGCATGACAGAAAGCAAGACAGTCAGGAGTGGGCTGGGTGCAGACTGGTGGAAGAGAAAGGTATCTTCAGCAGCACCTATACTGCTAAAGATAGGTGCTCAGGAGTTCTGAGCCCAAACAGACTTGAGGGGCACCTGGAATGGAGGGGAGGCATGACCTCTGCCAGGAAAGCGGGGCTGGCATCTGGTGAAAATCTGGCCCTTACCTCCTTCTCCTCTAGTTGGGACATCAGTCCCCTCCTTTCTTCCTGCAATTCCACCTGTTTTTTCTGAAGCTCTTGCACCAAGCCCTCCTGTGTGCTCAGCCGCTCTTCCAGCTCCAGGACACAAGCACGCAAGTTCTTCAGCTCCTGTTGGCCCTGCTCAGCCTGGGCCTGTACTTTGGCTAAATGCCCCTCCAGTGTCCTGCGCTCTGTCCCCAGGGCCTTGGCCTGCTGTTGGGCATCTCTGAGCTGGTCCTGAAGCTGCTGGTTCTCTTGGTCCAATGTTTGAGTCCTCTCACGGCAGCGTTTTAGTTCTGCGTTTAGGTCACATAACTGACCCTTTAAGTCCCAGGCTGGACGTTTGCTGGGTTTCTTCCCTCCCGCCATGGGAGGAACAGCTGATGCTAAGATGAACACAGAAAGGACAAAGCTCAGTGAAGTCTAGGCTCTCTATGCCTCCTCCCTTCTAGCCTTTATGGGATCCACACCTGATGCTACATCTCCTTCCCCTAAGAGACCAAATGGATTTTTCTGGGCACTCACCATCTTCTCTTCCCTATCCCAGCCTCTCACCCAGTGGTTACATTTGTCACCTACTGCCAGGCTTCTGGACAGGAACAGCAGGAACTGGCTTCTGGTTCTTCAACCCTAGAGAATTGAGGAGGTGACTTAGGAAGTACAGGACCAGTTTCCCTTCACCTCCGTCATTCTCCCTTTACACATTACCCCAAATCCCTTCCCAGACCCAGCTCTTGAGCACAATTACCTGTGGCAATAGCTGTGGAACACCGGGGTCCTGTCTTCTTGGAAACTTTTTGAGCTGCCCAGGAGATGGGAGAGAGCAAAGGTAGAATGATCATTCTTAAGATGACATGTAATCTCGCTAGGACAGGGGCAGGAGAAGTGCTTTTCTCAGAATTAGAAATAAGGTAACTTTCTTCCCTTATCCCTACATCTGGCCAGCTCCTAATGATACCTCCCCTAGAACCAGAAATTACAGTCATCCCTCAGTATCCAAAAGGGGTTGATTCTAGCAGCCTCCAAGAATACCAAAATCCAAGGATGCCCAAGTCCCTTATATAAATTGGTATATAGTATTACATATAGTCTATGCACACCCTCCCATATACTTTATTTATTGATGATTGAGACAGAGTTTCACTCGTTGCCCAGGCTGAAGTGCAATGGTATGATCTCAGCTTACAGCAAACTCCACCTCCCGGGTTCAAGCGATTCTCCTGCCTCAGACTCCCGAGTAGCTGAGATTACAGGCATGCACCACCATGCCTGGCTAATTTTGTATTTTTAGTAAAGACGGGGTTTCACCATGTTGATTAGGCTAGCCTCGAACTCCTGACCGCTGGTGGTCTGCCTGCCTTGGCCTCCATTTTTTTTTTTTTTTTTTTGAGACAGAGTTGCGCTCTTGTCACCCAGGCTGGAATGCAATGGTGCAATCTTGGCTCACTGTAACCTCCGCCTCCAGGGTTCAAGCAATTCTTCTGCCTCAGCCTCCTAAGTAGCTGGGATTACAGGCATGCACCACCACGTCCGGCTATTTTTTTTTTTTTTTTTTTTTGTATTTTTAGTAGAGACAGGTTTTCAGCATGTTGGCCAGGCTGGTCTCAAACTCCTGACCTCAGGTGATCTGCCTGCCTCAGCTTCCCAAAGTGCTAGGATTACAGGCGTGAGCCACAGCATCCAGCCACATATACTTTATATCATCTTTAGATTACTTATAATATCTAACACAATGTAAATGCTATGTTAATACAGTCATGTGCCCATAATGATGTTTCGGTCAATGAGAGACTGCATATACAACAGTAACCCCGTAACATTATAATGGAGCTAAAAATTCCTACTGCCTAGTGACATTATAGCCATGGTAATATCATAGCATTCCCCACCTGTTTGTGGTGATTCTGGTATCAACAAACCTAACGCACTGCCAGTTGTATAAAAGTATAACACAGGCCGGGCGCGGTGGCTCAAGCCTGTAATCCCAGCACTTTGGGAGGCCGAGACGGGCGGATCACAAGGTCAGGAGATCGAGACCATCCTGGCTAACCCGGTGAAACCCCGTCTCTACTAAAAAATACAAAAAATTAGCCGGGCAAGGTGGCGGGCGCCTGTAGTCCCAGCTACTCCAGAGGCTGAGACAGGAGAATGGCGTAAACCCAGGAGGCGGAGCTTGCAGTGAGCTGAGATCCAGCCACTGCACTCCAGCCTGGGCGACAGAGCGAGACTCTGTCTCAAAAAAAAAAAAAAAAAAAAAGTATAGCACATACAATTATATATAGTACATAATACATAATACCTGAAAATGATAATGACTATGTTACTAGTTTATATATTTACTGTATTGTACTTTTTATTGTAATTTTAGAGTGTACTCCTTCTATTTGTAAAAGCAGTTAACTATAAAACAGCCTCAGGCATGTCATTCAAAAGGCATTCCAATTTAATTTTAAAAATAAAATTTTAAATTAAAAAAATAATTTTAGGCGGGGCATAGTAACTCACGCTTGTAATCCCAGCACTTTGGGAGGCTGAGGCAGGCAGATCACGAGGTCAGGAGATTGAGACCATCCTGGCTAATACGGTGAAACCCCATCTCGACTAAAAATACAAAAAATTAGCTGGGCATGGTGGCAGGTGCCTGTAGTCCCAGCTACTAGGGAGGCTGAGGCAGGAAAATGGTGTGAACCCGGAAGGCAGAGCTGCAGTGAGCTGAGATCACGCCACTGCACTCTAGCCTGGGCGACAGTGCGAGACTCTGTCTCCAAAAAAAAAAAAAAAAAAAAAAAAGGCATTCCAGAAGGCACTGTTATCACAGGAAGTCACATCTCCATGTATGTTGACGATCCTGACCCTGTGTAGGCCTACGCTAATGTGTGTATTTCTTCATTTTTAACAAAAGGTTTCAAAATCAAAATAATATTGAAAAATTTTCAAATTCAAGCTTACTTCTTGGAAAAAATACAAATAAAATTTTAAATTAAAAAAAGAATTTTAGGCGGGGCATAGTAACTCACACTTGTAATCCCAGCACTTTGGGAGGCTGAGGTGGGCAGGTCACAAGGTCAGGAGGTCAAGACCATCCTGGCTAACACGGTGAAACCCCATCTCGACTAAAAATACAAAAAATTAGCCTGGGGTGGTGGCATGCACCTGTAGTTCAAGCTACTTGGGAGGCTGAGGCAGAATTGCTTGAACCTGGGAGGTGGAGGTTATAGTGAGCTGAGATCACGCCACTACACTCCAGCCTGGGTGACACAGCGAGACTCTGTCTCAAAAAAAAAAAAAGAATTTTCTTTTCAACCCAGGAGACAAGAGATTCATATTGCCCTAAGTATATGCTCCCCACCCAAAAAAAAAAAAATTTAGACAGAAAAAAAGCATGAGGAATGAGGATATAAAGAAATAAAATATTTCTGTACAGCTATACAATGTTTGTTTTAAGTTGTTATTACAAGGTCAAAAAGTTAGCCGGGTTCGGTGGCTTACACCTATAATCCCAGCACTTTGGAGGCTGAGGCAGGGAGATCACGAGGTCAGGAGATCGAGACCATCCTGGCTAACACGGTGAAACCCCGTCTCTACTAAAAATACAAAAAACAAAATTAGCCAGGTGTGGTGGAGGGCGCCTGTAGTCCCAGATACTCGGGAGGCTGAGGCGGGAGAATGGCGTGAACCTGGGAGGTGGAGCTTGCAGTGAGTCGAGATTGTGCCACTGCACTCCAGCCTGGGCGACAGAGCGAGACTTCATCTCAAAAAAAAAAAGAGTTAAAAAAAGATTAAAATGTTACATCAACCTTGGCAAGTGGGAAAAAGAATGTTAAATTTATAAAGTAAAACACTTATAGTAAACTAAAGTTAATTTATTATAAAAGAACTATTTTTTATAAATTTAGTGTAGCCTAACTGTACCATGTTTCTAAAGTCTACAGCAGTGAAGAGTAAGGCCCTAGGCCTTCACATTCACTCACCACTCACTCACTGACTCATGCAGAGCAACTTCCATTCAGCCATGCTCCATTTAATGGTTTGTACCCTGTACAGGTGTACCATTTTTTTATCATTTATATTGTTATTTTAAATGTACCTGTTCTATGTTTAGGTATGTTTATATACACAAATGGTTACCACTGGGTTATAGTTACCTACAGTGCTTCAGTATAGTAACACGCCACACAGGCTTGTTGCCCAGGAGCAACAGGCTATCCCAGACAGCCTAGGTGTGTAGCAGGATAGATCATCTAGGTTTCAGTAAGTACGTTCTATGATGTTTCCACAGTAATGCATTTCTGATCATGTATCTGCACTGCCAAGTAACACACGACTGTAATTGTTATATTGTATTTTTTGGTTATTTTTTTATTTTCCATGAATATTTTCTTTTTCTTTTTTTTTTTTTTTGAGACCAAGTCTCGCTCTGTCGCCAGGCTGGCGCAATCTTGGCTCACTGCAACCTCCACCTCCTGGGTTCTAAGCAATTCTCCTGCCTCAGCCTCCAGAGTAGCTGGATTACAGGTGCGGGCCATCATGTCCGGCTAATTTTGTATTTTTAGTAGAGACAGGGTTTCACCATGTTGGCCAGGCTGGTCTGGAACTCCGGACTTCAGGTAATCCACCCACCTTGGCCTCACAAAGTGCTGGGATTACAGGCGTGAGCCACTGTGCCTACTCTCCTTGAATATTTTCAACCGATGGTTGGTTGAATCTGCAGAAGCAGAACCTGGGGATACAGAGGGCCAACTATACTCCATAGGCCAAAAAGCAAGTTGGATCAAGATAAGTAAAAGCAGAACCATGTCTAAAGTATGTCACCATTTGCATAAAAAAGGTGGGGGAGTATAATCTTACTTGCTTGAATACCAATAGAATTTTCCTGGAAGAACATACAGTTGCCCTGGGTAGCAGAATTGGGTGGTTGGAGGACAGAAATAGGAAGCAAACTTTACTATACAACAACCTTTGTGCCTTTGGAATTTTGAATCAAATGAAATGTTATTACCTATTCAAAATAGACAGGCTGGGGGTGGTGCCTCACGCCTGTAATCCCAGTACTTTGGGAGGCACAGGTGGGTGGATCACCTGAGGCCAGGAGTTCAAGACTAGCCTGGCAAACGTGGTGAAACCCTGTCTCTACTAAAAATACAAAAATTAGCTGGGCATGGTGGTGGGCGCCTGTAATCCCAGCTACTCGGGAGGCTGAGGTAGAAGAATCACTTGAACCTGGGAGGAGGAGGTTGCAGTGAGCAGAGGTCACACCACTGCACTCCAGCCTGGGCGACAGAGGCTCAAAAAAAAACTCTGTCTCAAAAAAAAAAAAAAAAAAAAAAAAAAAAGAATAAAATTGAAAGAAAAGAAACAAGTGAGTTGAAGAACAATGGACTTCCGTGTCCTCGGAGGCTATCCATCCCAAGAGCCCACCTGTGGTCTGGCCTTGTGTCTGTGGCACTGTAGTGAGGGATGGAACTCTTGGGTGGGATGTGGTAATTTTGGTCGTTGCACCAAGGCCTCTTGTCCGTTTCTGGGGAAATATAAAGACAAGGTCCACAGTCACCCTCCCAAATGGTTTATACTCTGTCTCTCCTTTCTTTCACACACACACACACACACACACACACCCCACACATACATGCACAGCTCTCCACGCCCAGCTCACCTTCTCAGGCTCCAGGCCATCTTCCATCTGGTCAGGCCTCCTCTTGAGTCTGCTTCCTGAGAGAGGCAGCCGGGAAGGGGCCTTAATCCGAGGTCTCTTCAGTTCTGTGTTCCCCTTTACTTCCAACAGGGGGGACCTCTGTTGGGAAAAGAGATTCTTAAGACAATACCCAGGAGCCCAAATGTCCCAAGAACTTCCCGTCTTGGCCCCCAGCCTCAATTATCAACATCACCACACCAAGCACTGAGCACCACTTGTGCCAAAAGCTGAATTATGTGTCAGACAGACAGCATGAACAGAAGTGGGGACATAACCTAAAAGTGGGAATAACCTCTAGGAGAAAAGTTGGACTTGACTAACTTTAAGGGTAGGAGTCAAACAAGCAGAGAGGAATGGATGCTCTTTCTGGAAGGCAAAAATTCAAATATGTACATAGCATGGCTAAGAAACCAACTGGCCCTTTTGGCTGAAGCTGAGAATCATAAATAAGGGAGAGAGTGGAAGATATATGAGGGCTGAAGACTGCTTGGGAGAATCAGGCAACATTTACTGAACAATGTTTGAAATGTTTTACCTGGGCCGGGTGCAGTGGCTCACGCCTGTAATCCCAGCACTTTGGGAGGCTGAGGCAGGCAGATCACAAGGTCAGGAGTTTGAGACTAGCCTGACCAAGATGGTGAAACCCTGTCTTTACTAAAAATACAAAAATTAGCTGGGTGTGGTGACGCATGCCTGCAATCCCAGCTACTCAGGAGGCTGAGTCAGGAGAATCACTTGAACCTAGGAGGCAGAGGTTGCGATGAGCCGAGATCATGCCACTGCACTCCAGCCTAGGTAACAGAGTGAGACTCCATCTCAAAAAAAAAAAAAAAAAAAAAAAAAAAAAAAAAAAAAAGAGGCATTCAAACTTAATTCTGGCCGAGCACGGTGGCTTACACCTGTAATCCCAGCACTTTGGGACGCTGAGGCGGGCAGATTACTTAAGGTCAGGAGTTCAAGACTAGCCTGACCAACATGGTGAAACCCTGTTTCTACAAAAATTACCCAGGCATGGTGGCATGTGCCTATAATCCAGCTGCTTGGGAGGCCGAGGAAGATAATTGCTTGAGTGACTGGCAGAGATTGTGGTGAGCCAAGATCATACCACTGCACTCCAGCCTGGGTGACAGAGCGAGACTGTGTCTCAAAAAAAAAAAAAAAAGAAGAACTTGGCCAGGCACGGTGTCTCACGCCTGTAATCCCAGCACTTTGGGAAGCTGAGGTGGGCAGATCACGAGGTCAGGAGATTGAGACCATCCTGGCTAACATGGTGAAACCCCATCTCTACTAAAATATACAAAAAATGAGCTGGGTGTAGTGGCGGGCGCCTGTAGTCCCAGCTACTCGGGAGGCTGAGGCAGGAGAATGGCGTGAACCCGGGAGGCGTAGCTTGCAGTGAGCCAAAATCGCACCACTGCACTCTAGCCTGGGCAACGGAGTAAGACTCCGTCTCAGAAAAAAAAAAAAAAAAAAAAACTTAATTCTCATGGAATTTAATTGAAAGGGGCTATTCTAGAAGCTTGAGGGCTAAGCTAGGCAGACATCCACCTTAGTGAACCAGACGGCATTTGCCTGTGGTCCCAGCTACAAGGGAGGCTGAGGTGGGAGGATGGCTTGGGCCCACGTCAAGGCTGCAGTGAGCCGTCATCATACCACCGCACTCCAGCACTCCAGCCTGGGCGACATACTGAGATCCTGTCTCAAAAAAGAAAAAGAAAAGAAATAACACAGAGATCTGAGTACCTGAAGAGTTGGTTTTTGTTTAATTTGTTTTGAGACAGGGTTGCCCAAGCTGGTTTTGAACTTTGAGTTCAAGTGATCCTCCTGCCTCAGCCTCCTGAGTGCCTAGGACAACAGGCACATGCCATCGGACTCAGCAGGATTGGTTTTATGGATGCTAAGTTCAATTTTGGGAAAGTGAGTTTGAGCTACCTGTGATACAATGAGATTTACTCAAGGAAGTTCACAAAGCATCATTATTTTTTAAAATTATGAAACAACCTGATACACTGTTTTCTTTTGTTTTTAATTTATTATCATAACCCCTATATAAGACTGTGAGCACCGTAAGAATTCATCTGTTTTGTTCGTTAACTATATAACCAGAGGGCCTAGTACAACGTCTGCTACATGGTAGGACTCTACAGTTTTTGAAGGAATGAAATTTAATGTTCATCAGTGGGGCAATACTTACACTGTGATATATCCATACCATTGGCTTCTATACAAATAAAATGGGAAAAAAAGAGGTAGTATTTTTCCTGCCACCTACAGAAATGTGCACAAAGAATGCTTATTTTAATTTAGCGTAATCAATTATAGTATGGAAACCAAATTTTTCTTTAAGTATTCCAAAGTCAAACACTGATTTTCAAAAATAACCTGTGCCCTTCCTCCTCTCTACACTACCATAGTGGATCTGCCACAGACCTACCTCCTTGGAATTTGTCGGTTACGAAAATGTGTTTAAAGGTTTGATTATTAAGGACAACTCCAAAGACCACAGTATATATATATTTCCCATCTATTAATATAAAGCTAGACATGATACCCTCCAGCTTTCCACAATGAGAAGCATAAGCACTTAACCTTCTATAAGAACGGATATTCATGCAACCCTGCCTACATCCACCTCACCACAAGATCAGAGATGGATGGCCCTGCTCCTAAGGCAACCCTTTCACATATGCATCACATCCCACCCCTCCTCACCAAATCCTGGACTCACCAAATCCTCCCAATTGCAGGGACATTCCTCCAGCAATCATCCCTTCTCACCTCTGCACCATCAGCTTTGCGCTATATGGCATCACTCCAACTGACATACAACAAACTCTATTATTTCTTCGAACCTAAAAGAATCTGAACTCCGTTTTCCCTAACAGGTACTATCCTTTTTCCTTGCCGCCCTTAGCAGCAAAACTCTAAAGTATTACCTATAGTGTATTCACTGTGGCCAATTTCTCTCCTAAGCCTATTGCAATCAGGCTTTCATTCCCACCATTCCATCGAAATTCCTATTCTCAAGATCACGAGTAACTTCATGTTGCTAAGTCAATTCTTTATCTTCATTTTCTTGACCCATCAAACAGCATTTGATACAACTGATCACTCCCCTTTTCCTTAATAGGCATTCTTCATTTAGCTTCCAGGAGACCACCCTTTCTTACCTCACTGGCAAGTCCTCCCCATCTCTCCAGACTTTAACAGCATTCTCTATCTATACTCACTATCCACTCCCATGGCTTTAAATATCATTGATATGCTGACAGTTTCCAAATGTATATGTCCAGCTCAGACCTCGATCCTGCACCTATACTGAACTGCATCCTCAACATCTCTATTTAAGGCTGGGAGTGGTGCCTCATGCCTGTTATCCCAGCACTTTGGGAGGCTGAGGTGGGTGGATCACTTGAGGTTAGGAGTTCGAGACTAGCCTGGCCAACATGGCAAAACTCCGTCTCTACTAAAAATACAAAAATTACCCGGGTGTGGTGGCGCATGCCTGTAATCCCAGCTACTCGGGAGACTGAGACGGGAGGATCACTTGAAGCTGGGAGGTAGAAGTTGGGGTGAGCCGAGATCGCACCACTGCACTCCAGCCTGGGCAAGAGTGAGTGACTCCGTCTCAAAAAAAAAAATCTCCTGACCCGGCACTTTGGGAGGCCGAGGCGGGCGGATCACGAGGTCAGGAGATCTAGACCATCCTGGCTAACATGGTGAAACCCCGTCTCTACTAAAAAATACAAAAAACTAGCCGGGCGAGGTGGTGGGCGCCTGTAGTCCCAGCTACTCGGGAGGCCGAGGCAGGAGAATGCCGTGAACCCGGGAGGCGGAGCTTGCAGTGACCTGAGATCCGGCCACTGCACTCCAGCCCGGGCCACGGAGTGAGACTCCATCTCAAAAAAAAAAAAAAAAAAAAAAAAAACCGAAATCTCCATTTGGAGGTCTAATAACTGACCTCTTGATGTCCAACCCTGCTTTGAACTTGCTCCTCTTGAAGCTTTCTCCATCTCAATTGATATAACTCCATCTTTCAGTTGCTCAAGCCAAAAACCCAGAGTCTTCTCTTTCTCCTACATACCACATCTAATCTGTCGGTAAAGCATGGCTGATTGTACCTTCAAAATATATCCAGAACCCAACTACTTTTTTCTTTTTTCTTTTTTTTTTTTTGAGATGGAGTCTCGCTCTGTTGCCCAGGCTGGAGTGCAGTGGCCGGATCTCAGCTCACTGCAAGCTCCACCTCCGGGGTTTACGACATTCTCCTGCCTCAGCCTCCTGAGTAGCTGGGACTACAGGCGCCCGCCACCTCGCCTGGCTAGTTTTTTTGTATTTTTTTTAGTAGAGACGGAGTTTCACCGTGTTAGCCAGGATGGTCTCGATCTCCTGACCTCGTGATCCGCCCGTCTCGGCCTCCCAAAGTGCTGGGATTACAGGCTTGAGCCACCGCGCCCGGCCCCAACTACTTTTTACTATTTCTTCTACTGCTACCACCCTGACCTAAGACACCATCATCTGGCACCTAGATTATCATGAACCAGTGGTTCTCAACTGAGGGCTATTTTATGCCCCAGGTGACATTTGACAATGTCCAATGCAGTCCTGCACACTGTCAGATGCCTAGCAGCATCCCTGCCTCTACCCACTAGATGCCAGTAGCAACCCCCCACCTAGTCATGACAAAAAATGTTGGCCAGGTGTGGCGGATCATGCCTGTAATCCGAGCACTTTGGGAGGCCCAGGCGGGAGGATCACGAGGTCAGGAGATCGAGACCATCCTGGCTAACACGGTGAACCCGTCTCTACTAAAAATACAAAAAATTAGCCAGGTGCGGTGGCACACACCTGTAGTCCCAGCTACTCGGGAGGCTGAGGCAGGAGAATCGCCTGAACCCGGGAGGCGGAGGTTGCAGTGAGCCGAGATCGCACCACTGCACTCCAGGCTGGCGACAGAGCGTGACTACATCTCAAAAAAAAAAAAAAAAAAAAAAAAGAAGTTGCAGGGCACGGTGTGGCTCATGCCTGTAATCTCAGCACTTTGGGAGGCCAAGGCAGGTGAACTGCTTGAGCCCAGGAGTTCCAGACCAGCCTGGGCAACATGGCAAAACCCTGTCTCTATAAAAAATACAAAAAACTAGCCAGGCATAGTGGCAGGTGCCTGTAGTCCCAGATACTCAGGAGGCTGAGGTGGGAGGATCACTTGAACCCAGGAAGTTAAGGCTCTAGTGAGCCATGATCACGCCACTGTACTCCAGCCTGGGAACAGAGAAAGAACCTGTCTCAAAAACAAAACAAAACAAAAAAAACAAGAAGCAAACAGAAAAAGAAAACAAAAGGCAATGGTGCCATGGCTGTGCAAATCTATTGGACCCCACAAATATTATCTCTTTGCTTAAAATCATCCAGTAATTCCCCATCTCACTCAGAGTAAAAGTCCTCACAATGACCCCCATAAGGACCAGCTGTGATCAGCAACCCCACTACCCATTACCTGACTTCTTTTCCCACAACTTTTCCCCTTGCTCACTTCAATCCTGCCACACTTCCCTCCTTACAACTCTTTAGGGACTCTGCTCTAGCAGATTCCCTCTGCCTGAAATGTTCTTCCCTCACTATCTGCTTGTCTATCTCCCTCACTTCCTTCAACTCATCTTTTCAATGGGGGTTACTGAGACCACCCTATTTAATATTCTATCCCACCAGTTGGCCTCCCCTGCTCCCTTAACCTTGAATTTCTCCTTTTCTCCACAGCATTTATGGCCTTCCAGCAGTTATATAATTCATTTATTACATTTATTGTCTGTATCCCCATAGAATGGCAGCTCCATGATGGCAGCGATTTGTCCCTTGTTCACTGCTGCATCCTAAGTACCTACAACCGCGCCTGGCATGTAGTAGGTGCTCAGTAAATACTTGATGAGTAGATCTGAGAAGGCTTTTACTACTTCTCACTGTCACATCATACTACTCTGCTCTCCGGTTGTTACGACAGAAATAATTTCTCTTAAGGCTGAATCCTACCTTTAGGGAAACCTGAACGTGAAATACTAGTAAACAAAAGATTCAGGCAGGAAACCTTTCCTGGCACCAGAAATCAGTACACTCCAGCTGTCATACACATTCATCTCTCTTCACTGGAGAGAGGAAGCTGCATATGGTTGTGGGGTGCAGCAGGGCACCATTTAAGAGAAAGAACTAAACCAATCAGTTTCATTGGGCAGGAATCTGCAAAATTTGGGAAAGGAGAGAGAGAATGAGTCTTTCGGCCCAGATTACCCTACTCTCCTTCTCCCTTTCCTACACTCCGAAGCAGCAGTGATGAGGAGAGGCGATAACACAAAAGGACCTCAGCAAGGATGTGGCCTCAGACACCATGTCCCCAAAGGAAGAAGTCATATCAGAACTCTCCCTTCTTACACACTGCAATCACACCCTGAGTAGGAATAAAGAAGTGGAAATGTGTCAGAAGAGCCTGAGAATTCGAAAGGGGAAATCTCGGAGACATGAAAGGGAGGGGCTCCCGAGACTTGAAGCTGGGGGAAGACAGACAGACGTCCCTTCCGACCTCCCCGGGTGCACTCTGCCGACTCCACTCCTGCCTCCGCCCCTTTCCACTTGTACGGGGCGGCACGGACCTTCGCCCTCCCGGTAGACATGACAAAGGCCAGCCGGGAGCCCGGGGCGCGACAGCATCGGAGCGGCCAGTCGTTGTCCCCATCCCCAGGACAGGACACTTGCGCCGCCCCCTACTCACCTGCGGATCCATGTCCACCTCGGTCCCACACGCGCCGGGGTAATGCAGTGGAAAAGAACTGGGTTCCGGGGATCCTGGGACTCGCGTTCTCTCGCCCGCTCGCGAAGCAGGGTAGAGAACTCGCGCGGCTCCTGCCGCTACCAGCCCCGCGCCACACCCGCCACTTTTGAATTCCAACGGCCGCCACCCGCTCTCACCGCGCTCTGCACGCAGGGACCAATCGTCGCTGTCACCACAGCCGAGGGCCAATCGCAGCGTCCTCCGACACCCGAAGCCACACCCCGCCCGACAGGCGCCTTCTCTTTTCTGTTTCGCAGGCGCCGGAGAGGTAAGCGGATTAATTCCACTTCCGGCCCACTTACGCTTCTCACCCCTCCCTCCTGTAGCGGGAACAGTGCTGGATTTCCGCTCCGCTCCCCGCCGTCGCTCGCTACGTCAAAAAATGCGTGGACGTCGCCGCACGAACGCAACTGGCCGAACGTAACTGGTGGCGGCCGGAGGAGGAGGGGCGGGGATGCTGGCGGAAAGAAATCACGCATGCGCAAACAGGGACCATTGACGGCAGCCAGGCTGGACTAGCGCCTCCTGGTGACTGCAGTAGGGAGCGCACTCGTTTTCCGTCGGCGTGATTGCGGCTCCAGGGCTGCCTCTTCTGGTGGTGGTTGACTGGGCCCGGAAGTGGCTCCTGGAGCCCTCACGTGGACGTTAGTGGCCTGGTCTGTTCATTCTCTGGTAATGTTGCCATTTCTCACCAAATTTAGGAACTTTTGCGCTCCATTGAAGCCTGACAGTGGGGATTCAAAACTCAGGAAATAATTTTTTTTTTATAGCCCTCTTCTCTCAGTCAACCTACTTACCTGGGTGCTGTTACTGGTGCTGGGCTCAGGGCCTTTGGAGTCTCGAGCCCAGGGAGGATTTACTGCGTCCATTTATGGAGTATTTTATGTTTTTCAGGTTGTGGCCCTGTATTATCTCGTCTTATAATCTCAAAAATTCACTGAGTTCCTACATTGTGCCACGTTCTTTGTATAGATGGATGGAGACAGGTTCAGAAAGGTTAAATAGTAAGTATAAGGTCACACTGCTGGTTGGGAATGGATCTAGATTCCATTAGCTTCAAAATCCGAGCTGTTTCTGTTAACTCACATTGCCTCTAACAGTCTCGGTGACAAGAGCAACCCCTTACGTGTGAATAAGGTGCTAGTTTGCAAAGTCGTTCTACCATATTTACTCATCCGAGTTTCCATCCAATCCTGGAGGTAGTCAGGAGAGGGTTTTATTTATGAAGCTGAAAGGCAGGGGCCTAAAGCATATGTTCGGGGGTTTGGTGTGCAGTTGGAAATTGGCAGGTCTGGCACCCACGCTGCCGTCTTCTATCCATTGCTTTAACTTGGCTTCAAACAAACTTGTGGAGAGAAGCAGATTGTGGGGAGACACACTGTCTGAAAACCATGTTGCCATCCCCCCAACCTTTGATATCCTGGGAAAACTCCAAAAAGTAAGAGCTGGAAGAGAACACAGTAAAAAGAAAAGTAAAGGAAGAAACTAGAGAAAACCAACAATGGAAGGTAAAGGGAGTAACTGAGAAGGGAGACCTGAGAAGAAACATATAGCTAAAGATATTTATCAAATTAAAAGAAAAAGTTAAACTAGGAGAAATATAGACCCATTAGCAGATGAAATTTATTCATCCCAATTGATGCAGCAAAGCCACTCAAAATATTCAACACCCATTGATTTAAAAAAAAAAAAAAAAACTCCAGAAGCTGATAAAGGACATATTCAAAAATTTCGCAAAACACTTCACCAGAATGGTGAAATGTTGAAAGCATTCCTTTCAAGATGGGGAACACGGCAAGGATGCCTGCTCTCAATAATCCTCATCAATACAACAATGGAAGTTGTAGCCAGTGCAATAAGCAACAAATATATAAGGATTACAAGAAACAATAATGTTAATATTCACAGATGAAATTATTGCATGTGCAGCAACCCCAAAATAAAATTAAGATAAAATTGATAAATGAGTTTAGCAAGGTTGATGGATAAAAAATCAGTAAGAGGAAAAAATCAGTTTACAAGATCAATTGCATTTCCATCTTCAGCAACACCAATTAGAAAGCGTAACTTTGGCCGGGCGCGGTGGCTCAAGCCTGTAATCCCAGCACTTTGGGAGGCCGAGACGGGTGGATCACGAGGTCACGAGGTCAGGAGATCGAGACCATCCTGGCTAACACCGTGAAACCCCATCTCTACTAAAAAATACAAAAAAACTAGCCGGGCGAGGTAGCGGGCGCCTGTGGTCCCAGCTACACCGGAGGTTGAGGCAGGAGAATAGCGTGAACCCGGGAGGCGGAGCTTGCAGTGAGCTGAGATCCGGCCACTGCACTCCAGCCTGGGCGACAGAGCAAGACTCCGTCTCAAAAAAAAAAAAAAAAAAAAAAAAAAAGAAAGCGTAACTTTAAAAATTGTACTATTTGGTTACATGAATATTTACATACATAAAAGTTAAGCTCAGGCTGGGCGTGGTGGCTCACGCTTGTAATCCCAGCACTTTGGGAGGCCGAGGCAGATGGATTACCTGAGGTCAAGAGTTCAAGACCAGCCTGAACAACATGGTGAAACCCCGTTTCTACTAAAAATATAAAAATTAGCTGGGTGTGGTGGTGGCACATGCCTGTAATCCCAGCTACTCAGGAGGCTGAGGCAGGAGAATTGCTTGAACCCAGGAGGCGGAGGTTGCAGTGAACTGAGATCGCACCACTGAACTCCAGCCTGGGCTAACACAGCGAGACTCCTTCTCAATAATAATAATAATAATAATAATAATAATAATAATAATAAATAAACACTTACTGTGTGCCAACGATCTGGAGCCAGAAGCCCTGTGAAGGTGCCACACCGTGTTGCTTGCTGGGAATACAGCAGTGAACACAACAGATGTGGGCCTCCATTTCTCAAAGTTCCTGCCCTGTGAGGAGTACAGATGAGCAGAGAGGCAGTGACAAAAAATAAAAGAGATCATGCATGTGAAGTTCTTAGCACGGTCTGTACAATTGTATGTATCCCTGAGCAGCAGCAGCAGAGCACGACAGGCCAGAGCCGGGCTCATCAAGTGTGCAGAACTGAGAAGGGCTGCAGCACGGAACAGTCTGGGGAGCTAAGGCTGGCGGGATGGGTAGGAGGGGGCAGACCACGAAGGCTTTACCCTGGGGATAGAAGCAGGAGTCTCCTTCAAATCTGTCAGTTGGTGGGATTCCCTACTTCCAGGATAGGGAAGGGTGAAGCTTTACAGGGACAAAGTCTGTGCTGGAGTGAGCCCAGGAGTTCAAGACCAGCCTGGGCAACATGGGGAAAAGGAGTAAACACTCCTTTTCTTGTGCATCATGCAGTTTGCCACCATCTGCTATAGAGAGCCCCACAGGGCAGGGTTTCCTGCTGGGCCACCTCAAGTGCTACAGGCCTGCCCAGGGGTGTCCTGCCCACACAGGGTGCTGTGGCTCAGGCACTCAACCTTGGTCCAGCCTCTCACAGCTGAGCATAATATTGATAGTGACACTGAGCCTTTGATAGAGGCTGTTAGTTTCCCCCCCAGTATTGTTTCTCCAATCTTTTCTTCTTAATGAACCCTCGATTTTTTTGCAAGACACAGGGCCACCAAAAAAGACCTCAATTCCCAGCCTCTCTTGGGACTAGGTATGGCAATGGACGGTGCTCTGGCCAATAGAGCACAAATGGAAGTAATGTATCCACATTTCAGGGAGAGCCCTGAAGGAAGGAGTATGCCCTTCCCTGTCACACCATGCCATTTGTTGAGAATAGAAGAACCACAGGCTTGGCCTGGCACTGTGGCTCACACCTGTAATCCCAGCACTTTGGGAGGCTGAGGCGGGCGGATCACCTGAGGTCAGGAGTTTTGAGACCAGCCTGGCCAACATGGTGAACCCCGTCTCTACCAAAAATACAAAAAATTAGCTGGGCGTGGTGGGCGCCTGTAGTGCCAGCTACTCGGGAGGCTGAGGCAGGAGAATGGCGTGAACCCGGGAGGCGGAGCTTGCAGTGAGCCCAGAGAGCACCACTGTACTCCAGCCTGGGTGACAAAGCGAGACTCTGTCTCAAAAAAAAAACACAAAAAAATTAGCCAGGCATGGTGGCAGCCGCCTGTAATCCCAGCTACTCAGGAGGCTGAGGCAGGAGAATTGCTTGAACCTGTAAGGCGAAGGTTGCAGTAAGCCAAGATTGCACCATTGCACTCCAGCCTGGGCAACAAGAGTGAAACTCTGTCTCAAAAAATATAAAAATAAATAAATAAATAATTTTTAATAAAAGCTCTTCCTACCATCTTGACTCCTGTGGAGGCCTGCTGGGAAAAGGACTTCTAAAAGGAACTATGTCTGGAAAGCTGTGGTCCAAGGCCATTTTTGGCAGCTATAAGCGGGGTCTCCAGAACCAGAGGGTGCACACAGCTCTTCTTAAAATTGAAGGTGTTTATGCCCGAGATGAAACAGAATTCTACTGGGGCAAGAGATGCGCTTATGTATACAAAGCAAAGAACAACACAGTGACTCCTGGCAGCAAACCAAATAAAACCAGAGTCATCTGGGGAAAGGTAACTCAGGCCCACGGAAACAGTGGCATGGTTGGTGCCACATTCCGAAGCAATCTTCCCACTGAGGCTATTGGACACAGAATCCGAGCGATGCTGTACCCCTCAAGGATTTAAACTAATGAAAAATCAATAGGCCGGGTGCAGTGGCTCACTCCTGTCATCCCAGCACTTTGGGAGGCTGAGGTGGGTGAATCACGAGGTCAGGAGTTCAAGACCAGCCTGACCAAAATGGTGAAACCCCATCTCTACTAAAAATACAAAAATGCTGGGTGTGGTGGCGGGCACCTGTAATCCCAGCTACTTGGGAGGCTAAGGCAGAGAACTGCATGAACCCAGGAGGCAGAGGTTGCAGTGAGCCGAGATCGCACCACTGTACTCTAGCCTGGCTGAGTAATCCCAGCACTTTGGGATTTGACAGAGTGAGGCTGAGTCTCAAAAAAAAAAAAAAAAGAAAAAAGAAAAGTCAATAAATAAACATGGATTTGTGCTCTTAAAAAAAAAAAAAAGCCAGGCATGGTGGATCATGCCTATAATCCCAGCACTTTGGGAGGCCAAGGCAGGAGGACCACTTGAGGTCAGGAGTTCCAGACCAGGCTGGCCAACATGGTGGCACCCCGTCTCTACTAAAAATATAAAAAAAAATTAGCCAGGCATTGTGGCGTGTGCCTGTAATTCCAGCTACTCAGGAGGCTGAGGCAGGAGAATTGCTTGAACCCATGAGGTGGATTTTGCCGTGAGCCGAGATCGTGCCATTGCACTCCAGCCTGGGCAATGAGGGCAAAACTCCATCTCAAAAAAAAAAAAAAAATTATTCAAAGACTTAAAAGGCTGTAACTCAGCCTTGATTCAAATAGCTTACAAGTAGTCATGATGATATTTAACAGGAAACATTGCAAGATGAGAACTTTGATGAAGTCTTATGTAGGTATAGATACAGGTACAGATATTCATATAGATACAGATAGTTATAGTCATGGTAGACTCCAGATCACAATGAACCAACATTTGGCCAAAGGCAAAAAAGCTATTTAAGATTACTTTTTTTTTTTTTTTTTTGAGACGGAGTCTGGCTCTGTCGCCCAGGCTGGAGTGCAGTGGCGTGTTCACGGCTCACTGCAAGCTTTGCCTCCTGGGTTTATGCCATTCTCCTGCCTCAGCCTCCTGAGTAGCTGGGACTACAGGCGCCCGCCAGCACGCCCGGCTAGTTTTTTGTATTTTTAGTAGAGACAGGGTTTCACTGTGGTCTGGATCTCCTGACCTTGTGATCCGCCCGCCTCGGCCTCCCAAAGTGCTGGGATTACAGGCATGAGCCACTGCACCCGGCCAAGATTACTTTTATGTATGCTCAGTCTCTAGTAAAGGTAAACTACCATTCCATTTTTTTATTTTTTTATTTTTTGGAGACAAGAGTCTTGCTCTGTCTCCCAGGCTGGAGTGCAGTGGCGCGATCTCAGCTCACTGCAACCTCTGCCTCCCAGGTTCAAGCGATTCTCCTGCCTCAGCCTCCTGAGTAGCTGGGATTACAGACATCCGCCACCATGCCCACCTAATTCTGGCATTTTTAGTGGAAATGGGGTTTTACCGTATTGGCCAGGCTGGTCTCGAACTCCTGACCTCGTGATCTGCCCGCCTTAACCTCCCAAAGTGCTGGGATTATAGGCATGAGCCACCACGACTGGCTTACCATTCCATTTTTAAAACTGTGATAAAGTCACATAGCCTCTGAGATAGGCTACTTCTTTTTTTAAATAATATTTTATTTATTTATTTATTTTAAGACAGGGTCTCACTCTATCACTCAGGCTGGAGTGCAGCGGTGCGATCTGGGCTCACTGCATCCTCTGCCTCCCAGGTTCAAACGACTCTCTGACTCAGTCTCCTGAGTGGCTGGGATTACTGGTGCGCACCACCATGCCAGGCTAATTTTTGTATTTTTAATAGGGACGAGGTTTCACCGTGTTGGCTAGGATGGTCTGGAACTCCTGATCTCAAGTGATCCGCCTGCCTCAGCCTCCCAAAGTGCTGAGATTACAAGCGTGAGCCACTGCTCCCGGCCAATATTTTAAAACTTTTAATAAAATAAAATAGAGACAGGGTATCACCATGTTGCTCAGGCTGGTCTCAAACTCCTGGGCTCAGACAGTCCTCCTGCCTCAGCCTCCCAAAGTGCTGGGATTACAAGTTCGAGCAACTACACCTGGCAGTAATTGGCTACTACTAACTCTGAAAACTGTAACCTGAATCTTAAGGCTTTGATTATTTGTTATAGGAAACTACATTTGTCAGAATGCTATAGTAAATTGTGTTTGTTTACTTCAAGTCAACTATATTTGTTATGTGAAGTTATATTTGTATACTAACCTGTGTTGGTAAGCTACTGTTTATGACCTCACTGATTTTCTTATAATCATATCTGTATATTATCTTGCCAAGATAGATTCCAAATCCAGAATTTTCCTCCTTATGGGTTGTAAACATAAAATAAAACATTATTTGTCTGTGCTACGATAACAAAATACCTGCGACAGAGTAATTAATAAACAACAGAAATGTGTTTCTTACAGAGCTGAAGGGTTAGGAAGTGAAAGAGAAAGGTGCCAGCAGATACAGTGTCTGGGGAGGGACCTGGCTTCTTCTTCACCTAGAGCCTTGTTGCTGCATCCTCCAGAGGAGATGATCTCCAGAGGAGATGTTGTGTTCCTCACGTGGTGGAAGGACAAAAAAGGGCCAAAGCTAGTCCCCTGCAGCCCTTTCCCTCAATGAATAAGGCACTAATTCATTCATGAGAGTGGAGGCCTCATGACTTCATTACTGCCCAAACAACCTCACCTCTTAATACCACCAAAGCTGAGATTAAATATCAACATATGAATTTTGGGGGACATTCAGATCAAAGCAGTTTTATAGCACATTTGCTTTCAAAAACACATAATGACATATTTTTCTGTGTTTGTTTTTAGCCAGGGTCTCACTTTGTCACCCAGGCTGGAGTGCAGTGGCGCAATCTCGGCTCACTGCAGACTCCACCTTGCATGTTCAAGCTATTCTCCTGCTTCAGCCCCCCCAAATAGCTGGGACTACAGGCCTGCACCCCATGCCCAGCTAAATTTTGTATTTTTTATAGAGACGGGGTTTTGCCATGTTGTCTAGGCTAGTCTCAAACTCCTGACCTCAGCGATCCATCCACCTCAGCCTCCCAAAGTGCTGGGATTACAGACATGAACCCTGGGCCCAGCGGCTGGGGTGTCTTTTGCCATCTCATCTTTACCCCTTTCTTCCCCTGAACTATTCAAATATCCAGCTAAAGGCAGAGATAGAAATAGGAGGGGAGGCAAGTTGGGCTGAGAATGCTTGTATAACATCAGGCCTGCAGGCACTTTCAGAAGCCAGGCATCGCCTATATTTCATCTCAAACTGCTACACAAGTGTTATTTCCAACCATGTGCCAATATCACACAATGTCACGACTACACGCGGAACTGAATGAAGGTCCTGGAGAGTCTCTCATAATAGAAATTTTCAGATCCAGACTTGGAAATAACTGGTCATTTAAGTGAGCTAGAGATGGCGTTAAAATAAAGAATTTTGCTTTTCTATATTTTATTATCATTTCTTTGATGAGAAATGGAAGATGTTAAATAAAAATGGGAGTCTAGGCCCGGTGTGGTGGCTCACACCTGTAATCTCAGCAGTTTGAGAGGCTGAGGCAGGTGGATCACCTGAGGTCAGGAATTCAAGACCAGCCTGGCCAAAATGGTGAAACCCCATATCTACTAAAAATACAACAATTGGCTGGGCGTGGTGGTGGGCGCCTGTAATCCCAGCTACTTGGGAGGCTGAGGCAGGAGAATTGCTTGAACCCAGGAGGCGGAGGTTGCAGTGAGCCAAGATCACACCATTCCACTCCAGCCTGGGCAACAAGAGCAAAACTCGGCCTAAAAAAAAAAAAAAAAAAATTGCCAGGCGCGGTGGCTCATGCCTGTAATCTGTAATCCCAGCATTTTGTGAGGCTGAGGCTGGCAGATCACCTGAGGTGGGCAGTTCGAGACTGGCCTGACCAGCATGGAGAAACCCCATCTCTACTAAAAATACAAAATTACCCAGACATGGTGGTACATGCCTGTAATCCCAGCTACTCAGGAGGCTGAGACAGGAGAATTGCTAGAACCTAGGAGGCAGAGGTTGTGGTGAGCCGAGATTGTGTCACTGGACTCCAACCTGGGCAACAAGAGTAAAACTCCATCTCAAAAAAAAACTCCAACTCAACAAGAGTAAAATTCCATCTAGACCAGGCACAGTAGCTCATGCCTGTAGTCCCAGCACTTTGGGAGGCCAAAGCAGATGGATTGCTTGAGCCCAGGAGTTCAAGACCAGCCTGGGCAACATGGGGAAACCCTGTCTCTACAAAAAATACAAAAAATTAGCCAGGCATGGTGGCACATAGGTGTAGTCCCAGCTACTCGGGAGGCTGAAGTGGGAGGATCACCTGAGCCTGGGAGGTCGAGGCTGCAGTGAGTAATGATTACACCACTGTACTTCACCCTGAGTGACAGACTGAGATCCTGTCTTAAAAGAACAAAAAAAGGGCAGGGGGCAGTCTGTGCACACATATTCCCCTTCTTCCAGATCCCTGCCTTTGGACATGAAGACCTCCCTCTAGGGTCTCCAGTCCAAGCTGCCAGGGAGACGTCACTCAGCACCACCACACCCTCCATCTGCGTGGACAGGCCTCCTAGGGGATGGCCACTCCTTGTGTAAGATCCATTACCACTCCGAAAATCAATGTCAAAGACCAGGGAAGATATGCCCTCTAGAGGAGTTCTAGGGAAACATCTTCCTTTCCCTGATCACTGCTCCTTAAGAAAAATTAGTCACAAAAGGAAAAAAAAAACAGTGACTGTACTTCACAATGTCTTGGTTCATTTTTATACAAGTTGCAAATTCAATATAAGAAACACTTATGGCCGGGTGCAGTGGCTCATGCCTATAATCCGAGCACTTTGGGAGGCAGAGGCGGGCGGATCACCTGAGGAGTTCGAGACCAGCCTGACCAATATCATGAAACCCCATCTCTACTAAAGATACAAAAAGTAGCTGGGCATGGTGGCATGTGCCTGTAATCCCAGCTACTCAGTAGGCTGAGACAGGAGAATCGCTTGAACCCCAGAGGCAGAAATTTTTCAGTGAGCTGAGATTGCGCCATTGCACTCCAGCCTGGACAACAAGAGCGAAACTCTGTCTCAAGAAAAAAAAAACAGAAAGAAATAAATTATGGTTTAGGAGTCATGCAAGTGAAGTCTACAAGATTCTGACCCTCCCTAAACATCTCCTAAGATCAGTGCTTGAGACATTTTGCAGACCCTGCACTTGATGGATCAGCTGGCCCCACCAGATTGATTAACTGGCTTATCTGATCTTATGGCCCCCACCCAGGAACTGACTCAGCACATAGAAGACAGTTTAGGCCGGGCGCGGTGGCTCAAGCCTGTAATCCCAGCGCTTTGGGAGGCCGAGACGGGCGGATCACGAGGTCAGAAGATCGAGACCATCCTGGCTAACATGGTGAAACCCCGTCTCTACTAAAAAATACAAAAAACTAGCCGGGTGAGGTGGCGGGCGCCTGTAGTCCCAGCTACTCGGGAGGCTGAGGCAGGAGAATGGCGTAAACCCGGGAGGCGGAGCTTGCAGTGAGCTGAGATCCGGCCACTGCACTCCAGCCCGGGCGACAGAGCGAGACTCCGTCTCAAAAAAAAAAAAAAAAAAAAAAAAAAAAAAAAAGAAGACAGTTTAGACTCCCTATGATCTGACCAGTCAGCACTGCTGGCTCACTGGCTTCCCCTGACCCACCAAGTTGTCCTTAAAAACTCTGCTCCCCAGGCTGGGCGAGATGGCTCGTGCCTGTAATCGCAGCACTTTGGGAGGCTGAGGCAGGTGGATCACCTGAGGTCAGGAGTTCAAGATCAGCCTGGCCAACATGGTGAAACCCCATCTCTAAAAATACAAAAATCAGCCGGGCATGGTGGCACAGGCCTGTAATCCCAGCTACTGAGGCTGAGGCAGGAGAATCACTTGAACCTGGGAGGTGAAGGTTACAGTGAGCCAAGATTTTGCCATTGCACTCCAGCCTGGGCGACAGAGAGAGACTCCGTCTCAAAAAACAGAACAGAACAGCAACAACAAAAACAAACCCTGCTCCCCGAATTCTCAGGCAGACTGATTTGAGTAATAATAAAACTCTAGTCCCCCACACAGCAGGCTCTCCGTGAATTACTCTTTCTCTATTGCAATTCCTCTGTCTTGAGAAATCTGTCTAGGCAGCGGGCAAAGTAAACATACTGGGCGGTTACAAGACCAGCCTAGTTAACATGGTGAAACCCCATCTCTACAAAAAATACAAAAATTAGCTGGGTGTGGTGGTGTATTCCTGTAGTCCCATCTTCTCAGAAGGCTGAAGTGAGAGGATGGCATGAGTCCAGGAAATGGAGGTTACAGTGAGCCAAGATCAAGCCACTCTATTCCAGCATGGGCAACAGAGCCAGATCCTGTACCAAAAAAAAAAAAAAAAAAAAAAAAAAAAAGCCGTACTTTTTTTTTTTTTTGCACCATTTCAACCAGTGCATTGTGACGGCTCTGCCCATTAGCTAAATCTAGCTAATCAGTATAAGCATCTGCCCAGTCTGCCCATCTGGCTGGACTTCTCCAGGGAAAGTCTACACTGACACTGGAAGTCTGGCCACAGAAGCTGTTATTCCTTAAAAGTGCCAGGCCTTCACATTGAAAGCATAAAACAGTTTTCTCCCTTCTCTTCTTCTCTTTTGAAATTATGAAATACTTAAGTAGAAAACTACATAGAATAGCTATAATGAACCTGTCTGGGTCAAAGGAAAACTTCCCTTTCGCCCTCTGAAGGTTGGCTGGAAAATCAACTCACAAAGACAGATGCAGGCTGGGCATGGTGGCTCACACCTGTAATTCCAGCACTTTGGGAGGTCAAGTCAGGTGGATCACCTGAGGTCAGGAGTTCAAAACCAGCCTGGAAATATGGTGAAAATACAAAAATTAGCTGGGCGCAGTGGCATGTGCTTGTAATCCCAGTTACTCGGGAGGCTGAGACAGGAGAATCATTTGAGCCCAGGAGGTGGAGATTGCAGTGAGCTGAGATTGTGCCACTGCACTCCAGCCTTGTCGACAGAATGAGAGTCTAGCAAAAAAAAAAAAAAAAAAAGATGCATTGGAGAAGAGGCATATAAATGGATTAATTTGTACACAGAGAGAACCACAGAGTGATTAACCAATCCACAACAGAGTTCAGGAGCTTATTTACCATCCTGGCAAAACAGGTTATGGGATAGGGAATAGGAATTCTATTGAGGGGCCATAGGGGATTACTAGGGAGAATAAATGGGCCCAGAGATAGAGATTAATTTTTGAATAGTTTTCTGTGGAATTTGAATGAGCCCGAGAGACAGACTCTCTTGGGAAAGGACCTGCTTAGGTGTGATTCCATTCCTGATCTTATAGGGAGGGGAAGAGAAAACAATTGTAATTTGTGATATGTCTGGACTTGAAGCAGATAAAGGAACTTCAGAGAACAACTCATCCTGGCTTGTGGGAGAGCCGGTTGAGAAAAGAGGTCAGGGAAACCTTGAAGTTTCTTCTTCAGTTCAGCATGTCAGCATATTTTGGGGTATTAATTTCTGAGCCTCAACAAACCTCACACTCACTACTTCCTTATACAACTGTAAACAAACTTTTTTTTTTTTTTTTTTGAGACAGAGTCCCACCCTGTCACCCAGGCTGGAGTGCAGTGGCAGAATCTCAACTCACAGCAACCTCTACCTCCTAGGTTCAAGCAATTCTTGCCTCAGCCTCCCGAGTAGCTGGGATTACAGGCCTGTGCCACCCCAGCCGGCTAATTTTTGCATTTTTAATAGAGATGGGGTTTCACCATATTGGCCAGGCTGGTTTCGAACTCCTGACCTCAGGTGATCCACCCGCTTCGGCCTCCCAAAGTGCTAGGATTACAGGTGTGAGCCACCACGGCCGGCCTCTTTTTTTTGTTTTTTTGTTTTTTTTTTTGACACTGAGTTTCGATCTGTCACCCAGGCTGGAGTGCAATGGCAGGATCTTGGCTCACTGCAACCTCCACCTCCCGGGTTCAAGCAACTCTCCTGCCTCAGCCTTCTGAGCAGCTGGGATTACAGGCGCCTACACCATGCTTGGCTAATTTGTTTACATTTTGAATAGAGACGGGGTTTCACCATGTTGCCCAGGCTGGTCTCCAACTCTTGACCTCAGATGATCCGCCCACCTCAGCCTCCCAAAGTGCTGGGATTACCTCTTTTTTTTTTTTTAAGGGGGTGGAGTTGGGGGTGTCTCACTATGTTGCCCAGGCTGGTCTCCAACACCTGGGCTCAAGTGTTCCTCCCACCTGCCTCGGCCTCCCAAAGTGCTGGAATTACAGGCATGCACCACGGTGCCTGACCTAAACTGTTTTCTTCCACCATACTCTTGTTACCTGAAAAAAAACGGGGTTTGTTTGCCTGGCAAATAACAAATGACTCTCCACAAGGCAGGTTTTAATTAATAGGAGTTCAATTACACAAGTAAGAAGAGCACTGGGAGGATTCTCCAAAGCAGTGTCCCCCGGGGAGAAGTGACAGGAGGATTTTAGGGGGCAATGGGGAGGGGAGAGAGTGCCTCATTGCCTGTAGAGGACCGGTGCCAGTTGTGGAAACACAGTGAATCATCACGCCCGCACACAGGTCACATGCTATGAGAATGAAGCCACAGCTCCTCCCGGGATGGAGACTTCAGCATGGTAATGAGGAACTTTCACTTGGGTTTATCTACAAGTTGCTGGGGTCTGCCAGGAGCCAGTTTTAACCAACCAGGTGACTGCATTCAACACAGGGTTTAGGAAAAAAGAGGCTGCAGGGCAGGAGGCTGTAAAACAAGCCAATTGCTCAGGATGATTAAATTTCTATAATCCCTGAAGACCCTCCCTGTCTGCTCACACAACACAAAACACTTGTGACCAGATGTGTGGGACTTTTTCCCAATACACCAAGCAGTTATCCAGCAAACACTGAGTGTCCTATTCGATTCAGTTCAGACACTAGCTACCTGGAGATGGTATCAGATTCCACAGGTGGAGGGCTGAGTCCCAAAAGACTGCCCCCCACTTTAGATGCCAATTCCAAGACTAAGGCTGTGATCTGTGCTTCTGACAAACCTGCTATAAATCAGGGTTCCCACAACCCCCTCCTTGGCTTCATAATTTGCTAGGATTGCTAACAGAACTCAGGGAAACACATTTATCACTTAATTATAAAGGATATTATAAAAGATATAGATGAATAGCTAGATTTAAAAGATGCATAGAGTGAGCTTTGGGGAGGAAGGGACTCGGCGCTTTCATGTCCCATCTGGGAACCACCCTCCCAGCACCTCTAAGTGTCAGTACCCTGCCAGCCCATCAGTTCTTTTTTTTTTTTTTTTTTTCCTTTTGAGAGGCAGTTCTACTCTGTTGCCCAGGCTGGAATGCAGTGGCCTGATCTCGGCTCATCACAACCTCTGCCTCCTGGGTTCAAGCGATTCTCCTGCCTCAGCCTCCCGAGTAGCTGGGACTACAGGGGTGCGCCACCATGCCTGGCTAATTTTTGTATTTTTAGTAGAGACAGGGGTTTCACTATGTTGGCCAGGCTGGTCTCAAACTCCTGACCTCGTCATTCAACTGCCTCAGCCTCCCAAAGTGCTGGGATTACAGGCATGAGCCACCGTTCCCAGCCAAAAAAGGAGTTTTTATAAAGCTTAATCTTCAAACATCACTACTTTTCCTGGAAGTTGGTGGGTGAGGCTGAAAATTCCAAATCTACTCCTTTAATACCTTGGTCTTTCTGGTGACCAACCCCATCCTGAGGCTACTTAGGGGCCTCACCCTAACTCATCTCATTAGCATAAACTCTGGTGTGATCCGAAAGAGCTCATTATGAATAATAAAAGACACTCCTGGCCTGGCACTGTGGCCCAACACTTTGGGAAGCAGAGGCAGGAGGATCACTTGAGCCCAAGAGTTCAAAACCAGTCTGACAACATAGTAATTTGCCTGTTTCTATTTGAGTAAAAAAAAAAAAAAAGTTAAAAAATAAAACAGCAGCCGGGCGAGGTGGGTTACACCTGTAATCCCAGCACTTTAGGAGGCTGAGGCAGGCGGATCACGAGGTCAGGAGTTCGAGACCAGCCTGGCCAATATGATGAAAGCCCGTCTCTACTAAAACTACAAAAATTAGCCTGGCGTGGGGGTACACATCTGTAATCCCAGCTACTCGGGAGGCTGAAGCAGGACAATTGCTTCAACCCGGGAGGTGAAGGTTGCAGTGAGCCGAGATCATGCCATTGCACTCCAACCTGGGTGACAAGAGCAAGACTCTGTCTCAAAAAAAATAAAAGACACTCATCACTCTGGAAATTCCAAGTGTTAGGAGTTCTGTGATGGGAACGGGAACAAAGATCAAATATATTTCACATTATACCACACCAACACTAATAATTTACCCTCTTTTTTTTTTTTTTTTGAGACAGAGTCTCGCTCTGTTGCCCAGGCTGGAGTGCATTGGCGCAATCTCGGCTCACTGCAGGCTCCGCCTCCCAGGTTCACGCCATTCTCATGCCTCAGCCTCCCGAGTAGCTGAGACTACAGGCACTCGCCACCTCGCCCGGCTAATTTTTTGTATTTTTTGCTAAATTTTTGTATTTTTTTTTTTTTTGAGGCGGAGTCTCGCTCTGTCGCCCAGGATGGAGTGCAGTGACGCAATCTCGGCTCACTGCAAGCTCCGCCTCCCGGGTTCACGCCATTCTCCTGCCTCAGGCTCCCGAGTAGCTGGGACTACAGGCGCCACCACCTCGCCCGGCTAGTTTTTTGTATTTTTTAGTAGAGATGGGGTTTCACCGTGTTAGCCAGGATGGTCTCGATCTCCTGACCTCATGATCCACCCGTCTCAGCCTCCCAAAGTGCTGGGATTACAGGCTTGAGCCACCGCGCCCGGCCTATTTTATATATATTTTTTGAGACGGAGTTTCACTCTTGTTGCCCAGGCTGGAGTGCAGTGGCGCGATCTCGGCTCACCACAACCTCCGCCTCCCAGGTTCAAGAGATTCTCCTGTCTCAGCCTCCTGAGTAGCTGTGATTACAGACATGTGCCACCACGCCCGGCTAATTTTGTATTTTTAGTAGAGATGGGGTTTCTCCATGTTGGTCAGGCTGGTCTCGAACTCCCGACCTCAGGTGGTCCGCCCACCTTGGCCTCCCAAAGTGCTGGGATTACAGGCATGAGCCACCACATCCGGCCAGTTCGGCTTTTTTCCTGGACTTGATTGGTACTGGAAGCATTTATTTTATTTTTGAATACATGATACAACTGCAGGGTTTGAAGTGTAAAAGAAGAAAAAGAGTATGTGTGACAATCTCTCTGCCACTTCATCCCTCATCCACATACTTCTCTCCCCTGAAGACAACGAATGTCATCAATTTCTTCCAAACTTTATTTATTTATTTATGGATTATAATTATTATTATTTTCTTATTTTGAGATGAAATCTTCCTTTGTTGCCCAAGCTGGAGTGCGGTGGTGCGATCTTGGCTCACTGCAGCCTTTGTCTCCCAGGTGTAAGTGATTCTCTTGCCTTAGTCTCCTGAGTAGCTGGGTTTACAGGCCCGTGCCACCACACCCAGCTAATTTTTGTAGTTTTAGTAGAGAGAGAGTTTCACCATGTTGGTCAGGCTGGTCTTAAACTCCTGACCTCAGGTGATCCACCAGCCTCAGCCTCCCAAAGTGCTGGGATTACAGACGTAAGCCACTACACCTGGCCTATTTTATTATATTTATTTATTTATTTAGAGACAGAATCTCACTCTGTCACCCAGGCTGGAATGCAGTGGTGCTATCTCGGGTAACTGAAACCTCCACCTCCTAGGTTCCAGCAATTTTCCTGCCTCACCCTCCAGAGTAGCTGGATTACAGAAGCCCACCACCATGCCCAGGCAATTTTTTTTTTTTTTTTTTTTTTTTGAGACAGAGTCTCGCTCTGTCGCCCAGGCTGGAGTGCAGTGGTGCAATCTCGCTCACTGCCAGCTCCGCTATTCTCCTGCCTCAGCCTCCCGAGTAGCTGGAACTACAGGCACCCGCCACCAAGCCCGGCTAATTTTTTAATTTTTTTAGTAGAGACCATGTTAGCCAGAATGGTCTCAATCTCCTGACCTCGTGATCTGCCCGCCTCGGCCTCCCAAAGTGCTGGGATTACACACCCAGGTAATTTTTGTATTTTTAGTAGGGACAGGGTTTCGCTCTGTTGGCCAGGCTGGTCTTGAACTCCTGACTGCAAGTGATCCACCCACGTCAGCCTTCCAAAGTGCTGGGATTACAGGCATGAGCCACCGTGCCAGGCCTATTATTTTTAAATTGACAGATACATTTTATGTATTTATCACATACAACATGATGGTTTGGTTTTGGTTTGGTTATTTATTAATTAAATATTTATTTATTTATTTATTTATTTATTTATTTATTTATTTATTTTTGAGACACATTCTAGCTCTGTTGTCCAGACTGTAGTGCAGTAGCGTGATCTTCTTGGCTCACTGCAACTTCAACCTCCTGGATTCAAGAGATTCTCATGCCTCAGCCTCCAGAGTAGCTGGGACTACAAGCATGCACCATCATGTCCAGTTAATTTTTGTATTTTTTTATAGAGATGGGGTTTCTCCTTGTTGGCCAGGTTGGTCCTGAGCTCCTGGCTTCAAGTGATCCGTCCACGTCAGCCTCCCGAAGTGCTGGGATTACAGGCGTGAGCCACTGCGACTGGCCTGCTTTTTTATTTTTATTTTCATTATTTTTTTGAGACAGTTTTACTGTGTCGCCTAGACTGGGGTGCACTGCCACAGTCACGGCTCATTGCAGTCTCAAACACCTGGGCTCCAGTGATCCTCCCACCTCAGCCTTTAGCTGGAACTACAAGCTCCAGCCACCATGGCCAGCTAATTTTTTGCATTTTTGCAGAGACATGGTCTGCCTATGTTGCCCAAGCTGTTTTCAAACTCTTGGGTTCACACAATCCTCTTGCCTTGGCCTACCAAAGCACTGGGATTTCAGATGTGAGCCTCTGTGCCCAGCCTAATTCTTAGTTTCCATACCTATTACATGCTATTTTGAAGCATATATAAACTTGGAATGACTAAATCTAGCTAATTAACATATGCATTACCTCACATAATTATCATTTTGTAGTGAGAACACAAAATTCAATCTCTTAACATTTTTCAAGAATACAATGTATTGGTTTTGTGTTGTTTTGTTTCTTTCTTGAGATGGAGTTTCACTCTGTCATCCAGGCGGGAGTACAGTGGCTCGATCTCAGCTCACTGCAAGCTCCGCCTCCTGGGTTCGCGCCATTCTTCTGCCTCAGCCTCCCGAGTAGCGAGTAGCTGGGACTACAGGTATCTGCCACCATGCAGATAATTTTTGGGGTTTTTTTTTTTTTGTATTTTTAGTAGAGACAGGGTTTTACCGTGTTAGCCAGGATGGTCTCGATCTCCTGACCTCGTGATCCTCCCGCCTTGGCCTCCCAAAATGCTGGGATTACAGGCATGAGCCACCGTGCCTGGCCTGTTTTGTTTTGTTTTTTTTTGGGAGGGAGTCTTGCTATGATGCCCAGGCTGAGGTACAATAGTGCAATCTGTCTCACTGCAACCTCTGCCTCCCAGGTTCATGAGATTCTCCTGCCTCAGCCTCCCACATAGCTGGGACTACAGGTGCGTGCCACCACGTCCAGCTAATTTTTGTATTTTTAATAGTGATGGGGTTTCACCATATTGGCCAGGCTGGTCTCGAACTCCTGACCTCAGGTGATCTGCCCTCCTTAGCCTCCCAAAGTGCTGGAATTACAGGCGTAAGCCACCACGCCTGGCCTACAATACATTGTTATTAACTCTAGTCATCATGCTGTACCAAATTTTAAATAGGAGGATATTCTATGTGTTCTACAACTTGCTTTTTTTTTTCTGATGTACTTCATATTTTTGAGTCTTATATTTTGGTGTTTTTTGTTTTTTTCTTTTTGAAATCTTTAGACCCAGTTAGTTCATTTTATGTTGTAGAACAGTGCTGTCCAATAGAACTTTCTGCAATGATGGAAATTTTCTATATCAGCATCGTCTAATATGGTACTCACTAATCACATGTGGCTGCTGAGCACTTGAAGTGTGGCTAATGTGACTAAAGAACTAATTTTTGAGACGGAGTCTTGCTCTGTCGCCAGGCCGGAGTGCAGTGGTGTGATCTCAGCTCACTGCAACCTCCACCTCCACGGTTCGAGCGATTCTTTTGCCTCAGCCTCCTGAGTAGCTGGGACTGCAGGCGTGTGCCACCACACCCAGCTAATGTGGGTATTTTTAGTAGAGATTGGGTTTCACCCTGTTGGCCAGGATGGTCTCGATCCCTTGACCTCCTGATCTGCCTGCCTTGGCCTCCCAAAGTGCTGGCATTACAGGCATGAGCCACCGTGCCTGGCCAAGGAACTAAATTTAAATTTTTAAAATGTGAAACATAGACATAATTTTAATTATTTAAGTTTAAGTTTTTTGTTTTTGTTTTTTGTTTTTTTTTTTTTTTTTTTTGAGACAGAGTCTCTCGCTCTATTGCCCGGGCTGCAGTGCAGTGGCCGGATCTCGGCTCACTGCAAGCTCCGCCTCCCGGGCTTATGCCATTCTCCTGCCTGAGCCTCCCGAGTAGCTGGGACTATAGGCGCCCACCACCACGCCCGGCTAGTTTTTTTGTTTTTTTGTTTTTTTTTGGTAGAGACGGGGTTTCACCGTGTTAACCAGGATGGTCTCGATCTCCTGACCTCGTGATCCGCCTGTCTCGGCCTCCCAAAGTGCTGGGATTACAGGCTTGAGCCACCGCGCCCGGGCTTAAGTTTAAATAGCCCCATGTGGCTCATTGCTACCGTGTTGGATAATGCAGCTCTTTAAAATTCAATTATATAAATATATCACAAATAATGTATCCATTCTTCTGTTTATGGATTTTAAAATATTTCCAATTACTTTATATACTACTATATTAAAAAATGCTGCAATGAACATACTTCTGCATGCCTTCTTGAGCAAATGTGGGAGAGGCTGGGCATAAGCTCATAAGTAGAATTGTATTATCAACTGTACTAGATATTGCCAAATGGTCTCCACAGGGGTTTTTCCAGTTTACACTCCCATCCACTAGAAGAGAGTCCCTGTTGCCCCATAGCTTCAACAACATCTGATATTCCCAAACCTGTCTTTGCCAACTTAATGAATGTCACCTTGTTATTTTATTATTTTTAATTTTATTATTTTTTTACCTTATCATTTTTTTAAATTAATTATTATTATTATTATTTTGAGACAGAGTCTTACTCTGTTGCTCAGGCTGGAGTGCAGTGGTGGTATCTCGGATCACTACAACCTCCGCACCCCCACCCCCTCCCCGGGTTCAAGCAACTCTCCTGCCTCGGCCTCCTGAGTAGCTGGGATTATAGGTGCCTGCCACCACACCTGGCTAATTTTTGTATTTTTAGTAGAGATAGGGTTTCACTGTGTTAGCCAGGATGGTCTCGATCTCCTGACCTCGTGATCCGCCCACCTCGGCCTCCCAAAGTGCTGGGATTACAGGCGTGAGCCACCACGCCTGGCACTAGTTTTTTGTTTGTTTGTTTGTTTGTTTTGTATTTTTAGTAGAGATAGGGTTTCACCATGTTGGCCAGGCTGGTTTCAAATTCCTGACCTCAAGTGACCCGCCCACCTCAGCCTCCCAAAGTGTTAGGATTATAGGCATGAGCCACCATGCCTGGCCAGATAACCAGCATTTTTTAGAGTTAAACACAGATTTGCCATACAAACAAAGATTCTCTCCTGACCAAATGCACGCCAGGTTCCTCTGAACCCTTTCTCAGGCCTCAATCTTGGATGATAAGGACTTTTTTTGTTTTGAGACGGAGTCTTGCTGTGTCACCTAGTCTGGAGTGCAGTGGTGCGATCTCAGCTGACTGCAACCTCTGCCTCCTGGGTTCAGGCAATTCAACTGCATCAGCCTCCTGAGTAGCTGGGATTACAGGCACCTGCTACTATGCCTGGCTAATTTTTGTACTTTCAGTAGAGACGGGGTTTTACTATGTTGGCCAGGCTGGTCTCGAACTCCTGACATCAGGTGATCCGCCCACCTCAGCCTCCCAAAGTGCTGGGATTACAGATGTGTCCGACCTGATAAAGACTTTTATGAACACTAACATAGTTTCTAACAGTTCAAGGCCACATCTCTAGGATGACCCTAATGCCCTTTAAAGTGTCTGACTGAGAGAACTCAAGGCTGCCAAAAGAATATACTGTTTGTTCCAGTCCACAGCTGAAGGTAGGGCTCCTGTTTCCCAGCTGCTGTGAGAGTGTAGGAGCCTAGTGATAAGCCCCAGCTAACAAGCCCAGGTGGGTTTAACACAGACCAACCCCCTTCCCACTTTTTGTAATCTGTCACTTCTCTGACGTCACTGAGCCCCCACTCACCCTGTCTCTCTATTCTTTCATTCTCGCTTTAAAATGCCCAGTTATCTCTACAAATCAAAGTTGAGCTCAGTTCAAGCTAGACTCTTTTCCCTATTGCAGTAGTATGTCACTGATTAACATCTGTTCTTACCACTTTATTTATTTATGTATTTATTTATTGAGACAGAGTCTTGCTCTGTTGCTCAGGTTGGAGTGCAGTGGCGTGATCTCTGCTCACTGCAAGCTCCACCCCCCAGGTTCATGCCATTCTCCTGCCTCAGCCTCCCGAGCAGCTGGGACTACAGGCACCCGCCACCATGCCCATCTAATTTTTTTGTATTTTTAGTAGAGATGGGGTTTCACTGTGTTAGCCAGGATGGTCTTGATCTCCTGACCTCGTGATCTGCCCGCCTCAGTCTTCCAAAGTGCTGGGATTACAGGCATGAGCCACCGCGCCCGGCCACCACTTTATTTATTTATTTATTATTTTTTTGGACAGAGACTTGCTACGTGGCCCAGGCTGGAGTGCAATGGCACAATCTTGGTTTACTGCAACCTCCGCCTCCTGGGTTCAAGCGCTTCTCCTGCCTCAGTCTCTTGAGTAGCTGGGATTACAGGTGTGCACCACCATGCCCAGCTAATTTTTGTATTTTAGTAGAGATGGGGTTTCACCATATTGGTCAGGCTGGTCTCGAATTCCTTACCTCAAGTGATCCGCCCGCCTCGGGCTCCCAAAGTGCGGGGATTATAGGTGTGAGCCACTGTGCCTGTCCTGTCCTTACCACTTTAGCTAGCATCTGGCTTTGTTTATCTATGAGATGATCCAGCAATTCCACTCCCAGGTATATACCCAAGAAAAATGAAGATATATATCCACACAGAAACTTGTATAAAAATGTTTGGCCGGGCGCGGTGGCTCAAGCCTGTAATCCCAGCACTTTGGGAGGCCGAGACGGGCGGATCATGAGGTCAGGAGATCGAGACCATCCTGGCTAACACGGTGAAACCTTGTCTCTACTAAAAAATACAAAAACTAGCCGGGCGAGGTGGCAGGCGCCTGTAGTCCCAGCTACTCGGGAGGCTGAGGCAGGAGAATGGCGTAAATCTGGGAGGCGGAGCTTGCAGTGAGCTGAGATCTGGCCACTGCACTCCAGCCTGGGCGACAGAGTGAGACTCCGCCTCAAAAAAAAAAAAAAAATGTTTATAGCAGTGTTATTTATAATAGCCAAAAGGTGAAAACAGCCCAAATGCCCACTAACTGATGAATGGATAAATAAATTGTGATCTGTATACAACGGAGTATTATTCAGCCATAAAAAGGAATGCCAGCTGCTAGGGAGGTTGAGATGGGAGGATCACTTGAGCCTGAGAGGTCGAGGTTGCAATGAGCCATGACCATACCACTGCACTCCAGCCTGGGTGACAGAGTAAGACTCTGCCTCAAAGAAAAAAATAAATAAAAGGAACACAAGGAGTGATCAGCTGAGCACATTAATCCCAGCACTTTGGGAGTCTGAGGCAAGAGGATCCCCGGAGCCTAGGAATTTGAGATCAAGCTAGGGAAGTAACATAGGGAGACCCCATGTCTACTAAAAATTAAAAAAAAAAAAAAAAAATTAGCCGGACATGGTGACTTGTGCCTGTGGTCCCAGCTACTTGGAAAGCAAAAGGTCAGAGTATCACTTGAGCCCAGGAGGTGGAGGCTACAGTGGACCATGATCACACCACTACACTCCAGCCTGGGCAACAGAGTAAGACCCTGTCTCAAGAAAAGAACAAAAAAAAAAAAGGAATGCGGTAGTGATACATTACATGCTACAACTTTGATGAACCTCAAAAACATTATACTAAGTGAAATAAGATTATTTATGGATTTTTTATTTTTCATTGTCAAGTTAGCATTCTACACAAATACACACACATGCTCACACACATGGCTTGGTTTGATTTGCAAAACTTCTATTTAGGATTTTTCCAGGTATGTTTGTCAGTGAGATTAGCTTATAGCTTTCCTTTCTTTCACTGTCTTTGTCTAATATTGTTGTAGAGGTTATATTAATTTTTTTTTTTTTTTTGAGATAGAGTTTCGCTCTGTCACCCAAGCTGGAGTGCAGTGGCACGATCTCAGCTCACTGCAACCTCCACCTCCCAGGTTCAAGCTATTCTCGTGTCTCAGCATCCCGAATAACTGGGATTACAGGCATGTGCCAGCACAGTCGCCTAATTTTTTTAAAAAAATGTTTTTAAATTTTTAGTAGAGATGGAGTTTCATCATGTTGGTCAGGCTGGTCTCGAACTCCTGGCCTCAAGAGATCCACCCGCCTTGGCTTTCCAAAGTGCTGGGATTGCAGGCATGAGCCACTGCGACCAGACTGGGTTATATTAAGGCTTATAAAATAGTTTGAAAGTATATTTTCTTTTCTCTTTTTGAAAGGCATAATTTTTGTTTGTTTGTTTGCTTATTTTGTTTTTAGTTTTCTTTTTTCTTTTTTTTTTGAGACGGAGTCTCGCTCTGTTGCCCAGACTGGAGTGCAGTGGCACAATATCGGCTTACTGCAACCTCTGCCTCCCAGTTTCAAGCAATTCTCCTGCCTCAGCCTCCTGAGTGGCTGGGATTACAGGTACCCACACCATGCCCGGCTAATTTTTGTATTTTTAGTAGAGACAGGGTTTCTCCATGTTGGCCTCCCCAGGCTGGTCTCGAACTCCTGACCTCGTGATCTGCCCGCCTTAGCCTCCCAAAGTGCTGGGATTACAGACGTAAGCCACCACGCCTGGCCGCTTGTTTTGTTTTTAATGTTGGTTATAACTCTGTATCTAGGTAATAATCTCATGAAGCATTTTTCTGCTCTTGGAAGCAATTTGTATAAAACAGTGAGCCTCTCCGCCCCCATTCTTTTATGGGGCTAATTTCTACTCATTCTCCAGTTCTCACCATAAACTTCACATCGTTAGAAAGGGCCTTGCTGTCTCCCCCGCTAGATTAGGTGTCCCTGGTCCACGACTCTCAGCACATTTCATCGTGATGTCTCATTAAATGTTGGTATTCTCAGCTGGGCCCTAAGCTACATGGACCTGTACCACCACCCCTGTACTTAGCACACTGATGTCACAAAATTGGCCACCAATAAATATGGTTGGCTGAATGAGTGAAAGAAACACCGTCAAAATGGGACATAAGTCAAGTTATCCCTGGATGTGGGCAAACTGGAGTGCCCTGGGAAGGCCTCCTCCTTCAGAACAAAGGAGAAGACAGGAACAAAGAAGGGCTGCAGCCCAGCTGTGGAAGCAGAGCCCTAGGCAAGGAGGTATCAGTACAGTCCTGGTCCCTCTGTGCAGGAGCCTCTCCTAAAGAGACAGAGCTGTGTCAGCCCCGGGGCCCTATCATCACAGGAGGGCAGTGAAGCCTGGGAGTTCCGGCAGATGCAGCAGAGGTGGCCCTGGACACTTGGAGATTCCGGGATGGTCATCCTACCACCTGGGAGCCAGCAGCCATGCAGGGTAATGGGGAAGACAGCAGAGATTTCTGGAGATTGGCTCCCCTCAAAGATAAAGAGAGGAGCTTGGGCAGGACTAGATTTTCCGGTTTTTTGTTTTGTTTTGTTTTGTTCTGTTTTTTTGAGATGGAGTCTCGCTCTGTAGCCCAGGCTGGAGTGCAGTGGCACAGTCTTGGATCACTGTCAGCTCTGCCTCCCAGGTTCACGCCATTCTCCTGCCTCAGTCTCCCAAGTAGCTGGGACTACAGGCACCCGCCACCACGCTCAGCTAATTTTTTGTATTTTTAGTAGAGACAGGGTTTCACCATGTTAGCCAGGATGGTCTTGATCTCCTGACCTCGTGATCTGCCCGCTTTGGCTTCCCAAAGTGCTGGGATTACAGGCGTGAGCCACCGTGCCCGGCCTAAGTCACACTTTCAAAATTCCTAAATCCACCCAAGGCACTGATAGTCAGTGGCTTCTGCAGGGCCCTGGAGAAACTTCCCTCACCAGGTCCTGACCCCTCTGGCTCATGTTAGGTAACCATCTTGTTTAGTCTGCATCTGCACTTTCGTACTAGGAAGTACCTTAGGCAGAGGCACAAGAATTCACTGCTCACTGGAAAGACCAATGCCCCAGGTATTCTAGCTTACCTATCAGTCTCGTGTGACTTTGGCTAGCGTCAGTCAGTTCCCATGAATGTCAATAACCCTGAATATTCTGGTAAATGGAACTTTAAGTCAAATTATCCCTGGATCCTAGTGACAATCATCAGTCCTTAATCCTAGATGATGGCTTGTTCGTTTATTCAATAAACCCTGACTGAGCACCTCCTGGGTGGGAGATCATGGTTGGGTCTGTCCCTGGTATCAGCTTAGACAAATATTTCCATGTGATCCAGATATCTTAATCTATAGAGTGGATCTGAAAGCTGATGACTTAGACCAGCTATTTGCTAAATTTCCTTCCCACTATCTCAAAGGAGAATAGAGTAATGAAGGGAGGAGGTACTTGAAAGGGCCTGATTCAAGCAAGCAGATTTGACTAAATTGTTGGGTGGAGTCACCATCACTACAGCATCCCTCTCTGAGTAAAGCTGGGGCAATCCCAAGACAAGCCTTACAACTGAGTAGGGGCCTCTGGGAGCTGACTCTTCCCTGAGTTGGCCAGCCACCGGCCAGAGCAAGGTCACATTGGCACTTTTTTACTGCCATGCACAGACCTTTCATGTTTTCACTATGAGGGCATTTTATATTATCCTTTGAATAAACTACAAGTACATAAGAGACTTCAACCTCACACAAGCTTGGAAGGTAGGATACCATAATGGTGGGTAAAAGCACGTGCTCTGGAGATAAAGTCTGAGATCAAACCCAACCTCCAGGGAGTCTCTCTGAACCTATTTTGGTTCAGGGGGCTGCCTGAAAACAACAACAACAACAACAACACAAAAAACCCAACCTCCAGCCTTTATGTCTCTAGGTCTCATGGACAAATAGGGTTAATAAGAGTCCTGCAACAAGGCTGGGCGTGGTGGCTCAAGCCTGTAATCCCAGCACTTTGGGAGGCCGAGGTGGGCATATCACCTGAGGTCAGGACTAGCCTGGCCAACATGGTGAAACCCATCACCAGTAAAAATACAAAATTAGCCTGGCGTAGTGGCACATGCCTATAGTCCCAGCTACTGGGGAGGCTAAGGTGGGATAATCGCTTGAACCCAGAGGCGGAGGTTGCAGTGAGCCAAGATGGCGCCATTGCACTCCAGCCTGGGCCACAAGAGTGAAACTCTGTCTCAAAAAAATAAATAAATAAAAATAAAAATAAAGAGTCCTGCAACAGTTAGGATGCATTCAGATGAAAGCAACAGAAAACTCAGCTAATAATGTCAGCTAATAAATATATTTAATTGTTTCATATTACAAAAATGCCTGGAGGTCAGCAGCTAGCAAAGCCCCTTAACTATATTATCTAGGACCCAGGGTCTCTTCATCCTGCTCCATCATCCTTGGTATGCTGGCTTTTGGGGCCCTCTGTGTGACACTCCACTGATATTCTTGGCACATGGGAAACATCATCTGCTCTTGGATTTCCCAGATCAATCTGAGGGTATTACTTCTTGGAGGTAGGTGGGGCCCTGTGGTGGTTTGGACTGTTATTCCCAATTCTTTGCTTTCCCATTATTTAATTGTACATCCATTCCCTTTGCTGTGTGACTTGCTTGTGCCAAGAGAATGTCAGAGGACAGGATGCAAGCAGATGCTTTAAATGTGCTTTTGTAGTTTGGCTTGGCCTCTTGCACTCCTGTGATCTGACAAGAGAAAGGCAAATTCCAGATATCCATTGCCCCTTCAGCTGTGACCCAGAATAGACACTGGACCAGGACTAAAGGAGTCCTACCAAGCCCTGTCAAGCCCAGCCTGGATTAGACAAACCATAGACAACTCACAAACCCATGAGTATGAAAATAAATAGAGTGGCTTAAGCAATCTCCCGGGGACAGGTACAGGAGGAAAGCTAGGGTCCTTGGGTTCTCAGTGTGTCCTCCGGCTCCTCCAGTTTATGAGTCAGTATGTAGTTGGTCACATTCATCCTGCTAGGCTTTGGCTAAAGTCAACATTTAGAGTTTCTCATAGATCTCTTGGCTGGATCTGATCTCATTGGTGCTTCCTGGCTGACTCAACCTCCCTGTGGCTCTTGGTAGCCCAGTGGGCCCCCTGAATCTCCACCATGTCTCCCATTCAGCTCCTAACCAAGTTATGCAAACCACATGCCTCTGCTGCCAGGTCACCCTCTTCCTACTCCACGCCTCATGGCAGGCCCATGGCTCTCAATTCAATACCCATCACTGGCAAAGAGCTGGTAACACAAAACAGACCCTGTCTCCCTGCCAGTGCATCCTGATTTGCCCACTTATCTACAATGGGCAAAATTTTGTAGCAGCTTCAGTGATCTCTTCTGTTTTCTGGATGTTTCTGAAGCCATTCCCCCAAGTCTAAGTCATCTCCTTGACTCTCACCTCCCTGCCTGCCTCTTGTTCAAACCCCAAGATGAGAAGTGGTAGGCTTCTCTTTTATTCTTTTCATATCTTATCTTTGGCTTCCTGGCTCTAATTACCACTTCAAAAGACAAGGGTTCCCTTTGGAAACAATCTGTTGAGGTAGGTGTTATTATCCTCATTATAGACATATAGGAAATCAAAGATGAGAGATTAAATTACCTCCTCCTTTGGTAGAAACTTGATTCTAGATCTGGCTCTTGATTATGTCAAATGGGAGCTAAATGAATGCAGAAAACGATTTCTTTCTCATAGTACAGTTTTCAAGTCCATTGTCTTGCTGCAAAATCCTATTTTCAATGTCAACAAATGCATATTATCATTTCCTTCTCTTTATATTTCTTCTGAAACAATCTTAACCTCCTCACAAGCAGATTGATGCCACAACCAAATAAGAAAGAGGTCATTTACTTGCTGAAGGCAAAAGAGAACAGGATAAAAGGAAAAAACACATTAATTGTTTCTTCATACATTATCCATTCCAGCTTCCCTACTGCAAAGTCTGGAGAATCTTTATCTAGTCCTTTGAGTGTGTGCATGCACACGTGAGAATTTGTGGCTGCATGCAAGAGTGTGTGTGCATGCATGTGTTAATGAGAGTGTTGAGAAAAGGAACTCTCCATTTTCTTTTTTTCCTTTTTTTTTTTTTCTTTTGAGACAGAGTCTTGCTCTGTTGCCCAGGCTGGAGTGCAGTGAGCTCACTGCAATCTCTGCCTCCCGGGTTCAAGGGATTCTCATGCCTCAGCCTCCCGAGTAGCTGGGATTCCAGGCACGTGCCACAACACCTGGCTAATTTTTGTATTTTTAGTAGAGACGGGGTTTCACCATGTTAGTCAGGCTGGTCTTGAACTCCTGACTGCAAGTGATCCACCCGCATCAGCCTCTCAAAGTGCTGGGATTACAGGCGTGAGCCACTGTGCCTGGTCCATTTTTTCTTTCTTTCTTTCTTTCTTTTTTTTTTTTTTTTTTTTTTTTGAGATGGAGTCTCGCTCTGCGGCCCAGGCTGGAGGGCAGTGGCCGGATCTCAGCTCACTGCAAGCTCTGCCTCCCGGGTTTACGCCATTCTCCTGCCTCAGCCTCCTGAGTAGCTGGGACTACAAGTGCCCGCCACCACGCCCGGCGAGTTTTTTTGTATTTTTTAGTAGAGACGGGGTTTCACCGTGTTAGCCAGGATGGTCTCGATCTGCTGACCTCGTGATCTGCCTGTCTCGGCCTCCTGTAATCGGTGCTAGGATTACAGGCTTGAGCCACCGCGCCCAGCCTCTTTGTTTTTTTTTTTTTTAAACGCCATGAGTCTTTGAAACTCCAAAGCCAAAAATTTGACCCATTTATAACTGGTATTATACTGTCATTCCTTTCTTTAGGTAATAAAGGCAGAACCCTTGTTTTTTTTCATTGAGATAGGGAACCAGGTTACAAGGATTACCAAAAACATAAGATAATAGGTTGATATTTTTAAAACCTTACCTCTCCAGGATCTAAGTCAGTGGCAATATGGAGGGAAGAGAGACATTTGGTGACCCAAACAAACTGCTCCTGAGCTGTCCAGTGCTCTGGCTCCTCCTTTGACTTCTTGGAACCATCACTTTGACAGCAATAAACTCCTAATGCAGGAAAGCAAAGCCAGGATTTTTTAAAGTCTCAGCCATATGCTAAGTGATATGTGATGTACTTTTGTGTACATTATCTCATTTCTTCTCAAAGCAATCCTTCATAGTAGGTATCATCATTTTCACTTTTTTTTTTTTTTTTGAGACAGGGTCTCATTTTGTCACCCAGGCTAGAGTGCAGTGGAACAATCACTGCAGACTCAAATTCCTGGGCTCCAGTGATCCTCCCACCTCAGCCTCCCGAGTAGCTGGGACCGCAGGCATGTGCCACCATGCCCAGATAATTTTTAAATTTTTTTGTAGAGACTGGGATCTCATTATGTTGCCCAGGCTGGTCTCAAACTCCCAGCCTCAGGCAATTCTCTTGCCTCTGCTTCCCAGTGTTGGGATTACAGGCATGAGCCACTGCACTTGGCCTCATTCTCATTTTTTAATGATGAGACAGGGTGCACAGGCTGAAAGAGGTAGAATAACTTCCCCAAAGCCCAATAGTTAAAACATGAAAGAGCTGGGATTCAAACCCTGCTCCTCGGTACTGCTAACTTCACAGTCATTTCTCTGCATTGGGTGCCTCTTGAGAGATTGTGCTAGCACTACACAGAGAGGACTCTATAAAGATGACTACTTTCTTCCTTGTAGGAGTTTTTATTTTATTTTATTTTTTTGAGACAGGGTCTCACTCTGTGGCCTAGGCTGGGGTGTAGTGGCACGATCTCGGCTCACTGCAGCCTCAACCTCCCTGGGCTCCCATCTTGACCTCCAGAGTAGCTGGAACTATAGGCACATGTCACCACTCCCAGCTAAATTTTTTTGTATGTTTTAGATAAGGGGTTTGGCCGTGTTGCTCAAGCTGGTCTGGAACTCCTGGGCTCAAGCCATCCTCCTGTCTCGGCCTCCCAAAGTGCTGAGATTACAGATGTGAGCCACTGAGTCCGGCCCCTATTTTTATTATTTTTAAATTTTCATTTATTTATTTTTTGAGACGAAGTCTTGCTCTGTTGCCCAGGCTGGAGTGCAGTGGCGCGATCTCAGCTCACTGCAAGCTCTACCTCCTAGGTTCACGCCATTCTCCTGCCTCAGCCTCCTGAGTAGCTGAGACTACAGGCGCCCACCACCATGCCCTGCTATTTTTTTGTTTTTTTAGTAGAGACGGGGTTTCACTGTGTTAGCCAGGATGGTCTCGATCTCCTGACCTTGTGATCCACCCACCTCGGCCTCCCAAAGTGCTGGGATTACAGGTGTGAGCCACCATGCCCAGCCGTCAGGCCACTACTTTTTTTTTTTTTTTTTTTTTTGAGACGGAGTCTCGCTCTGTCGCCCAGGCTGGAGTGCAGTGGCCGGATCTCAGCTCACTGCAGACCCTGCCTCCCGGGTTCCCGCCATTCTCCTGCCTCAGCCTCCCAAGTAGCTGGGACTACAGGCGCCCGCCACCTCGCCCGGCTAGTTTTTTGTATTTTTTAGTAGAGACAGGGTTTCACCGTGTTAGCCAGGATGGTCTCGATCTCCTGACCTCGTGATCCGCCCGTCTCGGCCTCCCAAAGTGCTGGGATTACAAGCTTGAGCCACTGCGCCCGGCCCAGGCCACTACTTTTAAACCAAGAATAAGGCCGGGCGCGGTGGCTCATGTCTGTAATCCCAGCACTTTGGGAGGCCAAGGCAGGCGGATCACTTGAGGCCAGGAGTTGGAGATCACCCTGGCCAACATGGTAAAACCCTGTCTCTACTACCAATACAAAAATCAGCTGGGCTGTGGGCGAAGGATTACCTAGGTGCCGAGGCAAGAGACTGAAGGCACAAACTGTTTCAGTATAATAAAGAAAATAGTTAGAATAAGAATAGTCATAAGACAAATTAGATATAGAGATGATCATGGACAATTAGTAATCATTATTATAAACATTATTAATCATTAGCTTTTAATATTACTCTTTGTTGCATTACTAATATAACCTAGGAATAACCAGCGGGTATAGGGTCAGGTACTGAAGGGACATTGTGAGAAGTGACCTAGAAGGCAAGAGGTGAGCCTTCTGTTACACCGGCATAAGGGCCACTTGAGGGCTCCTTGGTCAAGCGGTAACGCCAGTGTCTGGGAAGGCACCCGTTACCTAGCAGACTGCGAAAGGGAGTCTCCTTTCTTTGGAGGCGTCAGGGAACACTCTGCTCCACCAGCTTCTTGTGGAAGGCTGGATATTATCCAGGCCTGTCCGCAGTCATCCGGAGGCCTAAACACCTCCCTGTGGTGCTGTGCTTCAGTGGTCACACTCCTTGTCCACTTTCATGCTCCTCCCGTACTCCTGGTTCCTCTTTGAAGATCGTAGTAGATAGCAGCAGAAGAAACAGTGAAAGTCTTAAAATCTTTGATCTTTCTTGTAAGTGCAGAGAAGAAAATGCTGAACTATGCTGCCTTCTCTCTCTGCTTCCGCTACCTAAAAGGGAAGGGTCCCCTATCCTGTAATCATGTGACTCGCTTCACCTTGTCAATCACTTAGAAGATTCACCCTCCTTACCTTGCCCCCTTGTCTTGTATACAATAAATATCAGTGAGCCCAGCCTTTCGGGGCCACTACCGGTCTCCGCGTCTTGACGGTAGTGGTCCCCCGGGCCCAGCTGCTTTCTCTTTATCTCTTTGTCTTGTGTCTTTATTTCCTACAATCTCTTATCTCCGCACATGGGGAGCACACCCGCTAAGCCCCGTAGCGCTGGACCCTACACTGTGCATGGTGGTGTGGCAGGCCAGGTCTCAGGAACAACTGTTTCAGTACTGACTGCGTAGTTAAGTTAAACATTAAAAGCCAGTGCCCTTGTACAAAGGCTGGGATGTAACAAAAGCCCATCAGGAGTTTTGCCTAGGCCTTTCCTGGACCTTAAAGAATGACAAAATAATGAAGGAGTTCTTAATGGGACCCATTCAGGATTAAACAAGTTTTACTGGGGGTCTGAAGAAACTCCCCAGGCCTCCACAAACAAGTTTATTGGGGTCTGAAGGAATTCCTCAAACCTCCATGATTTAGCAGGAGACAAGATAAGGGTAATCACCTCAGCACCTGGACCCATTTAGATTAAGTAAATTCACTGAGGCTCCAAAGGAAGGTCTTCAGGACTTGGACCTTAGTAAAAGAAATTAATCACTTATGTCTTTAGATGAATGCACACTTACATGTAGACATATAGCTTAGAAGGTATATAAGCTCTGAAAAACTTTGTCATTTTGAGTTGGTCTGGCATAATTTCCAGGCCTTCTCTTTGTAACTAGTTACAGAAATAAAAACTCTCTTTCTCCCCAGTTCATCTACATCTCATTATTGGGCCAAAAGAAATAGCAGCCCAACCCTCAGTTTGGTCTGGGAGCAGTGGCGCATGCCTGTAATCCCAGTTACTTGGGAGGCTGAGGCATGGGAATCGCTTGAACACAGGAGGTGGAGGTTGCAGTGAGCCGAGGTCATGCCACTGCACTCCAGCCTGGGCAACAGGATGAGACTTTGCCTCAAGAAAATACATACATACATACATACACATATACATAAAATGAGTTTACTGGCCAGGTGCAGTGCCTTATGCTTGTAATTCCAGCACTTTGGGAGGCTGAGGTGGGCAGATTGCTTGAGCCCCTGAGATGGATAAAAAACCACCCAATCTGGAGGTACTGTTGAGGGCATTTCCACTCTTGTCTTTAAACTTGGGCTTTTATGGCATCATGGTTTGTGATTTATAATAAGTAAATAAATAAACTTGGGCTTTTAAAGAACAGAACTATGTGCCAGGTGCAGTGGCTCACACCTGTAATTCCAGCACTTTGGGAGGCTGAGGCGGGTGGATCACCTGTGGTCAAGAGTTCGAGGCCCGGCGCGGTGGCTCACGCCTGCAATCCCAGCACATTGGGAGGCCGAGGTGGGCAGACCACAAAGTCAGGATATTGAGACCATCCTGGCTAACACGGTGAAACCCTGTCTCTACTAAAAATACAAAGAAAAAAAAATTAGCTGGGCATGGTGGCGAGTACCTGTAGTCCCAGCTACTTGGGAGGCTGAGGCAGGAGAATGCATGAACCCGGGAGGTGGAGCTTGCAGTGAGCCGAGATTGCGCCACTGCACTCCAGCCTGGGCAAGAGCGAGACTGTCTCAAACAAACAAACAAACAAACCAAAAAAAAAAAAAAAAAAAAAGAGTTCGAGACCAGCTTGGCCAACATGGTGAAACCCTGTCTGTACTAAAAATACAAAAATCAGCTGAGTTTGATGGTGGGCACCTGTAGTCCCAGCTACTTGGGAGGCTGAGGCAGAAGAATCTCTTGAACCCGGGAGCCAGAGATTGCAGTGAGCCAAGATCACACCACTGCACTCCAGCCTGGACCACATAGCGAGACTCTGTCTTAAAAAAATAAAAAATAAAGAATGGAACTATGGGTAAAGAAAAAAAAGTCTAAAGTTAATACTTCCTAAAGATTTTTTTAATTCTAAAATGCATATTTTCTTCCAGACCAACATATACTTTTAGCTACCCTCTCTGTTCAAGTCTAAATGTTGCCAGGTCTTCCTGATGTGTAGAGGAAATCCCTCAAACATCAGTAATTCAAAGTTTCTTTTCTGGTTTACTTGGGTTATCTATTGCTGTGTAACAAACTGCCCCAGAACTGTTTCTTAAAACAGCAACCACTGTATATTTCGCAAAATGCAGGGTCAGAATTCCACAAGGGCACAGCTTGCCTCTGATCCATGTGATATCTGCTGGGGATGAAAGGCCCATGATGGCTTCTTAACTTACACGCCTAGAGCCTCAGGTTGGAGAGTTCGAATGGCTAGGGGGTGGCTGGAACTGCTCAACTAGGTCACACGTCTGGGTCTCTCATCCAGACAGAAACCCACCGGACAAGAGATGGTCCAGGACACTTGACAGGGACAAGAAAGAAAAAATACCTAAAAATACTGATGGGAATTCCCAAGTAACAGCCCAGCTAGGTCACTGTAATGCATGTCACTGACCTATCCATACCCCCTGGGCAGTCCCACTTTAATGTACTTCTGCTGACTTCCAACTGCCAGTGACTGTGGCATGTTGCTTGAAGTGTCTCTTCAAAGCCAGGGAAGGTTACTCTGCCCAGGAACAAGGCAGGCAGAAGTAGTAGGGAATGAATGACCCCAGGAGCAGCTCTCACCCAACGACTGTCAGAATTTGATTTATAAATACCCCAGCTCCCTTGCCCTTGCGTGCAATAACTCTGAGGTGTACGTTTTACATTCTTCCCAAAGGTCCTCTGCAGGATTAAGCCTCAGTCACTCCCAGTCATAGTTAGCATCATGGCTGCCTTAGCTTCCCTGTCTCACATTCCTACTCCCCACCTATGTTTCCACTGAGCACTCTACTCAAATCCATGTCTTAGGGTCTCTTGGGGGGAACCCAAGCTAAGAAAATCACATTAAAGTCACCAAGTCCCATGTAAGATGAACAAAGCTACTCATCAGCTTTCTATTTTATTTTATTATTTATTTATTTTTTGAGACGGAGTCTTGCTCTGTCAGCTGGGCTAGAGTGCGGTGACGTGATCTCAGCTCACTGCAACCTCTGCCTCCCGGGTTCAAGCCATTCTCCTGTCTCAGCCTCCAGAGTGGCTGGGATTACAGGCACCAGCTACCACATCTGGCTAATTTTTGGATTTTTATTTTATTTATTTATGTCTTTATTTATTTATTTTCAAGACGGAGTCTCGCTCTGTCACCCAGGCTGGAGTGCAGTTGCAGGATCTCGGCTCACTGTAAGCTCTGCTTCCTGGGTTTAAGTAATTCCCTGCCTCAGCCTTCCGAGTAGCTGGAATTACAGGTGCATGCCACCACGCCCAGCTAATTTTTGTATTTTTAGTAGAGACAGGGTTTCACCATCTTGGACTGGCTGATCGCAAACTCTTAACCTCAAGTGATCCACCCACCTCGGCCTCCCAAAGTGCTGGGATTACAGGCGTGAGCACCGCGCCCAGCCCTGCTCATCAGCTTTTTAGTGATGTAAGTTTTTTTAAAAATATATGCAGAGGAAGATTACCAGAAATGACAGAAAGACCTCTGACTTGAAATATGGAGATTAAGCAAAACAAAAATAAAAGAATAACTTGGAGAAAATAGAGACTAAACAAAAGGAAGAAAACTTACCAAAATCTATTATCTATATCTTTAAGAGAGTTAAGAAAGGAAATTATAACCATGAAATCAGAAAAAAAATACTATAAAAAAAATCTAGAGATAAAACAGAGCTCTTTTTTTTTTTTTTGAAATGGAGTCTTGCTGTGTCGCACAGGCTGGAGTGCAGTGGCGTGATCTTGGCTCACTGCAACTTCCGCCTGCTGGGTTCAAGCAATTCTCCTCCCTGAGCCTCCCGAGTAGCTGGGATTACAGAATGCATCATGATGCCCAGCTAATTTTTTGTATTTTTAGTAGAGACGGAATTTCACCATATTGGCCAGGCTGGTCTCAAATTCCTGACCTCATAATCTGCCCGCCCCACCTCCCAAAGTGCTGGGATTATAGGCGTGAGCCACCACGCCCAGCAAAACAGAGCTCTTGATAACTAGAAAAATATGAGCTGGGCACGGTGGTTCATGCCTGTAATCCTAGCATTTTGGGAGGTGGAGGCAGGTGGATCACGAAGTCAGGAGTTCAAGACCAGCCTGGCCAACATAGTGAAACATTGTCTCTGCTAAAAATACAAAAATTAGACAGTTGTGGTGGCATGCACTTGTAATCCCAGCTACTCGGGAGTCTGAGGCACTAGAATCCCTTGAACCCAGGAGGCGGAGGTTGCAGTGAGACAAGATCGTGTTACTGAACTCCAGCCTCAGCAACAGAGCGAGACTGTCAAAAAAAAAAGAAAAAGAGGAGAGGAGAGGAGAAGGGAGGGAAGGGAGGGGAGGGAGGGGAGGGAGGGGAGAGGAGGGGAAGGGAGGGGAGGTTGGTGCAGTGGCTCACACCGGGAGGCCAAGGCGGGCGGATCACAAAGTCAGGAGTTTGAGACCAGCCTGGCCAACCTAGTGAAACCATCTGTACTAAAAATACAAAGATTAGCCAAGTGTGGCAGCACATGCCTATAGTCCCACCTACTCAGGAGGCTGAGGCGGTAGAATCGCTTGAACCTGGGAAGCAGAAGTTGCAGTGAGCCAAGACCACGCCATAGCCCTCCAGCCTGGGTGACAGAGTGAGACTCTGTCAAAAAAGGAAGGGAGGAAGGGAGGGAGGGAGGGAGGGAGAGAGGGACAGAGGGAGGGAGGAGAAAACTTTTCATTTTTGGTGACAAAAATGAAAAGCATCCCAGAAAATTTGGAAGATGAAGTTCATGAAATCTCCCAGAAAGTAGAGTGAAAAGAAAGAGATGAAAAATGAGAGAAAAACAGAATTTAAAAATTCGTGGTCTAGCTCAATGGCTCACGCCGGAGGTGGGCAGATCACCTGAGGCCAGGAGTTCAAGACCAGCCTGGCCAACATGGTGAAACCCCGTCTCTACAAAAAACAAAAATTACCCTTTGGGAGTCTGAGGCGGGTAGATCACCTGAGATCAAGAGCTCGAGACTAGCCTGGCCAACATGGTGAAACCTTGCATCAACTAAAAATACAAAAATTAGCCAGTCGTGGTGGTGCATGTCTGTAGTCCCAGCTACTTGGGAGGTTGAGGCAGGAGAATTGCTTGAACCCAGGAGGTGCGGTGGCTCACACCTGTAATCCCTACACTTTGGGAGGCCAAGGCAGGTGGATCACAAGGTCAGGAGTTCGACACCAGCCTGGCCAACACAGTGAAACCCTGTCTCTACTAAAAATACGAAAATTAGCTGGGCGTGGTGGTGGGTGCCTATAATCCCAGGTACTCAGGAGGCTGAGGCAGGAGAATCATTTGAATCTGCAAGGCGGAGGTTGCAGTGAGCTGAGATGGAGCCATTGCACTCCAGCCTGGGCGACAGGGCGAGACTCCATCTCAAAAAAAAACAAACAACAAACAAACAAACCAGTAGACAGAAAATCAGTTCAGTATATGGAAGACCTGGACATATTATCAACAAATTTGAGCTAATTGACATTTATAGGTCACTTAATCTAACAACAGAACACACAGTATTTTCAAGAGTACATGGAGCATTCATGAGGATAAATGATATTCTGGTCCACATAGCAAGCCTCAACACATTTAAAACCATTGAAATCATAAAAAGTATGTTCTGTGACCACACTGGATTAAATTAGAAATGAATAACAGAAAGATACCTAGAAAATCCCCCAAATATTTGTAAACAGCACTCTTCTAAATAATCCAGGGGTCAAAGAGGAAGTCACAAGGGAAATGAACAAATAGTTTGAATTGAATAAAAATAAAAACACAACATATAAAAATGTATGGGACACAGCCAAAGTGGTGTTTAAATGAAAATTTAAACATTAAATTAGAAAACAAGGAAAGTTTCAAATCAGTAATTAAATATTCCACTTAAAGAAACCAGAAAAGGCCGGGCGCGGTGGCTCAAGCCTGTAATCCCAGCACTTTGGGAGGCCCAGACGGGCGGATCACGAGGTCAGGAGATCGAGACCATCCTGGCTAACACGGTGAAACCCCGTCTCTACTAAAAAATACAAAAAACTAGCCGGGTGACATGGCGGGCGCCAGTAGTCCCAGCTACTCGGGAGGCTGAGGCAGGAGAATGGCGTGAACCCGGGAGGCGGAGCTTGCAGTGAGCTGAGATCCGGCCACTGCACTCCAGCCTGGGTGGCAGAGCGAGACTCCATCTCAAAAAAAAAAAAAAAAAAAAAAAAAAAAAAAAAAAAAAACAGAAAAAAGAAGAGGAAATTAAATCCAAAGCAAATAAGGAAGGAAATAAAGTAGCAATGAAATGGAGAACAGAAAAACAATAGAGAGACCACGCACAGTGGTTCACACCTGTAATCCCAAAACTTTGAGAGGCCAAGGCAGGTGGATCACGAAGTCAGGAGTTCGAGGCCAGCCTGGCCAAGGTGGTGAAACCCTGTCTTTACTAAAAATACAAAAATTAGCCAGGTACGATGGCGGGTGCCTGTAATCCCAGCTACTCGGAGGCTGAGGCAGGACAATCGCTGGAACCTGGGAAGCGGAGGTTGCAGTGAGCTGAGATCACGACACTGAGGGAAGGGGAAGGAGAAAGGGAAGGGGAAGGGGAAGGGAGAGGGTCAATGAAACCAAAAGCTGGTTCTTTGAAGAGATCATTAAAAATCAACAAACTGCTAGACAGACACATTAAGAGAAAAACTGTATTAAAAAACTGGTGGCCAGGCGTGGTGGCTCACGCCTGTAATCCCAGCACTTTGGGAGGCCGAGGCAGGTGAATCACAAGGTCATGAGTTCAAGACCAGCCTGGCCAATATGGTGAAACCCCGTTTCTACTAAAAATACAAAAATTAGCCAGGCATAGTGGCATGCTCCTGTAGTCCCAGCTACTTGGGAGGCTGAGGCAGGACAATTGCTTGAACCCAGGCAGCAGAGTTTGCAGTGAGCCAAGATCACACCACTGCACTCCAGCCTGGGCGACAGAGCGAGATTCCATCTTAAATAAATAAATAAATAAATAAATAAATAAATAAATAAAGATAAAGGAGATTAGGTCATTGCTTGTAGGAGCTGCCAGTCAGGGGAGAGATTGACTGCAAAGGAGCCAGAGGGAACTTTTAGGGAATTAGAAATGCTCTACATCTTGATGGTGATGATGCACATAATTCTGTACACTTATCAAAGCACACAGAACTGTACACCTAGGCCAGGTGCGGTGGCTCACACCTGCAATCTCAGTACTTTGGGAGGCTGACGTAAAAGGACTGCTTGAGGCCAAGAGTTCAAGGTTGCAGTGAGTTATGATGGCACTACTGCACTCCAGTCTGGACAACGCAGCAAGACCCTGGCCACCCTCACAAAAAAAGAAGAAAGAAAATAAAATATGAATGCATTTTAGTATTTTATGTAGAAGCACTATCTTATAAACTTTTTGTTTTAGATGTGTGTTCTGGATTGCAGAGTATAATGTGTTATTTTACCCCATGAATTATGGTTTTATAAAAAGAAAGAGGCCAGGTGTGGTGGCTAAGCCTGTAATCCCAGCACTTTGAGAGGCTGAGGCGGGCAGATCACCTGAGGTTGGGAGTTCAAGACCAGCCTAACCAACATGGAGAAACCCGGTCTCTACTAAAATTACAAAATTAACCAAGTGTGGTGGTGTATGCCAGTAATCCCAGCTACTCGGAAGACTGAGGCAGCAGAATCGGTTGAACCTAGGAGGCGGAGGTTGCGGTAAGCCAAGATCGCGCCATTGCATTCCAGCCTTGGCAACAAGTGCGAAACTCCGTCTCAAAAAAATAAACAAATAAATAAAAAAGAAAAAAGAAGCAAGCCCTTGTCCGAGAACATGCCGCGGTCTTTCCCACCTCGGGACTTTCGGACCAGTGTTCTCTCTGTCTAAAGTGCTGGAGCATTCTTCTACTTCAGGTCGCCTCCTTGGGGAGCTCTTTCCAGTCCATCTATCAAGTAACTAAATCTCTCCCCACTCTCTATCTCCGTCTATCACACTATTTCCTTCATATCACTTACTCCAATCTGTCATCATTTTACTTCTGTGGTAGTACATGGAGACTGTGGACCTGTAAATTGCATCAGATAGCTGCTTTCTCCAGTCCCACCCCCGTAGTTTTAAAGATGGAGTCCCCCTGTGTTACCCAGGCTGCAATGCCAGGACTATTCATAGGTGCAGTCATTGAGCACTACAGCCTCCAACTCAAAGGCTGAATGCAGAGGTTAGAGCTTGCAGTGAACGCCAATAATGAGTTCTTCGACAATTCAGCCGAATGAGGCCGGGGGCCAGTTCTTCCAAGAGAGTCTGCCCCCGCATCTGCCTGCCAAGTATTTATTGCAAGGGCTTGTTAAACCACATCCACTAGATGGCTTTTTTGAGGTCGGGCCGTGAGACACCTGTGGCCCTGTAAAAGCACTCAAACTGCATTCTCAGGAGGCTATTTTCAGCGTTCCTTATCACACCACACACTCCACTCCCTGTCCTGTTTTCAGGGTCACGGAGTTTCATTCTCACATACAAATAACAGGCCGGGCGCGGTGGCCCAAGCCTGTAATCCCAGCATTTTGGGAGGCCGAGACGGGCGGATCACGAGGTCAGGAGATCGAGACCATCCTGGCTAACACTGTGAAACCCCGTCTCTACTAAAGAAATACAAAAAACTAGCCGGGCGAGGTGGCGGGCGCCTGTAGTCCCAGCTACTCCGGAGGCTGAGGCAGGAGAATGGCGTAAACCCGGGAGGCGGAGCTTGCAGTGAGCTGAGATCCGGCCACTGCACTCCGGCCCAGGCGACAGAGCGAGACTCCGTCTCAAAAACAAAAACAAACAAAAAAAACAAATAACATACACACAGTGCCTCAGTATTTTCCATGCCCCGACCTCAAATGCCATGTACATAAGCTTGAATATGTTGCCGTGCGGGCCCCTCCATATCTCCTGCTTTTTAAATAAAGCCTGCGGGTCATCCAATGCAAGGTAAGCTTCTGTCATTCTTCCCTGGTCATAGATGTGTTGGGTGGCAGTACAGAGTCATCTGCAGATGCCTAGCAAACAGATACAAAAAGAATAAGTACAACAGCCATCACCTAAATGCATATGTTTAACCCACACAACCAAGTGTTGGGGTTTAACCATTGAAAACCTTCTTGTAGGCCGGGCGCGGTGGCTCAAGCCTGTAATCCCAGCACTTTGGGAGGCAGAGGCGAGAGGATCACGAGGTCAGGAAATCGAGACTATCCTGGCTAACACCGTGAAACCCCGTCTCTACTGAAAAATACAAAAAACTAGCCGAGCAAGGTGGCGGGCGCCTGTAGTCCCAGCTACTCGGGAGGCTGAGGCAGGAGAATGGCGTAAACCCGGGAGGCGGAGCTTGCAGTGAGCTGAGATCATGCCACTGCACTCCAGCCTGGGCGATAGAGCTAGACTCCGTCTCAAAAAAAAAAAAAAAAAAAAAAGAAAAGAAAACCTTCTTGTAATTGCTGAAGGGTACTTGTTAGTAGTTACTGTGACTATTCTTCAAGTTGTTTCTTTAATTTACACTCAAGAGTGGAAATTTGAGAAGACAAATGGCTGTGATAAGCCCCTCGTAGAGGTGCTTTTACTCTCTCCCAAGCATATTGGGAGGTATTATATGGCAGCGGTGTGACACAGATAGAATTATATTTCCAATCACAATGTAAATTTTGACGGGTAATGAATGCCTGCTGCTGATTCCCCAGCTATTTAACAGCAGTTTCAAGAGCCCTCAGGCGAGACAGAATAGTTTTATCAATATTTACCTGTTCTTGAAGTTCATGGGTTACATTATATACCATGTGACTTACCACTGAAGCTGTGTAAATAGATTCTGTCAGAGAAACAGCTGTAGTAGCGGCAGTAGCTAATATAATAATAGCTGAGCCTAAAAAGGCAATTAAAGTGGCCAGAAATCTTTTTTTTCCCAGTATGAGACAATGCTTTGTTTTGTTTTGTTTGTTTTTGAGACGGAGTCTTGCTCTGTTGCCCAGGCTGGAATGCAGTGGCACGATCTCGGTTCACTGCAAGCTCCGCCTCCCGGGTTCACACCATTCTCCTGCCTCAGCCTCCCTAGTAGCTGGGACTACAGGTGCCTGCCACCACTCGTAGCTTTTTTTTTTTTTTTGTATTTTTAGTAGAGACGGGGTTTCACCGTGTTAGCCAGGATCGTCTTGATCTCCTGACCTCGTGATCCTCTCGCCTCTGCCTCCCAAAGTGCTGGGATTACAGGCGTGAGCCACCGCGCCTGGCAGAGACAATGGTTTTCTAAATAGCTGCAGGGTGGAATCTCCCTCCCAGCTCCGGGTTAAATTTACAGGCAACCACAGTTTTGCATGCCATTTTAAGATCATGACATACGTTATATTCAACTGGGTAACATTTCGATGAGACAAGCATGTAGCGTATCAACTACTGGAAGAGACTTTAATACTATGAAAGGATTGATTCTGCTTTATGTTAGGAACACCTTGCCCAAACAAGAGTATGTAAGGGTGTGTGGTACAAATTAAGACTGTGTCAGTAGCATTATTATGCCAGGAGAGGGTATAGTTGCCACTGCTAGTAATATACTCACCATGTGAAAAAACCCGTTCAAAAAAAGGAAGTCCTAATCTCTAAATTTGGGTATGAGCAGGGCTTAAAGCTTGTTTCCTTTTCAGTTGTAATATTGATCCTGAGGTCAGGAGATCAAGACCACCCTGGCTAACACAGTGAAACCCTGTCTCTACTAAAAATACAAAAAATTAGCCGGGCGTGGTGGCGGGCACCTGTAGTCCCAGCTACTCGGGAGGCTGAGGCAGGAGAACGGCATGAAGCTGGGCGGCAGAGGTTGCAGTGAGCCGAGATCGCGCCACTGCACTCCAGCCTGGGTGACAGAGCAAGACTTGGTCTCAAAAAAAAAAAAAAAAAAAAAAAAGACCGGGTGCGGTGGCTCACGCCTGTAATCCCACCACTTTAGGAGGCTGAGGTGGGCGGATCACAAGGTCAGGAGATCGAGACCATCCTGGCTAACACGGTGAAACCCTGTCTCTACTAAAAATACAAAAAAATTAGCCGGGCCTGGTGGCGGGCGCCTATAGTCCCAGCTACTTGGGAGGCTGAGGCAGGAGAATGGCGTGAACCCAGGAGGCGGAGCTTGCAGTGAGCTGAGATCATGCCACTGCACTCCAGCCTGGGCAACAGAGCAAGACTCCATCTCAAAAAAAAAAAAACTTTTGGTCCTGAAAGCCCATACTCTGACTAGGTAATAGAATTATTGGAGGGACTTCCAAATCCAATAGTCTGATTTGAAGACATAAGATTACCACGGGGACCCCAATCAAGTAAGGTGCCATTGTCAAACAGGCCCTTGACTCGGTGCAGGTTGTCTGCACAGCGACCACTGGACGGCCTCAGACTTATATTGCCAGTCCCTACTTGGATGGCATATAGGAAGATTAGGCAGTTGTGTAGCTTCATTAGACACCTCAGCAAGATTAGAGGTAACAGCAGAAATAAAGGTCAAGTTTGCAAGCTTAGTATCCCTTTTGGGCTGATAGTAAAGAAACTCCTGAGGAATGAGAGTAATACACTTATGTGCTATTGTGCAAAAACAAAGAGAGGGATTACTAGACAATAAAATCAAGGAGTCATTAAGTTTAAACTATCCCAAATTTTCAGTTAAGGGTAAGACAGGGGCATCCATTGACCTTCTGTCTAAGAAGTATCATTAGATGACAAAGGCAGGTCAGCATCCCACCATGTAATAACATTAAAAACAGGGGGATTCAGAACATGACTCCAATAAACATGTTCTTGAGCTTATCCCACTTGGCAAAAGACAAGAATTACCAGCCACCCCAACATCCATGTCTGTCTTACTTTCTCAGAAGTTTCCCCAGTTATCGTCAGATACATAAGAGACCAATTCTTTGCAGTTGCAGGGGCTTCCACGGCTGCATGCCAGATAGGTACTTGCGGATCCAATTTCTTTTTCTTTTCTTTTCTTTTTTTTTGAGACAGAGTCTCGCTTTGTCACCAGGCTGGAATGCAGTGGAGCAATCTCAGCTCACTGCAACCTCTTTCTCCCAGGTTCAAGAGATTCTCCTGCCTCAGCCTCCTAAGTAGCTGGGATTACAGGTGCCCGCCACCACGCCCGGCTAATTTTTTTTTGTGTGTTTTTAGTAGAGACGGGGTTTCACCATGTTGGCCAGGATGGTCTCGATCTCTTGATTTCGTGAGCCGCCTGCCTTGGCCTTCCAAAGTGCTGGGATTACAGGCGTGAGCCACCGCGCCCTGTGATCCAGTTTCTTTAGCTGTCCCCAGGTGATGTCAGGTGCCTTCTGAGTCATCAACGTCATTGTTTGTTCTCCAACAACCCAGCCTATTCTCGAGAAGAGCCCCATATTCCCCCATTTTTGTTTAGTAAGATATATGTTAGGAGTTTGATGAGCTTGTTTAACAATGGCCTGACTGGTTGAGTTATAAGGAATATTAGTTTTGTGTTGTATGTGCCAAAGTTGTAATGCATATGCAAATAGAACACTAAGATAGCAAGGTCCATTATCAGTTTTTATAGTGTGTGGAAAGCTTAAAGTCATAATAGATTTAAACAAAAGAGCAATTGCATCTTTAGGTTTTTTTTTTTTTTTTTTTTTTTTTTTTTGAGACGGAGTCTTGCTCTGCCGCCCAGGCTGGAGTGCTGTGGCCGGATCTCAGCTCACTGCAAGCTCCGCCTCCTGGGTTCACGCCATTCTCCTGCCTCAGCCTCCCGAGTAGCTGGGACTACAGGCTCCCGGCACCTCGCCCGGCTAATTTTTTTTGTATTTTTTAGTAGAGACGGGGTTTTACCGTGTTAGCCAGGATGGTCTCGATCTCCTGACCTCGTGATCCGCCCGTCTTGGCCTCCCAAAGTGCTGGGATTACAGGCTTGAGCCACGGCGCCTGGCCTCTTTAGTTTTTTCTCTGGTCTGGAGGATAGCACCTATCAGGCCTGTGCCATAACGTGGAGAAATTTGAAACATCCAAAGGGCGGATACGGAGTAACATCAATTTGCCAAATAGCATTAGGCACTAGACTTCATGGGTTGGCACCAAGGCCTAAGGAAAATGGGGAAAGAGAATGCGGTTGGCAATCAGGACAAGTTTTATTAATCATGTGAGCTTGAGTAAGTGTCAAATGAAACTGTTGTTTAAGACTGCGGGCGTTCTGATGAAAAAAAGCATAATCAGCTTGAGCTTGCAGAAAAGCAGGAGAATCTGCAAACCACATCTATGGTCATACTAGAGCATCAGCTCGAGCATTCTTTTCTGATAAGGGACCAGGTAGCCCAGAATGAGAGCTGAATATGTGTGATCTAAAGAGGGTGACGACGGCGGGTACAGAGGAGCTCTTGCGCCACAAGAAACAAAGTTAGTAGGGGTTCATTTGTAATGCCCTTCACATGTGCAAGATCTAAATGAGTAATACTATATACCGCATAAGTGGAATTACTAATTATATTTATGTTTTGGTGAGGAAAATTTGTAAGGCCAATATCAGGGCACATAATTCTGCCTGTTGCGTAGATTTTAAAATGCTCTTGGAATTTGTGCTGCCAGTTCTGCATGGCATCTTGCCACACTATATAGTTGCTTTTTCAGTTTTCTTTTTTTTTTGAACCATCTGTAAAGACGGTGGTGGAATGAAGTAAAGGCTCAGAGACAACAATAGATGCAAATTTAACAGGCATAGTTTGTAAGAAGTTCAGGAGCTTAGAGGCTGGTAAATGAAAGCTGATATTACCAATAAAGTCAGCCATTGCTACTTGCCAATCAAGATCACAAGCTAAGAGAGTACGAAATTGTTCCTTGCTTAAAGGTAGGAAAAGAGTAGCAGGGTCATATCCTGACAGCTGGACGCAACGTTGGCATCCCTTTATGAGAAAGAAGCTATTAAATCTGTAGTCTTTTGTACATGTTTAGAGGGATTATGAGACAGATACATAACACATAACATACAGAAATGGCAAAAGATAAAGCCTACCTGTTCAACTCAGGCATGGAAGAGAAGGATATTTTAAATAATTTTTACTATATTTTGGCCCTTGAAAGTCATTAGAATGTGACTGCAAGTCACCAGGACAATAAACCTGCACTGAGTTGGCTTAAGTGTGTAAAAAAAAAAAAAGGGGAAAAAAAAGAAAAACTTTAAAAAATGTCCTTTGGTGTTAGCCATTTTCCTGCATCAGCCTTTAGCTGGAATGTCTTAGAAGGTAGCTTGGGAAAGTAGGGCTGTGACCGGTTTCTTTTTATTCGTTCTGAGCTCCTTAGGCAGCTTCTCTTTTTAATGGCCTGCCACTAGTTGCTGCCCTTACCCTGAGAGGAAGGAAAGAAGACTACAAGTGGCAGTAAGAGGCCAGAGAAGGACCAGGTGGTAAAGTGTGTGTGTAAGCCTGGAGGCTGGTGGCAGAAAGGTAACAGGCTGGGGGAAAACCACTCCCCTTATCTTCTAGGCCACCTACGCCTGCAGCCAACCCTGTTAGGTAAGGTACTGAAAATATACTGGGCTTTTTATTATTTTTACCACCCTCAAGCAGAGAGGCTCAGGGGAGAGCAGACGAGCAGCACAGGGTCTGCTTTGAAGTTTTCTTTTTTCTTTTTTTTTTGATGGAGTTTCGCCCTGTAGCCCAGGCTGGAGTGCAGTGGTGCAATCTCGGCTCACAGCAAGCTCTGCCTCCCGGGTTCATGACATTCTCCTGCCTCAGTCTCCCGAGTAGCTGGAACTACAGGCGCCTGCCCCAAAGCCCGGCTAATTTTTTGTATTTTTAGTAGAGACGGGGTTTCACCATGTTAGCCAGGATTGTCTTGATCTCCTGACCTCGTGATCTGCCTGCCTCGGCTTCCCAAAGTGCTGGGATTACAGGTGTGAGCCACCGCGCCTGGCCTGAATTTTCTTAGCCACAGTGCTTTTAAACATTTTATAAAAAAGCGAAACAGCCGGGCGCGGTGGCTCAAGCCTGTAATCCCAGCACTTTGGGAGGCTGAGACGGGCGGATCACGAGGTCAGGAGATTGAGACCATCCTGGCTAATACGGTGAAACCCCGTCTCTACTAAAAATACAAAAAACTAGCCGGGCGAGGTGGCGGGCGCCTGTAGTCCCAGCTACTCCGGAGGCTGAGGCAGGAGAATGGCGTAAACCCGGCAGGCGGGGCTTGCAGTGAGCTGAGATCCGGCCACTGCACTCCAGCCTGGGCGACAGAGCAAGACTCCGTCTCAAAAAAAAAAAAAAAAAAAAAAAAAAAAAAAAAGCGAAACAAACATTCCTTACTGCTGCATCTATCTTCTGAAGGTGACAGCAGCTGGCAGAGCTCGTCCACCTCAGTATAGTTAGCATTTAAATATGGCTATGGGAGAGCATCCCTTATTAGCGGGCTCCTTCCCAAGGGCTCTGTACTCTAGGCTGCTCCACACTCCTTCGCCTACCTTAGGCTAGTAAGGTCGGGGTGTACATGGACTGTTTCTTAGCCCTTTCCCTAGGGGGCCAGGGAAGACAAGGAATTGCTTGTCAACTGAGACATGTGAGGGATGGCAGGGAAGGGCAGAAGTAGGAAAAGCAGCAGCACAGCAAGCAGCAGGCCACTTCCTGGGCAGAGTTACTAAGGCAGGTGACCATGGTGAGAAGGATCCTCAGGACTGGGCTGGAACTGCCTGCAGCCACCCGGGGACTTGGTCTGTGCCTTTTGGCCTCCTCTCCGTCACCACAAACCCAGAAAGGGGCAACCTGCCCAGACTGCCAGTGACCAAATGGGCGCTCCATGGCATCTTAGCAACTCTCCTGCTCCAGGCCTCTGTGGGCAGCAAGAAAGCTAGAGCTACCTGGGATAAACCCCAGGAGGCAGCATGCAACATCCCCGTATATTCCAGGGTATTCGAATGTAATACCTGGTCCCAACACCGGGCTGTGGGGGCTACTTTCCTACTTTCAATCCAGCCATAGCCTGAGCTAAAAGAGTAGCCTTATGTAAGTTACCTCCAATGCCATTGCAAGCCTCAATATATTCAGCTAAATGAGCCTTCCCTCTCAGGGGTCTAATAGCAGTTTGACACTCTGCATTAGCATTATCGTATGCAAGAAGGTGTATTACAACATCCTGAGCTGTTTTATCAGTTATGCCTTTATACACAGCCTCTTGGAGCTGAGCAATAAAATCAATATATGGTCTTTAGGTCCTTGTTGGACAGAACTGAAAGAAGGATATTTTTCCCCTGTAACATTTATCCTTTCCCATGCCCGTAAGCACACAGGGCGCAGCTGAAAAATGGTAACATCCTCCGTTACTGCTTGATTCTCTAATCGACCCCAGTTAAGGCCAACTCCCATTCACTGTTCAAAGGAAACAGGCACAGGTGTCTGTGCTTGTGTTTTTTCCCTTGCCTGAGTTTGAGCTTCATCAGCCCACCAGGTTTTACACTGTAAATACTGAGATGGAGTGAGAACAGATTTTGTCAAAGCATCCCAATCATATGGTATTAACCTATTATCAGACCCACATTTTTCAACAAAGTTTGCACAAAAGGAGAGTTTGGTCCATATTGACTAATGGCTTGCTTAAAAGGAAAAGTGGCCCAATTAGCTATATTCTGTCCTCCTTGCTGGGTTATAGTAACTAGAAATTGCCATGCTTCGAGGTCTCCCTCAGCTCTAGCTTTTTGAATAGAATTTTGTATATCACCACCAATTGCTCCAGGTTTTAATGTTGCAACTACAGGAGCAGAAAGTTTTTCAGCTAATTCATTTTCTCACCCATTAAGGGGAGAGGGAGGAGGTGGTCATTCACTTAATTCAGCAGGTGGAGTCGACGGGCTAGTAAAACATACCTTTTTTATAGTTTTCCTTTCTTTAATCTCCTCCAGTAGCTGTTCCTCACACTCAGAATCTGTAGTTTTTTACACTCATCCTCCTCTTCCTCATCTGAATCGGCCTCATCATCTGTTTGAAATGGCTCAAAAGCTGCTTTTATTAGCACTCACATTGACCAAATGGAAACCAGAATTTCTGTTCCATCTTTATATGCCTTTTAAAAATCTCTTCCAATTCTCTCCCATTCATCCAATTCCATAGTCGCTTGTTCTGGAAACCATGGGCAAAACTGCTCTACTGTACCAAAGAGTGGTAACAGATTCTGAGTACTCACTTTCATGCCCCCTTTTCATAATAAATGCCTTAAGAAATTCAAATAAGGAGAATGTTTGCTTTCACTTTGTCCCATTGTTACCCTGGTTTTCCGCCAAGCTTCTTTCAATCATCCTCGGGTGTCCTCTGACGATGCATCCTCCACTTTCACGTGCTCTAGGTTTCCTCCACCAGGGTCTTCGTCACCCCACGTTGGGCACCAGGAATGTTGGGGTGATCAGACCCAACACCAGGCCGTGGGGGCTACGAAGTCCAGCAGAGTCAAAGGAATGAGAAAACACAAGTTAAGACTTGAGAAAGTGGGACCAGGGAGCCAACGCTAGTATGGAGGCTGCGAAGGTCCCGAGCCCAGGCTATTGATTGGTGATCAAACAAAGAAACAGGTGGTGAGGATGTGGGGGTTGAAAGGAAGCGATGTAGCAAGTGAATGAACTACAGCTGTGACGGTTTCGCATTTTCTTTGAAACGTATGGCTACTTGAGATAATGGGAGAGCTAGAAGCAAGGAGCCAGCAAGTCTGGACACATTCCAAAGGCCCCCAGGGGTTTTACCGTGGACCCCCGACATGTTCCAGGCCCTGTCTCAGCTTCTCTCCCAACACTCAGCTTTTCTCCCAACACAACCTAGCTTAAAGGATCCTCACATGCTGCGGCGATGACTCTGTGCATAGACCAAGGAAGCAGAAGCTGTGGTAGCCGGTAAAGTACTTCCTTGGTGGTCAACTTCTGGAGGGCTAAATGTGTGTGTGCATGAGTGACCAACAACCCTGCCTACGGTGTTGTTTGTGTGGATGGTGACGAGTCCTACTGCTGGATGGAGAGTGGGTCCTCTCCGCGGTTCCATAGCTACCTCGTATGGCTTAGGGCAACTCCTGCCGTGGTATTTATACCAGCATGCCAACACTAAGAGGGGCCTAATTCTCCTTTAGGGGAACAGCCAGAGAGGACAGCACGAGTGGGAAGTATGCAAAGGACCTTCCGAGGGGGAAAGCAGGGAAAAGGTCAACCTCCCAGGACAAGCAAGGCAAGACACCCCCTAGTTTGAGGGGTTGCACCTTCCAGGACAGGCAAGACACACCTTGGTTTGAGGGGTGAGCCTTCCAGGACAGGCAAGGTGACACATCCATGGTTTGAGGGGTTGAACCTCACACAAACCCCCCCTTTCTTCTTAGGGGAAGAAAGAGTAGCTCCACTACCACCAGTCCCTCCCCTAGGGGAAGAGGAAAGAGACAGGAGAACAGCAGCATAAGCAGCCGGCAGAGGCAAGGAAAGACCAGCAGAGAGAGCGAGCGGAACGGAGAGGAGAGAAAAAAGAGAGGGAAAGAGAAGGCAAAACAAGAAGGAACCATCTATACCAATTTTTTTTTTTTTTTTTTTTTTTTTTGAGACGGAGTCTGGCTGTGTAGCCCAGGCTGGAGTGCAGTGGCCGGATCTCAGCTCACTGCAAGCTCCGCCTCCCGGGTTTACGCCATTCTCCTGCCTCAGCCTCCCGAGTAGCTGGGACTACAGGCGCCCGCCACCTCCCCCGGCTAGTTTTTTGTATTTTTTTAGTAGAGACGGGGTTTCACCGTGTTAGCCAGGATGGTCTTGATCTCCTGACCTCGTGATCCGCCCGTCTCAGCCTCCCAAAGTGCTGGGATTACAGGCTTGAGCCACCGCGCCCGGCCTTTTTTTTTTTTTTTTTTTAAGACAGAGGCTCGCTCTGTCGCCCAGGCTGGAGTACAGTGGCATGATCTTGGCTCACTGCAAGCTCCACCTCCCGGGTTCACGCCATTCTCCTGCCTCAGCCTCCTGAGTAGCTGGGACTACAGGCACCCGCCACCACGCCCGGCTAGTTTCTTGTATTTTTAGTGGAGACGGGGTTTCACCGTGTTAGCCAGCATGGTCTTGATCTCCTGACCTTGTGATCTGCCTGCCTCGGCCTCCCAAAGTGCTGGGATTATAGGCGTGAGCTGCCGTGCCCGGCCCCATCTATACCAATTCTAAGTTAATTTGGACTAAACAAGGTCTTATTAACAGCAAAAGACAATTGAAATCCCAAACTTAACAAGGTTTTCAACAAAAGTAAAGTTTGCTAAAAGTTAACAGTGTAACATATATTATCCTAACTTCTAGTCTTAGGCAGTCTAGTCCACAAACATGAAGGAAGTTTGCTTTGGAAAAGAATGGCTGCCAGGCATGGTGGCTCACGCCTGTAATCCCAGCACTTTGGGAGGCCAAGCTGGGCAGATCACAAGGTCAGGAGATTGAGACCATCCTGGCTAACATGGGTGAAACCCTGACTCTACTAAAAATATAAAAACTTAGACGGGCATGGTGGCAGGCACCTGTAGTCCCAGCTACAGGGGAGGCTGAGGCAGGAGACTGGTGTGAACCTGGGAGGCGGAGCTTTTAGTAAGCCAAGATCACACCACTGCACTCCAGCCTGGGCAACAAAGCAAGACTCTGTCTCAAAAAAAAAAAAAAAAAAAAAAATGGCCGGAGTGGTGGCTCACGCCTGTAATCCTGGTGTGTCTGGAATTTGTTCCTTCTGGTGGGTTCTGGCTCTTGCTGACTTCAAGAATGAAGCCACGGGCCCTCGCGGTGAGCGTTACAGTTCTCAAAGATGGTGTGTCCAGAGTTTTTTCCTTCAGATGTTCAGATGTGTCCAGAGTTTATTCCTTCTGGTGGGTTCGTGGTCTTGCTGACTTCAGGAGTGAAGCCACAGACCTTTGCAGTGAGTGTTACAGCTCTTAAAAGGTGGCGCCTCCAGAGTTGTTTGTTCCTCCTGGTGGGTTCGTGGTCTTGCTGACTTCAGGAATGAAGCCACAGACCCTCACAATGAGTGTTATAGCTCATAAAGGTAGTGGTGACCCAAAGAGTGAAGAGCAGGAAGATTTATTGTGAAGAGCGAAAGAACAAAGCTGCCACAGCATGGAAGGGGACCAAAGCGGGTTGCTACTGCTGGCTCGGGTGGCCTGCTTTTATTCCCTTATTTGGCCCCATCCACATCCTGCTTTTTAGTCCATTTTACAGAGTGCTGATTGGTCCATTTTTACAGAGTGCTGATTGGTGGGTTTACAAACCTTTAGCTAGACACAGAGCACTGATTAGTGCATTTACAATCCTTTAGCTAGACAGAATAGTTCTCCAAGTCCCCATCCAACCCAGAAGCCCAGTCGGCTTCACCTCTCACCAGCACTTTGGGCGGCCGAGGCAGGTGGATCACAACCTTAGGAGATCAAGACCATCCTGACCAACATGGCGAAACTCTGTCTCTACTAAAAATGCAAAAAAATTAGCCAGGCGTGGTGGCGGGCACCTGTAGTCCCAACTACTTGGAAGGCTGAGGCAGGAGAATAGCATGAATCTGGGAGGCAGAACTTGCAGTGAGCTGAGATCGTGCCACTGCACTCTAGCCTGGGTGACAGAGCGAGACTCCATCCCCCCAAAAAAAAAGGTGGGGGAATAAATATGTCTACAAAGTGTTATTAAAACTAAGTTTAACATTAATAGGCCAGGCGCAGTGGCTCACGCCTGTAATCCCAGCACTTTGGGAAGCCAAGACAGGCGGATTGCCTGAGTTCAGGAGTTCGCGACCAGCCCGGGCAACAAGGTGAAACCCCGTCTCTACTAAAATACAAAAAAATGAGCTGGGCGTGGCACCGTGTTCCTGTAGTCCCAGCTACTGGAGGCTGAGGCAGGAGAACTGCTTGAACCCGGGAGGCAGAGGTTGCAGTGAGCTGAGATCGCCCCACTGCACTCCAGCCTGGGTGACAGAGTAAGACTCCATCTCAAAATAATAATAATAATAACACAAATATAAAAGTGAAATTTCACGGCCGGGTGGGGTGGCTCAAGCCTGTGATCCCAGCACTTTGGGAGGCCGAGACAGGCGGATCACGAGGTCAGGAGATCGAGACCATCCTGGTGAACATGGTGAAACCCCATCTCTACTAAAAAAATACAAAAAACTAGCCGGGCGAGGTGGCGGGCGCCTGTAATCCCAGCTACTCGGGAGGCTGAGGCAGGAGAATGGCGTAAACCCGGGAGGCGGAGCTTGCAGTGAGCTGAGATCCGGCCACTGCCCTCCAGCCTGGGTGATAGAGCGAGACTCCATCTCAAAAAAAAAAAAAAAAAAAAAAGTGAAATTTCACTTATCTGGTCTAAAAATCATACAGGAAGTACTGTCAAATATAAAATGGTGTTTGGCATTCTTTGGTCTAAAAACTAATAAAAATAAGTGCTAAAGGAAATTTCTCAGTAAGAAGGCATCAATGACTATAAAGTCCACTGCTAATGTCCTCACATTTAAAACAAAAGGTCAATTTCTTAGAAATTATATGCTTGGGCCGGGCACGGTGGCTCAAACCTGTAATCCCAGCATTTTGGGAGCCCAAGACGGGTGGATCACGAGTTCAGGAGATCGAAACCATCCTGTCTAACACAGTGAAACCCCATCTCTACTAAAAAAATACAAAAAACTAGCTGGGCGAGGTGGTGGGCACCTGTAGTACCAGCTACTCAGGAGGCTGAGGCAGGAGAATGGCGTAAAAACCCGGGAGGCGGAGCTTGCAGTGAGCCGAGATCTGGCCACTGCACTCCAGCCTGGGCGACAGAGCGAGACTCCATCTCAAAAAAAAAAATTATATGCTTGGTTTATCTTCCACTTTCCTTTCCTTCAAAATTAAAAGTCTTTTAGCACATGTACCACCCCTAGAATTTCTGGTAAACCAGAACCAGCCTGAAGATCACGTTGTCATCAAAGGGTGGAAAGAAGGAAAACGCGAACCAGCCTGGAAAGGACCCTACCTTGTGCTGCTAACCACCGAGATTGCTGTTTGTACAGCGAAAAAGGGATGGATTCATCACACCCGAGTCAAGAAAGCGCCATCCCCTCCAGAGCTGTGGGTTATAGTCCCAGGCGGAAATCCTACCAAACTAAAGTTAAGAAAAATTTAACTCTTTCATCTATTCTATTACTCTTCTTTCCTCGTTCTATTGCTGACCATCTAGTTATTAACATAACCAAGTCAATTTCATCTCAAACTATTGCATTTAATGCTTGCTTTGTTTTACCCTGTGGGAACTTGCCAAGTCAAAGACAGCTCTCTACTTCAGAAAAGTACCTCTGTGCGTCCTGACTCTCCTCAGACTGGGCATTAGTAAATTAGAACCATTGAATCCAGGGGGATTTCAATAAAGTCCCCAGTGTCAACCAGGAGTCTTGACCCCTGATGTAGAGCTTTTATGCCGTAGTTGGTCCAACGTTCTGTGGATCACTAAAGAGCAAGTATGGATTGCCCCAACCAGTTTTTGTAATTTTGTAAAACCATACATTCATTTTACTAGAGGATTATAGAAGTTAAAGACTTAAAAAATATTTTGGCAATTAAGACAGGATACCAAGATGCAAATGCCTGGTTGGAATGGATCAAATATTCTGTCCACGTTAAACCAAAGCAATTGTTATGCTTGTGCACTCGGCAGGCCAGAGGCCCAGATTGTCCCCTTTCCACTAAGGTGGTCCTCCAGTCAACCAGGTGTGGGCTGCATGGTAGCTCTTTTCCAGGATTCTACAGCCTGGAGTAACAAGTCATGCCAAGCTCTCTCTCTGCTATATCCCAAAGTCTGGCACCCTGCGGGTCAGCCCCCGAGGGCCATCCAGCTTCTGTCTCCCAACACTAAGTTCACTTCGTGTCTCTCCCAACAGGGAGGAAACAGCGTTCCTTGGAGACCTGAAGGGATGCAGTGAGCTTAAGAATTTTCAAGAACTTATCAGTCAGTCAGCCCTTGTTCATCCCCAAGCGGATGTGTGGTGGTATTGTGGTGGACCTTTACTGGACACTCTGCCAAATAACTGGAATGGCACTTGTGCTTTATTCCAATTGGCTATCCCTTTCACCCTGGCATTTCATCAACCAGAGGAAGGAAAAATAAGATATCATAAAGCAAGAGAAGCCCCTTATGGGTCTTTCGACTCTTATGTCTATTTAGACACAATTAAGAGTCCCACAGGGAATACTAGATCAATTTAAAGCCCGAAATCAAATTGCTGCAGGATTTAAGTCAATATTTTGGTGGGTGACAATTAATACAAGTGTAGATTGGATAAACTACATCTATTACAACCAACAGCGATTTATTAACTACACTAGAGAAGCTGTTAAAGGAATAGCTGAACAATTAGGGGCTACTAGCCAGACGGCTTAGGAAAATAGCATCAAGGGTGTCCATGTGAAGAGACCAAACAGGCTTTGTGTGAGCAATAAAGCTGTTTATTTCACCTGGGTGCAGGCGGGCTGAGTCCGAAAAGAGTCAGCAAAGGGTGGTGGGATTATCATTTGTTCTTATAGGTTTGGGATAGGCATACAAAGTACATTCTTAAGGGCAGGGGAGAATATTACAAAGTACCTTCTTAAGGGTGGGGGCGGGTAGAATATTACAAAGTACCTTCCTAAGGGCAGGGGAGAATATATTTATCAGTTAGGGTAGGGCAGGAACAAATCACAATGGTGGATTGTCATCAGTTAAGGCAGGAACTGGCTATTTTCACTTCCTTTGTGGATCTCCAATTGCTTCAGGCCATCTGGATGTATAGGTGCAGTTCACAGGGGATATGATGGCTTAGCTTGGGCTCAGAGGTAAAAGGGTGGCCTACCCCTCCACACCTGTGGGCGTTTCTCGTTAGACTTGAGAAAAGAAATGAGACACAGAGACAAAGTATAGAGAAAGAAAAAGTGGGCCCAGGGGACCCGCGCCGGCACCGGTCTCTGAGTTCCCTTAGTATTTATTGATAATTATCTTTACCATCTTAAAGAAAAGGAAGTGGCAGGATAATAGGATCATTATAGGGAGAAAGTCAGCAATAAGACATATGAATAAAGTTCTCTGTGACATGAATAAGTTTAAGAATAAGTTTAAGGAAAAGTGCTGTGCCTTGATATGCATATGTAAACATCTCCATAAACCTTTTTAGTGCATAAAGAGCAGCATTTCTAGCAAGTCCGGCCTTTCGCCCTAAGGCGGTTTTATCCTTTCTCAGTAAACAGAACATACAATCAGGTTTTACACCGAGATGTTCCATTGCCCAGGGAGGGGCAGGAGACAGATGCTTTTCTCTATCAACTGCCAAGAGGCCTTCTTTCCTCTTATACTCTTCCTCCTCAGCACAGACCCTTCATGGGTGTCAGGCTAGGGGACGATCAGGTCATTCACTTCCCACAAGGCCATATTTCAGACTATCACATGGGGTGAAACCTTGGACAATACCTAGCTTTCCTAGGCAGAGGTCCCTGTGACCTTTGGCAGTGTACGACCTTTGGCAGTATATGTGTCCCTGAGTACTTGAGATTAAGAGAATGGTGATGACTTTTAACCAGCAAGCTGCCTTCAGGCACTTGTTTAACAAAGCACACCCTGCACAGCCCAAAATCCTTTAAACCTTGAGTCACCATAGCACATATCTCTTGCAAGGACAAGGTTGGGGGTAGGGTCACAGACTAACAGCATCTCAAATACAGAACAAAATGGAGTCTCAGGCCGGGCGCGGTGGCTCAAGCCTGTAATCCCAGCACTTTGGGAGGCCGAGACGGGCGGATCACGAGGTCAGGAGATCGAGACCATCCTGGCTAATACGGTGAAACCCCGTCTCTACTAAAAAAATACAAAAAACTAGCTGGGCGAGGTGGCGGGCGCCTGTAGTCCCAGCTACTCCGGAGGCTGAGGCAGGAGAATGGCATGAACCCGGGAGGCGGAGCTTGCAGTGAGCTGAGATCTGGCCACTGCACTCCAGCCTGGGCGACAGAGCGAGACTCCGTCTCAAAACAAAACAAAACAAAACAAAAACAAAATGGAGTCTCTTATGTCTACTTTCTATATAGACACAGTAACAGTCTGATTTTTCTTTCTTTTCCCCACAAGAGGCCTGACAAATAGGACAGCCTTAGACATGATATTAGCAGAAAGAGGAGGAGTCTACGTCATGATTAAAACTTGATGTTGCACCTTCATCCCAAACAACACCGCCCCTCATGGAAGTATAACAAAGGCATTGCACAGTCTGACTGCTCTAGCCAATGAGTTAGCCAGCAACTCAGTGGTAAATGACCCCTTTACAGGATGGCTAGAAAAGTAGTTTGGTATATGGAAAGGAATAATAGTCTCAAGTCCTATTTCCCTCGCAGGTGTAATAGGTGTACTTATTCTTGTGGGGTCCTGTGTCATACCATGCATCCGTAAGTTGATGCAGAGGCTCATAAAAATGGCACCTACTAAAACCTCCCTTAACTATCCTCCACCTTATCCAGAGAAGCTGCTTCTTTTGTAAAATCAAGCAAAACAACTAAGCTAAGACATATTTTAAAAGTTTGAAAAGAAAGCTGTAAGGAAATACAAGGGGAGGGGTTGTTAGATGTGAGTTCTAAATTTCTTTTCAAAGAATTAATATATCAGTATGTTCAATTCTTTGCCTTCTACTTTTAAAGTTCCCCGTAAAGCAATCTTTTTTGATTGCCTACCCCACCTTGACTCATTCGGATCACCTGTTCCACCCTCTCATTCCGATCACCTGCTCCACCCTAACTCATTTCAATTACCTGCTACCTGCTCTGCCCTGACTCCCACCAAAGCACTCACCCCCTCATTCTCTTTAAATTAGCCAATCGGAATTAGTTTAGCCTGTGTGGTCTAACCCTAGCCAATAGGGGAAGGACATAGCAGCAGCGGCCACGTGCATCAGGGGTAAGAACCCCTTCCCCCACCTTGTCCAAGTGTGCGCTCACCATTGTTCCATCTGTAAAGGTGTACCCTTCTATATAGAAGTACCTTGCCTTGCTGAGAATTAAAAAGAAAATTTTATATTTGAATGCTATTCCTTTTGTGGCACCGAAACTTTGTATATAACAAGGGAAACAGAGGAGGCCAGAAGGCTGATGCTGGAAGTAGGAAATGAGAACTTGCATATGAGGGATACAATCATAATCAGCCACTTTCCTTCAGTCCTGGAGGCACCCCTCCAGCAGGGAAGTTTGTCCAGGAGACGTGGCCACCCCATCATACAGATGTTCGCTGACCGGGGGTCTTATCTAAGAACCGACCTTTGGGCAGATTACAATCTTTCTTTTTTGAGAGGGAGTCTCGCTCTGTCCCCCAGGCTGGAGTGCAGTGGCCGGATCTCGGCTCACTGCAAGCTCCGCCTCCCGGGTTTAGGCCATTCTCCTGCCTCAGCCTCCTGAGTAGCTGGGACTACAGGCGCCGGCCACCTCGCCCAACTAGTTCTTTTGTATTTTTTTTTTAGTAGAGACGGGGTTTCACCGTGTTCGCCAGAATGGTCTCGATCTCCCGACCTCGTGATCCACCCGTCTCGGCCTCCCAAAGTGCTGGGATTACAGGCTTGAGCCACCGCGCCCGGCCCAGATTCCAATCTTTAAGGCGGATGGGAGGCGCTGTTGGCTGAATGGAGCCAACAAATGCAGGTCCCTTTAAGGGTGGAGGAAAGGAGGCAATGGCTTTTCTATAGAGGGAGGAAAAGGCTCCAGTTCGTCCTTATCCTCACTAGAAAAAAAAAAAAAATGCTCCTTATGCCCTGCAGAAGGGAATGAAGTAGAGAGAGGAGCACTCTCCTGCTGTTCTGGTTCCTGTTTTTCCTCACTAGAAAAAATCTCTTATTCCCCATAGAAGGGAATGAAGGGAGGAGAGGAATCTCTCCCTTTAAATCTTCTGAATTCTTTTCAGGTGGAGGTAATAGGCGTTCTAACTCCCCACGATCTGGCAGATAAAGAAGATACAACGCAGATGGTCAAAATAGTAACATTAGTAAAATGACCTTGCTCATATCCTCTTCCCAGGCAGCGACCTACCTGCTCCCATAACTTTAAATTTAAGGTTCCTTGATCAGGAAACTAAGGACATTCCTGCCTAATTAAAAGCATAAGATTGTGTAGAGCTTCAGGCTCTACAGTGCACTGGATAGCCTGAAGTAGCTGTTGCACTGTTTTAAAAAATACTTTCTGAGGCCGGGAGCGGTGGCTCACGCCTGAACTCCCAGCACTTTGGGAGGCTGAGGCGGGCGGATCACGAGGTCAGGAGTTCAAGATCAGCCTGACCAACATGAAGAAACCCCATCTCTACTAAAAATACAAAACTTAGCCGGGCGTGGTGATGCGCGCCTGTAATCCCAGCACTTTGGGAGGCCGAGGCGGGCGGATCACGAGGTCAGGAGTTCAAGATCAGCCTGACCAACATGATGAAACCCCGCCTCTACTAAAAATACAAAACTTAACCGGGCGTTGTGACGCGCACCTGTAATCCCAGCGACTCAGGAGGCTGAGGCAGGAGAATCACTTGAACCAGGGAGGCGGAAGTTGCAGTGAGCCGAGATCGTGCCACTGCACTCCAGTCTGGGTGACAGAGTGAGACTCCATCTCAAAAAAAACAAAACAAAACACACTTTTTGTTCTTTGTTCATTTCCTGACCCACCATAACCGAACCCGTGGTATTTTTCGCGTGGGTCCTGTCCACCTGATGGCAGTCAGGAGTGTCTCTTACAGGGATTCTCCTAAAATTGATGTGCTCTCCTCCACGCATAACTTCAAGGCGATCATGTCGCCTTGCAGAGTTTATAGCTCGCAGTGAACGCCAAGAATGAGTTCTTAGACAATTCCAGCTGAGTGCGACCGGGGAAGCCGGGGGAGGAGGGGGGGCAGTCCTTCTAAGAGAGCCCCCCGCAGCGTCAGTCTGCCAAATACTTATTGAAAGGACTTGTTAAATCACAAACATCCACTCGATGGCTTTTTTGAGGTCAGGTTGTGAGACACCTGCGGCCTTGTAAAAGCACTCAAACCACATTCTCAGGAGGCTGTTTTCAGCATTCCTTATCTCACCACACCCTCCACTCCCTGTCCTGTTTTCAGGGTCAAGGAGTTTCATTCTCACACACAATTAACATACACACAGTGCCTCAGTATTTTTCCATGTCCCGACCTCAATGCCATGTACATAAGCTTGAATATGTTGCCATGCACCCCCCACACTCAAGTGTCCCCACCCCTTTAAACCTGTCCTGTGGGGTTAGTTCTCCCACTGCCCGTGAAAGATAACTCAGGCAGGCCACAGAGCATATCTGCTCAATCCCTGGAACCAAAAAAAAAAAAATCTTCCAAGCATCATTTTGAATTACATTTTTCTCTCGGCCAGCTCCGACTGAGTGTCTTGACATGGGAAGCTGCCAGTGGGAAACTGGCGGAGTGGCTGGCTTCCTCAAGAATTTCTTTCTTGCCTTCCTGTGTCTGACTCTTCACCCTCCCCCTCACAGCCGGAAGCAGAGGAGGTGCAGGGGACAAAATGCTTTACCTGACGGCCACACACTACTAGTGATTTTGGTTTCCTCTGGCTGTGGCAGATGTTCAAATTGACTTTTGCTCTAGTATGATGTTTGTGGGTCTTTTATAAACTCCCAATAGCTGAATATCTCTCACTTATACTCTGTAGCCCAAACTTTGCATTATTTTATTTTTTAATTTTTATTTTAGGTTCAGGGGTACGTGTGTAGGTTTGTTATATAGGTAAATTGTGTGTCATGGGGCTTTGGTGTACAGGTAATTTAATCACCCAAGTAACAAGCATAGTACCTGATAGGTCCCACCTTGAATTTGTCTAGGTATTAGATTGGCTGCAGTTCTCTACCACTTCCTGTTATCTGAGGACTTTACAGTGTGCCTTGGTGGCTAGTCACTGTCACCAAAAGGTAGAGTTTAGGAGGGCATGGTGGCGCCCACCTGGAGTCCCAGCTACTTGGGAGACTGAGAAAAGAGGATCACCTGAACCCAGGAGGTTGAGGCTGCAGTGAACCATCCATGTTCATGCCACTGCACACTAACCTGGGCAACAGAGCAAGACTCTGTCTCAAAACAAACAAAAAAACATGGCAAACACCTGTCTCTGTTAAAAATATAGAAATTAGCTGCTGGTGGCATACACCTGTAATCACAGCTACTGGCTGAGGCATAAGAATGGCTCGAACCTACAAGATGGAAGTTGCAGTGAGCCGAGATCCATACCACTGCACTCCAGCCTGAGTGATGGAGTGAGACTCTGTCTCAAAAAAAAAAAAAAAAAAAAAAAAACAGTTTGATAACACTCTCAGCTGACAGGGGTGGGGAAAGGAAACTGGTACTGTCACACAATGCTGACAGGAAGGAAGGTACACTGGTGCGGCCTCTACAGAAAGCATTTTAAAAATATCTACCCAAATCAAGTATTTACATATTCTTTGACCTAGCAGTTCTACTTCAAAGAACATACATTTACACTAGACCTTTTTTTTTTTTTTTTTTTCTGAGATGGAGTCTTGCTCTGTCACCCAGGTTAGAGTGGTGGCACAATCTCAGCTCACTACAACCTCTGCCTCTGCCTCCCAGGTTCAAGCGGTCCTCCTGCCTCAGTCAGCCTCCTGAGTAGTTGGGATTACAGGTGTGCACCACCACGGGCAGCTAAGTTTTTTTTTTTTTTTTTGAGATGGAGTCTTGCTCTGTCGCCCAGGCTGGAGTGCAATGGCGACATCTTGGCTCAGTGCAACCTCTGCCTCCCAGGGTTGAGCAATTTTCCTGCCTCAGCCTCCCAACTGAGTAGCTGGGATTACAGGTGCCTACCACCATGCCCAGCTAACTTTATTTATTTATATATATATATATAACATTATATATATTATATATAAACTTTATATACATATAACTTTATATATATTATATATATATAACATTATATATTATATATATATGTTTTTTTTTTTTTTTTTTTCTGAGACAGCGTCTCACTCTGTCACCCAGGCTGGAGTGCAGTGGCACGATCTCGGCTCACTGCAACTATGCCTCACAGGTTCAAGCAATTCTCCTGCCTCAGCCTCCCGAATAGCTGGAATTGCAGGCGCCCACCACCACGCCCTGCTTATTTTTGTATTTTTAGTAGAGAGAGGGTTTTACCATGTTGGCCAGGCTAGTCTCGAACTCCTGACCTCGTGATCCGCCCGCCTCAGCCTCCCAAAGTGCTGGGATTATAGGCGTGAGCCATTGTGCCAGGCCAATTTTTTGTATTTTTAGTAGAGACAGGATTTCACTATGTTGGCCAGGCTGATCTCAAACTCCTGACCTCAGGTCCACCCGCCTTGGCCTCCCAAAGTGCTGGGATTACAGGCATGAACCACCGCGCCCGCCCTTGTGTGTGTGTGTTTTTGAGATGGAGTTTTGCTCTTTTACCCAGGCTGGAGTAAAGTGGTGTGATCTCGGCTCACTGCAACCTCGGCCCCCCGGGATTCAAGCGATTCTCCTACCTCAGGCTCCTGAGTAGCTAGCTGGGATTATAGGCACCCACCACCACGCCCAGCTAATTTTTGTATTTTTAGTAGAGATGGGGTTTTACCATGTTGACCAGGCTGGTCTCTAACTCCTGACCTCAGGTGATCCACCTGCCTCAGCCTCCCAAAGTGCTGGGATTACAGGCATAAGCCATGGTGCCTGGCCTGCTGGCAGTCTTTGACATATCAACCTGATCTCTGCCTTCATGGTCACATGTCATTTTCTATCTGCAAGCCTATGTCCAAACTTCCCTTTTTAATAAAGGGGGTGAGCGGCCCACTCAACTCCAGTATGACCTCATTTAACCAATTACATATGCAACAACCTTATTTCCAAATAAGGTTACATTTTAAGGAACTGGGAGTTAGGACGTCAACATATGAATTTTATTTTTTTTCCTTCGACTTTTATTTATTTATTTATTTATTTATTTATTTATTTATTTATTTATTTATTTATTTTGAGACGGAGTCTCGCTCTGTTGCCTGGGCTGGAGTGCAGTGGCCGGATCTCAGCTCACTGCAAGCTCCGCCTCCCGGGTTTACGCCATTCTCCTGCCTCAGCCTCCCGAGTAGCTGGGACTACAGGCGCCCGCCACATTGCCCGGCTAGTTTTTTTGTATTTTTTCAGTAGAGACGGGGTTTCACCGTGTTAGCCAGGATGGTCTCAATCTCCTGACCTCATGATCCACCCGTCTCAGCCTCCCAAAGTGCTGGGATTACAGGCTTGAGCCACCGCGCCCGGCCTCGACTTTTATTTTAAGTTCAGGGGTACATGTGTGGGACGTGTAGGTTTGTTACGTAGGTAAACAGGTGCAATGGTGGTTTGCTGCACAGATCATCCCATCACCTAGGTATTAAGCCCAGCATCCATTAGCTATTCTTCCTGGTGCTCTTCCTTCCCCCGCTCCCCGAGACAGGACCCAGTTTTGTTGTTCCCCACCCTGTGTCCATGTGTTCTCATCATCACTTATAAGTGAGAACATGTGGACACATGAATTCTTCATCTTTTTTTTTTTTTTTTTTTTTTTTTTAGAGGAGTCTTGTACTGTCACCGGGGCTGGAGTGCAATGGTGAGATCATAGCTCACTGCAACCTCGGCCCCCTGGGTTCAAGTGATTCTCCTGCCTCAGCCTCCCATGTAGCTAGCTGGAATTATAGGTGCCTGCCACCATGCCCGGCTAATTTTTGTATTTTTAGTAGATATGGGGTTTTGCCATGTTGGCCAGGCTGGTCTCGAACTCCTGACCTTGTGATCCGCCCGCTTCACCCTCTCAAAGTTCTGGGATTACAGGGGCATAAGCCACTGCGCCTGACTTGATCTTGTTCTTTTTTTTTTTTTTTTTTTTTTTGAGATGTAGTCTCGCTCTGTTGCCCAGGCTGGAGTGCAGTGATGCGACCTTGGCTCTCTGCAACCTCCACCTCCCGAGTTCAAGCTATTCTCCTGCCTCAGCCTCCCGAGTAGCTGGGACTACAGGCCCATGCCACCATGCCTGGCTAAATTTTTGTATATTTAGTAGAGACGGGCTTTCAGCACGTTAGCCAGGATGGTCTCGACCTCCCGACCTCGTGATCTGCCCGCCTTGGCCTCCCAAAGTGCTGAGATTACAGGCATGAGACACTGCGCCCAGCCCAGCTCTTGTTCATTTTTATGGCTGCACAACATATGAATTTCTAGGAGACACAATTCAACCTGTAACACATGGTTATACTGGGGTTGAGAGCGAGATGGAACAAATACAGCCAAGTGTTGACAAATGGAGAATCTGAGTGAAAGAGGTACATGCCGAAGTTCTTGGAACTGTTCTTAAATTTTTCTGTAAGCTGAAAATTATTTCAAAATTAAAATTCCAACAAGGTGCTAGGTTTATTTATTATACAAGATCTTGGTGCTGAATCTACCATGTGAAAGGAATGGTAAAGAGACAATAAAGGTGTTTGTGTGGCCTTATTGCACACTTGCCTGGGATGTAAGTGAGGGTACCAGAGATTAATATGTTACATTTACACAGGGCTTTATAATTTACAAAAGACCCACAACATCAAAAAACCTTTATTTCATTTATCTCCCAGAATAATTCTGGGAAGCAAGAACTTTTTCTGATTTTATTTAAAAAAAAAAAAAAAAAACAACTAAAGAAAGGTCATGTGACTTGTCCACAGCTTCACACAACTAAGAGATCAGTTTAAATTCTAGTCCAGGGTTTTTTTACTCTTTTGAGACTCCTTTGCAGCTTCCATAAAAGACAATGCGGCACGACTTGAAACAACATTTTTTTTTTTGAGACAGAGTCTTGCTCTGTCGCCCAGGCTGGAGTGCGGTGGCGCGATCTCGGCTCACTGCAAGCTCCGCCTCTGGGGTTCACGCCATTCTCCTGCCTCAGCCTTCCGAGTAGCTGGGACTACAGGCACCCACCACCACGCCTGGCTAATTTTTTGTATTTTTAGTAGAGACGGGGTTTCACCGTGTTTGCCAGGATGGTCTCGAATTTCTGACGTTGTGATCCGCCTACCTCGGCCTCCCAAAGTGCTGGGATTACGGGTGTGAGCCACCGCGCCCAGCCCTTGAAACATTATAACATCATTTCTGCTCTTTTGGGGGGTGACTTGACTTCCCAAGTAAGGAAGGTTTTCCTAGTCAGGCATGGAGGCTTATGCCTGTAATTCCAGAATGATGGGAGGCTGAGGTGGAAGGACTGCTTAAGCTCAGGAGTTAGAAACCAGCCGGGGTGACATAGCGAGACCCTGTCTCTACAAAATTCAAAAATGAGCCAGGCGTGGTGACACACACCTGTGGTCCCAACTACTCAGGAGGCTAAGATGGGAGGATTGCTTGAGCCAGGGAGATCAAGGCTGCGGTGGGCCATGTTTGAGCCACTACACTCCAGCCTGGGTGACAGAGCAAGATCCTGTAGCCTGGGTGCGGTGGCTCACGCTTGTAATCCCAGCACTTTGGGAGGCCGAGGTGGGTGGATCACGAGGTCAGGAGTTTGAGACCAGCCTGGCCAACATGGTGAAACCCCGTGTCTACTAAAGATACAAAAAATTAGCCAGGCGTGGTGGCACGTGCCTGTAATTCCAACTATTTGGGAGGCTGAGGCAGGAGAATCGCTTGAACCCGGGAGGCAGAGGTTGCAGTGAGCTGAGATCGTGCCATTGCACCCCCTATCCTGGGCGACAGGGTGAGATCCCATCTCAAAAAAAAAAAAGATCTGGTAAAAAAAAAGAAAAAAAAAAAAAAAAAGGAACAAGGTCTTCCTATTGACGTAAAAATGAAAATGAAATATTTTAGGTAGGAGGCTCTAAAGGTTCTCAGTATAAGGTACACTGCTTCCTCCACCGTTCCCCCTCCCCTCCCTCACCCTCACTTGGGGAAATCCCTTGTCTCTAGATGGGCTTCAATTTCCCTACCCAACCTTCAGGCCAATGCCTGGGGAACAGGATCAATAAAAGGTCTTCTTTTTTTATTTTTATTTTTTTGAGACAGAATCTCACTATGTCACCCAGGCTGGAGTGCAGTTGCAGTGGCATGATCTTGGCTCACGGCAACCTCCGCCTCCCGGTTTCAAGAGATTCTCCTGCAGCAGCTTCCCAAGTAGCTGGGATTGCAGGCATACGCCACCACTTCCAGATAATTTTTGTATTTTAAGTAGAGATAGGATTTCACCATGTTGACCAGGCGGATCTTGATCTCCTGACTGCAATTGATCCACCCGCCTCAGGCTCCCAAAGTGCTGGGATTTCAGGCGTGAGCCACCACGCCCGGCCTAAGAAAAGGTCTTCAATCAATCAAAAAAGAAAGAAAAGAAAAGGTCTTCAATCCATGCCCCAACAAACTCCTCAACCACATCCTCCACCAGTAGCCTCTGAGACCTGGACCATCAATGGCAAAACTTCACTCTTCTTTAAAATTACCCTGGCTGGATGCAGTGGCTCACACTTGTAATCTCAGCACTTTGGGAGGCTAAGGTGGGCAGATCATTTGAGGTCAGGAGTTCCAGACCAGCTTGACCAACATGGTGAAACCCCGTCTCTACTAAAAATACAAAAAAATTAGCCGGACGTGGTTGCACATGCCTGTAATCCCAGTGCTGAACCAGCTCAGTAGGGGAGACCCTGACCCAGTGGCGCTAGAGGAATTAAAGTCACACACATATAAAAATAGAGGTATGAAGTGGGAAATCATGGGTCTCACAGCCTTCAGAGCTGAGAGCCCCAAACAGAGATTTACCCACGTATTTATTAACAGCAATCCAGTCGTTAGCATTGTTTCCATAGATATTAAGTTAACTAAAAGTATCCCTTATGGGAAATGAAGGGATGGGCCCAATTAAAGGAATAGATTGGGCTAGTTAACTGCAGCAGGAGCATGTCCTTAAGGCACAGATCGCTCATGCTATTGTTTGTGACTTAAGAACGCCTTTAAGCGGTTTTCCACCCTGGGTGGGCCAGGTGTTCCTTGTCCTCATTCCCGTAAACCCACAACCTTCCAGCATGGGCGTTAGGACCATTATGAACATGTCATAGTGCTGCAGAGATTCTGTTTGTGGCCAGTTTTGGGACCAGTTTATGGCCAGATTTTGGGGGCCTGCTCCCAACATCCCAGTTACTTAGGAGGCTGAGGAAGGAGAATTGCTGGAACCCAGGAGACAGAGGTTGCAGTGAGCTGAAATCGTGCCACTGCGCTCCAGCCTGGGAGACAGAGCGAGACTCCGTCTCTAAATAAATAAATAAGTAAGTAAAGTAAAATAACCCCAACCCAATAGCCAAGTCCCAATCACATACCCTTGCCCTGCTGCTCCATCATGGTCTTTGTCTTTTTATAAGCCTCCCCTTGGGCTCATGCAGTCAATGATAATCCTTGCATTATCATTAGGAAGAGAGTGCTCTGGGTAACAACATCTCAAACTTAGCTGCCTGCAGACCCAGTGGGGAGAACTACTCCTGTGAGAACTCAAGTCCCCTCTGCTTATTCCCACCCGCCTTGGTTAGGATAGACCAACTCACCCCCTACCATCCGGCCAGAAGGGGCTTTGGATCCTTGACTGACAATTGCCCACAGATGCATGGTAGTTCCATTTCCTCACTCTATCAGTTGGGGCCCAAGACTTTGAGCCTTGAGCCTTTGAGACTTGAGACCCAGAATGACAGGCAATTCTAGCTTATGCCTCCATGTTGGGCCTTCAGTTTCCAAATCACAGAATTATACTATGAAAAAGCTGAAAAGAGTTCATGGATCATTTAGTCCAGACCTTTCACATCACGCTGGATGTTTACATAATTGATCCGAAGGCTCAGAGGGTCCTCTTTCTTTTCTCTTAAGTATGGGAATTAGGGTCAGGACTGGCAGGTGCAGGACTTGCCATGGCCATGCCCCTTAATCCCGGCAGTGCTGAGCAAGGCCTTCCATCCCAGCCCCCTGATCCAGTCAGCTGTCTGACTGTGAGTCAGGATGGCAGAGGAAGGTGATGTGGACGAGGGGGATGTGTTCCTGGCATTTGCCCAGGGTCCCTCTCCTCCCAGGGGTCCCATGCGACGTGCCTTGGACAAGGCTTTCTTTATCTTCCTGGCCCTCTTCCTGACACTGCTGATGCTGGAGGTTGCTTATAAGCTGCTGTGGTCACTACCATGGGCAAAGTTAGGGGACTGGCTCCTGGGGACACCTCAGAAGGAGGAGGAGCTGGAATTGTGACCACCTTTCCTATAAACATCTTCTTTCCTCACCAAGGAGGTGAGAGGGGAGACAGGAGGGAAATGGGAGTGCTGGGGACTGTGGAGGAGATGCTTGGATAGCTTAGGGCAGCAGTCTTTTTTTTTGGTGGGGTGGGGGATGGAGTTTTGCTCTTGTTGCCGGGGCTGGAGTGCAATGGCGCGATCTTGGCTCACTGCAACCTCTGCCTCCAGAGTTCAAGGGATTCTCCTGCCTCAGCCTCCTAAGTAGCTGGTATTACAGGCATGTGCCACCGCACCCGGCTAATTTTGTATTTTTAGTAGAGACGGGGTTTCTCCATGTTGGTCAGGCTGGTCTCGAACCCTGACCTCAGGTGATCTGCCCGCCTTGGCCTCCTAAAGTGCTGGGATTACAGGCGCGAGCCACTGCGCCCGGCCAGGGCAGCAATCTTAAATTCTACACCTATACTCCGGGAAATAATTTTGAAAAAGTATATACTCCTTCACATATCTTTAAGTAGGTATCTAAAAATTTTCATCATCAGTTAAAATTGTGGCCGGGCGCAGTGGCTCACGCCTGTAATCCCAGAACTTTGGGAGGCCGAGGCAGGGGGATCACCTGAGGTCAGGAGTTCAAGATCAGTCTGGCAAATATGGTGAAATCCTGTGTCTACTAAAAATACAAAAATTAGCTGGGCAAGTTGGTGGGCACCTGATTGTGTGCCTCAGCGACTCGGAGGCTGAGGAGGAGAATCGCTTGAACCCTGGAGGCAGTTGCAGTGAGCCGAGATCGCACCATTGCACTCTGGCCTGGGTGATAAGAGTAAGACTCCTTCCAAAAATAAATAAATAAATAAAAATTGTTTCAAGGATGTAATTCTGGCATATTGAAAATATTCACATTTATGTATGTATGTATGTATGTATGTATGTATTTATTTATTTATTTGAAGTGGAGTCTGGAGTCTTGCTCTGTCTCCCAGGCTGCAGTGCAGTGGCACAATCTCGGCTCACTGCAACCTCTGCCTCTGGGGTTCAAGCGATTCTCCTGCTACAGCCTTCTGAGTAGCTGGGACCACAGGTGTGTACCAGCACGCCTGACTGATTTTTATATTTTTAGCAGAGACGGGGATTTCACCATGTTGGCCAGGCTGGTCTCGAACTCTTTTTTTTGTTTTTTGAGACAGAGTCCTTCTGTCGCCCAGGCTAGAGTGCAGTGGCAGTGATCTCGGCTCACTGCAGCCTCTGCCTCCCAGATTCAAGCGATTCTTCTGTCTCAGGCCCCCAAATAGCTGGGACTACAGGTGTGCGCCACCATGCCTAGCCATTTTTGTATTTTTAGTAGAGATGGGGTTTCACTGTGTTGGCAAGGCTGGTCTGGAACTCCTGATGTCAAGTGATCCACCCACCTCAGCCTCCCAAAGTGCTGGGATTACAGGCGTGAACCATTGCACCCAGCCTATTTATTTATTGAGATGAGGTCTCACTATGTTGCCTAGGCTGGTCTGTACTCCTGAGATCAAGCAATCCACCCACCTCAACTTCCCAAAGTGCTAGGATTATAGGTGGTGAGCCACAGCATCTGGCCACATTTTATTTTATTTAATTAATTAATTTATTTATTGTTTTTAAAATTTTTTTAGTTTTTGAGACAGAGTCTTGCTCTGTCACCCAGGCTGGAGTGCAGTGGCACGATCTTGGCTTAACTGCAAACTTCACCTCCCAAATTCAAGGGATTCTCCTGCCTCAGCCTCCCGAGTAGCTGGGATTACAGGCACCCACAACCACACCTGGTTAATTTTTTGTATCTTTAGTAGAGACGAGGTTTCACCATGTTGGTCAGGCTGGTCTCAAACTCCTGACCTCAAGTGACCTGCCCACGTTGGCCTCCCAAAGTGCTAGGATTACAGGCATGAGTCACCATGCCTGGCCCGGCATTTTAAAATAAAACAATTAGATCACCATATATTGTCCAGTGGAACTGAAGTATCATAGTGACGCCGGGTGCAGTGCTTCACACCTGTAATCCCAGCACTTTGGGAGGCCAAGTTGGGTGGATCACGAGGTCAGGAGTTCGAGACCAGCCTGGCCAATATGCCGAAAACCCATCTCTACTAAAAAAAAAAAAAATACAAAAATTGAGCTGGGCATGGTGTCATGCGCCTGTATTCCCATCTGCTCAGGAGGCTGAGGCAGGAGAATCGCTTAAACCTGGGAGGGGGAGGTTGCAGTGAGCCAAGATTGTGCCATTGCACTCCAGCCTGGGTGACGGAGCAAGACTCCGTCTGAAAAAAAAAAAAGTATCAATAAGTTCTTACCAGTTGGGAATCATTCCTTTTTTTCTTTCATTGCCTCTTTTCTCCTTGAGCTCCTACTACTACTCCACTTCCCCACAAACTTTATGCTTTTATACTTGAAAGTCCTTTATTGACCAGACTTTTACATCTTCCTGCATATACATATATATTAATGGAGATGAAAAATATCTTTCTTGTGTTTTTAAGACTCTAACTGTTAAAAATTATTCTGGAGTCACTGTTACGATTATTATAAGAACAGAATGTTCTTATAAACATGTGATTGTACACATTGTTTTTTTTTTTTGGAAGAGTGTTGCTCTTTCACCCAGGCTGGAGTGCAGTGGTGGGATCTCGGCTCATGATGCAAGCTCCGCCTCCCGGGTTCATGCCATTCTCCTGCCTCAGCTTCCTAAGTAGCTAGGACTACAAGGCGCCTGCCACCAAGCGCCGCTAATCTTTTTTTTTTTTTTTTTTTTTTTGTATTTTTAGTAGAGACGGGGGTTTCACCCTGTTAGCCAGGGTGGTCTCGATCTCCTGACCTCGTGATCCGCCCGCCTCGGCCTCCCAAAGTGCTGGGATTACAGGCGTGAGCCACCGCGCCTGGCCGATGGTACACATTTTTATAACTGTTAAAAAGAAATGTTTAGGCCGGGCGCGGTGGCTCAAGCCTGTAATCCCAGCACTTTGGGAGGCCGAGACGGGCGGATCACGAGGTCAGGAGTTCGAGATCATCCTGGCTAACACGGTGAAACCTCGTCTCTACTAAAAAATACAAAAAGCTAGCCGGGTGAGGTGGCTGGCGCCTGTATCCCCAGCTACTCAGGAGGCTGAGGCAGGAGAATGGGGTAAACCCGGGAGGCGGAGCTTGCAGTGACCTGAGATCCGGCCACTGCACTCCAGCCTGGGTGACAGAGCGAGACTCCGTCTCAAAAAAAAAAAAAAAAAAAAATATATATATATATATATATATTAGCCGGTGAGGTGGTGTGCGCCTGTAGTCTTAGCTACTTGAGGTGGGAGGATGGCTTGAGCCCAGGAATTTGAGGTTACAGTGAGCTATGATCGTACCACCACATTCCAGCCTGGTTGATAGAACAAGACCCTGGCCGGGCGCCGTGGCTCAAGCCTGTAATCCCAGCACGTTGGGAGGCCGAGACGGGCGGATCACGAGGTCAGGAGATCGAGACCATCCTGGCTAACACGGTGAAACCCCGTCTCTACTAAAAAATACACACACACACACAAAACAAACTAGCCGGGCGAGGTGGCGGGCGCCTGTAGTCCCAGCTACTCGGGAGGCTGAGGCAGGAGAATGGCGTAAACCAGGGAGGCGGAGCTTGCAGTGAGCTGAGATCCGGCCACTGCATTCCAGCCTGTGCGACAGAGCGAGACTCCATCTCAGAAAAAAAAAAAAAAAAAAAAAAAGCAAGACCCTTTTTTTCTTTTTCTTTTTCTTTTCTTTTTTTTGAGATAATCTCGCTCTGTCGCCCAGGCTGGAGTGCAATGATGCGATCTCGGCTCACTGCAACCTCCGCCTCCCGGGTTCGAGCGGTTTTCCTTCCTCGGCCTCCTGAGTAGCTGGGACTACAGGCGCCTGCCACCACGCCCAGCTAATTTTTTGTATTTTTAGTAGAGATGGGGTTTCACCATGTTGGCCAGGATGGTCTCCATCTCTTGACCCCATGATACGCCCGCCTCGGTCCCCTAAAGTGCTGGGATTACAGGCGTGAGCCACCGCGCCCGGCCGACCTTGCCTTTAAAAAAAGAAACAAACAAAAAAAGAAAGGAAATAAAAGAAAAAAAAGAAAAGGTGTTCATGGTGCCTTAGTGAAAGAAACAGGGTACATTTCCCTTTATTTTAAACAGGTAAGAATGCCCCAGGAGATTTCATGGTTGAGAACTACACTTTTGAGGGGGGAGGGGAAAAAGAACGATTCTTTCTTTTTTTTTTTAAGAAGGTGTCTCTATTGTAAAAGGAGAAGTGAAGAATGAGAACCTGTACTGCAGGTGTTTCCTTAGGAAGACCAATTTTGGGAAAGTTGAGGTTCTGGAAATTAAATCCCTTACATCTCCCAAGTTCCAGTCCCCGCAGAGGTTTTTTATGTTCCCCATTTTGAAAGCTGTAGACTTTGACGACTGGAGAGAAGTGATGTGGGATTGTTCAATGGACGGGTGTTTGTGATTCTATGACTCAGCGTTAGGGATGTAGTAAATTCTGTGAACCTAGTTAAGCGGCAAGATGCCCACCACTTGTGGAAATGGGAGTCTTAGCGATTGGGACCTTGTTAATCTTTCTGGTTTCCTCATAAGCTCACCTCTGGACCCAGCCTTGCCTCCACGACTCCCTCCAACCTCCCTAAACTCAACGAGGTGGGTATCAAGTCTGTTTCTTCATCCTTCATTCTTTTTTCCCCCTCTCCCAGAAGAGGAGGAGGAAACCCCAAGTATTTTATGAGCCTCATTTCGTTTCACAGCAGCCCTCGCAGAGGCTCAAACTCTCCTCCAAGCCCCACCCCATCATCGTCCATCCGCAGACCCTGGGCCTCCACGACAAAGCACGGCCTCACAGTCAGCACTGACAGCCCTTCGAGGACCCCCTCTGGAGAAGGAGAACCATTCAGGTCCCAACCGTCTGGTTGGTCATTAGTTCTGTGGTGAAGCTTGAAAAGCAAATCAGCAACAATAGTAATAATAATAACACTTTTGTATGGCGCGTTGTGCTCATTTGTACGCATGTGTTATAACGATCGCGGGACGCAGCACCTGGCAGTAGAAGCAGCTGCTGGACAGCGGCAAGGAGCGCGCCGCCCTTGCAGGGGAAGGGGCTGGGTCAGCCGAATAAGCCGCGGAAATGGGAACCTGGGGGACAGGAAAGCAGGGCCAGATAGCTTGCCAATAGTCTAGTTGAAGAAAAAGGTTTTACTTCCCTTTTAAGAGACTTCTGCCATTCTCTGAAACCCTGCGCAGCTTTGGAAAGCCCAATTCCTAAACCACCCTGTTCAGTTCCCCTGCCCCTCCTTGGAAAGGAGGCTCCGTCCTCCCCACGCGCCACTCGCCGGGCGGTTGGGCCCCAGGGAGGAAGTTTCTGATTGGAGGAGTCAGAGAAGCACCGGGCGAAAAGAGCTCCACTGGCTGCGCACCGAAGTTCTGGCGTAGCCAGCGCCGTACGGCAAAATGGCGGCCCCCAGCTGCTTTGGGACGCCCGGGTTCGGGGAGACAAACTCCGACCTGGACAACAGCGCTGACTATGTGGGCGGCACTGGAGGTGTTCGCGGGGCGGGCCTACGGCCACTTCCGGCCACAGGAAGCCTTGTTCCGTACGACAATATGGCGGCGCTTAGTTGCATGCAGGCGGAAACTCTGTGGCTTCCGGTCCGTAGTGGGGCCTGCGGTGGGAGTGGGAAGGAAGGCGGAGGGAACCATGCGAGGTTCTGAGATCTGCGGCGAGGGTCGCCTCGAGAGACGGTTTCTGAGGTGGGGGCCGGACGGTGCGGGGATCAGAGGCGGGGGCGGGGATATCGAGGCAGAGGTATTGGGGAGAGCCGGGCTCTGAGTCTGAGGGGAAAACTGTGGTACCTTCCTATCCCTGAAAGGGAGTGGGGCGGCCGGGGGCTGAACTGGGGGAGGGGGATTTGGCGGGAAGCGCATCTACCGGACCGGCCGGACCCAGGGTTGGGATCTAAGAGGAATCGGGAGAGCGTAGCGCGGTGCGGGGGGACTTCTAATTAGTTACAGGTCACCGAGAGAATGGGGGAAATTAGGGTGGGGTGAAAGGGAGGGGACTTGGGTAAAATATCTTCAACCTAAAGACCCAGTTTGAGGAGACTTATCTGAGGGTGAAATATGGAGATAATTCAAGGAGGGGAAAAGAGAACGGACTGTTGGGAGGGAACCTCTTTCACCTCAGAGAGTCTAGGAGTTGGGGTGATCATTCAGGATGGGGCGGGTGTGGGGTTGACTTGCTTGAGGGCAGAGGGGGCAAACACATGAGGTGGCGCCCACAGGAGTGTGTTGTCTGTGCATGGGGGTGTCAGGACGATTTAGGGAGCAGTGTGGGAGAAAGAACCAACTTGCCAACTCTGAGAAATAGTGGGGAAATGAAACAGAAAGACCGGAAATCGACGTGAGGGGAAATGCAACAGAAAGACCGGAAATCGACGTGAGGGGTGGAGCAGAAGGTGGCAACTTAAGGTGTGTGGGGGGGTTGACCCCCCCACACCACTTGAAGGGCCCGAATAGCATATAGAACTAATGGTTATTGAAATCAGGTGGTGAAGACAGTGTTGGTCAGGGCTGGATGTTACTGAAACCCAAGGAGTTCAGAAAATGCGTGAGGTGAAGGGATGGGGCTATACTGGAGGGGCTCATTCTGAGGCCCCATCCCCTTCCAGCAGGAGTTCTGAAATCCCCACCACTTCCTCCCTCCGGGGGATTTGATTCCCCCATGGCCACCGCTAACAGCATCATCGTGCTGGATGATGATGACGAAGATGAAGCAGCTGCTCAGCCAGGGCCCTCCCATCCACTCCCCAGTGCGGCCTCACCAGGGGCAGAAGCCCCTAGCTCTTCTGAGCCTCATGGGGCCAGAGGAAGCAGTAGTTCGGGCGGCAAGAAGTGCTACAAGCTGGAGAATGAGAAGCTGTTCGAAGAGGTGAGCTTTAGCGGGGAAGATTGTTGTACCCCAGGGAGGGGGATGGCTGACTGGCTCTCCTGTCCTTTTTTCCCCGCTAACCCCACTCCCCTTTCTCTCAACCCCCTCCCTTGTCTCTCTTCCCCTTCCTTCTTGCCCTGAACCTTCTAGTTCCTTGAACTTTGTAAGACGCAGACAGCGGACCACCCTGAGGTGGTCCCATTCCTCTGTAACCGGCAGCAACGTGCCCACTCTCTGTTTTTGGCCTCGGCGGAGTTCTGCAACATCCTCTCTCGGGTCCTATCTCGGGCCCGGTGCCGGCCATCTAAGCTCTATGTCTACATCAATGAGCTCTGCACTGTTCTCAAGGCCCACTCAGCCAAAAAGAAGCTGAACTTGGCCCCTGCTGCCACCACCTCCAATGAGCCCTCTGGGAATAACCCTCCCACACACCTCTCCTTGGACCCCACAAATGCTGAAAACACTGCCTCTCAGGCCCCAAGGACCCGTGGTTCCCGGCGGCAGATCCAGCGCTTGGAGCAGCTGCTGGCGCTCTATGTGGCAGAGATCCGGCGGCTGCAGGAAAAGGAGTTGGATCTCTCAGAATTGGATGACCCAGACTCCACATACCTGCAGGAGGCACGGTTGAAGCGTAAGCTGATCCGCCTCTTTGGGCGACTATGTGAGCTGAAAGACTGCTCTTCACTGACCGGCCGTGTCATAGAGCAGCGCATCCCCTACCGTGGCACCCGCTACCCTGAGGTTAACAGGCGCATTGAGCGGCTCATCAACAAGCCAGGGCCTGATACCTTCCCTGACTATGGGGACGTGCTTCGGGCAGTAGAGAAGGCAGCTGCCCGACACAGCCTTGGCCTCCCCCGACAGCAGCTCCAGCTCATGGCTCAGGATGCCTTCCGAGATGTGGGCATCCGGTTACAGGAACGACGTCACCTCGATCTCATCTACAACTTTGGCTGCCACCTCACAGATGACTATAGGCCAGGTAGGGGGTTAGTGGGATGCCTCTCAGTGACCCTTATATGTCAGGTATGAGGCGGATGGGGCATCTCTCTAGTCCTTTCTAGGGTTTGTACTCTTCTAGTCCCTTCCACAGCTGAGTGCTCTGACTTTATGTCTTCACACGTAGGCATTGACCCTGCACTATCAGATCCTGTGTTGGCCCGGCGCCTTCGGGAAAACCGGAGTTTGGCCATGAGTCGGCTGGATGAGGTCATCTCCAAATATGCAATGTTGCAAGACAAAAGTGAGGAGGGCGAGAGAAAAAAGAGAAGAGCTCGGCTCCAAGGCACCTCTTCTCACTCTGAAGACACCCCCGAAGCCTCCTTGGATTCTGGTGAGGTGTGGATGGGGTAAAGCCTTCAGAGAGACATTGTCCTTCCCCTGCACTGGCCACCAGGGAGTCCAGGTTGACTGATGGGGGAGCATGAGAAGGAATGCAAGAACCAAACCCTCTGGGGCAAGGGATTCCTTAGAGAAACTTTTTTGTCCCCCAGGGCCCTAGTGGAATGGCATCCCAGGGGTGCCCTTCTGCCTCCAAAGCCGAGACAGATGATGAAGAAGATGAGGAGAGTGATGAGGAAGAGGAGGAGGACGAGGAGGAGGAGGAAGAAGAAGAAGAGGAGGAGGCCACAGATTCTGAAGAGGAGGAGGATCTGGAACAGATGCAGGAGGGTCAGGAGGACGATGAAGAGGAGGAGGAAGAGGAAGAAGCAGCAGGTATGTCAAGGGAACATTCTCCTCACCTGCCATTTCTGTTTTTGTTAGGCATAAGCCACCTGTTTGAGACCTTTCCCTTCCTCCTCCTAGTGTCCTCTCAGCAGTATTTTTTCCCCTCATTCTCGGGCTACCCTCCCCGCTTTTCTTCTTTTCCAGGTAAAGATGGAGACAGGAGCCCCATGTCCTCACCACAGATCTCCACTGAAAAGAACCTGGAACCTGGCAAACAGATCAGCAGGTCTTCAGGGGAGCAGCAAAACAAAGTGTCACCATTGTTACTGTCAGAAGAACCCCTGGCCCCCTCCAGCATAGATGCTGAAAGCAATGGAGAACAGCCTGAGGAGCTGACCCTGGAGGAAGAAAGCCCTGTGTCTCAGCTCTTTGAGCTAGAGATTGAAGCTTTGCCCCTGGATACCCCTTCCTCTGTGGAGATGGACATTTCCTCTTCCAGGAAGCAATCAGAGGAGCCCTTCACCACTGTCTTAGAGAATGGGGCAGGCATGGTCTCTTCTACTTCCTTCAATGGAGGCGTCTCTCCTCACAACTGGGGAGATTCTGGTCCCCCCTGCAAAAAATCTCGGAAGGAGAAGAAGCAAACAGGATCAGGGCCATTAGGAAACAGGTAATAACAACAGGAGGAGGAAGAGGGAAGCCAAGGAGGGATTGCAGGGGACTTTCGGAGAGGAATATTGGGGAACTGAGTCTGCTGGGAGAGACTGGACTGCCCTCCTCCAGCCTCAGTCTTCCCTTACCCCTCCACATATTTATGTTTCGGTTTCTAGCTATGTGGAAAGGCAAAGGTCAGTGCATGAGAAGAATGGGAAAAAGATATGTACCCTGCCCAGCCCACCTTCCCCGTTGGCTTCCTTGGCCCCGGTTGCTGATTCCTCCACAAGGGTGGACTCTCCCAGCCATGGCCTGGTGACCAGCTCCCTCTGCATCCCTTCTCCAGCCCAGCTGTCCCAAACCCCCCAGTCACAACCTCCTCGGCCTGGTACTTGCAAGGTAAGAAGGGGAGGCCGTGTTTCTTCTGATAATTTGTTCTCTTTCATTGTCTGTTTTAGCTGCTCTGTCTGAATATTGCACCTGCCACATCCTGTCTCTTCCTTTTTCCCACCCGTTTTATCCTGTAAATCCTCCTGTTTCTTTTCTCCTGTACTCCAGATCTCTCTGACTCTTTGTCTCTCACTTCCCTGCAGACAAGTGTGGCCACACAGTGCGATCCAGAAGAGATCATCGTGCTCTCAGACTCTGATTAGCTGCCTCCCCTTCTCCCTGCCTCCAGAATGTTTTGGGATAGCATTTGGAGGAATGTGGGAAGCAGATGACTGAGGAAGGGATGGACTAAGCTAATCCCCTTTTGGTGGTGTTTCTTTTAAAAAAAAAAAAAAAGCTTAAGTTTTACACAGAAACATTAATAAACAATAAAGTTCTTTTCTTACTGTATCACTGTCTTTTTCTTGTCCTTCTGTTACAGATTGGCATTAGCTGTCCCCTTGCTCAGGGTTAGCCCAATATCCCCGGGTTAGTCCCGATCTGCCCTTTCTAGCCTGGTCTTTTGTTGTTGTCTCGCTATGTCGCCCAGGCCAGAGTGCAGTGGTGCGATCACAGCTCACTGCAGCCTGGACCTCCCAGTCTCAAGTGATAATGCCTCAGCCTCCCGAGTAGCCGGAACTACAGGCGCGTGCCACCATACCTGGCTAAATTTTTGTTTTTGTTGTTTGTATTTTTTGTAGAGACAGGGTTTCGCCATGTTGTTCAGGCTGTACTTTTTTTTTTTAAGTGCTTCAGCCGCCTTAACGCACTTTACTTTTTCACTTCGTGCAGTAGGAGTGAAAAAGCCAATGAGGGGCCGACTTCAAGGTTATTTGGCCAATCCAGGCCCGGAGAAAGGGGGCGGGGCTTCAGGGGGCTGTAAAGAGCTCGGAAGAGGGCGATTAGATCCCACCAACCAGCTAATGGTCACAGCTCAGAGGCGGAGCCTGGGGAACGATACCTGAACCCATCGCCAATGGGAAAAGACAGGCTTATAGCTTTAAAGGGGAATAAATGCTTCGGCCGAACCAAATCCTGAGTTCCCAGCGGAGGAGGGGACCTGATCTTTTAAGGTGGAATGAGGCGACGGTTCTTTAAAGGCAAAGTGGCCGAGTCGGCCGAGTATTGCCCAGCGGCACGGGCGGGGTGCCCGGCTGTGCCTTTAAAGGCAGAGGGGCGGGAGGCGGAGCGGAGGCGGAGGGCGGAGGGAGTCGGCGCAAGATGGCGGCGGGAGGGGCCCAGGCTGCTGCTCTGGCTGCCGAGTGAGGGGCGGGGGGGGCCCGGGGGCGCGCGGCCCGGTAAGCGGGGACGCGCGAGGTTGGGGGGCGCCTTCCGGGTGGGAGAAGAGGCCGAGGTAGCGCCTGGGGCGGAGCGGGGGGGGCGGGGTCCGTTGTGGGCGGAGGTAGACAAGGGGCGGGGTCGAAAGACCCGATAGTGGGCGGGGCACGGAGGCGGTCCTGGAAAGGGGCGGGGCTAGAGAGAAGCTGGGGTAAAGGGGGCGTGGACGACGAGAGAGCTTGGGGGTCATAGCATGGAGGGGAGATGGAGCGAGGGTTGGTTTTCAGTAGCGGAGCTGTCCTGCCCCCTCCCAAAAAGTGGGTGCAAAACACCAAAAAGGTAGATTTTGGAATGTCAGGCCCCCAGGTAAATGGGAAATAGGGTATAATTCCGAAGGAAGCCACTCCACCCCCTAAGAGCACCTTATTTCTCTAACCTCCAAGGAAAGGGCACAGGATTTGTCAGATACCTGTGTTTGCTGGCGGTGCCACTTGCTGTGTGACCTTGGATAATCTTGTAATTTTTCTGAGCCTCAGTTTCCTCATCTGTCAAATGGGGTTGAGAGGAATACTACCTCACTGTTGTGGGGAGTTACACAGATAATGAGTGTGAACATATTTTTGAGTTGTAATGGGCTGTGTCGTTATGAGATGTTATCGTTATTCTTTTCTCTTTTTCTTCCCAGAGACCCCCCCGGCCGCCCTCTTCCTTTCTTTGTTCCTGTGGCTGGGGGGGTATCCCCTCCCTCCACAACATGGAGCCATCTCCTCTGTCTCCCAGTGGGGCAGCACTTCCCCTACCACTGTCGCTGGCGCCGCCCCCACTACCCCTGCCAGCAGCTGCGGTGGTACATGTGTCCTTCCCTGAGGTGACCAGTGCCCTCCTGGAGTCCCTCAATCAGCAGCGTCTGCAGGGCCAGCTCTGCGATGTGTCTATCCGAGTGCAGGGCCGTGAGTTCCGGGCTCATCGGGCTGTCCTGGCTGCCTCCTCCCCTTACTTCCATGATCAGGTCCTACTCAAGGGCATGACCTCCATCTCACTGCCCAGTGTCATGGACCCAGGCGCCTTTGAGACTGTTCTAGCCTCCGCTTACACTGGCCGCCTCAGCATGGCTGCTGCTGACATTGTCAACTTCCTCACAGTGGGGTCTGTGCTCCAAATGTGGCACATTGTGGACAAGTGCACTGAACTACTCCGAGAAGGCCGGGCCTCAGCTACCACCACCATCACTACTGCTGCAGCCACCTCTGTCACTGTCCCTGGTGCTGGGGTCCCATCCGGGAGTGGGGGCACTGTGGCCCCTGGTACCATGGGCTCTGCACGCTCCCATGCCTCCAGCCGGGCCAGTGAGAATCAATCTCCCAGCAGCAGCAACTACTTCAGCCCCAGGGAGTCCACTGATTTCTCATCTTCCTCCCAAGAGGCATTTGCAGCTTCTGCAGTGGGCAGTGGGGAGCGTCGAGGAGGTGGCCCTGTGTTCCCAGCCCCTGTCGTTGGCAGTGGGGGGGCCACATCTGGAAAGCTGCTGCTGGAGGCAGATGAGCTGTGCGATGATGGTGGGGATGGGAGGGGGGCAGTGGTTCCTGGGGCTGGGCTCCGGAGACCCACCTACACACCCCCTAGCATCATGCCACAGAAACACTGGGTATACGTGAAGCGAGGTGGTAATTGCCCAGCACCAGCACCGCTGGTTCCCCAAGACCCAGATCTGGAGGAGGAAGAGGAGGAGGAAGACCTGGTGTTGACCTGTGAGGATGATGAAGATGAAGAACTAGGGGGTAGCTCCAGGGTTCCAGTGGGGGGAGGGCCTGAGGCTACCCTCAGCATAAGTGATGTCCGTACCCTGAGTGAGCCCCCAGACAAGGGAGAGGAGCAGGTTAACTTCTGTGAGTCCTCCAATGACTTTGGCCCATATGAGGGTGGGGGTCCTGGGGCAGGTCTTGATGACTCAGGGGGGCCAACTCCCTCTTCCTATGCACCCTCCCACCCTCCTCGACCACTTCTTCCCTTGGACATGCAGGGCAACCAGATCTTGGTCTTCCCGTCGTCTTCATCCTCCTCCTCACAGGCTCCTGGCCAACCACCAGGGAACCAAGCAGAACACGGGGCAGTGACTGTGGGGGGCACGTCCGTGGGGAGCCTGGGTGTGCCGGGTAGCGTTGGTGGGGTCCCTGGAGGGACTGGCAGCGGGGACGGGAATAAGATCTTTCTGTGCCATTGTGGGAAGGCCTTCTCCCACAAGAGCATGCGGGACCGGCACGTGAACATGCACCTCAATCTGCGGCCGTTTGACTGTCCCGTGTGCAACAAAAAGTTCAAGATGAAGCACCATCTGACTGAGCACATGAAGACGCACACAGGTCTCAAGCCCTACGAGTGCGGAGTCTGCGCCAAGAAGTTCATGTGGCGAGACAGCTTCATGCGCCACCGAGGACACTGTGAGCGACGGCACCGCCTGGGTGGGGGCGGAGCTGGACCTGCGCCTGGGACGCCCACGGGGCCATCCTTACCTTCCAAGAGAGAGTCTCCCGGAACGGGCGGGGGCAGCGGCGACGAAGCGAGTGCGGCCACGCCCCCGTCCAGTAGACGTGTCTGGTCCCCACCCAGCGTCCACAAGGTGGAGATGGGCTTCAGTGGAGGTGGAGGAGCAAACTGAAGGGGCAGGCTACTGGGGTGGGGTAGCTTTCGGGAAAGGGAATAAGCACGATACAAGGGCGCTGTGACCCCCGGGTGATCTCCCACCACACTTACTGTCTTCCTTTATCTCTGTGGACTTGTATATATTCTGGAAGGGGAACCACAGTTCCACCATCGCCCGCCCATTCTACTACTTATCCCCTCCCTCCCAAGGTATTTCTGGAACTAAGCCCTTCCTTTCCCTCTGATGGGTACACTGAAGCCCCTGCTCCACAGAGTAGGGTGCACATGGAGGGTAGGAGAGGGGGCGTGTTGAGCATCTTGCAGTCACAGGGTCAGGGGTCAGGTGGTTGTAGTCTGTGCCTGAAGTCTGTGTTTGTGTTGTCGTGGAGACCAGGCCTTTGAGCCCCACCCTTGTCCTAGAACCTACCCCCTCTCAAGGATGCGCTCTTTATTTCTACCCTCTGTCCTCGCCACCCCCCCACTTCCCGTGGAAATTCCCAACTCGGTTCTCATGGAGGAGTGGGTGGAGACAAGGAGGGAGTAAGTCTTAGGAGTACAAGGTTTTTATTTTTTTTAACAGTGATTAAAATATTTATTGGTCATTTACTTGGCTTCCCGACACCCGTGTGTTTGGTGGGGACGCCGCACAGATGGGGGAAAGCAGGAGTAATGGTTTTCGGGCAAGTGGATGCTGGAGAGCACACACAGGAGTTGGGGAGCGGGGGGTGGGTGCCTGGGCTTAGGGAGGGCTCGAACTCGGGCCTGCTGTGTAGTCCAAGAGGGCGCGGTAAGACTGGGGTGTCCTGGTGAGACCTGGAGAGGATCTGCCTGGCCTGTGAGGAAACACCGGTCTCCCAGGCACCCTCACCTAACCAGAGCGGGGATTTCCACCGCCCCTCCCGTCGCCCTTTGGAAGAAAGTGAAAGTGAAAGGAGGAAGAGGAGGGTTGCTGGTTGAGGAGGTCGCAGAGCCATGAAGTCGCTGTCTCTGCTCCTCGCTGTGGCTTTGGGTGAGCGAACCCCGCGACTCATCGCCCAGGAACTAGAGGGAAGCGGAGGGGAGGTGGCCCCACTGGAGCCGACGCCAGGGTGGGAGTGGGCAGGTCACCAGATATCCAAGCCGTCCCTCACTCGCGCCCCTATACGCCAGGGCTGGCGACCGCCGTCTCGGCAGGACCCGCGGTGATCGAGTGTTGGTTCGTGGAGGATACGAGCGGAAAGGGCCTGGCCAAGAGACCCGGTGCACTGCTGTTGCGCCAGGGACAGGGGGAACCGCCGCCCCGGCCGGACCTCGACCCTGAGCTCTACCTCAATGTGCACGGTGAGTCTTTAGGGACTCGCCGCCCCCCTACCTCTGTCGCCTCCACCGAAACCCCCTCCTCTTTAGATCCGGCAGTGACCTCGGGCCTCAGCTTCCCCCTATATAAAGTGAGTCTCACTATAGGGTAGTCTGTGCATTTGAAGTTCCCCGAACGCTGCCCTTCCAGCCCCTTTCCCGGCGGTGACTCTACATCTGCAACTTCCTTCTCTGCACTCAGACCCCACGGGCTCCCTCCAGGCTGCCTTCAGGCGGTACCCCCGGGACGCCCCCGCACCACACTGTGAGATGAGCCGCTTCGTCCCTCTCCCCGCCTCTGCGAACTGGGCCAGCGGCCTGACCCCGGCGCGGAACTGCCCGCGGGCCCTGGATGGGGCTTGGCTGATGGTCAGCATGTCCAGCCCAGTCCTCAGCCTCTCCAGCCTCTTGCGACGACAGCCAGAGCCTCAGCAGGAGCCTGTTCTCATCACCATGGCAACAGGTAGCTGGGGAGGGGAGGTGGAGAAGGGTGGGTAGATTCTAAGGGTCCAGATCAGCCGGTGGTCTCGCTTTATGGACTTGAGCAAGACATTTCGCTAATCGGGGTTCAGTTTCCTTTTTTTGTTAAGAGAGGTGTTTGGGCCGGGCGCGGTGGCTCAAGCCTGTAATCCCAGCACTTTGGGAGGCCGAGACGGGCGGATCACGAGGTCAGGAGATCGAAACCATCCTGGCTAACACGGTGAAACCCCGTCTCTACTAAAAATACAAAAAAAAAAAAAAACTAGCCGGGCGAGGTGGCGGCGCCTGTAGTCCCAGCTACTCGGGAGGCTGAGGCAGGAGAATGGCGTGAACCCGGGAGGCGGAGCTTGCAGTGAGCTGAGATCTGGCCACTGCACTCCAGCCTGGGTGACAGAGCAAGACTCCGTCTCAAAAAAAAAAAAAAAAAAAAAAAAAAAAAAAAAAAAAAAGAGAGAGGTGTTTGGCTAGAATGAATCAATCTCTACCGCTCCTTCTAGCCCTCACCCAGTTAAAAAAAAAAAAAATACTGCGGCTTCCGGGGGGTGGGGGGAGAGCCGGGGCGGTCAAGGGGGTTACTTTCTGATGTTTCGAAGGGCGGGGGTTTGAAGAGGTGGAGTTTCCGGACACCAGACCTGGAGAGACTTGTCAGGTGATGCGAGGTGGGAGGGGTTCAGAGGCAGGAGCGTGTTTTCTCTGCTCCTGCCATGTCTATATCTTGCTCGGCACCCTCAGCTTTGCGGTTCACTCTTTCAAAACCCAGCTCTCTAGCCCCACCTGCGCCCACACCCGGCGCTGCGGCAATCCGCAAAGCAAAGGCTCTTAGACTCTGGCGCGTTGACCTTCCCTGACAGCCGCGTGTGTGGGGATGTGCTGCCGCTCTGTGGTCCGCAAACAAGTGGGCTCGAGTGGGCGGATGGACGCTGCTGGAGATTGGGTGGTTCCTGTTGCATTGCAGGGTGCGTTGCAGTTTGAGGCCCAGGGGTCGGAAGCTTTGCTGGGCTGGGACGTGGGAGGGACTGTGCAGATAATTCAAGGAGGAGGAGAATCTGACCTGGATATCTGGGAGCTCTCCGTCCCGGCAGTGGAGGCGGGGTATTCCGGGGTAGAATACCTGTAGAGTTCTTAGCTTTTCTATCTGGATTTTATGTAAGCGACACAGCCTGATGGACAGGCCAACCCTGCACCCTCCCTTCCCTCCACCCTCCTGAGAATTACCCACAGAACCAGGGAGACAGACTTGAAACCCACGGTGAAACCCTCACCTCTGCCTATACCTCCATTCTTAGTCTCAAGCCCCCACCCTGGCAGAAGCTGAGGAACACTGTTCTTGTGTAGACAGTAGCTCTCTCTGGTGGGGAGGAATATTTCCTAGGGCTACTGGCTCCACCGAGGTGATGATGAGAATGGTCTTTGCTTTCTGAGTTTGTTTTTCCAACTGTAAAATGTGCTTACTATTTCCCAGCTGCCTTTCCTGTTGTGACTATCAAGAGATGGCACTGTGTTAATTTATTCATTGACTTAATACTTATTAGCACCAAGAATGAGTTAGGACTCAGCAGTTCTCAGTCCACGCTGGAAATAAGAATCCTGTTGGAGGTTTCTAAAATATACTGAAACCTCATTCAATCCCATGCTTGGCTTGGTCAATTAAATCAGAATCTCTGGGGTGGCCCTGGGTACCCTTAAGGGTCACAAAGATGATCCGATGTAGATTCTGCTCTCCAGGAGGTTCTGGGCGGATTTCCCATGGATTATCCTAATGTGAAGTAGAAAGTGAAGGACGTGCAGACGGAGTCTTGGAAGTGCCCGGGTGGTAAGATTGTCTGTATCTCACAGACAACTGGGGTCAAAGCAAGGTGCTGTGCTATTTTTTATTTTTATTTTATTTATTTATTTATTTTTGAGACGGAGTTTTGCTCTTGTTGCCCAGGCTGGAGTGCAATGGCATGACCTCATGCTCACCGGAACCTCCGCCTCACTGGTTCAAGCGATTCTCCTGCCTCAGCCTCCTGAGTAGCTGGGATTACGGGTGCACACCACCACACCCAGCTAATTTTGTATTTTTAGTAGAGATGGGGTTTCTCCATGTTGGTAAGGCTGGTCTTGAACTCCCAACTTCAGGTGATCCTCCCGCTTTGCCTCCCAAAGTGCTGGGATTACAAGCGTGAGCCACTGTGCCCAGCCTGCTATCTATCTAATCTATCTATCTATCTATCTATCTATCTATCTATCTATCTATCTATCTATCTGTGTTTGAGACAGAGTCTCCCTCTTATTGCCCAGGCTGGAGTGCAGTTGCAGTGGCATGATCTTGGCTCACTGCAACCTCCGTCTCCCAGGTTCAAGCAGTTCTCGTGCCTTAGCCTCCCCAGTAGCTAGGATTACAGGTGCGTGCCACCACGCCCACCTAATTTTTGTATCTTTAGTAGAGACAGGGTTTCACCATGTTGGCCAGGCTGGTCTTGAACTCCTGACCTAAGGTGGTCTGCCTGCCTTGGCCTTCCAAAGTGCTGGGATTACAGGCGTGAGCCACCACGCCCAGTCTGCTGTGCTGTTTCTTTTCAAGCATTTTTGCTTGATTTGGGATTTAAGAAAATGAAAGCTGTTGTGCTGATGTATAATTAGAAATGAAATCTCTCCAGGGTCAAAGATCATTGACCAGTGGCATGACCTCAGCTCACTGCAACCTCCACTTCCGTGGCTCAAGTGATCCTTGTGCCTCAGTTTCCTGAGTAGCTGGGACCACAGGCATGTACCACCATGCCCAGCTAATTTTTGTATTTTTATTTGTAGAGATGGGGTTTCATCAGGCTGCCCAGGCTGGTCTTGAACTCCTGGGCTCAATTGATCTGCCTACCTTGGCCTCCCAAACTGCTGGGATTACAGGTGTGAGCTGCCTGGCCCCAAATATACTTTTTTTTTTTTTTTTGAGACAGAGTCTTGCTCTGTCGCCCAGGCTGGAGTGCGGTGGCCGGATCTCAGCTCACTGCCAGCTCCGCCTCCCGGGTTCACGCCATTCTCCTGCCTCAGCCTCCCGAGTAGCTGGGACTACAGGCGCCGCCACCTCGCCCGGCTAATTGTTTGTATTTTTAGTAGAGACGGGGTTTCACCGTGTTAGCCAGGATGGTCTCGATCTCCTGACCTCGTGATCCACCCATCTCGGCCTCCCAAAGTGCTGGGATTACAGGCTTGAGCCACCGCGCCCGGCCTTTTTTTTTTTTTTTTTGAGACAGAGTCTCACCCTGTTGCCCAGGCTGAAGTGCAATGGCGTGATCTCTACTCATTGCAACCTCTGTCTCCTGAGTTCAAGTAATACTCCTGTCTCGGCCTCCCGAGTAGCTGAGACTACAGGTGCCCACCAGCATGCCCAGCTAATTTTTGTATTTTTAGTGGAGACAGGGTTTTGTCACGTTAGCCAGGCGGGTCTCAAACTCCTGACCTCAGGTGATCCACCCACCTCAGCGTCCCAAATTGCTGGGATTACAGGCGTGAGCCACCATGCCAGGCCTATACTTTCTTAATATACTTTGTGTATATTAAGAAAGATACATTCTCACCATTCTTTTAAAATATTACTGAGCCAGGTGAGGTGACTCATGCCTGTACTTCCAGCACTTTGGGAGGTCTAGGTGGGAGGATCATTTGAACTCAGGGGTTTGAGACCAGCCTGGGCAACATAACCAGACCTTGTCTCTACTAAATATTTAAAAAATGCTGGGTACAGTGGCTTACATCTGTAATCCTAGCACTTTGGGAGGCTGAGGTGGGCAGATCACCTGAGGTCGAAAGTTCAAGACCAGCCTGACCAACATGGAGAAACCCCATCTCTACTAAAAATACAAAATTAGCTGGGCATGGTGGCGCATGCCTGTAATCCCAGCTACTCGGGAGGCTGAGGCAGGAGAATTGCTTGAACCCGGGAGGCGGAGGTTGCCATGAGCCAAGATCATGCCATTGCACTCCAGCCTGGGCAACAAGAGTGAAACTCTGTCTCAAGAAAAAAAAAAAGGTTGGGTGTTGTCCCAGCTACTCTGGAGGCTGTGGTGGGAGGATTGCACCTTCAATGGGTGACAGAGTGAGACCCTGTCTCAAAAAAAAAAAAAAATAGTTAAACTGTAAAATCTTTAGGCTTTGTTTATTTTAATTTTTTTTCTTTTAAATAGAGATGGGGTCTTGCTATGTTGCCCAGGCTGGTCTCAAACTGCTGGGTTCAAGTGATCCTCCCACCTCAGCCTCCCAAGGTACTGGGATTACAGGTCTGAGCCACCCTGCCCAGCCAGGTTTTGTTTATTAATCCTGTGGATTTTTTTTTTTTTTTTGCAATTGAGTTTTGCTCTTGTTGCCCAGGCTGGAGTGCAATGGCATGATGTCAGCTCACCGCAATCTCCACCTCCCAGGTTCAAGTGATTCTCCTGCCTCAGCTTCCCAAGTAGCTGGGACTACAGGCATGCACCACCACGCCCGGCTAATTTTGTATTTTTAGTAGAGACGGGGTTTCTCCAGTCTGGTCTCAAACTCCCAACCTCAGGTGATCTGCCCACCTCGGCCTCCCAAAGTGCTGGGATTATAGGCATAAGCCACTGCACCTGGTCTGTGGATCTTTTTTTTTTAGCAATTCAAAAGTATGTTTCTGGATTTTGACAAACTAAGTGAAACTGCATACTGTTTTTACTCTACTGAACAATTCCATGAAGCTGAGAACAGTTTAACTTTATAGGCCTCAGAAGCTAGGACTAAAAATAACATACAGATAATAACAAGAAGAAAAAGATTACTTCTACCCGAAGGACCTAGACATTTCTGGGAAGAAACAGCAGTGAAAGTGACCTTAAAGTACATGGAGTATTTAGATCACGGGTCTCCAATCTTTTGGCTTCCCTGAGCCACACTGGGAGAATAATTGTCTTGGACCACACATAAAATACATGAACACTAATGATTGCTGATAAGCTAAAAAAAATTGTGAAAAAATCTCATAATGTTTTAAGAAAGTTTATGAATTTGTGTTGGGCTGCATTCCAAGCCATCCTTGGCCGCATGTGGCCCGTGGGCTAGAGGTTGGACAAGCTTGATAGATGTTTGGGAGAAAATGGGAAAGACATTGTAAACTGAAGGGACCTCATGACCAAAGCAAAGAGATGCCCAATGATGACCACTTCTACTAGGCACAAGAAAGGGGTTCTATGTGGCTGGTTTGTAGGGTGCAGGAGAAGTCTGGAAGGGTGGGTTAGGGGCTGAATGTTCAAATACCTTGAAAGCTGGCCTTTGTTCTGTAGGTGAGAGTGAACCATCAGAAGTTCTTTTGGAGGGCTGGTTGTTCTAAAAAGCCTGTTTTTTTGTTTTTTGTTTTTGTTTTTTTTTTGAGATGAAGTCACGCTCTGTCACCCAGGTTGGAGTGCAATGGGCGATCTCGGTTCTCTGCAAGCTCCGCCTCCCGGGTTCACGCCATTCTCCTGCCTCAGCCTCCCGAGTAGCTGGGCCTACAGGCGCCCGCCACCACGCCCGGCTAATTTTTTGTATTTTTTAGTAGAGATGGGGTTTCACCATGTTAGCCAGAATGGTCTCGATCTCCTAACTTCATGATCCGCCCACCTCGGCCTCCCAAAGTGCTAGGATTACAGGTGTAAGCCACCGTGCCCAGCCTAAAAAGCCTATTTTTATTATGTACATATTTATTTTTTGAGACGGAGTTTCACTCTTGTCGCCCACGCTGAAGTGCAATGGGACAATCTTGGCTCACTGCAACCTCTGCCTCCTGGGTTCAAGCAATTCTCCTGCCTCAGCCCCCCAAGTAGTTGGGATTACAGACACCTGCAAGCACACCCAGCTAACTTGTTTTTTGTATTTCTAGTAGAGATGGAGTTTCACCATGTTGGTCAGGCTGCTCTCGAACTCCTAACCTCAGGTAATCCACCCGCCTCAGGCTCCCAAAGTGCTGGGATTACAGGTGTGAGCCACCATGCCCAGAAAAAACTAGTTATTTTACTTGATTCTTTTTTTTTTTTTTTGAGACGGAGTCTCGCTCTGTCACCCAGGCTGGAGTGCTGTGGCCGGATCTCAGCTCACTGCAAGCTCCGCCTCCCAGGTTCACGCCATTCTCCTGCCTCAGCCTCCCGAGTAGCTGGGACTACAGGCGCCGCCACGTCGCCCGGCTAGTTTTTTATAGTTTTTAGTAGAGACGGGGTTTCACCGTGTTAGCCAGGATGGTCTCGATCTCCTGACCTCGTGATCCGCCCATCTCGGCCTCCCAAAGTGCTGGGATTACAGGCTTGAGCCACCGCGCCCGGCCGATTCTTTTAAAAGGCAGACAAAGGTTAGATCTCTGGACTAGTGGGGAAAATACCAGTTAAATGATTTTCCCATGTTAACCAGCAAGTCCATGACAATGATGAAGGTAATGAAAACAGTAACAGCTAACATTTATCAAGTATTTTCTATATGCCAGGCCCTATTCTAAGCACTTTATATGCATAATCTCACTTATTCCTCTCAACAACCATAGGCCGTAGGTTTTAATATTATCCCTATATTGCAGATGGAGAAATATGGGACACAAACCAGTTAAATAATTTGCCCAAGGACACAGTGTGTAAGAAGCAGAGCTAGAGGCCAGGCGTGGTGGCTCACACCTGTAATCCCAGCACTTTGGGAGACTGAGGCAGGCTTATCACCTGAGGTCGGGAGTTTGAGACCAGCCTGGCCAACATGGTGAAACCCTGTCTCTACCAAAAACACAAAAATTAGCTGGGCATGGTGGCGGGTGCCTGTAATCCCAGCTACTCAGGAGGCTGAGGCAGGAGAATCACTTGAACCCGGGAGGCGGAGGTTGCAGTGAGCCAAGATCGCACCACTGCACTCCAGCCTGGGTGACAAGACCAAAACCCCATCTCAAAAAAAAAAAAAAAAAAAGCAGGGCTAGAAATTGAACCCAGGCCATGTGGCTTCAGTCTGTGCCTTTATCGACTGACTTCCTAGGTATTTGGGATTTTTATTTTATTTATTTATTTATTTATTTATTTATTTATTTATTTATTTATTGAGACAGAGTCTCATTCTGTTGCCCAGGCTGGAGTGTAGTGGCATGATTTTTCGCTTACTGCAACCTCTACCTCCCAGGTTCAAGTGATTCTTCCATCTCAGCCTCCTGAGTAGCTGGGACTACAGGTTCCTGCCACCACACCTGGCTAATTTTTGTATTTTTAGTAGAGATGGGGTTTCGCCATGTTGGCCAGGCTGGTCTTGAACTCCTGACCTCAGGTATCCACCCACCTCAGCCTCCCAACGTGTTGGGATGAGCCACTGCGCCCGGCCGTATTTGGGATTTTTTATTTTGAAATGGGGTTTCCCTCTTGCTGCCCAGGCTGGAGTGCAATGGCACAACCTCGGCTCACCGCAACCTCTACCTCCTGGGTTCAAGCAATTCTACAGCCTCAGCCTCCCAAGTAGCTGGGATTACAGGCATGTGCCACCACACCCGGCTAATTTTGTATTTTTAGTAGAGATGGGGTTTCACCATGTTGGTCAGGCTGGTCTCAAACTCCCAACCTCAGGTGATCCACCCGCCTCAGCTTCCCATCTGGTGTAACCAGCCACCGTGTCTGGCCCATATTTGGGATTTTTAAACAGGTAAATGATGGGATCAGACTTGTAGTCACCTTGTTTGGCTACAGTGTGAAGGAGAAGTTGAAGGAATAGGGAGATCAGATAGGAGGGTTGTTGTAATTGTCTAAATGTACATTGATGAGAACCTGAGTTGGAAACAGATATGAGATCTGTTAGGTCCTGGTGGGGAAAGCACATAGCACATAATTTTTGACAATTTGCTTGTCTATCATTGGACTATAGGCAATTTGAGGGCAGGGACTGCCTGTCTTGTTCACCATTCTGTCTTCTACCAGGATACTTTGAACATCTTCAGTGCTCAATAGTTGCTGAAAGAATAAATGAATCTGAGTAACTCCAAGGGTTTGCTGTTAGTGTCTGGTGGGCTTGGTGGTCATTCATCAAAGACAGGGAAGGTGGGCATCGGAGCAGGGTAGGGAATGTTGCAGAGATGCTATTGACTTGGGGTATGCTAAGTTAGGTGTAACTGTAGCAAACGTGTGTAGACTGTGTTCCAGACAGTGTTCTAAGCACCCTTGATATTTAGGTGTCTCTGTTATCTAAAATTGGGAACTGGGCCGGGCGCGGTGGCTCAAGCCTGTAATCCCAGCACTTTGGGAGGCCGAGGCGGGCGGATCACAAGGTCAGGAGGTCGAGACCATCCTGGCTAACACAGTGAAACCCCGTCTCCACTTAAAAAATACAAAAAATTAGCCGGGCGAGGTGGCGGCGCCTGTAGTCCCAGCTACTCGGGAGGCTGAGGCAGGAGAATGGCGTGGACCCGGGAGGCGGAGCTTGCAGTGAGCTGAGATCCGGCCACTGCACTCCAGCCTGGGCGACAGAGCGAGACTCCGTCTCAAAAAAAATAAAATAAAATAAAATAAAATAAAATAAAATAAAATAAAATTGGGAACTGAATAGACTTGAGTAGCAAGAGGTATTAATGATTTAACCCTCACAACAACCTCATGAAGTAGGTACTATTATTATTATCAACTTTTAATTTTAGAGATTAGGAAGCTGAGCCATGGAGAAATGAAGTGGCCCAAGGCCATATAAATAAGCTGCAGAGGGGAATTGAACCAGGTCAGCCAGGCTCCAGGCACTTAGCCACTGCACTGTACTGCTTCAGTAGAGCATAGAGGTCTGTGCTCAGGTCTAGGCTATAGCTGGAACCTTCTAGAGTCAGTAAATATTCTGTACAGCACCACAGGACTGACAGTCATGGCTCAATCATTGTCTTCACCCGTAATCAAGAAAGGCCTGGTTCCTCAAGGGTGGTGCTTGGAGATAGAGTGGTTCAGGTTGTGTCAGAAGTGACCTCGGATTCTGCAGTCCCGAGCTTGAGTGTGCTATGTGTTCAGAGTAGGCTTCAAAGGCCATATACCCTCATTGCCCCTACTCACCACCCCTAGACCTCTCTGCTCACCCTCAGCCACACTAGGTGCCACTCAGTCGCAGAGCAAAAGGAGTTTGCAGGGAGGACTAGGAAATGGTGAGTATCAGAAAACTGAGGGGTGGGTAAACTGCAGTTTAGTCCTCCCCAATAACTGCATTTCTCTATTTTTTTCTCCTTCTTTTTCTCCCTCATGCCCCTCCCAACCCCTCATCTCCCTATCTTCCTCAGTGGTACTGACTGTCCTCACCCGTACCCCTTCCCCTCGAGTGAGACTGGGACAAGATGCTCTGCTGGACTTGAGCTTTGCCTACATGCCCCCTACCTCTGAGGCCGCCTCATCTCTGGCTCCGGGTCCCCCTCCCTTTGGGCTAGAGTGGCGACGCCAGCACCTGGGTAAGGGACATCTGCTCCTGGCTGCAACTCCTGGGCTGAATGGCCAGATGCCAGCAGCCCAAGAAGGGGCCGTGGCATTTGCTGCTTGGGATGATGATGAGCCATGGGGCCCATGGACCGGAAATGGGACCTTCTGGCTGCCTAGAGTTCAACCCTTTCAGGAGGGCACCTATTTGGCCACCATACACCTGCCATACCTGCAAGGACAGGTCACCCTGGAGCTTGCTGTATACAGTGAGTTGGGGGACAGAGGTCTCCAGGGGTAGAGGGTGGGCACTGGATTGTGGGGACTGTGATAGGGGGAGGGATGATGGAGAAGAGGGTGCCTGGGTAAGTACGTAGAGATAGAAACGGATTCCTGGGAGTCAGAGGGTAATGGGAGGCTAGAAGGTTCCTGGGAATTTGAGGGGCTTTGGCATGGGTATTTCTGTGATGCACCAATGGAGAGACAGTGGGTTCCCCATTTCAGGAGAAGAAACCCGACCTTCTTTAGTTCTAAGAAAGCCAGAAGGAAAACTGAGGGTCCCTTAGGGAGGACAGTATGGACTGATTTCCCTATGCTCATTTTGTCCTCTTTCCCCAGAACCCCCCAAAGTGTCCCTGATGCCAGCAACCCTTGCATGGGCCGCCCCAGGGGAGGCACCCCCGGAGTTGCTCTGCCTTGTGTCCCACTTCTACCCTTCTGGGGACCTGGAGGTGGAGTGGGAACTCCGGGGTGGCCCAGGGGGCCGCTCTCAGAAGGCCGAGGGGCAGAGGTGGCTTTCGGCCCTGCGCCACCATTCCGATGGCTCTGTCAGCCTCTCTGGGCACTTGCAGCCGCCTCCAGTCACCATTGAACAGCATGGGGCACGCTATGCCTGTCGAATTCACCATCCCAGCCTGCCTGCCTCGGGGCGCAGCGCTGAGGTCACCCTGGAGGTAGCAGGTAAGAGCTGGGAGTTCCGCGGAGCCTGAGCCAGCACCCGGGAAGACAGGAGCTCACTCTCATCCCTTCTGCCTGCCAGGTCTCTCAGGACCCTCCCTCGAGGACAGCATAGGCCTTTTCCTGTCTGCCTTTCTTCTGCTCGGGCTCTTCAGGGCGCTGGGCTGGGCTGGTGAGTGTGAGCCCCACCCTGACCATGACCTGAGGCTGGTGGACTTTTTCCCCCTCTACTCCCAGAAGCCTGATACCCATCCCTCTGCCCTCCACCTCTACCACTCCGGCATCCCATCCCTTCTCAATCTTTTCCCACAGCTGTCTACCTGTCCACTTCCAAGGATTCAAAGAAGGTACATTGCTCCACCACTTTGTATCTTTCCCTTGTCACTTTATCTCCTCATCCTATCTCAAAACCCATGGAGGGAGGCTGCTGGTGTGGTAGGCAGAACCTAGGCTTGGAATTCACACTGATCTGGGTTAAAACCTGGCACTATATCCTAACTGTAGGATTCTTTGTGCATGCTACTTAATCTATGTCTGTTTCCTTGGGTGTAGGGATTTTAAAAAGTTACTTAGGCAGTGCTGTCCAGTAGAAAGATAATGCAAGCCACATATGTAAATTTAAATAATCTAGTAGTCACATTAAAAAAATAAGCAGAAACAGATAAAATTAACTTAATAATATACCTTATTTAATCTAATAATTCTGGTCCCTTATCTGAAATGCTTGGGACTAGAAGTGTTTTTGGATGTTTGATTTTTTTCAGGCTTTGGAATATTTGCATATATAATATCTTTGGGATCACACCCAAACCTAAACACAGAAATCATTTATGTTTCCTATACACATTATACACATGGCCTGAAGACTTTCTTTTTTTGAGACAGAGTCTCTGTCGCCCAGGCTGGGGTGCAGTGGTGTGATCTCGGTTCATTGCAACCTCCACCTCCCGGGTTCAAGCAATTATCCTGCCTCACCCTCCCGAGTAGTTGAGATTAGAGGCACCCACCATCATGCCCGGCTAGTTTTTGTATTTTTAGTAGAGACCAGGTTTCGCCATGTTGGTCAGGCTGGTCTCGAACTCCTGACTCAGGTGATCTGCCCACGGCCTTGGCCTCCCAAAACGTTGGGATTACAGGTGTGAACCACTGCACCCAGCCACAATATTTTTAATAATATATGTGATCCATCACATGAGGGCAGCTGTGGGATTTTCCACTTGTGGCATTATGTTGGCACTAAAAAAATGTCAGGTTTTAGAACATTTCAGATTTTAGATTTTTGGACCGGCGATACTCAACCTGTACATCCAAAATATTATTGCAACATGTAAACAATATAAGAAATTACAGGCTGTGCATGGTGGCTCACGCCCGTAATCCCTGCACTTTTGGAGGTCGAGGTGGGAAGATCACCTGAGGTCAGGAGTTCGAGACCAGCCTGGCGAACATGGTGAAACCCCGTCTCTGCTAAAAATACAAAAAATTAGCCAGACGTGGTGACGGGCCCCTGCAATCCCAGCTACTCAGGAGACTGGGGCAGGAGAATCGCTTGAACCTGGGAGGTGGAGGTTGCAGTGAGCCGAGATCACACCATTGCACTCCAGCCTGGGAGACAAAAGCAAAACTTTGTCTCAAAAAAAGAAAAGAAAAAGAAATTACAATCTCGGCCAGGAGAGTTGGCTTACGCCTGTAATCCCAGCACTTCGGAAGGCTGAGGTGGGCGGATCACCTGAGGTCAGGAGTTCAAGACCAGCCTGGCCAACATGGTGACACCCCGTCTCTACTAAAAATACAGAAAAATTAGCCGGGCATGGTGGTGTGCACCTGTAATCTCAGCTACTCAGGAGGCTGAGGCAGGAGAATTGCTTGAACCCGGGAGGTGGAGGTTGCAGTAAGCCGAGATCACACCACTGCACTCCAGCCTGGGCAACAGAGGTAGGCTCTGTCTCAAAAAACAAAACAAAACAAAACAAAAATTAGCTGGGCACGGTGGCACACACCTATAGTCCCAGCTACTTGCGGAGCTGTGGCAGAAGGATCGCTTGAATCTGGGAGGTCGAGGCTGCAATGAGCCAAGGTTATGCCACTGTACTCCAGCCTGGGTGACAAAGTGAGACCCTGTCTCAAAAAAAAAAAAAAAAAAAAAAAAAAGAAAAGAAATTGCAGCCCTTTTTTCACCCTAAGTATTCGAAAAGCAGGTGTTTATTTTAAACAGCACATCTCAGTTTGGACTAGCCACATGTCAAATGCTCAATAGCCAAATGTGGGTGGTGGCTGCCATACTGGACAGCAGAGCCTGAGAGGACTGTTAGGAGGATTAAGGAAGACAGTGTATCTCCTTTAGAAGATGCAGGAGATAGAGCACTCAGCAGTGTCTGGAGGGCAGAAAATGTTAGCCTCATCCTTCTCCCATCATCTGTGCCCATGATAGTTTATATGTCTCTGGACTGACCATGTACACCTCAACTGCCTTCTAATATTCTGAATTCCTCATCACCTTCCTCTCTTCCAGAAAGCAGAGTGAGGGCACTCACCTCCATCCTGTGGAAGCCACCATCATCTCTGGCCCAAGCGTCTGTAGTAGCTCCCCAAAATAATACCCCATCATCTGTTCCTACTCCCTCCAGTCTCTCTCCACTGAGTGGCCGGAATGCTTTTCTTTTTTTTTCACTTATACAGAGAGAATTTTTTTTTTTTTTTTTTTTTTTAGACAGTCTTACTCTCTTGCCCAGGCTGCAGTGCAGTGGCGTGATCTTGGCTCACTGCAACCTCCGCCTCCTGGGTTCAAGCAATTCTCTGGTTTCAGCCTCTGGAGTAGCTGGGATTATAGGCACATGCCACCACACCAGCGAATTTGTGTATTTTTAGTAGAGACAGGGTTTCACCATTGGCCAGGCTGGTCTTGAATTCCTGACCTCAGGTGATCCGCCCTCCTCAGCCTCCCAAAGTGCTGGGATTACAGGCGTGAGCCACCACACCAGGCCCAAGAAATGTTTTTTTAAAAAACACACATCTTACGGCATTCACCTTCTTGGAGCTCTAGGACAGTGGTTCTCAAAAGCTTTTCTCTCAGGGCCTCTTAAAAATCATCAAGGACCCCAATAAAGCTTTTGGGTATATGGGTTATAGCTATCAATATTTATGGTATTAGAACTTAAAACAGAAAAATTGAAAACATGCGAATACATAGGCACACATTCCATTCATTGTGGGAACCATGGTGTCAATACATATGATGTAGCTTCTGAAAAACTCCACTGTACACTCTTATAGAATGAAGACGGCAAAAAACTTTTTTTTTTTTTTTTTTTTTGAGACGGAGTCTCGCTCTGTTGCCCAGGCTGAAGTGCAGTGGCGAGATCTCGGCTCACTGCAAGCTCCGCCTCCTGGGTTCATGCCATTCTGGTGCCTCAGCCTCCCGAGTAGCTGGGACTACAGGCGCCCGCCACCACGCCTGGCTAAAATTTTGTATTTTTTAGTAGAGACAGGGTTTCACCGTGTTAGCCAGGATGGTCTCGATCTCCTGACCTCGTGATCCACCCGCCTCGGCCTCCCTGTGTTGGGATTAGTGGCGTTAGCCACCGCGCCCGGTCGCAAATAACATCTTAATTTCGTTATAAAAAATAGTCTTAATCTCACATACCCCCTGACATAGTCTCAGCGACCTGTAGGGCCGAGGTTACACTTGGAGAACCCGTGCTCTAGGGCCAAACCCATTCTTCTTGCCCTGGCCCATGTGTCCCCCCCACCGCCCCCGCTGCAGCCACTGCCTAATTCTCCAGTCCTAGATGGTGCTCGCCAGCCCTCCTCTCAGTGCTCATCACACACAGAGCTATTCCTTTCCTCCAATGAACCAACCGCCTCCCGCCCACCTCCAGTTCCCAGCCCTCTGTTCCATTTGCCTGGTCCACCCTCGGCCTCCCTGGGTCGCAGACGAGGTCGGCCTCGTCATTCCCCGCAGACCGCCGCGCGTCCCTCTTGTGCGGTTCACCACAGTTGTATTTTAAGTGATCATGTGAGTCGTCGTTAAATGCCCGTCTCCCCGCGGATCATGGGCTCCTCGAGGACAAGGACCGGCCTGTCTGTCCCCTGCTGTAACCCCGCGCCGGCATAGGGACGTAAGGCCCCATTGGAGGGCGCTCTTCAAATAGCTGCTGGATATTGACGAAGGAAGCGGCGGCGCAGCTCAGGGATCTCCGAGTCAGGACTGTTGGCCAGACCGACTGGGTAACGGGTCTGATGGTGTGGGAATAAAGTTGTATTCCCGTTCTTCCAAACGGGCCTCTCATTCCAACCCCTTTCCAAGCACAATGAATATTCCAATCACCTCTGGTCCCTTCCAGTGACCCTGAACCCCTCAGAGAACGCCCCGTCGACACCGTTCGGGGTCGGGCGCCACTACTGGCGCATAAGATGCGCTCAAGCGGAGGGCACTCCAATCGCGAGGAGACGCCGAGCCGACAGGGACCCAGGCCTCGGCGCCGGAAGCCCCAGAGAGCCGAATCTGGAACCGGATGTGGCTGCTTCCTGCCCCGCCCCCTGCCGAGGGGGCGGGAACCGAGGGCTCTTCGGAATACCCGGCCGGGATTTCGGTCAGCTGCGTTCGTGGGTTGTAGTGGGGAGCGTAATCCCGTGGGGATGGAGTGACCCACTCTCTCTCCTCCTGAAATGGTTCCCGCGGGAGTTTTAGCCGTGTTATTGTTGGGGAAGGGAATGTCAAATTCTGCTCCTGCCTTCCCCCAGGGGCTGGAGACTAGAATCTAGACTGGAATCTTTATTCCAGTTCAGTGCGGAGCGACGTGGTCTCCAGAATCCCCGAGTGTAGAGGCGGAGGACAGTGGAGCTGGGGACTCGGGCGCCTGGGTCCTGGTCCCTGAGCGTCCAGCGCTCCCCTAGTCCGCGGCTCTGGCTCCTGTCCTCACTTCCTTCCCCTTTTGGCTCCTGCTCTCGGAGCGGGCGGACGCGGGGGGGAGCGGAAAGGGCGGAAGGACCCGGGAGCCTAGCGGGGGGGTTCAAGGGGGTACGGAAAAGCCGGGGAGGGGACTTGGTTCGGGGCCGGAGACCGACGGCAACAGCGGTCCAGGACCCACGCTGCCCCCACCCCTCCCGAGCAGGTCAGAGCCTGAGCACCCTGCGCGTCCCCGTACTCGTGACCCCCTCCTCCCCCAACTGCACCAAGGGCCACCCTATTTCACCCTTCTGTTGCCCCCCTCCCCCAGCCTTCCTGCAGAATTCCCTTCCGGTCTTCTTGACACCCACCCACGTCCCTTCCCTGCCCGGCTCCCCCGCGTCCGCCTGACTCTCCACCCCCACCCCACCCCGTCTCTCCCCAGGCGCCCCCATGGCCCGACCCCGCTGATTCCTTCACTCGGCCATGCTCCCGCGGCCCCTGCGGCTGCTTTTGGACACGAGCCCCCCAGGGGGAGTCGTACTGAGCAGCTTCCGAAGCCGGGACCCCGATGAGGGTGGGGGCCCAGGTGGCCTGGTCGTGGGCGGGGGGCAGGAGGAAGAGGAGGAGGAAGAAGAAGAGGTGAGACGCGGGTGGTGGGAGGTAGGGGGCGGATGTATTTCTGAAGTCTCCACTTTTCTCTTGTCTCTGGGTCCCTACATCTCCTCCTCCTTGCCTCAGTTATTCTCGCACCTCCCTGGGTGTCGGTCCGTTTCTCTGCTGCGGGAAGTCCCGGCGTCTCTGTGGTTCTCTGTCAGTGTGACTCAGGACCTGCCCGCAGGAACCTGCCTGGAACTTCTGGCTGGCTGTCCCTGCGGGTCTCTGGCCCTCTGCCTCTGCCTGCCTGACTGTGCCTACTTCTCTGAGCAGTCGTGTCTTGCCCCCTGTCTCCCTCGTTGTTTTTGTTTGGCGGGGAGGGGTTTGTTTCCACAGTAACCAGCTCCTCTGACTCTGGGATTGGGGAGGGAACACTCAGATTTCGTGACCCCTCCTTCCCTCCCTCCCCTTTACGCCCCCCCCCCCCCCATCCTGGGACCTGGGAAGCCACGGTTCTGGGACCTGGAGGAATGATCCTAGGGTGGGTAGAGAGTGGTTACCTGTTTTCATTAGGAATTAATGGTGGTGGCCAGGAGCAGGATTTCAGGCCCCAGGAGGGGCCAGATTTTGGATTTGGGGCCCCGAGGCCCTGAACTCCTAGGTCCAGATCCTAAGTGAGGGCAGGTTGACTGGCAGGGCTGGTTTTTCGGGATCGGTCGGGGGAGGGACTGGGGCCACGTGACTCTCTGAGTCTACCGCCCCCCAGCCCCCATCATCCCACTTCCCCTTTTCCTTCCTGGACTGGGATTGGAGCTGCTACCTTCAGGGGTCCCTTAGGGCTGAGATAGTGGAGGCACTACCCGGGGGACCAGGGTGAAAGGGGGCCTGAGAAGGACTAAAGCTCTGGGCTGGTCTAGTCCTTGACCAGGAGGGGCGGGGCATGCGGCAGGGCCTGAACCGAGGTTACAGCTACTCCTAGTCTCTGCCTCTGGCTTGCTGCCTCTCGCTTCCCTCTCCTGCTCTTTGTACCCTGCTTCTCTGTTGTGTGTGGGTTCAGCTCTGGGAGGAAAGGGCTTTGGGGGTCTCCAGGATCAGGATTCCTGTACTCCATCCACGCCTCCACTGCAGCCCCTTCGACTTCACCGGGGCCCTGAGGCGGCTGGGGTGGGGCTGTCTGGGCCCCAGTGGGAGAGACCTGGGGTCACCAGCTCCCCCCATCCTTCCTCGCACTCGCTGGTACTATGCCCTGCCACCACAGGTGAGGGGTATAGAGGGAGAAGCAGGACCTGGGGTGAAGGCTGAGGGCAGTGGGGGGTGGTGTGGAACTGTCTGACTTCCCCTTCCTTGCTCCTGCAGGCTCCTGTGTCCGTCTGGGATGAGGAGGAGGATGGTGCCGTGTTTACTGTCACAAGCCGCCAATATCGACCTCTTGATCCCTTGGTGAGATCATGACTTTAGCTTCTCACCTCTGACTCTTCATTTCCCTTCCTCTGGCTGACTTTCTGGCCAGAGTGCTAGGTTAGAGTTCTGGAGTGCTGGACTCCGCTGTATGACATAGGCCAAGACTTTTGCCCTCTCTGAATATCAGAAAAATGAGGCTGGAACATCTCCTGGGTCTGGGATTGTCCTCAGAAATCTAGGGGCAGAGTGGGAGAAAGGGTTGGTGATCATCTCTTTGTGTCCTCCAGGTCCCTATGCCTCCCCCGCGTTCCTCCCGACGGCTCCGAGCTGGCACTCTGAAGGCCCTGGTCAGACACCTACTGGATACCCGGACATCAGGGACTGATGGGACTTTCATGTCAGCCTTCCTGGCCACCCACCGGGCCTTCACCTCGACGCCTGCCTTGCTAGGGCTTATGGCTGACAGGTCAGAGTCACAAGGGACCCAGGGTCGTGGAGTGTCTGTCCAGATTTCCTAAAGTTCCAACATCCCACCAAAATAGTTAAGGCCACTGGGGGTTTGGGAAAAATGGACAGATAGATCCTCTTTTTCCCCTCAGGCTGGAAGCCCTTGAATCTCATCCTACCGGTGAACTAGAGAGGACAACAGAGTGAGTGACCCCTGGTTCTTAATCTCACAGTCTACTCTGCCCAGGCTGCAGCTTTACCTCTCACCCTTGGCTGATTCCCTTCTCCCAGGGTAGCCATCTCTGTGCTGTCAACCTGGCTGGCCTCTCACCCTGAGGATTTTGGCTCTGAGGCCAAGGGTCAGCTTGACCGGCTTGAGAGCTTCTTACTTCAGACAGGGTATGCAGCAGGGAAGGGTGTTGGGGGGGGCAGCGCTGACCTCATCCGCAACCTCCGGTCCCGGGTGGACCCTCAGGCCCCCGACCTTCCTAAGCCCCTGGCCCTCCCCGGCGATCCCCCTGCTGACCCCACGGATGTCCTGGTGTTCCTCGCTGACCACTTGGCCGAACAGCTGACCCTGCTAGATGCGGTGAGACCCTGACCTCTGGCCCGTATGCCCCCTGACCCCTTACTAACTTCTCCTTGACTCCAGATCCTTTCCTTGCTTCCACCTTTTCCTGATCCAGCTCCTAGCCTCCTTCACCTACCATTTTGACTTTCCTTTTTTCCCTTTGGTTGTTACCCTTCAAACCCTGTGCCCCTCTGGTTCCTTGGCCACCTAAGATCCTCAGATCCCTAATATTGGAAGGCTGACCTCACTTGACTATGAACTTTAACCTCTTACCTCTACCCTGCAGGAGCTATTTCTCAATTTGATCCCCTCTCAGTGCCTGGGAGGCCTGTGGGGTCACAGAGACCGGCCAGGACATTCTCACCTCTGCCCATCTGTCCGAGCTACTGTCACACAGTTCAACAAGGTGGCAGGGGCAGTGGTTAGTTCTGTCCTGGGGGCTACCTCCACTGGAGAGGGACCTGGGGAGGTGACCATACGGCCACTCCGTCCCCCGCAGAGGGCCCGCCTCCTGGAGAAGTGGATCCGCGTGGCGGAGGTGAGAGAGAAGAGTGCCCCACGGTGGGTGGCTATGGCACGGAGAGGGCTCCCATAGCCTTAGCTCTCTTTGACCCCCACAGGAGTGCCGGCTGCTCCGAAACTTCTCTTCAGTTTATGCTGTGGTGTCAGCCCTGCAGTCCAGCCCCATCCACAGGCTTCGGGCAGCCTGGGGGGAAGCAACCAGGTGGGGAGGCTGAGGCATTGGACTGGGGTGGGGGTTCCTCAGAAGGCAGGGAAGAGGGGGTGACAGAGCCAGGCCTGTCCTCAGGGCCACTTTTCTCCCTCCCCCAGGGACAGCCTCAGAGTCTTTTCTAGCCTCTGCCAGATTTTCTCCGAGGAGGATAATTATTCCCAGAGTCGGGAGCTGCTCGTGCAGGTGAGAGCCTGGTTTGCGGCATTCCCCCCTCTCCCTGCTCCCTACTGCTCCACCATGTCTCTTTATTTTGTCACCACCAGGAGGTAAAGTTGCAGTCTCCTCTGGAGCCACACTCCAAGAAGGCCCCGAGGTCTGGCTCCCGGGGTGGGGTGAGTGACTAGCTGGGTGGTGGGCTTGGGGGTTGTGATTATGAAGGGGTGAGGAGTATGTTTTGGGGGAGCAGCCTGAAGGATGGGTAAGGGAGGCACAGAGGGGTGAGGGGTAAGGAGAATGAAATCTGTTCTCTGAGGCAATGGGGAGGGCAAGTGCGGAGGGACGGAGGACCCTCACATCAATGGCAGGCACGTCTGACCCTGACCCCTGACCTCAGGGTATAGTCCCATACCTTGGCACCTTCCTGAAGGACCTTGTGATGCTGGATGCAGCCTCCAAGGATGAGTTGGAGGTCAGTGGTGTGTGTGTGTGTGTGTGTGTGTGTGTGTGTGTGTGTCACGATGATGATGTAACAAGTGGGCTGCAGGGTCCGACAGATCCCCCCTTTGCAAGGAGCTATAAGGCACAAATAGCTGAGTGTGGGATAAAGCCAGATCTGTTTCTGTGCCAAGTTGCCTCAGTGGTCTGTAAATGAGAAACTAGAAATAGCATTTACATTGATCTGTTATTGTAAGGGTTAAATGAATTCGTATTTGTCAAGTGCTTAGAACGTGCCTGAAACGTAAGCACATCTAGGTTTTCTGATGGGCTCCTGCTCTATTGCTAGAGTTTGTTAAATAAACAAATACTGAGACCTTGGGCAAGTTCCTTATCCTCTCTGGATGAGGAATCCTATCCAATTGGATACTATCCAGTCTTCTCATTTGCAAAGCAGACTCATTGTCTACCTGAGGTATTAAATTTAAAGGGTCAAGTGCAGTGCTTAGGCCATGATAGATTGAGGGGGAAGGCAGGGAGGGATGGAAGAGTCAGAGAGGCTAGAGGGAAGTGATTGTGAGTTGGATGTGGCTGTGTGTGTTTAAGAGAGGGGATATTCTCTCTCTGGGGCCTGGAAGGTAGTGTTAGAACTTTCACCCCACCCCCATTTTCCTCGCAGAATGGATACATCAATTTTGACAAGCGGAGGAAGGTGAGTGGAGTGCCTGGGCTGGATGCTGGACTTCCCAATCCATGTTCCCGGAAGGGGAGGGGGGAAAGTCAGGTGTCCCTGAGTTTTGGCTCCTGCAGTTTGAGGGCTTCTTCCCAGGAGTTTGCAGTCCTTTCTGAGTTGCGACGGCTCCAGAATGAATGTCGTGGCTATAACCTCCAACCTGACCATGATATCCAGAGGTGGCTACAGGGGCTCCGGCCACTGACAGAGGCTCAGAGGTGACTGGCGGGTGAGGTTGGGACTCTAGGGCTCTGGCCAGATGTAGGGGATTGGTGTCATGTCCTGAGCTCTGTCTTTTGCCCCCTAACCCAGCCATCGTGTATCCTGTGAGGTGGAGCCACCTGGTTCCAGTGACCCTCCTGCCCCACGGGTGCTTCGGCCAACATTGGTCATCTCGCAGTGGACAGAGTGAGAGATTCACTGGCTGGGGGGGGTGGTTACTTGGAACTTCCACTTTTCTTCTGATCTTCCCAATCTCCTGCCACTGTAGGGTTCTGGGCTCTGTTGGGGTCCCTACCCCGCTTGTGTCCTGCGACCGGCCCAGTATGGCGGGTGATGAGGTGCCTACAACTCCTGCTCCTCTGCTGACTCGGCTGGCCCAGGTGAGCTCTGCTCCTGACTCTGACCTTGACGCTGACCCTCACTCTGTAAATGTTTCTTCCTTAACCTCCCTGCCTTCATGCCAGTCCCATGTTGTTTATTCCTAGCACATGAAGTGGCCATCTGTCTCGTCACTAGACTCTGCCCTGGAAAGCAGTCCATCCCTGCACAGTCCAGCTGACCCCAGCCATCTCTCCCCACCATCCTCCTCCCCTAGGCCTTCTCGAGGTCACCGCCGCTCAGCCTCCTGTGGCTCCCCGCTGAGTGGGGGTGCAGAAGGGGCCTCCGGGGGGACTGGATATGGGGGAGGGGGATCTGGGCCAGGGGCCTCTGATTGCCGAATCATCCGAGTCCAGATGGAGCTGGGGGAAGATGGCAGTGTCTATAAGAGCATTTTGGTGAGGGAGCCTTGGGATGGAGTTGGGGTGAAGGATGGTGTCTTGTTGGACTATAAATGTCTGAGGTTTGGGCAACCAAATGGAATTGAATGTAGTTTTAATTTTGACTTTTGGTTTTGGCAGTTGTTTTATTTATTTTTAATTTTATCTTGTAAACTCTGGTCTTCAATACAAGCTGAAATTTGTTTTATTTTGATGGCTATTTTGCATTAGTTGCTACACCTTAAACTTTTGGTGGCCATATTAAAATTTCAGAATCAACAGCAGTTTCCCCAAAGGCAAGCAGCTCTGTTTCACTGGGCACCATGTGGGCTGGCTTATGGGGTATAGGAAGCCACCATATTGGGTTTCCCTGTTCCTTTTAAAGCCTTGGACACAAGTAACCTTTTGTGGTTGGGTTCAGTGGCTAAGGGTAGAAAGATGGGAATTCATGGCTGATTGATTGCTCTTTTGGTCTCCTGTCCTGCCAGGTGACAAGCCAGGACAAGGCTCCAAGTGTCATCAGTCGTGTCCTTAAGAAAAACAATCGTGACTCTGCAGTGGTTTCAGAGTATGAGCTGGTACAGCTGCTGCCAGGGGAGCGAGGTCAGAGGCCACAAGGGAAAGGCAGACTCGGGAGGAGAGTGGAGTGCTTCCACATCTGGGCGGCTGTGGGGGGAATGACTGTGTTTGTGCTTGACATCCACCCCCTGAACCTTCAGAGCTGACTATCCCAGCCTCGGCTAATGTATTCTACGCCATGGATGGAGCTTCACACGATTTCCTCCTGCGGCAGCGGCGAAGGTCCTCTGCTGCTACACCTGGCGTCACCAGTGGCCCGTCTGCCTCAGGAACTCCTCCGAGTGAGGGAGGAGGGGGCTCCTTTCCCAGGATCAAGGCCACAGGGAGGAAGATTGCACGGGCACTGTTCTGAGGAGGAAGCCCCTTTGGCTTACAGAAGTCATGGTGTTCATACCAGATGTGGGTAGCCATCCTGAATGGTGGCAGTTGTATCACATTGAGACAGAAATTCAGAAAGGTAGCCAGCCATCCTGGGGCAGTGAAGTACCACTGGTTTACCAGACAGCTGAGAAATCCAGCCCTGTAGGAACTGGTGTCTTGTAACCAAGTTGGATACCTGTGTGTAGCTTCCTACCTGTGCAGCACACAGGTAGTGCTGGAAAAAACGCATCAGTTTCTGATTCTTGGCCACATCCTAATATGCAAAGGGCTAAGCAAAGGCCTCAAGGCTCTGAGCCCCAGGGCAGAGGGAAATGGCAAAAAGTAGGTCCTCGCAGGAGTTCTTCTTCCCACTCTGGGGGGTTTCTATCACTGTGACAACACTAAGATAATAAACCAAAACACTACCTGAATTCTACTCCCCTGTTCTTGTAGTGCGTATGAACTGGCTGCTATGAGTGGGGGTGGGGAATTGGCTGAAGGTAGATGCCATGGAACAGGAAGGGGCACAATGTTTTCTATCCCCATGCACAGAGCAAAAAGTAAGTGAGGTATTGGTGAAAAAATTTCCTCAGAACAATTTTTCTTCAGTAACCTCTCTACCACTAGTCCCTTGCTGCAAATGTGTATAAAACAATTTTAGGACAAGGAAATGGCAGAACAACTTTATGGATAACATAGAAACTTGGGAGGACTTATATACCATAAAGCATTACATGCTGGGATTTTAAGTCAGTTTAAGCTACATTCAAGCAAATTCTAGGAAGACAGAGACTGAAAAGTACTAATAGAGATGCCAGGGCTGCTGGCAAGGAGGGTAACCACATTTCATCCTGGGGCCTCAGGTTAGAGAACTGTGAATTCTTTTTCAATTGAACTGACATCCCTAGCAATATGCTATGTTGTAAATGCCCTTCCAAAATAATCATGCCAACCAAGACGAGGGAAAGTTAAGGGTTGTATATACAGGCAAGAAGTAGGTTTGACGACATTTAGGATTTCACTTTCAAGAAAGAAAGAACATCGTGCCACAAAGAAATTCCAAGTGCAAGAGTTTGAACCTGAGGGGGTAATACAGGTGGTGTGTGTGAAGGTGGAAGGGACTGTGGGGATATGACAGAAGCGCCTGGTCAGGAAACAGCCAGGTGTTTTTACGTTTTATTAGCTACAGTATAGATCCTAGAGCTGCCTCATTCCCTCCCCTCCCCTCCCCTCCCCCCACCATGGGGTCAGGCCTTGCCAGGAGCCCCTGCCTTTGCCGCCTGTGCCCGCTGGAACTCCTGCTGCAGCTGAGCAAGGGTCTCCCTCTGTTGCTCTGACTGCCGCTCAAGATCCCGGAGCTGGGATTCGTATCGCTTACTAAAGAGAGACAAGGGAGACAAGTAGAAAGGGAGAAATTAGTAGGACTTACTATGGAGGATGCTAAACGCAAGAAAGAGATAGGTGGAAAACTTGAGATTAGGGAAGGGAGAAGGGGGGTTAAAAGGGAAGGAAGGGGTTGGAGGAACTGGAGGACTAGGGGCCACTATGGAGAGCTGTTCTGCAATGATTCAACACCTCTAGTCCAATGGTTCACTTGCATCACAGGGTGCAGCACACAGTGGTGGAATAAAGACTCACATTTCAGCTGTGATATAGTCCAGCCTCTTCCCTACTGTGGCCCGAGCCTCCCCCAGCTCCTGTTTGACTAGCACTGGACCCAGAAGTTTAAAGACCACGTTGGACCCATCCAGCAGGGCCAGTTCCTGATGGAGGGATGGGACATACGTGATCAGAACCATGGCTAGTACAGTTCCCTCCTCGCCCCACAAATCCCAGTCCCTCACCTCTTTCACGATATTATTTTCTGTTAGTTGTGCTTCAAGTTTCTGCCTCCCCGACATGGATTTACTCAAGTCTGGGGATAAGAGGAAAGGCAAGATTAGAAACATCAATTCTAGTCAGGTGGATATGGATCTGAGGAAGCAGAAAAGTATGGGGGCAGCGGGTCAGTGAATAGGGAAGAGTACTGAAGCGGGAAAGTCTCTGCACGCGAGGGCCCAGATGGGGGCAACAAACCGTATCTCGGTAATGGCTTTGGGTTGTGAGTGCACTGGGCGAGGCCACACCGATCCTGCTCCCTTACCCTTCTGTAGCTGTTGATATTTCTCCACTTCTCCCTGCAGCTTCTTCTGGATCAGCTCCGCCATGGCGGGGATGAAAGCCTACGGGGAGCGAGACAAGGGCGCTGCGTCTCACTCTCCGGAAGGTACCTGAGCTCCCTTTTCTGATCTCGCCTGCGGAAATGATAGCACTCTTGAGAGGCAGTCCTGAGGGGCACCGCCACCTCCCCCCCGTCCCGGGTATCGACTTCAACCAGTTCCCAGGATATAGTGGGCGAAAGGCAAGACCATAAGCCTCTCAACCGAAATCCTAACCTATTCACGTTCTTCCTTCAGTAGTAATAAACTAGGAAGTAAACGAGGAATGCTGGGAAAAGACTGCGCCGGAAGTGTCTTTCTGACCCTTGATGGGAAGTGTAGTTCTGACGTGTTTAGCGAGTGGACTTCTGCTAAAAAGACTAGACTAGGATATTTTTAGGCAAGATGGGGAAACTAACCCGGAAAAAGAAACCGCAACGCTACTTAGCCCCTGGTCCCGGGCCTGCCTTTCTTTTGTAAGTCACTCTTGCATAAGCTGCCGCTCGTGATAAGGTGCCAAGTGCTCTTCCGCACCTCTAAGGAGAGCGTGCCCTCACTCAAGATGGCGCCCAGAGAGCTTCAGACCTGGTACGCTGCTGATTGGATGAAAGATAGAGGGCTTCCGGGAGTTTTCAAGCCGACTGTGGGGCAGCTGAGAGGAGTTTTGCACGTGGATCGCCGTTCGGGTGGGCGAGATGGAGACAGCCCCCAAGTCAGGCAGGGATGTCCCGCCCAAGAAAGACAAACTTCAGACCAAGAGAAGGGTATCGGCCTCCCTGGGTGGGAAAGGAAGTTTTTTGCTGCGGGGTCGGGGGGGCGGGGCGTGGGTGCGGAGTATCAGAGTTCCTGATCTGCTTGTAGAAACCGCGGCGATACTGGGAGGAAGAGACCGTTCCGACCAGAGACGGAGCCTCTGCAGGGCCTCCTTGTAACAAGAAGAATCGGGAGCTCCGTCCTCAGAGACGAAAAAATGCTCACATATTAAAGAAGTCTCGGATTTCTAAGAAGCCTCAGGTCCCGAAGAAACCCCGAGAATGGAAGAACCCGGAGTCCCAGCGGAGCTTGTCCGGGGTGAACGTGGAACCTGATGGGTGGCAAGGCAGGCCGCCTTGTGCTTTGAAAGGGTTGGGGTCAATCCAAGGCTGTCTACTAACTGCGTTCTCCTTTCTCCTAGGCCCAAGATCCATTCCCAGGCCCCGCCCCCGTCCCTGTGGAGGTGGTCCAGAAGTTCTGTCGCATTGACAAATCCCGAAAGGTGAGGTCCAGCCGGAGAGTTGGGAAGTGTTGGAGGCAGGGAGTGTCTGGGTGAGTTGAATGGAGCCTGGGCCAGGTAGCTCTCCTGTGACCCCACTTATCCTGTGGTTCTTCTGCCACTCCTCCCCACCAACAATGTTATAGCTACCACGTTCTAAAGCCAAAACTCGAAGCCGACTTGAGGTGGCTGAAGCTGAGGAAGAGGAAACAAGTATCAAAGCTGCTCGTTCTGAGCTGCTGCTTGCTGAGGAACCTGGGTGAGTGGGCCCTAATCTGGACCCGCAATCCCTGCCTTATAGGACTGTCTTTTCTCGTTTTTATGTTGGTACACTTGCTTCATATTGGGAAACTTTACTGCTATCCTAACCCTTGCTTTCAGGTTTCTGGAAGGGGAGGATGGGGAAGACACAGCAAAGATATGCCAGGCTGACATTGTGGAGGCTGTGGACATTGCAAGTGCAGCCAAGGTGAGCCTGAAGAGGTAAAAGAGCCAAGGGATTGATTGGTGGTGCAGGACAAGAGAGGAATGGGGGCTAGAAGAAGGCGTTACTGCAGGGTACTCATTTTTTTTTTTTTTTCACTCTTCTCTTTCCCAGCACTTTGACTTGAATCTGAGGCAGTTTGGGCCCTACAGACTAAACTACTCTCGAACTGGAAGGTAAGGTTGAATTCTAGTGACTCTTGAACTAAGATGTGTTTCCTTAACCACTTTAGCCATGCCCACTTCAGCCATTCACAGTGTATGTTTGGGTTGTTGATGAGGGGAGGGTCCTTCGATTTGCTTGGGTGTGAGGGTGAGCACCTGCAGCAACATGTGTCTGCCCACCTGGAGAGATGGGGCTGGCATGGGGCAGACCTCAAGTTGTCTGAGTCGGTGGTCCCCTGCCTTAACACCCTGCCTGCCCCTTACCTCCAACAGACACCTGGCTTTTGGAGGGCGCCGAGGTCATGTGGCTGCCCTTGACTGGGTAACAAAGAAGCTTATGTGCGAGATCAACGTCATGGAGGCAGTGCGGGACATCCGGTCAGTGGCCTCACTGTCAGCGGTCAGTAGGGGTGAGATAGTCCATCCTGATTGAATGATAGCCTGTGACCTCATTTCCCAATTGAACCACTCTTCCTCTCCCCCAGGTTTCTCCATTCTGAGGCACTGCTTGCTGTTGCCCAGAACCGCTGGCTCCACATCTATGACAATCAGGGCATTGAGCTCCACTGTATCCGCCGGTGTGACCGAGTGACACGGCTTGAGTTCCTGCCCTTCCACTTCCTCCTGGCTACAGCTGTGAGTGGCCGTGGAGCTCAGGAACTGGTTGGCAGCCCTTGGGATGACCACTTCTCCTTTAGGACCCCAGGAGAGGGAATACAGAGGGCAATCAGGACTGGGTCATTCTCTCTGTCTCTCTCTTTCTCAGTCAGAAACAGGGTTTCTGACCTACCTGGATGTATCAGTGGGGAAGATCGTGGCAGCTCTGAATGCTCGAGCTGGGCGGCTCGATGTCATGAGTCAGAACCCTTACAATGCCGTCATCCATCTCGGACACAGCAATGGTCAGTACCTGGCTTAGTTTTGACTCTCTGACCATCCTGACGTGCGTTTCTTCTATATTTATACTTCATGAGTCCCTTAAAGTTACCCTTTTATTTCCCTTTTTTGTTATCTGTTGGTCTTGAGTTCCCATCTTTCCCAGGTTTAGTAACCTCAGGGTTAGGTTTGTATTAGCAACTTTGGTTCTTCTTCTCTTCCAGGTACTGTGTCTTTATGGAGTCCAGCTATGAAGGAGCCACTGGCAAAGATTCTCTGTCATCGTGGTGGGGTCCGGGCTGTGGCAGTAGATTCTACAGGCACGTAAGTCACTGGTGGGATGAGGTGTTAGGTGGGCAGAAAGTTGTGGAGGGTAGTGTGCTTTAGGAGCACAGACTCTAAAGCCAGGATGCCCAGGTTTAAATCACAGTGTTACCACTGATGGGCCTTGTAAGTATGGGCATATTGCATAACCTTTGTGTGCCAGTTTCCTCACCCCAAAAATGGAAATATGAGTGTCTAGTTCAAGGGTCCACAAACTTTTTCTGTAAAGAGTCAGATAGTAAATATTTTATGATTTGCTGATAAGAGGTAAAATCAAAGGGTACTGTGTAGGTATTTAAATACCAAGAGAAAACAAATTATTACAATTTTTTTTTTTGTTTTTTTTTTGTTTTTTTTTTTTGAGGCGGAGTCTCGCTCTGTCGCCCGGACTGGAGTGCAGTGGCCGGATCTCAGCTCACTGCAAGCTCCGCCTCCCGGGTTTACGCCATTCTCCTGCCTCAGCCTCCCGAGGAGCTGGGACTACAGGTGCCTGCCACCTCGCCCAGCTAGTTTTTGTATTTTTTTAGTAGAGACGGGGTTTCACTGTGTTAGCCAGGATGGTCTCGATCTCTTGACCTCGTGATCCGCCCATCTCGGCCTCCCAATGTGCTGGGATTACAGGCTTGAGCCACCGCGCCCGGCCCACAATTTTTTTTTTGAGATGGAGTCTCAGTCTGACGCCCAGGCTGGAGTGCAATGGCGCAATGTCAGCTCACTGCAACCTCCGCCTCTTAGGTTCAAGTGATTCTCCTGCCTTGGCCTCCCGAAGAGCTGGGACTATAGGCACCCAGCACAACACCTGGCTAATTTTTGTATTTTTAATAGAGACAGGCTTTCACCATGTTGGTCAGGCTGGTCTCGAATTCCTGACCTCAAGTGATCTGCCCGCCTCAGCCTCCCAAAGTGCTGGGATTACAGGCGTGAGCCACTGCGCCTGACCTTTTTTTTTTTTTTTTTTTTTTTTTAATCTTTTGAGGGAGATGTAGTCTTGCTCTATCTCCCAGGCTGGAGTGCAGTGGCATGATCTCGGCTCACTGCAACCTCTGCCTCCCGGGTTCAAGCAACTCTTCTGCCTCAGTCTCCCAAGTAGTTGGGATTACAGGCACCTGCCATCATGACCAGCTAATTTTTGCATTTTTTTGTAGAGACGGGGTTTTACCATATTGGCCAGGCTGGTCTTGAACTCCTGACTTCAGGTGATCTGCCCGCCTCGGCTTCCCAAAGTGCTGGGATTACAGTTGTGAGCCACTGCGCCCGGCCCACACATTTTTAAGTTATAAAATTAAACATAATATGGCCAGGTGCAATGGCTCACGCCTGTAATCCCAGCACTTTGGAGGCTGAGGCGGGTGGATCACCTGAGGTCAGGAGTTCGAGACCAGCCTGGCCAACATGGCAAAACCCTGTCTCTACTAAAAATCCACAAAATTAGCCGAGTGTTGTGGCAGGGGCCTGTAATCCCAGCAACTTGGGAGGCTGAGGCAGAAGAATCGCTTGAACTTGGGAGGCAGAGGTTGCAGTGAGCCGAGATTATGCCATTGCTCTCCAACCTGGGCAACAAGAGCAAACTCTGTCTCAGAAAAAAAAAAAGTTAAACATAATATGAGGCTGGACACAGTAGCTGAAGCCTGTAATCTTTTTTTTTTTTTTTTTTTTTTTTTTTTGAGACGGAGTCTCGCTCTGTCGCCCGGGCTGGAGTGCAGTGGCCGGATCTCAGCTCACTGCAAGCTCCGCCTCCCGGGTTTACGCCATTCTCCTGCCTCAGCCTCCCGAGTAGCTGGGACTACAGGCGCCCGCCAGGTCGCCCGGCTAGTTTTTTGTATTTTTTTAGTAGAGACGGGGTTTCACCATGTTAGCCAAGATGGTCTTGATCTCCTGACCTCGTGATCCGCCCGTCTCGGCCTCCCAAAGTGCTGGGATTACAGGCTTGAGCCACCGCGCCCGGCCCCTGAAGCCTGTAATCTTAACACTTTGGTAGGCTGAGGTGGGCAGATCGATTGAGCCCAGAAGTTCAAAACCAGCCTGGGTGACATGGTAAAACTCTGTCTCTACAAAGATAGAAAACTTAGCCGGGTGTGGTGGTGCATGCCTGTAGTCCCAGCTACTCAGGAGGCTCAGGTGGGAGGATCACCTCAGCACAGGAGGTTAAGGGTGCAGTGAGCTGTGATCATCCCACTGTACTCTCGCATGGGCAGCAGAGTGAGACCCTGTCTTAAAAAATAATAATAAATATGATATTTGTGTAATACAGATCTACTAATGGGAAGCACTGAATTTGTCTTTTTGAGGATAACATTTTGCCTAGTTCATGTACAAAGTTAGTGTTCCAAATGATCAAATTTGACTGTAGATACTAATGTTTATGCTGATCTGTAGAGATTTCATGTATTTCATCTTTGAAAACCTCTTTTCACACGGTTAGGTAATGACAGGTGATATGTGAGGTGCTCAGAATGCTGTGAAGCACTTATGACTGTGTCACTGGGACTTGTAGTGTACAAAGCAGGAGTGCAAATCAGGATGCCGTAGTCTCTGTCATGACCACTCGGCTGTGTGTTGTAGAGCAAAAGCAGCCACGGTGTAAGTAAATAGTGAGTGGCCATGTTCCAATAAAGCTTTATTTGTGGATATTGGAATTTGAATTTCATACAGTTTTCCACAGTCTCAAAATATTCTTTTGATTTTTTTTCAACCACTTGAAAATGTAAAAACCATTCTTGGCTTGTGGGCTATACAGAACTAGATGATGGGCCAGGTTTGGCCCATGGACAGTAGTTTACCAAGCCCTAGTTTAAAGCCCTTATAAAAGCTGTTGTAGACATTAAGATGAGTTAAGGCATATAGTTTAGCACAGTGCTTAGCAAATAGGGAGCGCTGTATTCATCATTGTCATTCAAGATGATTGTTCTCTCCAGGTCTGGCTGATGTGAGGGGTAGAGGTGGTGTCTGCTTTGGATTTCTGCTGTTCCTGAGAGAGTATCTGCATTTTCCACAGCTGTTCTCTCTGATTTGTATTTTCCTCTGATTCCTTTCGTCAGGTATTCACTGGGCATCTGCTGTGGGCAGGGCTCTGTGCTGAAGTTCTGGAGATAAAAGGATGAATCATTGAGCCTGCCTTGGTGTGGTGCTCCAGTTACCCTTTAGGTATAAAAACTTGTGGCTATGGTTTTTTTTTTTTTTTGAGACAGAGTCTCACTCTGTCACCCAGGCTGGAGTGCAGTGGTGCAATCTCACTGCAACCTCTGTCCCCAGGGGTTCAAGCGATTGTCCTGCCTCAGCCTCCTGAGTAGCTGGGATTACATGCACCCGCCACCATGCCCGGTTAATTTTTAAATTTTTAGTAGAGACGGGGTTTCCCCGTCTTGGCCAGGCTGGTCTTGAACTACTGACATTGTGATTCACCTGCTTCACCCTCCCAAAGTGCTGGGATTACAGGCATGAGCCAGTACCTGGCCATGGCTATGGTTTTTGAGAATGACTGGCCAGGTGATGCATTTATTTATTTATTATTATTTTTCGAGATGGAGTCTTGATGTGTCACCCAGGCTGGAGTGCAGTGGCACGATCTCGGTTCACTGCAACCTTCGCCTCCTAGGCTCAAGTGATTCTTATGCCTCAGCCTCTGAGTAGCCGGGACTACAGGTGCGTGCCACTGCGCGCAGCTCATTTTTGTATATTTAATAGAGATGGAATTTCACTATGTTGGCCAGGCTGGTCTCGAACTCCTGACCTTGTGATCTGCCCGTCTGGTCTCCCAAAGTGCTGGGATTATAGGCCTGAGCCACTGCTCCTGGCCTCTGTAATTGTTTCTTTGGCCTCTGTAATTTTTTTTATTTTTTTTTTTTTGAGACGGAGTCTCGCTCTGTCGCCCAGGCTGGAGTGCAGTGGCCGAATCTCAGCTCACTGCAAGCTCCGCCTCCCGGGTTTACGCCATTCTCCTGCCTCAACCTCCTGAGTAGCTGGGACTACAGGCGCCCGCCACCTCGCCCGGCTAGTTTTTTGTATTTTTTAGTAGAGACGGGGTTTCACCATGTTAGCCAGGATGGTCTCGATCTCCTGACCTCGTGATCCGCCCGTCTCGGCCTCCCAAAGTGCTGGGATTACAGGCTTGAGCCACCGCGCCCGGCCTGGCCTCTGTAATTGTATCTTTGTGAACAAGTGATTTGGTTCTGCCCTTTTTACTCCATATCTATACCAGCCTGGCTCTAGGAGAGTCGGAAGCCCTGCCCAAGGGTTTCTGCCATCTCTGGGCCACTGGGCCAAAGCTGTAGCTTGCCCTCCATGGGCTACCTGGGTCAGCCACTCCTCTGCTTAGCGCTTAATCACTAGTTAGCTGAGGCCTGAGGTTTAATCAACACCTTGATGCTGAACAGCTCTGGTCCTTGTGATCTTCAGCCCATCCCTGCTTTTCTCTGGTCCTTCTCAGGAGCTTGTCACATAGGCCACGGGGACTCCAGCGATGAAGCCGACCATCTTTCATAAGAGGTGTTCTGGTAGCCTGCATTAGGATTGGATTGGGTTGACTTCTCAGAGCCGAACTGCTGCTTGCAGGTTTAGTAGTACAGTAGTATGGCCCAGACTCCCATCTGGCATCGGGCTGGTCTTTACCCAGGGGATCCTATAGATGGGTGTGTGGAGGGGAGAAGAGCCAGCATGCATCCTTGAGTTGTTAGTTCACCAAAGGATGTGACCCTGTGTTCCAGGAGCGCTCGGTAATTCCTGGTTTGCACTGATGGCCTTTCTCTGTGGTAAAGTCAGGGCCCTGATTATCTTGTCGGAAGTATCCAGTTGGGCCTCCCTTGGGCTCCATCATTGTGCAAGTCTCTGCTCATAAAAACTCTTTAGTTCCCTTCTTCTGGGTTCACAGCCAAGGCAAAAGAGAGTCCTTGGCCTCTTGGCAAACATACATCCCCTACCTGGCTGGTTCCCCTTCAGCTTCCCTCTTCAAGGAATAACTTGAACTTAGAAACTCCAACCTCACCTGTAATCCCAGCACTTTAGGAGGCAGAGGAGGTCATTTGAGGTCATTTGAGGCCAGGAGTTCAAGACCAGCATGGCCAACATGGCGAAACCCTGACTCTACTAAAAACACAAAAATTAGCCGTGGTGGCACATGCCTGTAATCCCAGCTACTTGGGAGGCTGAGGCACGAGAATCACTTGAACCAGGGAGGCAGAGGCTGCGGTGAGCCAAGGTCACACCACTGCACTCCAGCTTGGGCAACAGAGTGAGACCCTGTCTCAAAAAAAAGAAAAGAAACTCCAACTTCTGAAAGTAAACAACTTATGCAGTACATGATTCCTGGAGAGGATTTGGTCCCAACCTTCCCTCCCTCCTTCCAGGGAAAGCACACAGAGGGGCAGGCCATGGGTTGCTTCACCACTTCCTGAGTAGGTCTTCTCAAGTCCTTGGAGCCTTCAGTTTGTGATTTGTCATTGCCAGAGAGCAACGTTGGGATTGTGAGCTGTGGGTCCTCGGTCTGACTTTAAAGAAACCCCACAAGTTTTCCGCTCCTGATTTTCCTGACCATGTTTCCCAGCCATCCTGCTAACATAACCTCTGCTTCCCTCTCAGTCTCCACACTCTGGTGTCAATGCATTTGAACCTGCTGTGTATCTCTTTCCTGTACTTTTTTGAGAATTACCTAGAATGGGTCAAATCCTACCTTTCCTATGAAGCCTTTCTGACCACTGCAAATGCTCTTTCCCCTTGCTGGGCTGTGTGCTGCATGTGTGTACAGAGGGACATCACATTTAGGTGCAGCCTGTCGTGTGGGTGCTCCTTTTGACTCCCGTGTCTTGAGAGGGCTGTGTGGTGTTAGCAGATGAGAGGCAGATGCTAAAGAGATAGGCCTGACCATCCACTGACCTAGCTTTCCTTTCCCGGAGCTCCAGTTTCCTCACCTCTTAAAGGGAAATAAAAATAGAGTTGTGTGCAGCTTAACCAAGAGGATGCCTGTGGAGTGTTCAGGGTGATGGTAGTGGTTATTACTATTAATCTTTTTCTCCCCAGCCAGACTTGATGCCTGGACTTGGCCACAGCTTGCTTGGTAAACCCATTTACTGACAGATTAATTGATCCCTCTTCTCTCACCAGGTACATGGCCACCTCTGGCCTAGACCACCAGCTGAAAATCTTTGACTTGAGAGGGACCTACCAGCCTCTGAGCACTCGGACCCTGCCCCATGGAGCAGGACACCTGGCCTTCTCCCAGAGGGGACTGCTGGTGGCGGGAATGGGTGACGTTGTCAACATCTGGGCAGGGCAGGGCAAGGCCAGCCCACCCTCCCTTGAACAGCCCTACCTCACCCACCGGCTCTCAGGCCCTGTGCATGGCCTTCAGTTCTGCCCCTTTGAAGATGTGCTAGGGGTGGGGCACAGTGGGGGCATCACCAGCATGCTGGTCCCTGGTGAGTGGGCCAGGGATGGGGCTTGAAGTGAATGAACTCTGGGTGGAAGTTTGGGCCCGAGACATCCAGGAGCTGGGGGATTGGTTGGGCTGGAGCTGTTGGACTTACATTTTTCCTTACGGCTCCATGCTCCTCCCTCCCTCCCTTCAGGGGCCGGTGAGCCCAACTTTGATGGCCTGGAGAGTAATCCTTACAGAAGCCGGAAGCAACGCCAGGAGTGGGAGGTGAAGGCCCTGCTAGAGAAGGTGAGGCTTCCCTTCTGGAGAGGGTGAGGCTCCCCTCTCCTGGAGAGGGTCAGGGTTCCCCCTGGCGGAGAGGGTGAGATTGCCCCTGTTGGAGAAGGTGAGGTTCCCCTGCTGGTTGGTGTGCAGCATGGTTGTGAGGCCCCTGCTGCTGGGGAAGGTATGCATGTGGTTTTGGGTTGGAGGTAGAGAAAGCTATTCTGAGGTCTCATGCTGGGGGTCCTGGATAGAGGGGTTCAGCAGCCTTCCTGGCTTCCCTTTTTGGTGCTACCCTCCTGTGGCTCCTTGCTGAGTCCTATCCCTCTGTGAAACCCCCAGGTACCTGCAGAGCTTATTTGTCTTGACCCACGAGCCCTGGCCAAGGTGGATGTCATCTCTCTGGAGCAGGGAAAGAAGGAGCGGATAGAGAGGCTGGTATGCAGCAGGCCCCTGAATGCCCAGGCCTGTCTTCTCCCCCACTGGCCAGAAGTGTGGCCAGCAGGTGGGTGCTGCCAGTTCCTTGACTCAGACCGAGGCTGTAACAGATTTCACTCCTGTCCCCTCCCTCAGGGCTATGACCCGGAGGCTAAGGCTCCCTTCCAGCCAAAGCCAAAGCAGAAGGGCCGTAGCTCCACAGCAAGCCTGGTGAAGAGGAAGAGGAAGGTCATGGATGAGGAACACAGGGTAGATGAGTATTGGGATGGGCCGGGCCTTCCACAGGCTGCACCCTCCTGCTTGTGCCTCTGCCCTTGTCAGCCTGCCACTTCTCACTGTCCCTGTGTCCTCCCCCTCTCCGGTCCCCAGGACAAGGTCCGGCAGAGCCTTCAGCAGCAGCAGCAGCGGCATAAGGAAGTGAAGGCCAAGTCCACGGGGGCCTGGCCATCTGCCCTGGACAGATTTGTGCGCTGAGCCAGACTCCAGGGTTGCCTGGGAACCGTCTCTCCCCAAGATCACCTGTAGGGAAAAGAGTGTTCCCTGGAACAAGGAGGTGGGGCACTGTGGTCCTTTCCCCAACTGGGGGTGGACAGCTGGCTCCTGGGGTGGGTTGGTATTAAAGAGGAAAGCGATTTTTTGGATAATGTGTCTGGATCATCTTGTGGACCCCTCCCCCTTGCCCAGCATGAGGCCATTCTAGGATCAGAGGAGTGTGTCCTGCCTCTACCCCCATACCTTGTGGCTGCTGTGGCCTTAGCTTTGCCTTTTAGGGGCCTTCCTCCTCAGAGAGGCTGTCCTCTCTCCCATGTCCCTGGAGATGTCCTTCCCATGAAGCAGGGTCTGGCAGCCTCTGGGGTCTCCAGGTTTGTGTTGTTCTGGGGGTCCTGGTGAAGACCACACTGCACTCGAAGAAGAAGTGGAGACAAGTTTATTGAGGAGCTTGACAGCCCTCTTCTGCCCTAGCTTGAGAGAACAGCTGCAGCATTTTTTTCTTCTTCTCTTCCTGATGACCATCTTTCAGGCTGGCGGGCCAGGCCCCTGGGTGTCTCCCATATCCCTGTCTTTAGTGAGACTGAGGATCTGGTATGAGGAAACAGATCAGCTGCAGCCAGTGAGGGCCCCTGCGTTGGGCCTGGGAGAGAGAAGGTCCTGTTCCTGCCTTTCCTGTGGCCCCAGGCACTCTCAGCTGTGAAGCCAGGCTATTGCTCGACACCGCAGGATACCCAGGACTCCCTGGAACCAGGAGCAAAAGGGTGCAGTCCTTTCCCCGTCAGAGCCACCCACCAGCTTCCAGGCTTCCTGCATCTTCCAGGGGTCCAGCCTGTGGGACGTCAGCAGGAATTTCCCATAGCAGCACCGGTCTAGCGGGTAGTGGGTGGCACCAGCCAGCTTGACACACTGTGTTGGGGCGAGGCCTCCTCGTCGGGCACTTACCCCCACAAAGACATCCTCTAATGGGAGAGGGGGTGCCCGGCTGGCTACCTTGAGAATGAGCTGCACAGCAGACGCTGAGAGCACATACCCCGTGCCTGAGGCATAGGGTGGGAAGGGGCCCCAGGTGTGAGGCCACTGCTCCTCTGATACACGGTGCCTGCCCCCTGGTGTCCGAGAGGGGTTCACTCGCCAGTGCACCCGGCCCAGGTACAGAAGAGGCACTTCCTCGCTGTGCAAGGCCTGGCCTCCTTCCTGCTGTTCATTTCCAACCTCAGCCTCTCTCTGGGGTTCCGTGCTTCTCTCCCATTGCTCCCAACGGCCCCCTCGCAAGACCAGCTCTGATACCAGTTCGGGGACGTTGACATACACATCATCGTCCGTCTTGAGGACGTATCGGGCCATGGGGCAGTGTTTCTCAGCCCAGTTCAGCCCGCTGAGGGTCTTGAGAGTGAGGTTGCGGTAGGAGTCCTGGAAGGCGGCCTGCAAGATATCCCCCTGGGCTGCTGACTCCGAGGCCAAGTCGTTCCCCTGGGAGCCCCACACGGGGTGCTGTGCGTTCGGCTCTCCCAGCAGGAATAGCGTCTGTACCCTGAGTCCCCGGGCCTCGCGCAGCCCGCCCCACGAGGCCCGAATGGCGTTTCTCTGGTTCAGGTTTTCCGGTGCCGTGCACACCAGGATGAGCAGGAAGGGAGGAGCCCCGGGACCACCGCAAGCTTCCTGGTTGGGGATCAAGAGGCGGGGCAGGGCCAGGGGCGGCCCCGGTGAGGCGGGGGCTGGGAGCAGGGAGGCTAGTGAGAGGCTCAGCAGCTCCTCCCCCAACCCCGAAGGCCCGAAGAGGGTCCAGACGATCACCAGCAGCAGAGCGGTGAGGAGCAGGCGCCGGAAGAGCCTGAGCGGCATGGTGCGGCGCACTCCAAGGGGAATCCGGAGAGCGAAGGGCGGAGACTAGCTGCCCGAGCCTGGGTCACGGCCGGGATTTAACCGACCACGCCTGGGATGCGGAGGGCTGAGCGCGCGACCGGGACCAGCGTACCCTGGGGGTCGGGGGAAGGCGGTGCGGACCGCGGTCGAGGCATGCTGCAGGGGTGGCTACCTTGTCGTCTCGGCCTCGCCGCCAGCAAGCTCCGCTCCATGGCTGGCCGACTGCGGCACTCATGGCCCCTCCCCCGCCTCGCCCTGGCGGCCGGCCTGCCACCCGCTTCCGCGCTGCGCGCTCCCATCCCCGCCGGAAGCGGCGTCGGAGCAGCGCGGCAGGGCGCGGAAACCCGGGCGGGTGGAGTGGCACCAAATGGAGCGAGACCGGTCTGTCCAGCCACTCCCCATCCCAACCCACCCACGTATTCCACCAGGGGGACCACACCCTTTATAACCAACATCTGTGTTTTTGCCTTTGTTGCTTTGGTCACAGCCCCAAAGATTTTCTCTTTTAACTAGATGACCCCTTTTTTAAAAACAAAAACCCAGAGTGACCAGGACCTGCAAACCCACCTGAACTGCAACTGTCTAGGCTCAGCTACCCACTCCACAACCATGCTGCACACCAACCCCAGGGGATTGGTCTCTAAACTGGCCTGGGTCACCCCCTTGAGGCTGGGAATTGTTTTCCCCTCACATTTCTCTTTACAGAGAGGGACATCACTAGCTACACATAGGGAGACAGAAGGGTCTCCAGTATCACCACTGCTAAAACCAATAGCACTGTGTGGGCAACTGAGTAGGGCAGCTCTAAATGGAAAAGGGACCCAGCACTTTAACATTCCCTATTAGAATGGACAGAAAGGACAGGAAGCCATAGGTATATAAACTATTTATTAACAGACAAGGCCTACAGACTTATTTCTTCTTGGACACACCCACGGTGCGGCCACGGCGGCCAGTGGTCTTGGTGTGCTGGCCTCGGACACGAAGGCTGCAGGTAAAAAGAGAAGGGTCATAGGTCATACACAGCACAAAGAAAGGCTGGGGAAAAGGAAGAGCGAGTAGGAGGAATGCTGTGAGTCGAGGTAGGCAGGGAGATGAGACCCCTCACTCACCCCCAGAAGTGGCGCAGCCCTCTATGGGCCCGAATCTTCTTCAGTCGCTCCAGGTCTTCACGGAGCTTGTTGTCCAGACCATTGGCTAGGACCTGGATTCAGAGGAGGTGGCAAGGGATGTTTCATCCCCTGACCACCTATGCCCAATTCTATCAGGATCCTCCACCCTTCCTCTAATCCTGCCCTCATTTCAGTACACACCTGGCTATATTTTCCATCCTTTACATCCTTCTGTCTGTTCAAGAACCAGTCTGGGATCTTGTACTGGCGTGGATTCTGCATAATGGTGATCACACGTTCCACCTGGCAGGCAGGACAAGGTCAGATCTACATGGCCCCCTTTCTGAGGCTGACCCCACCCCCAGCCCCCTTCCTTGTCCTCACCTCATCCTCAGTGAGTTCTCCCGCCCTCTTGGTGAGGTCAATGTCTGCTTTCCTCAACACCACATGAGCATATCTTCGGCCCACACCCTGAATGAAGTGAGGGTTTTCGGAATTAGGGTTCAATCTGATTTTTAAATTCCTTTATAGCCTCATTATTCAAAAAGCGCACAAAGGTAGGATCTGCAATAATCTATTTTGCAATCCCCTAGGTCACCCTTTCCTCACCCACCTTTCCAGATATAAACCATTAGATAGAAGGTTAACTTTGGGCCGCACGCAGTGGCTCACGCCTGTAATCCTAGCACTTTGGGAGGCCCAGGTGGGCGGATGACTTTGAGGGCAGGAGTTTGAAACCAGCCTGGCCAACATGGTGAAACCCTACTAAAAATACAAAAAATCAGCCGAGCATGGTGGCGGGCGCCTGTAATCCCAGCTACTTGGGAGGCTGTGGCAGAATTGCTTGAACCTGTGAGGCGGAGGTCACAGCAAGCCGAGATCACACCACCACACTCAAACCTGGGCGAGAGACAGAAACCCCGTCTCAAAAAAAAAAAAAAAAAAAAAAGTTTACTTTGTTCAGGGGCACGACTGAATCATGAACACAGAATTTATTATAGACAACCCTTTGAAAGCAGGGTTTTCTCCTCATTGCTCAGCATTATGTATTTGTCACTAAGTGCCTTCTGATTCTTGCATTTAGGAGAACAAGGGGCCTGCCTCTCCAAGTTGATGCAGTAAACCAGAGTCTTACGAGTTACAGGCTCTGATTAAGGTACTTGGGCTGTCAGTTCCTCGGAATCTCTAAGGCAAATCCCTGTATCCCTATAATCAAAGTATTCCAAGATCACAAACTGAATTTTGTCAGTGCCCAGAACTGATCGCCCAAGTGATTATAAAAAAAATCTAATGCTTACATTGGTAGCATCATATCAACACCAGCACTAGCACCCATGCCATCTAAACTCATGAACCAAAGTGATTTGGAGAGTGAAGGATGAACTGAATAGTAAGCCCTGCCCCTCATTTTGTCCATCTAGAACCTCAGAATGTGGCCCTATTTGGAAATAAGGTCTTCACAGAAATAATTAGGTAAAATGAAGTTATCTTTGATTAGGGTGGGCTCTAGATCCAAGGACAAATCATGAGAGAGACATGAAGAGGACCATGAGATGACAGCAACAGATTGAAGTAATGCAGTTACAAGCCAAGGAACACTAAGGATTACTGGTAACCACCAGAAGATAGGAAGAGGCAAGGTTCTTAAGTGCCTCCAGTGCTGTAATTTTCCTAGTTTATATGAACTTGTTATAGTAGGCCCCAGGAAACTAAAACAAATGGCAGTTCCTCTCTGCAAGACAGAGAGATCAAGGGTTCGCTTCACAGTGGCTCATGCCTGTAATGAGCATGAGCTGGGAGGCTGAGGCTGGAGGGTCACTGAGCCCAGGAGTTCCAGACCAGCTTGGACAACACAGCAAGATCCAGATTAGCCAGACGTGGTGGTGGTGCACACTTATAGCCCCAACTACTTGGGAAGTTGAGGCAGGAGGATTGACTTGAGCCCTGCAGGTCAAGGCTGCAGTGAACGGTGATTCCGCCACTCCAGCCTGGGCGACAGCGTCTCAAAAAATAAATGTGGCTGGGTGCAGTGGCTCAAGCCTGTAATCCCAGCACTTTGGGAGGCTAAGGTGGATGGATCACCTGAGGTCAGAAGTTGAAGACCAGCCTGACCAACATGGTGAAACCCCATCTCTTCTAAAAATACAAAAATTAGCTGGGCGTGTGTCTGTAATCTCAGCTACTTGGGAGGCTGAAGTTGCAGTGAGATGAGATCACACCACTGCACTCCAGCCTGGGTCTCAGAATAAATAAATAAACGTGACCAAGGGTCAAATTATTAGGTTTATTCAGAAGAGAGCAGGGTCTTTCAAATTTATTAATTAAATGACGAGGTTTCACCATGTTGGCCAGGCTGGTCTTGCATTCCTGACCTCAGGGGATTCACCCACTTCAGCCTCCAAAGTGAGCCACCGCACTCAGCCTCAAATTTAATTATGTGTTTACAAATGAAGATTTACTTCAAAATGAGAGTGGGAAGAGAGATAGATAAAATGAGATTTCTAATTTTAGTTAGATTTCTAATTTTAGTTAGAATAACCTTCATCCAAGAAGGTTATTCTTCTCTATTACACTTCTGAATGGTGCACCTCTACTTAAGCCTCACAACAAGTATCTAAGTACAGTATTTCACACTGCCTGCCTTATTAGTTTCACAGAGCACCCAACAGAAGGAATTTTCCTCTACACATCCCTTAAACCAGCCAACAGTATCCCTACTACTATCCACTCGCTAATGTCGCCTAAGTATCTACCATGCAACAGAAGCCAAGAACTGTAAGACAGGACTAGCCCTGCACCCATGAAGTGGACACATACTGGTAGGCTATTTCCACAACTAACTACAAATTCCGACTTAAAAAAAAAAAAAAATAACGTGTCTATCTAGAAAGCCAGGAGTTTATTAGGTTTGTGGAGAGAAATACCCAAGTGAAATTAATTGTTCTTGCATTTACTGATTCGATTCTTAAAAGCCAAAGAGAGAGATGTACTCCTTCACACTTCGACAGGAGTGACATATGAGTAAATGTCCTGCTCATACTTCTTCCACCCTCCATCTACAAGTTTCTTCACACTTTTTATCTGTTGGCATTTCTACTCATCCCTCAAGATGCCCAGTAATCCTCCAATTCTCAGGGAATATAAATTTCACAGGAAGCGTTGCTGTTATGATGGCGGGGTGGGTAAAGAAACCGAATCCAGAAGGATCTCACGGTTCAGGAAAACCTTAGCGAATTCGGGTGAGCAACCATACCTACTCCCCACTTCCCCGGGTGGAAATGTTTTGGCTCGACCTTAGACCACTCTCTCGGCTTTAATCACTTATTTTCTGTGGTAAATGTGGTAAGTGCTAAAGAGATTAGTCTCTTCCTAAACCACTTTCTTTTCTTAATCCAGCAGTCAAGGTGATCTGGATGAGACTCAAGTCTCCCCAACCTTGCTTCATTTTTGCTTATGTCTTCACAACCCAATTCTCATTTACATTCCCTATTCCTTACCCTACTTTACTTACCTTAATGGCAGTGATGGCAAAGGCTATTTTCCGCCGCCCATCGATGTTGGTGTTGAGTACTCGCAAAATATGCTGGAACTTTTCAGGGATCACTAGAGACTGGTTTAAAAAGTACGGGGTAGAAATTAGACACAGTAAACTATCAAACAGTAAGGTTGTAAGGCAAACGAACTTCATACAAAACGGTTAAGCCTGTCACACAAGTGGCAAAGACACCCGATCCCCACCCCTAAGGTTTTCACATCACACAGCAAACTCCTCAGTCCTGCAGAGTAGGCACATGATGCAACCTTTGGAGAGAGGAGGCAGGTCTCCTGCCCATTCCCAAAAGTGCGTGGCGGAAGCCAGAGTTCCCCATACACGCCCAAGCCTTAGGCAGCTTCCGTGAGCCAGGGCAGTGACCCTTCCTCGGGCCCGCTCTCCGAAACTGGAAATCTTTGGTGTCCCTTTCCAAGGGCGCGATCCAAGGCTTCATACGGAAAGTCTCGGGCCCTCAGGACAGGGCGTTTCCAGAACCCCAACAGCCGGCTTTCCTTGCCCGAGTTGCGATGTCGCTGGATCACGGCACGGATTCCAGGCTTACCATGGCGGCAGCACAAGCGGCGGCGTGTAAGCCTCCTGTGGAAGAGAGAGCGGAAGTGACGCGGTATCATTATATAGCTTTCAGGAGGAAGAGGCGGAGCGATCTAGGAGAAGTGCTTCCGGAAACTGTTTCAGCCTGACCTGGCTGGATTTAGGAGAGTATGGCTTGGGTACCACAACTTCCGGTGCGCCTTTCTTTACAGTTCGTAAACTTCATAGGTATGAGAACAGCGAAGGTTCCGGGCTAGTTTGTGCTTCAGACTTCCACATTTCCGTTTAGAGTTGGGTGAAGTGGTTAGAACTGAAAGGGAACAGCTGGAGTCAAACAATTTAACTCAAATATCTGGGAACGATTTCGCGCTGAGGAAGACCCTTTGGGACTTGTAGCTCCACTCCGGGGAACGGACTTGCCGGCCTGACAGTTGCCGGAAGTGAGGCTGCGGGGAATGGCCGCCGCTGCGACTATGGCGGCTGCCGCCCGCGAACTGGTGTTGCGGACTGGGACGTCAGACATGGAAGAGGAAGAGGGCCCGCTGGTGAGAGCGCGGAACTGTTTCTCCTCCGTAGTCCCGGTGCTCCTAGCTTCAGAAAGACCTGAGCTGGGTTTAGGCACAAGGGTGGGAACTTGGCTGCTACCCGTGATATTACCTGTTTGACTCCCCGTACCCTTCCCTGTGATCAGACCCGACCCTGAGCGGGACCCTGGTGGCTGAAACTCATATTCTGGGGCACAATTTCAACTTCGCTCCACATTTTGGGGTAGAGTCAAGAAGTAATATAGTGTAAAGGTTAAGAACATGGACTCTGGAGCCAGACTGCCTGGTTCTAATTCCATCTCTGCCACTTACACGCTGTGTTCCCTTGGGCAAGTTAACCAGCTTTTCTGTGCCATCATTTCTCACACCTATAAAGTGAGGAAGATAGAACCCACTGTATACATCGTCGTTAGGATCAGATGAATGAGTATGTTTAAGATTGCACCTCGCATGCAGGTAAACACTATGTATTTTGACATTTCTAGAAAGCCTGGGGTTCCCCAGAGGTGTGATAGAACATCCAAGATGGCAGGAGCCTGAGGGTCCTAAATTTAACTGCAAGTTCAGCTCTATCCTCTGCAATTCCTAGCTTTCCTCATTAGGTCATTCCACTGTCTTGTCTTTTACTTTTTTTTTTTTTTTCTTGAGACGGGTCTCCCTGTGTTACCCAGGTTGACCTTGAACTCCTGATCTCTTCAGACAGTCTTCCCGTCTCAGCTTCTAAGTAGTTGGGACTACAAGGAGCCCGCCACCATGCTGGGCTACCTCCACTGTCTCATTGGATCGTCTCCTTGTCTTATTCCTTACCCATCACCACAAAATAGGAGAGTGGGTACAATGTGAGACTCTTAGAATTTTTCAAAGCAGTACCTGTGGCTCCCAGTAAAAGCACCTCCTTCTCACTTGAAGGACTGGGGATATCCAATTATATTTTTTCTTTCTGTCTTTCCCCGTATCCTACTCCCATTAACTTATTCCTTTTCAGGCGGGTGGTGCTGGGCTCCAGGAATCACTGCAACTTGGGGAGTTGGATATCACTTCTGATGAGTTCATCCTGGATGAAGTGGATGGTAAGTGATGGCATGGAGTGGGTGCAGTACCTGTAATCTGAGAGGCATGGGAGCTGGAAGGAATAAGGTAGGGATTGGTGTGCAGATACTCAATGTGGGGAGAGGGAGCTGTGGAGCTGAACCCTTATGATAAACTTCTATTTCCAGTTCACATTCAGGCAAATCTGGAGGATGAGTTAGTAAAGGAAGCTCTTAAAACGGTGAGGATTTCCCCTATACTAATCTGCCCTTCTATCTACTCTCCCCCAAAAGGAAAAGCAACAGTCTCTTGCTTTTGTTGTATCAGCCTGGTATCTGACCCTTTGGTCCTTCACTGATTCTGTTACAGTGTCCCTTTACGGAGACTTTTTTCTGACCTGTCATCTTTATGTCCTCCCAGGGTGTAGATCTCCGTCACTATTCAAAACAAGTTGAACTGGAGCTACAGCAGATTGAACAGAAATCCATTCGGGATTGTATCCTCCAGCAGAGGGATGGGGCGGTGCTATTGATGTGGGGATTTTGTGGTGTGTAGTACAGATATCCCAGCTGGGGTCAACATCTCTAAGGTTTCTGTCACTTCAGAGAGCAATTGGAGAGGTACTATAAATCTGAGGATCTCCTATTTTCACCATGAGGCCCCTTGACTTTTTGTGGGTCAGATATTCAAGAGAGTGAGAATATAGCATCTCTGCACAACCAGATCACAGCCTGTGATGCTGTCCTGGAGGTTAGTAATCCTGAACTGTGACTCCTAATAGCTGCTCTGAACCAGATCATGGACTCTGGTGCCATTTTTAGGTCATCAGCCTTAAGATGGGGACAAGTTAGGGTCATTTTCAAGATGACTTCAGGAGCCTTTTTTGTTATTGCTGCCATATTTAATGTTATTTCCTGGTAATCTGGGGTATCTCATCCTCTGCTACCTTCATGGACTGATGAATACTGAGGACTTCACAGAGAGGCTTTGGTGGCCCACTTATCCCCTACAAACCCTATAGCACTCCAGCAACATCTTCTACCTTCCCTACAGCGAATGGAGCAGATGTTGGGAGCTTTTCAGAGTGACCTCAGCTCCATCAGCTCTGAGATCCGGACACTGCAGGAACAGTCAGGAGCCATGAACATTCGACTTCGAAATCGCCAGGCAGTTCGGGGGAAACTTGGGGAGCTTGTTGATGGTCTGGTCGTGCCTTCTGCTCTGGTCACGTGAGTTACCGGTTTGAAGGGTCATAATGTCCATAGCAGGTGAATGGGCTGGGGTGACCTACCCTATTTACCATATGGGTCTACTGGCTCCAGATTAAGTGCTTTTTAGAAATTAGTAGCCAGGTTAACCACCATTTCTTTAGGCATGCATTAGGCATCAAAGATTAAGAATGATGTAAGATCAGGTGTATAGTGGGAAGGTCCAGGAATAGAAAACTTTGTACATGTGTCCTGACTATATGGTACAATGCAGGGTGGTACAGATGATAGGGGCTGGAGGTAAGGAGTGTGGTCTGGGTCTGGTTTAGGGATGTCTGGGTTTCCCTTGTAACTTATCCCACCCCTCCCTGCTACCCAGGGCAATTCTGGAGGCTCCAGTGACAGAGCCCAGGTTCTTGGAGCAGCTACAGGAGCTGGATGCCAAGGCAGCTGCAGTCAGAGAGCAGGAAGCTAGAGGCACAGCAGCCTGCGCGGATGTCAGAGGCGTGCTCGATCGGCTCCGGGTCAAGGTGGGAAGTAGGGATGGATACCCTGGAGGCTACTAGAAGCAGCCCTCCCAAGATCTTCACTATGGATTTCCTTGGCAGAGCTCACTGTAGCCTGTCTCCAAGAACTTCACCCTGCCTTTTCTAGGCAGCCCAATTCTTGCCTCTCTGGGTTTCCCTGAAAATCTTGAGAAATACCAAAGAGATATTCACCACTTTTCAACCTGTGTTTACCATTTGTTGCTTCCCCCAGTTCCTCTCATACAGCAAAAAGGTTGCAGCTTCATGCCCTGTGCTTGGTTCCCCACATCTAGGCAGTGATGAAGATCCGTGAGTTTATCCTCCAGAAGATTTATTCCTTCAGGAAACCAATGACCAACTATCAGATCCCCCAGACGGCCCTGCTGAAGTACAGGTCACAACCCCAAGGAAGTGCACGGGATGGCCTTTGAGCTTTTGAGCAGCCTAGTGTGGGCATCTGGTGTCCTGGGAGACAGGTAGACTGACATGTTCCTGACCTCCTAGGTTCTTCTATCAGTTTCTGCTGGGCAATGAACGAGCAACAGCAAAGGAAATCAGGGATGAATACGTGGAGACGCTGAGCAAGATCTACCTGTCTTACTACCGCTCTTACCTGGGGCGGCTTATGAAGGTGCAGGTAAGGTCAGGAGGGAGAGGCATTCCTGGGCACGTGGACTGGGAGGAGGGGACATCCCTGGGCAAGGAATATTTTATTGTGTTGTTGGAAGAGACGGTTATCAGTTCTCTTTTCTGTTTTCTTAGTATGAGGAAGTTGCTGAGAAAGATGATCTAATGGGCGTGGAAGATACAGCGAAGAAAGATATCCTAGTCCTGGGGAACCCTCATGCCAGGTCTTGAGAGTGGGAGGACTTTCGGCTGCAGCCACCAAGGCACTGCTCCTTACCTTTTCCTATGGTACTGAAATCTTTTAGAATGTGATGAAAGCTATAGCCTCCCTCCCAAGAAAGATGCACAGATCATTTTGACACATAGTTTTGCATATGATTGCAGGAGGTGGGGAGACACCCTGAAGTCCATTCACAGATGTCATCACGTGGGGCCCTAGTACTGGGAAAGAGGGCTGACTAGGCCATGTCTCGCTGTCTGGGGTCCCCGCAGATAGTGAGTCTTTGGGCCCAGTTATGGTCTCATTGTTTTCCCTGACTCTGACCCATCTTACGATTCTTCTCAAAGCCATCACTCCGCAGCAGGAACACCATTTTCACACTAGGAACCCGCGGCTCTGTCATCTCCCCCACTGAACTTGAGGCCCCCATCCTGGTGCCTCACACAGCCCAGCGCGGAGAGCAGAGGGTATGAGGAGGAACAAGCTTCAGTCATGAAAGAGACTCTGAGCATGGGGGAAGGAAAGGCCAGACCTCAGGGCAGAGCTTCCCAACCTGCAGGCCCTGTCTCAATCCCCTTAGACTTGGGAGTGGCCCTCTCCAATCACTCCGGCCTGCTCTGGTGTGAAAAGAGCTGGGAACCATTCACTTAAGGGCATGCAGAGGGGAGAGACTGGATGAGGGGAATGGCGGTCAGAGGCAGGTGTTGAGGTGGATGCAGGAGTAGCAACAGCAGGTGGGTGTAGGCCCTTTTTGTACCCCTATGTTCCCCTACCTTTTCAGTGCCCATTCAGCTTGCTCTTTGACAGCCTGGACCTAGATGGATGCCAAGGGTCTGCCCAGCTCTTATTACCCAGGTTTACTGATTTTGCAGCCATATCCATGGGAAGTCAGTGTTGGGGTCCATCCCTTCTGTGTTTCTTCTTTACTTCTCCTCTCCCAGTATCCATTTGAGGCCCTCTTCCGCAGCCAGCACTACGCCCTCCTAGACAATTCCTGCCGCGAATACCTTTTCATCTGTGAATTTTTTGTTGTGTCTGGCCCGGCTGCACACGACCTGTTCCATGCTGTCATGGGCCGTACACTCAGCATGACCCTGGTAAGATTCCTATTTCCTGTACTATTCAACACGTTTGTCCCTAGTCTTCATCAGCAGCATAGTGGGGTCATGACTCTGGTAGAACTGAAATCAGGATCACCTCATTCTAAAATGTCTAAGCCTTGGCTGGGCACGGTAGCACACACCCATAATCCCAGCATTTTGGGAGTCTGAGGCAGTAGGATTGCCTGAGCTCAGGAGTTTGAGACCAGCCTGGCCTGTCTATAAAAAATAAAAAATTAGCTGGCTGTGTGTTGATGTATGCCTGTGGTCCTAGCTACTTGAGATGCTGAGGTGGAAAGATTGCTTGAGCCCAGGAGGTCAAGGCTGCAGTGAGCCATGCACTCCAGAGTGAGACCTGTCTCTAAAGAAAAAACAAAAAAAAAAAGAAAATAAAAGCTGGGCGCAGTGGCTCATGCCTGTAATCCCAGCACTTTGGGAGGCTGAGGCGGGAGGATCTGTGAGTTCGAGACCAGCCTGACGGACATGGTGAAACCCCATCTCCACTAAAAATACAAAAATTAGTCAGGCGTGTGCAGCCTGTAATCCTAGCTACTCAGGAGGCCGAGGCAGGAGAATTGCTTGAACCTAGGAGGAGGAGGTTGCAGTGAGCCAAGACTGCGCCACTGCACTCCAGCCTGGGTGACAGAGCGAGACTCTGTCTCAAAAAAAAAATGTCTAAGCCTTGTTACTTAGACTTGTCACAGTGTTACTTCCCATGAAATCCTCAGAGTGTAGGGTCCCTGAGACTCCCCCTACTGCTGCCCCACAATCAGGCAATAGCACGTGAAAACTGAGGGTCCTCCAAACCCCTGACCCAAGCTCAGCCTGGAACTCTGCTGTGATAGGCTTGTGATCATAGATCCTGCTGTGACCAGGTGCAGTGGTTTACACCTGTAATCCCAGGACTTTGGGAGACCAAGGCAGGAAGATTGCTTGAGGCCAGGAGTTCAAGACCAGCCTGGGCAACATGGCAAGACCTTGTCTTGACAAAAAATTTAAAAATAAGCCAGGCATGGTGGTACACACCCATGGTCCCAGCTACTTGGCAGGCTGAGGTGGGAACATGACTTGAGCCCAGATGTTTGAGGCTGCAGTGAACTGTGATTGTACCATTGCAATCTAGCCTAGGTGACAAAGCAAGAACCTGTCTCTAAAGTCAAAAGCGCCGGGCGCAGTGGCTTACACCTGTAATCCCAGCACTTTAGGAGGCTGAGGTGGGCGAATCACCTGAGGTCAGGAGTTCGAGACCAGCTTGGCCAACATGGTGAAACCCCTTCTTTACTAAAAATACAAAAATTAGTCGGGCGTGGTGGCAGGCGCCTGTAATTCCAGCTACTCAGGAGGCTACGGCAGGAGAATCGCTTGAACCTGGGAGGCAGGCGGAGGTTGCAGTGAGCCGCGATTGCGCCACTGCATTCCAGCTTGGGTGATGAGGGCAACAAGAGCGAAACTCCATCTCAAAACAACAACAACAAAAAAAGCCCAAAACATAGATCCTGGTGGGCAAGGCAGTAGAACCACCTGTGTGGCAGTGGACAGGAAGGCAGGGAGCAGTTGCATTTTACATCTCTCCCTTCTGTCCTATCCAGTGCATCATCCCCAAAGAAACACATGTGTTTGTTCATAGTCATTGAGGAAAACAAACTGACATTCTCTTTTAATCCTCTGCTTGTTCCCAAATCACACAGAAACACCTGGAGTCCTATCTAGCTGACTGCTACGATGCCATTGCTGTTTTTCTTTGTATCCACATTGTTCTCCGGTTCCGTAATATTGCAGCAAAGAGGGATGTTCCTGCTCTGGACAGGTCACTGAATTCTGGTCCTTGATGCCCAACAGGCCACGAACTCTCTTGGTCTTGCATGACTCTGCCCTAACCTTAGACTTCTACTGACCTGGTATCATCAACCTTTATTCCCATTGATTTGCTTCAGAGGCAGTACTGCTGCTTTTTGACTCACCTTTCTCCAACCACTGCCCCCCCATCCCCACAACTAACTGTTGACCATTAAACTGAATGGTGCCCCACTCCTTCCCATCCCTCTCCAACATTCCTTGCCGGCTGACCTCAGATTCTGATTAAGCCCACAGGTACTGGGAACAGGTGCTTGCCTTGCTATGGCCACGGTTTGAGCTGATCCTGGAGATGAATGTCCAGAGCGTCCGAAGCACTGACCCCCAGCGCCTAGGGGGGTTGGATACTCGGCCCCACTATGTGAGGGAGGGCAAGGGTAACAAAGGGTTCTTGAAAGGCAGGGCTCTAAGCATCATTGTGGGGGTTGGCCAAGGTCACAGTTGTGTCATGGGCCACGCTATGAGCAGGCATTCTGGGAGGGTGGTAAAACTCATGGTGAGTGGTGCACTGTGGGTAGGAGGGACTGGAGGTAGAGTCACATCACATGGCGGCGGGTTGACCAAGGGAGTTGGGAGGTGGTGTTGGTTGGGCCAGGAGGTGGGTGTGATTTTCCTTCCCACTCTGTCCTAGATCACACGCCGCTATGCAGAGTTCTCCTCCGCTCTTGTCAGCATCAACCAGACAATTCCCAATGAACGGACCATGCAATTGCTGGGACAGCTGCAGGTAAGGGTCAGACAGGAGAGACTTACCAGCAGCAGGGCTACTGCCAGTGGGTAGAGGCTGAGGAGGAGCCAGAGGGGGTCCTGATGGCCTTGCTTTCTGGTGTCACCTCTTCATCTCTGCCTTTTCAGGTGGAGGTGGAGAATTTTGTCCTTCGAGTGGCAGCCGAGTTCTCCTCAAGGAAGGAGCAGCTTGTGTTTCTGATCAACAACTATGACATGATGCTGGGTGTGCTGATGGTAATAGGTGCTCCTTCTCCTTGTCTTCCTACCCAGAAAATTTGGTTTCCCCCACTGCTCTGTTAGGTCTGTGAGGACAGAGATGATGCCTGTCTTGTTCAGCGTTTTACTCTTGGAGTCTGGCACAGTGTCCAGCTTAGTACAATAAGTGTGGAATGAAGGGGACATCCTGAAGTGAAGGACTGCTTTCCCCAAACTTGGCATTTCCTTTTGTCTTCCTTTAGGAGCGGGCTGCAGATGACAGCAAAGAGGTTGAGAGCTTCCAGCAGCTGCTCAATGCTCGGACACAGGTAGGGGTGTGGGGAAAAGGGAAGGGACAGCTTTGTGTGCTGTTTTCAGCTCCTGTGTGTTTGTGTGTATGTGTGTGTGTGTGTAGGGTGTGGCATAATGGACCTCAGGTACACGGAATTACTGTAACTCTTGATCCATAACATCCTGTCATTATTGGTCTACTTTATTTTATTTTGTCTTTGGTTTTGCTTTTTTTTTTTTTTTTTCTTTTTTGAGGCAGTGTCTCACTCTGTCACCCAGGCTGGAGTGCAGTGGCATGAACATGGCTCACTGCAGCCTCGACAGCCTGGGCTTAAGCGATCCTCCCACCTTAGCCCCTGGGTAGCTGGGACCACAGGCATGAGCCACCATGCCTAGCTAATTTTCTATTTTTAGAATGAATTTTATTTTTTTCTTTATCCATCCCCTCAAGCACTTATCCTTTGTGTTATAAACAATCCAGTTACACTCTGAGTTATTTTAAAATGTACAATTAAGTTATAATTGACTATAGTCACCCTGTTGTGCTGTCAAATAGTAGGTCTTATTCATTCTTCCTATTTTTGTTTGTACCCATTAATCATCCCCACCTCCTCCCCAGCCTTCCACTAGCCTTCCCAGCCTCTGGTAGCCATCCTTCTACTCTCTTCGTACATGAGTACATGAGTTCAATTGTTTTGATTTTTAGATCCCACAAATAAGTGAGAACACATGACATTTGTCTTTCTGTGCCTGGCTTACTTCAATTAATATAATGATCTCCAATTCTATGCGTATTGTTGCAAATAATTGAGTCTCATTCTTTATTATGGCTGAATAGTGCTCCATTGTGTACATGTCCCACATTTTCTTTACCCATTCATCTGCTGATGGACACTTAGGTTGCTTTCAAATCTTAGCTATTGTGAACAATACTGCAACAAACATGGGGTGCAGATACCTCGTCAATGTATTGATTTCCTTTCTTTTGGGTATACACCCAGCAGTGGGATTGCTGGATCATATGGTAGCTCTACTTTTAGTTTTCTGAGCAACCTTCAAACTGTTCTCCAAAGTGTTTGTACTAATTTACATTCCCACCAACAGTGTATAAGGGTTCCCTTTTCTCCACATCCTTGCCGGCATTGTTATTGCCTGTCTTTCGGATAAAAGCCATTCTGACTAGAGTGAGATGAGATCTCACTGTAATTTTAATTTGCATTTCTCTGATGATAGTGATGGTGAGCCCCTTTTCATATATGCCTGTTTGCCATTTGTTTTCTTTTGAAAAATGTCTATTCAAATCTTTTGCCCATTTTTTAATAGGATTATTAGACTTTGTTATATAGTGTTGTTTGAGCCCCTTATATATGCTGGTTATGAATCCCTTGGCAGATGGGTAGTTTGCAAATATTCGTTGTCTCTTCACTTTGTTGTTTCTTTCACTGTGTGTGCAGAAGCTTTTTTTTTTTTTTTTTTGGAGACGGAGTTTAGTTCTTGTTGCCTAGGCTGGAGTGCGATGGTGCGATCTTGGCTCACCGCAACCTCCGCCTCCTAGGTTCAAGCAATTTTCCTGCCTCAGCGTCCCGAGTAGCTGGGATTACAGGCATGCGCCACCATGCCTGGCTAATTTTGTATTTTTAGTAGGGATGGGGTTTCACCATGTTGGTCAGGCTGGTCTCAAACTCCTGACCTCAGGTGATCCGCCCACCTCTATCTCCCGAAGTGCTGGGATTACAGGTGTGAGCCACTGTGCCCAGCTGTGCAGAAGCTTTTTAATTTGATGTGATCCCATTTGGCCATTTTTGCTTTGGTTGCCTGTGCTTGTGGGGTATGGCTCAAGAAATTTTTGCCCAGACTAATGTCTTGGAGATTTTCCCCAGTGTTTTCTTGTAGTAGTTTCATAGTTTGGTCTTAGATTTAAGTTTTTAATCCATTTGAATTGGTTTTCATATGTGGCGAGAGATAGGGGTATAGTTTTATTCTTCTGTGTAATGGATAGTCAGTTTTCCCAGCACCATTTATTGAAGAGACTATCTCTTTTCTTTTTTTTTTTCCTCAGACAGAGTCTTGCTCTGTCACCTAGGCTGGAGTGCAGTGGCGCAGTATTGGCTTACTGCAACCTCCGCCTCCTTGGTTCAAGTGGTTCTCCTGCCTTGGCCTCCTGAATAGTTGGGATTACAGATGCCTGCCACCACGCCGGGCTAGTTTTTGTATTTTTAGTAGAGGTGGGGTTTCACCATGTTGGCCAGGCTTGTCTTGAAATCCCGACTTCAAGTGATCCTCCCACCTTGGCCTTCCAAGTGCTGGGATTACAGGCATGAGCCACCGTGCCTGACCAAGAGACTATCTTTTCCCCAGTGTATGTTCTTGGCACTTTTATCAAAAATGAATTTACTGTAGGTGTGTGTGGGCTAATTTTTTAATTTTGTAAAGACAGTGTCATGCCATGTTGCCTGGACTGTTCTTGAATTACTGCCCTCAAGTGAAAAATCTAATGATTCTTTTGTTTTTTTTGTTTGTGTGTTTGTTTTTTTAAAGATGGAGTCTCTCTCTGTCTCCCACACTGGAGTGCAGCGATACGATCTCGGTTCACTGCAACCTCTGCCTCCCAGGTTAAGTGATTCTCCTGCCTCAGCCTCTGAGTAGCTGGGACTACAGGTGCGTGCCACCATGCCCAGCTAATTTTTGTATTTTTAGTAGAGATGGGGTTTCACCATGTTGGCCAGGCTGGTCGTGAACTCCTCACCTCAGGTGATTCACCCACCTTAGCCTCCCAAAGTGCTGGGATTACAGGCATGAGCCCCTGCACCCGGCCCAGATTCTGTTTTTAATGACACTGAAAAACGGAATGAATTTTTGTTTTGGCATATATATAGCTCTACTTTTAAAAGCAAGAACACACACACAAAAGGGGGAAAAAAGCAGGAGTACAATAAATGCAACGTTTAGATCAACGAGTACCTGTGCATGAGAGGCACAGGGATGGTTTCAGGAGGATTTCATAGTTTGATGGTGGCTTTTGCCAAGCTGCTACTTCTTGGATTGTGTGGTGTGTTCATGGGTGTTTATATCATTAAAAAACAAAACAGCCACTGCACTGGGTTGTTTTATTTTTTAGTGATATAAACACTGATGAGACAAGAAAAGAAAACAGCAAGGCAAAAAAAAAAAAAAAAAAAGCCAGATATGGTGGTGCGCACCTGTAATTCTAGCTATGTGGGAGACAAAGGCGAGAGGACCACTTGAAATCCAGGAGTTTGAGGTTACAGCAAGCTATGATCATGCCATTGTAGTCTATCCTTGGCAACAGAGCAAGACCCTGTCTCAAACAGCAAAACAAAAATCCCCAGAATCACAGGATTTTTTTCATGCATAATTTTTCTAATATTGTCATGTTACTGCATATGGCTATAGCTCATTCTTTTTCACTGCCTATATAACTTGTGTGATTAAACATATTCTATAAATGGATTGTTTCCAGTTTCTTGCTTCTGTGAGCATTGTTTTATGAATAACCATGTCTTTTAGCACACATAGATACTGATTATCTTCATCAGAAGTTTCTCTTGGGTATAAACCTAGGACAGTAGTCTTGCTGTTTATAAGATATGCAGTATTAGTCTTTATAAGACAATGATAAATTGTTTTCCTAAGTAGTTCCTTCTCACCAGCAATATGTAAGAATTCCCTCTGAGCCACATTGTCTCCAACATGTGGTATTATCAGATCTTTGCCATTTTTTTTTTTTTTTTTTTTAGAGACCAGAGATGCTGCTAAAGATGCTTGGGATCAGAAATGTTTCAGATTTTGAGTTTTTTTGGATTTTGGATTACTTTCATTATTTTTACTGGTTAGCATCTGTAGTCTGAAAAATCTGAAATCTGAGATGCTCCAAAGAGCAATCTTTGAGCATCATGTTGATCCTCAAAAACTTCCGAATTTTAGAGCATTTTGGATTTTAGATTATTGGATTAGGGATACTCAACCTGCATTTCAGTGGGTCTTTATTTGTAATTCCCTGATTACTAATAACATTGAGTATCATTTCAAATGTTTAGTAACTATATGTAGGGGTTCAGTCAGGCTGGTGGGAAAAATGTTAGTTATGATAGCCACAAACCCTCTTCAAAGGCTTGAGAGTTTGCATAACTTCGGTAATAGATATGGTTGAAGGCGACCTGATCTTTACCTTTAGTTAAATAAATTAGAGTAATAACAAAGGAACGTGGGGAAGTTATCTAGATAGCTTGTTTACTCATGTGGTCTTAAGACTAACCTTTCATGTACCGCCGGTGCTTAACTGCTTTCTACTCAGGAAGTCCACAGTGTCAGTTACCTTGTAGTGGTGTTGACTTAAGTCTTTGTCAATTAATCTTTACTGAATAAATGCCAGTCTCACTAGCTGGTCAGGGCCGCCATCGCAGCTGTTTACAGTACTCTACAGGGAGTCTATAAGCAGCCTGGACACACTCAGCTGGACTGGCAAAGCAGAATATCTGTGTCAGTGTACTTCATTCATCTGTCGTCGGGTCAGGGGTCTGCAAGGGACAGACTCCTCGCAGCTGGTGCCCTGTGTGAGGAGCATCACCACAACTATACCATTTTTTTTTTTTTTTTTTCTGTAGAATGGCTGTCATAGCATTTGACCTTTTAAAAATCGGGTTGTGGCTGGGCATGGTGGCTCACACCTGTAATCCCAGCACTTTGGGAGGCTGAGGCGGATGGATCAGTTGAGGCCAGTAATTCAAGACCAGCCTGGCCAACATGGCAGAACCCTGTCTCTACTAGATGTACAAAAATTAACCAGGCATGGTGGCACATGCCTGTAGTCCCAGCTCCTCAAGGGCGGTGAACCTGGGAGGTAAAGGTTGCAGTGAGTCAAGATTATGCCACTGTACTCCAGCCTCAGTTACAGAGCATGACTCTCTCAAAAAATAAAGAAAAAAATAAGTCTGCTGGTATTTTTTGATTTATAAGAGTTCTTTGTATCATGTACATACTAATCTTGTTGATTATATATAGGTTATAGATTATCTTTTAGTATGTATCTTTTTACCTTTTTTTTTTTTTGGTGAGATGAGGGTCTTTCTGTGTTGCCCAGTCACTTGGGCTCAACAGATCCTTGCACCTCTTTTTTTTTTAGACAGAGTTTCACTCTTGTTGCCCAGGCTGGAGTGCAATGGCATGATCTCGGCTCACTGCAACCTCCGCCTCCCAGCTTCAAGCAGTTATCCTGTCTCAGCCTCCTGAGTAGCTGGGATTACAGGTGCGTGCTACCATGCCCGGCTAATTTTTGTATATTTAGTAGAGATGGGGTTTTGCCATGTTGGCCAGGCCGGTCTTGAATTCCTGACCTCAGGTGATCCATCCACTTCAGCCTCCCAAAGTGCTGGGATTACAGGCATGAGCCACCGCGTCCAACCTTTGTTTTTTTAATGTTGCTTTTTGATGAAAGAAATTTAAAATTTTAGGCCGGGCGCGGTGGCTCAAGCCTGTAATCCCAGCACTTTGGGAGGCCGAGACGGGCGGATCACGAGGTCAGGAGATCGAGACCATCCTGGCTAACACGGTGAAACCCCGTCTCTACTAAAGAAGTACAAAAAACTAGCCGGGCGAGGTGGCGGCACCTGTAGTCCCAGCTACTCGGGAGGCTGAGGCAGGAGAATGGCGTGAACCCGGGAGGCAGAGTTTGCAGTGAGCTGAGATCTGGCCACTGCACTCCAGCCTGGGTGACAGAGCGAGACTCCGTCTCAAAAAAAAAAAAAAAAAGAAATTTAAAATTTTAATGTGATTGAATTTATCTGTCCTTCATTTTTATGTCTTTGTTTTTAGTAACAGTCTCGCTCTGTCACCCAAGCTGGAATGCAGTAGTGTGATCATGTCTCACTGTAGCCTCAACCTGCTGGGCTCAGGCAACCCTCCTGCCTCAGCCTCCCAAGTAACTGGGTCTACAGGTATGTGCCACATGCCCAGCTAATTTTTGTTGTTGTTGTTGTTGTTTTGTAGAGACAGAGTCTCACTATGTTGCCCAGACTGGTCTCAAACTCCTGGCCTCAAATGATCTTCCCGCATCAGCCTCCCAAAGTGCTGGGCTTACAGCCACTATCCACGTCACCTGTGGCTCATGCCTGTAATCTCAGCACTTTGGGAGGCCGAGTGGGGGTGGATTACAAGGTCAAGGGATCGAGACCAGCCTGGCCAACATGGTGAAACCCTGTCTCAAGTAAAAACAAAAAAATTAGTTGGGCGTGGTGGTGCGCACCTGTAGTCCCAGCTACTCATGAGGCTGAGGCAGGAGAATCACTTGAACCAGGGAGGTGGAGGTTGCAGTGAGCCAAGATTGTGCCACTGCACTCCAGACTGGTGACAGAGTGAGACTCCGTCTCAAAAAAAAAAAGAAATTCCTTATTACTCCAAGGCCAGAAAAATATTATACTATATTTTCTCCTTAATATTGTAGAATTTTGACTGGGTGCAGTGGCTGAAGACTGTAATCCCAGCACTTTGGGAGGCCAAGGCAGGAAGATTGCTTGAACCCAGGAGCTTGAGACCAGCCTAGACAGTATAGTGAGACCTCATCTCTACAAAAAAATTAAAAAAAAAAAAAAATAGGCAAGCATAGTGGCACACACCTGTAGTCTGTGCTACTTGAGCCTGGGAGGTCGAGGCTGCAGTGAGCCCTGTTTGCGCTGCTGCACTCCGGCCTGGGCAACAGAGTGAGACCTTGTCTCAAAAATAATAATAATAAAATTAGAGAATAAGCAAATACATATATAGAATTTTTGTTGTTACTTTTAAGTCTGAAATTTACTTGGAATTAATTTTTGTGTATGATGTGAGGTAGGGATCTTTCATTTTTTTTGTGGATAGTTGGCCCAGAACCATTTATAGAAAATCTTTTCTTTTTCTTTCTTTTTTTTTTTTTTTTTTTTTTGAGACAGAGTCTCACTCTGTCACCCAGGCCGGAGTGCAGGGCCACAATCTCAGCTCACTGAAACCTCTGTCTCCTGGGTTCAAGTGATTCTCCTGCCTCAGCCTCCTGAGTAGCTAGGATTACAGGCATGTGCCACCACGCCCAGCTAATTTTTATATTTTTAGTAGAGATGGGATTTCACCATGTTGGCCAGGCTGGTCTCGAAAAGTTTTCACATTTTAAAAAGTCTTTAATGATTTTGATTAGAATTACATTGTTTATAGATTAATTTGGAAGAATTGGTACTTTATGATATTGAAATCTCCTATCCATGATCATGGGCTCCCTATCTTTTTTTTTTTTTTTTTTTTTTTTTTTGAGACAGGTTGTAGTGCAGTGGCACAATCATAGCTCACTGCAGCCTTGAACTCCTGGGCTCAAGCGCTCCTCCTGTCTCAGCCTACTGAGTAGTTAGGACTAGAGGCACACAGCACCACACTTGCCTTTTTTAAAAAAAATTTTAAATTTTTAAATTTTTTAAAAATGTTCTGTGAGAATGCAAACTTTAAAAATTTAATTTTTTATAGTGTCTCACTATGCTGGGATTACAGACGTGAGCCACTCCACCTGGCCTCCTTCTCCAATTTTTAAGATAGTCTTTTAATGTCTTTTGATAACCTTTTAAAATTTTCAGCACAAAGACACTGTAAGTCGTTTGCCATATTTTTAGTTGGGCATAATATGTATGTTTAGTCCTACTAGGAATAAATATTTTCTAATCCTTTGTCTTTTATGTCTTATGTTTTTGATTTCTTATTCTACTGGCTAACACTCCCAGAATGATGTTTAGAACCTGAATAGAAAGGCGATAGTGAGAACCCTTTTCCTATTCCTGATTTTGAAAGAATTGTTGCCAGCGCTGTGGCTCATGCCTGTAATCCCAGCACTTTGGGAGGCTGAGATGGGAGAATCTCTTGAGCCCAGGAGTTTGAGGGGATCAGCCTGGGCAACATAGTGAGACCCCATTTCTTTTTTTTTTTTGAGACAGAGTCTCGCTCTGTTGCCCAGGCTGGAGTGGTGCAGTGGCACGATCTCTGCTCACTGCAAGCTCCGCCTCCCAGGTTCACGCCATTTTCCTGCCTCAGCCTCCTGAGTAGCTGGGACTACAGGTGCCCACCACCATGCCTTGCTAATTTTTTGTATTTTTAGTAGAGACAGGGTTTCACCGTGTTAGCCAGTATGGTCTCAATCTCCTGACCACGTGATCCACCTGCCTCTGCCTCCCAAAGTGCTGGGATTACAGGTGTGAGCCACCATGCCTGGCCGAGATCCCATTTCTTAAAAAAAAAAAAAGAAAAATAGCCAGGCGTAGTGGCATGCACCTGTAGTTCTAGCTGCTTGGGAGGCTGAGGCGGGATAATTGCAGATTAAGGCACCCACAAAGATGCACTTAAACCAGTTGTTTCTGCTGAGAGCAGCTGGGATTTGTCATTAGATTTGCCAGGTATAGAGAGAGACTGGCCAGCTGCCATCAATGCTTTTAGTCCTTTTTTGGTCAGCTGCTGCTTGATACTATGTAGGAAAGATTGTTAAAGCCCAGTGCACTGTTTCCCTCTGGTCACTCCTCTGCTATCAATGTGTTGTCTTTTGCGTAATAGAAAGCTTAAAGTTCATCTAAGTCGAGACCAGTACTCCTATAGGAATATAATGCATGCCACAAATGTGAGCCACTTAAATAATTTTAAATTTTCTAGAAGCTACATTAAAAAGTAAGGAGAAACAAATGTGAGCCACTTAAATAATTTAACTTTTCTAGAAGCTACATTAGAAAGGAGAAACAGATGAAATAATTTTTTAAAACACTACATCCAAAATATTATTATTCCAACATATAATCAATAAAAAATAGTACTGAGGCCAGCACAGGCCAAGGCAGGGAGGATCGCTTGAGCCCAGGAGTTTGAGACCAACCTGGACAACATGGTGAAACCCCATCTCTACAAAAAATACAAAAAAAATTAGTGGGGCGTGTTGGCACATGCCTGTTAGTCCCAGCTACTCAGGAGGCTGAGGTGGGATAATCACTGAACCAGGAAAGTCGAGGTTGTAGTGAGCTGTGATTGTGCCACTGCACTCCAGCCTGGGTGACAGAGCAAGACCCTGTTTCAAAAAAAAAAAAAAAAGATATACTTAAAATTTATTCCCATATGAAGTCTTCAAAATCAGGTGTATATATCATGCTTACAACACATAATTTATGGCTACTGCATAGCAGGGGTCATCACTGTTAGTTCAACTTTTCTTTGGCAGTCCACTCCCTGTGCCCCACACTACACTGCTGCACTGTTGTTGTATATGTGTGTGTGAGATTGCATTTAGACAACTGTAATAGGTTGAATTTGGTTATTTAATCTGTCCAAAATCACATCACAATGATGCCTTGATTATAGAAAGATCCTTCCTTGCAGCATATCTCCCTAGTCTCATAATAGTTATCTGACACCCTCAGTGTATATAAGTGAATATTTTGAGGGAAGAATAGAAAAGATACAATTATATATATATATATGTGTGTGTCTATATATATATATATATATATATATATATATATTTTTTTTTTTTTTTTTTTTTTTTTTTTTTGAGACAAGTTGCTGCTCTGTCACCCAGGCTGGAGTGCAGTGACATGATCTCGGCTCACTGCAACCTCTGCCTCCCGGTTCAAGTGATTCTCCTGCCTCAGCCTCCCTAAGTAGCTGGGATTACAGTCATGCATCACCACACCTGGCTAATTTTTGTATTAATAATTTATTTTTAAATGGAATAATAATTTCACTTTCTTCTTACCAGATCTTATTGTCTGGGTTGTTTGTTTTTATGGGTTTTTTTTGTTTGAATCTCCCTTTTACATTAAACAAAAATTAACGTTTTATTATGGGAAATTTTTTTTTTTTTTTTTTTGAGACAGAGTCTCGCTCTGTCGCCCAGGCTGTCTCAGCTCACTGCCAGCTCCGCCTCCCGGGCTTACGCCATTCTCCTGCCTCAGCCTCCCGAGTAGCTGGGACTACAGGTGCCCGCCACCTCGCCCGGCTAGTTTTTTGTATTTTTTTTTAGTAGAAACGGGGTTTCGCTGTGTTAGCCAGGATGGTCTCGATCTCCTGACCTTGTGATCCACCCGTCTCGGCCTCCCAAAGTGCTGGGATTACAGGCTTGAGCCACCACGCCTGGCTGTGGGAAATTTCCGTATGCTATTAGAAAAGCATAGTGAACCCCCCGGCACCCTCAGTGATATTCTGTGTATAACAATTCATGGACAGTTTTGTTTCATCTACACCAACACCTATTGATTATCCTCCTTCTGTGTCCCCCAGTTACTTTGGATTAAATCTTATACATTATTATCACTTCATCTGTATCAGAATGTTTTTCTTTTTTATTAAGAAAATTATTTTTGAGATAGGGCCTTGCTGTAGTGCCCAGGCTGGAGTGCAGTGGCATGATATAGCTCCCTGTAGCCTCGAACTCCTGGGCTTAAGTGATCCTCCCACCTCAGCCTCCTAAGTAACTGGGACTACAGGTGTGTGCCACCACACCTGGTTACAGAATGGTTTTAAAAACTACATTATCACACTTAAAAAAAATTATTTAAAATAACTACTATTCAGATTTCCCCAGTTATTTCATAAATGATTTTTTTTTTTTTTTTTGAGACAGAGTTGCACTCTTGTTGCCCCCAGGTTGGAGTGCAGTGGCCCGATCTCAGCACACTGCAACATCTGCCTCCCGGGTTCAAGCAATTCTTCTGTCTCAGTCTCCCAAGTAGCTGGGATTATAGGCACCCATCACCACGCCCTTTTTTGTATTTTTAGTAGAGACAGGATTTCACCATGTTGGCCAGGCTGGTCTCAAACTCCTAACCTCAGGTGATCTACTCGCCTCAGCCTCCCAAAATGCTGGGATTACAGGCATGAACCACTGCGCCCAGCCTTCATAAATGATTTTTATGGTTCAAATCAGGATCCATATAAAGTCCATATATGTGTCTTTTTTTTAATCTATAGATTTCCCTTCCATCTTAACCCCCTCTCCTCTGCAATTTATTTGTGGAAGAAACTGAGTTATTGAGTCATTTGTCATCTAGAATGATGTACAGTTTAGATTTTGCTGACTGCATTGCATGGTGTGGCCAAACTGTTCCTCTGTCTGGTGTATTTCTCATAAATGTGTAATTAGATGGAAAGGTTTGATCAGATTTAAATTAGTTTTTTTTTTCTACAGGGATATTTGAGAGGTAGTGGTATGCATTTCCATCAGGAAGTGCATAATGTCTTCTTGGCTCTCTTTGTGATATTAGTAGCCATCAATTTCAGTGCCTAGATATATTAATTAGATTTCTGTATCTCCTACTATCTCAAAATTTTCCATCTTCTGTCTGTGCTACATTCTGAGTCCTTTCTTCAGTTATAAATTCTAGTTCATTGTATAATTCTTGTTAATCTGTTGACTTTCTAAAATTGGCTTTTCATATCTAAAAAATTTCCTTTTTTCAAATCTGTTCATTCCTAATAGTTCTTACTAATTGGTCATTTTTACATCCTTAACTTTTTCTTTTTTTTTTTTTTTTGAGACAGAGTCTTGCTCTTTCATCCAGGCTGGAGTGCAGTGGCCGGATCTCAGCTCACTGCAACCTCCGCCTCCCGGGTTCAAGTGATTCTCTTGCCTCAGTCTCCCGAGTAGCTGGGATTATAGGCACCCACCACCATGCCCAGCTAATTTTTGTATTTTTAGTAGAGACGGGGTTTCATCATGTTGGCCAGGCTAGTCTTGAACTCCTGACCTCAGGTGATCTGCCCACCTCAGCCTCCCAAAGTGCTGGGATTACAGGTGTGAGCCACTGTGCCTGGCCTATCCTTAACTTCAGACATTGCAAACAGTACAACTGCTATCTGTATCTGATAGTTCTAAGGTCAGCAGCTATTGCTTATTGTGTCTGCTGAACTCTCTTGGTAGCTGCCCTTCTTTTGTGTCTAGTTATCTTTGAGTTCATTGTTTGATCTTAACCAGGGGAACTGTATGGGCCAAAATTAGGATTGAGGATATTTTTCTCCATGGAGAATTTTCCTTAACTTTTGCAGCAGCTGAAAGATGCCATTCACACGGATCTACATTAGTCATGATGCCAGAATTGGGTAAATCTGCTGACACCAGGACACCTGTGTATATGTGTTTGTCTTTCCAGGAATTCATTGAAGAGTTGCTGTCTCCCCCTTTTGGGGGTTTAGTGGCATTTGTGAAGGAGGCTGAGGCTTTGATTGAGCGTGGACAGGCTGAGCGACTTCGAGGGGAAGAAGGTATGAGGAAAATGCGGTAATGATGGGATCAGTGGTAAGGGAAGTGGAAAAGAAAAATGAAAGGATGCAGATTACATGGTGGGGGAATAGAGTATGAAAGACTGGATTGAGAGAATACCAGAAAAGAGGGTTTGATGGTAAGGATGGCTATACCTTGGAGAGAACTTAGTGGAGTTGAAGATCAGCCAGATCCGTCTCTGACACTCTTTTTCCCCCTGCTGTTAGCCCGGGTAACTCAGCTGATCCGTGGCTTTGGTAGTTCCTGGAAATCCTCAGTGGAATCTCTAAGTCAGGATGTAATGCGGAGTTTCACCAACTTCAGAAATGGCACCAGTATCATTCAGGTGACCTGCAAGTCCCAGCCCCCACTCAGATACCCCATCATTTATTATTTTCCCCCATTTTGCTGGGCTCAGCATCATCTAAGTGACCCTTGGTCTTCAGTTACTAGCTGTGCCCAAAGTTCTGGATGAGCCCTAACCTGATTCTTCTTTTTTTTTTTTTTTTTTTGAGAGAGAGTCTAGCTATGTTGTCCAGGCTGAAGTGCAGTGGCACGATCTGGGCTCACCTCCACCTCACGGGTTCAAGTGATTTTTCTGCCTCAGCCTCCCAATTAGCTGGGATCACAGGCACCTGCCACCACACCCAGCTAATTTTTGTATTTTTTAGTAGAGATGGGGGTTTCACTGTGTTGGCCAGGCTGGTCTCGAATTCCTGACCTCGTGATCTGCCCGCCATGGCCTCCCACAGTGCTGGGATTACAAGTGTGAGCCACTGCGCCTGGCTGCCTAACCTGATTCTTAATCATCACTATTAGCACCACTTTACAGTTTGATCCCTCAATGACTTTCTTTGACCAGGGAGCGCTGACCCAGCTGATCCAGGTCTATCATCGCTTCCACCGGGTGCTGTCCCAGCCGCAGCTCCGAGCCCTGCCTGCCCGGGCTGAGCTCATCAACATTCACCACCTTATGGTGGAGCTCAAGAAGCATAAGCCCAACTTCTGATGTGCCGGAAACCGCCCTGAGATCTGCCAGTCATCTCCATGGACTTCTGCACCCCATTCCATACCCTTCTTCACCTGGGGTCCCCCTTGCAGTTTTCCCCTTGCCTCCCAGGCCCTTGACATGGCTTACCTGCCTTCCCTCCCAGCACCTTGCCCAACAGGATAAGCTGGATCTCCTTGGCCTTCTGAATTTCCCGGTGTCTTCAGGTTTCCCAAGACCACTTCCCTGTGGGCTTCCAAAATGGCCTTTGTCATTTCTCCAGTCTGTCCCCCTCCTTTCCTGCTCCCATATACCCAAGGCTTGTTTGTTTCCCTGTAAAAACCTTCACTGCGTCAGTCTCTGGTTCACTCAACTAGTCACCATGTCCTGAGGCATGAAGCCTCAGCTCTTGGAATCGCTGGCAAGGGGTGACTGCCTCTGTCACTGTGTTTTTCAAAGTCATTTCTTTTCTCTAGTTTTTTGACCTAAGATCTCAGCAATTTGAACACTAACCCCTCCCCTCCTGGCTCAAGAATTACTCCCAAGTCAGTCTGCAGAAAATAAATATTTAATATGACATGACACTTCTCCCATTTCCTTTCTCCTTCCTGCTGAAGGCCTTAAGGTGGCCCCATCTCTAGAGTGACCTTTCCTTTCTGACTGCTTCCTGGGCTTATATCCCTTATGGCGGGTGTAACCTCTAACCTCTAGCTACTTCCAGGCCAGAGGAGGAAGGTGGCCTCTGGCTAAAGCAGATGCTGCAAGGGCTGAGAACCAGGCCGCGCAGCCCCAGACACTATCTCGAGGGCTCCCTTGGGACAAGCCCAAGCTGACTCTGGAATCCCTCCTCTGTAGCAGCTCCGTAGCTCCTCTGGTTGTGGCTGTCACAGTCCCTTGCTCGTGGGCTGCAGCAGCCAACCCACACCCACACCGTTGGGGCAGGGGTAGACCAGGCAAAATTCATCCATGTCATATATTTGTTTGACTTGGAGCCTTCCTGCTGCCCATGCTTATACGCTTCGTTTGACCTTAGGCTCTAGGCTGGAGAGACACAGGGACCCCTTTAAGGCCTAAGAAGAGAGGTGCAGTTAAGGAAAAATGGTAATTTGGGGATGTTTCCTGTCTCCTCCACCCCCATGGCCTAAACATTCCCTTCCCAGGTCCCTGGAGAGTGGTGGAAAGAAGGCGGATTCTACTCCCCGCTTAGGCCCTCCGGATGCGGGTCTAGACCGCCGGCGACGGGAGGTGTCTTGAGTGAGTCTGTGACTGCAGAGCACACCCGCCGCGGAGCGGAGGCTGCTGCGTCCTGAGGCTGAGAGCGGGTCCGGCTCCGGGCTCTCCTAATTGGCGGACGCGGGAGGTGGCGTGGTAAGGCAGAAAGGAGCGGGATCTCAGCTCTCGCCTTTTCAGGGTTCCGCCCCATATCTGAGAGCCGCTCTCTGATTGGCTTGGGAAACCGTGTCTCAGCGCTTTGGCCTAGCGACTTTGATGAAAGTGTTTGCGCCTGAGACCGAAGTGCAGAGGAGGGCGAGCACAGGCGGAGAGGATTGGAGAATCAGCGATTCCTGATTGGCCAGGCGTGTCTTGAGGGCGGGGCCAGAACTGCGTCCTTAAGTGACCTCGCACTTGCCCCGCTTACCCGCTCAGCGTTATTCAGGGTTTACACCGCCTGACTCACTGCGCTATGCGTTCCCTCACACCTGCCGGATGCCAGGCGGCGGTGTGCCAGGCTCTGAGGAGCCGCGAGCTCACCCCAGACGCCAGCCCCGGGAATCCTCTGCTCCTCCACTTTCCCTTCCCGCTGCTGCTTTCTTGCCCACCCACTCCCAGGTGTCACTCTTGGGGCATCCAGATGTTCTGGCATTTGACCTGACTCCAGCCTAAGCGCGAGGACGGGAGAAAGGCCAAGGGTATGAGATTTGGGACAGGAGAGGCATTTAGCTACTCTGACAAAGAGCGTGGGTTCCTAAAGAAAGGGTCCCCAGATACCCCGCAGGGGAGACTGTCGAGACAGACGACTTTAGTCAACTAATGCTCGCATGCGGGGAGGGCTGTGCAGGCAGCCACCACGGTTCTTCACAGCCTTCATTCTTTCCTTCCCCTGTCCGTCGCAGAACCCAAATCCTCAGAGCTGACCGAAAAGCGCCTGTTGTTGAAGTCGCTGAGGGGCAGACGCGGAATGTGAGCCGTGGGGCGAAGGGACAGCTCCGGAGGCTCGAGATTCCGGAACCCGGTGGGCATTCAAGTGATACTGGAGCACGCAGTTTTCAGGGACATTAAGCTCGCCCCGGGGGTCCACTGGAACCTTCTGACCCAACCATCTCTCTGGACGGGGTGATCCAGAACAGACGATGAAGAGACAGACTAGCATGAAAGGGAGCAGCGATCCCTACACTGACCTCCGGAGGGCAGCATGATCAAGGGAAGGAGCTGTTCACGCTCCGCTCAAACCCCCGAGCAGCCTCTGCGGCTTACTCCTGCTTCCCAAGGCAGCGAGGTTCCACCCCCACCACCGCCGGCCCCCGCCGCCCTCTTCGCGCTGAAGCTGCCGAGGGTCTTTTTCTTCAGCCCAAAATCCTCTGCTCTGTGGTTTAAGATTCCCAGGCTTAAACTCGTAACTGCTAGGGTCATCACTCCTCAAACTTCTCCCACACTTGTTTTGCTGATGACGGACACAGGGGCCTCACAGACTCAGAAGCATCTGGAATCATTCCGACAGAACGGTGTCATTATCCTCTTTCCCCTGGCTAATCTCTAAGAACAGTGTCTGTATATGGCACAGGGGTCCCTAGTATCATATAGAAGGACTTGGGGATGTCCTCATGGGCTGTAACGGCCCCCAGTGCTATTCAGGGATCTCTGTCCTTTAAAGAAATATCATTTCCCTTTATTTCTCTACCTTTGTGCCCTCACTTCGCCCTGAATTGTTTCCTTAAACTGGGCTTTCTAGGAAACGTTTACTTCGTGTTCAACAGCAAAGTCTCGGCATAAGGCGAGGGCGGCAGGGGACGGTGGGGCGGGAGATTGTTCGCTTTGGCATTAATTTCAGAGCTGCTGAACGTGGACAAAAGAGAGAGGGAACATTCTTTCTTCCATTCCTGTAAATATGGACCTACCTACCCTCCACTTAAGAAGGGTGGCTTTTCTGATTTTAAGATACCAGGCAGCCAGGCGAGGTGGCTGACACCTGGGATCCCAGAACTTTGGGAGGCCGAGGCAGGAAGATCCCTTGAGGCCAGGAGTTCAAGACCAGCCTGGCCAACATTGCAAAAACCCATCTCTACTAAAAATACAAAAATTAGCCGGGCGTGGTGGTGCCTGCCTATAATCCCAGCTACTAGGGTGGCTGAGTCAGGAGAATCCCTTGAATCCGGGAGGTGGAGGTTGTAATGAGCCGAGATGGCCACTGCACTCCAGCCTGGGTGACAGTGAGACTCTGTCTCAAAAAAATAAATAAAAATAAAAATAAATAATAATAAAAAGATATAAATTGACTGAGCTTTAAAATAGTCAGAGGCCCAGGGTGGTAGCTCATGCCTGTAATCCCTTTGGAAGGCAGAGGCCAGACGATCTTGAGTGCAGGAGTTTGAGACTACTTTGGGCAACATAGGGAGACCCCATCTCTACAAAAAAAAAAAAAAAAAAAAAAAAAAAAAAAAGCTAAGCATGGTGGCCCATGCCTCTGGTCCCAACTACTTGTGAGGCTGAGGCAGGAGGATTGCTTGAGAACAGGAGTTAGAGATTGCAGTGAGCTATGATTGCACTACTGCACTCCATCCTGGGTGACAGAGTGAGACCCTATCTCTTTTAAAAAAAAAATTAAAAAGTAGACTTAGTGTGAAGATTCAAGAAAAGAAAGAGAAAGCAAGCAAAACTTTAAGGAGAGGAGAATCGAAATTGGCTGTCTTCATCCTGGACATAATGGACACACCAATTCGTGTTACATACTAGAGTTAACTAAGTGTTTTCAGAAGCAATTGTCATTAAACCAACATAGTTATTGAAGCTCTGCTCTGTGTTCTGTGATAGGCACTGTGGATTCAGCAGAGACTAAATCAAAGTCCTTGATCTCAGAGGACATATTTCATCTAATTGAATTCACGTATCAGCCTTATGAGGAGGTGTTCTTCCTGTTTCAGGTAATGAGCTTGAATTTCAAATAATGAGCTCAAAACCATATAGGCACTCAGTGGCTGAAACTTCTGTGCCCACATTCAGCTTTTGTTCTATGACTCCAGGCTGGGAGTCATGGAGCTGAGGAGGCAGCCAGTTGTAGAGAAGCAACAGATTAATAAGTAATAGTAAATTATTGAAAGGATATTTACAGAACTGAAGGAAAAGCTGAACAGGCGGTCTTTGGAAAGGACAGAAGCCAGGATAGTTCCAGTGTCCAGGCAGCAGACACCAATAGTCAATGCTTCTACTTTGGGTCAAGAGCGAGAACTCCAATAGGCTTAGGGTGGGTCAGGTGCTCACACTCCTCTGAGGAAGGGGAGGGTCCCTTGAAGAATAGTACCATAGACTATCCAATGTTGGAGGATAATGGCCCCAACGCAAAAATGGGATCCTGCTACCAGACGAATGGGATACAGATGCCAGGTAGCAAAATCCAACAAATGTACACATGCCAAAATCCCAACTCCATCACTAAGAGCCACGCAATCCTCTGAATATCAATTAGATTAATTGACACTCTTTTTCCTCTTGCTACAGTGGTACATGCAGTAGTTACCTTTATTCTTCACTTTGTTTTCTCATAAGACTAGCCAAGCAGTTTTTTAAAATAAAGAAATAAAAGCAAAATTGCTTATTGTCTTATTCTATTCATTGGCAAACTAGTAACATTAAATAAACTCCAGACAGAGCCGCTGGAGAAGAATCAAGTACAATTTAGTAGAAATAACACTGTATGTGTGAGAGTGAGTGTATATGTGTGTGATGGAAAAAACTTTGTCCTGCCCAAACTGTAAGTCATGACCATGCCCCTCTCAGCAGAAGTTTATCTTTTTGGAAGAAGTTTGGAAGAAGTTTATCTCATTTGGAAGAAGTTTATAAGAATGCAGCTTACAAAAAATCATGTGATTTTGGAGCAAGGTCAAGCCTTTGCTATTGCTTCCACATTTTGTTTTATTTGTTTGTTTACTTTTTAGTTTTTTGGGGGTTTTGTTTGTGTTTTTGAGACAAGATCTCGCTCTGTTGCCCAGGCTGGAGTGCAGAGGCACCATCTCGGCTTACTGAAACCTCCGCCTCCCGGGTTCAAGCGATTCCCCTGGCTTAGCCTCCTGCGTAGCTGGAATTACTGGCACGCACCACCACATCCAGCTATTTTGTGTATTTTTAGTAGACACAGGGTTTTGCCATGTTGGCCGGGCTGGTCTCGAACTCCTGGTCTCATGTGATTCACCCGCCTCGGCCTCCCAAAGTGCTAGGATTATAGGCATGAGCGATTATGTCTGGCTAGTTTTCAGTTTTTTGAGACGGAGTCTTGCTCAGCCCCCCAGGCTGGAATGCAGTGGCATGATCACCGTTTACTGCAGCCTTGACCTCATGGACTTAAGCAATCCTCCCACCTCAGCCTCTGGGATAGCTGGGACTACAGTCACGTGCCACCACGCCTGGCTAATTTTTGTAGTTTTTGGTAAATGAGGTTTCACCATGTTGCCCAGGCTGGTCTTGAACTCCTGAGCTCAAGTGATCTCCTACCTTGGCCTCCCAAAGTGTTGGAATTACAGGCATGAGCCGCTGCCCCAGCCTGTTTTATTAATTTAGTTAAAAATATATGAAAAGAGGCCCTGTGCGGTGGCTCACGCCTATAATCCCAGCACTTTGGGAGGCTGAGGTGGGTGGATCACCTGAGGTTTTGGAGTTCAAGACCAGCCTGTCCAACATGGAGAAACCCCATTTCTACTAAAAATATAAAAAATCAGTCAGGCATGGTGGTGCATGCCTGTAATCCCAGTTACTTGAGAGGCTGAGGCAGGAGAATCACCCTAACCCGGGGGAGGTTGTGGTGAGCTGAGATTGCACCATTGCACTCCAGCTTGGGCAACAAGAGTGAAACTCCATCTCAAAAAGAAAAGGAAAAATACCATATATATATACACACACACACACACACACACACACACACACACACACACACACACACACATATGAAAAGACCAGGTATGGTGGCTCATGCCTGTAATCCTAGCACTTTGGGAGGCTGAGGCAGGTGGATCACCTGAGGTCAGGAGTTCGAGACCAGCCTGGCCAACATGGCAAAACCCTGTCTCTACTCAAAATACAAAAATTAGCCAGGCATGGTGGTGCGTGCCTGATATCCCAACTACTTGGGAAGCTGAGGCAGAAGAATCGCTTGAACTCGGGGGCAGAAGTTGGCAGTGAGCCAAGATCACACCATTTCACTCCAGTCTGGGCACAAGAGCAAGATTCTCTCTCTCTCTCTCTCTCTCTCTCTCCATATATATATATATAATATATGTATATAAAGCAGGCAGGGCATGGTGATCCATGCCTATAATCCTAGCACTTTGGGAGGCTTAGGTGGGCAGATCAGTTGAGCACAGGAGTTTGAGACCAGCCTGAGCAACATGGTGAAAGTCTATCTCTACCGAAAATACAAAAATTAGCTGGGCGTGGTGGTGCATGCCAGTAATCCCAGCTACTCCGGAGGCTGAGGCAGGAGGATCGCTTGGGAAGGCAGAGGTTGCAGTGAGCCGAGATGACACCACTAGACTCCAGTCCGGGTGACAGAGCAAGACACTGTGTCAAAAAAATAAAAAGAAAAAAGAAAAGAAATCACTGCCTTATGAAGAAACAGTTGGTAACAGATATAAGATACAGAATGTACAGCCCCTGGTATGGAATAAATCCTTAGAAATGTTAGTTCCTCTCTGTCCCTATGTGACATGAAGGGAATTCCAAGGCCAGTACCACTTCCTGGTTGCTTTCCTCACTTAAGTGCTGTGTACCCCATAGCAAAAGCATGTCTCCCAGGTTCCTGATACCACATCCCATGTCCTCTGCCTCTGGGGCTCTCATAGGATAAAGTGTCATTTTCCGTATGAGCTAGAAAAGAATCTTCCGAACAAACATCTGCCTTGGGAATGATGATATAGCTGAACTGAAAGGACAATTAATTTTCGTCCCCAGACCAACCCAACCTTCAGGGCTGGGGACTCATTTGATGCTCCCATTCAAACAATTGGAGAACATTGTCTCTGAGTACCGGCGCTTTTTAGCATCTTTTCTCCAAATGTTACATCCTTAGGGGCTGTGAATAGTAGAAGAGCCTTCAATAGTGGTTCAGATGGAAGCATGCAGGCATGTGGAGCGTTTCCACTCCCTGATCTCTGAGACAAACCTTAGGGTGGAAAAGAGGCTGCTGGGGAGGTTGGCTCTGAATGTAAAGCTGGGAGAAGCACCTCCTGTCAATCTAAGGGCTTGTGGGCAGGGGCAACATGTTGACCTGGCTTCCTTTCCACTCTGAGACATCACTGGCTCTCATGTAGAGCTTTTCTTTTCTTTTCTTTCTTTTTCTTTCTTTTTTTTTTTTTTTTCTTTTTTTTTTAGACAGAGTTTCACTCCTGTTGCCCAGGCTAGAGTGCAATGGCACAATCTCAGCCCACCACAACCGCCACCTCCCCAGTCCAAGCGATTCTCCTGCCTCAGCCTCCGGAGTAGCTGGGATTACAGGCATACGCCACCATGCCCAGCTAATTTTGTATTTTTAGTAGAGACAGGGTTTCTCCTTGTTGGTCAGGCTTGTCTCGAACTCCTGACCTCAGGTGATCCACCTGCCTTGGCCTCCCAAAGTGCTGGGATTACAAGCGTGAGCTACTGCACCTGGCCTTTCAGTTTTTTCTTTCTTTCTTTCCCTCCCTTCCTTCCTTCTTTCCTTCCTTCCTTCCTTCCTTCCTTCCTTCCTTCCTTCCTTCCTTCCTTCCTTCCTTCCTTTCTTCTTTCCTTCTTCCTTCCTTCCCTCCCTCCCTCCTTTTCTTTCTTTCTTTCTTTCTTTCTTTCTTTCTTTCTTTCTCTTTCTTTCTTTCTCTCTCTCTCTCTCTCTCTCTCTCTCTCTTTCTTCTTCCTCTTCCTCTTCCTCTTCCTCTTCCTCTTCCTCTTCCTCTTCCTCTTCCTCTTCCTCTTCCTCTTCTTCTTCTTCTTCTTCTTCTTCTTCTTCTTCTTCTTCTTCTTCTTCTTCTTTTTTTCAGGGTTTCGCTTTGTTACCCAGGCTGGAGTACAGTGAGTGACACGATCATGGCTCACTGTAGCCTCAACTTCCTAGGCTCAAGCAATTCTCCTACCTCAGCCTCCTTAGTAGCTGGGATTGCAGGCATGAGCCACTGTGCTCAGCGTAATGCAGGGCTCTTCATCCAGGATCCCAAGGGGAAACAAAGATAGGATGAAATTACATTGCATTTTCACTAATCTCTAACTGATATTTAGCATCTTCTCCAATGATAAATGTAGGCAATAAACCTACACAGGTATTTGTAGTACATGTGACTGTTGTTAATAGAATTTACAGGTTTATGTCATCTTCCGGTAGTTGCAGAAATTTCAAAATGTCACGTATGCTCATGGTTACTTTGTAGTTAGTGGTAGTGGTTAGACTCACCACTAGATCTTCTTACACATTTTGCTTCATTTTGATAACTGTACTTCAATATGATTGTTTTCCTTTGTAATCCCATTTATTTTACTTTATGCAGTTGAAGGTTATTCTGAGACTCGACAGACTTCTCCAGACTTCCAAAGCCTGTCTTAGACATAAAAAGTTAAGAAACCTTAAATCTCTAATGATGCTGTCATTTCCCTGTTTTGTATTATTTTACAACCAGGGTAATTAGGAATGCTTTCTTCTTCTTTCTTCTTCTTCTTCTTTTTTGAGACGGAGTCCTGCTGTGTCACCCAGGCTGGAGTGCAGTGGCACGATCTTGGCTCACTGCAACCTCTGCCTCCCAGGTTCGAGCGATTCTCCTGCCTCAGCCTCCCAAGTAGCAGGCACCCACCACCATGCCCAGCTATTTTTTGTGTATTTAGTGGAGATGGGGTTTCACCATGTTGGCCAGGCTGGTCTTGAACTCCTGATGTCAGGTGATCTACCCACCTCAGCCCAAAGTGCTAGGATTACAGGCATGAGCCACCTCGCCTGGCTTGCTTTTTTGTTTAAACTAAATGTCTGCTTGTAAAATTTCTGCCCATATTTTCTTCATTATTACTCAAATTCAATTATTCATTTATTTGCCAAATATTTAGAAAACACTTCTCTTTTACAAAACCATGCTGCATAAAACTGTTATTATGCGAAAAATAATCCTTATTCACCATGCCCTCCCCCCCGACCCCCCAACCCCATTTACAATCTGGTAGAGGAGCTGGACTGTTTACTTACACAGGACACACAGGCTGCAGCTTACCATGGACAGGGAGGGAGATGATTGTTCCGGGTGCAGGCAGTAAGAAGGTGTATTGTCTGTGGAGAATTTAAAAATAATTCTAAAACCAGCTTTTTTTTGAGATGGAGTCTGATTCTGTTACCCAGGCTGGAGTGCGGTGGCGCCATCTCACCATCCCAGCTCACCGCAGCTTCTGCCTCGCGGGTTCCAGTGATTCTCCTGCTTCAGCCTCCCAGGTAGCTGGGATTACAGGCACACACCACCATGCCAGGCTCATTTTTGTATTTTTAGTAGAGACGGGGTTTCACCATGTTGGCCAGGCTGCTCTTGAACTCCTGACCTCAGGTGATCCTCCCACCTCGGCCTCCCAAAATGCTAGGATTACAGGTGTGAGCCACCGTGCCCAGCCTAAAGCCAACTTTTTATTGATGCTGCGCACCAACAATTATAAAACAATGGTAGTGACAAAATACCCCTTGCAGTGTAGCCTCCTCCCACCACTCCACCCTGCTTGGTATACCACTGCACAGAGGGGAGTTTAACCATTTCCAGTTTACACACACACACACACACACACACACACACACACACACACACACACACACCCTTTGAGACTTCCTTTTCTCCTCCTCAACTCCCCCAGCCCAGTTCTCATGTCACTCTACTCAGGGTGGGATCTGCAGCGCTGCTGGGCCAGTATCCCCGAAAGTGAGTCCAGCCCTCTCCCTGTAAGCTCCTTGGCCTCTGGATGGTCTCATTAATAGTCCAGGATGAGCCTTGCAAACTTGGCGTCTAAAGAGGCAGGTCTCAGCTCTTCTTAACGCCCCTGGGCTTGAAACCCTTGGCAACTGCATTTGACAGTACATGATTCCCATCCCTCATCTCCAGATTTTCCATGCTTCAAGAAAACTCTGGATTTCCTGGTCACGCCGAGGCTTAATGAACTGGCCTGGCAGCTTCTCTGGTCCTCAAGATTCCTGTTCTTGCCTTACTTTCTGAAGTCTTCTAGTAGTTTTACTTGGAAGTGTCACTGTCTCCATTTTTCTGCAGTTCTTTTTTCTCTAGCCCCAGGGACTGCAGGGAGCTGACACCTCATCTGAGCTGCTAGAATTGAGGTGAGAAAGGAGGTTCCTAAGTGCAGAAGTGTGTTTTCTCCTCTCAGCTACCACTGAAGGCCTTGGATGTGATTGAGTCAGACCTCCCCTGCACAGTCTCCCTTTGGATTACCTCAAGATAAACCAATTTGCGACTTTAATTACATCTGCAAAGTCCCTTCCCTTCCCAGCAGCACCTAATCTAAAGTGTGATTCAATGAGTGAAAGAGGGTGTGCTAGCGATCAGGTAGGGAAGTGATTCCAAGGGTCCCTAGACTCCACATTCCCAACGGCAAAATGTGACGTTGTTACGTTCTGACAAGTGAACTCTCCTCCCAAATTCGTTGCCTGAGTTGATGCAAATGAATTCAGCCATGCCTTTTGGGTTTGGCATCTGAGAAGTGTCTGTGACTTGGGAAGAGTGGTCAGAATGGCAGGTAATGGGAAGAGACCACATTTCAGCTGGTGGAGAGTGAAAGGACAGCCAACATCTGGCTCTTTCTGAAGCATAGACATATTGGAGATTGAAAGTGTCTGTTGGCCTCACAGGCACTGAGGAAAGCCTCCCATCCTCTCAGATTTTCCTCCTTTTTCCTGAGGTCCCCTGACCCTGATAGTCTGTAATCTTATTCCATGTCTGGGCCAACAAACTACCTTCCATGGAGGATTTGAATATAATAATCAGTTTCCTCTGCATTCCTCCAGAACACAGAGTCCACACCATCCACGAGTCTACCAAACAAAAGCTTCCTCACTGGTCTCAATGTTGAGCACTCAAAGTTCTCTGAGCTCATTTAGCACCAACCCATCATCCTTAAAATCCACAGGATGGGATGGGCGGGGTGCAGTGACCCATGCCTTTGATTACAACACCTTGGGAGGCCAAGGGGCAGATCTCTTGAGCCCAGGAGTTCAAGACCGGCCTGGGCAACATGGTGAGACACCATCTCTACAAAAAAAAAATTTTTTTTTTTTTTTGAATAGAGTCTCACTCTGTTGCCCAGGCTGGAGTGCAGTGGTGCGATCCCAGCTCACTGCAACTTCTGCTTCCAGGGTTCAAGCGATTCTCTGCCTCAGCCTCCCCAGTAGCTGGGATTGCAGGCATCCTCCACCATGCCCAGTTAATTTTTGTATTTTTAGTAGAGACAGGGTTTCACCATGTTGACTAGGCTGGTCTCGAACTCCTGACCTCGTGATCCACCCACCTCAGCCTCCCAAAGTACTGGGATTACAGGCGTGAGTCACCACACCCGGCCTACAAAAATGTTTTTAAAAAATTAGCCAGGAATGGTGGTGCACACCTGTGGTCCCAGCTACTTGGGAAACTGAGGTAGGAGGATTCCTTGAGTCCAGGAAGTTGAGGCTGCACAGTGAGCTGTGATCATGCCATTGCACTCCAGCCTGAGCAATAATGAGACCTTATCTCAGAAAACAAGAAAACAACCAAAAATATCCATAGGATGAAACATATGTTTGATTATGACAGCTTGCTCATGGCACCTTCTGAATGGCCCAACTCCCTCACAGATCCCCAGACCAACTGCTTTTGTTGCAGAGACAGCTTCTTGTAACCTCTTTTTTTTTTTTTTTTTTTTTCCCTTGGAGATGGAATTTCACTCTTGTTGCCCAGGCTGGAGTGCAATGACATGATCTTGGCTCACTGCAACCTCTGCCTCCAGGGTTCAAATGATTCTCCTGCCTCAGCCTCCTGAGTAGCTGGAATTACGGGTGTGCACAACCACACCCAGCTAATTTTTGTGTTTTTAGTAGGGACAGTGTTTTGCCATGTTGGCCAGGCTGGTCTCGAACTCCTGGCCTCAGGTGATCCACCCGCCTCAGCTTCCCAAAGTGCTGGCATTACAGGCGTGAGCTACTGCACCCGGCCTACAGCCTCTAATTTCATTTTCATCCAAAAACTTTAATGGAAGACCCACGGATTCCCTCTTCAAGCAACAGCAAAGACCATCTCCTTTAAGATTTCTTTGATCATCTTTGTAAAGCTTGACCTTAAAGTCTTCTGAGGATTTCTCCTGGAGGCAAACCAGATATATATACATTTGTATTTCTGTCTTCTTCAATATGAAATTATCCTTATTTCATTTTTCTTTTATCTCCCCTTTTTTTAGGATCAGTGGGTTTGGGGGGTTTTCTTTGCAGAAGTTCTGCATTCTTAGCATTGACATCTTGTACATTTGCAGGAGAGCTAGATGCCCACCATTAGAAAGGCCACACTTGGCTGGGTATGTAGCAATGAAACCTTTAGTGGCCTTGGGAAACCACCCCTTCTTGTCCAGATCCCACTCATTGTGGGAGTCAGTTGGCTGCAGCCCTAAATAACCCATTTGCCACTGAGATCTTGTCTGTTGGAGTCCTTGGTGTCTCCATATAATTTTTGCATTCACAACTGCTCATCAAATCATCATTGTCATCCACTTCATGTTTGCTACCTAGCCAGGGGCAGGGTTCAGGTAATCAAAGAGGCTGCTCTGCTGGGCCTGCAAGGCTCCACCAAGTATATCTGAGGCGACAGCCCAAGCATTGTTGTAAACATTTGCGTTAGCCCGTTCTCACACTGCTATAAAGACATACCTGAGACTGGGTAATTTATAAAGAAAAGAGGTTGCCGGGCACGGTGGCTCACGCCTGTAATCCCAGCACTTTGGGAGGCTGAGGTGAGTGGATCACTTGAGGTCAGGAGTTTGAGACCCGCCTGGCCAAATATGGTGAAACCCTGTCTCTACCAAGAATACAAATATTAGCCAGGCATGGTGGCACAGGCCTGTAATCCCAGTTACTTGGGAGGCTGAAGCAAGAGAATCACTTGAACCAGGGAGGCAGAGGTTGCAGTGAGCCAAGATCATGCCATTGCACTCCAGCCTGGGTGACAGAGCAAGACTCCGTCTCAGAGAAAAAAAAAAAAAGAAGATGTTTGTTGGGCACAGTGGCTCATGCTTGTCATCCTAGCAGCACTTTGGGAGGCCGAGGCAGGAGGATCAATCACTTGAGCTCAAGAGTTTGAGACCAGCCTGGGCAACATGGCAAAAACCCATCTCTATAAAAAATACAAAACTTAGCTGGGGGTGGTGGCATGTGCTTGTGGTTCTAGCTACTCGGGGAGCTGAGGTGGGAGAATTGCTTCAGACCAGAAGGTTGAGGCTGCAGTGAGCTGTGACTGCACCACCGCCTGGGCGACAGAGCAAGACCCTATCTCAAAAAAAAAAAAAAAGAGGTTTAATTGGCTCATGGTTCTGCGGGCTATACAGGAAGCATGATGCTGGCATCTGCTCGGCTTCTGGGGAGGTCTCCAGAAACTTACAATTATAGCAGAAGGCAAAGGGGGAGCGAAGCTTCTCACGTGGCAGGAGCAAGAGAGAGAGGGAGGAGGTGCAGCACACTTTTAAACAACCAGAACTCACTATCATGGGAACAGCACCAGGGGGATGGTGCTAAACCATTCGTGAGAATCCACTCCCATAATCCAACCACCTCTCACCAGGCCCCACCTCCAACACTGGGACTACAATTCAACATGAGACTTGGTGGGGACACAGATCCAAACCGTATCAACATTTAACACATTGCATCTTTGAATTGTCACAGCAACCCTGTGAGGTGGGTACTAGTGTTATCCGTATTTTACAGAAGAGGAAACTGATGCCCAGAGACCTTGCCAAAGTTATAGACAGGACAGCTAGTGCATGACAAAGCTGGAGTTGGAATGCAGCCAGTTCTGCTTTAGTAGCCACTTTCTTGCCTGCCTTTCTATTGTTCTTTATTTCTTTATCTTTTCTTACTTTCTTTTTTTTCTTTTCTTTTTTTTTTTTTTTTGAGACGGAGTCTCGCTCTGTCGCCCGGGCTGGAGTGCAGTGGCCGGATCTCAGCTCACTGCAAGCTCCGCCTCCCGGGTTTACGCCATTCTTCTGCCTCAGCCTCCCGTGTAGCTGAGACTACAGGCGCCCGCCACCTCGCCCGGCTAGTTTTTTTGTATTTTTTAGTAGAGACGGGGTTTCACCGTGTTAGCCAGGATGGTCTCGATCAGCTGACCTCGTGATCTGCCCGTCTCGGCCTCCCAAAGTGCTGGGATTACAGGCTTGAGCCACCGCGCCCGGCCCTTTTTTTCTTTTCTTTTCTTTTCTTTCTTTTTTTTTTTTTTTGAGACAGGGTCTGGCTCTGTTGCTCAGGCTGGAGTGCGGTGGCGCCATCTTGGCTCACTGCAACCTCCACCTTCTGGGCTCAAGCTATCCTCCCACCTAAGCTTCCCAAGTAGCTGGGATTACAGGTGCGCACCACCACACCTGGCTAATATTTGTATTTTCTTAGTAGAGATGGGGTTTCGCCATGTTGGCCAGGCTGGTCTTGTACTCCTGGCCTCCCAAAGTGCTGGGATCAGGCATGAGCTATTGCACCCCGCCTGAAGCTACATTCTTTTTTTTTTTTTCTTTTAATGAGACAGTCTTGCTCTGTCCCCCAGGCTGGAGTGGTACCAGTGGAGTGATCTAGGCTCACTGCAACCTCCGCCTCCTGGGTTCAAGCAATTCTTCTGCCTCAGCCTCTTGGGTAGCTGGGATCACAGGCACCTGCCACCACTCCTGGCTGTTTTTTCTATTTTTAGTAGAGATGGGGCTTCACCCTATGGGCCAGGCTGGTCACAAGCAATCCGCCTGCCTCGGCCTTCCAAAGTGCTGGGATACAGGCACGAGCCACCACACCCGGCCAGGCTATATTCTTAAACACCACTTTTTACAGCTTCCAAGAAACTAAATGGGTGAAATCCAGCCTGCCTCCTGTCCTTGTTTGTATCATTTCATAGTGAAAACATAAACTCCCAAGCCCACCTACTCTATTGCACTGTGTCTCCATGACACTCTGTACTTTCTGGATCTGATTCAGCCCTCCACTTGCCCCCTCTCTAACCTGCCTGTGCCCTCTAATAAACTGCAGCCCCCCTCTTACCCTTAGCTTCTCCTTGGAGCATTCCCTCCACTTCCTGGCGTTAAGTGAAATTTAACTCTCCCTTGAGGGCACTACCTCCTCTGCAGGCTTCTGAAATGAGAGTTGTTGATTTTCTTACAGCTGAGGGTGCTCTCCTGGCTTCAGATTGCTGCCTTCAGACTACTCCTCCCCCAGCCTCCAACTCTAGCTTAAAATAACCCTCTGCCTTCCAGGCTCAGCAATTAGGCTAAACTTTCCTCTTCCTTTCTCACTGCTACTGTCTGCCAGACCCCTCCACCTCACTCAGGGGAACGCTGGCCTAGCTGACATCTAAGTCTTTGCATTGAGTCCTTCCTTAGGGTGACTTCGTTGTCCACCTGGAGGATCCATTCCCTACCTGACCTCTCAATAACCTGGGCACTTGATCCCAAGAATCTTCTCCTCTCCAACTCGGCCACACATTCTCATTGTCACATCCTGGGCCTTATCACCTGAAGGAGCCCCTCCTTGAGAATCAGTCAAGCAGCCTGCTCTTAACCCCCACCTCGTAACCTTCTGTCCATCAGTCTGTCTGTCCTCCTTGCAACCAATTTTCAGTCTCCTAGGACCTTCGGATCAATGATGCCTTCCTTCTTCCAGCTTATGAGCCCCTCCCTATTCAGTTCAACTCCAGGACCCTTCATTCAACACCTTTCTGGACAATATCGCCAACTCCCCTTCCCCTCTGTATTTTCATCCTTTGTACCCAAGTGGCAAAACCCCAACCCTGGATGAGCCCAGTGATCTCTTTTCTTCAGGATTTTACTCTGATAGCCAAGAACTGTTGTTGTTGGTGGTGGAAATCACACAACCAGGAAATGGTTCCCACTCCTCACTCATGATCATGAACTCTAAGGAGGCTCCCAGAATTGTTTAGTGGCCCAACCACATCACCCTGGTCAATGGCTACGTTAAACCTCCCTGGTCCTTGAACCTCTGAGGCTCTTCTGTCTCTCACCTCATGCTCACTTGATGACCTCCCTCTTATGTCACAGAGAAAACCAAAGTCATCAGAGGTGAGCTCCCTCAACCATCTGTCACCAGATCCACACCCCTCCAAGAGGAACATAATGCATGCAGTGTGTGTACCTTGATTTCATCCTGATTTGAAATATATGTATAGGCTGGTTGCAGTGGCTCACGCCTGTAATTCCAGCACTTTGCTTGAGTTCAGGAGTTCAAGGAGGGTGGATTACTTAAGCTCAGGATTTCAAGACCCACCTGGGCAACAGAGAAAAACCCTGTCTCTACAAAATAAAAATACAAAAACTAGTCAGGTGTGGTGGGTCACATCTAAATAGAAGTTCCAGCTACTTAGGAGGCTGAGGTGGGAGGATCACTTGAGCCTGGGAGGCGGAGGTTGTAGTGAGCTGTGATTGCACTGCTGCCCTCTGGCCTGGGTGACAGTGAGACCCAGTCAAAAAAGAAAGAAAGAAAGGAAGGAAAGAAAGAAAGAAAGATTGAGAGAGGGAGAAAGGAAGGAAGGAAAGAAGGAAGGAAGGAAGGAAGGAAAGAAAGAAAGAAAGAAAGATTGAGAGAGGGAGAAAGGAAGGAAGGAAAGAAGGAAGGAAGGAAGGAAGGAAGGAAGGAAGGAGAAAGAGAAGAAAGGAAGGAAAGAAATACATGAAAAAGAAAGACATATATAGAAGACATTTTGAGGCTAACGGGAATATTTGAGCGTATTCTGCTATCAGATGAAGTGAAGGGGTGATCGTTATTTTCCAATTTTTTTTTTTTTTTTTTTTTTTTTTTTTTTTTTTTTTTTTTTGAGACTGAGTCTTGCTCTGTCACCAGGCTGGAGTGCAGTGGCGTGATCTCAGCTCACTGCAACCTCTGCCTCCTGGGTTCAAGCAATTCTCCTGCCTCAGCCTCCCAAGTAGCTGGGATTATAGGTATGCACCACCACGCCCGGCTAATTTTTGTATTTTTGTTAGAGATGGGGTTTCACCATGTTGGCCAGGATGGTCTCTATCTCTTGACCTTGTGATCCTCCTGCCTCGGCCTCCCAAAGTGCTGGGATTACAGGTGTGAGCCACCATGCCTGGCTATGATCATTATTTTCTAAGCTGTGATTACGTATTGTGGTTATGGAATCTCCTTATTTTGGGGAGATGCATGCTGAGGTACTTGGGTGTGAAGCACATGCTTTCCTATATTTTCACATGGTCTGAGAATGTTTTAGTAGTCACTTAACAATTTCTATGTTAAAAAAAAATGGTGCGGGGGGGGGTGGGCACAGTGGGTCATGCCTGTAATCAATCCCAGCACTTTGGGAGGCTGAGGCAGGCGGATCACCTGAGGTTGGGTGTTCAAGACCAGCCTGACCAACACCGGGAAACCCCATCTAAACTAAAAATACAAAATTAGCTGGGCATGGTGGCACATGCCTGTAATCATAGCTACTTGGGAAGCTGAGGCAGGAGAATCACTTGAACCCAGGAGGCAGAGGTTGCGGTGAGCCGAGATCACGCCATTGCACTCCAGCCTGGGCAACAAGAGTGAAACTCCGTCTCAAAACAAAAAACAAACCCACAAAAACGTATATAGGCCTGGCATTGTGGCTCATGTCTGTAATCCCAGAACTCTGGGAGGCCAAAGCAAGAGGACCCCCTGAGTCCAGTTTGAGACCAGCTGGGCAACAAGGCGAGACCCTGTCTCTACAAAAATTTTAAAAATTAGCCTGGCATGGTGCCATGCACCTGTGGCCCCAGCTACCTGAGAGGCTGAGGTGGGAGGATGGCTTGAGCCCAGGAGTTTGAAGCTCACTTCATCACACCCTGTGTGATGAAGTGAGACCCTCTCTTGGAAGAAAAAAAAAAAAACCCATATATATATATATGTTTGTATATACGTAATATATAAATATTTGTATATATCTATAAATAACAATTGTTAAATCTAAGTAAAACGATGGACATACAAACAATATTGTATTATATTTTCAAGTTTTCTGTACGTTTGAAATTTTTCATAATAAAAAACTGGGCAAAATTCTGTCGCTTCCACTTACTGCTCGACCCTTTCAGACTGGTGTTTATCTCTACCTTGCTGCTACTCAAATGCTTTTTTGCAATGAACTTTATGTCATTAAGTCCATTGTTTCGTTTTCTTCTTACTTGAACTGCCACTAGTAGCTGACGTTGCTGGCCCGTTCTTTCTTGAAACACTGTCGTTTTTTGGCCTCCAGTACTTGGCATCTTCTAGCTTCCTCCTATCCCTCCCCTGGCTGCTCTTCCACCCCTCGGCTGGCCCACTCTGCCTTTGACTGAAATCACCTGGTCACATTGGAGGTCATCAAGAGAGGTTGGTCCTGGACCCTCCTCTTCTCATGCTACCCTTTCCTTCCAGGGGATCACACCTGTCCTATGGCTTCAGTTCCTATTAGCTGGTTACTCTCAAATTTATCTCTTGCCTCAAATTTCCAGATTTGACTACCTTCCTGCCTGGCATCCCTGCTTGGATGTCCCAAAGGTATTACTAGTTTTTTTATTTTTTTGAGACAGAGTTTGGCTCTTGTTGGCCAGGCTGGAGTGCAGTGGCAAGACCCTGGCTCACTGCAACCTCCGCCTCCTGGGTTCAAGTGATTCTCCTGCCTCAGCCTCCGGAGTAGCTGGGATTACAGATGCGTGCCACCACACCCGGCTAATTTTTTGTACTTTTAGTAGAGACAGGGTTTCACCATGTTGGCCAGGTTGGTCTCAAAATCCTGACCTCAGGTGATCCACCCGCTTCAGCTTCCCGAAGTCCTGGGATTACAGGTGTGAGCCATGGTGCCCAGCTTAATTTAGCATATTTGAAACAGAAGTCATGATCTTCCCCCAGAAGCAGTATCATCCTCAGATCTGAACCACAGGGGCCCTGCCCTGGCCCATATACTTTAGGGGATTCACCTATCACAAACAACCTATCACACACATTTATTACACATGACACCTGGGCACCTCTGTCACTGATCTGCTGTCAGTGCTGGCACGGCACAACCTGAAATCTTACACATCTTCTCTTGTAATTAACGCCGTTCAAGCCCTGGGGAATGGTGACTTCTGCAATCTCTTGCCCTGTATCCTGGAAACAAAAGATGACTATAGCCCAATTCTGTGAAAGTCTGAGGTTGTGCCTCTGCCTGGATTCTGAAGCACGTACTGCTTTGGAGTATAGGGAGGATTTAAGCAGTGGAAACACGTAAGTGAAAGAAAACATACTTTAACCAGCTTGTTAAATATTACTTCTCAAATAGTGTGATAAAGTATCATTTCCCAATAGTGTTGAGTGCAGTTTTTCTTGTTGCTCTTTGTTTTAGAGGTATGGATGTATGTTGTGCTGCATTTACAACAGTTGCAAAGGATAGCTGAGGAACATGTTGCTGTATTAAACAATCCTATTACTCTTAAATTTGTATGCATGCAGTGGGAGGGGTGGCGAGGGATAAAAAAAACTACACATTTACAGTGTACACTCCTCCAGTGATGGGGACACCAAAATCTCAGAAATCACCACTAAATAACTTATTTATGTAACCGAACACCACGTGTTCCCCAAAAGCCTACTGAAAATAAAAATTGAATACATGCAGGTCTAGATATAACTCGTGTGATGTATGATATTGATTCTCTATGTTGTAATAGATGGACATTGAATACGAGATTGTGAATACAGTCATCTTCAGTATTCACCAGGGATTGATTCCAAAACCCTCACTGATGCTCAAATCCCTTGTATAAAATGGCATAGTATTTGCATAAAACCTATGCACATTCTTCCATATACTTTAAATCATCTCTAGGTTATCTATGGTACCTATCGCAATGTAAATGCTGTATAAATAGTTATACTGTATTTTTAATTTGTATTGTTTTTATTATATATACATTTCCTTCCTTCCTTCCTTCCTTCTTTTTTTTTTTGACAGAGTCTTGCTCTGTCACCCAGGGTGGAGTGCAATGGCATGATCTCAGCTCACTGTAAACTCTGCCTTCCGGGTTCAAGAGATTCTCCTGGCTCAGCCTCCTGAGTAGCTGGGATTACAGGTACCCACCACCACGCGTGGCTAATATTTTTGTATTTTTAGTAGAGATGGGGTTTTACCATGTTGGCCAGACTGGTCTCAAAATCCTGACCTCAAGTGATCCGCCTGCCGTGGCCTCCCAAAACACTGAGATTACAGGCGTGAACCACGGCATCTGGCCATATATATTTAAAAAATATTTTTATTCTTCGGTTGGTTGAATCCACAGGTGTGGAACTGCAGACACAAAATGCCAACTGTAGTGTAATTTTTATAAAACTATCTGTCTTAGTCCATTCAGGCTGCTATAACGAAATACCTTAGACTGAGCAATTTATAAACAATAAAAACTGCTTACAGTTCTGGAGGCTGGAAGGTCCAAGATCAAGGTGTCAGCAGATTTGGTAAGCAGTGAGGGCACATTTTGCTTCATAGATGGCACCTTCTTGCTGCATCTTCATGGGTGGAAGGGCCAGACAAGCTCCTTTGGGCCTTTTTTTTCTAAGACAGACAGGGTCTCGCTGTGTCACCTAGGGTAGAGTACAGTGGCTCGATCTCCGCTTACTGCAAGCTCTGCCTCCGGGGTTCAAGTGATTCTCCTGCCTCAGCCTCCTGAATAGCTGGGATTACAGATGCCTGCCACCATGCCCGGCTAATTTTTGTGTTTTTAGTAGAGAGAGGGTTTCTCCATGTTGCCCAGGCTGGTCTTGAACTCCTGACCTCAAATGATTAGCCTGCCTGAGCCTCTCAAAGTGCTAGGATTACAGGCATGAGCCACCACGCCCAGCCTGGGCTTCTTTTGTAACGGCATTAATCCCATTCATGAGGATAGGCCCCTCATGACCTAATCACCTTCTAAAGGCCCCATCTCTTAATATCACCACAATGGGGATTAGGTTTCAATTTATGGATTTTAGGGGTGCACAAACATTTATGCCATAGCAATACATAATAAAAATTAATATATATATTTTTTGAGACAGGGTCTCACTCTGTCACCAGGCTCGAGTGTGGTGGCTCCATCATGGCTCACTACAGCCTCGACCTCCCAGGCTCAGGCAATCCTATCTCAGCCTCCAGAGTAGCTGAGGCCACAGGTGTGTGCCACCTCGCCTGGCTAAGTTTTCCATTTTTTGTAGAGATGGCATTTCACCATGTTGCCCAGGGGGGTCTCAAGACAATGGGCTCAAGTGATCTGCCCACCTTGACCTCCCATAACACTGGGATTTCAGGTGTGAGCCACTGTACCCAGCCCAAAATTTCAAAAAAAAAAAAAAAAAAAAAAAAAAAAAATAGGCAAGCAAAAAGTCAGCTTTATCTAAATGTGTTTGATTTAAAATATTGATGTGTGTTAATTATCATTTACATTTTGTCCAGATGCTGTGTCTCATGGCTGAGATCCCAGCGCTTTGGGAGGCCAAGGTGGGAGGATCGTTTGAGCTCAGAAATTTGAGACCAGCCTGGACAACATAGTGAGATCATCTCTCTACAAAAAGTAAAAAAAAAAAAAAAAAAATAGCTGGGTGCAATGGCTCATGCCTGTAATCCCAGCACTTTGGGAGGCCAAGGCAGGTGGATCACTTGAGGTCAGGAGTTTGAGACCAGCCTGGCCAACATGGTGAAACTCCCATCTCTACTAAAAATACAAAAAATTAGTAGGAGAATGCTTGAACCCCTATGTATATATGTATACATACGTGTGTGTGTATGTTTATATATATATGTATATGATACAAAATTAGCCAGGTGTGGCAGCACACACCTGTAGTCCCAGTTGTTTGGGAGGCTCAGATGGGAGGATCACTTGGACCTGGGAGGTCAAAGCTGCAGTGAGTCGGGATCATGGCACTATGGCACTGTACTCCAGCCGGGATGACAACGTGAGATCCTGCCAAACAAAACAAAAAAAAAGGAAAAATAAAGAGTGATTTCACAGAAAATTTGAGATTTCCAATTTCTCACGGCAGTGCCAGCTCTGAATTCCTATGTGGCAACACTGGACAGGAGGTTCTGACCCTCCAGGAGGGGAGGGTGCCCCCTCCAGCCTGTTATATCCTTCCCATGGCACTTGGCACATTACCTGTCTGGCCCTTACAGGAATTTGAGTTGCAAATTGATCTAGATCGTTGAAGGAAGAGGCTGGGTCTTCTCAGTTTTGGGGCACTTTCATTGCCAAGTAAGGTTCTTACGAGATTTTTAGAAGTTGAGATTAAAGAAGAGTTTATATGCAGCTGGAGGTGATGCCTAACAACAACTGTAATAACAGCATCAACGGCCAGGCGCGGTGGCTCAAGCCTGTAATCCCAGCACTTTGGGAGGCCAAGACGGGTGGATCACGAGGTCAGGAGATCGAGACCATCCTGGCTAACACGGTGAAACCCCGTCTCTACTAAAAAATACAAAAACTAGCCGGGCGTGGTGGTGGGCGCCTGTAGTCCCAGCTACTTGGGAGGCTGAGGCGGGAGAATGGCGTAAACCCGGGAGGCGGAGCTTGCAGTGAGCTGAGATCCGGCCACTGCACTCCAGCCTGGGCGACAGAGCGAGACTCCGCCTCAAAAAAAAAAAAAAAGCCGGGCGCGGTGGCTCAAGCCTGTAATCCCAGCACTTTGGGAGGCCGAGACGGGCGGATCATGAGGTCAGGAGATCGAGACCATCCTGGCTAATACGGTGAAACCCCGTCTCTACTAAAAAATACAAAAAACTAGCCGGGCGACGAGGTGGGCGCCTGTAGTCCCAGCTACTCGGGAGGCTGAGACAGGAGAATGGCGTGAACCCGGGAGGCGGAGCTTGCAGTGAGCTGAGAGCCGGCCACTGCACTCCAGCCTGGGCGGCAGAGCAAGACTCCGTCTCAAAAAAAAAAAAAAAAAAAAAAAAAAAAAAAAAAATCATCAACAACAACAAAAACAATAGCCTAGAGCAGTTACTCTAAGCCAGGTAGTGTTCTAAAGCACTTTACACAATTTATTTACTCTGACGACAATGCTATTAGGTAGCACTTTGAATATACACATTTTGTAGACGAGGAAATTGAGGCATGTAGCTGTTAAGATTTATACCAGCCAGGCGTGGTTGCCCACGCCTGTTCCCAGCACCTTGGGAGGCCGAAGCGGGCAGATCACAAGGTCAGCAGTTTGAGACCAGCCTGACCAACATGGTGAAACCCTGTCTCTACTAAAAATACAAAAATTAGCCTGGCATGGTGGCGGCTGCCTGTGATTCTAGCTATTCGGGCGGCTGAGGCAGGAGAATCGCTTTAATCTGGGAGACAGAGATTGCAGTGAGCTGAGATCACACCACTGCCCTCCAGCCTGGGTGACAGAGTGAGACTGTCTCAAAAAAAAAAAAAAAAAAAAGATTTATACCAATTTATATTGTCCAATAGGAGGAGTGAGACTCAACACGGGGCAGAGGAGAGAATAGGTCAGGAAATAATCACATCTCTCCACCTACACAGCCACCATCATGGTACCCTTCTAAAAAGACTGACAATAAACTTTCATTTAGCACTGTCCCATTTATTAGCTCATTTCATGATCACAGCAACCCAGTTAAGCAAATCCTCACCTTTGCATCGCCTGCTTTGTATCACTTTTTCTTTAAAATTAAAAATAAAAAAAAATGGGTTAGAAATTCGGCGAACGCCCATCCCATTTCTCTCCTTCCTTGTAGTAATTATCATTCTAAAGTTGTTGGGAATTATTCCCATGCGTACTTTGTACTTTTAAAAGATATGTTTGCTTTCCTAAACATATACCACTGTTTTGTGTATTTTAAAACTCACAAATAATATCATACAACATCCATTTTTGCAAGTTTCTTACTCATTACATTGCTAAATATGTCTATAATTCATTTAACTGCCATATAGTATCCCATTATAAGAACAAACCATACTTTATCCATTTTACTTAACAACAGTTAGCTTATTTCCACTTTTTCTTGACAATTAGCTGATACTACAATGACTATTTTTATCCTTGCCTTTTTGTGCATGTGTAGAAATGTTTTTCTAAGGAATAGATCTAGAAGCAGGGTTACTGGGTCATAGGGAATATTCATTTTCAGCATTAACTGGTGCCAAAATTTTCTTCAAATTTGTTGTATCTGTTTACACTTCAACACAAAATATATGCATTCCTATTGTCCCACATTTTTGTCAACAGCATTAGAGTAATTTTAATTTTGGTAATTTTGTGTGTGTAAAATGGTATCTCATGCTGTGATTTGCATTTCTACATTACTGGTTTAATTGAGCATCTTTTCTTACGCTTATTGGCCATTTAGGTTTCTTTTTTGTGACTTGCCTATTCACAGCTTTACTCATATTCTCTTGCATTGTCCTTTTCATATGGATCTGCAATTTTTTTATAAATCCTGGATCTAATCCTTTGTTGTTTATGTAGGTTGTGAATACTCTCCAAGTCTGTGGCTTGTCTTTTACTTTACATTATTTCTTATAAAAGCTTAAAAATGTTTTAATGTGGTCATATGTGTCAATATTTTCCTTTATTGCTTGTGCGTTTATTCATAGTTGACAAATAAAAATTGTATCTATGGTGTAACAACATGATATGTGTATGTGTGTGTGTGTGTGTGTGTGTGTGTGTGTAATGGCTACAGTAATTACTGTACCTGTTATCTCACATACTATCATTTTAAACGTGATATTTGAAATGCACTCTCTTAGCAATTACTTTCATTTTTTATTTTTTGAGACAGGATCTTGCTCTGTCGCCCAGGCTAGAGTGCAGTGGCAAGATTACAGCTCACTGCAGCCTGGACCTCCCAAGCTCAAGTGATTCTCTCTTCTCAGCCTCCCAAGTAACTGGGACTACTAGCAAGTGCCACTACATCCCACTAATTTTTTCTAATTTTTGTAGAGACAGGGTCTCACTATGTTGCCTAGGTTAGTCGCGAATTCTTGGGGTCAAACAATCAAGCAATCGGCGTCCCGAAATGCTAGGATTACAGGCATGAACCACTGCACCCAGCTAATTTTTGTATGTTTTTTTAAAGATAGGGTTTCACCATGTTGCCCATGCTGGTCTCGAACTGGTCTCAAGCGATCCACCAGCCTCAGCCTCCCAAAGTGCTGGGATTACAGACATGAACCACTGCAGCTGGCCAGCAACTTTCATGTATACAATACATTGTTATTAACTGTAGTCATCATGTTATACAACAGATCTCCTGAATTTATTCTACCTAACTGAAATTTTGTATCCTTTAACTAAAGTCCTCCAATCCCTGCCCACCCACCCCTCGCCCTCTAGCCCATATGCAACCACCATTCTATTCTCTACTTCTGCAATACATTTTATTTTATTTATTATTATTTTTTATTTATTTTGAGACAGGGTCTCACTCTGTTGTCTGGGTTGGAGTGCAGTGGTGTGATCACAGCTCACTGCAGCCTCAAACTCCTGGATTCAGGAGATCCTCCTGCCTCAGCCTCCTGAGTAGCTGGGACTACAGGTGCATGCCACCATGCCTGGCTGAGTTTGACTTTTTAGATTTCACATATAAATGAAATCATGGTATTTGTCTTTCTGTGCCTGGTTTATTTCATTTAGCGTAATGTCCTCCAGGTTTATCCATGTTGTCACAGATGACAGAATTTCCTTCTTTTTAATGACTGAATAGTATTCCATTGTGTGTATGTACCATAATCTCTTTATTTATTCATTGATGGACACTTAGGTTGATCCCATGTCTTGGCTATTGTGACTAATGCTGCAGTGAACATGGGAATACAGATATCGCTTCAACATACTGAGTTCATTTCTTTCTATATATACCTGATAATGGAACTACTGGATCACATGGTGGTTTTATTTTTAATTTTCTGAGGAAGCTCCATTCTGTTTTCCAAAATAGGTGTACAAATTTACATTCCTACCAACAGTGTGTGAGGGTTCCTTCTTCTCCACATCCTCGCCACCACTTGTAATCTCTTGGTTTATTTTTATTTTTATTTTTTATCAGAGCCATCTTAGCAGGTACGAGGTGATATCTCACTGTGGTTTAAATTTGCATTTCCTTGATAATTAGTGATACCGAGCATTTGTTTTTCATATACGTGTTGGCCATTTGTGTGTCTTCTTTTGAAGAATGCTTTTTCAGACCCTTTGCCCATTTTAAAATCAGATTTTTGGCTGGATGCAGTGGCTCATGTCTGTAATCCCTGCACTTTGGGAGGCCAAGGCAGGAGGATCATTTGAGCCTAGGAGTTCAAGATAAATCTGGGCAACATAGGGAGACCTTGTCTCTACAAAAAATTTTAAAAAATTAGCAGGGCATGGTGGAGTGTGCCTGTGGTCCCAGCTACTTGGGAGGCTGAGGTGGGAGGATTGCTTGAGCCTGGGGGTTGAAAACTGCAGTGAGTTTTTATTGTGGCACTGTATTCCAACCTGGGCAACAGGGTGAGACCCCATCTTGAAGAAAAAAATCAGATTTTTGGTTTTCAACAACTCTTGCTATTAGGTTTCTTATATATTTAAAATATTCACCCCCTATCAGATGTATGGTTTGCAAATATTTTGTCCCTTTCCGTAGGTTGTCTGTTGATTGTTTCCTTTGCTGTTCAGAAGCTTTCATTTGATGCAATCTCATTTGTCCAAAAAAATCATTGCCCAGACCAATATCAGAGGCTGAGATCACACCACTGCACTCCATCCTGGTGACACAGCGAGACTCCATCTCAAAAACAACAAAAAGGATCTGAAATTGTAAAAATACTAGAAGAAAACATAGGAGAAAAGCAATTCTCCTGCCTCAGCCTCCCAAGTGGCTGGGACTACAGGTGTGCACCACCACATCCAGCTAATTTTTGTATTTTTAGTAGATATGGGGTTTCACCATGTTGGTCAGGATGGTCTCAATCTCTTGACCTCATGATCCACCTGCCTTGGCCTCCCAAAGTGCTAGGATTAGAGGTGTGAGCCACCGTGCCTGGCCATTTCAGATCTTATGTTTAAGTCTTTAACTCATTTTGAGTTGAATTTTTTTTTTTTTTTTTTTTTTTTTTTTTTTTTTTTTTTTTTTGAGACAGTCTCTCTCTGCCCTTCAGGCTGGAGTGCAGTGGCGTGGTCTTGGCTCACTGCAACCTCCGCCTCCCAGGTTCAAGTAATTCTCATGCCTTAGCCTCCCGAGTAGCTGGGACTATAGGTGTGCACCACCACCCCCGGCTAATTTTTGTGTTTTTGGTAGGTTTCACCATGTTGGCCAGGCTGGTCTCGAACTCCCGGCCTCAGGTAACCCACTGGCCTTAGCTTCCCAAAGTGCTGGGATTACAGATGTGAGCCACTGTGCCTGGCCTGAGTTGATTTTTGTATATGAGATGAGATACGGTCCAATTTTATTCTTCTACATGTGGATATCCAGTTTTCCCAGGACTGTTTATTGAGAAGACTGTCCTTCCCCCATTGTGTGTTCTTGGCATATTTGTAAAGGATCAGTTGGCCATAAAATGTGTGGATTTATTTCTGGTCTCTATTCTGGTCTTATGTGTATGTTTTTGTTCCAGAACCATGCTGTTTTGATTAGTATAGCTTTGTGGCAGCTTCTGAAATCAGGTAGTGTGATGCCTCTAGCTTTGTTCGTTTTGCTCAAGATTACTTTGGCCATTTGGTCCTTGTCTTTTGTGGTTCCATATGAATCTTAGGATTTTTTTTTTCTATTTCTGTGAAAATGTCATTGGAATTTTGATAGGGGTTGGGGTAGTGTGGCCATTTTAACAATATTCATCTTTCCAATCCATTAACATGGAATATCTTTCCATTTATTTGTGTCTTTTCTTTCTTCAATGCTTTATGGTTTTCAGTGTACAGATTTCTCACCTCTTTAATTAAATCTATTCCTAAGTATATTTTGATGCTATTATAAATGAGATTGTTTTCTTGATTTCTCTTTTGGTTGCTGCATTATTAGTGTACAGTAATGCTACTGACTTTTGAATATTGATTTTGTATGCTGCAACTTTACTGAATTTATTAGTTCTAATAGTTTTTTTGGTGTTATCTTTAGGGATTTCTCTACATAAGATCATGTCATCTACAAAGTGACAATTTAACTTCTTTCTTTCCAATTTGGATGCCTAGGGAGCCGCAGTGGCTCAGGCTGGCTGTCCTGAGATCGTGCCACTGCACTCCAGCCAGGTGAGGCTATGTGTTCAAGGCCAACCTGGTCAACAGTGAAAAATTTGGACGCCTTGTATTTCTTTCTCTTGCCTATCTGTTCTGGCTAGAACTTCTAGTACTATATTAAATAGAAATGGTGAGAATGGTCATCCTTGTCTTGTTCCTGATCTTAGAGGAAAAGCTTTTAACTTTTCATGATTATGTATGATATTAGCTGTGGGTTTGTCATATATGGCCTTTACTGTGTTGAGATACATTTTTTCTATACCTAATTTGCTAAGAATTTATATCATGAAAGGATGTTAAATTTTGTCAAATGCCTTTCCTCCATCTATTGATATAATCAAATAGTGTTCTTCATTTTGTTAACTGCTTGTACTTTTACAATTTTGTATAAGAAATCCTTCTTTATTCTGATATCACCAATATATGATCTTATATTTTCTTTGAACAGTTTTCAGTTTTGCTTTTCACTCTATCTATCTGAAATTTACTTCTGGGTAGGATGTAATGTAGAATTAATATTTTTGTGTGTGTTTGGATAGCCAGTTAACTCAAAACCATTGAACTTTCCCACTGATTTATGTCACTTTCATTATACACCAAGTCTCATATCTTTGAGGGTCTGTATTAGTCCATTCTTGCACTGTTATAGAGAAATACCTGAGATTAGGTAATGTATAAAGTTTCATTGGCTCATATTTCTACAGGCTGTATAGGAATCATGGCTGGGGAGGCCTCAGGAAACTTACAATCATGGTGGAAGGTGAAAGGGAAGCAGGCATGTCTTACATGGCTGGAGCAGGAGGAAGAGAGGAAAGAGGTGCCACACACTTATTTATTTATTTATTTTTTAAGACAGAGTCTTGCTCCATTACCCAGGCTGGTGTGCAGTGGCACAGTCTCAGTTCACTGTAACCTCCACCTGCTAGGCTCAAGCGATCCTCCCACCTCAGCCTCCTGAGTAGCTGGGACTACAGGAATACATCACCATGTCCAGCTTTTTTTTTTTTTTAATTTTATTTATTTATTTTTTATTTTTAATTTTTTTGTATTTTTGTAGAGATGGTGTCTCATCATGTTGTCCAGGCTGCTCTTGACCTCCTGAGCTCAAGTGATCCTCCTGCCTCAGCCCCCAAAAGTGCTGGGATTATAGGCATGAGCCACTGCACTTGGCCTCCACACACTTTTAAACAACCAGGTCTCATGATAACTTACTATCACGAGAACAGCACCCAGTGGGAAATCTGTCTCCATGATCCAGTCGCCTCCCACCAGACCCTACCTCCAACAAAGGGGATTACAATTCGACATCAGATTTTTGTTTGTGTGCGGGGGACACAGATCCAAACCCTATTAGGGTCTGATTCAAAAAAGTTTTATTCTGTACTGTGGGCTATTTATGTGTGCATATACCAGGACTAGACTCTTTTAATCACTGTAGGTTTCAACAAGTAAACTTGTGACGTATGGTTAGGCAAGGGATCTCATATTCTTCTGCTTCAAGTTTTGTTTTTTCTTGGCCATTTACCCTTCCATAAGAATTTTAAGGCTGGGTGCGGTGGCTCATGCCTGTAATCCCAGCACTTTAGGAGGCTGAGGCAGGTGGATCACAAGGTCAGGAGTTCGAGACCAGCCTGACCAACATGGTGAAACCCTGTCTCTACTAAAAATACAAAAAAATTAGCCTGGCGTGGTAGTGCACGCCTGTAATCCAAGCTACTCAGGAGGCTGAGCTAGGAGAATCACTTGAACCCAGGAGGCAGAGGTTGCAGTGAGCCAAGATCGTGCCATTGCGCTCTAGCCTGGGTGACAGAGCGAGACTCTGTCTCAAAAAAAAAAAAAAAAAAAAAAAAATTTTAAGAACAGTCTGTCAAGTTCCATAAAACATCTGGTTGGGGTTTTGCTTAGAATTGTACTGAGTTTTTAGATTTTTTATTTTTTTTTTATTTTTATTTTATTTATTTATTTATTTATTTTTTTGAGACGGAGTCTCGCTCTGTCACCCAGGCTGGAGTACAGTGGCCAGATCTCAGCTCACTGCAAGCTCCGCCTCCCGGGTTCACGCCATTCTCCTGCCTCAGCCTCCCGAGTAGCTGGGACTACAGGCGCCGCCACCTCGCCCGGCTAGTTTTTTTTTGTATTTTTAGTAGAGACGGGGTTTCACCGTGTTAGCCAGGATGGTCTCGATCTCCTGACCTCGTGATCCGCCCGTCTCGGCCTCCCAAAGTGCTGGGATTACAGGCTTGAGCCACCGCGCCCGGCCTTTTTTTTTTTTTTTTTTTTTGAGACGGAGTCTTGCTCTGCGGCCCAGGCTGGACTGCTGTGGCCGGCTCTCAGCTCACTGCAAGCTCCGCCTCCTGGGTTCACGCCATTCTCCTGTCTCAGCCTCCCGAGTAGCTGGGACTACAGGCGCCCGCCTCGTCGCCCGGCTAGTTTTTTTGTATTTTTTAGTAGAGACGGGGTTTCAGCGTATTAGCCAGGATGGTCTCGATCTCCTGACCTCGTGATCCGCCCGTCTCGGCCTCCCAAAGTGCTGGGATTACAGGCTTGAGCCACCGCGCCCGGCGAGTTTTTAGATTTGAGAAAAATTATTAGTTTTATATCAAACTTCCATCTGGGTAGGGGATCTCTTCCTATTCTTTTATATCTTCCTTATGTTCTCTAATAAAACTTTATAATTTTCTCCGTAAATATCATATACAGACTTTGTTATTTATTCCTAAGTATCTTATGATTTTTGTTATTACAAATGGTATTTTCTTTTTTCTTTTTTCTTTTTTTTTTTTGAGACGGAATCTCACTCTGTTGCCCAGGCTGGAGTGCAGTAGCATGATCTCGGCTCACTGCAAGCTCCACTTCCCGAGTTCATGCCGTTTTCCTGCCTCAGCCTCCCGAGTAGCTGGGACTACAGGCACCTGCTACCTCGCTCGGCTAATTTTTTGTATTTTTAGTAGAAACGAGGTTTCATGTATTAGCCAGGATGATCTGGATCTCCTGACCTCGTGATCCGCCTGCCTCGGCCTCCCAAAGAGCTGGGATTACAGGCGTGAGCCACTGTACCCGGCCTGAAATGAAATCTTTTATCTGTTTATTGCTGTGGTATAGGGATATTGATGTTTGTGTATTCTCCTTGACCCCACCAAGGAAATTGTTATTTCTAATAGTTTGTGGGTTCTTGTGAATCTTCTTTGTCTAGTAAGCAATCTATGTATAGTAGTTGTCTATGTATAGTGATGGCTTTATTTCTTCTTTTTCTTATTTTTTTTTTTTTTTTTTTGAGACGGAGTCTCGCTCTGTCACCCAGGCTGGAGTGCAGTGGCCAGATCTCAGCTCACTGCAAGCTCCACCTCCTGGGTTCACGCCATTCTCCTGCCTCAGCCTCCCGAGTAGCTGGGACTACAGGCGCCGCCACCTCGCCCGGCTAGTTTTTTTTTTGTATTTTTAGTAGAGACGGGGTTTCACCGTGTTAGCCAGGATGGTCTCGATCTCCTGACCTTGTGATCCGCCCGTCTCGGCCTCCCAAAGTGCTGGGATTACAGGCTTGAGCCACCGCGCCCGGCCCTTCCTTCTTTTTCTTTTTGTGTCAGTTCAGACTTCTCGGCAGAAAGGTAAATAGAAACAGTAAAAGCTGGTATCCTTGTCTTTACTTTGGAAGTTACTTCCTATTCCTAGTTAGCTAGATTAAAAAGATTAAAAAAGAAATAGATTCTCACTATGCAGTGGTTATTCACAGCCTGTCATAGAGCACTACAGCCTCAAACTCCCAGGCTCAATGGACCCTACCACCTTAGCCTCCCAAGTAGCTGGGACTACAGGCACAAGCCACCACACCTGGCTAATTTTTAAATATTTTATAGTTCACTGCAGCACTGTTCACAATAGCAAAGACATGGAGTCAACCCAAATACCCATCAGTCAAAGACTGGATAAAGAAAATGTAGTATGCAGCCAGGCGTGGTGGCTCACACTTGTAATCCCAGCACTTTGGGAAGCTGAAGCGAGTGGATCAGGAGTTCGAGACCAGCCTGACAGACATAGTGAAACCCCGTCTCTACTAAAAATACAAAAAAATTAGCCAGGCATGTTGGCAAATGCCTTTAGTAATCCTAGCTACTCAGGAGGCTGAGGCAGGAGAATCTCTTGAACCCAGGAGGCAGAGGTTGCAGTAAGCTGAGATTGTGCTAGTGCACTCCAGCCTGGGTGACAGAGTGAGACTGTATCTTAATAATAATAATAATAATAATAATAATAATAATAATAGCAAAATAAAATAAAATAAAAAAGGCCAGGTGCGGTGGCTCACACCTGTAATCCCAGAACTTTGGGAGGCCAAGGTGGGCAGATCACGAGGTCAGGAGTACACGACCAGCCCGGCCAACATGGTGAAACCCTGTCTCTACTAAAAATACAAAAATTAACAGGGCGTGGTGGCACTCGCCCATAGTCCCAGCTACTTGGGAGGCTGAGGCAGAAGAATCGCTTGAACCCAGGAGGCAGAGGTTGCAGTGAGCCGAGATTGTGCCATTGCACTCCAGCCTGGGTGACACAGCAAGGCACCATCTTCTAAAAAAAAGGAAAAAAATGTAGTATGCGTACACCATGGAATATTATGCAGCTGTAAAAGGGAAAGAGATCACATCCTCTACAGGGATGTGAATGGAACTGGAAGCCATTATCTTCAGCAAACTAACACAGGAACAGAAAACCAAACACCATATGTTCTCACTTATAAGTGGGAACTGAATGATGAAAACACCTGCACACATGTGAGGGGGAACAATAACCCACTGAAGTCTGTCAGAAGGGGGAGTGGCAGGAGGGAGAGCATCAGGAAGAATAGCTAATGGACACTGGGCTTAACACCTAGGTGATGGGTTGACAGGTACAGCAAACCATCATAGCACATGTTCACCTATGTAACAAACCTGCACATCCTGCACTTGTACTCCGGAACTTAAAATAAAAGTTGATGTCGGGCGCAGTGGCTCAAGCCTGTAATCCCAGCACTTTGGGAGGCCGAGACGGGTGGATCACGAGGTCAGCTGATCGAGACCATCCTGGCTAACACGGTGAAACCCCGTCTCTACTAAAAAATACAAAAAACTAGCCGGGCGAGGTGGCGGGCGCTTGTAGTCCCAGCTACTCGGGAGGCTGAGGCAGGAGAATGGCATAAACCTGGGAGGCGGAGCTTGCAGTGAGCCGAGATCCGGCCACTGCACTCCAGCCCGGGCCACAGAGCAAGACTCCATCTCAAAAAAAATAAAAATAAAAAAATAAATAAAAGTTGAAAAACTATTTTGTAGAGACGAGGTCTCACTATGTTGCCCACTCTGCTCTTGAACTTCTGAGCTTAAACAATCCTCTTGCCTCGGCCTCCCAAAGTTCTGGGATTTTAGCAGTGAGCCACTGCACCTGGCCTCCAGTTTTGGATCCTGCGTCTTGCCACATTATTCCATGCTGGCTTCTGAAGCCAATGAGGCAAAACCAGAAAGGGAAACTAAAAAGTTAAAGGGGGAGAGGGTCTCACAGGCAAGATGGAGGGAGCCTGGGATGAAGGCAGGGCTGTGGAGGTGAATGATGCCAGGAATTAAGGAGGAAGTAACAGTGTGAGATAATAGCACATGGGACTCTTGGGCTGCAGCTACACGAGGGAGGATCATGGCCTTAATTCATCACCTCTGAAACCCTGAAATATCTAGCCTCCTGCCCAGATCCTGGCAAGAATGCATGTATCCAACCACTATTTATAAAGTATCCAGTGCTAGCTCCAGGGAATGGCAAGAGTGAGCATCTGCAGTCATAGTCCCTGCCCTCAGGGAGCTTACATTCAATGGGGCAGACAGACATCAATCTGTACATAATCACCAACAAATGTAGAACTCCAATAGGGCCAAGTGCCTCTGCGGAAAGGTACACCTTAGTGTGAGTGCTCATAATAGGGGAATTTGACCCTGAAAAGAAGGTCAGGAAGCCTTCCCTGAGGCTGTTAAGAAGCTGAGGCCTGAAGAATGAAGAGGAGCTAAGAGGAACAGAGGAAGGAGACTTTCCAGCAGAGGGTCCAGCCTCCCTGGAGGCTCTGTGCAGGAGGAAGCACAAGGTGGACAGGAACTGGAGTACACGAGTAAGGGGGAGTGGTGGGAGTGGCTGGAGAGGAGGGGCCACCCCTTGCAGGACTTAGAGGTCAGGTTAAGGACTTGGGTCTTTAACCTAAGATCAATGGAAAACCACTGAATAGGTAGGTTTAAGGAGGCTGACTGAAACAATCAGATTTGCATTTTTAAAGGATCCCTTTTTGGTGTGCATCATATTGCAGAGAGGCCATTCCCAGCCTCTTCAGCCACTGCAATGATTCAGAGAAGACCACATGGTCCACATGGTGGCTGGCTTAGGGATATGGAGGGTTGAAAACGAGTGGACAGACTTGAGATATATTAGAGCAGATAAAATGGATAGGACTAGGTGTTGGATTAAATATTCAGATACTCATTCTAAACCGCCCCTACATCAAAGCCTTCGAAGGCAGGGACCATGTCACATGACTATGATATCCAGGTCCCAGAACAACTCCTGACACATGGTAGACTCAAAACACATTTCCTGAAAGGGTGGAAATGATTAGCAGTCTCTCAGGTAATCCTTTGACCTCTAACGGTATTTAATTTCTTCCAGCATGTGTCAATAATCAACCTCCTTGGTACATCATAGGGAGAAATACTGCCGAGTTCCAAAGAGTATACTCTGGGAAAGTTAATACAAGAATAAAGTCTCACTTATCCTGTAATATGAAGAGTAACAGTAAACTTGTAAGAACAAGGCCTGGTGAAGCAAGGAGTAGGCATAGGAAGATGGCTCATCAAATAGGGGTGCTGGGTGTAGTGTGAGCACCTGAGGCAGGAAGAACCCAGCAGCCCTCTGGGAGAACCCAGCAGCCTCTGGGGGTAGGGTGGGAAGAGTTGGGGGACTAGGATTTGATGGTAGGGGGTTGTCATGGAGATCTCTGGAGATTAAGTTATCTATTTTTTTTCCATTTTTATTTTTATAAAAGAATCCTTAAGGGCATTTTTTTTTCTTTGTTTGTTTTGTTTGGAGATAGAGGTTCACTCTGTCTCCCAGGCTGGAGTGCAGTGGCATGATCTCGGCCACTGCAAACTCCGCCTCCCAGGTTCAAGTGATTCTCATGCCTTAACCTCCTGAGTATCTGGGATTACAGGCATGGGCCACCATGCCTTGCTAATTTTTGTGTTTTTTGTACAGCTAGCATTTTGCTATGTTGGTCAGGCCTGTCTTGAACTCCTGGCCTCAAGTAATCCACCTACCTTGGCCTCCCAAAGTGTTGGAATTACAACCATGAGCCATCATGTCCAACCTAAGCTATCTCTTTAAAATGATCCTTCAAGAAGGTCCCAAGGAGTCTAATCCATCCACGACAACAGCAGGTCTGAGACAGGCTGGTGAAATTTCTCCAATGAAGGACAGAAGATGGAAAAGTGCCCCAGGACCTCTTACTCATATAAAAAAACAAAATTTTTTAAGACACTTAAAAGTATGGATTCTTTTCTAAGAAACAGAGGAAACTTTTCCTGGCCTGGGAGCTCCCTCAGGTATTGGCACTTTGGTCTAGAGTGAAGTGGACCTGGGCATTCCAGCTTTGAGTGGGTTCAGGGGAGACACTCAAGCTACCCCTTATGGTTACTCTGAAGGTCATTGTGCTCTGTTATGCTTCCCATAGGTGGAGGAAGTCTGTCTCTGAGGCTGCCCTGCCACGCTTATAGAGCGCTGCAGGCTGGGGGCAGTGATGCAGCCACAGGGGCTGTGATTCCCTGTCTCCCCACTGTGTTCATCTCTTTCCTCCCCATGTATGAGGCCTGGTGTCACGGCAGGTGGGTGTTCCAAGTGAAACCACAGTCACAGAGGCAAGCAGTAGAGCCTGTCCCTGATGTGGCCCTGGTGATGCTGCACCAGACTGGGGCTGTATCAGAAACTGTGCCTGTAGCCTTTGCTTCTGCAGACTTGCTGGTGCTGCACCAGCCCTGAGCAATGTCCTTGCCTCACTGGTCAGAAGCCTTTGCTTCTGCAGACTTGCTGGTGCTGCACCAGCCCTGAGCAAAGCCCTTGCCTCACTGGTCACTGTGATGGGGACGCCCCCAGGTATGGTTCTGCTGCTGGTGTTACAGGTTGGAGTGGGGGTCAGCACCCTCATCTACCACAAGAAGGCTCAGGTGGCACAGACGTAAGGCTGCTTGCCTGTGTGTAGAGTGGCAGGCTGCAGCGGGCTGGAGCTCTGGGGAGAAGCCCTTGCCACACTGGAAGCAGTGATTGGGTTCAGGCAGGTGTGTGCTCCAGTGCTGGGCCAGGTGTGAGCTGTGGCAAGAGCTGTGGCCACACTTTCTGCAGGAAGAGGGCCTATCACCTGTGTGAAAGTGTTCATACAGGGCCAGGTGGGCCCCTTGGCTGAAGCACTTCCTATATTAGGGGGAGGGGAAGGGTCCCTTGCCCAGGCTGTGCAGAGAGAGGTGAGAGCAGTGGGAAGAGACTCCACATTCCAGGCAGGAAATTTGAGTGGATTTGTGGGTGGAGATGGGGTCCCTGGTAGGGGAGTTGGGGAAGGGTCGGTTGTGACAGCTGGCAGGTAAAGGAGTGCCATAGTAGGTAGAGGGCTGGGTCTCTCCCCTCTTCTCCTCCTCCTTTTCCTTTGCTCCCAGCCTGCAGGGAGAGGGGAAAGAGGTGAGAGCAGCATGGGGGAGGAGGAAGCAGAGGAGACAGAGGTGGGAGAGGAGAGGCTAAGCCCCACATCCAACTGAAGAAGTGGTTGGCAGTTTCAGCAGTGCCTCCCTCCTCGCTGAGGTGGATTGTGAAGGTGGAGAAACCCAGAGTACAGCCTCCTGTGAGCAACTTACCAGGGCGTTGAGGGCTGCCAGGCGAGGACAGGGCCCTCAGAGTCAGGCCTTGCCTGGGCAGGGGTCTCCTGGGGGAACTTTCCCTCAGGCCCCTGAGGCTCTGGGCTCCAGAGCTCAGCTTCTGCGTTCAGATACACAGTCTGTTCTGCTTTGGAGACGGAGAAGCCTGAGAGAGGTAAAATCGTGCTGGGTGGTAGATAGGGTAAGGGAGAGGGAGCTTCCCCCCATCTCCCTCACCCACTGCAGAAAGGCTTCTCTGTTTCCTTCCCCAGCCCAGTCCCACCTCCTCTGTGAGGCTGCTCCTAACCTCCCCAATGGCCCACAGTGATCCTCCTGCTTGGGGGTCACAGAGCCCCCCACACGGGCCCTTTGCCATTCTTTATACTATAAGGCAAGGTGGTAACATTTTGTGGTGCATCTTCTGCAGTGTCCTCAGCCTTGTGAGAACATCAGAAGCACACGGAGACTTGGGAAAATGCAACTGCTGGCCCCACCTCCAGTTTCTCAAACAGCCGATCTGGGGTGGGGCCCAAGAATTTGCATTTCTAACAAGTTCCCAGGCGATGCTGATGCTGCTAGTCTGGGATCCACACTGGGAGACCCACTGATCTGTTAGGCATGAAACTTTACTTGTATTATCTCTAAATTCTCAGGGCAACCTGTTATTCTCCCCCATTTTGCAGGTGAAGAAACAGAGGGAAGACCCAGTGCCTTGTGCAAGGTCGCTCAGTTTCTAAGCGGCAGAGCTGATTTGAACTCAGGTTTGTCTGACTCCAACACTGTATCGACCCTCCTTCCTCTACCCTGTTCCTCTGCATTGTCAACTATTCCACATGTATCTTGTTCCTCAACAAAATAGTAACGTTTTCTTTTGCACACTTTGTATCTCTCACCTTGCCTGACCCAGTAACCCAGGCTTGATTGGGAGGGACTGAAGGACTTGGAAAGGAAATGCCCCGGTGGAGCCAGGATGGAAACGGGTTCCTGTGTGTCTCCCACATGGTGTTACCTAAATATACAACCATGTCTGTGAGGTTCAGTTATGGAGGTAGGAGGGCGAAAGAGCACTCGCACCAGGCGGTGGGGGTGAGGGGGGCACGAAAGGAAATGTGATAAATAGAGAGGGGGGCGTGTGGGGCCAAGGTGAAGACTGGGGACCCGTGAGGCGGCAGGCTGTTTCAGAGTGAAGGCGGGGCGGGCAGCAGAGACAGAGAAGAGGCTGCCGGGTGGTCAGGGCTGGGGAGGACAAGGAGGGTGAGGACAATCCCAGCAGCTCTTGGAGCCAGAAGTCAGGTTAACTCCAGACTTTCGGCTTCCACTTCAGTGTCTCGCCCGACTCCTCCCCACCTGCTTCTTTACCCTGAAACTCCAGGAACAACGCCCATCTGCCTCCCACTACAACTTCCCCTTATACCATTCACCTCCTGGATGCTTGGGGTCCGGGAGGAGGGGAGTCAGGATCACGGGTTCCAGGGAAGTGGGTGTAGAAAGGGGCTCCTATGAGGGTAGAAGTGGGTGTTGTCTGCTTCTGCAGGCAAGGGACCAGCCAGCCCAACTGGTCCGCAGTACTTGCTGGGGCTGGAGGATGCCCACCTGCATCTGCGGGATTGAGGGTACTGGGGAGGAGGCCGAACAAACAAGAAATCCCAAGGGTGGAGAAGGGAGCCGTCGGATCGGCGGGCGGGCCGCCCAGCTGCGGAACTGGGAGGGTCAAGCGGGCTTTAGGGGGAAACACGGCAGGCTCCTCTGCCAGTGAGACAGAGAACTGAGCAAGGGGGAGGAATCTGGGGCCGGAGGGGCTGGGGGTACCGAGAGCAGAGGAAACAGGAAGTGAGGGGCAGAGAGGTTACGGGCGGTGGAAGGAACAGCGGTCGGTTCTGGAGAGGCGGTTCATCTGCCCCGAATCCCTCCACCGCCTCGGACCGGGAGTGCAGTCGTGCGCCCCTGTCCCTTCAGCCTCAGGCTTGGTGCCCAGCCCCGCTCGCGGAACTCGAGGCCGGTAAGGCAGCCGCGGCTTTCCTTGATGCCCCCACTCTTCCGCTCTCAGCCGCTGCCTGCAGGAGCACAGAACTACAGTTCCCGGGCGGCCCTCCCTCCGCTCAGCCCCGCCGCCCGGCGGGCAAAGGCTGTGCACTCGCACTCCTAGTCCGCAGCCCAGCCTGCCCTTTTTTGGGAGGTGGCCCAGGGACCGGGATGTGGAACAGGGAGCTCCTCCGCAGCCCTCCCCACCTTGCTCCCTCTTTCCAGCTATAGAAACCAGCTGCTCGCAGTGATTTCCAAACATCACGGTCCTTCCCGCATCTACAAACATCCCTTTCTCTTTTGAGCCATTTTCCTGCTTTCCCTTTAGTCTTGGAACCCTGGATTTCAGCCTGGGCGACTCAAGTTTTAGGGGGAAGTTTGGGGTCCGACTTGGCACTTGTTTATCCTGTCTTCCAGCTTCATAGATGGTTCCTATTTTCATACATATTTGCTAATTTGGAGTTTCCGACGACATATCGTGAATAATCCGACATTTTCTCCCCATTTCCAAGGCTGATTTTACATTATTTCTAGGCCTCCCTCCCCAATCTATTTCCCTTTTTCTTCTACACCCCTGATAAACAGACACACGGAACTGCAGGTTTCAAAGAGGAAAAAAGCACGTTTGTTGTTGGTAGGAGGGCGTGAAGGGGAGGGTTCTTCACCTTCTCCAACACCTTGTATAGATGGGAGGTTGCAGGGCAATAGAAAAGGCAGCAGATGGGGGCGTGTTTTGCCCCACTCTGTACAATATAGAAGAATCTCATATAGATACTTTGTATAAAAGCCACGTGTCCTCATTTGTGTCCTCTTGTTGGCGGGCTGGGCTGGGGATACTGGGGGACAAAGAAGCTGGGGTGATGGACCAGGACACAGGGATACCCCATGGTCCCCTTCCTCTGGCTGTCCCCTGGTGGGGTCACTTTGGATCCTTGGTGGGAGCGTAGCACAGCTCCAGTGGCCGGGACACCTTCCAGAATTTCTCATTCACCAGCTCCAGGGTCAGCGAGCCATTCAACGTCTGAGGAGGGGGTAAAAGGGGGAGAGGAGGAAAAGAGAGAAGAAAGTTGGAGAAGATGGAAAAGGAAATGAATGAGAAGCAAAAGGTGGAAGGGAGGAAGAAAAAAAAAGGAATAAAAAAAGGGATGGGGCAAAAAAGGACATGGATGATGGGAAAGGAGTAGGGCCATAGAAAGAGATGGGGGATATACAGGGGAAGAGTGCTGATGAGTTAGACCAGGCTCATGGTTCTATGTGGTCCAGATCACCCTCCCTCCTCTCCCCTCTTCTACCACTGCCCTCAGAAGCTCTCACCGTGAACGCCCCGCCTCCAGGTGCGATGTAGATGGTGTACTGCTTTTCACTGACGCCCTCCAGGCTGGGCAAAGCAGGCTCCTCAGGACCGTCACCTCCTCCGGCACCCCCGCCCTCCCCGCCACCCCCATCAGGTCCTCCGGTGTCAGAGGCGCCCCCTCCAGGCCCTCCTGGCTCCCCTGCTTCCTGCTGCTGCCTCCGCTCGAGGGCAATGCGCAGGGCCAAGTACTTGGAGAGGTGGTCCACTGTGGCATTCCCAGTTGTCTTCACATACCTGGAGTGGGAGGGAGGACAGGCTTAGAGCCAGGACGCCTCAGATGGGGACTGGAGGTAGGGGCTTTCCAAAATGCATTCTGGGTTGGGGTAGTATTTTGGGTTTGGGCAAAACCCACTTCTGATGGAAATCTGTGATCTTTGGTTTCTCAGTGGTTGGGGAAGGACAGGGCTCCTCACCTAGTCTGGCAGTATTCTCCCTTCTCCACGAGCAGGGGGTGGGGCCGGAACACGAGCTCAATTTCTCCACCTGGCTCTGGGGGGCTGGGGGCCCCAGGAGGGCTTGGGGGGCCCAGCGTTCCCCCTCCCAGAGTCCCTCCCCGGTCACCAGAGTCTTCCGAACCGGCACCCCCACCCACCCCACCAGTGCCCCCTCCCCCTGTCCCTACACTGCTCCCCCCGGCGCCCCCTCCACGGGGTCGCTTGGGAGCAGGGCCTGGGGCAGAGTCAGGGGCGGAGTCTGAGCTCACATCTTCTCCATCCCCTTCTCCCTCCCCGGGCTCTCCTTCCCCCCCACTCATCGTTGTGGTCTGATCTGACCCGGGTATCGGCCGCCTCACACGCTGGGCCCTGTAGAAGCAAGTGATTAAGGTTAGAAAGCATCCAGGATAAAGGGCTTAGAATTTAAACTTCAGAGAATTAAGAGATAAGAAAAATCCTCATGATGATACCTAACATTTATTAAACACTAACTGTGTGCTAAGCACTCTGCTAAGTGTTTTGCACCAATCCCCTCACCTAATACAATGAATCCTATGACACAGGTAAAATTATATTATCTCTATTTTATGGCTGAGGAAACTGAGGCTTAGAGAGGTTAAGTAACTTGTTAGCGATCATAGGCTGTCACCTCTCAAAGTGTGGTAGCAGCACAGACATCCCCTGGGAGTTTGTGAAATGCAGACTCTCGGGCCCAACTGTAGACCTACTGAATCAGAGTTTGCATCTGAAGAAGATCTACAAGTAATTTGGATACACATGAAAGACTGAGAGATGCTGGCCTAGGAGGTGATTTAACTTCCAGCAGTATAAATCCAGAGCTTATTCTCAAAATCGCTCTACTGTTCTAACTTCTAGAAAGTCAAGAGGTAAACTGTATTTTTCCTTCTATTTTTTTTGAGAGTGGGCCTTGTTCTTTCGCCCAGGCTGGAGTGCAGTGCTGTGATCATGGTTCACTACAGCCTCCACTTCCTTCCTAGTCTCAAATGATCCCCTTACTTCAGCCTCTCAAGTAGGTAGGACTACAGGCATGTGCCACCATGCCCAGCTAAATGTTTAATTTGTTGTAGAGATGAGGTTTCCCTATGTTATTCAAGGTGGTCTCAAACTCCTGGGCTCAAGTGATCCTCCCATCCTCACCTCCCAAAGTGCTGGGATTACAGATGTGAGTCACTGTGCCCAGCCCTGTATTTTTCTTAAGAATAGCAATGCCAGTTGTTTACTAAGAAACTGCAATTTACACCCATGATTTCCAGCCCTAATGATCAGTCTGTGGTCAGCTCTTAGGATGCTGAGGCTTAGAAGCTAGCAGGCAACAAAGACTGACCCACGGACCCATCCCACCACTCCTGCTTCTCTCCTGACCCTCACACCTGTGCATGGCCTGCATTCGTAGCCCCTCCTCAATGCTGGAGCTCAATGCCTGCTGGTTGTGCAGGCGGCTCAGGCGGATAAGCACTCGATCTTGATGGGCCTCATATTCCTCCCGGCTAGGATAGATCTTAGAGATCAGGGCATCAAAGTTGGGGTCTGGCCGTAGGGATCGCTTGGATACCAGCTTCTTTCGGCAGGTAGGACACTCCTTGTTCCTGGGGTAGAAGAAGGGAAGCCCTGAGTGGTCAGTCAAGGCAACTGAAGCCTAAGCTGAACCAAGACCAGTGAGAGGGCCCTAACTTTGTACCCCTTCATCTCATCGCAAACATGTCTCTCCTATTACCCGCTCCGTAGGGCTGTGACAATGCAGTCAGAGCAGAATCTGTGGAGGCACTCCTTGGTGGTCATCGTATTCTTCAGCATGTCCAGGCAGATAGGGCACATGAGTTCTGAATGCAGTGACCGAGGGGAAACAGCAATCTCTGTGCCATCCATTATGGCTTCCTGGAGGCATCCGTGAGTAGAAAGGTGGTGTGGGTTAGAGGGAAAGGGGTTTTAGAAACAGCAGCCCATAAAATAAGAGTTTTGAAAAATACAGTGAGAAGGCAGAATCTGGGTACCCATGCTGGTCTCTAGATTCGAGACAAGAATTCTGAGAAAGGGAAGGACTGATGACTTGGAGCAAATGGAGAAAAGACAGACTTTAGTGTCCATTAACTAAGAGTAGGAGCTTTGGAATAGGAGGATCTGAGGTGGCTAAGTGGCCTAGGAGTGAAGATGGCACAAATCTGTAGCTGGGAAAAACTATTCGACAAAAATTTTTAAAGTCCTGGTGCTACCTGTATTAGAACCCCATAGGGTGCCTGTTAAAAATTCAGATTCTGAGAACCCAATCCACTACTGAATCAGAATATTGGGGAGCATGAAGCTCTGCTTTTAATAAACTCTCAAGGTGAGTCTTATACGCACTGACTTGTAATACTGAATGAGGAACAGGGAAGGTAATTTTTGTGTTTGCGATCTTTCAAATGAAGACAATAATACTTGCTCCACCTCTCTGGCAGGACTGTTTTGAGGATTAAATGAGGTAAATGCGAAATGCTTTGGAAAGATTAAGGTGATTCAAAGATAGGGCCAGGCAGGGCAGAATAGAGCAAATTATGGAAAAGAAGCTGTGTGATGGGGTCTGTGGATGGAGGGGTTTGCGGGAGGGGGTAAGCCTGAAAGGGAGAATGCCTGTCACCTGCGGGGTCCGGTGCAGCTCATACAGACTCAGTTCCCACGTTTTGCTGGCATTCTGGGCATTCGCCGGCGTCGTCATGGTGACCGGGCACAGACCACCCCACCAGGGCTCTACAACCGAGGAGGAGGCGAGGAAGGCTGGGGGTGGGGGAAAGGGGAGGAGGGCGTTAGGGGGGGCCGCCCCTCGCACAGACCCCGCCCCTCCAGAAGCGCTCCTCTCCGCCCCCGCTCCCGCCCCCGCGCCGGCACTGCCCCTCACCCAGCTCCAGCCGTTCGCGCTCCCGCCGCCGCCGCGCCCCTCTCTAGGCCCGGGCTCCTGCGCCAAGTTCGCTGGGTCCGCAACCGCTGCTCAGACAGCAGCTCCCGCCACCGCCGCCGCCATGGCCCGGGCGCTGGGGCCCTACGTCACTTCCGCCTGCTCCTCCGCTACACCCGCCCCCCACCCCCCCCGCCGGCGGAGACGTCACCCGCCATTCGCGGCGCGGGTGGGACGGGACGTGGACGCCGAGGTTCTCCCGCCCACGGGACGAGCTCGTCCCACGTGAGGATCCTACGTCCCGGGAGTTCTGCGCCACTTAGGGAACCACGGTCTCCGCCCCCGGCCCAGCACCGTCGCGCGGCCACCAACCTTAGCCTCGGTTCCCTTCCAGAGGCCCCTACCCGGGGCCTCAGCTCCAGGGGGCGGGGCCTGGAATATCTGGCACCCCAGGAGGGGACAGAGGGCTCCTGAAAAGGGCTACCTCCCCCACTCTGCGTACCCTGGCGACTCTGGGGATCAACCCCCCTTACTTCTCCGTAACCCCCATTCCAGGATTCCGGGGAAAAAGGCTGCAAAAGATCCTCTGCCGCTTTTGCCCTCTAGTCCAGAGAACACACCTAGGTCCCGATGTGCTCGGGATTCCCCTTACCACCCTGGGGACTCCCTCCACCATCCACTTTGGTTCTCCCTAGACCCTCCGACCCGCTCTCCCCCTCGAGGTTTGGGGGCGGCGGCTCGGGACGTCCAGACTCAACTCTCGGCCAGAGCCATAGACTCGAGAATTGCGTTTGGACAATCAGGAGCCGCGGCCCGGGGCGGGGAAGGGAGGGAGGCGCACGGGAGGAACGGGGGGAATGGAGACACCACGCGGAAACAGGGACACACACAACATGGGGCTCCCATTGGGGAGTGGGGGTGCGCGTGTGGGTGGGGTACACAGGGTCAGAATGTCTGGAGTGGGAAGTGGGCAGAAGCCTCTTCCAGGACTCTAGAGTAAACGAAGGGGATGGGGAGGAAAGAGAAGAGGAAGGGGCAGAGCAATCCCCATTGAGTGTAGGGAATGAGAGGGATACGGAGCGGAGCGAGGGGGTAGGGGGCAGTTAGAGACCCTGATGGGCGTCTTGTCCCCGCCCGAGCTGAGGCTCCCGGACTTGGGCTGCGGCTGCCAGGGGGTGGCCTGTCTCTGGGACAAGGCAGCAGTGGGTGCCCTCGCCCCCCACCCCAGTTCCCCCCTACTTCCCTGTTCTCTCCTTCAGTCCGTGGCCAGTTCTTATGTGGGCGCCAGAGTCGATTAGCGCAGACCCCCCTCCCCTTCCTCCTCCTCTTTCCAGCCCCCTCCCTCCTGCTCTCTCCAGCCCCTTTCATCGGCTGGTTCATTCCCCTAATCCTGGCCCCCTCCCCTAATCCCCCCCATCCGACCCCAGGCCGGCTGCAGCTATTGTAAGGTGGAGAGAAAGGGGAGGGGGGGACTCAGAGAAAGGAGAGGGGTGGGGGAGGGCCACCTGTTCCAAGACCCCCTTTCAAGGCCAGACTGGACACCAAGATGGGGCCATGAACAAATCAACCTTGGGGACCATAAGAACCCAGGGAGTTGGGGGGAGGGGACTGGTGCTGCAGAACCAGTGGAAAGGGGTGATGCAGAAACCCCTCCCTCCAAAAAGACCCGGAGTGTCACGCATACACAGTGACACACACTCTTTCCTCTCACACCCGGCGGCGGGGGTTGCCCTGGGAGACCAGGCAGTGAAAGGGAACAATCCTTTGGGAAAGGGAAAGGAGGGGGAGGTGGGGAAGGGTCTGAGGACTTGGACACAAGAAGAACCGGAGGTGGCAGGGAAGAGGATTTGGAATTTATTAGGGTCACAAGCACCCCTGCTTCCCATATTCAGCATTCCTGAGCCATACACTGCCACCCCTTTTGTAGCCTGGGAACTTAGAGTCCTCATCAGCAGGAGGCCAGGCAGAGTGATGGGGGGGTGAGCAGAGTCCAGGGTCCTTGAGGCAGTTACATGAAAAGACCTCCTGGGAGGGGCAGAAACATTTGGACAGATGCATGGGTGTAGAGACAAATGGGATAGGGGGTGCCCACTTTTGTCCCTGGCCTTGGGGACCTCTGCCCTTCCCAGTGGCTCCAGACTCCCCTTACTTGCTTTCTCATATAGTCTGGGTTCTACTTCTCTGCCCTCTCCCTCCCCATGCTGGCCTCATACCAGTGACTTCCACTGAGGCCCCTGTGATGTATCCACTGTCTTCAGATGCCAAGAATGCGACCACATCTGCCACATCTATGAGAATGGTGGGGAGAGGGCAGAATCCTGCTCACTCCTATGGACCCAAAATAGCCATAATCTCCCACCAAAGACATCCCTCCCCACAAACCTCTCCACAGACACCAACCACCAGTCCCGCAGAAAATCCCAAAACCTTGGGGATCTCTTCATTCAGGCCCCCTTCCCAGGGACTCCTCTCCATTCAGTGCTCACCCTCAGGGTCCCCCAAGTATCCCATCGGGATCATTTCAGTAATCTGTAAGGAAATACTCATGTGGGTGAAAGCTTCTTTTATGGATTTTTTTGAAGACTGAGTCTGTGACCCTTTTTTGTCTTCATTCCTCATACATTCATTGAGTATTTAATGTTTGCCAGGAACTGTGCCCAGTATTCTCTCTCTGTGAAGCCCAGAGAGATTGAGTCTCTGAATGATTCCGCCCTCCACCCACAGCCTCCTACCTTGTCCACCACTTTCTGTGGCACTTTCTGTGTCATGGGTGTTACAATGAACCCTGGGAGGACAGAGTTACAGCGGATCCCATGTCTGTGGGAAGGAGAGTGGCTGCTGATTCTGGAGAAGGCTGAATGCTGGTCCCTCCTTCAGACCCCCCAGGTGCTCCCCAGCACCCTCAAGCATCTGACCAACCGTCCAAGCTCCCGGGCTGCAGTCTGGGTCAGCCCAATCACTCCAGCCTTGGATGCTACATAGTTTGTCTGCCCCATGTTCCCCACCTATAGGTGAGTCAGAGATGTGGAATGAGTCAGGAGTCTCAAGGAGGGGTTCTCCTCTCTATGCCACTTGGCTGACTGACCTCATTCAACTCAACCTGACCTTTCCTGTGATGCTACTGATGTTGATGATGGAACCACGACAACCACTGGACACCAGGGCTTGTGCTGCAGCCTGAGTGACTAGGAAGGTACCCTGGCGGGAAAGGGTAACAAGGGAGAAAAGATCAGCTGGGGTGACAGCCCTCCTTCAGCTCCCTCTCCAGGCTAAGGGGGCCAAAAGTAGCACGTTCAGAGATCGCCACCTTGAGGTTGACAGCTATGACTTTGTCCCAGTCATCCTCAGACATGTGCAGCAGAAACTCATCCTGGGTGATGCCCGCACAGGACACAACGACAGATGGTGGGCGAGAAAAGCAGGCCTATGGGAGGGGGAAGTTACGCATCAAAAACCCCCACAAAGAGCCGGGGCAGTGGAGGCAATATTAGAGCTTTAGAGGGGGGAAGGTGGCCTGGCGTTCACCTGCACTTGTTCCAGCAGGCGCCTGGCGGCTCTGGCCTCAGACACGTCAGCCTGGAAGGCAGCGTGCTTCCCTCGGGGCGGCCCCTCCTTGTTCCCTGGCCCGCCCAGCAGCCGCACCGTCTCCTGTGCCGCTGCCCCGTCCAGGTCGCAGGCAGCTACGGTGGCCCCCTCTCCGGCCAGGCGTACACTGACTGCTCGGCCGATGCCGCTCCCCGCACCTGAGGTAGGACAGAACACGGCGGACCGGGCAAGGGGAGGAGGCGGCAGAGATCAGAGGTCACAGGGCAGAAAGTTAGTAAAATGTGGATAAGGGGTCAGAGGTCACAGCAGCCGCAGACTCCAAGGGCAAGCCCCTGACATCACTCCAACACCCCAAACCGCCCCAGGAGAGCACCCCCTCAACCTGTGACCAAGGCCAGTGCGGAGCGGAGCCGGTTCTGGAGCTGAGACGCCATTGCGGCCTGTGGGTGGGTGGGAACCCCAGCACTAAGCCAATCCCAGCGCAGAGGGGGGTGTGGCCAGGGCAAAGCCTGGGCCAATCAAAGACCCGCCAGCCTTAGGCCATCTGCGGCCACCGGCACAGGCCGACCTCCCACCGCGGGGGCGTGGCCACACACTGCTGCTTAGGGGCCCCGGGTGCGGAGAAGACAAGGGGCCCCATTCCCCCCAAAAAGACAAAGACTGCATGTGGGGCGGAAGATCGGAGGAATTTATTTCCGGTTGCCACCCGTCCCCCTCGAGTCAGTGATATAAAAGGAATAGAAACAAAAAAAATCAGGCCATGAGATTACCAACTAACCCTCTCCCACCCCCATCCCCCGGAATCACTCCCAAATTAGGACACATGATTGATGTTTGATGTTTATCCCCGACTCCTCCTGTTACCCTCTCTGTCCAGTACTCTGGTCTTCTCTGAAGCCTCCACCGACTGGTGGGAGAAAGGGAACTGGACCTTGGAGAACTTTCTGTATAGCAACTTGGTTCTCCGAGAACAGGTGGGGTAGGGGACACCAGGTAAGCTGCCATCACCCCCTCTCCCTTCCAACCTTCTTCATGGCACCATTTAGCCTTCCAAACGCAACATGGTCAAGGGGTGCCCAACACTATCATCCCTCTGGCCTCTCATTCTCACCGCTCCAGCCTCTAAGACTGCCAGCCCTTGAAGGCCCTAATGCCAAAGTAACCATTCTCCCAGTCTACAGTTCCTTCCTTTGGCAGATGTCCCTGGCCAGGGCCCCCAACCTCTACACACCACTGACCTGGAGTTAGGGGTAGAAGTTTGGGGCAGGGGTAGTTTATCCCACGCCTCACTCGAGATGGGCAATCAGCACCATCATGACAACTCCCCCCAACAGCCCCAGCACCTCCAGAAGTGACTGCAGTGGTGATGCCTCCCTCAGCAGCTCGGGCAACACAGACACTGTTGCTACGTAGATAAAGCCACCTGCAGTAAATGGCAGGACCCAGCCAGGACCTGCACCACCTGCAACTTCACTGCCCACTGCTCCTCCTTCAGTGAGAAGGGCACAGGCTGTGCCTGCCAGTGCCCCTACTGCTGTCAGTAGCTGCAGACGCATTGCCTGATGGGCAAAAAAGAGAAAAATGCACTCACCAATAGCTAAAGATTATCAGTGGTTTAGAAGTGGCTGGTGGGGTATAGGTATACGGGACATGGATTTGGAAACTAAACATCAAAGTAAAAAGAGAGGAGGGGGCAGTCTAGAATAGACAATTTCTGAAAAATCTTAGAGATCAGAGGTCCTTTCCACAGACTTTCTGATTGAGTAGGCGTGTGTGTGTAAGACTCCACTAAACCATTCAGATGGTTTATAGACCACAGTTTAAGAAATACTGAGCTAAAGCACAAAGTAACCAGAACTTCTTCCCCCTCATTTCTAGAGGACTTGTCAATGACAGCATGAATTGTTTGGAACTAATAAGAGGCTGTTTGGGTTTAGGGTGAGTGCGGAGAAATAAAGGGTTTGAGGTAGCTGTGTTTGGCAGACATCACCAACCTGCTTTTTGCTGCAGCCAGACTGGACCAAGATGGCAAAGTCTCCGACCTCATGGGGCACTTCATGTAGCAGGACAGTCATTGTGGTCAGGATACCTAGTCCCCGACCCCCTCGAAAGGAAGCCCCAATGGCCAGACCATCAGTGAAGTTGTGTGCCAAGTCAGCAGCCAGATTCAGGTACCCCGACACACGCAGGTCTTGTACAGAACGAGAAGAGAAAATGATCAGAGGCCTCCATCACCACTTGTTCCAGTCTTGGTCAGTTATTCTCATACCTCCCCTCAGAGACCACTTCACACCCAGTCCTTTAGTGTTTCCGAAACACCTGCCATTACCCACAGCACATATTCCATGTGATTTGTGATGATGTCCCTTGCCCAAATTTATGACCAACTCTGGCCCTTACCTAAGCCTCTTTTTTCTTCTTCAGCGTTCTGAGGTCTCACTGGCCCATCTTTGGGTACCGTGCTCCCTCCTCGCCTCTTCTGAACCCCCCCTGTTTCCTTTTCTTCTTCTTCTGAGCTCTGCTTCTCCTTGGTAGAACGCTCTGAGGGAAGAAAAGAGTTGGTCAGCATGGAGAACAGATCTTCCAACATGTCCTCTCCCTCCTGAGGGCCAAAAGATGAGATTCTGAGGCAGGCAAGTCAGCTTTTGGGAAAGTTGTTCCTGGTCTCACCTTGTCTTCCATGTCCATGACTTCCATGTGTGTGACTGTGAGCGTGTCCGTGTCCAAGTCCATGACTGTGACCATGTCCTCCTTTCACATGTCTCACAAATTTCTCCACAACAAGAAAGGCAACAATTCCACTGAGAACCCACAGTCCCACAGACAGAATGGGGCCCTGGCCTGGGAATGGAGGCATTGAGACGTTAAAGGAGATGTGCATTACAGACTCCTCCTCCTCAAGTGCAGGAGGTGAGGAACAGGGAGAGACAGACCTTCCCCAGCACCCCAACTCCCATCCCCATCTGTCTCTTCCTCACCACTGTGGGAGTGTCCATGTCCATGTCGCTCCAGAGTGTGGTGAGAATGAGGTTCTGGAAGATGGAGGGAAAACCAGATGAGGGACTATCTGACACAAAGGGTGTGTATTTGGGGGAATATCGAAAGGTCAGGGATCATAAAGGAGAAAGAACCCTTTTCCCCCAAAGAACAAAATAGGTTAGATTTGAGGTAGAAGTCAGAGGTTACTTACCAAGAGCATGAGGAATGAGGTGCAGGAAGGCATCTCCCAGGAGCCCACCGGAAGCAAAACTGAGCAAGATCTGAAGTAGAGAGCGATGCCGGGGAGAGTTTGACTCCACGGGGATAAGGAAGAGGACAAAAAATGGAGCTGCTGAGATCAGCACTGTGGCCCCCAGTGCCTGGTGAGGGAGAGTCAGGGTCAAGTACTGTGGCGTTTCCCAACAATCCAGAACCAGCCCCTCTCTCTCCCATCCCCTGGAGACTCACATAAGCCCAGAGAGTGACAGCATCCAGGTCCTGCTTGATGCCTGGAGCCCCAGACTCCCCATAGCCTCCATGGCTATGCTCATGGTCATGTCCATGTCCTCTGTGGTAGAGGCTCTCATGGGAGTGGCCATGGCTATGGCCATGGTGTAAATCCTCATGTGAATGTCCATAGTCGTGACCGTGGGTATGTCCATGCCAGATGCTCTTGTGAGTGTGGCCATGGCCATGGGCATGGCTGTGGCCATGGTGGAAATCTTCATGTGAGTGCCTGTGACTGTGGCCATGGAAGTCCTCTTGCAGATCGTCGTGCAGGTCGTCATGACCCGCGAGTCCAGCCACCAGAAGCCCCAAGGCCGCCCAGGTCAGCAGTCCCACGGCCACCCAGTGGGGGGCCCCCAGGCCTCTGGCCATCACGCTGACCAGAGGGACAGAGACAGTGACTCCACTTGACTCAACTCTATACCTACACAGGGTCAGCTTTACTCCAATAGCGCCCTCCGTCCACCTCTATGGGCCGCTCTCCCATTCCCTTAAGTTCCCACCTACATTGTTCCCAAGACTAGTTCTCTTTATCCCGAACCCCCTCCCGGATGTAGGGCCCTGGGACACTAGTCTTTCACCAGCCACTTTACAGACTCTCTGGGCCCTCGTCTCTATGACTCATTAGGTAAGGAAAAGGCCTGGAAAGGATGGTAGAGAAAAACAGAGAATTCTCACCAGCTCCGGGATCCTCTCCTTTCCCGGTTTGCTCGGACGTGGCAGTCCCGCCTTCAGCTCCCGCGAGAACAGGAAGTTCCGTTCCACCTTCGTCCTAATGCCTTTACCAATATGGCGGCACTCTGGTAGCGACGAATCCATCCTGCACTGATGCGCATGCGCGAGTGTGGAGGTTATTTGAGGGGAGGGTGGGCGAGGCGGGCTAACAGGCCGGAGGAGACCGCCTCCTCGGTTTCCAACTAGACGAGGGGGCGGGAACTCGCGCCGAGACTTCCCGTCTGTACAAAGATGGCTGCCACATTGGCGCTGTCATTTTGGTACAGAGCAGAGCGACGGGCTTAATTCTACCCAATCCAGGCCAGAGTCTTTCTCTCAGGGGCTTCCTCGTGCTCAGCTACTCCTCCGATCAACCCCTGGGAGTCCCTGGGAGCTCTTCGGTAGCCCTACTCTCAGCCAGGGATGTCTTGGGCCGCTCGCCCGCCCTTCCTCCCTCAGCGGCATGCCGCAGGGCAGTGTGGGCCGGTGGGGGTGCGAAAAGAAATGCATTGTGGGGTCGCGTCCCGGTGGCGGCGGCGACGGCCCTGGCTGGATCCCGCAGCGGCGGCGGCGGCGGCGGTGGCAGGCGGAGAACAACAAACCCCGGAGCCGGAGCCGGGGGAGGCTGGACGGGACGGGATGGGCGACAGCGGGCGGGGTGAGTGTCCCAGCAGAAGGGCAGGCGAGCCAGTAACCGCGTTATCCGCAACCCCTCCCCCACACCCTCCCCTGCTTTTCCTGGCGCTCCCGCCCCCTTGTTTGTAAACACGCGTCCCCTCCCTCCCGAGGGCCTTAGCACCCTCCTCCCCGGGGCGGGGCAGGGAAGGGGAGCTTCCGCCCTCCTAACCGTGACCGCTTGAGGCCTTGGGCACCGGAGGTCGCGGGCGTGGGAAGGGCATGATTCCTCTTAAGCTTCAGGACTTTGGGCGTTTAAAGGCAGAACCTGCGTCGTAGGAGGGGTCTCTTCCGCCTGTCTCTTTCCCCTGCACGCTCTGGCTACCTGGCTTTACGCTGGGAATAGAGGGGCTCGACGGTCTACCCCACGTGTTGCCCCACCCACGAGACAGGTGTGGCTTTAGGATGACCTGGTATTCAAATAGATCGGTTGGAAAATTTTCCTCACCTGAACTATCCTCCTCTCCTTGTCAACTCCCTCCTCTCACCACAATGAGGAGTTATGCTGTGTTTTTTTAGCCAAATATAGCAGTGGGGGGTTGTATATCAATTTTAGTGACACTAATGTTTATTAATAAGTTCTGATAACCACTACCATCGGACCAGCCGGAGTTACATTGTTGTTTGACAGCAGGGTGTCTCTGGACTTGGGGATGGGTGGAGTGGGCTGGGTCCGGCACGGTGGGGTATTAGAGAATTAAAGTCTCTAGTTGGATGTTTGAAGACTCATTTTCTTTTTTTGTCTCTTCTGTCTCTTTTGTGTCTGTGTACCTGTACATACCCCTCCCTCAGACTCCCGAAGCCCAGACAGCTCCTCCCCAAATCCCCTTCCCCAGGGAGTCCCTCCCCCTTCTCCTCCTGGACCACCCCTACCCCCTTCAACAACTCCATCCCTTGGAGGTTCTGGGGCCCCACCCCCACCCCCGATGCCACCCCCCCCACTGGGCTCTCCCTTTCCAGTCATCAGTTCTTCCATGGGGTCCCCTGGTCTGCCCCCTCCAGCTCCCCCAGGATTCTCCGGGCCTGTCAGCAGCCCCCAGGTGAGAGGTTGTGACCAACTTACTGCCTGGCCACTTTCGTTTTCTTGTTTTCCTTGTAACCGAGAATCCGTATGTGAACTTCCCCATGGCCCATTGACCTTCCAGTTCTCTAATCTTGTCAGGCCTGTGGTCTTTGTGAGACCCCTTGCCTTTCCTGAGGTGACTGATCTTTCAGTGCATGCTTCCTCCCCTAAAAGAACCCTAATATTCTTTGTTTTTGTGTGTGTGTGGTTTTTTTTTTTTTTTTTTTTTTTTTTTTGAGATGGAGTCTTGCTCTGTTGCCCAGGCTGGAGTGCAGTGGCACGATCTCGGCTCACTGCAACCTCTGCCTCCTGGGTTCAAGCGATTCTCTTGCCTCAGCCTCCTGACTATCTGGGATTACAGGTGCCTACCACTGCGCCCAGCTAATTCTGATATTCTTGATGTCCTTTTCATCTATCAGTGATTTTCTGCCCTTTTGGTCCCATCTGCTTTCCCAAGACACCTGCCCTTCAGGGTCACTGTGTTGCACAATTTCGGGGGGCCTGTTTATTCTCTTTGGGGTTGTGCTCCAGGGATGGCCCTTCACATAGACTGCAGTGTAAATGACGCCCTCTGGAATGTGCACTGCAGGGCCTTGCTTAGTGGTAGGGAATGATTTCCATCACTTCTGTGAGATTCTCCTTCCCAACAAGTCTTCCTATGACTTCCCTATTTCCCCCATCCCAGATTAACTCAACAGTGTCACTCCCTGGGGGTGGGTCTGGCCCCCCTGAAGATGTGAAGCCACCAGTCTTAGGGGTCCGGGGCCTGCACTGTCCACCCCCTCCAGGTGGCCCTGGGGCTGGCAAACGGCTATGTGCAATCTGCGGGGACAGAAGCTCAGGTATGGGGCTCAGAGGATGAACAGAGAGGGAGAGTCTGGGCCATGTGTCATCACCTGTGGGATTCCCAGGGCTTATGGGGTTTGGTCAGAGCAAGTGACCTCGGGGAGGCCTGATGAGAGTAAAGAAGCTGAAGCTGAGATGTAGGATGCGATTGGGGGGAAGGTCAGAGGGAAAAGGGAGTGCGTGTAGGGTTTCTGAACAGTGGGGAGACTGGGACTGGATCGTCACTCAGCTCCTGGTTCCCTCTCTCTGTATTTGGCAAACGGAGAGGACTTAAACTTTTAAGTTTTGCTAGGGGGAGATTGGAAAGAGACTAAATGGTGAAGCTGTCTCCATGCAACCTTCTTATTGCTCCTCCCGTTTCCCTGTAGGCAAACACTACGGGGTTTACAGCTGTGAGGGTTGCAAGGGCTTCTTCAAACGCACCATCCGCAAGGACCTTACATACTCTTGCCGGGACAACAAAGACTGCACAGTGGACAAGCGCCAGCGGAACCGCTGTCAGTACTGCCGCTATCAGAAGTGCCTGGCCACTGGCATGAAGAGGGAGGGTAAGGACCTGCCCTACCCAGGTGTCTTAGACCACATACCCTTCTCCCCTATCCCACTTAGACTGTGTACGTCTCTGGAAGGCTGGACTGTTCTCTCTCCTCTAGAGGGCGATATTTGATTTCTCTCTCCCTTTGCAGCTCTCCTCCGTACTAGCCTGTTCTGGCCCTTGAGTTTCCCTCTTAATGATTAGGTCTCTGTGGCCTGCACCTATGACCCCTCCCTAGACTGGTCCTAGGATAGAATAACTTTTCCTTACCCATGATGGGCTGTCTCCCCATTTCTAACCTAAGTAGTTCCTCCTCTCTTTCATTCCACGGACCTTCTCTGGTCTCTGTTTCCTGTTATCTGTGATCTTTCCTCTAACTCCTGGGAGTCTGACACTCTTAAGCTTACAGACTTTACTGAAGACCTCAGGGCTTCCCTTCCTTCTCCATCTTATCTTCTTAAGTCAGATTCCTAGGATTCTGAGAGACCCTTTAGAGTACATCTTGGTCAAAATGCCCACTTTAGAGAAGATGAGCCTGAGGCTTGGCTCTCCCAAGGTCATGCAACAAAGGAGTGGCAGGCAGGTTTGGGATCAGAACCCACATCTCTGAAGACCTAGGCCAGTGCTCCTTTCACTGCCTATTTGTTGAATAAGAAGAGCACAAGATTTGTACTCAGACACACTTAGATTAAGTTGTATGACCTGCTATGTAGTATATGAATTTAAGCAAACTAATCTCTTTGAATCCCAAGTTCTTCATCTTTAAAAATGAGAATAAATGCTTCCAGTGTCATTATGATAATTGAATAAATGTTAAAATGTGCTTAGCATGTTTCTTGGCATATTTTATTAAAAAAATTTTTTTTTTCTATCAGCTTTCTCAGGTGAAATCTTGGCATGTTTTTTAGCCATGTAGTAGGCTCTCCATTTAAATTCCTCCCTAATTCTTTTACCTACCTCACCTTTCCAGACTGACTTATCTGCCCTTTTATAACCCTTGCTTCAGGGCTGCCCCCAGTCCACCCTTTCTAGTGACTTCCCCATTCCTATAAATATCTCCCAAGGGCCATGAGATCCTGATGAGGCCGTAAGGGTATTTGTGGAACCCCTTCATGGATGGCTGCTGACTTTCCATTTTTTCTCTCCCCCTTCCCCCTGCAGCGGTACAGGAGGAGCGTCAGCGGGGAAAAGACAAGGATGGGGATGGGGAGGGGGCTGGGGGAGCCCCCGAGGAGATGCCTGTGGACAGGATCCTGGAGGCAGAGCTTGCTGTGGAGCAGAAGAGTGACCAGGGCGTTGAGGGTCCTGGGGGAACCGGGGGTAGCGGCAGCAGTGTGAGTGTTGGGGTCAATCCACTCTCCTTGGTGATAGGGGTTGGGGGAGGCAGTCTAGGTCTGTTCTATATCCCCTCCCCCTTCTTTCCCCTCATAACCTTCCTAACACTACTTGGGACTGGAAGTGCTGCCAAACAAGGTCTTTCAAACCTCTGAGGTGGATGTGATAGCTCCTTCTGTCTCCAATCCCCAAACAACCCACTGGCAGAACCACAGGCATGTCCCAAATAAATAATTGTTTGCACGAATGCCAGAAGAGAAGCCTGACTTACAGGGATTGGTTTGGATGGGGCTCACAGGAAGACTGTATGTAAGAAGGGGTTGTCAAAAGCCTCTTACAAGGGGCTCCCAGCGTATCTCAAAATCTTCCATAACTCTTACCCCTGTCCCCTGCAGCCAAATGACCCCGTGACTAACATCTGTCAGGCAGCTGACAAACAGCTATTCACGCTTGTTGAGTGGGCGAAGAGGATCCCACACTTTTCCTCCTTGCCTCTGGATGATCAGGTCATATTGCTGCGGGCAGGTCAGTGACCTTGGATCCCTTTGACCTCTTGACATTTGACCCCTCTTTGACTTCCCAACCTTTAGTGACCCCAGTGGCCTTACCTTGTGTACTCAGGGAGCCAAACTTGCTGACCTTGCCACCTCTTTTCTCCTTCTCTTCCACTGATGTGCTTTGAATCCCTTGGCCTGATTTCTGGCTCCTGACCCTTGCTGCCCCACCCAGGCTGGAATGAGCTCCTCATTGCCTCCTTCTCCCACCGATCCATTGACGTTCGAGATGGCATCCTCCTTGCCACAGGTCTTCACGTGCACCGCAACTCAGCCCATTCGGCAGGAGTAGGAGCCATCTTTGATCGGTCAGTGGCCCTCGGCTAGGCTGGCATGTAGATAGAGGGGGTGGGGCTATAGGCTGGTCCGTGTCCAAGGCTGGCTGAGCTGTGACCTTTGAGTGACCTGCAGGTCCCTCTCCAGGGTGCTGACAGAGCTAGTGTCCAAAATGCGAGACATGAGGATGGACAAGACAGAGCTTGGCTGCCTGAGGGCAATCATTCTGTTTAATCCAGGTAAGAGGAGGATTACCTTTGTCTCTCAAGGCCAAGGCAACCTTGGAGCCTCCTCTTCTCCGAGACTCCTAAGTTACCCAGCTATCCCCCTCAGTAAGACCCTCAACCTGGAAATCTCCCAACTGGCCAAGGAAAAACCCACATCCACGGATCCATCCCACAAACCCAGTGGGCCCTGCTTCCCTTGCCAGGCCTCTGGTAAAGGGCAAGCAAATGCAGCCCGAAAGGGGCATCCTGTGACTGACATCCACACGGCTATCCTGATTTGGTTTGCCTTCATTTCTCTTCCTCCTCTCTTCCCTGCCATCCCAGATGCCAAGGGGCTCTCCAACCCTAGTGAGGTGGAGGTCCTGCGGGAGAAAGTGTATGCATCACTGGAGACCTACTGCAAACAGAAGTACCCTGAGCAGCAGGGACGGTGAGATGGGGCTGGGGGCACTGAGGCTCCCTTGGGAGTGGGGAGTGCTATGTGGATGTGTTCAGGGCCCGTGTGCTTCCAGCTCTCAATCCCCCTCTCCCACCTCCACTCCAGGTTTGCCAAGCTGCTGCTACGTCTTCCTGCCCTCCGGTCCATCGGCCTTAAGTGTCTAGAGCATCTGTTTTTCTTCAAGCTCATTGGTGACACCCCCATTGATACCTTCCTCATGGAGATGCTTGAGGCTCCCCATCAACTGGCCTGAGCTCAGACCCCGACATGGTGCTTCTCACACCGGAGGAGCACACATCCGAGAGGGACTCCAAGCCCTGGGGCAGGGTGGGGGGCCATGTTCCCAGAACCTTGATGGGGTGAGAAGTACAGGGCAGAACCAAGAACATAAACCCTCCAAGGGATCTGCTTGATATCCCAAGTTGGAAGGGACCCCAGATCCCCGTGAGGACTGGTTGTCTCCCTTCAGTGGCCTTGAGTCTCTGAATTTGTCGGGGTCTCCCGTGATTTGGGGTGATTTCTCACCCTCTGTCCTTCCCCCAGCACAAAGCACTGGCCCTGCCTCCAGGACCTTGCTTCCTTCTCATCTTGCCTCATTTTGCTTCCCATCTGAAGAGTGGAAATGGGGAACTCCCCCAGAGGTGGATATTGGGGGGCAGGCCCCCCAAACTGATAGACATGAGAGTAGGGCCTGACAGGCCTTCCTCTTCTCAAATCTGGCAGATGGGGCCCTCTCTGGAAGAGGGAGGGGCCCTGTTACTGTCCAGAGTCTCTTTTTACACTTCACCTCCTTCTGCAGTCAGACTGAGATATAAAAAAGGTGGTGGTGGTGAAGGGGCTGGTGGAGATGTATGAACCGATCTGCTATTTTTAATTTCCTCTGAGGATAGAGACTTGCAGTTAGACTCAAAGAAGTACTGTACTTTCCCAGGTTGACTAAGAAATGCCAGTGGTGGAGGTGGGTGTTTGGGAAAGGCAGGGCCCTGAAATGGCCTGTCCCTAGGGCTCTTCAAGCACTAGCCTTCCCAGCTTTCCCCCCTCTCCATCTCTTCCTGTCTAACTTGGGGAAGGGCCTGGGCTGTGAGGACAGGGCCCCCACAGGGGATGTTTTCGTGAGTGTAGTCCCGGAGGCCTTCCCTTCACAGCTCTCCTCCGGCCCTGGGCACATAGCATAGGCTGGGGACACAGGATCCTGGCCTGAGAATTGAGGGGAGGTGGCCAGCCCGCAGAGGTGGGGTGTTGGGGCTGCATGATTTTTGCCCTGCGTCCTTTCTCTTTGGGGCACCTTTCCCCTCTCACTCATACATAAAATCGCTTTCAAATTAAAATCGCTGTTTTCTGGACTGAGGTGACTATGAGGATGGGCAGCGCCGTTTCAGGCTTGGGGGGGTATCCGGTTGGGAGCTCCGGACGCGATCCCTGGACGCCGCCACCGAGGTTCCCTGGGGCCCAAGAGGTGGACGCAGGGTGGGGGACACAAGGCAAGCTTTGTCGGGGAGGGGGGAGAGGGTGTGCCAGGCTAGGGGCGGGGCCGGCCGGAGGAGGAAGGGGGGCGGTGGATTCTCAAAGGCGCCTTGTTCGCTCGTGCCCTCTCCGCACCAGCGGGCGGCGGCGCCTCGGCTCGCTCCGGCCTTCCCTCCGGCCGCGCTGCGGGCTCCGGGCAGACCCGGCGCCGTGCCTGCCCGTGGGGGCGCACTGGGCGCTAAGCGCTGCGAGCTTCTCAGGCGTTGCCCGCCCGGAGGCGGCCCACGTCCCTGAGTGACCCCATTTCCCTGGACTCTTCCAACCAGAGTCGACTGCTCGCTCATCTTACCACTGCTGCCCCTCTACCTGGGCTCTGGGACTCCCTTACCGCGTCCCCCATGTGCATCTCCTTGGACGTGACTATCCTGTGTTTGTCGGTGGGTTCCAGTAGAACACCTCCCCATACATCCCCCGCCCCAGTTCGTCGCTATCTATAGCCTTGTCTATAAATACCCCCGCCCTGGCCCGCTCTGTAATTACACGGGGCGGGGTGAGGGAAGTAATTATGGAGACCTGATTATGGGTGGGGTGGGGACTGCGACCCCCCAGGCCCGCCTCTCCCCTCCCACTGTGCCCTAAATCCCACCCAGGCCTCTGCTGAAAGGGGGCTCTGGTCCCCCAAGAGGGAGGGAACGGGAGTGGGTGTGTGTGATTGGACGTTTGGGTCCTAGAAAAGGAAGGGGCTAAGGAAGATATTGGGGTTCCCGAAAAGAGAATCTTAGGGTACAGGCCATTGAGATCTACAAGGAGCAGGAGACAGCCAGAGAGAGGGAGGGTTCTTGCCTCCCTCCCCAGGTGGAGACTGAGGGTGGGGTTTCCCCTCGGTGGCTGTGGGCGGGCGGCTGGAGGCAGGGGCCGGGCCGGGGGCGGGGGCGAGGTGGGGGCTCTGGGCGCCAGGGTGGCCGGGGACACACAGAAGCGGCAGCCACCGAGGAGGGAGCAGTGCCGGGAGCCCCGACGGCGCCTTGCTGCATGGAGCTGGGCCGCTGACAGCTGTCGCTGCCCGCAGCCTCTGACCTCCCTGGGACCCCAGCGTCTGAGGCTCATAGTCTGCTCCCTGTCTTCTGTCAGCCTCAGAGCATCCAGCGTCTCAGGCCGACCTGGGTCCCTGGGACCCCGCGTTCCGGTTTCTCAGCCATGGAGCGGTGCAGCCGCTGCCATTGCCTCCTCCTCCCCCTACTCCTACCTCTGGTGCTGGGGCTGAGCGCGGCCCCAGGCTGGGCAGGTAAGAGGAGTCCTGATGCCTGAATCCTCGGAGTCTGGAGCTCCGAGTGTCTCTGGGAAGGGGACAGCTGATACCTGGGGCAGGAGCGTCTGAGTCTAACAAGGAGATTTGGGGCTTCAAGGGTCCAGGCTGGAGGGCAGGACACCTGTGTTCCTTGGATTCAGGGTAGGGATCTCTTTCTCCTTGAAGTGACTGGGGGAGGGCAGGTAGGGCTGAAAGGTGGAGGACCACTTTAGAGAGCCCTGAATGGGGATGGATGCTTGTCTTGGGTCCTTGGGAAGAGCTGAAGATGGCCAGAGCTGAAGATGGCCAGAGCTAAAGATGACCAGGGCCAGCCGGGTCCAGTCATTGCTGGTGTGGGGGTGGTAGATGCCAATGTCGATGGGTGAGGCGTGTGTGTCTTCCGGCCTTTCTGTTGCTATCTCTGGGATAAGGGGTGAGCACCTGTGATTCAGAGCAGAGCCCAGTAAGCCCAGAAAGAAAGGGTGCCTTGACTACCTGTCTCATTGGCCTCCTGGACAGGGACCCCCTCCCCCTCCCTGTGCCCTCAATGCTGCCACGCAGCTGGCTCTGGGGAGCACTGGGGCTGGCTGCCAACAGGACGGCCCGCCGGACAGGCCGGGATCAGGTGTCTGAGGCCAGAGCCAACTCTTTGCATTCCTGCCTAGCCCCTCCTCCCTCTGGCCAGCCAGGCTCCCCTGGGACCCTGGTGTCCACAACCCTGATCTTTTCCTTCTTTTTCCCAGGACCCAGAATTCCTGGCTTCTAGGAAAGGGGATTTGATGTCAGGGAGGAGGGGGCTGTGAGCATCAAACCCTCAGCAGGCTGGAAAAAGCCCACTATTTCTGGAGACACTGAGGGCTGATTTGTATTTAACTTGACTATTAACTTGACTATAAATTTGTATTTAACTTGACTTCTCTGCTTTAGAGAGAAAATGGTCAGAATGGCAGCATAAAGGATTTAGATTAGATTTCAGAAGGAAGAACTTCCAAGATGTGAGGACAGTGAGGCCCAGAGCCAGGACATTGAGGCGTATGGTGCCTGTAGGGTCTAGGAGTCTTTCTTAGGGGGAAGAGGGATCCTCTGGCATGGAGGCAGGAGGATGGCTAAGATGACTGTTTCTTATTTCAGGAGCTGAGTCGGTAGAGATGGGACTTTAGGGAAATGAGTTACTGTGGAATTCTTAAGGTTAGAGAATAAGGCATCTGGGGGGCCAGAGGTAGAGTGGTGGAGGGTGATGGGGCTACCAATGGGGAGCCTGTGGGACAGATTAGGCTGGAGACAGTGGGGCAAGTATGTGGCCTGGTGTGAGAAGATGGTGGGCGGACCTGTGGGTAGGTCGTCTATATGATCGAATTGTACTCCCCTGGGGTTTGGTGGAGGGTAGGGGCCTCCAAGGTCTCCTTGGCCTGGGGTCTCTGTGAGTCTCTGTGTCTCTGTCTCACTCACCCTTCGTCTCTCAAAGCAGCCCTTGTGTGTTGGTGTTTGCGGAGCTGCCACACGCGCGGGGGCCAGGCTTAGGCGGGGGTTGGGGGGGAAGGCCGTGGTTTCCCGGCTCCTGGACTCAAAGGGCCTTTTCTCTGCCTGCCTGCCCCACCTCAACCACCCCACCCAGCTCTGCTCTCCTGATTGCTCTGGCCTCTGCCCTGCCCCACACTTCTATGAAAGTTTTGCTGGAACTCTCTTTGGGATTTTTCCAATCTGTAGCTGATGGTGTGAAGAGTATGTATACAGAGGAGCAAGTGAGGTCGAGGTGATCTTTTGTTTTCCAGGGAGTCTGAGCCCTAGGAAGCTGAGTTCTAGGTAGATGGACTGGTGGGCTGGGTCTTGAATCTTTGGGTCCCAGGTGGTGGGGTTGGTGATGGGGGTGAGACAGGATTGAGGTTCCAGGTGTGGGGAGCTTGCCTGGGTTCTGGGCAAACACTCTGATGGGATCCACAGATGTGTGGCTCGGGGCCCTGGACTTGTTCCGGCTCTGCGTGGCAGCTTCAGCCCCCGCCCCCCATTCCTCCACCCCTCCCCAACTCATCTCCTAAACCAGGAGGCACAGACTCCTGGGAGAGCTGTCTTGTATCTTTTTCCTCAGCATGGTCAGGGTTGTTGCCACCCCATCCCCCAAACCTGGGATCTGTAGCTGCTCAAAGCCCCTCTCATAGAGCTGCCTCTCTGATCTCTTCCTCGTGGCCCCCCTGCACCTCCTGTGCCCAGGATGATCGATTGCCCAGATGTTGTTTGTGCTGGAGACGGGACAGATGCCAGAGACCCAGAGAGTGAGAGATATGGAAAGAGAGTGAGAGGGAGGGAGAGAAAAAGATGGACAGAATATGAGAGAAACGGAGGAAACAGAAGAGACAGAGACAAAAAGACCAACATAATGAGACAGAGAGAGTAAGAGAGTGAGAGAGACAGGAGACAGATGGAGAGTTGAGACAGATGTTCAGAGAGCACAGAGAGAGACGGATTCATAGGCTAAAAGACAAAGGGACAGCGTAAGAGAGGCAGATGCTAGGAGAGAGAGGGGCAGGAGTGTCATGGGGATGAATGCCAGCTGATGCTGCCCTGCCTCCAGGTACCTTTGCATTTCCCGTCCATTCAGGCACTGTTCAGAAGCAAGTGAGGGTGAGGTGACCTTTCCCTTGCAGGGAGTTTGAGCCCTGGAAAGCTGAGTTCTAGATCCCAAATGTCCCCTATTTATGCCCTCCTGAGGGCATGTCCCTTCTCCTGATAGTCATGGACTCTCCCAGGTGCACCCCCTGTGGATGTGCTCCGGGCTCTGAGGTTCCCCTCCCTCCCTGATGGTGTCCAGAGAACGAAAGGCATCTGTCCAGCTGATGTGGCCTACCGAGTAGCACGACCTGCCCAGCTCAGTGCACCCACTCGCCAGCTTTTCCCAGGTATGGGTGACGTGGTGGGGTAGGGAGGCCTGGGGGAGGTAATGGGATGGGGCCTAGGATCAGACACCAGGAGGAAAGGGGTTGTGGCGGCTCCCTTTGCCTCTCACTCTGTGTGTATCTCTCTTGGATACTAGGAGGATTTCCCAAAGATTTCTCTCTGCTGACTGTTGTCCGGACTCGCCCTAGTCTCCAAGCTCCCCTCCTGACTCTCTACAGTGCCCAGGGTGTCCAACAGCTGGGCCTGGAGCTGGGCCGACCTGTCCGCTTCCTGTATGTGGACCAGACTGGGCGGCCTCAACCTCCTGCTCAGCCAGTCTTCCGAGGCCTCAGCCTAGCAGATGGCAAGTAAGTTTGTTTGCTCCTCTGGTCTGCTTGGCCCACACTTTGAGGAGGAAGTGCCCCGGAACTCCTACACTCTAAACTGTGAAACCCTTCAGACTCTTTGGGCCACACCACACCTACCCACTGCCCAAACTTCAGTCACTTCTAGTCCAGAGTTTGGGCTTTAGAGTGTGCAGCCTTCTCTGCATGTTGAACTTGCCTGTACCTTGGGCAAGTTACTTAAAGTTTTTGAGCCTCACTTTCTACATCTGTAAAATGGACATGAAATAGAATTGGCACAAATAAGAAAGTGATGGCATGGTGCCTGGTGCACTGTAAACACTCAATAAACGGCAGCTTTTGTTATTACTGCTCTTATCACCATTCGCTTCAACTCTCATCACTGCTTTCCAACCATGTTGACTCCCCCACTTCAGTCAGCCAACAGTTCGCTTGAACCTCTCCCCCCATGTCCAGGTGGCACCGTGTGGCTGTGGCTGTGAAGGGCCAGTCTGTCACCCTCATTGTTGACTGCAAGAAGCGAGTCACCCGGCCACTCCCACGAAGTGCTCGTCCAGTATTGGACACCCATGGAGTGATAATCTTTGGTGCCCGTATCCTGGATGAAGAAGTCTTTGAGGTAACCAGAGCAATCAGATGCAGGATTGACTTCTGGTCCCCTGTGTTGTGCCCACTCCCCTCTGGCCCCAGCATGTCATCTTCCTATTCCCTAGGCCTTCATTTTTTTTTTCTTGTGAATTTTCATTTCCATTTTATATCTTCAGGGCTACTATTCTCTGCAGGAGAACTAGATGCCTACCTATATAGCAGTACTGTCCACAGCCACTTACTCTGTCCCTCAGTCTTCATCAGTTCCTTCATCCATCCATCCCTTCAACCCCTCTCTCTCCTCACCCACCCATCCATTCACTCACTCGCTGGACAACCTAGGCATACATCCACCACCCACTCCCCCTTCCATTTACTCATCTATGCATCACACACCCACCTACTTATGCATGAAGGCTTATATCCACCCACCTGTCCATCCTCCCCTGCTTAACCACTCTTCCCTTCAAACCACCCATCTATGCTTCCATCCATCTATCCTCTTCAACTCCTCCATCCAGCTATTCACTCACCCACCCACCCGCCCTCCCCATCTCCCCATGCATACAAGGATGCATGCATCCCTTCAGCCACCCATCTGTCCATTATCCTTCTACCAACTCAACCACTCCCTCCTTCAATACACTCATGCACCCATCTCCTCACCCACTTATTTCCCATCTGACTATTCATTCACCCACATAAGTTCACCCATCTATCTATTCACCCATTTGCTTCCATCTACTCTGTAACCCCTGTTCATCTGCCTATCAGTCTACCCTCCCATACATACATTTATTCATTTGCTATTTATCAGTGCTCCCACTCATTGATGTATGTAAGCCCCTAGCCACCCATCCACTCATCTATCCATTCATCCATCCCTCCATTCACCCTCCAAGCCAGTCAACATTTTCTGAATACCTGCTGGCCAAGGAGAACAAAGAAGAAGAATATAAAGTCTCTATCACCCCCAAGAGCTCTCAGGTGGGCTCTGGAAAAGAGACAACATCCCCTAAATTATGGTGCAGTGGAGAGTATGCTAAGCACCATGTGTGGGTAAATGCCATTGGAACTCAGAAATGGGTTCTCCCCACTCCATTTCTAGAGGTCCACAGAATTCTCGTCATCACTGCCATTGAAAGACCAAGGCATCTAAGGCTGAGCCCTGTCTCTGGAAGCCACTGTGAAAGGGCTCATGCATTGCTACAAAGGGCAGAGGGGAGGCAAATAATTCTGGAAGGCCTGGGATCTGGTCCTGATTCTACCATTCTGGGTGACCTTGGGGCAGTCACTGCCTTTTTGGGCTTTTCTGAATGGAATGTATCTGAAAAATTGGTAGAAAGAAAGATCCTTGTTCTGCTAACTTTCCTGGTTGTTATGAAGGTCCCATGAGATCCCTTGAAAACTGAAAAGGGCTGTGCATATGGAGGACTGACAGTGACCTTCTCCCGTCATAGGGTTTTGCCTAGGATTGGCCTCCTGCCCTTTCTCCTGGATGATACCCTCTGCCTCTCTCTGAATCTCTCTGCTCCATCTCTCTCATATCTTTGCAGGGTGATGTCCAGGAGTTGGCCATTGTCCCAGGGGTCCAAGCAGCCTATGAATCGTGTGAACAGAAGGAGCTGGAATGCGAGGGGGGCCAGAGGGAAAGACCCCAAAACCAACAGCCTCACAGAGCCCAGAGATCTCCAGAGCAGCAACCATCAAGACTTCATAGGCCACAAAATCAGGAACCCCAGCGCCAGGTGAGGGAGCCAGGAGAACCCCCAAGTGCAGCACACCCCAGAGAGGGAAGACACCCAGGCATCTCTCCTCCTTAGTTGTCCTCTCCACCCTCATCTTCCTATTCTCATCACCCCCTCTTCCTAGTCCTCATTCATCAGCCTTTTTATTTTCATCTAAAAATAAAAAGAGTTGTTATGAAGAATTCGTGGCTGGGAGCTGTGTTCCCTGCTCTGCGTCTCCTCTACCAGGTCTTCCTGGAACTGTGTCCCTGGGTTTTCCCTTCCTTCCTTGAATTAAGAGATTGGGAGACAGTGGGGGCATGGTGAGAGCTGGGGAGGCAGGTAGGAGAGCAGCGTAGAGGGGACTGAAGCCAGGAGAAAGCAGTTAGGATGGTGAGACCAAGGAGGAGGAATGGGAAGGAGTGGGGATGAAGGGAATGTCAAAGTAGGGGTGGGTCTGCAGAATTGTGGGGGTGGGGAGCCTGGTTTCTGGCCCCCACCTACCTGGAGGGGCAGGAAAAGGGGAGGTGGTGGGGGAAGGGAAGGGAAGGGAGCCTGGGTTAGGTGGCGACTGGACAGTTAGAATACAGATAGGCTCTGGGGTCAGTGGACTGAAGAGCAGAGGGTCAATCTCTTAATCATGTCTGCTTCTGCCTCACATGTGGAACCCCTTCTCTCTGTTCCACCTCCCCCCACCTCCCTCCTGACTCTCAACCTCTCCTTTCATCTTCAACTCTGTTTCCCAACTCCACACCTCCCCCGTTTCCCAACACCCACACCATCTTTTTATCTCCCTCTCCTGCCCTTCACCCCACACCTTCCAATTACCTCATCCCCTTCCTGTCTATGCCCACCCCCCAATCCCAGCCCACTGAGTCTCTCTACTATGACTACGAGCCCCCGTATTATGATGTGATGACTACGGGGACAACCCCTGATTATCAGGTAAACTCAAGGGACCCCTTCATTTCTTCCCTTTCTCCTAGCACCCCTAGCAATCATCTCCTAGAACACCTTCCTCCCCTCCCCCATGCTGTGGGAAGAGGCACAGTGTGTTTAGATGATGGGGATTTACTTACTCCCTGTCCCCTCCCTGTCTCTCTGCTGCAGCACCCTGGGACCCCCCACCACAAGCCTCCCCCTTCCCCTAGGGGGCGTCGGACCCCTCCCCGAAAGCCTACCCCACCTGCCAAGCAGTCAGCGGCCCGGCAGGCGTCCCCCTCACCAGACCGGAGGCCCTCTCCAACTGCAGGCTTTGGCCCAGCACGGGGCCAGCCTCCCCCTTCCCGACACCCAGCTCAGAGGGCAGCTTCCCCCACTGCCTGGCCCCCCCCCCCAGGACCAGAGGCAGCGGTTACCGGCAGGTAGAGCCGGGGCATCCAGATCTCTGCCCCCAAACCTCTATGACCTTGTAGGTTCACTCTCCCCAGACTATCCCCCTCCAAAGGGGCTGCAAGATCTGAGATTTCCCCCATCCCCCAGCACAGACAGACCCTGCCCTTGGGGGACGGGTGCTGCTTTGCCACCCTTCTGCTAACCTTTCTCCTTCCTTCCCACCCTGTGCTACTCTTCTCCTTCTCTCTTTGGGGTCAGGACCCCACCCCAGGTGAAGAGGAAGAAATCCCGGAGTCAAGCCCCTTGCCACCCCTTAAGGAGGTAACTTTACGCCCCACTCTCACCCTAGCTGGGGGAAATGGGCACCTGTGACTCACTCCCCTCGGCCCCTGACATCTTGATGGACCAGCCCCTCCTCTGGCCGGAGGGTTCTTCCTCATTTCCATTGATGGCCTCTGTCTTTGGGTCACTCTATAGTTCTGTGGGTCTGCTTGTCTCTCTTAGTCCAGCCAGTTCCCTTCAGTATCCAGGCCTCCTTCCATGATTCTTTGATTCCAGAGTGACCTCGTCTCCATGTTGGTGTCTAATGGTCTTACTTTCTATGTCCTATTTCTGTTTCTAGGAGCCACTTTCTGTCCAATGTTGTCACCGTTTGTCTTCCCTATCTCTCTGGTCATTCCTGGACTACTTTGTCTGTCATTGTGTTCATGGACTGTCCACTCTGCATCTAGCCCTCCGGCCACCCTTCATTTTATCCACCACTTCTTCCCACTGGACCCACTTTCTGGACATCTCTCCCCATTTTCAGCCTTTGATGGCTCTTCCATTTATATACAACCACTCCCATGGCTCTTCTTGGGAGAAAAACTCCAGTTCTGATTAACCTCAGAATCCTTTGGGCTAGAAGTTGTCACACCCTGGGGTCCAGGGTAAGCCTCCTCTCAGCCCTAACATCCCCATCTACTCCTCTCCCTCCCCATCCCTGGGAAGGAGCGGACAGATCTCCAGGTCCCCCCCACAGCCGACAGGTTCCAGGCAGAGGAATATGGGGAGGGTGGCACAGACCCTCCTGAAGGGCCCTACGATTACACCTATGGCTATGGGGATGATTATCGTGAGGAGACAGAGCTTGGCCCTGCCCTCTCTGCGGAGACAGCCCACTCAGGAGCCGTAAGTGAAAGGAGCTTCTCTTTCATTCTTGACCACCAGTGGGAGCTACAAGAATTGCTTCTTGTTGGTTTTGATCCTTGGCTGTTGGCTGTGAGCAACTTCCCATCCCTGTGACTTGTCATTTTCTGTTCACATATGATATATACGTTGCTTGAAAAGATTACTACCTGCCTTCCCTTGCCAAATGTCTTACCTTGTGACTCTTGTGGATACTTTTGCTCAGGGCAATCGGGAATTTAAATAAAAAATATGTAGCCACTTCCTGTCTTTCTTTATCATTTCCTGTCTAACTGAAACTGGATTTCATAAAGCTTTTGGTCAATAAACTACTACCTAGTGTCCATTTTCAGTGTTTCTCTATCATTTCTTCTTGGTGAAACAATTTTTTTGTTTATGTTTCTACCGAACGATCTAACTTCCTATGTCACCTTTTTGTTAACCTACAGGCCACTTATTATCTGTCCCTTCCTGCCTTCTCCAGCTGTGGCATCCATCTTGGTAACTGTGTCAGGTTGGACTGCAAGGGATTTATTATTTCTGTTCTGGCTCTAGTTTTTCATGCTATCTTGTGACAATTCCCTTTGACAATAAGCCACTTCCTGTATGTCTCAGGTCATCTAAATCATAAAGTTTCCATTGTGGGCCTCAATATTTCTCATGGCTACTTCCTGTGTGTCCTAGCCTTGATGTTTGTGTTTTCTGGAGGAATTACCCTTCACTGTCATGATTCCCTTTGCAGGAGTCACATTCTACCTGTTTTGTGCCCTTCTTTTCTCTCTGGGTCACGGTAGCCATGTTGTTGTTGAAGGTTCACTTCCTGGATCCTCTGTCTTTGGCTGCTTCCTGTCTGTTCAGCCACTTCCTGTTTGTCCAGTTTGTTTTCTAGCCATGTTGGCCATGTTTAATTTTCCTCGGCTCTGGCATCATTCTTGCTTCCACATGTTTGTCATTTTGTTTTGTGTTCCTTAGTTGTTCTCATATCTTCCAGTATTCCCTGTCAGTGGGACTGCTTTCTGTCTACTCCATCTTCTGCCTGCCTTGCAGTTCTGGCTGCCTCCTCTACTGTGCTGCTGCATCCCATACCTCCCCTCTCTTGCCTCCCTTGAGCTTCTGCTGCCTTTCTTTTATGCTGCTCTCTGGGTATTTGGGGTTGATATGGGATTTCAGAGAGTTTTGAAAATGATCATTGCTGTTTGATCAGAATGAAGATGGAGAGGGACATTCTGAAGATCTTTGTTGGGGGGAGTTGGGGTGGTGGTGAATGTCTCCCATTCTCCCTGTTCTTATTTTGTTTCTGGCCCTAGAGTTGGGAACAGTTATCTGAGTGGAGGTGTGCAAGGGAGGGAACTGGTGGGCTTGGAATGTACTTAAGGGCTAGAAGAAGGGCAATGCATTCAGTGGGGACTGCTCTCCAATTTTTTTTTTTTTGAGGCAGTGTCTCACTCTGTCACTCAGGTTGGAGTGCAGTGGCAGAATCTTGGCTCACTGCAACCTCTGCTTCCTGGGTTCAAGCAATCCTCCTGCCTCAGCCTCCCGAGTAGCTGGGATTACAGACATGTGCCACCACGCCCGGCTATTTTTTGTATTTTTAGTAGAGACGGGGTTTCACGTGTTGGCCAGGCTGGTCTCAAACTACTGACCTCAAATGATCTGCCTGTTTCCGCCTCCCAAAGTTCTAGGATTACAGGCATGCGTCACTGTGCCCAGCCTCCAAATTTACTTGGAGTATGGATGCTTAACCTTTGGGGCATATTTAAACTTGTGAACCCTTTGACATCCTAAATAAAATTCTGTGCATAATAGCATATACTTTTTCATTTCTGGAGAAAGACTCAGAGCTTTCTTCAGATTCTTTTTTTTTGAGATGGAGTTTTGCTCTTGTTGCCTAGGCTGGAGTACAATGGCATGATCTCGGCTCACTTCAACCTCCACCTCCTGGATTCAAACAATTCTCCTGCCTCAGCTTCCCAAGTAGCTGGGATTACAGGCATGTGCCACCACGCCTGGCTAATTCTGTGTTTTTATTAGAGATGGGGTTTCACCATGTTGGTCAGGCTGGTCTCAAACTCCTGACCTCAGGTGATCTGCGTGCCTCCACCTCCCAAAGTACTGGGATTATGGGCGTGAGCCACCTCACCCAGCCTAGGTTTTATCAGGTTCTCATATGGGTCCATGCCCTCCTCTTACCCCAAATAAAAACCTACCCACAATCTTAGAGAGATTCTTTTATGATGTATCGGGGTAAATGTCTGGAAGGTTTCTTAAGGTTCTAGGGATTCCTGGGGTCAGAGGGAGTTTGGGGGATGGGATAGGGTCCTCTAGAAGAGGGTTTGGGAAGGTGGGTGGTTTAAAATCCCTGGAAGGGGCTGAGTGTGGTGGCTCATGCCTGTAATGCCAGCACTTTGGGAGGCCAAGGCAGGCGGATCACCTGAGGTCAGGCGTTTGAGACCAGCCTGGCTAACATGGTGAAACCCCATATCTAATAAAAATACAAAAATTAGCCGGGCATGGTGGTGCACATCTGTAATCCCAGTGTAATCCCAGCTACTTGGGAGGCTGAGGCAGGAGAATCACTTGAACCTGGAAGGCGGAGGTTATAGTGAGCTGAGATCGCGCCACTGTACTTCAGCCTGGGTGACAGAGCGAGACTTCTCAAAAAAAAGAAAAAAACCCGAAAAACCAAACAACAACAACAACAACAACAACAACAACAACACACTAGAAAGGTCTGGGGACCTTCCTGAAAGAGGCCGTCAGGGAGATGGAGAGGTTGTGTTTGCTGAGGTGGGGCTGGGAACTGTTTGGGGGGCAGGGAACCCTGAGGTCTCCTTGGCAGGCTTGAAAGGTATATGAAGAGGGAGTTTTAGGGGAGGGCTGTGGGGCTTTCGGGTAGGGCTGAAGTGGTCTCGAGAGGATCTAAGAATCAAGGTTGGAGTTGAGATGGGGGCAGGCCTGGTGTTCTGGCTGCTCACGGGCCCCACTGGGGGTTACATGTGTGTCTCCCTCAGGCTGCCCATGGACCCCGAGGGCTGAAGGGAGAGAAGGGAGAGCCTGCGGTGTTGGAACCTGTAAGTTATGCTGGTCACAGGGCTGAGGTGGTGGAAAGAGGAGAAGCGAGTGGGGTTTGGTGTGCTGGTCCTGTCGCCTCTGACTTTTAACTTTTGACTCCACAGGGTATGCTTGTGGAGGGGCCTCCTGGCCCAGAAGGCCCTGCGGTGAGTCTAGCAGTGACCTGGTGACCATGCTTTTCTCAGAAAGTCCTGCTATGTGCTCATCTGAGCCTTCCCCACATATGCCCAGGCCTCCTCCTCAGAACTCTGGAGCATCTCTCCAATCAACGCTTCCCAGATTCCCAGATCTCTTCTGCACAGACCACTCCTTAGCCACAGGCTGAGTGCCCACACCTGTCTGAATGCCCACACCTGACCCTTACTGTTTTGTTCCTCAGGGATTGATTGGTCCCCCTGGCATCCAGGGGAACCCAGGCCCAGTTGGAGACCCTGGAGAGAGGGTAAGGGGGTGTCCTCTATGTGAGGGGGGAGCTTTGGGGGAGCTAGTGGTATCCAAGTAGGGGCTGCCATGCCCAGTAATTTCTTGTTAGGTGGCTTGTTAATGAATGAGGGAATGGTTGTGCTTCCCAGCAACCAGAAAGGAGGGCAAACTCTGGTTGGGGAGGGTACTAATCTGGTTTCTCACCCTCAGTTTTCCCCATGGGGGTGGGAGACTCAGGAAAGAGCTAGAGGAGTCTACACTTATTCTGTTGAAGAGGATATTTCAAAATCATGCTAAGATCTTGATGTCCCCTTATCTGTCACCCCATCTTTTGCATTCTCTTCCCACTCCAGGGCCCTCCTGGCCGAGCAGGGCTCCCTGGATCAGATGGGGCTCCTGGTCCTCCTGGCACATCTCTCATGCTCCCAGTGAGTTGTCGCTTGGGTTTTGGAACCTGCTGATGGGGAAGACAAGGAATTGTGTAGTGTTATCAAGAACCAGATGGGCAGGAAAGCTATGGAGGAGTCTCTAAAGATCATCATTCCAAAGGGATTTGTCTTTGGGGTGGGGGAGATGGGTCCTCATCAGATGACCTAGAGCAAAACACCAGTCTTCTAGGACTGGGCGGAACAGCCTATATTTCAGGGACTCTAGAACCAAAAGAGAGTCTTTTGGAGGCAGAGGCTGGACAGTGGAGGAGGAGGGCAGGAGTTGAGTTTCTGGAATCCTCTAAGTGGTTATCTGGAAGCCATGGGAAATGCTGGATGGGCAGAACCTGGGGCAAGTGGCAGAAATGCTGGAGGAAACCTCTGCCTGGGAGGGTCCCATGGCTTTCTTGGAAGAGAATCTGGATCTTCTCTCCTTGCCCTCAGTTCCGATTTGGCAGTGGTGGGGGTGACAAGGGCCCTGTGGTGGCGGCCCAGGAGGCTCAGGCCCAGGCGATCCTGCAGCAGGCGAGGGTGAGTGGGGCTGCTTCCCTGGAAAAGGAAGGCTCTAGGGGGCACTGGAAGGTTTGGTTGGAGTGAATGTGGGGCAGGGGAGGCCTGGGTTGGTTTGGGGTTGACAGGGAGGTTGGGGAGAATCCTGGGTAGTGGACGAGGATCAGGAGAGGAAGGGTGAATTTGGAGGGTGCTGGGGCTGGGGGTTCCCACTGCCTCTCCCTCAGCTCTGCTGTCACCCTGCTTCCCTAGCTGGCGCTCCGTGGACCCCCTGGCCCCATGGGATACACAGGACGCCCTGGGCCCTTGGTGAGTGAGCAGGGTGCTTGGGTGGAGGATGCTTTATTTGTGTGTGTGGTGTGGATAGTTCTGGAGAGGCGCTTCTTTTGGGGGAACACTCAGAGGCCACTGCTGGGTGTGTCCTTCGTTACGACCGTCCTCTCTTCTCTCTCCCAGGGCCAACCTGGGAGCCCTGGCCTGAAAGGAGAGTCTGGAGACTTAGGACCTCAGGTGACCACCCTCCTCCACTGCACCCCAATGTCTGTTCCCCAGCTCAGTCTCCCTCACTCCCCTTCCATGCCTCCTAACCCTACCCCATCTCTCCTCTTACCAGGGCCCCAGAGGACCTCAGGGACTCACAGGCCCTCCTGGCAAAGCTGGACGAAGGGTGAGTGCCCCAGGGGTGGATGGGTGTTTGGGGAGACAGGGCCTGCAGTGTGGGGGACTGTGCCCCTACTTGCTCTGACACTTCCCTTGTTCTCCCAGGGCCGGGCAGGTGCTGATGGAGCCCGGGGGATGCCTGGAGAACCTGGAGTGAAGGTAGCAGACTTGGGCCCCTCCCTGAAGCCTGTAGCCTTCAGCTCACCCTGGGCTCAGTTGTTTCTTGGGGATGGCCTAGTTCCCCAGGCTCCCCCAGGATCAGTGCCCCAACTCAGGTGCAATAGGGAGGGGTGGGCTTGGACAGGGCCGTGTCCTCACTCTGGCTGCCCCTCCTCCTCCTAGGGTGACCGAGGTTTTGATGGACTCCCAGGGCTCCCTGGAGAAAAGGGCCATAGGGTGAGTACATTAGTGGGTGTGTGTTGTAATTGGGGATAAATCTTCTGTGGGAATGAGGATAGGTAGGGAAGGGAGGTTGGAGGCTTGGCAGGAGCTCGGTGAACGTAATGGGTCGGCTAAGTGCAGAGGTTCAGTGTCTGCCTGTGTTGGGGGCTCTGAGGCCCCTCTTACGAGTTCCCCCATTTTGCAGGGTGATACTGGTGCCCAGGGCCTTCCTGGTCCCCCTGGTGAGGATGGAGAGAGGGTAAGTGTAGTGGTAAGTGTAGGGGCTGGGTGCAGGGGAGGTCTAGAAGGCACGGTGGCTTCACCATGTCCTCCTCCTCCAGGGAGATGATGGGGAGATTGGGCCTCGAGGGCTGCCTGGAGAGTCGGTGAGTGTCCAAGGGCTGGTGCTGGGGGAGGGGGCTCTGGGGAAGCCAGGAGGGGGACATGGGCACTAAAGGGACACAGTTTTATCCATTCATGCTGTCTCCTCCCCTCACCCTGAATGCAGGGACCTCGAGGTCTCCTTGGCCCCAAAGGCCCACCTGGTATTCCTGGACCTCCTGTAAGTGACTCCCTGACTTCTGACCCTGAGGTGACCCCTTGACCTCTCCAACTCTCCACCTTTGTAGCTGCCTTCCTGCTCTCTCTCCTCTTTCGGCATGCTTCCCATTCCCCATGAGCTCCCCCTGCTCTGGCCCCACCCTGCCCTGCCTCAGCCTTCACTCCCCATGCACAGGGAGGGCCATGTGGTGTGGTGCCCCGAGGGCCCTTGGGCATAGGAAATAAATCCTTGAGAAAAACAAAACGAATGCCCACAAGCCCACAGATCCACAGTCCCACACCCTGCAGGCCTGGGCCAGCTGTGTTTGCTTGGGTTCAGGATGGATTGGAGGTCTGACCGTCCCAACCTTGGGAATGGCTGGGCCTCTGAAAACCACAGGTCCCTCTGGGCCACTTCAGGCTGCTCACACCCGTCTTGTGTTTCAGGGCGTCCGAGGCATGGATGGTCCCCAGGGTCCCAAAGGGAGCTTGGTGAGTGATGGATGGGAGATCCCGCCCCCATTCTTATCCCCCGAGGTCCCTGCCAGCATCCTGTTGGCCACTATTTTGACCCCTGCCTGCTTCCTGCTCTTGCCCTCTTGGCTGTCACTGCTGGGACTCAGCTCCATGCTCTACATTTGTTCTGTCACCATCTCCTTCTGACCTGTGCCTGGTCACCTGTTTCTAGGGACCCCAGGGAGAGCCAGGACCTCCTGGACAACAGGGCACCCCTGGGACCCAGGTGAGTGGCGCCCCTAATCCCTTCCCCAATTTTCATGGCTTCCCTTGAGCTTCCACAATGGGTCAGATGCTGGAATGATACAGGAAATTAAGGGTCTCAGGCCCTTGTTGCTCATGCTTTGAATGGGGCGGCTGGCTGGAAGAGACCCTGGGAGGCCCCTGTGACTTCTCTTTCCCTGTATATAGGGTCTCCCTGGGCCCCAGGGTGCCATCGGTCCTCATGGAGATAAGGTAAGTGACTAAGTGATTTGGAGGACAAGGGGTTTAGAGTGGGGATGTAGAGAGAACCCTAAATGTCCGCTGGGATTTTGTCTGTGTCCAGACATGACCCTCCTAGTGACCCTGAGCCTCTTTGTCTTCCTGCAGGGTCCTCAAGGGAAGCCAGGGCTCCCGGGCATGCCTGGCTCCGACGGACCCCCGGTGAGTGGGCCCCCACTTCCGAATCCAGTTCCCCTGGCCTTCCGCCTCAGTGCATGACCTCAAAGCTTCTTCAGTGACCCTTGCACTGAAAGGTTACTGGTGGTGCTTGTCCATGGACAGTTGGCTTCACTCGGTCACAGGAAATTTGGGTTGGAAGAAGTGTAGGGAGGGGTACAGAAAGGGTGACAGGGGCCACTGGTCACATTTTCTATCCCTTACTCCCAGGGTCACCCGGGGAAGGAAGGTCCTCCTGGAACCAAAGGAAACCAGGTGAGACCTTTCATGTCTTTAACCCCTGAGGGAATCTCTACCCAGACTCTAGAGCCACAAAGTCCTTGGGATTTCCTTCTCTCATTATTCATACAGCTCTGCCACATTCTCAATTCCTGTGCCCTGTAACGCTACCCAGACAGCAATGTTGTTACTTCCATTTCCCCCACCCCTGGAGGTCCCCACAGTGACACTCTGAGGCCCCTTTATAAATGCCTCTCTTTTTTCTTCCAGGGTCCCTCTGGACCTCAGGGTCCTCTAGGATACCCAGGACCGCGAGGGGTCAAGGTAACTGACCACCAGGCTGGGAGACAAAGGGCTGTGGTCAGGGGAGCCATATGGGGTCTTAGGAGTTTGGTCCTTCCAACCCACCTCCATCCCTTGATCACTCTACTTCTATGCCCTGTCTAATTCTAGGGTGTGGATGGAATTCGGGGTCTGAAGGGTCATAAGGGTGAGAAGGTGAGCACCATGCCCCCAGCTTCCCAGCACGTCAGTCCTGCCATCTCCTCTCTTCACTGCCTTCCCTCCAGCCTGCCCCGCACTGCCCTCCAGCTCCTGAGCCCCTGCTTCTACCTATGTTCTCGGAATCCCCATTAGAACCCTAGCCCTCTGTCATCTGTGGTGTCCTCTCACCTCTATCTTTCTCAGGGCGAGGATGGCTTTCCAGGGTTCAAAGGTGACATAGGCGTGAAAGGTGACAGGGTGAGTAGAGATTCCACACTGGCCCCAGCTCCGTGTCCTGCTGAGCCTCCACTCTGGAGACCCCAAGCAACAGTTTATTCTCCTGAGTCTCCAGACTCCGCAGTTCCGGTGCTGTGTTCTCTTGGGAGCCTGACCCCTACAGGATGATAACCCCATGGTCGGTGTCACGCCTGCCCTCCCATCACTACACTATCCCTCCCTGCCGGCTCCCTGTCCTGCAGTGGCTCCTGGGATCCCTCCAGCCCTCCTCAGCCTCACTGATGCCCATTTCTCCTCTGGGCCCAGATCCTACCTCCAGTCCCCGACACTCACCTCTCCTTCCCTCTCACACAGGGCGAGGTTGGAGTCCCTGGTTCCAGGGGAGAGGATGGTCCTGAGGGGCCAAAGGGACGCACTGGACCGACTGGAGACCCTGGGCCCCCGGGGCTTATGGGCGAGAAGGTGATGGGATGAGGGTTTTGTGCCTGGGTCCTCTGGAGGTGTGGGCACTGAGGTCAGGATGGGCATGGGGGGTGCCCGCAGCTGAAGTCAGCCAGTCAGTTGAAGATGGCCATGCATTAGTTATACTTCTCTTTGTGTAAATGGCATCTCCCAGCTGCTGATGGGCAGAGGGGATATATAAGAAGTCAGGGAAAAGTCCCTGCCATGAAGAGTTGGATGGAGATGAGGCTTAGAGAGTAGCTGTTGCTTCAAGGCAGAGTGAACATGCGTTCGGACTCCAAGCAACAGGAGTTCTGAGATGAGACAGTCTAATAGCAGTGAGGTCTGTGGTCTCCTGAGCTGACTCTCCCCAGCGCTTGCCCTATGCCAGGTGCTGTGCTGATGCGTCCTATGTATCCTATGAGGTAGGCATGTGACAGTACTGTTTCGCTGAGGTTTTACAGAGGCACAGGGATGCTTGTTAATTACATGGCCAGTGAAGGGCAGAGCCAGGGGTTATGCCCAGGCAGTCTGGCTTTAGAGTCTCTGCTCCTAAGCCCTGCTCTGCAGCTGCCTGGGCAGGATGAGCCCTGGAGCCTCTGGGGAAGGGGGCATGCACAGGAGTCAGGGTGTGGTGGGCAAAGGGCCTGCAGGGGGACTGGTCTTGGTGGAGCAGGAGTGGGTGCTGGGGTAGATCCCACCTCCCTCGTGGGGTAGATGGAGCTGAGGTTGACAGGTGGGAAGCAGCTAGATCACAGTGACCCCGAAGGACCTGATACCTCTGCAGGCGCAGGGGAGGTGGAATCCCAGCACTAGAATTGGGGAAAATCCACTCGTGAGAAGGAGAGATTACAAAAGTCAGGCAGCAGTGGGGCAGGCAATTAGGGGCTAGAGGCTGGGGTGTGTGGGGTGTGTTGCTGGCTGGGGGCTGGCCATTATATGTGAGGGTTGAGGTCTCCAGGGGTGGAGCAGCATCTGGGTCTCCTCTCACTCCTAACTGCTCCCTGTCCCTCCACAGGGCAAGCTGGGTGTTCCTGGTCTGCCTGGCTACCCTGGACGTCAGGGACCCAAGGTGATGCTATGCCCCATACGTGCCCCTCTTCCTCTCCCTTCCCTGATCCCTGATTCCAGGAAGCACAGATGCAGGGCAGTGGGGGACCCCAGAGGGAATTTAGCTGACCCCCATTTTATAGACGACGAAAGAGGCCCAGAGAGCAGCAGGGGTTTGTCCAAGGCCACTTAGTTCTTGGCAGAGCTCAGGTCTCCCTCGCCACTGCCTTTTGTGGCCTCTCCTGACCCCCTTTGCCCCTTCCTGAACCCTACCTTTCATAACTTTTCAATTTCCCCCCTTCTCTATTCTCACCAGGGGTCCCTAGGATTTCCTGGCTTTCCTGGTACCAGTGGAGAGAAGGGAGCCCGGGTAAGCTGGGGGATGAGAGGGGATGAGAAGGGAAGGGCTGGAGAGGTGTAGAGGGGGTCTGTGGGGAGTCTCACGCTGGGTAATGTTCTCTCTGCTTCATTCCCATCAGGGCCTGTCGGGGAAATCAGGGCCTCGGGGAGAACGGGGCCCCACGGTGAGTGCTGGGGAGACAAACAGGTGGCTCAAGGTCCAGAGGGAGGCATTTGGGTTTCTCTGACAACTCCTCTGCCCTCTGTAGGGTCCACGGGGTCAGCGGGGACCCCGAGGTGCCACTGGGAAGTCTGGAGTTAAGGTGAGTGGTCTCTACAGGGCTCCATCTGCCCCCTGCCCACTCAGCCCCAGCCCTCTGTCAACACCCTGACCTCAGGGACAGCTGGAAAGCAGCTCTTCCCACTCCCTGACTGTTTCCCCCCACAGGGAACATCTGGTGGTGATGGCCCCCATGGGCCCCCTGGAGAGAGGGTGAGTATGGATCGAGAGTCCCCTTCCCCTGAACTCCCCAGGAAGCCTGGGTGAGCCAGCTCCCTCCTCACCTCAGGGAGGAAGCTGAGTTCCCCCCCTCAGCCCATGGCCCCATTCTCCTGACTTCCACCACCTCTGTCTCTAGGGCCTCCCTGGACCTCAGGGTCCCAATGGGTTTCCTGGACCCAAAGGACCCCCGGTAAGTTGGCCCTGAGCTCTGACCCGCCTCGCTTCTCTGAGTCCTTCTTCCCTGCCCTTTCCAACCGAGAGTTCACCTGACACCTGAACCCCTTCCAGGGCCCCCCTGGGAAGGACGGGCTGCCGGGACACCCAGGCCAGAGAGGAGAAGTGGTGAGTGATGCTCCTGGCTACCCATTCTTGGGGGGCTCCCTCAGACCCTTTAACCCCAGAGCTGTCTGGAAAGTCCACAGGGACGTTCTCCTGGCAGAGTGGAGCCTGCCCTGGTGCTGCTCAGACCCAGGGCCCAGGGCTTGGTGTGATCCTGCCTGGGATCCCTCCTCCTGGGAATCTGCCCCATAGCGCCCACACCTGCTTTCACTGCATTCTCCTCTCTTCCTCGCCTAGGGTTTCCAAGGGAAGACCGGCCCCCCTGGTCCTCCAGGAGTGGTGGGACCTCAGGTACGTTTGTCCCTAGGAGAGAATGGACTCCAGACCCTAGCATTAGTCTGTCTGCCCCTCTTCTCTCGGTCACACATCCCTGCCCCTGGTCCGCCTGACCCAGACTCCTGGGGCTGGGGTCAATGGTGGGGGCTGGGATTTCAGGCAGGGGTCCTGAACTTCAGTCTGTTTTTGGGTGCATTCTCATCATCTTGTCCCCCAGGAGAGGCAGTTCCCCTACAGAGACACAAGGTGGTGTAGTTACTCCACATGGGGCAGGAAAAAACCCAGCAGTGGCCCAGGAATGCTGGGGAATTTCCCGGGAGCTTTGGGGCAGGGATAAAGGGGTTCTGGAGGAGTGCTTTAGGGTGGCCAGGTTGGGCTCTTTTGGCAGACAGTGGGATGAAGGGCCTGAGACTGGGAACTCTCTCTGCCTTTGTCTAGGGAGCAGCAGGAGAAACCGGCCCTATGGGGGAGAGAGGTCACCCAGGCCCCCCAGGGCCCCCTGGAGAGCAGGGACTACCTGGGACAGCTGGAAAAGAAGGAACAAAGGTCAGTGAGGGGCCAGGCAGAGGGGAAGTTGGGGAACTGGGGATTGGGGTGCTGAAAGGAACAGGTAATTGGCGATTTGAGGGGGGCTCGAGAGCTCTCTGTTTAATCTGGGAGCATGGCTGTGGCTCATCACCTCTCCTTTCCTTTTAGGGTGACCCTGGTCCCCCTGGGGCCCCAGGGAAGGATGGTCCTGCTGGTCTGAGGGGATTCCCAGGAGAGAGAGGCCTCCCAGGCACTGCTGTGAGTGTGACTCCCAGACCCCTGCCTGTCACAAGCACCAAGCATCCTGAGTCCCCTCCCTGACCTTGTCCCTGACCCCCTCCATGTCACTCCCCACTTGTATCTTTTGGAACCTGTCTTCCCTCCCCAGCCCTCACCCTTCTCTTTCCACGAAGTCTCATCTTCCCCAAATGTTTGGTTCATAGGGTGGACCTGGTTTGAAGGGGAATGAAGGTCCGTCTGGCCCCCCTGGCCCTGCAGTGAGTCTGGGGTTCCGGGGTGGGGGGGTGGTAGAAAGGACCCAGGAAAGGGGTGGGTGAGGAAGGGTAGGAGTGGCATTCCGATACCACCAGGGGCTGTGGGGCTGGGCAGAGGCTGTCCAGGGACAGCCAGAATGCGTCTGATTTTGGGATCTTCTGGGAATTTTGGTCTGAGGTTCTCTGGTATGGGCGAGCTGGGGTCTCCTTCCTGGGGGTCTGACTCATCTGTTCTCTCAGGGCTCCCCTGGGGAACGAGGTGCAGCAGGATCAGGGGGACCCATTGGTCCACCAGGGCGCCCAGGCCCACAGGGTCCCCCTGGAGCCGCAGGAGAGAAAGGCGTCCCGGTGAGTGTGGTGGTCCTGGGGTGGGGCTCTGGGGAGGGGTCTGTGAGCCTAGGGTTGATGGGCTATGACAAGTTTCCTGTGGGGTGTTTGAGGGTGAGGGTCACCTCCAGGCTATGACTCCTTTGTCCTGTCCCACAGGGTGAGAAGGGCCCCACTGGCCCGACAGGCCGAGACGGGGTGCAGGGTCCTGTGGGGCTTCCTGGTCCTGCTGGGCCTCCAGGTGTGGCTGGAGAGGATGGAGACAAGGTAAGGGACCCCACAGACCCCCACAATCTTCTCTCCAGATGAGATGGCTGACCTGGGCATGACCCCTGGCCCCTGTCATGTCATCCTTCCCACTCTACCTATCACCTTTCTCTAATATCTTGTCTGTCTTCTCCTCCCAGGGTGAGGTGGGGGACCCTGGACAGAAGGGCACCAAAGGGAACAAGGGCGAACATGTAAGTGTCCATGACCTTGACTTCTGATCTCCTGGCCTTTAACCTCGTTCCTACCTGATCTCTCTCCCTGTTTTGGTGTCTCTGACTCTCTTCTCTCACCCAGGGCCCTCCTGGACCCCCTGGACCCATTGGTCCTGTGGGGCAGCCTGGAGCAGCGGTGAGTCACCCCTCTACCCCCACCAAAGGCCCAGCAGCCTCTGGTCCTCCCTCAGCTCCCCTCTGCCCTTGGGGCTGGGAGCGGGAGCATGGGCTCTGGGCATGGCACCCAGCTCTGTGTGGTATTTGTGGATAGAGAACACCTGACCCATGACCCATCCCTGTGTTCTTGACTCTGCTTTCCCTCTACCCTGCAGGGAGCAGATGGGGAGCCTGGAGCTCGGGGACCCCAGGGACACTTTGGAGCCAAAGGCGATGAAGGAACAAGAGGATTCAATGGGCCCCCAGGACCCATTGGCCTACAGGTATGTTGGGGGATAGGGACAGGGGCTGAGGGGGGGTCAGGATGGGGTGATGTTTGCCCCAGACCTGCCAGCAGCCTGCTGATGAGGACTTGTGGGCATGTGGGTCTGAGGGGAGGGGACTGTGGGACCTATCTGCCTAGGGTTGCGCTTTGAGTGGGGTGGTCACCTGTGCCCATGTTTTGTATACCTGCACAGGGTTTGCCAGGCCCCTCTGGGGAGAAGGGAGAAACAGGAGATGTGGGTCCTATGGTGAGTGTGACCCCTACTGACCCTAGCCCCCATACTAGTCACCCCTCTCCCTGGCCAGCCCTCACCCCACACCCCACTGCCGACTCCCTGGCCTGGCTTCTCGTCCTCCTGTCTCTACCACTTATGCTCAGCCGTCTCACTTCCCTTCCCCATCTGTGGTGTATCTCTTTCCCCCCAGGGACCACCTGGCCCCCCAGGACCTCGAGGTCCAGCTGGACCCAATGGCGCTGATGTGAGTCATCTCAGCCCCTGTCCCTTCAGATCAATGTGTCTGGTCCTCTGCCTTCCTTTCCCAGACCATAAACTCTAGTATCGTCTCAGGGGCCAAGAGAAGCCCTTACTCCTGGGAGGCCTCCACTGCCTCACTGCTGTGACCTTGGGCTGCTCATCTGGGACTTTGCCCCTGAAATGGCACCTCCTTCCTAAGCAATGACACCTATTTCTGTTCCTCTTCCAGGGCCCACAAGGTCCCCCGGGAGGTGTTGGGAACCTCGGTCCCCCTGGAGAGAAGGTAATTGGGAAGGGGGTGAACGGAGCAGTCATGGAAGTGGGGGATGAGAGTTGGATTTCTGCCAATTTTGGTTGGGGTGACAAAAGAGAATGAGATGTGGGGAATATCAGAATTTTTTGGCCAGGGAAGGAGAGGAGGTTTTTGACTCTAATCTCTTTGCAGGGGGAACCAGGAGAGTCAGGATCTCCAGGCATCCAGGGCGAGCCAGGTGTCAAGGTGAGTGACAGCTCCAAGGCCCTACTCCCCAATCCCCCTCACCCGCCTCAACCCTGACTCCACTTTTCCTGTGACCTCCTTGAGCTGGAACTCCTCTGCAGCAAGAGTCTCTGCTCCCTGCCATCCTCTGTGAGGCCTGATCCCTGGTCTGAGTGAGCCCTTCTTCCCCTTCCTCAAAGGGAAGGGGACCAGGGGACTCCCCTTATAGGCTTGACTTTCTGTGTGTGTCCCATTGTCACTGAGGGGAGTAGGGGATGGCTGAAGGTGTCTCGGAAGCAGAGGCTGCAGCCCTGATCTTCAAGACCCCCTGGGCCATCTGTGTCCTCCGCTTGTTCTGCAGGGTCCACGCGGGGAACGTGGAGAAAAAGGAGAGTCGGGGCAGCCCGGAGAGCCAGGACCACCAGGGCCTAAAGGCCCCACAGGCGATGATGGCCCCAAAGGGAACCCTGTGAGTTTGGGGCGGTGGGGATGGAGTCCTCTCAGGCCCTGTGAACGACAGACCTGGGAATATGGGTGTGTGTGAGGGAGGATCTTGGAGTGTGGGGAGCCCCGGATTAAGGGGATGCACTGGAAATGGGGCATCTGAAGGGATGCATGGGGTCTAGGATCCAGAGAGAAAGTGAGAGATGCCCTGCAGTTAATACCCTGAGGCATTATACAACACACAGTGCACGTGGTGGGGAGAGGGGTGCAGAGACCTCTTCCTGGGGGGTACCGGTGGACACTGCCTCTAGAGGGCAGTGGCATGTGCCTGTGGGCATCTGTGCTGGGTGGGCTCAGGGAGCTGTGACCCTGACTCTTATTCTCCCTCTGGATCAGGGTCCCGTTGGTTTTCCTGGTGACCCTGGCCCCCCTGGAGAAGGTGGCCCTCGGGTGAGTCTTACTCAGAGAGGGGAAGGGGCAAAAAGGGTGGGGCTTCTATGGGGGGGCCTCTGTGTGGCCGCTGGGCTTGGGTATTGGGAGGCTGGGGTTATGGCAGGGCAGGCAAGGGGATGGGGGATTGACAGTTTTGGGGGTGATGCCAGCCAGGTTGGGGGCCCATCTCTGACCTTACTTCACCTCTGCAGGGCCAGGATGGTGCTAAGGGTGACCGAGGCGAGGATGGTGAGCCAGGACAGCCTGTGAGTGACTGGTGACCCCACAACCCCCCTGAGCCCAAGCCAAGCCTCATCCCCTTTACCCCTCTTCTGTGCCCCACTCCTGAGGGGCTGAGGGGTCCCTTGGCTGGAGGATAAACACTCAGCTACCCCAATTCCTCTCTCCCTAGGGATCCCCTGGTCCCACTGGGGAGAATGGACCCCCAGGGCCACTTGGAAAGCGGGTAAGTGAGGTGGACCCCTGAGACCTCGGGAGGCAGTCCCTGGGCTGTGTGGATGGAGGCTGGGCAATGGCAGGTGGGACGGGCGGGGAGGTGCCTGGTGTCTGCAGTGCCCTGGGTGGGTGTGTGGGCAGGAGCTGGTGGGTTTAAGGGTGTGCAGTATCTCATTGCCCTGGGCAGAGTGTGCATGCAGGAGCTGGTGGGTTTAAGGGTGTGCAGTATCTCATTGCCTGGGCAGAGTGTGCGTGCAGGAGCTGGTGGGTTTAAGGGTGTGCAGTATCTCATTGCCCTGGGCAGAGTGTGCGTGCACGAGCTGGTGGGTTGATGGATGTGTGGTGTCTTGGGCATGTTCGTTCCTGGGTTCTGGTGTGTATGTTCTCACCAGGAGGAGTGGTGGTTACTAACAAAGCAGAATGGAAACTGGAGGAGGGGCTGGCTGGCTTTTCTGTGGGCCAGGGGTGAAACTTTTTAGTTGCTGGGACAGGAGACGGGCCACCAGGTAGGGTGTGGGCAAGTGGCTCTTCACAAATGTACAGACTACCCAGTATCTTCACACCTGTCACAGCTGCATCTGTTCTGCACATCTGTGAATCAGCCCTCTGGGTGTGTCCCTGTGTATGCACATGTGTGTGTGCATGTGTATGTGTGTGTCTAGGACAGGAAGGGGAAAGGGTTGAGCCTGGCTGCCCATGGCCTCACGTGCTCTTCCTTCTCGCTCCATCTGCAGGGTCCTGCTGGCTCGCCTGGTCCCGAGGGGCGACAAGGAGGGAAGGGAGCCAAGGTGAGGGAAAGGCCGCCCTGGTGCTGGAGCATCCCCTCCGCCTCCCACCCCTCAGATGCCTCGGTCCCCAGATGCCTACCCCATGTCCACCTCTCCCATGTTGGGACCTTTTGGGGAGAGGCGTTCCCTATACTTGTTCCTGCGCTAGGGGCTCCTAGAGTTTGGCCCTTCCTCCCTGCCTCACATCTTCCACCTTGGACCCTCTGCCCCCTGCCCACACCCCACTCTTCTGCCCTTCAGGACATGTTCCTTGTGTGTGTTTCAGGGAGATCCTGGTGCTGTAGGTGCCCCGGGGAAGACAGGCCCGGTGGGTCCTGCAGGCCCAGCAGGGAAACCTGGCCCTGATGGTCTGAGGGGGCTCCCAGGCTCAGTGGTAAGTCACCGCAGGGAAGGGCTGGGCTGGGATGGGAGTGAGGAGCCATGGGAGGGGTGCAGTGTGGGGATGCTCCCCCTGACCCCTGTGGTCCCCTCAAATCTTCAGGGTCAGCAAGGCCGACCTGGAGCTACAGGCCAGGCTGGGCCCCCAGGTCCTGTGGTGAGTGACTGGGATAGGGCTGGGTGAGGGGTGAGGGTGCTGCCCTGGGACAGAGCTGAAGCCCTGGAGGAAGTGGAGACTGTTGGGGAGAACTTGGTCCCACCTCTCCCTTGAGAGAGTGATTTCCCATCTCTCCACAGGGACCCCCAGGGCTGCCTGGTCTCCGGGGCGATGCTGGAGCCAAGGGAGAGAAGGTGAGTGACAGACACGTGGCCAGGTGTCTCTCCCATCACCCTCGACCCTGAAACCTGTGGGACCTGAGTGCCCACTGCTCTGCTTCAGGCCTCCAGCAGCCAGTCCCAGGGGGTCCCTGCTCAGTGAGGGCCACTCACGGACCCTGTGCCCGGCTCCCACTCCGTGTCTTCTTGGCCCTTCTCCCCATCCACATGACTCCTCTTTGCATTCTCTTGACTGCCTGCACCCTTCTCTAGGGCCACCCAGGTCTCATTGGACTGATTGGGCCCCCGGGTGAGCAGGGAGAGAAGGGAGATCGGGGACTTCCTGGGCCTCAGGGCTCCCCTGGGCAGAAGGGTGAGACGGTGAGTAGAGGGCACGGTCCTGGAAGTTGTGGGGGTTGAGAGTAGGGTGGAGAGGGGTGGAGTTGGAGTTGGGACTCAGCTGTGGGTGAGTGAGCAGATGCTCAGGAGGGTGTGGGAGGAGGACCCGGTTGAACCAGACCCTACCCTTCCTAGGGTATCCCAGGAGCATCCGGCCCCATTGGTCCTGGAGGCCCCCCTGGCCTCCCGGTGAGTACTGCCTCTGTTCCTCCACCAAATCCCCTAAACCCCTCTGCTGCCGGCCCATGGCCTCCCAATGACTTCCACGGAACCACCAGCCTAACAAGCATAGTCCTCAGGGTCCCCCATTTGTCCTGTCACCCCCAGTCCCTCCTCCCCATACTTCCAGGGCTGTGAATGTCCTGGTATTCCCACAGGACTGCTCCTCCTGTAGTAACCCAAGGCTCCTGTGAACTTGGGACCTCGCCTCCCCGCTCCTCCGAGTCCTGATCTTCCCCTGCAGTGACTGTCTCTTTCTTGTTCCTCATTTCACAGGGACCTGCTGGCCCCAAAGGAGCCAAAGGAGCCTCAGTGAGTGACCCCCTTCAGCTCTGACCTTTGCCCCACCCCCCTCTGGACTTGATGATGTCTCTCCAGGGCAAATAGACTCCCCGCAAGGAGCCCCTTAATCCCAGCCAGGAGGCTGATTTGATCCTTCTGTGACCTTGATCCATGCTTGACCTCTTGATCCCTCCATGACCTCATTTATTCCTTGTCAGGGCCCAGCCGGACCCAAGGGAGAGAAAGGTGTGCAGGGCCCTCCAGGACACCCGGTGAGTGAGGAACCGGGGCCGCTCCCAGAGCCATTCCCCTCTGCTCCATTGCTGCCACACTTCACCCTCACACTAACCTCATCTCTTGCCCTCTCCATCTGTCCCTGCACCCAGGGTCCCCCGGGCGAGGTGATCCAGCCACTGCCCATCCAGATGCCCAAGAAGACTCGGCGCTCGGTGGATGGAAGCCGCCTGATGCAGGAAGATGAGGCCATACCGACCGGGGGAGCCCCCGGCAGTCCTGGGGGGCTGGAGGAGATCTTTGGCTCACTCGACTCCCTGCGGGAGGAGATCGAGCAGATGAGGCGGCCGACAGGGACCCAGGAGAGCCCTGCTCGCACCTGCCAGGACCTAAAGCTGTGCCACCCAGAGCTGCCTGATGGTCAGTGCCAGCCTCAGGGTGCACAAACATCTCCCCAACAGCATGGGTACTGAACAAGCAGAATGGATGCTGGGGGAGTCCTGGAGAAGGTGTTGGATTGAGGGTGAGGGCTGAGGGGCTGGGAACTGCAGCTATTTACCAACCAGATCAGAAGTATCCCAATACTTTAGCAACTGATCTGGGTCAGTATGTACCAGTTGGTTATCAGCCCAGTGTCTGCAACAGCAGATAAATATACATATGTGCACACATCTGTTTGCACCTGAACAGGTGAATCTATGTGATCACCTGCAACCACATGTTGTCCTAGAATGAGGCTGTCCATACTCGGACCTCCTCCAGTCAGACGGTCTGGGGTTACTGTTGGGGGCAGAGGTGTCACGTGATGAAAGTGGGCTGCAGCGGTAGGATGGGCTATATTCTAGGGTTCTGGGAGGGAGGAGGACCAGGAGACTAAGAGCATGATGGGGAGGGCTGGGAGGGAAGAGGGAATGTGGAGGCAAAGAGCATCTTGGAGCCTGGACCTGGGTGGCCCTGACCTCCCCTCTCCCTCACCCAACAGGAGAGTACTGGGTCGACCCCAACCAGGGCTGTGCTCGGGATGCCTTCCGAGTTTTCTGCAACTTCACAGCAGGGGGTGAGACCTGTGTGACACCCAGGGATGATGTCACGCAGGTGAGAGCTGGCCCCTGGCTGCCCCTCCCCTGCCCCGTAGTGCATCCCCTCAGGGCCTAGTGGTTTCTGGGTTTTGGTGACAGTCCTCTGGCTATTGCCCCCCATGGAGCCTGCCACCCTTTCTCCACTTCTTAGCTCTTTCTTCGTTTCCTTCTCACCGGTCCTCTGATGTTCACTTTGCCTTTCGTGTATCCCCAGTCTCCTGGCTCCCACTCAGCCCCTCATTTCTTTCCCAGCCCTTGCCTTCCAGCCATTCCCTGCTTATGATTCTGGCTCAGCTGTCCTGGTGCTGTAGATGCTCCTGAGGCCCGTCTCTGTGTCCCCCTGACACCAGCCCTCTCTCTCCTTCCAGTTCTCTTATGTGGACTCAGAGGGTTCCCCAGTGGGTGTGGTCCAGCTCACCTTCCTACGGCTGCTCAGTGTCTCAGCCCACCAGGACGTCTCCTACCCTTGCTCTGGAGCAGCCCGCGACGGTCCCCTGAGACTCCGCGGGGCCAATGAGGATGAGCTGAGCCCAGAGACCAGCCCTTATGTCAAAGAATTCAGAGATGGCTGCCAGGTGGGAATAGGAAGAGCTGGGTGGGGGACTGATCTCAGACTCAGGCTGGAGGAAGGAGGTGGGAAGACCCCTTGGGCAGGGCGCCCAGGGAGAGCAGGGAGGAGTCCGTCCTGCTGGATTGTCAGGGATGCCTTAGGGAGCCCAAAAGCCAGTGAGGAGGGTGGAAAAGATGGAAGCCATCAGGTGAGGTTCACTTGGGTACACATACCAGCGTCACACAAGGTAATGCAGACATGTACACAGACTGGCACATGGCTGCCCAGCAGAGGCACACGGTGGGGGAGAAGCAAGCACATACGCATGGGTACACAGACACTCCCAATCTGTACATCCTGAGTCACCCTGATGGGGCCAAGGTACTCAGAGGAGAGGTGAGCCTGGGCCCCAACCCAGCTCACCCTTTCTTCCCTGTCTCCCCCTGAAGACACAGCAAGGCCGGACGGTGCTGGAGGTGCGAACGCCTGTGCTGGAGCAGCTGCCGGTGCTGGATGCCTCCTTCTCAGACCTGGGAACCCCACCGAGGCGGGGAGGGGTGCTGCTGGGGCCTGTCTGCTTCATGGGATAGGACCTTCTCTGTCTGATCCTGTCCATTGGAACCAGGCCCACCTGGAATCCCACAACATCAGCTCTGTGCCACCTCCCGAGAGGGCTCCTCACCATCTAGGGAGCCTTGGGCCAGGGCACAGAGAGCCCTCAGTCAGGGGCAGGCCAGGGGAGGGGTGAAGTGGTTGCCCGGACACCCCACGGGAGGAGTGGCATCTGGGGCTCTTGGGCCTCCCACCTGGAGCCTGTGACCCGTTAGAGAGCTGAGACCCTTATTTAAAACTCACCTCCCAATTGCCTCAAACAAATGGAAGAGAAGAGAAAGGACACGGTGTATTTTGTATTTAAAAGTAATTATATTAATTATTTAAAGCGTGGAAAGCAAAATAACAAAAAAGAGAAATGCCCACAAAAATCAGCAAATGTTGGAGATAGGGCTCTCGGGGGTGGGCTCCGGCACCCACATCCTTGTGTCAGGACTTTCCTCAGTGACTGTGTGTGGGGGGTTTCAGGGCTGAACCCTCCCTCCCTCCCACCTCACCTGTCACACCCACTGTGAAAGTTGGAATACGTGGTCTCCCTGGCCTCAGGGCTCTGACTCTGCCAGGGTGGGGCTCTCTAACCCGCAGGTGTTGGCTGCCTGGCCCATGTGCACACTGTCTCTTCCACTTGGTCTGGGTCTGGCAGGCACTGCCTGCAACTTGAGGGCCAGGATGCTCCCCCAGGGAAGAAACGGAATAGTGTGGGGTGTGTGCAGGGCTGCATCCAGCAGATGGCTGGAATATTAAAATTCTTCTATATTGGCTGGTAAATTGCCATGGCCCTGAGCCACTGAGTATGTTCATTGCCACCCCTGTCCCTCCCCTGGGAACCCCTCCCCTTCCCTGATCCTGAAATTAAAGGGTTAATGTGTGGCATATGGAAGGGACTCCTAAGGACCCTGTGCTCAGCATCCATGCTGACTGATGGTTAAATAATGTGATTGTTTCCTCCCAGGTGTCTGTGTCACTGCTCGTGTTGTTATTTCAGTCTCCCCCAACACCCATCTGATGTTCCCTCTTCCCAGCTAAGTGGTTACCAGAATCGTATGGCTTAATCCAGATACCCTGCAAGCCCTGCTGGGCTGGGGTGTCAGGGCCCAGAGTTTACAAAGCCTGGGTGACTAGCATAAAATTACAAACGACGCCCCAGGGACACCAGGTAGGGGTTTAGGGTCCCTGTGGGCCCAGGTTCTGACATAGGTGTGCAATTGCTTCTGGGTGTGGGCGGGCACGTGCTCCAGAAGGAGCCTTACATAGCCCAGTCTAATCTCTCTAAATGGGGAGGCTGAGGCCCACTTCCAAGAAGACATTTACTGCATCTGTACCTCTGGTCACCTTATGCCTCCCCATCAGGCTTGTGCTGTGCTATCATGAAGACCAGGGCTGTGGCCAGGCCCTCGACACTCGCGTGTAGTCACGTGCACACTCCTTGAGTCTTTGTGTTGGGTGGAGACGCACAGTCCCTGCCTGTGTCCCCCCACTCTTGACTGACCCCCACTTCCGTAGCCTCCCTCTCCTGGGCACTCAGAAGCTCTGCTCCCTCCGGGTTAGGTGTCCAAGAAGGCCTCTCTTCCAAGGCTGGCCGCGCAGTCGGGACCCCCTAGCTGGCGCCCATGGGGCTTCACGTTCCCAAGCAGCATTGCCTGGCTCCTGCCCGTCAGGGCGCTGCATTAAAACGTGTTCCAGGGCCTCACCCCACCTGGGACGCCTCTTCCTCGCGGGCGCCAGGCTCACGGGTGCGCACCTTTGCGTCCCGGTTTCGCATCGGCAGCCTCGGGGAGGGCCTGGTGGGGCTGCCCTTCGCCCTGAGCACGCGCCCGGGTTGGCTGCGCCCCCGCCCCTCCTCCTCGTACTTCTTCCTCCCAGCGTGTCCCCGACAGCATCGGCTTGGCGGTCCCGGTCCCAACTCATTCTCGCTGGCAGGAAGCCCCACGTGGGCGTCTAGAGGGCCACCCTGGCCCGGGCGGGTGCGCGGAAAAACCTCTGGAGGATGGAAGCCGCTCCTTGGCGCTGGCGCCTCCGCTTCTGCCGCCCCCTAGAGCCCGCGCTAAGACCGCGGCCCTGCACCGGGTGAGCAAAATAATCGCGGTCCCTCAACGCCTCTCCCTCGTCACCCGCTGAGCTCCCACCAACTCCCCTTGACCCAGGAGGCCGAATGGAGGAAGAAGCCCCTGATCTCATCTGTCAGGGGTCCGGTGGTGGATAGGGTTTCTGGGATCACCCATGCCCTCCATCTCAATATCCAAGGCCCAGGGGCTTCAGACACTCCCTTCCCTCCCTCTCAGGGTCAGATCAAGAGAAGATCAGACCTAAATAGGTGCCCCCCATCTGTTTCGTCCGCACCCACTCCCAGCCAAGCCAGGCTGGAACTGAGGTTTCTCTGGCGCTCTTTCTGCAGCTGGAGCCAAACCAACAGAGGTCGCCCCCTGAAAACCAAGAGGACTTTCCCAAAGGTCACGTTTGGTCAGATGCTCTGAGTTCCGAAGTCTTCTCTGCATGGAAACAATGCTATACAGTCACTCGAATAACATTTATATACGGCAGCTAAGTCCCCAGGGCAATCCACAAAAGCCTATTTAATTACACAGTGCTGCCAACCAACCCCATCTAACAGTTTCATGAGGGAGTCTGTGCCAAGTTGCTGTTGAGGAGGCCAGGCCCACAGCCTTCTCTTGGCAGCTAACTTCTTCCTCCCCTCCAGAAAGCTAGAGCCAGGCTCTAAGGAAAGGTGGGAGGGGTTTAAGGGCAGGGCTGTGGAGGCGGGGTTTTGGGGTGGAGCTGGGTGTGAATAGGCCAAGTGCCCCGGCCTCTGGGCCTGTGGGTATTGGTAGTGTCACCATTGGCTGGTGGGCAATGGAGGCTTCTGGATGGGGTGGGAGGAGATAGGGAAGAGAAAGGCAGAGGTTTTAGGGAACTACTTCGGGTCTGATTGGGGCAGAACATAAACTTTTGTTGGAGCAGCCAAGTTCTGAAAAGTATTGACTGCCTATGGAAGGAGTTGAACTTGAACTCAAAAAGTAAGAGAGAGTCATTGATGGTGTTTGAAAAGGCGAGTGATGTGATGGAACTGTGTGCTGCTTGGTGGCGGAGAAGAGGAGGATTTGGGATGGGGCGCGCAGGGAGATCATGTTTTTGTTTTTGAGACAGAGCTCTGTCGCCCGGGCTCTATCTTGAGTGCAGTGGCACAATCTCAGTTCGCTGCAGCCTCTGCCTCCTGGGTTCAAGCAATTCTCCTGCCTCAGCCTCCCGAGTAGCTGGGACTACAGGTGTGCACCACCACCCCCGGCTAATTTTTGTATTTTTGGTAGAGACAAGGTTTCCTCATGTTGGCCAGGATGGTCTTGATCTCTTGACCTTGTGATCTGCCCGCCTCAGCCTCCCAAGTGCTGGGATTACAGGCATGAGCCACTGCGCGGGAGATCTTGTATAGAGGGAGGGCTGTGGGGTGGGTCCTCTGGCCTATCACACCCTTGGAGCTGCTTTTCAGCTTTGGGCTTATATTTTTAGCATTTGTAACTTATAATCAAAAAATAACTTGTGAAATAAAATAAAAATAACTTACAGACCACTTACATCACTGTACCTGGGAGCACCACATATCCTAGAAGGCCATGGGCTACACAGAGCTGTTCTTGCCCTCTCTTGGCTGTCTTGCATGCTGAGGTTTGTAGTTTTGAATGAACCAGGGCAGGTAGGGGTGGAGATGAGACAGAGGAAGGAATGAGTCAAAACAAGGCTCTCAGCCTGGGCAACAATGCAAGATCCCTTCTCTCTCTTTCTCTCTCTGTCTTTCTCTCTCTTTCTCTGTGAGACAGGGTCTCACTCTGTCACTCAGGCTGGAGTGGAGTGGCAAGATCATGGTTCACTGCAGCCTTGACCTCCCTGGGTTCCAGCGATCCTCCCACCTCAGCCTCCCGAGTAGCTGGGTTTCCAGGCGTGTACCAGAAGTTTTTGTATTTTTTGTAGAGATGGGATTTTCCCCCTGTTTCCCAGGCTGGTCTTGAACTCCTGGGCTCAAGCGATCTGCCCATCTTGGCCTCCCAAAGTGCTGAGATTACAGGTATGAGCCACCATGCACGGCCCTTTTTCTCTACAAAAAATAATTTAAAAATTAGCTGGGCAGGGTGGCGTGTGCCTGTAGTCGCAGCTACTCAGGAGGCTCAGGCGGGAGGATCGCTTGAGCCTGGGAGTTTGAGGTTGCAGTGAGCTGCGCTTCTGCCACTACACTCCAGCCTGGGTGACAGAGACCCCATCACAAACAAACAAACAAACGAACAAACTAAACCAAGGCTCCAGCTGCCTCAGAAACAAGTTTCTGGGTAGTAAGTGGTGGCCACCTTGTTTTGTGTTTAACCCTTTTTGCTACAAGTTTGGTGTGGTCAGCAGGGGGCATCAGGGCCACACCGGAGCTTCCTTCTGTCAAGCTGTGCAGTTCGCAGAGACTGTACACGTGTAGGTCATAGTCATGTTTCTCAACTCAAACCTGGAGTAAGCAGAAGTCACCTTGAGTGCTTACAATTGGCCTTCTGTTATCTTTTCTCTCATATTCAGGGTAGTTTCATGGGAACTGGCACTGACAGCAGACTGCCATGTCAGTAGGGAAGACCTGTCCTGCTAGTCCTTGAATAAAGACCAAGGATATCTACAGGGGCATCTCCTTTAGGGCTCTCCCTACATGGCCAGGATGGTAGAATGAACACAGCTCTCAGCTTCCGTGAGAGCCAGCATATCACCCTGTCTGGCTTTCCCTCAACTGGCAGGAGCAGGTCAATCTGTTTTGTTTACTTTGCTCTGGCCTCTTTATTTTTTGAGACAGGGTCTCACTCCCCTTGCCTAGGCTAGCATGCAGTGGTGCGATCATGGCTCACTATAGCCTCGACTTCTCATGCTCAGGTGATTCTTCCACCTCAGCCTCCTGAGTAGCTGGGACTACAGGCGAGTGCACCATGCCCAGCTAATTTTTTGTATTTTTAGTAGAGACAGGATTTCGCCATGTTGCCCAGGCTGGTCTCGAACTCCTGGGCTCAAGCAGTTTCCCCGCCTCGACCTAAAGTGTTGGGATTATCTGGCCTCTCTTTCTGTTAGAAACACCTTACTCTAGGTTGAAGGACTTTTGGTTCCCGAGACATGGATGGTTTCCCAAAGTACAACAGATAAAGGCCACATGGGCTGTACAGCAGCTCAGGTAAAGGTCATGTTCCAGGTCTTCGTCACTTCATCTATAATAGGCTTGGACTCCGGCAGAGTCTCGGGCCAAAGAATGTGGGTAACAGAGATATGTTCCTTGTTGTGTTCACATCTCCCTGGGGCCTGGGCTATATTGTTGGGTTAGGTAATGGGCCTGCTGTCCTCACGAAATAAGGCATACCGGTATTTCTAAAGCTGGGAGAGATTTCTTTTCCTTTTTTTCTGAGACAGAGTCTCGCTCTGTTGCCTAGGCTGGAGTGCAGTGGTGCGATCTCGGCTCACTGCAAGCTCCGCCTCCCGGGTTTACGCCATTCTCTTGCCTCAGCCTCCCAAGTAGCTGGAACTACAGGTGCCCGCCACCACATCTGGCTAAATTTTTCTATTTTTTTTTAGTAGAGACGGGGTTTCACCGTGTTAGCCAGGATGGTCTCGATCTCCTGACCTTGTGATCTGCCCACCTTGGCCTCCCAAAGTGCTGGGATTACAGGCGTGAGCCACCGTGCCCGGCCAATGCCCCGGCCAATGCTGGGAGAGATTTTTATAATTCCATTACTTTCCAGTTGTGGTTATTTTTATTAATACCTGCAGGTTTTCTTTACTTTTAGAGCTGTAAATCTATAGAAACAAACAAACCCCAAACCCAGCAAACATGTTTCAGAAACATTAGGGATAGGGAGAAGATGAGAAATAGCACCCTGTTTGATTGGGGCCCTGGGGAGAGAGGGACTCAGACAAAAGAGTTTGAGTGGCAGGTGGTCTAGTTTTGGGTGGGTGGAGCAGACTTAGGGCCAAAGGTGGCACTGATTTTAGCTGGCAGCAGGCCTCTCTGTATTTCTAACTGAGACTTCTCCTTCCTTTAGCTTAGCAGGGATGCTTTGCTTCTGAGTTGCACATTTAACCTCAGCATCAGTTTCTTCACCTGCAAAGTGGGATAATACTTGCTCTGTAAGGGAATAATTCCCCCTTTAGTGACAGCCTTTGCAATGGAAAGAGAGGGGAAGGACCTGACAAGATGTCTTGGTTCCATCTCCATGCCTTGGTTATTGCTGACACGCGGGTGTCTGAGGCATGCTACTGTCCCTTTTACACTTTTGATCTTAGTGCTGTTAAAACTCCCTACTTACTATTATTATTATTAATTTGTTACAAATAGCAAAATTGAATTCAGAATAGCTTAAGCCCTAGAAGGAACTGATTGTAAAAATATTGGGTTTCTCCGGATTTGAAGACAGAGTTGACTCAGCAGGGAAGAGTGAGAGCAGTTCTGGGGACCTCAGGGGCTCGTAGACTTTGTCCCTGGAGTGTGGATACCCACCACTCAGCAGAGCTGCTCTTGACCTCTGTGTCTCTGGGCTCCATGGTTCAGTCATGGAGAGACAATCTGGTTGGCTTAGCTTGGGTCATCTGTCTCCCTGAGAACCAATTTTCTGTGGCTGAGGGCCCAGTGTACCAACAAACAGGTATGTAGGATGTCTTTTGGTGGAGGTGGAGGGTCGTTGGGGGCACTGTTCCCAGATAATGTGGGATCCTAAGGCCCCCAGAAGGTGTCCGCTCTCTTTCCCTTCTTCGCTTCCGTCTAAACAGACTCCTTTATATGCATTTGACCAGCATGATACATCCAGCCCCTTCATGACCACATTTGCTCTCCCTACCACTCAATCTCCTGGATGGGCAACCCAAAGTCACGTTCAGCTGCTGTGGCCATGAATTCTCTTACCTCAGAGGCCGACATCTCTGCCAGTTCCTATTTTGCCACTTTGTGGTTCAGCACATAAACTTTCGTGGCCATTATATCCAGGGCTGCATTGCGACTTCTGCGGACCCTGTGCACTTTTCTAAACAATAAACTCAAAATCATACTTATGACCATGTTGATATACAGGCAAGTATATTAATATTATATATTAAAATATTTTCTTCAACCTTAAAGTAATTTTTTTTCTATTTTAAAAGAAATGTAAACATTGCCATGGGCTCCAGGGAGTACTGTGGGCCCTAGGCACTGTGGCTGCTGCACATAATGGATCCATGGGCCCTCCTTGTGTCTTCGTTAAAGATTTTACTGTATTACTCTTAAAATGCAATCACAATTCTATTACCACATTTTTATTTTTATTTTTATTTTTATTATTATTATTTTTTTTTGAGACGGAGTCTCGCTCTGTCGCCCAGGCTGGAGTGCAGTGGCCGGATCTCAGCTCACTGCAAGCTCCGCCTCCTGGGTTTACGCCATTCTCCTGCCTCAGCCTCCTGAGTAGCTGGGACTACAGGCGCCCGCCACCTCGCCCGGCTAGTTTTTTGTATTTTTAGTAGAGACGGGGTTTCACCATGTTCGCCAGGATGGTCTCGAACTCCTGACCTCGTGATCCGCCCGTCTCGGCCTCCCAAAGTGCTGGGATTACAGGCTTGAGCCACCGCGCCCGGCCACATTTTTAATAATCATTCCTGTTCTCATCAAATATCCAGTCAGTGTTCAGATTTCCAAGATTGTTTTGTAGGTTTTGCGTGTGTGTGTGTGTTTGACTCACGATCCAAATAAAGTTGATAGTCTTCTAATTCTTTAAAGATCTACATTTTCCCTTGTTTATTTAGAAGTCCTTTTTGTTTACTTTTATTATGGACAAATTTAAGCATATACAAAAGTGGTTTATTATTGCTTTTTTTTTTTTTTGAGATGGTCTCACTCTGTTGCCCAGATTGGAGCGCGGTGGTGTGCTCAAGCGATGCTCCGGCCTCAGCCTCCCAAGTAGCTGGGACTACAGGCGCCAGCCACCATGCCCGGTTAATTTTTTATTTTTGTAGAGACAGGGTTTTGCCATCTTGTCCAGGCTGATCTCCAACTTCTGAGCTCAAGCAATCTGCTCGTCTTGGCCTCCCAAAGTGTGGAATTATAGGCATGACCCACTGAGCCTTGCCTGTTATTGCTATTTTAAAAATAATTAATACATATTAAAAATCTTTTTCAGTTCTAATTTTGAATATAGTAAATATCAATAACAATATCATAAGTAAAGCTTTTCAGTGTTTTCAGTACTTTTTAAGAGTATAAAGGGGTTTATACTCTTAAAAAGTTGAGAGATTTTTTCAAATTGAGATTTAAAAAAATTGGGAATCACTAATCTAGAAGAACTGTTAAAAATAATCACGCCCACATGTGCTCACCCTTAGAGACCTGGATTCAATCCATTTGGGGCCTGAGCGATGGGACTTGTGTAAAATTTCCCCAAGCGATTCCAAAGTGCAGGCTGAGTTGAGAACCTCTGCTGTAAACTGGAGAGATCCCAGTAAGAAATAAGCAGCTGGGCACAGTGGCTCATGCCTGTAATCCCAGCACTTTGGGAGGCCAAGGCGGGTGGATCACATGACGTCAGGAGTTCGTGACCAGCCTGGTCAACATGGTGAAACCTTGTCTCTACTAAAAATACAAAAAACTTAGCTGGGTGTGGCGGCACGTTTATGGAATCCTAGCTACTGGGGAGGCTGAGGCAGGAGAATCACTTGAACCCGGGAGGCGGAGATTGCAGTGAGCCGAGATCATGCCACTGCACTCCAGCCTGGTAGACAGAATGAGACCCTGTCTCAAAAAAAAAAAAAAAAAAAAAAAAAAAAAAAAAAAAAAAAAAGAAGAAAGAAATAAGCAAAGATGGCCGGTTGTGGTGGCTGACACCTGTAATCCCAGCACTTTGAGAGGTTGAGGCAAGCGGATCACCTGAGGTCGCGAGTTTGAGACCAGCCTGACCAACATGGAGAGCCCCGTCTCTACTAAAAATACAAAATTAGTTGGGCATGGTGGTGCATGCCTGTAATCTCAGCTACTCAGGAGGCTGAGGCAGGAGAATCGCTTGAACTTGGGAGGTAGAGGTTGCGGTGAGCTGAGATCATGCCATTGCACTCCAGCCTGGGCAACAAGAGTAAAACTCTATTTCAAAAAAAAAAAGAAAAAAAAAAAAAAAGAAAGAAAGAAAGAAATAAGCAAAGGCACAGAGTGGGAAAGGCAAACAAATGCCCTAGATCTGAAAGGGACTTCTGGAAGCTGCTGCATCCAACAGAAATGCTTGCAAATGCAGGCCTGACAACCCCAATAACAGGGGCTAAAATAAATAGGAATTCATTTTTCTCACAAGAAATCTGAGGATGACAGCTTCCGGCGTTGGTTTGCCCATTTAATGATGCCATCAAGGTCCCAGACTCTTCATATCTTTACACTCCACCCTCCCACAATGTTACCCTTACATATTTTCTTTGGCTAAACTATAAGTACGTTTTTCATAATAGCTGTTCCATTTACTTCACTATCAAACATGACATTCACCAACAAAGAAAAGATGCATTAGACGTGTTCGATACCCCTTAACTGTAGCAATACCTGCCACCACTTTGCTGTCTTGAAAGAGACATTTTATGGCTATTGCAAATGCTTTGAAGATACTAAGACTTGTACCTGCCAGCTATAGATGAAATGTGGGAAACTGGGAAGTATAATTGCCACTGAATTGTGTTATTGATTTATTACTGCAAATAAATCTATGCAGGTCCCTTCTGAAATCAAGATGGTCCTGAACTCAACAAATGTCTTATTGACATGCATAACAGTGGCTAGTATTCCTTCTTTATCCTGGTTGTCAGTTTTTGGAATTCACTGATTAGATAAAAATAATCTCACTTGCTCCTTACTAATGAGTTCCACGGAGGGGCATGATGTTGGAAAAGGCACCATGCAAGGCATGATTACTAAGAAGACAAAGGGCTTGTGGGGGAGCTGTTAGGGAGGGTCCTGAGCCAGGGCTTGGGATAAATATCTCATCATTTTACTGTATCTGATGCTTGGAAGTGACATGCACTTTGCAAACTCCATTTTATGTTTTGATGAGTTTGTGCTTGTTCTGCGTGGTTAGGATTAGCTTCAGCTGTGAGAAACAGGAAACCCTGAAAACAGCAGTGTCTCCACCAAGATAGAAGTTCATTTCTCTCTCACATACAACCCTAGGGCTGGTGTAGTGTTTAAGTGTCAGAGACTTAGGTTCCTTCTATCTCGTTCTTCCACGAGCCTCAACATAGCTCTTCCCTCAGGTCCAATATGACTTCTTGAGTTCCAGCTTTCATGTTTGTGTTCCAGTCAGCTGAAGGAGAAAGGGGAAATAAGGACAACCTCTCTCTCTCTCTTTTTTTTTTTAGAGGGAGTCTTGCTCTGTTGCCCAGGCTGGAGTGTAGTAGTGGATCTCAGCTCACTGCAACCTTCACCCCCCAGGTTCTAGTGATTCTCCTGCCTCAATCTCCTGAGTAGCTGGGATTACAGGTGCGTGCCACCACCTGTAATTAGCCTGGCTAATTTTTGAATTTTTAGTAGAGATGAGGTTTCACCATGTTGGTCAGGCTGGTCTCAAACTCCTGACCTCAAGTGATCCACCCGCCTTGGCCAATACCTTTAGGCAAAGCATTATAGCAGGCGTCTAAAAACAAATGGGCTGTTTTGTTTTGCTTGGAAATCTCTCCCAAAGGGATTGTTTTGTTTTTTGACATATTTGAAGGCTGTTATAAGTATCTAGGGCTTTTGCTCATGGAGTAGCTGCCCCCTTGCCTCGTGAGGGCACCATTAGTTACCTCTCCATATATGTCTGCCTCTGAGGTGTCTGGCAGTATGAGGAGGCCTCTGGATTTGTTAATACACCACTAGGATGTTTACAATGTGGATCAAGACTTCTTCTTCTTTTTTTTTTTTTGAGACAGAGTCTCTCTCTGTCACCCAGGTTGGAGTGCAATGGTGCAATCTTGGCTCACTGCAACCTCTGCCTCCCAGGCTCAAGCCATTTTTCTGCCTCAGCCTCCCAAGTAGCTAGGATTACAGGCACCTGCCACCATGTCTGTTGTGGGAAGTCAGGAACCCTGAATGGAGGGACCGGCTGGAGCCACAGCAGAGGAACATAAATTGTGAAGATTTCATTTTAATATGGACATTTATCACTTCCCTAATAATACTCTTATAATTTCTTATGCCTGTCTTTACTGCAGTCTCTGAACATAAATTGTGAAGATTTCATGGACATTTATCAGTTCCCAAGTAATACTCTTAAAATTTCTTATTCCTGTCTTAATCTCTTAATCCTATTATCTTCATAAGCTGAGGATGTACGTCACCTCAGGACCACTATTGTACAAATTGATTGTAAAACATGTGTGTTTGAACAATATGAAATCAGTGCACCTTGAAAATGAGCAGAATAACAGCGATTTTAGGGAACAAGGAAAGACAACCGTAAGGTCTGACTGCCTGTGGAGTCAGACAAAAAGAGCCATATTTTTCTTCTTGCAGAGCCTATAAACAGACGTGCAAGTAGGAGAGATATTGCTAAATTCTTTTCCTAGAAAGGAATATTGATAATTAATAATCTGGGAGAAGAATTGCATTCCTGGGGCGAGGTCTATAAACGGCCACTCTGGAAATGTCTGTCTCATGCAGTTGAGATAAGGACTAAAATACACCCTGGTCTCCTGCAGTACCCTCAGGCTCACGAGGGTGGGGAAAAACCCCACCCTGGTGAATTGGAGGTCAGACTGATTCTCTGCTCTCGAATCCTGTTTTCTGTTGTTTAGATGTTTATCAAGACAATAAGTGCACAGCTGAACATAGACCCTCATCAGTAATTCTAATTTTGCCCTTTGCCTTGTGATCTTTACTTTGCTGTTTGCTGTGTGATCTTTATTGCCCTTTGAAGCATGTGATCTTTGTGACCTACTCCGTTTGTACATCCCCTCCCTTTTAAAGTCCTTAATAAAATCCTGCTGGTTTTGTGGCTCAGGCGGACATCACGGACCTACCGATATGTGATGTCACCCCAGCAGCCCAGCTGTAAAATTCCACTCTTTGTACTCTTTCTCTTTATTTCTCAGACCGGCTGACACTTAGGGAAAATAGAGAGAACCTATGTTGAAATATTGGGGTTGGGTTCCCCCAACACATGCCCAGCTAATTTTTTGTATTTTTGGTAGACACAGGGTTTCACCATGTTGGCCAGGCTGGTCTCGAATTCCTGACCTCAGGTGATCCACCCACCTCAGCCTCCCAAAATGCTGGGATTACAGGCATTAGCCACGGTGCCTGGCCATCTCAAGATGGTTTTAATGGTTAGAAATATCAGCCAATTGAATTTTCAGAGACACATGCCACCTAATTTTGTATTCAATACTTAAGTCATTAAACTCCATTGGTCTGTATACCTGTTTGGCCTCTAAGACAGTTTGGCCTCTAAGTCTGATAGAACTTTCTGTGATGATGGAAATGTTCTACATTTATGCAATTTAATGTGGTGGCCACTATTCACATGTGGCTACTGAGCACTTGAAACATGGCTAGTGCACTAAGGAACTCAATTAGAAATTTAATTTTAATTTTAATTAATTTAAATGGCCGCAGGTAGCCAGCTAGTGCTACCATATTAGACAGCACAGCTCTGAGGCATCTTGTTCTCTTAAGGACCCACATGAAGAGACCCAAGTTTAATACAGATGTGGGATATACAGTCTTCAGAATTCAAACATGCCAATTAGTTTCTGTTCCTCTTTTTCAAGTAGGGGGTTTCAAGCACAAAGGCTTTTGCCTGGTCTTGGGCAGAATTTTTCTCCCCAAAATTTTACTGAAATTTGTGCTCTTTTATAGTCTGTTCCTTTTAACTCATAAAATTAATAATGGAAGACAGAGGTTTTTGGATGCAGTTGCTTTAAAAAAAAAGTCAGGTTCAGGCCAGGCACAGTGGCTCACGCTTGTAATCCCAGCACTTTGGGAGACTGAGGCGGGCGGATCTTCTGAGGTCAGGAGTTCGAGACCAACCTGGCCAGCATGGTAAAACCCCGTCTCTACTAAAAATACAAAAATTAGCCGGGCATGGTGGTGCACACCTGTAATCCCAGCTACTAGGGACTGAGGCAGGAAAATCGCTTGAACCTGGGAGGTGGAGGTTGTGGTGAGCTAAGATTGCGCCACTGCAGTCCAGCCTGGGTGACAGAGTAAGACTCCATCTCAAAAATAAATAAATAAATAAATAAATAAATAAATAAATAAATAAATAAATAAAATAACATAAAATCAGGTTTACTGAGATATAATTTAAATACAGTGAAACTGTAGCTGTACAGTTGTTTATGAGTTTTGAAAAAATATTCATTGTGTAACAACTATTACAATCAAGATAATATTCTTATTACCCCAAGAAGTTTCCTCATGGACACAGTTTTTTTCAAGTCACTCCTGGTTAATGTGTCATTAGGGTAATAAAACAATGTTAATTCTTGAATTGGATTTAGGCTGTTTAAATTTTGCTCAATGGATTGTACCTCGGGGGTGGGAGAATTTACTCTGACAACTTAGTAAAGGTTGGTGCTGCCAAGTGAAAGCAGACTGTTGGTGAATATAATTTATTGGGGTTGAAAAGGATACATCAGCCAGATTGATGCATGAATGCTAACCAAGGGTTGGTTTAGCAAGATCTTCTACTAAGGAAATAATATGTACAGTGCTAATCACATTTTATTTTCCATAATTGAGTTAAATATTTAAAGTGATTGGAATAGTCACTGCCACTTAATACTGCTTCAGAATTAGCTGCTTTTCTTCATATTGGTATAATTCACAATTCACTTCCAAGCTCCACCTACCTTTTGGCTGGTCAGAATGAGTTGTTAAAGAGTCCTACTGGTGGGATTATGTCAGATTTCTCCAACAATGTTATCATGATTGTTATTTTACATATTCTCCAAGGGATTTGTCACTATTTCATATTATGTTGTTTTGTGGGGAAGTGGCATTCCAGAGGTTCTTAAGAGCTTTTCCAGCTCCCAGAGTTGCAATCATAAGTTCAGATAACATGCCCAGGGGCAGGAGAAATCACCATAGAAACTTTTTTGGTTCTCTGTATCTCCCATTAATGTTTCATAACCTTCCACCTTGATACTTTCCTCTCCACATACCCTGGTGTTCAAAATAGCCCTTCTTATTAGATTGGGTTTTCCTAATTAAAAGTTACCACTGATGTTATATCCCAAAGTTTCTGGAATTCCTAAACATTGTCCTTTGTCTAAACTGTTTTAACTTGAGTGCTGAGTGCCTCCAGACACAGGTTGGAACAGATCTGGAGGGAAGAACATTGGGGCTGTTTGTCCTGTCGTATGAGAGGATCTGGTTTTAGAGCAAAGCTCTTTAAGCTTGGAGAATGAATCAAAGGTGTGGAAGTGCCCTGTTTCTGTATGTTCTAAGAGAAATGTGTTCTTAACGTTTATAAGCTTTTTGTCTTGGCATTCCCCTTTGGCTCTGTTCCTAGCACTGTTAAATTGCATGAGTTGAGGGTTTGCGTCTGTATCTGCTAAAATTGGACTGTTTTTGATGTTTCCTTTAACCTGTTTTGTAATCTTATTAATTTTCTAGTGAGCCCATTGTGCTGTTGGAATTCTGATATCCCCAAATCTAATGAGCCATGACCATACACTTTAGCTCCATTCCCACTGGCTTCTCAAATTCTTTTTCATTTTTCCAATTCTCTAGCACCTTCTCTTATAGGTGGTTCTGCCTCAATTTAAAATTAAATGAAAACTTCAGCCCCTTGGTCTCACCAGCTGCTAGCATTTTAAGTGCTCAAGAGCTACCTGTGGCTAGTGGGGGCTCGGTTGGACAGCTGGATATAGAACATTTCCCCAACAGCAGAACGTTGTATGGGACAGCACTGCTCAGTGTATTGCTCTCTGATGATCACACCCACTTTACAGATACTAGGATGGTCTAACTATGTACACTTTCTTCCAAATATGATGTCGAAGGCTTTCTCCCAGTTTGTATCTTTTAACAAATATTTTAGAGTCTTTATAGATCAATCTCTCATACATCTCTGCAACAAAAATATATGTATTCATGTAATTCTTTTTTTAATTGACAAAAATTGAATCTATGGTATACAATATGATGTTTTGATTTCTATATATATGCGTACATTGTTTAATGGCTAAATGAAGCTAATTAATATATGCATTACCTTACATATTTTTTGTGTTTGGTGAGATCACTTAAAATTATTCACTTAGCAATATTCAAGTACACAGTACATTGTTATTAGCTAGAGTCACCATGCTGTACAGTACATATCTTGAATTTATTCCTCCTGTCTAACTGAAATTTTGTATGCATTGATGTTTGTTTTTACATTCAACTCATTAAAAACATAATTATGTCACAGAGGTAGGAGGTTTTGAAAAAAACGGAAAACCAAACAAAAAAATATAATTAGGTTTGTTTGGCAATCTAGCAATGCTTAGTGTGCAATGCTTTTTACAGTTGCTGCTAAAAGCATAGCAAAACCACAGAAACCTATGTGCTGCCAAAACCTATGTATTTGGTCATATTTATTTTGATATGTGTTTTTTTGTGTGCCTAACCTTTTTCTCTAACTTTTTTTTGTAAAGAATGCTGGAGTATTCCCAAATTGTCGACAAATTCCCTTGTTTCCTGTTCTGTCTAGATTTCAGTGTTGGCCACTAGGTGGGGATAGGATCCTATTTCTCTAGCCTTAACATGATTTTTGAATTTCGATGCTTTGCAATGGATAATCTGGCTTTTTCCTCAAAAGTTTTAAAACATTTCTTTTGTGAATTCAAAACAACAGTTTTAATTCTGTGTAGTTACCCAATAAAAAGGAATAAGAAACAAGTGCTAAATTATTTACTTACAGTGTTTCTGTATGGAAATCCTTACCCCCAAGAGGGCAGACTTCACAGCTTGACTCAATGGTGAGAAATCTGAGTTGACTCACAGCTTTCTGACTGTACTCTGATGGTACCATGTTAGGATAAATTCTTGGCCAAACAGAAAATCAGGGGAGACTTCCTTCTCCTTGTCAAACTCTAAATTAATCTACTCACTCTTTTCATAAAGCAAAAGGTGAAATGTTGAGGACTCTGAGTCAGTTGTCAATCGAAATGACTTTTAAATTAAGTCCCTTTTAATTATGACTCAAGACAATATTAAATTAATCACTGGGCATTATAAACACTGGTTTCTCAGTCCTCTGCAGATGAGGTTTGCTTGTTTGTGTATTTCTTTCTTAAAATCCCAAATAGTGAAGTCTCTCTTAAGCAATGGAGGCTCATTCACAGTCAAACTCCTTGCATGTGAAATTCTTTGGGTACAAAGTAGATTGCCTTCCTCTTGTTTTCTTTTTCTGGAGACAGGGTCTTACTCTGTTGCCTAGGCTGGAGTGCAGTGGCATTATCATGGCTCACTGAAGCCTTTACCTCCTGGGCTCAGGTGATCCTCTTGCCTCAGCTTCCTGAGTACCTGGGATTATATTTATTTTTTATTTTTTTATTTTTTTGTAGAGACAGGGTTTTGCCATGTTGCCCATGCTGGTCAAGCTATCTGCCTTCCTTGGCCTCCCAAAGTGCTGGGATTATAGGCATGAGCCACCAGGCCCAGCCTGCTTTCCTCTGTTTACCAAGATGTTTGACAGTAGATATGTAAAAGGACAACTTCCCTTTCTCATGTGGGGCACTGAGAGAGGGGCAGCCTCTATTTCCTACAAGAAATATAGAATAGAAAATGTGTAATTTCTCATGGTGTTCTGCAAAAATTAAAAATTTCACAGAACACTCATCTGCATCCCTGGTTTGTAATTTTAGCTTTCCAAAACCTGCCTATATGCTAATATGATTCACAAAACATTTGTAATAATTTCAGAAAGAGAATTTTAAAATGAATTTAGTCCTATATTTTCTATAATAACCAGTATTTCCAGAAAAGTAGGATTTAAGAATATCTTCTGTAGCAATATATGCCTTTCTTTTTCTTTTCTTTTTTTTTTTTGAGACAGAGTCTCACTCTGTTGCCCAGGCTGGAGTGCAGTGGTGTGATTTCGACTCACTGCACCATTCAATCGGATGAAGGCCTAGCTGGAACAAAAAGGGAGAAAAAAGGCGAATTCACTCTCTCTCTGTTTTGGAGTAGGGAGGCCTATATTCTTCTCCCCTTGGACATCAGATCTCCAGGTTCTCTGGCCTTCGCACTCAGGGACTTGAACCAGTAGCCCCCCAGGTTTTTGGTCTTGGACTTAGAGTTACTCCACTAGCTCCCCCGGTTCTCAGCCCTTCAGACTTGGACTGAGCCGTGCTACTGGCTCCCTTGTCTCAGCAGCTTGCAGATGGCCTAACGTGGGACTCCTCAGCCTCCATAGTTGAGGGAGTGAATCCCCAGCATAAATCCCCTCTCATCTGTCTACCTATATATATCCAATAAATTCTGTTTCTCTGAAGAAGTCCGACTAATAAAAGCCCCCAAAGGCCCTAGTGCTGGTCTGTTATGAGCTTCCTGGTAGACAATATTTTACACATGGCATCCCAGCTCCTTGTGGGAAGAATTAAGTGTGTCCTGTGTGGCTCCAGGGGAACAGGATCCTTGGAAGCCTGTGCCTGGTTTCTCCTGGGCTTTGCCCCGTGTACCTTTCCCTGTGCTGAGTTTGCTTTGCATCCTTTTACTATAGTAAATCAGAGCTCTGAGTAGGACTGCATAATGAGCCCTGTGAGTACTCTGAGGGCATCATCTCACCTGGGGTGGCTTTGAAGGCCCCCATCATAGCTCTTCCTTTAGCATTGGTATCTGATAATATGTAAAAATCCCCCAAAACCAACTTGTCATCATAATTTATGAACATATTTCATCAAAATTTCCTGTAGTCACATCCAAGAAGGTCAGTTAAGAAAGAAAAACTCTTTAAGTTTGGTTAAGGCTCTGCCATTTTTGAAAATTCATATTAATCTAATAATATTGTAGCAACTACAAGTTTTCCTGATTGCTATTTTTTTTTGCTGGGGGGATGGAGTTTCGCTCTTGTTGCCCAGGCCAGAGTGCAATGGCACAGTTCCAGCTCGCTGCAATCTCCACCTCCTGGGTTCAAGCGATTCTCCTGCCTCAGCCTCCCAAGCAGCTGGGATTACAGGCACCTGCCACCACGTCCAGTTAATTTTTGTATTTTTGGTAGAGACAGGATTTCACCATGTTGGTCAGGCTGGTCTTGAACTCCCTACCTCAGGTGATCTGCCCGCCTCAGCCTCCCAAAGTGCTGGGATTACAGGCATGAGTCACCGTGCCCAGCCTCCTGATTACCATTACATAAAATTTGGACTTACTGGCACATCATACCATGAAATGACTGGAGTAAACATGACTTCTCTCTTGGTATTAAACATCAATTAAGATGAGTTACAAAAGTCATAGTAAACTGTATTCTAAAAGCAAGCCTATGCCTGAAAAATCTGGTATACACATAGTTTTTGAAACTAAGGATGTATTTTTACTGTATAACCTGCAAGAGAAGAAGTTGGGGTGATCTGGTGAACACAGAGTTATGGAATAAGTGTGTATCTATAACTTAGTACAAATAATATACAAAGAGAATGATAATGTATTATGCAGCTGCACATGGTGGCTCACTTCTGCAATCCCAGCATTTTGGGAGGCCGAGGTGGGTGGATTACTTGAGCTCAGGAGTCCAAGACCAGCCTGGCCAAGATGGTAAAACCTCATGTCTACCAAAAACACAAAAAATTAGCTCTCAGCTACTCTAGAGACTGAGATGGGAGGATCGCTTGAATCCTGGAGGCAGAGGTTGCAGTGAGCTGAGACCATGCCACTGCATTTCAGCCTGGGTGATAGAGTGGGACTCCATCTCTAAATAAATAAAATAAAATAATATAATATATTATGCTATTATACCTGTTATTTAAAATTGGGATCTTATGTTGATTTCTACATTTGGGAAGCATATTCCTAATAACTGACCTGCATTATCAGTCCTGTATTGTGTTCAGTGGCAAAACCAGGCTTGGTGTCTGTTCCATCTGGGAACACCAGGAATAATGGTCCTACTCCTTGCTGCTGAGAGTACAGCATGAATTTGGGCAGCACCATGAAATAAAGCAAATGTGAGGAGATCCTCTATCAGTTGCACTCCTATTTAATAAGGAGACTCAATCATCATCAAGAAGTTAATTTCTCCATGCCTGGGTGAAACCATACTGACTCATCCTGGGGCTCTTCACTGGACCCAGTGATCACCAAATCCTTCAAGCATAAAATGGCCATGTGACTATCTCCTTCCTCTCAGGATGAAAGGGGCAGACAATAACACTGATTTATGTTCCTCAGGAAAGGACACGCTATAAAGTAGAGAACATGGGAAAGAGGAAGTACATGAGTTAAAATGCAGGCACATGCTGGCATGTGCCTGTGGTGCCAGCTACTGGGGAGGCTGAGTAGGAGCATTGTTTGAGCCCAGGAGGTGGAGGCTACTGTGAGCTGAGATGGTACCACTGCACTCCAGCCTGGTTAACAGAGTGAGACCCTGTCTCTCTCTTTCTCTTTCTCTCTCTCTCTCTCTCTCTCTCTCTCTCTCTCTCTCTCTCTCTCTGTCTCACACACACACACAGAGAAAATAAAGGAGAAAAATAAATTGTTCTTAAAGATAAAATTTAAAGTGAGGTTCTTTGTATCACCACATTCTTTTTTTTTTTTTTTTGAGACGGAGTTTCGCTCTTGTTGCCCAGGCTGGACTGTAATGGTGCGATCTTGGCTCACTGCAACCTCCGCCTCCCAGGTTCAAGTGATTCTCCTGCCTCAGCCCCCCGAGTATCTGGGATTACAGGCACGTGCCACCATGCCCAGCTAATTTTTGTATTTTTAGTAGAGATGGGGTTTCACCATGTTGGCCAGGCTGATCTCGAACTCCTGACCTCAGGTGATATCCACCCACCTCAGCCTCCCAAAGTGCTGGGATTACAGGCATGAGCCACCGCGCCCAGCTGACTCTTAAATTTCATTCAGCTGTGCACCCAGCCTCACCACATTTTTATAAGAAGAATAAATAAAATAATAATTACTAATTAACTAATTAAATATTATTTCCTTCTCCTTATATGTTTGAAAACATCAAAGATTTTCTCCAAAATTATCAAAGCTATAAAAGCGTCAATATAATATCACCTGGTAACAAATGAATTCCTCTATGATGCAAAGAATCAATGTAAAATTATGAAGAAATATCATCCATTCACAAAAGTAACTACAAATAAAAAATCCCAACTTCCGTAATGTATTTCCTCGTTAAGAGGAAGGTGATTATCACGTCCTAATTTTCGTTTTCTTCACTTACCCCCACACTCTGCAGTAGGCAGGGGCTTTCTGGGTCCTGCTGGTGCCTGATAATTCTCCCACTTCTTCCCGGCAGCTCTAGCATCTTACTTCCCCAGCCACAGAGGTATCCCTTCTGATGTATTCTGGTTGGTTGAGCCCCATCAGCCTGTTTCATCTCCAGCCTTTCTCCCTGGACAGGGGTAGGGAAAGGAGTGCTGGATTCGGAGCTCCTCCCTCCCTGCACCGCTTCATTTTCTCCTCCGGGTCTGGCGCACAGTGGCCATTGCCGATGCACCCCGAAGACTGAAGGAGCCAGGGCAGAGCCAGGATCCTGCGAGCCATGGCCCTGGCTGCCCTGCTGAGCCTCCCGGAACCCAGGTCATCAGAGGTGAGTGCTCAGGTGGGCGAGGGAGAGTGGGGGCTCTGGGCGCTTCTGGAGCCCACAGATGCTGTTTTCTTTCCTGTTTCTTTTCTCTCTTCTTTACTGTTTTGCGTGAGGCCCCCTTTTGCTTTCTCTCATTCTAACAACAGTATAACCACCGTTTACTGAACGCTTCCTGAGTGCTAATCCTCATGTCCTTCCTCACAACATCATTTTCAGAAAGGCTTTCATTAATGCAATTTTAGAAATGAAAAGACTGAGACTCAAAGAGATTCATAAATGTCTCCTTTCCCCCATGTCCTTGTGCTGAAGAGAGAAGAGCTGGGGCTTGGCAACCTCCTCTGGAGATTCTCTTGTAAATTGTAGAGGTCAGCTTCCTCAAATAGGAGTCTGCAATGTGGGTTTTTTTTTTTCCTTCCTTCCTTCCTTCCTTCCTTCCTTCCTTCCTTCCTTCCTTCCTTCCTTCCTTCCTTCCTTCCCTCCCTCCCTCCCTCCCTCCCTCCCTCCTCCTTCCTTCCTTCCTTCCTTCCTTCCTTCCTTCCTTCCTTCCTTCCCTCCTTCTCCCTCCTCCTCCTTCTCCTCTTCTTCCTTCTTCCCCCCTCCTCCTCCTCCTCCTCCTCCTCCTTCTTCTTCTTCTTCCTCTTCTTCTCTCTCTCTCTGTCTCTCTCGAGACAGGGTCCTGCTCTATTGCCCAGGCTGAACTGCAATAAGGTGATCACAGTTCACTGCAACCTTGAACTCCCAGGCTCAAGGGATCCTCGCACCTCAGCCTCCTGGGTAACTGGGTCTACAGGTGTCTGTCACCACACCTGGATAATTAAAATATATATATATATATTTTTTTTTTTTTCTTTTTCTTTTTTTTTTTTTTCTGAGACAGAGTTGCCCAGGCTGGAGTGCAGTGGCCGGATCTCAGCTCACTGCAAGCTCCTCCCCCGGGGTTTCATTCTCCTGCCTCAGCCTCCTGAGTAGCTGGGACTACAGGTGCCCACCACCTCGCGCGGCTAGTTTTTATTTTTGTATTTTTTAGTAGAGACGGGGTTTCACCGTGTTAGCCAGGATGGTCCTGATCTCCTGACCTCGTGATCCGCCCGTCTCGGCCTCCCAAAGTGCTGGGATTACAGGCTTGAGCCACCGCGCCTGGCTTATATTTTCTTAGATATGGAGTCTTACTGTATTTCCTAGGCTGGTCTAAAACTCTTGGCCTCAAGTGATCCTCCTGTCTCAGCCTCTCACAGCACTGAGGTTACAGGTGTGCGGCACCACACCCAGCCCATTAGTGATTCTCTCCCATTTCATTCAGTCCTCAACCTACTGCATTCTCCCTTTTTCTTCCCCACATCTCTGATGCTGCTCTCAGGGTGACCTTTATACAACCCAAACCAGTGGTCACTTCTCTGTCTCTATCTCTTGTGTGTCATTAGTGTGTTTGTGATGTGTCCGCTCCTCTTTCCTGGACTTTTTCTCCTGTCTGTTGTCTTTTATGAACCCACTTCCTCTTTGTTTTCCTCCTACTTTCTAGTCCTCTCCTTTTCAGCCTCTTTTTTCTTGTCTGTGTTTGTCTGGATGCAGGAGCACACACTCAGACCCTTGCTATTCTGACTTTATGTACTTTTCTTGAGTGACCCGATCCAAATGTAGAACTTCGCTTATAATGAGTCTCCTTCCAGTCTATGTCACTAACCTAGTGTAGCCTGGGACCCATCCATTTAGCTCACTATCCTCAGATTAACTCCATTTGTTCCCACAGAAATTCAAACTAAGCATGTTCCAAACAGAACATCTAACCTTCTCTCAATTATTTCATTTCTCATCACCTCTGCAGTCACTGATGCCATAGTTCTCCACACTGTCTGGGTATTCTGGACTCCTTCACATCCCTACTCCTGGCACAAGATTTAGTGATTCCTGTGGCCTCTCATGTCATTACTGCCATTCAAACCCATCTGCTGTCTTCCTCACCACGTGTTCCTGCCCCTGCCTACAATCTCATGACTTCCCACCTGATGGCTGAAGAGTTGTACTGGTCTTGCTTTCAAACGAACCTCCTCCAACCCATCCTCCTTACCGCTGCCCCCTCCACACACAAATCTCATCATGCTACTGTCTTGCTTAAGATGCTTCACAACCTCCCATGTCCAGTGGGATAAAATGCAAACACCTGCCATCAGCACACAAGGCAGGTTACAGTGCAGCCCGGCCTATATCCCACCTGGCTTCAGTCACGCTGAAGAACTGCAGTTCTTGCAACTTCATGCCTCTCTGCTCCTGAGCCTGCTTCTCCTGCTGGAAAGCCATTTCCCCTTTCTCTGTTTTGCTAACCTCAGGTAAACTCCATCCCTAGGAACCTTTCCTAAATCTCATTTTTTCAAAGTGCCCTCTTTATGCTCCTGAGTGGCTCCAGTGTATATCTTCTGGTACTCAGTGGTGATCAAAACAACCTATGGAAATAAAAAATTTAAAAAACACAAAATAAGATACACATGTAGCAATCTTCTTTTCTTTGTCTCTTTGGATTTTGGATTTCAAGCAGCTTGAGGACAAGGCCCATGTCTTCTGAGTTACATCCTTAGTGCCTAGAGAGTGAAAATTCACAATGAGTGTTTATTTAATGGAATGAAAATTAACATTTAAAGGTGGAATTTGCTTTAAAATGCACAGACCTTTAGTTTTAGACTGTGTGAATATAATAAAAACAAAGTAACCTAAGGTAAACAAACTACACCTCTGGAGCACAGCTTGTATATCACGTTTTTCATTTGGTTTTTCTTTGGGCTTCGTTTCTGTAGGTGAATAATTCTCTAGCCCATAAACTCAGTGGAGGATCCTCAGCATCCGTGTGTGACACTGAACTTGCTGTCACTTGATGCATCCAAGGAGAGGAGTGGTTTTCCCCGTGTTGGGCTTGGAGGGCAAATCCTCGCTTAGGGAAAAACAACCATGCAGTGTCATTTCTCTTTGCGTCCTCTTCCAGCTGAACCCCGTGCTCTCTCATCTTTATTCTTTTACTGTAATAGTAATAGACTTTTTTGTTGTCAACCTTTTGCTGCTTCTTATACATCAGGTAAAGCCAAGATACTATCCCACAGGTGTTTCAAATGCAACAACTTTTATTTCCAGGTAAAACTACACTTGAAAATATACATGCAACAAGAACATTTTGTGAATGCTATGTGAATGACAACACTTTTAAATTTACTATGCTTTAAAATGAAAGTGTTTTGATAAAATTATACCATTTTTATTCTAAAAGTAAGAACATAACTTGAAGTCTATAAATAGCACTAAGACTCTGGAGGTCTTTTCACGTCCTTCATTATTTTTTCCCCGAAAGATTTTGATTTCATCTCCCCACTTCCCTGCCTTGCTCTGTGGCTATATCAGTATTCTTTATGTCTGGTCCTGTAGGGGCTCTGAGACCCTATGGGAATGGGGTAGGGGGACTATGCAATTTTGTTTTTACCAGGAATTGTGTGACTTGGGCAAGTTACTTTATTTCTGTGGTCAGTTCCCCAATATGTAAAATAATTTCTTCTGTTAAATCAAGTTTAGCCTAAAGCTGCCTCCTTACATATTTTAAGTTTGGCCTAAAGGTTTCTCTGTACATCATGAACTATAACAAGTGGAGGTGTAAACAGACCGTAGCCCACAGTTGTGCCAATCACCAAGTTTTGGCCAATCACATGCAGCCAACTGTTTGAACCATGTTCAAGTTAGGCAAACATTGAGCTGTAACCTCAACTTTCTGTACCTCACTTCTGTTTTCTGTATGTTACTTTTCTTTTTCTGTCCATAAACTTTCTTCCACCACACGGCTGTGCTGGAGGCTTTGAGCATACTCTGGCTTGGGGGCTGCCCGATTTGTGAATTGTTTATTGCCCAATTAACCTCATTTAAAATTTATTCGGCTGAAGTTCTTCTTTTATTAGATGGTGTCAGAAGTGGGGTTGGAAGTAGAGCTTCTAACGACCCCCAGGAGTGCTGAGTGACCTAGCGAGGTAGACTCCGGGCTCATTGTGTCTCTTTCTCACTCGGAGCAGCTGGGAATCGTGGTAAGTTCTCTCTCAGATTCTGAAGCTCCACAGATTTGTGTGGACAAAAAAAAAAGAAAAGAAAAGAAAATGAGGGCTCCCAAATTAGTGTCATGTACAGTCATGTACAGTCTCATGTAGCGATGCCTATTGATATGCAGAAACTTCTAAAAAATTTCAATATTTGCATTTAAAGACTTTACAAAAAATAAATAAAAAAATTAAGCAACTAATTGTTTTAAAAAATTAAATCTGCCTTGCACTTTTTGCTGATGGCTGTGGGTGACAGGATGAGGCATGTACGGGATCATGGGACATGGGGAACTTTTTTCTCCCCAAAGCAGAAACTTGAGAGCTGATGAGACGACTGGAAAATATCCCTTCATGACTGACAAGCAGCTCCCTAAAGTTTTTTTTTTTTGAAACGGAGTCTCGCTCTGTCGCCCAGGCTGGTGTGCAGTGGCACAATCTCAGCTCACTGCAACTTCCGCCTCCCGGGTTCAAGCGATTCTTCTGCCTCAGCCTCTCGAGTAGCTGGGATTATAGGCGCCCACCACCATGCCCGGCTAATTTTTTGTATTTAGTAGAGACAGGGTTTCACCATGTTGGTCAGGCCGTTCTCAAACTGCTGACCTCAGGTGATCTGCCCACCTTGGCCTCCCAAAGTGCTGTGATTATAGGCATGAGCCACCGCGCCCGGCCCTGAACTTTTAATTTAGTGTGACTGCAATAGATGGGTCCTTCTCTGGCCTCCCTGAACTCTTTGCCTTCTCCACCCTGCTGCAATCAATGCTTTTCTTTTTCTCTTTCTCTTCTTTCCTTTTTCTATCTTTCTATTACATCTTGCCTAGAGACCACATGTTGAAACTCCTGGCTGGAGGTCATTCCACCCCACTTTGAATGGATTAAAGATAGCAGAGCCCAACCAGGGGCAAGTTTAAGCCTTACCAGTTCAATATTGGGCACGAAGCAGAGTGGCTAATGTCTAAGTTTTGTCACATGTATTTTGCTGTGGCTGGACGGGAAAATATTAATTCAGCTCCCCCGTGCAATCTCTTGGGCAGCATCTTACAAAATTGAGAGGCTTTTGCCTATGGTTCCATGAAATCAAACAAGATGATTTTCCTTTGCATTGTGACTTGGCCCCCAGGCTATGGTGCCGCTAACAGGGTCGCTAGGGCCACTCAGAAAGAGGGAACGCAGAAGCCTGGCATGCTAGCAAAAGGGTAAGAATTTCTTAGCAGTCGGACTTCTGGCCTCTCTCTCTGTGTGGAAATGGTTGTAGGAATGGTAAAAATCATGGTCTCCTCTGCAAAGTTTTAATTAATAATAAAAAGGATTTGTTAGCTAATCTTAAGCTGTAGCAAATCTGGTGTACTTTGTGCTATGAATTGGTCTTTCTGTGTCATTTGGTCATAAAAAGGGGTTAAATAGGGTAAAATGTGGGCCTAGGACTCCCAGAAGCCTGCTGTTCAAGCCAGCCTGGCAAACTGGTCAGTTACAAACTGCAGGTCCCTGAAACCAAAAAACACTGGATAAGGATTCCCTCTCATCTTATTTTATGCCCTTGGGAGCTTGACCTTATGACCACATGATGGTACTTGCTTTTGGTCTCCACCATCTGGAGGACAGGAATTTTGGAGTTCATGTCATAGTTAGCTCTAAAAATTGTTTTGAGCAGTTAAAAGCCTTTGCAAGCGGAAAATTGGCCGCTCTAGGCTCCTCCTTCTGGGAAGAGCAATGGAACCCACCAGTAGTGTAGCTTAGTGGTTAAGGCTTTGCCATCTTATGATGGTGGCCAGGGTTCAATCCCAGCTCAGGGAATGAGACCTGTTTGGTTTGAGATCTTTGCTATTTGCTGATTCTCTTCCCCTCATGAACAACTTCTGACTCCTCATCTTGAGTTTTCCTTTCTCTGAGCTATGTTTGGAAATTCTAGAGTTTGTAAAAATTGCTTGCTACCCTTTTGAAAATACCTCGTCCACTTGTGGTTAAGTCATAACCTTAGTTAAGGCTTATTGGTTTCACCTGGGAGATTACCTTTGGTAAAGTTCAAAAGCCAGACATATTGGCTGTTTAGCCTGGCTAAAGTCGAGTAATAAGATATTTAAAATATTTTTTTAGGCTGGGCACGGTAGTTCATGCCTGTAATCCCAGCGCTTTGGGAGGCCAAGGAGGGTGGATCACCTGAGGTCAGGAGTTTGAGACCAGCCTGACCAACATGGAGAAACCCTGTCTCTACTAAAAGTATAAAAATTAGCTGAATGTGGTGGCTTGCACTGGTAATCCCACCTATTCAGGACGCTGAGGCAGGATAATTGCTTTAACCTGGGAGGCGGAGGTTGCAGTGAGCTCACACCACTGCACTCCAGCCTAGGCAACAGAGCAAGACTCCATCTCAAAAACCAAACAAAAGGTTTTTTTTTTTTTTTTTTTTTTTTTTTTTTAGAAAGAGCGCTATAGTTAAAAGTCAGCTTAATTAAAAGTGGATATCCAAACTATAGGTATATTTAAAAGGCCTTTTGGTTTTTTCTCTTCTTGGATCTTGTTTTTTTTTTTTTTAAGTTTTTTTTCTTTCTTTTTAGCCAACTGAATTGTTTTTCTCCGTTTTGTCTTCTTGCCACTTTTGTTGCACACATGAGAGGATTTAAGGTAACTTCTAAAAGCCTGGGACTCCTTGGGAAAAACAGAGGAGGCACTACAGATCCTGTTTTGGGATAAACCTCTGTTTTCCTCATGAAACACCAGGAATCAAAAGCAGATAGATCCCTCTGAAAATCTAAGGCTAAATATCCTTTTGGGGATGGCCAACATGGCAAAACCCAGTCTCTACTAAAAATACAAAAATTAGCCTGGATAAGTGGTGCACACCTGTAGTTCCAGCTACTGGAGAGTCTGAGGCATGAGAGTTGCTTGAGCCTGGAAGGCGGAGTTGCAGTGAGTCGAGATTGCACCACTGCATTCCAACATGGGCAACAGAGTGATACTCTGTCTCAAAATAAAGGAAAGAAAGAAAGAAAGAAGGGAAGAAAGAGAGAGAGAGAAAGGAAGGAAGGAAGGAAGGAAGGAAGGAAGGAAGGAAGGAAGGAAGGTCATTTCCACAGTTAACTGCTTAATGCTGATGCAGTTTCTGAAAACTTCACATGTAGGCACAATTCTAGAATATGGTGTCTTTTAGGAGGTTCCTGAAAGGATGGAAAGGACCCCAAAAAGTACTCTTGATTACAGGTTTCTGATAACTTTAGAATCATATCATTTTTACTGGGTAAGAAAATTCCTGGAGCTTTTTTTTTTTTTTTGAGACGGAGTCTCACTCTGTCGCCCAGGCTGGAGTGCAGTGGCATGATCTTGGCTCACTGCAACACTGCAAGCTCTGCCTCCCGGGTTCACACCATTCTCCTGTCTCAGCCTCCTGAGTAGAGTAGCTGGGTCTTCCTGGAGCTTTAATGAAAAGACTGACTGGTTTATAAAACTGCTATTCCAAGTAGAACACAAATTAATTGAATACCAAGAAAATACTTTGCAAGCCTTTCATGCTAAATCAGCCAATACTGAAATTGTTTTGATATACAATTTGAATAAACTCTGTGGTCTAACTCAAATTACCTGTGATAACCCATCAGTTATCAGTGCTATGCACCTCAATTGGAGAAACAACCGTGTTAAGCATGGACTCATGGAGAACCAAGGTGGCTGTCTTATCCTTCCTGAGCTTTTAAAGCTTTTATAATTTAAAGTTCTGCATTCCATCACTCATCATGGAAAAGATAAAATGATCCAAGTTAAATGCATATTGGTGTGGTGACTTCTATATTGCTAAAATAGTTTATGACCAATGTTTGGTTTGCCAAATCCCCATATTCCTGGGAAGACAATCAAAGCTTCAGGTACATTCTGCTACCCAGTGAGCCATCTAAACATTTATGAAGGGATTTCAGTCAACTGTCATTTTCAGTGCATGTTTTCTGGTTGTGAAAAAGCTTTCCTATACAAGTCACCTAATGTTATAACAGTAGATTATTATGACACAGTGTATTTTCACCAGATAAAGAAAGCTTTTTATGGCTCACTGACTGAGGACAATACAATCAATCCCTTCACAATCTAGAACCTGAAGATTGGATCTTCTGAGAACATCAGAGAAAGAGTGCCCTTGCCATCCACACTGCAGCAAACATCAGAACCATGAACCTTGGGTTCATAATCTCTCAACTGAGAAGGATCCCTCCGCATTCTTGGAACTGTACACCCATCGGAACCCTTAAGGTAAAGCTAACCAGGGAAGTTTCTCCCCAGAAGAAGATGGTATCTTTGATGTGAAGAGCTTTTACCAAGATCACAGATCACGACTTCTCTGCTCTAATGAGGCTCTTATCTTTGAGTATTTTTCTCCTTGCTTATGCCTCTATGAACAATAGAAGTACAAAGGAGGTCTGTTGGGTGCACTCATGGGTAGGTATACTTTTATTTGTGAAGGGTTTTGCAGCCAGCCTTATCCATGGATAACCTCACACCTTGACAGATGAAAGATGAAGGCCCAGTGTAGGTGAGAAGTTTTAATGGTACATAGGTTGCCTCATCATCAGTCAGAAACAGAACATTGATTCACTCCCCTGTTCCACATCATGGGTTAAAGAGAACATTGCCAGGAGGACTTCACTCTTCTAGAAGCGTTCTTTTTACCATGATTTGGAGTAAAACAGGCAATGATTAGAAATGTATCCCTCATGATAGGCTCTAAACAGAGTCTACTGTAAGGGCTATGGTTATGCAACAGATTTTAAATTCTTTTGTGAAAGTTATGCTTAATAATAGGATTGCTGTAGGTTACTTACTGGCTAAACAGAGAAGTATCTGTGCAGCTGCTGGCACTTGTGGCCTATGGAGAAATACATCACGTCAGGTACCACAGAGATTCAGTTGTAGGTAATTAATGAAGAGACTGCCTAGTTAAGTGAGTAACTCGTTATTTAGTTCATTCTTTGATCTATTTAATTTCAGGTGGTTTGGTTTATGGGGACCTTGGGTAAGGAGCATACTACAAACTCTTGGTATTATCCCCCTGATAGTCATAATAGTAGTCTACCTGGTACACTGTATTCTCTCAAAAGTTTTAAATGTTTGCATGCAGCCATCTCTAAAATGTCAAATTGTCTCTTTTCACCTGAAATGGCAAGAGTGAAAGAAATGTGTGACCATGAGGGCACTTTAATCTATGAATGATGTGCCGAGACTGGAAACCCAAAATGATGGTAGCTGAGAGTGACACTAAGGCCCTAGGCTTTGGTTACGTTCTCACTTAAGTGAGAATAAAAGGGGATATTTAAGTGAGAATAAAAGGAGATATTTTTAAACAAAATCATGAGAGGCCATTGTTTTGGACTTCAATGAAAGTCCAAATGCGCTAAGCTCCAACAGATCATACCAAACCAAAATGAAGTCCCTCGTGCTAAATGTGACATAATTAAACTAAGACTTTAAGGAAACACATAGATTCTAGAACAGATCAGGTTTTGTTTTTTATCCTATAAACAAAGCGTTCCAGCAAAAGGAGGTACCCTGTAATCTAACCCTTACAAAAATAAAATAAAATAAACAAATAAACTGAAGTCCTTGTTCCCCCTTACAAAACTCATTGTTCTGCTATTTCCCAGTGGGTTTCAAGACGAAATAAGTACATTTACAATGGTGATAGTGGCATCAATGACTAAAGTTTTGGTCAATCTCTCAAAATTGAGATGACGACCAAAAAAGCAAAATTGTTAAATCAAGTTTAGCCTACAGCTGTCTCCTTACATATTTTAAGTTTGGCTTAAAGGTTTCTCAGTACATCATGAACAAGTGGAGGTGTAAACAGACTGTAGCCCACATTTGTGCCAATCACCAAGTTTTGGCCAATCATATGTAGCCAACTGTTCAAACTGTGTTCAAATAAGGATACACCCAGCTGTAACCAATTGGGTGTTTCTGTACCTCACTTCTGTTTTCTGTATGTCACTTTCCTTTTTTTGTCCATAAATCTTCCACCACATGCCTGCACTGGAGTCTCTGAACCTACTCTGCCTCAGGAGGCAGCCGGATTCACGAATCGTTCATTGCTCAATTTGACTCTTTTTTTTTTTTTTTTTTTTTTTTTTTTGAGATGGAGTCTCACTCTGTCGCCCAGGCTGGAGTGCAGTGGCGTGATCTTGGCTCACTGCCGGCTCCGCCTCCCGGGTTCACGCCATTCTCCTGCCTCAGCCTCCCAAGTAGCTGGGACTACAGGCGCCCACCACCACGCCTGGCTAATTTTTTTGTGTTTTTAGTAGAGATGGGGTTTTACCATGTTAGCCAGGATGGTCTTGATCTCCTGACCTCGTGATCCACCTGCCTCGGCCTCCCAAAGTGCTGGGATTACAGGCGTGAGCCACCGTGCCTGGCCCAATTTGACTCTTTTGAATTGAATTCAGCTGAAGTTTTTCTTTTTTTCTTTTCTTTCTTTTGGAGATGGAGTCTCACTCTGTCACCCAGTGTGGAGTGCAGTGGCACAATCTCAGCCCATTGCAACCTCCCCCTCCTGGTTCAAGCAATTCTCCTGACTCAGCCTCCCAAGTAGCTGGGACTACAGACACCATGCCTGGCTAATTTTTGTATCTTTAGTAGAGACAAAGGGGTTTCACCATGTTAGCCAGGCTGATCTTGAATTCCTGACCTCAAGTGAACCACCCGCCTTGGCCTCCCAAAGTGCTGGGATTACAGGCGTGAGCCACCGTGTCTGGCCAGATGTTTTTCTTTTAACACTTCTACATGGAAGTGTGAGGATTCAATAAGTTGAGCACATGGTACATGTTCAGTGAATATTTTCTGATTGTGTTCAGTGTTATCATTATTGGAATGGTGTGAGGGATGTGTAAGTCTTCAGAGACCAGGGAAACAACTGAAATCTTCTGAGTCATTTCTGTCACTGTTTATCTCCATTCCTTTTCTTTTCATTCATTTTGCATTTCTCATTTTCTGTGTTATTCCCTTGCATTCCTAAAAACCTTCCCGTTACCTGCTTGCTTCCTGTATTCTGTGTAGTTTCCTACACGTTCACCATTCTGCAGTCTTCTTCCCCTTCATGCAGCAGACACTGTGTCAAAGTATGCAGAGTTTGTGCAGACACACAGACCCTCTGGGGAGTATATGTTTGAATTTGATGAAGACGAGCAGTTCTTTGTGCACCTGGACAAGAAGGAGATAGTCTGGCATCTGTCAGAGTTTATTCACGCTGTGAGGGGCAGAAAATGAAGGGACCAGGGATGGAAAGGGAGGGGGGACACAACACTAAGCTGGCAGTCCTAACCCCACTGTGTTTGCTCTACTCCAGATGTCAAACTTTCTCAGTCAGAAGTTGACATAAGGAAGTGACCAGCTTCAGGTCTCCTTTGAAGCTCCCAGCCTAGCTTTCTTTTGAATCTCTGCTCTTCAACCACAATGACTTATGTACCCCAAGACCCCTCCACCTCCTGGCTGCCTGTGATCTTCCTGCACCTAGCACTCAGCAAAGGGTCTGATATTTAGATAGCACTCAATCAATATGAAGAATTTAAAGTATAGTGACAAGGTGGTGCCTACACTGGATGGTCTGTATGCTGTGGTCTCATCAGGGACCTTTCTCTGCACCGCATTTTTCCTGAGAAATCCCAGAGTTCAATAAATACCTGTGTATGTCAGAGCTAGACACATCTGATGCCTTTCTGTGACTGCTTATATTCTCTGTTCCCTAGGAATGCAAATCCTGGACCTGTAATTGTAGGATACAGGTACATTATGGGTGCAGATACCTCAGTTTTGCATCCTGCAAGAGTTAGTCTGGAGATTGTTCACTCCACTCTGGGTACCGCTGACACCTACAGCATGTTTCCAGGGGACAAAAATGGAAGGGGATGACTCTGATTGGATAGTGAGAGGAACACGGGTAGCTCTGGGAAACTGACCAGGGATAAGGTGCCCAGGCACACAAGGCCCAGAAGCTGCTTGTGAGAAGTCAGGGAGAAGGAAGCCAACAACTGGATGTATCAGAGAGCCACTGAGTGCTCATTATTTGTATCAGGAGTTAAGAATCCATCCTCTACATGAAAAGAAAAGCTTAGACCAAACATGTCTTCTACCTTAATTTACAGTAACTTAATATGAAATGCAAAACACATAACAATTTTGGACTGTTAAAAAAAAGATCAGTGTTTGAAAGAGTGCTGCACATATTGCTTTGCACTTTCAACAACGGGGAGGTGTTTCTCTCTGTATGAATTATTAGCTCAGGAGGTCTAGGCTGGTGAATGAATGCAGACTTACAGGATAAATTTTGTCTGCTGGATGCATTCAAAAGGCCAAGCAACATTTGGTTAAGGGGTATTTGTGATGGCATGCAGAGAAAATGTTGAAAGTGTGTTAGACTGTATTTGTCATTTTAAATTCTGATGCTCATTTAATTTCTTAACAGTAATGCTAATACATGCTCTTAGTAAGTTATATGTCGAATCAGTGCTATGTCAATATGGGTCCTACAACACAGATTTGCAGTCTGCTCACCACTGAATAGCTAAGAATAGTGACTTCAGACCTGAACGGATGAAGACACCAAACACGATGATGGGGCAGCTCACTGAAATACAGTAAATCCAGGAGAGGTCCATGTCCAACGGGCCACCTTATACAATAGCTTGGATATCCCCATTTTCATGGTTGTCTTCTTTCCTACGTGTAAACCACAATGAACTTCTTTATTAACTCTCACTGTTTGCCAAAACTCTCAAGAAAAAAAGTGATGAGACATGACCTTGTATATATTCTTAACAGAAAACAATCATGTTGGGTTTTGATTATTGATGGCACTAAGGAGAAAGGAACTTGGCTGGAGGCCCCATGAGAGAAACCATGCATTGAATCCAGGAACAGAATGATAGAAACTGGCTTCAGGGCAACTGCTCAGCAGCAGCATCCTCCTGGGAGGCTGGGGGGTCTGTCCTTCAAGCAGATACTGGGACTAAGGAAACAGAAAATGCTTGTTCCAAGGCACATTAGTCTTTTAGGCAAGGTCAGGAGCCCAGTGAAGGTAAAAAACAAAGTTATCCCAGGTTGCTGGCCCCCTTCCTTTAAGTCCCAGGAGACAAAAATAATGGTGAGAGGCTGAATCTCAGGCTGATAAAGAATAGAGTTGATCTGAGCTTCCTTTAGCAATGGAGCCATGCAATGCTCTTTCCCCACTCATCCCAGGGCTGAGGTTGAAACAGGGGTTCAGGCCTCAGACTCTTTTCCTAGAGGAGCCTCAGTGTCACATTGCACAGAAAGGACTTATATCCTCCTGTAACTCCCCCAGTAAGGAAATCAAAGCAGGAATATTGCCTGTTTATGCAGATCCTTGTTGAACTGAAATGACAGGAGGAAAGAGAATGTATTCAGCTATTGAAACCACCTCAGACAATTAGAGAAACGTTTCCATCACACTTCCATTGCCCATCACTCAATGGACACTCTGCAGGAGCCGGAGTAACTGGGACTGCATGCATCTGGCTGCATTAAGATGCTAGGCTGGGATTCCTCTCTCCTTAGACGCTGTCCTTGTTCCCTGACTATGTGATTTCAGTAAGCTCTCTGGCAGTGCTTTTTTGTCTCAGCCCCTCATCATGGAAGAAGGGTGAGCAAGTCAGGAGAAAGGCAGGTATCGGTCACTTCACAGGATTTCTCACCTTTCTTGCTCCTCCTGTGCATGAAGATGCCCACTCCACAGATGATGAGCCCCAGCACGAAGCCCGCGGCTCCTGTCAGCATCTTGCTCTGAGTAGAATCAGACTGTGTCTCTGGGAAGAACAGGCTCAGGTTGAGTGTCACCTCCAGCAGCTGTGCCCCTGCTCATGTCCTGTCTGAGATCCTGGAGCCTGATGCAGAATATCGGCACGAGGACAGTGCGGGGGACACACCTTGCATAACAGGAAATTAAGAAACAGTCACTCTCTCAGTTCTGGAACAGAGAGTGTGACCTCAACAACAGACAAATGCAGATTCAATTAGCTGCCTTTCAAAATAACTAGAATAAGCTAAAAGGCTGAAGGAAGACAATAGTTCCCATGTGTAAGGTCAGTTCAGGAAGGTGTCTGCGTCCCTAGATTCTTGGACAAGGAGAGGAACTATGAATCCTTAGGACCTCCTAGGCTGGGACAGGCAAGTCTCCATTGCCCCCAGATTAAAACTTCACTCAGGGTCTTGTATAGAAGAAAAATGGGGTCGGACATGGCCCCAGGGTATAGACGCAGAAGACAAGACGAGTGAACCCCAGAGCCAGAGAGTCCCCTGCTCTTCAGAGGTGGAGTCTAGAGGGTCATCAGACCCTCACTCCACTCCACGGTGACAGGACTGTCCAGGCTGGGGTGCTCCACTTGGCAGGTGTAGACGTCTCCCTGCTGGGGGGTCATTTCCAGCAACACCAGGATCTGGAAGGTCCAGTCTCCATTACGGATGAGGCTGGTGGACACGACCCCAGCTGTTTCCTCCTGTCCATTCAGGAACCATCGGACTTGAATGCTGCCTGGGTGGAAATCTGTCATGTGGCAGACAAGCAGGTTGTGGTGCTGCAGGGGCCCCTTCTTGGAGGGGGAGACGTTCAGCCTCGGATGGACTAGGAGTGGAGAAGTGGAAAAGTGGAATAGCATTTGAGATTATTATTTCTTAGACATGCTCATTATGGAACTGATTTCTAGATGTTGAAAATAGGAATGATGGTCGGGCACAGTGGCTCATGCCTGTAATCCCAGCACTTTGGGAGGCTGAGGCAAGTGGATCACCTGAGGCCGGGAGTTCGAGACCAGCCTAACCAACATGGAGAAACCCTGTCTCTACTAAAAATACAAAGTTAGCTGGGCATGGTGGTGCATGCCTGTAATCCCAGCTACTCAGGAGGCTGAGGCAGGACAATCGCTTGAACCCGGGAGGCGGAGGTTGCAGTGAGCTAAGATCGTACCATTGCACTCCAGCCTGGACAACAAGAGTGAAACTGTGTCTCAAAAAAAAAAAAAAAAAAAAAAAAAAAAAGGAATGATGTGATTAGGCCAGTGGATACGGGGAGTACTGAGAAATAGAAATAGTATTGAGAAGAATAGGAGGCACATAAACTTACCAGTTTGTAGCACATTTAAAAGAAATCTTGTCTATCAGCCACTGATTAACAGCCTTTGGACAAAGAATATTTAATCAGCAGTGACACTACCTTATCTTTTGAGTGCTCTATCCTGATGTAAAAGATGAAAAATTTGCTCAAATAATTTCTTGAAATTAATATATATATAAAAACAACATTCTCACGGTCTATTAATCCAATAACTATATTTCATAAATATACCAAGAAAATAAAGTGAGCTTGACATGACTTATTCTGCAAGTAAGCTATGGATTTTCGGGCCTTGCCTACACTCAAAATCCTCCTATTTACATAATATCCTGAGCCCCTACATGCTTAAATGGTAGAAATCCCATCCTTTTCCCTACGTTCCTCCTCTACACTGTGTTGTCACGTCCATTGAGGTTCTCACAGATAACCAGGTGCTGGCTGTGCCTTGGCACCTCTCTGTTTTGCCCCCTCTTTTTCTGCTGCTTACAGATCAATTTCCATACTACCACCTGCAGCTTTTCCTTTGGACCTCAGCTGCCAGTACCCTTTTCCTCCACAGAAGGCAGAAAAGGGCCAACTGCCCCTAGAGAACAGCCCAATTACAGGTATGTTCCAAATCAGAGCTTCTAGGTCCTTATTTACTCTGTTCTTGAGAACACAAATACCCTGACGTTGGCCTGTGCCAGGTAAATCAACAGTCTTGAACTAACCCATAACACTTACTTCCTATGGTATTTTTGCCTTGTGTCCAGGAGTATCCACATGCACAGCCTCTTCTCTCAATATGATTTTATTTCAGAAGCACTTGGCTCTCGCTCTACTTCAACCACCTCCATAAACTCAACATCCATCAGACTGGTCAACCCATGTCTGAATCCCAACTGTGGATTAAGTGGAACTTCTTCCCCATAGGTGTCCTGGGAAGCATGAAAATCATATGGGTGTCTGTTTTAAGGTCCCAGAACATTCCATGAGAAGCACTTTGCTCCATCTTCTTTGTCAGGAGCTGGTCAGCCTGGAGCACATCAGAGACCTCCAGGGGACGCTGGAGCTAAGGCTTGATACCCATTGGCCTCATTTCTGACCCAGTTCAGATATATTTCACCAAGGCAAGGATTCCTGTTTGTTCTAGTTGCCTTTGCTCAATTACTTCTAGATTTGGGTGGGCATCCACACTGGAATGGCCAGGACTTCTATCCTCCTCCTTCCTCCGTCTCCCCTACCCCTTTGTTTTTCTCTATTCTAATTCATGCCCTTATTGTGATTTTCCTGGACAATAGTAGTAGTTTCTTACCTCATCTCTCTGCCTCTGGTTCCTGCTCTCTCCAACTGACTTCACAGTCTTCCGAAAACAGATTTCCAGCCTTGTCATTTTCATTTGAAGATTTCTGAAGACTTTAAAAAATATTCAGTGTTCTGACACCTATCTGGCTACTGGGAATCACTTGGGAGCTGATTAAAAACATAGATCTCCAGACCTCCCCACCCAGGGAATCTGACTCTCTAGGCAGTGAGTTGGGGGGAATCTTTGCTTCACAGAGGATCTCAAGGAGTCTTCTGAGCAGCGAGGTTGGGGACCTGCTGGCCTAGAGTGTAGCAGGATGAGCCGCAGACAAAACCTTTCAGACACCGAGATGTAGAAGGAAGGGCTTTATTCAGCTGGGAGCATCGGCAAGCTACTGCCTTAAAATCCGAGCTCCCAGAGTGCACAGTTTCTGTCCCTTTTAAGGGCTCACAACACTAAAGATTTCACATGAAAGCATCATGATTGATTTGAGCAAGCAAGGGGTACGTGACAGGGGTTGCATACACTGGTGGTCAGAGAGAAACAAAACAGGGCCGGGAGGGAGTTTCACCACGTTCTTTTATACAATGCCTGGAATCTATGAATAATATCGGTCTCTAAGTTATGAATTGATTTTTAACTACTGGGTTTAGGCCAGGCAGGCCCAGGCCTTGTTTTGGACCTGGCACCGGGCTGCCTGTCTTTGGTTTTACTTCCTTGTTTTTTTTCTTAAAACAGGTACTGAGTATAAAACAATATAAAACAATACGAGAGGGTCTCTGTCTCTCCTCAATATGAGAGGGTCTCTGTCCTCAAGAGGAGAAACCCACACTCCTTAGACTGGCATCAGGGGGTCTCTGCAATCTGGCAGCTGATTACCATGAAAGAAAATGCTGCCACGTTGCTGATTTGGGCCTCTATGAAGTCTTAGTGACAGTTTTTGCAAATTGTATTACTTTTATTTGGACACCTCTCTCAACCAATTACCTCAGCAACTTTCCTAAACCCATGTCACTCCTCATCCTTACTCAATGTGTCCATCTTCTCCCTCTTATTGGATGATATTCCTTCCACTTTCCCAGGAACAGAGGAATCAATGGTATGACCTCCTGAGCCTCCTCCTGCTCCCCCTTCATTCTTTCCTCTCTCTCTAGGACAAAGGTCCTTGCTTAGTGCAAGGCTCACTAGTGCTTTTTGGTCTCCTTCACAGGATTTCCCTCTTGGCCAAATTAATACAGGGGTGGGTTATTAAAAGATTATTTTTAGGCAGCTAGAAAGGGTAAAAATTCTTGGTGGAATTTGCCTTTAATAAAAAGCAGCCCAAAACCATTTTTTTCTCTAACAGAAAGCAGCCTGAAAACTCAGGCATAGATATGCAAACTAGGAGCTTTTATATGTAAATGCAAGCAGCTGTAACTGGAAGCCAGGTAATTCAATATGGCATTCTCACTCTCTTTTCCTTCTATGTTTACAGGTGTCATGGCAGCCTCCAAGTTAAAGCACGTGTGCAGGTATCATGGGCGCCACCAGGTGGATGCTGTATTTGTATAATAAAAGACTAGGGTGGGAGGGCCAGTCTTTTTGCAGGTTATGTAAATGGCACACCTGGTCAAACCAATCCCCTGAGCCCTTTGTAAATCAATCACTGCCTCCTCAAGCCTTGTACAAAACCAATTGTGTTCCACTACAAACAGGAGACCCTCTCTTGGGCGACCTACTTTCTCAGCATTAGGAGGCTTTTTCTCTCACTCTTCTTTTCTATTAAACTTTCCGCTCCTAAACCCACTCCTTGTGTGTGTCCGTGTTGTGAATTCTTTTTTCGGCTATGGCAAAGAACCAGGGTATATACCCCAGACAATGGAGCTGTTTCATTTTGGGAGCTCATCCGGGATCCGAATCAGAATGGAAGATAGAAATATCGGAGCAGTGAGCATAGAGCAAACCTCAAATCTGTTCTTTAATTTCAAGACTTTCTTCATACCACTTTTCTTTCATGGATAACTTCACCATCGCATGAGGCTGGGAAAAGTCTTGGGGCAACTGAAAATTTCTGGCCAGGGTACACCCTGGTGTTACTCAAAGACTTCTGGAGTGAACCCAGCCTCCGACAGCCTGTCCAGGCATTGGTAATGGATCTCCAGCTGTTGCAAAATTTTCCTTTCTTTTCTATCTGTGCTCACTATGTCTCCTGTCCTCTCTGTGTGTGCAATTTGCGGAAAGTTTTACAGTTCAGGGAAACAGTCATGTTAGGGAAGATCGGCAAATGCCACCGGCAGTAACTCTTACTCTATCCTGTCTCTGGTGAGCACATAGTATTTCTAAGCCAACACCACCACCTAGAGGAAATAGAAATCCTCTTCATCAGGCACCCTGTCGGTGTTTTATCGTTAACACTGCAGCTTCCAAATTCTTTCTTTCCATACCACTAGAAAAGCCTCTTCTGTGAACGGGAAAGCTCTGTCTTCAACAATTAGGAGTAAAATGTCCTCTGCAGTGAAATTTTAGTTCTGATACTGTCCCATCGGCAGGAAAAACTGCCATTAGGTTCCCATGTTCATTTCTGTCTCCAGTTAGGACAGTACTTAATTAGCAAGGGGATTTTAGGTTCAGAAGTTAACCAGAGCCATTTTGCTAAGGGTAAATGTTTTAGCATGGTCCGTTATGGTAGGCAATCTAGCACATTGCCTCCATTAAAGGAGCCTACCCAAAGACAACACAGTCTCTCTGGAGATTTTTCGGGGAGCCAGGCAGATCACACAAATTTAAGATGTCAAAGGGGATCACATAAGGTGGTTAAGCTAAGGTTGTGTGGGTAAAGCATGATTAATCCCATCACTTAGCTTATCCAGTTCCATGGCTTGGAGGACCATGCATACAATCATGGGTGGCACATTTAATGCGTTGCCAGGACCCAGGAACCAAGGAGAGAATACAGTAGAGAGGACACTTCCACTGTCTTCCCCTCCACCATGGGTCATAATGAAAGAATGGGGACTGAAATGACACTTTTATCCTCACTTCTTTTTCTAGATGGGTGACAGACTAGCTTCAGCTTGCACCCCTCTGGAGTGCACTCTGAAACACTGGAACTCCTTTAACCTCAGGACTTTGAATAGAAAAGTGATTCATTTTCTTTTGCACAAGGGCATGGCATTTTTACGAAACCTTTGCAAGTGTTGTAAGATCAGCCTAGCTTTTTAAATAGGCATATCAGATAGGCCTATAGAAAAGAATCCCCCAGAATTAGAAAGGCAGTTTCCAAGGGAACTATCTGAGAATTCCCCTTATTTGGGGTCACCAATGTGGGGGAAATAAAGATAAATCAGACTGTTGCTGTGTCTATGTAGAAAAACGAAGACATAAGAAACTCCATTTTGATCTGTACTAAAAAAATTCTTCTGCCTTGAGATGCTGTTAATCTGTAACTCTAGCCCAAACCCTGTGCTCGCAGAAACATGTGCTGTATTGACTCAAGGTTTAATGGATTTAGGGCTGTGCAGGATATGCTTTGTTAAAAATGTGTTTGCAGGCAGTATGCTTGGTAAAAGTCATCTCCATTCTCCAGTCTTGAGTACCCAGGGACACAATGCACTGTGGAAGGTCGCAGGGACTTCTGCCCAAGAAAGCCTGGGTATTGTGCAAGGGTCCCACCAACTGAGACAGCCTGAGATATGGCCTCGTGGGAAGGGAAAGACCTGACCGTCCCCCAGCCCAACACCCGTAAAGCGTCTGTGCTGAGGAGGATTAGTGAAAGAGGAAGGCCCTCTTTGCAGTTGAGATAAGAGGAAGGCATCTGTCTCCTCCTCAATCCCTGGGAATGCAGTGTCTCAGTGTAAAACCCCATCGTACATTCTACTTACTGACATAGGAGAAAACTGCCTTATGTCTGGAGGTGAGACATGCTGGTGGCAATACTGCTCTTTACAGCATTGAGATGTTTGTGTAAAGTCAAACATCTGGCCTACGTGCACATCCAGGCACAGCACCTTTCCTTAAACTTATTTATGACACAGAGTCCTTTGCTTACATGTTTTCCTGCTGACCCTCTCCCCACCATTACCCTATAGTCCTGCCACATCCCCCTTCCTGAGATGGTAGAGATAGTGATCAATAAATACTGAGGGAACTCAGAGACAAGTGCTGGCGTGGGTCCTCCATATGCTGAGCGCTGGTCCCCTGGGCCCACTGTTCTTTCTCTGTACTTTGTCTCTGTGTCTTATTTCTTTTCTCAGTCTCTTGTCCCACCTGACCAGAAATACCCACAGGTATGGAGGGGCTGGTCCCCTTCAACCTCAAGCTCCCTTTTCATTACAGGACCTTAGGCAAACAAAGGAAGACTTATGCCAATTTTCTGACAACCCCAATAGGTAAATAGAAGCTTTCCAGAATTTAACTCAGGTGTTTCACCTCACATGGAAGGATGTTATGCTGCTCCTAAACCAAACTCTAACCACAGTTGAAAAGCAGGCAGATTTGCAGGCAGCAGATACTTTTGGAGATGAGCAATATGTCTCCTATAATACACCAAAAGGGAAGAAAAGAGATAGGGAAAGTGAAAAAATAGCAGAAACACCATTCCCAATAGGAAGGGAAGCAATTCCTCTTGACAACCCCAGCTGGGACCCCAATAGCTCTGCAAATGAATAGAAATGGAAGTGCTTTTAAATATGCATATTAGAGGGCCTGTGAAGAACTAAGGCCTGACCTCTTAATTCCTCTCAACTGTCTATGATAGACCAAAAGCCAGGTGGGAATCCTGCAGCTTTTATGGAAAGGCTGAGAGAGGCACCCGTAGAGCACACTTCCTTAGCCCCTGATTCAGTCAAGGGATGGCTCATTCTAAAGGACAAGTTTATTACACAGGCAGCTCTTGATATCAGAAGGAAACGGTAGAAGCAAGCTAGAGGACCGGATAGCGCCTTGGAAAACCTCCTGAGGGTGGTCACTTATAATAGGGACCAGGAGGAGGCCCCAAAAAAGAGAAAGGTCAGGAGAAAGACAGAGGCTCTAGTAGCAGCTTTGCAGGCTTGCAAAGTCCAGGAGCCCTGAGGTGCATCCGCTAGTTGCTATCAGTGTGGGAAGCCAGGGCATTTTAAAAAGGAGTGCCCAAACAGCAAGAGGAAGCCACCTCAACCTTGTCCAGCCTGTGGTGGAGACCACGGGAGATCAAACTGCCCCCGGAGACAGAGGTCACTGGGGTCAGAACCCGTCTCACAGATGGCCCAGCAGGAATCATGGGTCCTGGGGCTCAAACCCCAGCTCCAGTGGCTCAAACTGCCATTGCAGCACAGGAGCCTCCAGGTGATTCTGGAAATTGAAGGAAGGAAAGTAGACCTCCTTCTAAACAGTACAGCCAGCCTCTCTCTCTTTTCTCCTCTTTAATCCAGGCCTCTCTTCTTCCCATAGCATGATTGTAAGGGGTCTCAGGAAAAACTCTATTTCGATATTTTTCTCAGCCTCCTAATTGCATTTAGGAGGACCTATTGTTTACACATGCTTCCAAGCCATTGTCACTACGGCTCTACCAGTCAAAAAAACCTCCAAATTAACCTTAGGAAATAATTTAACTGTTTACACCCCACATAATGTAGCAGGATTACTGTCCTCTAGGGGAGCCTTTAGCTAACAAACAGCAGGTAAAGCAAGAATACATAAGGCCGGATAAGTAGTAGTCACTCTAAATAATCTCTCTCCCAGACACAAGCACTCAATTAACTGAACTAACAGCTCTTGCAAGAGCACTTAAATTAAGCAAGGGAAAGATAGCTACTGAGTTCTCCGTGTTCATGCTGCTATTTAAAAGGAAAGACATTCTCTTACCACTAAAGGATCTCCTAAAAAATATCACCAGGAAATTGACAGGTTATTATCCTCAGTTTTCCTTTCATGAAAAATAGCAGTAACGCATTATAGGGAACATCAAAAGGGAACCGATGAAGCAGCCAAAGGAAATAGGTTCGCTGACCAGGGAGCTAAACCGGGGCAAGGAAACCTCAAGGCATTAACACACTTCAAGCCCTTTTAATCTCAGAAGCCTCCATATGAGAATTGAAACCTCAGTATTCCCCTGCAGAAATAAAACAAGCCATTTCTCAAGGGTATCCCAGCCCTGAGGATGACAAACTCCGTTTACCAGCCTCCAGTCAATGGAAAGTCCTTAAAATCCGTCACCAAGCTTTTCATGTAAGAAAGGATAAAACGTATCAATGAGCTCAGAGATTGTTTCCAGGCAGAAAACCTCTAAGTTTAAAAATGTAACCTCTCTAGCTCACTTCCAACAGGAATTGGCACAACTAGCAAAAGGCCAACCCCAGGAAACTGGACCACCTTTACTTAGCCAGAAAATTTGGTATTAGTGAAAACTCCTCTCTCTCTCTCCTTCCCTAAGCCAAGCGGGAAGGGCCCTACCAGGTCTTCTTTCAACCCCCTCAGCAGGAAAAGTTACAGGTATCAACTTCTGAATTTATCGCACTCAAGTCAAAGCCGGAAAAGCTGAGGGAGCAACCTTTGACGGCCCAGAGGAACATCCTGAATATCAATGTGGAGAAATAGAAGGTCTTAAGCTGAAAATCATGAAAGGCAAGTAAATGAGTGCGGGCTACTCATCTTAGTGCCATTCGTACCTCAGCAGGTACTGTTTATCATTTCTACCTTTCCTCTCAGAATTCACTGTCCAGTATTAGAACTTGTTTTTAATGCATATTTGCAGGGAGATTTTAATTATACGTGGGACTGCATTTGTTACTTTGCAAATCCCCAAAGGGAAACATTAGATCGTGGCAAGTAAACTTTTAAACGGAAATTATTTACTACACCACTTTTGTGGGAATTATTACAGTCATGCTCTTATTTGCAATAGAACTATATACTGTGGCACTCACAATGTGGAATTCTGGTTGTAAAATTCTAATTGCTGTAATATTTGGCCTAATTATCATCTTTATGACAATTAATAATTGCAGGAAGGATTTGGTCAAGTTTGTTTTGCTTACAGCAGGAGTAATAGTCACAGACAAGAAGTAAGCATGGAAGTTTTACTAAGCTTGATAGGACTTTTTATTGAAGATTGGTAATATGGTGCACTCTAAGCTATGGAAAGAAGGTTAGAAAGAAAGATTTTATGTAAGAAACGATCTTGTATAGTAAATTCTTGTCCTAAAAGGAAATGACTGGTTGTTTAAAGGAACTGGTTGTTTAAAGGAAGGATATTTAGGGTAAGTCAGAAAGTTGAGTATGCTGTAAGAGGGTCTGTGAAAGTCATGAAAGAATTTAATAATTAAGGAATTTAATAATTAAAGGAAAGGAATTGCCAAGATTAGTACCAAAGTTATTTTAGCCACCCAATAACATATTTCTCCCAATCATATCATAAGTTATAAAGAATGGCCTAAACTTAAAACTATGTCCTAGTAGCAAGTCAAGGGGGAAATATATGTTTTTTGCAAACGAAATGTCACTTTTATGTTAACCTTTCTGATGATGTACAGCGACATCTAGTGGAGATAAGCCAATATTACAATCTATTGGTGTAACTAACAGGTATCAAAACTCTACTGTCATAGTTATGGTCTGTAGGACCCCTACTAATAGTGGTAATCTTAATACTCATATGGTAACCCTATATTTTAAACCTTCTTGTAAAATTTATCTCTTTTTGCCTAGAAGCAATCAAACTTCAAATGGTGCTGCAAACAAAGCCACACACGGACATGTCATTCTTCCAAGAAGCCTTAGATCAACCTCAGGAGAAGCCCCAACTGCAGCCCCCCAACACGACGCCCCTTTTCAGCAGGAGGCAGCCAGAAAGAATCGTCATCCAATACCCCCTAACAGCAGTTATGGTTACGTCCCCTGAGGGAGGAAATAATACAGGAGTTATTAAGAAATTATTTTTAGGCAACTAGAAAGGGTAAAAGTTCTCAATGGAATTTTCCTTTAATAAAAAGCAGCCCCAAACCATTTCTTCTCTAATAGAAAGCAGCCTGAAAACTCAGGGATAGATATGCAGACTTGAAGCTTTTACATGTAAATGCTGGCAGCTGTACCTGGAAGTCAGGTACATCCAATATAGCGGTTCCCACTCGCTTTTCCTTGTCACCACGTTTACGGGTGTCATGGCAGCTTCCAGGTAAAACCACATGTACAGGTATCATGTCCACCACCAGTTGGAGGCTGCATTTGAATAATAAAAGACTAGGGTAGGAGAGTCAGTCTTTTCGTGGGCTACGTAAGTGACACAACTGGTCAAACCAATCCCCTGAGCCCTTTGTAAATCAATCACCGCTTCCTCAAGCCTCTGTACAAAACGATTGCATTCCGTCACAAACCGCAGACCCTCTTTTGGGCAACCCGCTTTCTCAGCATGAGGAAGGATTTTCTCTCTTCTTTTCTATTAAACTTTACACTCCCAAACCCACACCTCATGTGTGTCTGTGTCGTGAATTTTCTCTGCCATGACAAAAAACCAGGGTATATACCCCAGACAATGGAGCTGTCTCAAAATCACAATGTCCAGTTCCCAGGATCCAGTCCTATGCTCCTCCCGCTGGGTTCCCTCTCCCTGGGTGGTCTCATGTAGCCCAGGCCCCACCCCGGCCGCAAACTCTTTTCTCTACCTGCGCATCAGACCATCCATCTGCCCCTCAAGCATCTCAAACCCAGGGGTCTCCCTGCAGGTTTCTTCTCTGTGTGGCCTGCCTGTGCCATCTCCACCTCCATCTCCACACCACACCCCTGCACGCTGTCCTGTGACCTTTCCCCTCACCCCACATGTAGTCAGCTGCCAGGCCTTCTGAAGTCCCAGGAGTCTCTCTCCCTCCATCCTCCTCACTCCATGCTCAGCCCAGTCTCTGGGCTCACCCTCCTGACAAACTCCGGTTGGGCTCCTCCCATCAATTCCCAGCCTAAAGTCCCCTTCCCTCCTGGCACTAAGGTCCCTTAGCCCGGCCCGGCTGCCTCTACTCCCTGGGCCCGGCCCCCACGGCTGTCCCAGGAGCTCTGGTCCACAGCCCTCACCTCGGCGCTGCCGGATGAGTGGCTCCATCAGCTCGTATTTGTGTCTGCACACCTTGTCCACCTCGGCTCGCTTCCGTTCCATAAAGTCCTTCTGTCTGTTCAAGTACTCGCCCGTGGGCCGCCCCAGCTCCATCACTGATAGAAACTCCCCCACTGCGCTGTCAAAATGCATGTATTCCTCCCAGTTGTAGATGAGCCCCTCCACAAAGTGCTGAGTCCTACTGAACGGGTAGCATTCCTGCTGTTCCTGGTACATGGAATTCTCTGTGAAGAGGGTGGAGAGATGGGGGTGGTGCCACCCCCAACAACACCCCCTCCTCAATATTAGCTATTTCTTCAAATTTTTCCACTCAGGGCTGGATTTAAATATACGATTTTTCCTACTACCGAGTTCTGTGGTCCCAGGCAGGTCACAGACCCTCTCCAGGCCTCAGTTTTCTCACCATGCAGCGAGAGGATTTGCTGAAAAGAATGAGACTCACTGCTCAGGGTGGCTGAGTGATCATTAGGGAGAGGCGCATGCTGAAGGGAAAGCACCCCCTTCTGCTGGCGGCTGGGGGAGGAGGGGGAAATATGTGAAGTCTCAGGGAGGAGCAGAATCTCATCACGGGGAGGGTCCCTCAGGCAGAGAAACAGAAGGCATAGGAGAAGCTGGGGGCCTGGAGGCCGGAGCTGCTCCCCCTACCCAACTTCCTGCCTGACATTTCCATCCTGATGTCAGTCGTGGCTCAAATGCCACCTCCTCCAGGAAGCCCTCCCTTCCTTCTTTCCCTTTCTACAGCTAGGTGCTCTCTTCTCTCTGTCAGTTTCTTGAGAATACCTCAACTTGCTCTTGCTGTTCTGCATGCTGGAAATGTAGAAATGCATTTCCATGCATTTCCTTTCCTTTTCTTCCTTCCTTCCTTCCTTCCTCTCTCTCTCTTTCTCCTTCTCACTTTCTCTCTTTCTTTCTTTCTTCTTTCTTCGGAGCATCCCTTCCTTCCTTCCTTCCTTCCTTCCTTCCTTCCTTCCTTCCTTCCTTCCTTCCTTCCTTCCTTCCTTCCTTCCTCCCTCCCTCCCTCCCTCCCTCCCTCCCTTCCTTCCTTCCCTTCCTCCCTCCCTCTCTCTCTCTTTCCTTCCTTCTCTCTTTCTCTCTTTCTTTCTCTCTCTCTCTCTTTCTTTCGACGGAGTTTCACTCTGTCGCCCAGGCTGGAGCCCAGTGATGCAATCTCGGCTCACTGCAACCTCTGCCTCCCGGGTTCAAGCAGTTTTCCTGCTTCAGCCTCCTGAGTAGCTGGGGTTACAGGCGTGAGCCACCATGCCCAGATAATTTTTGTATCTTTAGTAGAGACGGGGTTTCACCATGTTGGCCAGGCTGGTCTCGAACTCCTGACCTCGAGATCTGCTCACCTCGGCCGCCCAAAGTGCTGAGATTACAGGCGTGAGACACCGCACCCGGCCAGAAATGCATTTCTTAAAACTTCTTCAAGTTTGCCATAAGACAATGTAGCTTGAAAGTTAATTTTCACTTTTCAAACATGGCTGTAGAAAGACTTGATCTCAAAATACCTGGAAAATATCTTAATTGATGAAAATCACCAGAACAACCAGAATATTAAGTGGCTGGACTCCTCTAGGTTTAGAAGCATTGATGGTGTCATTTTTACATAAAGAAGTGTGGCAGACTTTTCTACCTGTGGTTCTTCCTAGGGAGCACCATGGGCAGTGTCTGGCAGGTGCATGTGTGTACAGAAGTAGCAATGACCCAGCACATGTCTGCTTGCTTCTGTCTGAGCCTCTTCAGACCTGATCTGTTCCTGGTCACAGTGGAGAAATTAAGGTGCCGTGATTTGCACACAGAAAATTAAGATTTGTTTTGGACACCTGTTTCTTGTTCTACAAATTTACAACTCATGTTTGTTAACTCACCCCTCACAGAAGTTGCACAGCTGGTGGCAGAGGACAGTGGAGAAGGGGTGGGGCTGGTCTCAGGGCCACCATACACTCGGCCTGTAGTTTCCAGTGTCATCTCTAAGGCAAGATCCCAGGACTTCAGATATCCTAACCTGCTTCTTCTCCCGATGCCTTGGCCTCCTGCCCCCTAAACACCCATGCCCATCGCCCGTAGCCCCTTTAGTCCATCCCTCCCTATTCAACTGCCCCACTCTGAGTGTGTATCCTCTCATTTTAATTTGTTAGTCTTTGTTTCTCTTCCTCATTCACCAATAAGAGGACATGTTTTAGTCAAGAGTAAGAATTTCAAAACTTTCCTTTGCAACATTTAACTTTTTAAATAGAATTTTACCTGCAAAGCAGACATAAGTGATGAGTGTATGGTGGAATTTGAAACCTTCATTTTTTTTTTTTTTTTTTTTTGTATATGGGAAACTTTATCCTGTTTGTGGAACCCTTGACAACTGAGTTACCCACAGCACAATTTGAAAACCAATGATCTGAGTGAATTCATCTGTCACTCAGAATAGGGTATATTAAAATATAATTACCGAAAGATATAAGGGAGGCCACAAGGGTAAGAAAAGGAACACGTCCCAGGTAGGGGTCCAGTTCTTGCACTACGACTGATTACTAAGTTATCTTGGGCAAGAAACAACCTTCTAACAACTCTCAAATTCTTGAAAGGCAAAATAGTAATAACACTATTTACCTAGTAAAATTGCTGTGAGAACCAAATGAGCTCACATATGTAAAATACATAGTATTGTATGTGTCACTGTTCAATCCATGTTAGTTAGTTCCCTTCCTCTTTTCACTGTGTGACCTGTTTGAATAGGAGCAAAATTCTAAATAAATGCATATGAAAAAGGAACTGGATCAGCTTATGAGCTACTGGAAAACCCCAGGAAGACTTTCCATGGGCACCAGACCTTAATGGTTGAAAAGTGTTGGCTGTTTGCTGACTGGATCTTCCCACCTCTCTTCTGTGCTAGTGATTTTATTTGAGGACTTAGATTAACAGAAGAGTAAGTACCCAAAGACTCAAATGCACAATGAGCTTCTGCAAGTGCCAGCTGGTGTGACAGGAGGACTCGGGAGTGTGGCCCTAATGCCTGGGGTAGTGGGTGGGGTGAGGTAAGAAACTCAGCTGTAAAAAACCCATTTTAAAGCCTGTCAGAGACAAAAGAGTGTTGCCTCCAGGAGTCTGGTTTTTCCACCTGCTGTGTCATCTCCTGCTCCCTAGGTGGTGTCTCAGCCAAGCTTTTCTCCTCCCTCCCCTCCCTCACTTTAAGCTACAGCCTGGCTCCTTGTGCCTTTCCTCTTGTGCTCTGTTTGAGGATGGAGATGTGTGTGGAGTTGGAAGAGCATGCGGGGAATTGTGGAAATGGCCCTGCCCACTCTACCCACTCCCTATGGCTCCAGCTCTCCCTCCAGCAGGTTTTGATTGAACATTCATTCTACGCAGGGAGCTCTGGTAACACACCCTCAGTCCCCGTCACATGGCTCTCCTGCCTCATCTCATTCATCCACCAAACTCAACCTAGCCTTGGTCCCTCTCCCTGTTCACTGCGCAGCATCACATGCCCCCTTCTGCTCTCTGCTCCCCCATCTCTGGGTTTCCTTGGTGGCTCACAACACTGCCCCTCATCCCACACAACAGCTCTGCCTATGGGATTGTGGTGCCGCATCCCTCACCTCCTGCTGGACACTGTTCAGTGTCACCAGTGCTGCTCCAGCCTCCTCTTTCCCCAGCCTCACCCCTCTCCAGTTCCCAGGGCTGAATCATCCTGCTGGTTAGTTCTCAGCACCCCTCTGTGACTACAAGTGCAGGTTCTCCTCCCCTTCCCAGACAATGAACCTGAGGTAATAGGTGAGGGGCTTTGGGGTTTGAGGGGCTGTCCTCAGGAGATTCAAATACTGTTACCCTGGAAAATGAGGAGGTGACAAGAGGACAGTACTTTCTAGGTGTGTCCTAGGTGGGTGTGGAGGAGTCTAAAAGGAAGGATCTATGCAGGTAACGTGGAAGTCAGGGGAAAAGTAAGGCACAGCCTTTCCTCTTATGGTATTGGTGTAAATTTGCTCTAGAAAGTTAAGAGCATTCTAGGGGATTGTGGCAAGATGGCTGAATAAGAACAGCTCTGGTCTGCAGCTCCCAGTGAGATCAATGCAGAAGGCGGGTGATTTCTGCATTTCCAACTGAGGTACACGGCTAATCTCACTGGGACTGGTTAGACAGTGGGTGCAGTGCAAAGAGGGAAGGACAAAGCAGGGTGGGGCATTGCCTAATCCAGGGAAGCGTAAGGGGTTGGGGAACTCCCTCCCCTAGCCAAGGGAAGCCCTGAGGGACTGTGCGGTGAGGAATGGTGCACCAGCTCATATACTACACTTTTCCCATGGTACTCACAACCCGCAGACCAGAAGATTCCCTCGGGTGCCTATGCCACCAGGGGCCTGGGTTTGAAGCACAATACTGGGTGGCCGTTTGGGCAGACACTGAGCTAGCTGCAGGAATTTTTTTCATGCCCCAGTGGCACTTGGAATGCCAGCGAGACAGAACTATTCACTCCCTTGGAAAGATGGCTGAAGCCAGGAAGCCAAGTGGTCTAGCTCAGAGGTTCACACGCCCACAGAGCCCAGCAAGTTAAGATCCACTGGCTTGAAATTCTTGCTGCTAGCATAGCAATCTGAAGTCAACCTGGATGCTCGAGCTTGGTTGGGGGAGGGGTGTCCGCCATTATTGAGACTTGAGCAGGCAGTTTTCCCCTCACAGTGCCGCTGAGAAGTTCAAACTGGGTGGAGCCCACTGCAGCTCAGCAAAGGCCCTGTAGCCAGACTGCCTCTCTAGATTCCTCCTGTCTGGACAGGGCATCTCTAAAAGAAAGGCAGCAGACCCAGTCAGGGGCTTATAGATCAAACTCCCATCTCCTTGGGACAGAGCAACTGGGGGAAGGGGCTGCTGTGGGCGCAGCTTCAGCCGACTTAAATATTCCTGCCTGCCAGCTCTGAAGAAAGCAGCAGATCTCCCAACACAGCACTCGAGCTCTGCTAAGGGACAGACTGCCTCCTGAAGCAGGTCCCTGACCCCTGTGCCTCCTGACTGAGACACACCTCCCAGCAGGGGTCAACAGACACCTCATACAGGAGAGCTCCGGATGGCATCTGGTGGGTGCCCCTCTGGGACGAAGCTTCCAGAGGAAGGAACAGGCAGCACTCTTTGCTGTTCTGCAGCCTCTGCTTGTGATACTGGCAAACAGGGTCTGGAATGGACCTCCAGCAAACTCCAGCAGACCTGCAGCAGAGGGACCTGTTGGAAGGAAAACTAACAAACAGAAAGGGATAGCATCAACATCAACCAAAAAGATGTCCACGCAGAAAATCCATCCAAAGCTCACCACCATGAAAGAACAAAGGTAGATAAATCCACAAAGATGAGGAAAAACCAGGGCAAAAAGCCTGAAAATTCCAAAAACCGGAATGCCTCTTCTCCTCCAAAGGAACACAATTCCTCACCAGTAAGGGAACAAAACTGGATGGAGAATGAGTTTGACATATTGACAGAAACAGACTTCAGAAGGTGGGTAATAATAAACTGCTCCAAGCTAAAGGAGCATGTTCTAACCCAATGCAAGGAAGCTAAGAACCTTGAAAAAAGGTTACGGGAATTGCTAACTAGAATAACCAGTTTAGAGAAGAACATAAATGACCTGATGGTGCTGAAAAACCCAGCACAAGAACTTTGTGAAGCATACACAATTATCAATAGCCGAATCGATCAAGCAGAAGAAAGGGTATCAGTAATTAAAGATCAACTTAATGAAATAAAGCCTGAAGACAAGATTAGAGAAAAAACAATGAAAAGAAATAAACAAAACCTCCAAGAGCAAGTTCTCAGAGACCTCCAAAGATGCTTAGACTCTCACGCAGTGATAGTGGGAGACCTTAACACCCCACTGTCAATATTAGACAGATCAACGAGACAGAAAATTAACAAGGATATTCAGGACTTGAACTCAGCTCTTTACCAAGCGGACCTGATAGACATCTACTGAACTCTGCACCCCAAATCGACAGAATATACATTCTTCTCAGCACCACATCACACTTATTCTAAAACTGACCACATAATTGGAAGTAAAACATTCCTCAGAAAATGCAAAAGAACAGAAATCATAACAGTCTCTCAGACCACAGTACAATCAAATTAGAACTCAGGATTAAGAAACTCACTCAAAACTGCACAACTACATGGAAACTGAACAACCTGCTCCTGAATGATTCCTGGGTGAATAACGAAATTAAGGCAGAAATAAAGAAGTTATTTGAAACCAGAGAGAACATAGACACAACGTACCAGAATCTCTGGGACACAGTCACAGCAGTGTTTAGAGAGAAATATACAGCACTAAATACCCACAAGAGAAAGCAGGAATGATATGAAATTGACACCCTAATGCCACAATTAAAAGAGCTAGAGAAGCAAGAGCAAACAAATTCAAAAGTTAGCAGAAGAGAAGAAATAACTAAGATCAGAGCAGAACTGAAAGAGATAGAGACATGAAAGACCCTTGAAAAAAAAAATCAGTGAATCCAGGAGCTGGTTTTTTGAAAAGATCAACCAAATAGATAGACCGCTAGCCAGATTAATAAAGAAAAAAAGAGAGAAGAATCAAATAGACACAATAAAAAAATGATAAAGGGGATATCACCACTGACCCCACAGAAATACAAATTACCATCAGAAAATACTATAAACAACTCTACTCAAATAAACTAGAAAATCTAGAAGAAATGGATAAATTCCTGGACACCTACACTCTCTCAAGACTAAATCAGGAAGAAGTCAAATCCCTGAATAGACCAATAACAAGTTCTGAAATTGAGGCAGTAATTAATAGCCTACCAATGGAAAAAAAAAAAAAAAATCCCAGGACCAGACGGATTCACAGCCAAATTCTACCAGAGGTAGAAAGAGGAACTGGTACCATTCCTTCTGAAACTATTCCAATAGAAGAGAAACAATAGAAGAATAGGGACTCCTCCCTCACTCATTTTACGAGGCCAGCGTCGTCTTGATACCAATACCTGGCAGAGACACAACAAAAAAGGAAAATTTCAGGCCACTATCCCTGATAAACTTCCATGCGAAAATCCTCAGTAAAATACTGGCAAATCGAATCCAGCAGCACATCAAAAAGCTTATCCACCACGATCAAGTCAGCTTCATCCCTGGGATGTAAGGTTGGTTCAACCTATGCAAATCAATAAGCATAATCCATCACATAAACAGACTCAATGACAAAAACCACATTATATATCAATAGATGAAGAAAAGGCTTTTTGATAACATTCAACACCCCTTCATGCTAAAAACTCTCAATAAACTAGGTATTGATGGAAAGTATCTCAAAATAATAAGAGCTATTTATGACAAACCCACAGTTAACATCATTCTGAATGGGCAAAAGCTGGAAGCATTCCCTTTGAAAACCAGCGCAAGACAAGGATGTCCTCTCTCACCACTCCTATTCAACATAGTATTGGAAGTTCTGACCAGGGCAATCAGGCAAGAGAAGGAAATAAAGGGTATTCAAATAGGAAGAGAGGAAGTCAAACTGTCTCCATTTGCAGATGACCTGATTGTATATTTAGAAAACCCCATCATCTCAGCCCAAAATCTCCTTAAGCTGATAAGCAACTTCAGCAAAGTCTCAGGATACAAAATCAATGTGCAGAAATCACCAGCATTCCTATACACCAATAACAGACAAACAGAGAGCCAAATCATGAGTGAACTCCCATTCACAATTGCTGCAAAGAGAATACAATACCTAAGAATACAACTTACAAGGGATGTGAAGGACCTCTTCAAGGAGAACGACAAACAACTGCTCAAGGAAATAAGAGAGGACACAAACAAGTGGAAAAACATTCCATGCTCATGGATAGGAAGAATCAATATCGTGAAAATGGCCATACACCAAAAGTAATTTATAGATTCAGTGCTATCCCCATCAAGCTACCATTGACTTTCTTCACAGAATTAGAAACAACTACTTTAAATTTCATATGGAACTAAAAAAGAGCCCGTATAGCCAAGACAATCCTAAGCAAAAAGAACAAACCTGGAGGCATCATGCTGCCTGACTTCAAACTGTACTACAAGGCTACAATAACCAAAACAGCATGGTACTGGTACCAAAACAGAGATATAGACCAATGGAACAGAACAGAGGCCTCAGAAATAACACCACACATCTACGACCATCTGATCTTTGACAAACCTGACAAAAAAGCAATGGGGAAAAGATTTCCTATTTAATAAGTGGTGCTGGGAAAACTGGCTAGCCATATGCAGAAAACTGAAACTGGACCCCTTCTTTACACTTTATACACAAATTAACTCAAGATAGATTAAAGACTTAAACATAAGACGTAAAACCATAGAAACCCTAGAAGAAAACCTAGGCAATAACATTCAGGACATAGGCATGGGCAAAAAAGACTTCATGACTAAAACGCCAAAAGCAATGGCAACAAAAGTCAAAATTGACAAATGTGACCTAACTAAACTAAAGAGCTCCTGCACAGCAAAAGAAACTATTATCAGCATGAACAGGCAACCTACAGAATGGGAGAAAATTTTTGCAATTTACCTATCTGACAAAGGGCGAATATCCAGAATCTACAAAGAACTTAAACAAATTTATGAGAAAAAAACAAACAACTCCATCAAAAAGTGGGTGAAGGATATGAGCAGACACTTCTCAAAAGAAGACATTTATGTGGCCAACAAACATGAAAAAAAGCTCATCATCACTGGTCATTAGCAAAATGCAAATCAAAACCACAACGAGATACCATCTCATGCCAGTTAGAATGGCAATCATTAAAAAGTCAGGAAGCAACAGATGCTGGAGAGGATGTGGAGAAATAGGAACACTTTTACACTGTTGGTGGGAGTGTAAACTAGTTTAACCATTGTGGAAGACAGTGTGGTGATTCCTAAAGGATCTGGAACCAGAAATACCATTTAACCCAGCAATCCCATTACTTGGCATATACCCAAAGGATTATAAATTACTCTACTATAAAGACACATGCACATGTGTGTTTATTGCAGCACTGTTCACAATAGCAAAGACTTGGAACCAAGCCAAATGCCCATCAATGATAGACTAGATAAAGAAAATGTGGCACATATATACCATGGAATACTATGCAGTCATAAAAAAGGATGAGTTTATGTCCTTTGCAGGTACTTGGATGAAGCTGGAAACCATCATTCTCAGCAAACTAGCAAAAGAACAGAAAACCAAACACTGCGTGTTCTTACTCATAAGCGGGAGCTGAACAATGAGAACACATGGACACAGGAAGGGGACCATCACACACCAGGGCCTGTCGGGGTGTTGGGGGCTAGGGGAGGGATAGCATTAGGAGAAATACCTAATGTAGATGACAGGTTGATGGGTGCAGCAAACCACCATAGCACGAGTATACCTATGTAACAACCCTGAATGTTCTGCACATGTATCCCAGAACTTAAAGTATAATAATAATAATTAATGAATAAAAAAGAAATAAAAGAGCATTCTAGTGAATTACAGAAGCCACGATATTATACTAGCTACAGGGAGGCAGCAGGAGGCAGAGGTTTTTCCCTTTGTTACTGCTTCCTTGGCTGTCATTGAATCCCTATTACACACCCACACATCCTCATCTCATTCTCCCTACCAGTCTCAACTCACCCTAATACTCTAACCAAGTTCTGGGGAGGCCGGGAGAAGTACCTTTAATGAGAATGCCTTCAGGGGCTACAACCTGTCTCCCTCTCATCTTGCCTTCATTGTTCAAGGAGCGTGGGCTCCTGCTCCACCCTGGGGAATGAGAGGCATTCTCTGTGAGCACTGCATCGTCAATTATCCTTGGAGGCTGGACACCCCAGCTAAGGGCTCTGCCTGAGTCTCCTCAAGGTTGGATGCAGATGTGAGCACATCCAGGAGCCTACACTTGCCCACCTCTCTCTCTGCAGACCTTGTCTGTCCAAAGTTATCCTGGACCTCTTGACCCAATTTCCCTGTAGACAAACATCCTGACTCCTGGGCACCTCTCTCTATTCACTGTGCCCATGTCCATGGAGAGAATAAAGCTGCCAGATAGCAACCTATCCTATATGGGGTGAGTTTGATTCTCTAGCTGTGAAGGAAGGACACTGGGCTGTGGCAGGAGCCCCCACAACCTGTCTCAGATTCTGGATCATAAACAGGAAGTTCCCTAGGAATTGTTCCCTGAGCCAGACCTTCCGGGAATGGCAGCTCTGCTCTTACCTGGAGTGGCCCTGCCCTGGACCACAGGTTTGAGCAGTACCATCAGTAACGCCATCAGACCCACTGTCCAGGGGGCACCTGGGACCTGCAGGACCATCAGGGAGTTGGAAAAGGATGGCAGAATGAAGAGAGTTGCAGTCAGGAAAAGAAGGACTCACTAAAGATAGTTCTCTTGTGATTTATCAGACCATGAACCAAAGTAGTCTCCTGTGACTCTGGGATTGGAAAGACTCTGAGTAAAGAACCAATGGGCACTGAGCTTTGTATGAGTCATCACTCACTGGGCAGAAGATTAGTGTGAAAAGTCTCACAATATAAAGCAGGTGATGCACTTAAGATGACAGATGGAGAACAATGATACCCATTTTAACCATTTGGATACGTCATGAGGTTTCAAGAGATTATGTGCTTTCTTTGGTCTGAAGGTGATCTCAAATACTCTGCTGACCCATCTAGGGGGATTTTCATTCCCCCAATCCTGCCACACCTCACACACTCACAGGACACGGTCTGGGGTGGAAGAAGTGCTACCTCAGTGTGTAAAAGGTGATTCAATGGCATGATATACAGAGATTGGAGTACCCATATCAGAACTCAAAATGAGGCCTGGAGTCTGTCCGTGTTGTCTTTGCTCAAGGGCATGTTTAAGATTAGCACCCATTTATATTTTCTTTCTCCCAGAGGACTGTTAGTCCTGAGATGTGCAGGAATACCAGGTCCTTCCATAGGACTGTCATGGTGAGCAGGGCTCAGTCTAGGGACTTTACACCTTGGGACATGGACACACCAGCGACACTACCAAGTAAAGATTCAACTTGAAGGGCGTTGTTTCTATTGGACTTCAGTTCTTTGTCCTCAATATGGGAATGTTATAATCTGGTTTTACAGCAATCATCTTAAGGTCAAATAAGATCAATAGATCTGAAATTTCTTCTGAAAAATAAAGTTCATAGAGAATAAAAATTGATCAGCAAAATGAGGAAGAAAGTGAAAAAAATTATTAAAGATCATTTCCTTTAGAGCTCTGATTCTGTTGTGTTTATAGTGAATATTTTTTAAAAATTTCAAAGAACACGGATCCTTACTTTACAGACTTAAAAATATGACCGGAGGGACCCCTGAATCTAATAAAAAATGTCAACTTGGCATCATTTCTTTAAGCAGTTATTAAAATATAAATAGAAGGCTAGCATGTAAAATGCAAGAGAAGGAAATAATTATGTAGTAGAAGGTGTCCAAAAGCATTGAGGCAGAGGATTGTGGGGAAAAGTCAGGTTCCTCAGTAACCGCCTGGGTTGGACTCTTCTCTTTGTCACTTACCTGCCATAGACAATGAGACACACACTTAACTCTTCAATGTCTTAGGTAATTTATTTTTAGAGTGGACATTAATAATAACTTCCTCAGGTTTGTTGTGAGAATTAAATGAGGTCATGTTCATGAAGCATTAAAAACAGCATCTCTCATGTAGTAATTTTTTTTTTTTTTTTTTGAGACAGATTCTGGCTCTGTCACCCAGGCTGGAGTGCAAAGGTTCGATCTCAGCTCACTGCAACCTCTGTCTCTGAGGCTCAAGTGATGCTCCCATCTCAGCTTCCTGAGTAGCTGGGACCACAGGTGCATACTACCATGTCCAGCTAGTTTTTGTATTTTTTTGTAGATGGGTTTTCCCCATGTAGGCCAGACTGGTCTTGAACTCCTGGACTCAAGTAATCTGGCTGCCTAGGCTTCCCTAAGTGCTTGGATTACAGATGTGAGCCACGGAGGCTGGCTTACTAATCTCTTAATACTTAATTATTATTTATGCAAGTAAGGCTACCACAAAACAAGAGAAAATATTAACATATGTCCTTCATCATTACATTAAATACTTTGTGATCTTATCCATGAGTATCAAGGAAATACTTCAAAATCGAAATCTTTAAAATAAGACTAGAAACATAATCCCTTAACTATGGCTTATATTCTAAAGAGAATATAAAATAAAAAATGAACACTACTTGTAACAGAAAAGCATTAGAGAAACCCTTCTTAAAAGCAAGATCAAAATAAGGGTGCCCATTGATCCCATAGGTAATGCTGTCCTGGGTATTCTTTTTTTTTTTTTTTTTTTTTTTTTTTTTTAATTATACTTTAAGTTCTAGGGTACATGTGCATAACGTGCAGGTTTGTTACATATGTACACTTATGCCATGTTGGTGTGCTGCACCCATCAACTCGTCAGCACCCATCAATTCATCATTTATATCATGTATAACTCCCCAATGCAATCCCTCCCTCCTCCCCCCTCCCCCCTCCCCATGATAGGCCCCAGTGCGTGATGTTCCCCTTCCCGAGTCCAAGTGATCTCATTGTTCAGTTCCCACCTATGAGTGAGAACATGCGGTGTTTGGTTTTCTGTTCTTGTGATAGTTTGCTAAGAATGATGGTTTCCAGCTGCATCCATGTCCCTACAAAGGACGCAAACTCATCCTTTTTTATGGCTGCATAGTATTCCATGGTGTATATGTGCCACATTTTCTTAATCCAGTCTGTCACAGATGGACATTTGGGTTGATTCCAAGTCTTTGCTATTGTGAATAGTGCCGCAATAAACATACGTGTACATGTGTCTTTGTAGTAGAATAATTTATAATCCTTTGGGTATATACCCAGTAGTGGGATGGCTGGGTCATATGGTACATCTAGTTCTAGATCCTTGAGGAATTGCCATACTGTTTTCCATAATGGTTGAACTAGTTTACAATCCCACCAACAGTGTAAAAGTGTTCCTATTTCTCCACATCCTCTCCAACACCTGTTGTTTCCTGACTTCTTAATGATTGCCATTCTAACTGGTGTGAGATGGTATCTCATTGTGGTTTTGATTTGCATTTCTCTGATGGCGAGTGATGATGAGCATTTTTTCATGTGTCTGTTGGCTGTATGAATAACTTCTTTTGAGAAATGTCTGTTCATATCCTTTCCCCACTTTTTGATGGGGTTGTTTGTTTTTTTCTCGTATATTTGTTTGAGTTCTTTGTAGATTCTGGATATTAGGCCTTTGTCAGATGAGTAGGTTGCAAAAATTTTCTCCCATTCTGTAGGTTGCCTGTTCACTCTGATGGTAGTTTCTTTTGCTGTGCAAAAGCTCTTTAGTTTAATTAGATCCCATTTGCCAATTTTTGCTTTTGCTGCCGTTGCTTTTGGTGTTTTAGACATGAAGTCCTTGCCCATGCCTATGTCCTGAATGGTACTACCTAGATTTTCTTCTAGGGTTTTTATGGTATTAGGTCTAACATTTAAGTCTCTAATCCATCTTGAATTAATCTTCGTATAAGGGGTAAGGAAAGGATCCAGTTTCAGCTTTCTACTTATGGCTAGCCAATTTTCCCAGCACCATTTATTAAATAGGGAATCCTTTCCCCATTTCTTGTTTCTCTCAGGTTTGTCAAAGATCAGATGGCTGTAGATGTGTGGTATTATTTCTGAGGACTCTGTTCTGTTCCATTGGTCTATATCTCTGTTTTGGTACCAGTACCATGCTGTTTTGGTTACTGTAGCCTTGTAGTATAGTTTGAAGTCAGGTAGCGTGACGCCTCCAGCTTTGTCCTTTTGACTTAGGATTGTCTTGGCAATGCGGGCTCTTTTTGGTTCCATATGAACTTTAAAGCAGTTTTTTCCAATTCTGTGAAGAAACTCATTGGTAGCTTGATGGGGATGGCATTGAATCTATAAATAACCTTGGGGAGTATGGCCATTTTCACGATATTGATTCTTCCTATCCATGAGCATGGAATGTTCTTCCATTTGTTTGTGTCCTCTTTGATTTCACTGAGCAGTGGTTTGTAGTTCTCCTTGAAGAGGTCCTTTACATCCCTTGTAAGCTGGATTCCTAGGTATTTTATTCTCTTTGAAGCAATTGTGAATGGAAGTTCATTCCTGATTTGGCTCTCTTCTTGTCTGTTACTGGTGTATAAGAATGCTTGTGATTTTTGCACATTAATTTTGTATCCTGAGACTTTGCTGAAGTTGCTTATCAGCTTAAGGAGATTTTGGGCTGAGACAATGGGGTTTTCTAAATATACAATCATGTCATCTGCAAACAGGGACAATTTGACTTCTTCTTTTCCTAACTGGATACCCTTGATTTCTTTCTCTTGCCTGATTGCCCTAGCCAGAACTTCCAACACTATGTTGAATAGGAGTGGTGAGAGAGGGCATCCCTGTCTTGTGCCAGTTTTCAAAGGGAATTTTTCCAGTTTTTGCCCATTCAGTATGATATTAGCTGTGGGTTTGTCATAAATAGCTCTTATTATTTTGAGGTACGTTCCATCAATACCGAATTTATTGAGCGTTTTTAGCATGAAGGGCTGTTGAATTTTGTCAAAAGCCTTTTCTGCATCTATTGAGACAATCATGTGGTTCTTGTCTTTGGTTCTGTTTATATGCTGGATTACGTTTATTGATTTGCGAATGTTGAACCAGCCTTGCATCCCAGGGATGAAGCCCACTTGATCATGGTGGATAAGCTTTTTGATGTGCTGCTGAATCCGGTTTGCCAGTATTTTATTGAGAATTTTTGCATCAATGTTCATCAGGGATATTGGTCTAAAATTCTCTTTTTTTGTTGTGTCTCTGTTTTTGGTATCAGGATGATGTTGGCCTCATAAAATGAGTTAGGGAGGATTCCCTCTTTTTCTATTGATTGGAATAGTTTCAGAAGGAATGGTACCAGCTCCTCCTTGTACCTCTGGTAGAATTCAGCTGTGAATCCATCTGGTCCTGGACTTTTTTTGGTGGGTAGGCTATTAATTGTTGCCTCAATTTCAGAGCCTGCTATTGGTCTATTCAGGGATTCAACTTCTTCCTGGTTTAGCCTTGGGAGAGTGTAAGTGTCCAGGAAATTATCCATTTCTTCTAGATTTTCTAGTTGATTTGCGTAGAGGCGTTTATAGTATTCTCTGATGGTAGTTTGTATTTCTGTGGGGTCAGTGGTGATATCCCCTTTATCATTTTTTATTGCATCTATTTGATTCCTCTCTCTTTTCTTCTTTATTAGCCTTGCTAGCGGTCTGTCAATTTTGTTGATCTTTTCAAAAAACCAACTCCTGGATTCATTGATTTTTTGGAGGGTTTTTTATGTCTCTATCTCCTTCAGTTCTGCTCTGATCTTAGTTATTTCTTGCCTTCTGCTAGCTTTTGAATGTGTTTGCTCTTGCCTCTCTAGTTCTTTTAATTGTGATGTTAGAGTGTCAATTTTAGATCTTTCCTGCTTTCTCTTGTGGGCATTTAGTGCTATAAATTTCCCTCTACACACTGCTTTAAATGTGTCCCAGAGATTCTGGTATGTTGTATCTTTGTTCTCATTGGTTTCAAAGAACATCTTTATTTCCGCTTTCATTTCGTTATGTACCCAGTAGTCATTCAGGAGCAGGTTGTTCAGTTTCCATGTAGTTGAGCGGTTTTGATTGAGTTTCTTAGTCCTGAGTTCTAGTTTGATTGCACTGTGGTCTGAGAGACAGTTTGTTATAATTTCTGTTCTTTTACATTTGCTGAGGAGTGCTTTACTTCCAATTATGTGGTCAATTTTGGAATAAGTGCGATGTGGTGCTGAGAAGAATGTATATTCTGTTGATTTGGGGTGGAGAGTTCTATAGATGTCTATTAGGTCCGCTTGGTGCAGAGATGAGTTCAATTCCTGGATATCCTTGTTAACTTTCTGTCTCGTTGATCTGTCTAATGTTGACAGCGGAGTGTTGAAGTCTCCCATTATTATTGTATGGGAGTCTAAGTCTCTTTGTAAGTCTCTAAGGACTTGCTTTATGAATCTGGGTGCTCCTGTATTGGGTGCATATATATTTAGGAGAGTTAGCTCTTCCTGTTGAATTGATCCATTTACCATTATGTAATGGCCTTCTTTGTCTCTTTTGATCTTTGATGGTTTAAAGTCTGTTTTATCAGAGACAAGGATTGCAACCCCTGCTTTTTTTTGTTCTCCATTTGCTTGGTAGATCTTCCTCCATCCCTTTATTTTGAGCCTATGTATGTCTCTGCATGTGAGATGTGTCTCTTGAATACAGCAGACTGATGGGTCTTGACTCTTTATCCAGTTTGCCAGTCTGTGTCTTTTAATTGGAGCATTTAGTCCATTAACATTTAAGGTTAATATTGTTATGTGTGAACTTGATCCTGCCATTATGATATTAACTGGTTATTTTGCTCGTTAGTTGATGCAGTTTCTTCCTAGCCTCGATGGTCTTTACATTTTGGCATGTTTTTGCGATGGCTGGTACCGGTTGTTCCTTTCCATGTTTAGGGCTTCCTTCAGGGTCTCTTGTAAGGCAGGCCTGGTGGTGACAAAATCTCTAAGCATTTGCTTATCTGTAAAGGATTTTATTTCTCCTTCACTTATGAAACTTAGTTTGGCTGGATATGAAATTCTGGGTTTAAAATTCTTTTCTTTAAGAACGTTGAATATTGGCCCCCACTCTCTTCTGGCTTGTAGAGTTTCTGCCGAGAGATCTGCTGTTAGTCTGATGGGCTTCCCTTTGTGGGTAACCCGACCTTTCTCTCTGGCTGCCCTTAAGATTTTTTCCTTCATTTCAACTTTGGTGAATCTGGCAATTATGTGTCTTGGAGTTGCTCTTCTGGAGGAGTATCTTTGTGGCGTTCTCTGTATTTCCTGAATTTGAATGTCGGCCTGCCCTACTAGGTTGGGGAAGTTCTCCTGGATGATTTCCTGAAGAGTGTTTTCCAACTTGGTTCCATTTTCCCCCTCACTTTCAGGCACCCCAATCAGACGTAGATTTGGTCTTTTTACGTAATCCCATACTTCTTGCAGGCTTTGCTCATTTCTTTTTCTTCTTTTTTCTTTTGGTTTCTCTTCTCGCTTCATTTCATTCATTTGATCTTCAATCGCTGATACTCTTTCTTCCAGTTGATCGAGTCAGTTACTGAAGCTTGTGCATTTGTCACGTATTTCTCGTGTCATGGTTTTCATCTCTGTCATTTCGTTTATGATCTTCTCTGCATTAATTAGTCTAGCTGTCAATTCTTCCACTCTTTTTTCAAGATTATTAGTTTCTTTGCGCTGGGTACGTAATTCCTCCTTTAGCTGTGATAAGTTTGATGGACTGAAGCCTTCTTCTCTCCTCTCGTCCAAGTCATTCTCTGACCAGCTTTGATCCGTTGCTGGCGATGGGCTGCGCTCCTTTGCAGGGGGAGATGCGCTCTTATTTTTTGAATTTCCAGCTTTTCTGCCCTGCTTCTTCCCCATCTTTGTGGTTTTATCTGTCTCTGGTCTTTGATGGTGGTGATGTACTGATGGGGTTTTGGTATAGGTGTCCTTCCTGTTTGATAGTTTTCCTTCTGACAGTCAGAAGGACTGTCTGTTGGTCTGTTGGAGATTGCTTGAGGTCCACTCCAGACCCTGTTTGCCTGGGTATCAGCAGCAGAGGTTGCCGAAGATAGAATATTGCTGAACAGCGAGTGTACCTGTCTGATTCTTCCTTTGGAAGTTTCCTCTCAGGGGTGTACTCCACCCTGTGAGGTGTGGGGTGTCAGACTGCCCCTAGTGGGGGATTTCTCCCAGCTAGGCTACTCAGGGGTCAGGGACACACCTGAGCAGGCAGTCTGTCCGTTCTCAGATCTCAACCTCCACGTTGGGAGATCCACGGCTCTCCCCAAAGCTGTCAGACAGAGTCGTTCGCGTCTGCACCGGCTCCCGCTACTTCCCCTGTTGGTCTTCAGCTGTGCGCTGTCCCCAGAGGTGGAGACTACAGAGACAGGCAGGCTTCCTTGAGCTGCTGTGAGCTCCACCTAGTTCGAGCTTCCCAGCGGCTTTGTTTTCCTACTTAAGCCTCAGCAATGGCGGGCACCCCTCCCCCAGCCTCGCTGCTGCCTTGTGGATAGATCGCGGCAGACTGCTGTGTTAGCAGTGAGGGAGGCTTCGTGGGCGTGGGACCCTCCCGGCCAGGTGTGGGATATATTCTCCTGGTGTGCCTGTATGCTTACAGCGCAGTATTGGGGTGGGAGTTACCCGATTTTCCAGGTGTTGTGTGTCTCAGTTCCCCTGGCTAGGAAAACGGATCCCCTTCCCCCTTGCGCTTCCAGGTGAGGCGATGCCTCGCCCTGCTTCAGCTCTCGCTGGTCAGGCTGCAGCAGCTGACCAGCACCGATTGTCCGGCACTCCCTAGTGAGATGACCCCAGTACCTCAGTTGAAAATGCAGAAATCACCGGTCTTCTGTGTCGCTCGCGCTGGGAGTTGGAGACTGGAGCTGTTCCTATTCGGCCATCTTGCTCCGCCCCCCTGTCCTGGGTATTCTTATATGAAAGTGAAATAAAATGAGTAGTAATTTAAAGAGTAAAACCTCATTACACGCAGCTTGTGTACCGGGAAAACTCAAATATTAAGAAATCTGAATAATAAGAATTTTCTAGAAATTTCACTAACAAAGTTAACCAGGAGTAGATAAATACTTAAAGATTAACTTCATTCAAATTAGTTAAAACCTCTAAATAGAAATGATAAGACTTCTACATAAAAGATTAAATAAAAAGTGGATATCACAGGCAGGTGGACCTGAAAGAAAGATGAATTATATATATCAATTAGATAGCGCATTTATTCTTAAATGCCAGCAGAATAGTTTTGTAATCTGCATGACCTAACATAAAAAATTATTTAAACTATAGTGACCAAAAACTTCGAAGATTATCTGACTAACTGGGATGGGGGTGCGTGTGGGGTGAGGGAACATAACGGAAAACATTTGCCATCAGAGGAAGGTATGACTTATGTTTTCAAATCTCTTTCTCTAACTCTGAAAATGAACTGTGAATTGGAGTTCCCCTGGCCATGCTGGTCGCTGAAAATTCTTCCATCAAGTCCCCAGCCCCTTCCAGTGTCCTCTTTACCCAGCAACAGAGAATGTCAGCTCTATTATTTCTCTGATCAGTGAAGCCCAGCCATGTGGACTCCTCTCCATCCATGTTGGTGGACTCCTCTCCACCCATTTCGAGGTGCTTGAAGCCCACAGTTTCAGAGTTTTGTCTGCCTCCACCCAGCCTCAGTTCCTCATCACTGTTCCTGGGCTCACAGTCATCAACTGTAGACCTCAAAACATATTCCCTGAAGAGAGACTGTTCCAGACCAGAGCTGTGATCCTGAGAACCTTCTCCTTTCCTGCTGAGTCTCCCAGGAGCTGGGGCCACCAAGGGGGAGTGCTCAGAAGGACAGGAGAGCATCGTGGTTAGAGGCGGGCAGGCTCACATGAATTGTTGCTTCAGGAATCAGAGATGTTAGGGGCTCTGATCAATCTTCCTGTATGTCCTTGTTCTCTCTTCTTTCCCTTGTGTGAGGTTTACCCATGTTGCCTCTCACTCTAATGATAATAATGACAATAGTAGCCAGAATTTACTACACAGCTGCATAGTTTGTTTCCCCATTTACATCTCACAGGAACCTTCTGTGAAGATATTATTCCCTTCATTTTAGAGATAAAGAACTGAAGTTCAAAAAGATGAATACATTTTCCAAGGTTACACACCAGGTCAAAGAGCCAAGGTGAAGTCCAGACCCGAATCTGAGGGTCATACTCCACCTTCCCCAGATTCCTGCACACAGTCACTTTCTACCAGGGCCCTGCAGGGCCTCCACACTCCTCCTGTCTCTCCAGGATCCCCAGCCTCTGCTCTGTGTGGCTGCTTCTAAGGGACTCTGAGCTATGGGCTCTGTGTTAGGAGAGGAAGTGCTAAGAGTGTTTCTGTATCCTCCCTCTCTTTCAAGACCCTAGAGCCCTTCCTGGGTCTTTGTGGGTGGTCACAGGCTATCTTCTCTCAAGACAGCAGTATTGCCTGGTCTTGTTAGCCTTGTCATTTGGGTCCTGAGAGATCCAGGGCTGCAGGGGAGGCCTAGAATTTGGATAACCCCAAGGACTCAGCTGGAGATGGATCGTGGTGAATGCACTTGCTTTCTGCTGCTGACATCAGGGAGCATCAATCTTGTGCATGATTTTGTCATCTCAAAATCTGATGCTGTGAAGGGTTAGACTCCGTAACATACAAGATGCACCCTGGACCCAGGCAGTTTAAATAAAACTGGGTCCAGGGGTGTGTAGAATAAAGAGGAGGTGAGGCCAGGGAGAACCAGAGGTACCTATTGCCCTGTTGATGGTCCCCAGTGTTATTTCTAGTGTTATAATAAACACCACAATGGACAAATCTTCCTATAGACATGGATAGTTTTTAGGATTCTTAACAGATATTCCTAATTAACTCAGCTGTCTCTGCAGTGCTTCTTTCCCCCACTGGTTCCTTGTCTGTCAGCATTTAAACATGTTCTTTACCTTAAACACAAAAACACGAATCAACTGATAAAAAATAATTTTGTCGGTCGGGCGCCATGGCGCATGCCTGTAATCCCAGCACTTTGGGAGGAGGAGGCGGACAGATCACGAGGTCAAGAGATTGAGACCATCCTGGCCAACATGGTGAAACCCTGTCTCTACTAAAAATACAAAAATTAGCTGATCGTGGTAGCACGTGCCTGTAGTCCCAGCTACTCGGGAGGCTGAGGCAGGAGAATCGCTTGAACCTGGGAGGCGGAGGTTGCAGTGAGCCGAGATCACGCCACTGCACTCCAGCCTGGCTACAGAGTGAGATTCCATCTCAAAAAATAAAATAAAATAGAATAGAATAAAATAAAATAAAATAAGAAAATAATTTAAAAAAAAACAAACCCTTGTCTTCAGTCTGCATCCTACCCTGGAGACACTCTCTCTGTGTCCTCACACTTGGAGCTAAGCTTATGACTTGTGTCCAGTACGTCCCTGAGGATCCGCTCATCCTGGACATCAGGAACCTCTGTAGATGGTCAAATCCAATGGGTTCTTCTCAGTGCCTTTGACTTGAGTTACTGACAACATTTGCATTGTCATCCACTTGTTTCTAATGAGCTATCCTGTCCTTAGTTGCTCCTTTTTCTCTGGATCCTCCTTATTGTCTTTTTTTTTTTTTTTTTTTTTTTTTTTTTTTTTTTTTTTTGAGACAGAGTCTTGCTCTGTCGCCCGGGCTGGAGGGCTGGAGTGCAGTGGCCGGATCTCAGCTCACTGCAAGCTCCGCCTCCCGGGTTTACGCCATTCTCCTGCCTCAGCCTCCCGAGTAGCTGGGACTACAGGCGCCCACCACCTCGCCCAGCTAGCTTTTTGTATTTTTTAGTAGAGACGGGGTTTCACCGTGTTAGCCAGGATGGTCTCGAGCTCCTGACCTCGTGATCCGCCCGTCTCGGCCTCCCAAAGTGCTGGGATTACAGGCTTGAGCCACCGCACCCGGCCTCTTATTGTCCTTTCAAATCACCTCTAGCTTCCCCCCATTTCCTGACTGCCAAAATTCAAGCCTTCTGTTCTTAGGAGCCTTCTTTGAGGCTTTACTTGTTAGCATCTTGTGCGTACCAATAATTTGCCTGCTGTTGTCTCATCACTCCTGTGCATTGTAAGTGTCTGGAGGATAGGAGCTACATCTTATTTTTAGTTGAGTATTTAGTGTCTAAGTGTATGATATATAGTAGGCTTTTAATACCTTTTTTTTTTTTTAGAAACTGGAGCGATATAAGGGGTGTGGGGTCTCTGCAAGGCTCTGTAACGTCATTGTGCGCAGAAATCTGGTGAGTGTGGAGCATGATCGTATAAGGCACTTGTCTGAGTGAAAATATTATTGAAGGTAAATCATCAGTCACATATTTAGTTGATTTTTAGACCCTAGATTTTGCAAAAGCATTTTAAAAAAAGGATAAAAATGTACAAACATTCATGTACTAAAAACATAAGTTTTCAATAACTCAATAACTGTTAGAGGATCCACTCTCTTTTTTCTTTTCTTTTTTTTTTTTGAGACGGAGTCTCACTCTGTCACCTAGGCTGGAATGCAGTGGCGCGATCTCGGCTCACTGCAAGCTCCGCCTCCTGGGTTCACGCCATTCTCCTGCCTCAGCCTCCCGAGTAGCTGGGACTACAGGCGCCCGCCACCAAGCCCGGCTAATTTTTTGTATTTTCAGTAGAGATGGGGTTTCACCGTGTTAGTCAGAATGGTCTTGATCTCCTGACCTCGTGATCTGCCCACCTCGGTCTCCCAAAAGTGCTGGGATTACAGGCATGAGCCACCGTGCCCGGCCATCTCTTCTTATTTTACCCTCTTTTCTGATGATGATTCCTTTAAACTGAGGAGGAAGCTAAGTATCCTCATGAAAAAACATTCTCCCTGTCAGTGTGGTCAAGCACAGACTGGGTCCCCACATGTCAGGGCTGCAAACTCACAGGGAAATCCGTGAGTTGGGAGGTGAGAGCGGATGAGCCACGTGGTACCTTCTCACTCTCATGCATTTATCATTCTAAACGCAGAAACTCTCGTGTACACATTCACTGCTTCCTTTAATGATGAGAGTTGCTGGTATCCTCTGATCTTTGCTACTTATTGCCAACTAATAAAGCCTAAGAAACCAAATAAGTTAAATCCCACAGGTATTTCAAACTCAGGGTCACTGGGGATGCAGCTCCTTAGTTTGACTAAGTGCTGCCTATCTGCTATCCAGAATGGTTGTGTTCATCTCTATTTTCTTTGGCAGTGCCTGAAATGTTCTGGAACTCCTGAATGCACATCAACACTGGACATTCTCCATGTTTCTATTTTGCCAATGTCATGTACATTAAGGAATATGTTGCTTTATTTTGCATTTTTAAAATGCTTTAATTTAGGACTATCTTGTATGCTGGTTTGCCACTTTGGAGTTCCTTTTCAGTTAATTGCTGGTTCCCTATTTTACCCATTTTTGCACTGTGGGCTTCTAGTTTTTTCTTATTGATTTGCGGGAGATCCTTGTGTAATCTGGCTAGCAGTCTCTTGACAGTGTTAGGTACTGGAAATGATTTCTCCTAATCTCACTTCTGGCAACCTTCTTCTTGGTTGCCTTTATTGAAGACAAATCCTTAATATTTTGTAATCAAGTTCTATGAATATTTTTGTGTGTGATTTTTAAAAAAGATATCTTCCCCATTCTGTGGTATCAAAAATACTTGTGAAATATCTCCAATAGTTTTAAATTTCACATTTCCTTCTTTAGTTCATCTGGGATTCACCTTTGTGTTTGATGGGGGTCATGTTTTATTTTTCCCCATTTAGAGGGCCTGTGTTCCCACAACTAACGTGGTGGTTCCCACAACCTCCCTTTCCCTATGAGTTGGTGGTGTCCCCTTTGCTATACTGAAGGCTCCCATTAAAGATGGGTCTGTGTCTGAGCTCTGTCTTGTTCCATTTCTGTTTGTCTCTTTTTGTGCCAGTGTCCTAGCATTTTGATTACTGTGACACCATAGTGTGTGTCAAGAGGACATAGGACATATTCTCTCTCCCTTTTAATTTTTCTTTGTTGGTATACTTTTATCATTCTATCTATAATAATTTATAAAGATTTTTAAAAGATATGAAGAGGAAGTACTGAAAGCATGGCTGGGACTAGGGTGATGTGAGGGACACAGTTATCTTAGGTGCAAAATTGAGGGGGATGCCAAAAGAACTCAGTAATAAAAGTAAATTGTATTTTAATGAAATACATTGAAAAATCAAAATTAATGCAAAAATACATGATTAGTAAAACATCAAAAGAGGAGTATTTGACAAAAATGAAGAAGCAGCAAAGATGCAGGAGAATTAGGTGAATATATTGTACATAAGCCAAGGAAAGGAATCTTTCCAGGAAGGAGGAAGTACTGAGTAGTGTCAGATGTTCAACAGAAGTCATTTTAGAAAATTTACCTTGGTTTTATTTTACTTTAGTTTGTTTTGAGATGGAGTCTTGCTCTCTTTCCTAGACTGGAGTGCAGTGGCTCGATCTCAGCTCACTGCAACCCCTGCCTCCCGGGTTCAGACGATTCTCCTGCCTCAGCCTCCTGAGTAGCTGGGATTACAGGCATGTGCCACCCTGCCCGGCTACTTTTTATATTTTTAGTAGAGATGGGGTTTCATCATGTTAGCCAGGCTGGTCTTGAAGTCCTGACCTTCAGTGACCCGCCCACCTCAGTCTCCCAAAGTACTGAGATTATAGGTGTCAGCCATTGCATCCAGCCTACCTTGGTTTTAAAATCCTTTAAGAGAACAGTTTTATACAATGTGTTCAATTATCTTGCCATCGTTGCCATCATTCCACAGTTGAGCTTCTTCTCTGGCCTCAGGATTTGTATCCTTCCACTTATCGGGATATGTTGGAGACGTGATGCATGTGGGATGCCCCCAAAGTCAGCTGAGGTTTGGGAGTGAAATTTAGTGACTTCAGGGAACTCCCTGACTCCTAACTACTGTTCATGTGGAGGACCAGGGCAGGCACAGAGATGACTGCCTACCCTCTGCCTGTGACCTGAACAGGACAGAGAAATGGGAGCATTAGGTATAAAGAGGGTAGGGAAGAGGGATCTGGGCTTACAGTACTGACCCCAGGGAGGAGAATAACTGTGTATGTCTTGCTGCAGGTGTCAAAATATGTGAAAGGAAGAAGACTTAGGAGAGATCTGAATTCCAGCTGTCCTGCAGACTCCATATCAGCTTCCCGTCTCAATTCATGTGCTCTCTACTGCCATGGTTGATGGAATTGCTGACCCTTCAAGTTTTCTTATCTACACACTTCCCTCCTCCTGCACACTGTTTAGCATCGTCACACACTTCTCCAGTCTCCTCTCTTCCCAGTCTCACCCCTTCCCAGTTCCCAGAGCTGAGCTGTCCTGCTGTGGAGTTCTTAGCAGCCCTGTATGACAAGTACAAGTTATGCTCCCTAGTGATAAAATACCTCCTACCTATTCTCTCCTGAGGGCATGTCCTTTCCCCTGACCCTAATGGGCGCTCCCAGGCGCACCCCTGGTGGATGTGCTCCTGGGCCTGAGGTACTCCCTTCTTCCTGATTGTGTCTGGAGGGCAGGAGGTATCTGTCCACGTACCGAGCATCTCAACCTGCCCAGTTCAGCACACCCAACCTCTAGCTTTTCCCGGGCATGGTGACGTTGTCGGGGAGATCAAACGGTGGGATCTGGGATCAGACACCAGGAAGAAAGGAGTTGTGACTCCATTTGTCTCTCACTCTGTATGTATCTCCCTTGGGTATCAGGAGGCTTTCCCAAAGAAAAGCCTTACTGTTGTCCAGACCTACCCTGGTCTGTAAGCTCCCCTCCTGACTCTCAACAGTACCCGGGGCATCTGACAGCCATGCTGGAGCTGGACTGACCAATCTGCTTCTTGTCTGAGGACCAGACTGGACGACCTCAACCTCCTGCTCAGCCAGTCCTCCGAAGCCTCAGCTTAGCAGTTGGCAAGTACATCTATTTGCTCCTCTGCTCCGCCTGGTCCACACTTTTGGGAGAAAGTACCCCACAACCTGTACTCCCTAAACTGCAAAACCCTGTCTCTTTTTTTTTTTTTTTTTTTGGCACGCTGCACCTACCCACTGCCCAAACCTGTCACTTCTAGTCCATTGTATGGGCTTTAGTGTCCATACCTCTCTGCATGTGGTGCTAGCCTGTACTTTGAGCAAGCTGCTTAACATTTTTGACTCTCAATTTCTGCATCTGTCAGTAAACTGGACAGGAAATAGAATCAGCACAATCAAGTGAGAAAGTGATGGCATTGTGCCTGGTGCACTGTAAGCACTCAATAAATGGCAGCCATTGTGATTACTGCCCTCATCATCATTGTCTTCCACTCTCATCAACTGCTTTCCAATCCTGTTGACTTCCCCACTTTAGTCAGTCACTTGAACCTCTCACCCCATGAGCAGGTGGCACCATGTGGCTATGGCTGTGAAGGGCGAGTCTGTCACTCTCATTGTTAACTCCAAGAAGTGAGTCACCTGGCCTCTCCCGCAAAGTGCTCAAGGAGTGTTGGACACCCGTGAAAAGGTAAACTTTGGTGCCTGTATCCTGGATGAAGAAGTCTTTGAGGTAACCACAGCAATCATAGACAGGAGTGATTTCTGGTCCCCTATCTTGTGCCCACTCGCCTTCTTGCACCAGTACTCCATCTTCCTATTCCCTAAGCCTTTAGTTTTTTCTGGTGAATTTTTTTTTCTATTTCCTCTCTTTAGGGCTAATGTTCTCTGCAGGAGAACTAGATGCCCACTTATGTGGCCAGACAGTCCACCGCCATGTGTTCGGTCCTTATGTCTTCATTAGTTCCCTCATCCATTCATCCCTTCAATGCATCTCTCTCCTCACCCACCCATTCATTCACTCTCTCACCAGCCCAACTATGCACACATCCACCACCCACTCCCCCATCCATTCACTCATCTATACATCACACACCCACGTACTCATGCATGAAGGCTTATATCCACCTGCCCATCCTTCCCCTGCTTAACCACTCTCTCCTTCATTAAACCCATCTATCTATCTATGCTTTCATCCACCTATCCTCTTCATCTCGTCTTCCGTCTGTTCACTCATCTGTGCATTCACCCACCCCATCTACCCATGCATGCGAGAATGCATGTATCCATCAGCCACCCATGTATCCATTATCCTTCCAATAACTAAACCACTCTCTCCCTCAGTGCACTCACCCACCCATCTACTCACCCACTCACTTCCCATCCCACCATTCATTCACCCACATATTCAATTCCACCCATCTAATTATTCATTCATCTGCTTCCATATACTCTGTACCTCCCATTTATCTACCTGCCAATCCTTGCATGCATAATTCCCTTTGTAGAAGTCCTGTTTTACCTGTTTTGTGCCTTTCTTTTCACTCTTGGTCATGGTAACCATGTTATTGTTGAAGGTTCACCGTCTGGATCCTCTTTTCTTGGCTACTTCTTGTCTGTACAGCCACTTCCTGTTTGTCCAGCTTGTTTTGTGACCATCTTGGCCATGTTTAATTTTCCTTGGCTCTGTCATCATTTTTGCTTCTAAGGGTTTGTCATTTTGTTCTGTGTCTTTTAGTTGTTCTTATATCTTCCAGTGTTCCCTGTCAGTGAGACTGCTTCCTGTCTACTCCAATCCATCTTCTGCCTGCCTTGCAGTTATGGCTGCCTCCTCTACCCTGCTGCCTCGTCCCACACCTCCCCTCTCTTGTCTCCCCTGATCCTTTGCTGCCTTTCCCTTATGTTACCATCTGGGTATTTGTGGTTGATAAGGAATTTGGGAGAGTTTTGAAATGGATCATTGCTGTTTTGTCAGGATGAAGGTAGAGAGGGGCATTCTGAAGATCTTTGTTTGAGGGAGTTGGGGTGGTGGTGAATATCTCCCATTCTGCCTGGGTTTATCTTGGCTCTGGCCTTAGATTTTGGAAGAGGTATCTGAGTGTAGGTGTGCAAAGGAAGGAACTGGTGGGCTTGGAGTGTACATGAGGGCCAGAGGAAGGCAAAACATCCTTGCTGGGAGACGAACTGTGGGAGATACTACAGGGGGCTGCTTCGAAGTTTATAAAAATAAGCCCAAGAACCATATTTTTCCAAAGTCCAGTGCTGAGGCCTGAGTTTGGGATTTCAGTGGGGACTGCCCTCCAAATTTAGTCAGAGTGTGGATGCTTAACCTCTGGGCAGTTTTTAAACTTGTGATCCCTTTGAAATTCCAAATAAAATTCTGTGCATAATGGCATATACTTTTTCTTTCCTGGAGAAAGACTCACAGCTTTGATCAGATCCTCCTATGGGTTCATGTCCTTCTTCTCCCCCAAATAAAAATGTAGCCACAATCTTAGAGAAATTCTTATTTGATGGGTTGGGTTAAGGGTACATAGTTTCTTAAGGTTCTAGGGATTCCTGGAGTCAGAACGGGATGGAGTCCTCTAGAAGCGGGTTTGGGAAGCGTAGGGGTTTGAAATCCCTGAAAGGGTCTGGAGACCTTCCTGAAAGAGGCTCTCAGGGAGATGGAGAGGGTGTGTTGGCTTAAGGTGCTAGGGAGTGGGGTCAGGGAACCCAGAGGTCTTCTTGGCAGGCCTGGGAGCTGTGTGAACAGAGGGTTTTAGGGGAGGGCAGTGGGGCTTGCGGGTAGGGCTGAAGTGGTCTCGAGAGTACCTAAGAATAAAGGTTGGAGTAAGGCTGAGGGCAGGACTGGTGTCCTCGCTCCTTACAGATCCCACAGGGTGTTACATGTGTGTCTCCCTCAGGGTGCCTATGAACCCTGGGAACTGAAGGGAGAGAAAGGAGAGCCTGTGGTGCTGGAAGCTGTAAGTCATGCTGGTCACAGAGATGAGGTGGTGGAAGAAAGAGAAGCAAGTGGGGTTGAGTGTGCTGGCCCTGTCACCTCTGACCTTTGACTCCACAAGATAGGCTCATGGAGGTGCATCCTGGCCCAGAAGGCCCTGTGGTGAGTCTAGCAGTGACCTGGTGGCCATTGTATTGTCAGAGACCCTTTCTACATGTTATCTGAGCCTTCATCACATATGCCCAGGCCTCTCCTCAGAACTCTGGAGCATCCTTCCAATCAACGCTTCCCTGATTCCCATCTTTCATACAGACCACCCCTCAGTCACAGGCCCACAGACCTCTCTTCTGTCTGAACGCCCACACCTGACCTCATACTCATCAATCCCTTGTTTCTCAAGGATTGATTGGTTCCCTTGACATCCAGGGTAACCCATGCCCAACTGGAGATCCTGGAGAGAGGGTAAGGGGGTGTCCTGTGTGTCAGTTGGGGACGGAATGCAGAGAAGCCACTGGTGCCCAACTGGGCTGCCATGCCCAGTAATTCCTTGTTAGCTGACTGACTGATAAAAGAGAGGATGGTTGTGCTTCCCAGCACCCAGAAAAGAAGGCAGACTCTGGTTTGGGAGGGGAGTAATCTGTTTCTCTCCCTCAATTTTCCCCATGGGGGTGCAAAGCTCAGGAAAGATCTAGAGGAGTCTACACTTATTCTGTTGAAGAGGATATTGAAAAATCTTGCTACCATCTTGACGTCCCCCTATCTGTCACCACATCTTTTGCATTCTCTCCCCACTCCAGCGCCCCCATGGCCGAGCAGGACTTCCTGAATTAGCTGGAGCTCCTGGCCCTTATGGCACATTCCCCATGCTCCCAGTGAATTTTCTTCTGGGTTTTGGAATGGGCTGATGGTGAGGACAGGGAATTGTGTTGTGTCACCAAGAAGAAGATCAGGAAAGCTATGGAGGAGTCTCTAAAGATTATCAACCAAAAGTTAGTCTTTGGGGTCGGGGAGATGAGGCCTCTTTAGATGACCTAGAACCAAACATGGATCTTCCAGAACCAAATGGATCGTCTAGAACCAGGCAGAGCATCCTATATTTCAGGGATTCTTAGAACCAAAGGAGAGTCTTTTTGGATGCAGGGGCTAGAAAGCAGGGAGGAAGGTAGAAGCTGAGTTTCTGGAATCCTCTAAGTGGTTACCTGGAAGCCATGGGAAATGCTGGATGGGACAGAAGGTGGGGGAAGGAGCAGAAACGCTGGAGGAAGACTCTGGCTTGGAGGGTCTCATGGTTTTCCTGGAAGAGAACCTGGACCTTCTCTCCTTGCCCTCAGTTCTGGCTTGGCAGTGGTGGAGGTCACAAGGGCCCTGTGGTGGCGGCACAGGAGGCTCAGGCCCAGGCAATCCTGCAGCAGGTGAGGGTGAGTGGGGTTGTGAATCTTTGTGTGGGAGGGCTATGCTGGGAAAGGGAAGGCTCTGGGGGCACTGCAAGGGTTGGTTGAAGGGTGAGGCAGGGGAAACCTGGATTGGTTTGGAGTTTATAGGGAGGTTGGGGAGAATCCAGGGCAGTGGACTAGTATCAGCAGAGGGAGGGTGAATTTGGAGGGTGCTGTGGCTGAAAGTTCCCACTGCTTCTCCCTCAGCTCTGCTGTCCCCCTGCTGCCCTAGCTCCCCCTGCTGCCCTGGCTGGCACTCGGTGGACCCCCTGGCCCCATGGGATACACAGGGTGCCTTGGACCCTTGGTGAGTGAACGGGGTGCTCAAGTGGAGGATGCTTTATTTGTGTGTGGGGTGTGGATAGGAAAGGGGCTTCTTTTGGGGAACACCCTGAGGTCACTGTTGGGTGTGTCCTTCATCATAGCTATCTTCTCTTTTGTCTCCCAAGGAGAGACCTTGGAGCCCTGGCCTCAAAGGAGAGTCTGGAGACCTAGGACCTCAAGTGACCACCCTCCTCCACTGTGCCCCTATATCTGCTCCCCAGCTCAGTCTCCCCCACTCCCCTACCTACGCCTCCTAACTCCACCCCATGTCTCCTCTCACCAGGGACCCAGAGGACCTCAGGGCCTAATAGGCCCTGCTGGCAAAGGCTGGTTGAAGGGTAAGTACTCCAGAGGTGGATGAGTATTGTTGGGAGACGGGACCTGCAGTGTGGAGGACTGTGCCCCTGCTTGCTCTGACACTTCCCTTGCACTCCTAGGGCCAGGCAGGCGCTAATGGAGCTTGAGAAATGCCTAGACAACCTGGAATGAAGGTAACAGGCTTGGGCCCCTCCCTGAGGTCTGTAGCCTACAGCTCACCCTGGGACTCATTTGTTGCCTGGAGATGACCTAGTTCCCCATGCTCTCCCAGGATCAGCCCCACCCCACGCAGGGTACAATAGTGGGGGGTGGGCTTGGATAGGGCTGTGTCCTCACTCTCGCTGCCCCTCCTCCTTCTAGGGTGATCGAGGTGTTGATGGACGCCCAGGGCTCCTTGGAGAGAAGGGATATATGGTGAGTACAGTAGGGGATGGGTATTGTGATTGGGGTGGATCTTCTGTGGGAGAGAGGGGAGTTGTGGAAGGGAGGCTGGAGGCTTGGCAGGAGCTCAGTGAATGTAATGGGTCGGCTAAGTGCAGACGGTCAGTGTCTGCCTGTGTTGGGGGCTCTGAAGCCCCTCTTATCAGTTCAATCATTTTGCAGGGTGATACTGGTGCCCAGGGTCTTCTTGGGCAGCCTGGTGAGGATGGAGAGAGGGTAAGTGTAGTGGTAAGTGTAGGGGTGGGTGCAGGGGAGGTCTAGAAGGCACAGCAGCTTCACCATGTCCTCTTCCTCCAGGGAGATGATGGGGAGATTGGGCCTTGAGGGCTGCCTGGAGAGTTAGTGAATGTCCAGGGGGTGGAACTGGGGGAGAGCTCTGGGGAAACCAGGAGAGGGACATGGACACTAAAGGGATACATTTTTATCCATTCATTCTGTGTTCTCTCCTCATGCTGAATGTAGAAAACTCGAGGTCTCGTCGGCCCCAAAGGCCCACCTGGCATTCCTAGACCCATGGAGGCCACTCCCTGGCTTTTGACCCTGACATGACCCTTTGACCTGTCCAACTCTCCCCCTTTCTAGCTGCCTTCCTCCTTTCTCTTCCCTCTCCTCACCTTTCTCCTCCCCATGAACTCCCACTCTCTGGCCCCATCCTGCCCTGCTTCAACCTTCATCTTCACATTCCCTGGGAGGGCCATGTGGTGCAGTGCCCCAAGGGATCTGAGTGTAGGGGAAAAATACTCAAGGAAAACAAAATGAAACCCCAGGAACCCCCATGTAGAAATGAGTTAACATATCTGTCCTAACATGACTGTTATGCTTTGAAAGACCTGCTTACAATAATCTCCCTGGCTGGCATCTGGGAACTTGGATTTCAGGAGGGTTTCCACCATTCCCAGAACTGATAAGAATGCTTCATTCATTTTAATGTTAATGCTGTCAGTTGTGCCTGGGTTTCAAGAGGGAGAAGGTATAGAAATGGGTGTCTGCTCCCCCAGCTTCTCATCATTGCCTGAACTAGTTTTTCAGGTGGTTTTTTGTTTGTTTTAATTCCCTTTGGCCAAGATGGGGATCCATTTGGCTGGGGTGGGGGACTTAGAATTTTATTTATTTATTTATTTATTTAAGCTTAGAGTCCCCCTTTTTCTCAAGGTATGCCAGTGGCAGTATTGATTGTCAAGCTTTTAATTTGTCCCATATTGATGCCAGGGTGGTGTGTTACCTGCCCCACGTCTGTAATGTCCCTTCTTGAAACTCCTATGGCCAAGGGACCTTAAGTTAAAAGACTTATAGGCAATTAAACATTGTGGGTCGGAGGGGGAATGGAGGTGGGTAGGTACTCATTAACCTTCAAATCCCTTTTAAGAAACATGAGAGCCAAAAAACAAAGCTAAGAGGCAAGGTTACAATATTGATTTATTTATAAATTCTATGCATTGAGCTACTGTAATCTTGGCTTGTGGCAATTAGTTACATAAAACACAAGTGTTTTGTTCAGCTGTTGAGGCATCTATGTGCCTGTCCTTGATTTGGAGGGTTGGAATTAATCTTAGCCCTCAAGACAAAGCTTTACAATCTAACTTGATACCCTGTGGGTTTGGAGAGATTGAATAATTTCAGATTTTGGAGGTGAACATAAGGAATTAACAGTGTCTTAAACAAAAAGGTCATGAGCCTTACCTAGTTCTAAGAACGAGGGAAAAGGAGGCCTATAGGTAGCCAAACATTTAAATTAATCTTAATGTTTATGAATACAGGCCTGTCCTTGTGTCTCATGAAAGGTGTTTACTTTGACTGTCACCTTTGCCCAGGTCTAAAGATGAGGCTTTGGCTAACGGGTTTGGTATCAGATACTGGCAGGATTCAGTGCCTTCCTGAGATAAGATATGTGTCCCCAAGTGTCAAAGCCCTGTACCTTAATAGCACAAGGATTAGTTAATGGCACTTGATAAGAACCTATTTCAAGGGGCTGGAGGTGGTGATACTGGAGTCCACGGTCTGACTGGAAGCTGTAAAAGGATTCTAAAACCTTAGAGTGATTACTTTTATAACTTTCATAAGCCCAACAGTAAGACTAAGCCAGAGACTTAATTTAGGATGTAATTCAGAGGCCAACTGTGAAAGATGTTAAAGACTGTCTTTCTATCTCCCTCTCTCTCAATCTATCTATCTATATACATGTATATATTTATTTATTCATTTTTTGAGATGGAGTTTCACTCTTGTTGCCCAGACTGAAGTGCAGTGAACAGATATTGGCTCACTGCAGCCTCTGTCTCCCAGGTTCAAATTATTCTCCTGCCTCAACCTCCTGAGTAACTGGGATTACAGGTGCCCATCACCATGCCTGGCTACTTTTTGTATCTGTAGTACAGTTGGGGTTTCACCATGTTGGCCCAGTTAGTCTTCAGCCCCTGACTTCAGGAGACCCACCCGTCTGTCCTCTCAAAGTGTGAGATTACAGGTGTGAGCCACAGCGCCTGGCCTAAGACTCAAAATATTTGATCAAAACAGAAGCACAGGTCATTGTAAAATAATAGTTATTCATTTAACCAAGAGGGATCATGAAAAAGAGTTTAAAGGCAATACAGATGGTTACATGGATGTAAAAACCTTAACTCTTATAAATTTTATTTTTCTCATAACCAAAAACTTAATAAAAATGACATAAATTTGTCATAAAAATGACAAATTTTTATTTGCCATCCCTGTTCTGCTCAACCATGTCTGACTCCACTTCTGGTTGGGCTGGTGGGTTTCCCTAACCCGCTTTTTCACCCAAGACTCATTTCTGTTGTTCCTGAAGAGTGGTTTGAATTTTTTCTTTTGAAAACAACTGGCTTTCCTCCAGTTGGCTAATTGACAAAGCAAGTATATTTTACACAGGGATGCCTCAAACTGGATTTTCTATGAGTATGTGGAAATACTACACACTGTACAAATGTCTGAACATCCTAGGATAGAGCTCGAAAGCCTCTGATGTGAAATAAATCATCCACTTTTTAGAACAGATTGTATTATGAACACGTAAGTACTACAGGATAGAAGGAAGGCTGTGTGGGCAGCACAGGAAGGATGTCCTCTGACCAGCTTTGTGGCCTTGGACAAGTTTAGCAACCTCTCATTTGTTTAGTAACCTCTCATTGTTCAACTATGAAAAGGAAAGTTATTATAATCATTGTTTTTCCTTGAAGGACTGCTGAGGAAATGAGTAAGATGTGAATGAATCCATGAGCACAGTGTCCTTCCTCACAACACTGTTTTCAGGAAGGCATTTATTGAGTCCATTTTAGAAATGAAAAGACTGAGGCTCAAAGACATTCATAAATATATCATTTCCCCATGTCCTAGTGTGGAAGAATGAAGAGCCAGGACTCAGCATCCTCTGAGATTCTCTTTCTCTCTTAAAGTGTAGCGGTCAATGTTTTCAAATAGTAGTCTGCAATGTAGGGTTTTTCTTTTCTTTCTCTATCTTTCTCTCTTTCTTTTTTTCATTCTTTCTTTCAACAGGGTCTTGCTCTGTCACCCAGGCTGGAGTGCAATGGCTTGATCACAGCTCACTGCAACCTTGAACTCCCAGACTCAATCCATCCTCCTGCCTCATCCTCTTGGATAGCTGGGACTACAGGTGTCTGCTGCCACACTTAACTAATTACGAAAGAATATTCTCTTAGAGATGGAGTCTCCCTGTGTTTCCTAGGCCAGTCTCAAACTCCTGGCCTCAAGCAATCCTCCTGTCTTGGCCTCTCAAAGCATTGACATTACAGGGGTGGACCACCATGCCCAACCCATTAGTAACTTTCTCCCATTTCATTCAATCCTCAACCCACTGCATTCTCCCTTTCCTTCCCTGCATCTCTGGTACTGCTCTCAGGGTGGCAACTAATGACCTTTATACAACCCAAAGCAGCAGTCCCTGCTCTGTCTCTATCTCATGTGTCATTTGTATATTTGAGATGCGTCCTCTCCTCTTTCCTGGAACTTTTCTCCTGTCTATTGTCTTTTATGAACCCACTTCCTCTTCGTTTTCCTCCTTTCTAGTCCTTTTCAGCCTCTCATGTCTGTCTTTGCCAGGATGTGGGACCACACACTCAGACCCTTGCTATTCTGACTTTATGTACTTTTCTTGGGTGACCTCATTCACATTTAGAACTTCACCTACCAGAAGCCTCCTTCTAGTCTATGTCACTAACTTAGTGTAGCCTGGAATCCATCCACTTACTTCACTGCCCTCAAATCAACTCCATTTGGCCCCACAGAAGTTCCAATTCAGCATGTCCCAAACAGAACATTTTATCTTTTCTTGATCACTTCATCATTCATCACCTTTGCAGTCACTGATGCCACAAATCTCCATGTTGCCTGGTTATTCTAGACTCCATCATATCCCTACTTCTGGCACATGATTTAGTGATTCCTGTGGCTTCTCGTTTCATTACTGCGGTTCAAACTGATCTGTTGTCCTCCTCACCCCATGTTCCTGCCCCTGCCTACAGCCTCATGACTTCCCACCTGATGGCTGAAGAGTCCTATTGATCTCGCTTTCAAACCAGCCTCCTCCAACCCATCCTTCTTGCTGCCCTCTCCAAACACAAATCTCATCATGTTACTGTCCTGCTTAAGATGCTTCACAGCTTCCCATGTCCTGTGGCATAAAATGCAAACACCTGCTGTCAGCACACAAGAGAGGTTACAGTGCAGTTCTCCTTGCAACTTCATGTCTCTCTGCTCTTGAACCTGCTTCTCCTGCTGGAAATGCCATTTTCACCTTTCTCTGCTTTGCTAACCTCAGGTGAACACTGTCCCTAGGAACTTTCCCTAAATCTTATTTTGATTTTAATGCCCTCTTCATGCTCCTGAGTAGCACCTGTGTATACATGTGATACTCAGTGGTGATCAAACTACACAAGTAGCAATTCTTTTTTCTTTGTCTCTTTGGTTTGGGATTTCAAACAGCTTCAGGGCAAGGTCTATGTCTTCTGAGTTACATCCTTAGGGCCTGGAGAGTAAGAGTTCACAATACCATTTATTTGACTGAATGAAAATCAACATTTGAAGAGGATAGTTTTCTTCAAAATGCACAGACCTTTAGTATTCAGATTTTGTGAGTATAATAAAAATAAAATAACCTAAGCCTAGTGTGTAAGCCATGTTTTTATTTTTCTTTTTTTCTTGGGCTTTTTTTCAGTGGCTGAGTAATTCTCTAGACCCTAAATTCAGTGGGAGACTCTCATCGTCCATGTGTGACACTGAACCTGCTGTCACTGGATGCATCCAAGGAGAGGCCTGGCCCTCCCCATGCTGAGCTGGGAGGGGCAATCCTCGCTTAGGGACCGTCAACCATTCTGTGTTGTTTCACTTCACTTCCTCTTCTGTTCTCATGCCCAAATTCTCTCATTTTTTTCTTTTTTTACTGTAATAAGAATACACTTTGGGCCTGGCGCGGTGGCTCACGCCTATAATTCCAGCCCTTTGGGAGGCCGAGGCAGGTGGATCATGAGGTCAGGAGATTGAGATCATACTGACTAACACAGTGAAATCCCGCCTCTACTAAAAATACAAAAAAAATTAGCCGGGTGTGGTGGCAGGCGCCTGTAGTCCCAGCTACTCGGGAGGCTGAGGCAGGAGAATGGCGTGAACTCAGGAGGCAGAGCTTGCAGTGAGCCCAGATCGCGCCACTGCACCCAACCCTGGGCAACAGGGCGAGATTCCATCTCAAAAAAAAAAAAAAGAATACACTTTGTTTTCAACCTTTTGCTGCTTCTTATACATCAGGTAAAACTAAGATACTATCCTGTAGGTATTTCAAATACAACAACTTTTATTTTTAGGTGAAACTACACTTGAAAACATATATTAAACAAGAAAATTTGGTGAATGTTATGTGAACGATAATACTTTTTACATTTATTATGCTTAAAATGAAAGTGTTGTGGACAAAATTACATAAGGCACTGCTTCTATTCTAAAAGTAAGAAGGTAACTAGAAGTCGATAAATAGCACTAAGACTGTGGAGGTCTTTTCATGTCCTTCACTACTTTTTCTTCCTCTGAAAAAATTTTCTTCCATCCTCCCACTTCCCTGCCTTGCTCTGTGGCTATATCAGTAATTTTTCATGGCTGGTAGTGTAGGAGTTCTGAGATCCCATGGGAGTGGGGTAGGAGGACAAGTCAGTATTGTTTCTACCAGGAGTTGGTGACCTGAGCAAGTTTCTTTACCTCTGTGGTCAGTTCCCTGATATGTAAAATAATTTCTTCTACATAAGGGTTTGAGGAGTCAATGAGTAAGATGAACACATGGTAGATGTTCAACTAATATTTTCTGATTGTGTTCAATATTATCATTATTATATGGGTGTGACAGATGTGTAAGTCTTCGGGGACAAGAGAAACCACCTAAATCATCCATGGGTCATTTCTGTCTCTATTTCTTCCCACTGCTTTTCTTCTCATTCATTTTGCATTTCTCATTTTCTGTGTTATTCCTTCGTGTTTCTAATAACATTCCTGTTCCTTGCTTGCTTCCTGCATTCTGTGTAGCTTCCTACATATTCACCCATTCTCCATCGTCTTCCCCTTCATGCAGCAGACCAGGTGTATGTAGTTTGTAGTTTGTGTAGAAACAAAGTCCTTCTGGGGAGTATATGTATGAATTGGATAAGGATGATGAGTTCTGTGTGAACCTGGATAAGGAGATGGTCTGGCATCTGCCAGAGTTTATTTGACTGTGATGCTCAGAGGGGTGTTGATGACATTGTCATGGCAAGGAAGAACTTGAACACTCGGATCCAAGGATCCAAACAGGCACGGGTAACAAATGGCACTGCCTATAGCTGCCTGTTGCTCTATAGCCCAACTGGAGGGATGGGAGGGCCGCTCTGCCACACAGAGAACAAGAGACCCATATGCCCACTCATGAAGGAGCCCACCCCACGAGTAAGTAGTGTTGGATACACACAGCTGGGTGCTTAGGGCAGCAGAGGAGGAGGCGTTTTCTTCTTACTCAAGAGAAAGGCTGGGCTGAGGGGTCCAGGTCAGGAGCATGAGAAGCTGTAACCCTGTCCGGGAGTCCTGCGGGAGCAGGAGGATGGGCCTGGGAAAGGTGGCCCCTAATCTAGTGTATAGGGGTGGTGGAACCTTTGAGACTCAGCCAATGGCAGTAGGCTCCTTGGGTCCTATCCCCTTTCAGAGCCTCCCGACGTGACTGTGTTTCCCAAGGAGCCTGTGGAGCTGGGTCAGTCCAACACCCTCATTTGCCACGTTGACAGGTTCTTTCCGCCGGCGCTGAACATCACGTGTTTGCGCAATGGGGAGCTGATCATTGAGGATATTGCTGAGACCATCTTCCTGCCCACCAAGGAACTCAGATTCTACAGGTTCCCCTACCTGACCCTCCTTTCCACGGCCGAGGACATCTGTAGCCGCCAGGGGGAGCATTGGGGCCTGCACCAGCCGCTTCTCAGGCACTGGGGTATGGAGCGCCCTCCCTCTGCCACCACGGCTTTAGCACCACCTTTATTTCCTGGACCCATCACCCCTCAGCACCTGCTTTCCTCAATCCCATGTTTTATGATCACCTATCCAAACTTTACCATCTCATGGTTTCGAATACCCAGCATCTCCAACACCCGAGGTCAGTCCCTGCTCTCTGCACCTTGTAACTCTGTCTTCCCTTGGTGCACCAGAGGCCCAGGGACTGATCCAGGTGCCTGAGACTGTGGAGACGCTGGTCTGTGCCCTGGGTCTGGTGGTGGGCCTGGCCAGGGTCCTCAATGGCACCATCGTCTCAAAGACCAAGCGATCTGACAGCATCCCTGAGTCCAGGGGCTCCTCTGAGTCATCCCAGAGGTGTATTGGGGACGCAGTGGAAAAGACGAGGTAACAAGTTGGGGTGAAGAATGGGAAAGAGAAACACTTCAGCAGAGATTCTTCGAGCACTGATGTTTTAGAGTCACTAGGCTGGATAAAAACATTAACAAAAGTAATGAAAAATAACAAATGTAATGAGAAATGATGTTCGTTGAGTTGCTTACTATGTTCCAGGCACTATTCTAAGTGTTTCTCATGTGTTCACTTATTTACATGTGGATGTTGGTTCTTGTTTATTTTATGTTACAGAGGGGGAATAAGATACCAGGAGAGGTGAAGGTCACACAGTATTTTTTTTTTTTTTTTGGAGACGGAGTCTTGCTCTGTCGCCCAGGCTGGAGTGCAGTGGTCGGATCTCAGCTCACTGCAAGCTCCGCCTCCTGGGTTCACTGGGTTCACGCCATTCTCCTGCCTCAGCCTCCCGAGTAGCTGTGACTACAGGCGCCCACCACCTCGCCCAGCTAGTTTTTTTTTGTATTTTTTAGTAGAGACGGGGTTTCACCGTGTTAGCCAGGATGGTCTCGATCTCCTGACCTTGTGATCCACCCGTCTCGGCCTCCCAAAGTGCTGGGATTACAGAAGATCACACAGTTTTAAAGTGCAGAGCTTGGATCTGAACCCAGGCTTTGGGCCTGCAGTGGCTGCAGTCTTGTCCAGTATATAGATTGTATCATCTGCAGCCACTATCTGTCTTCCTACATTTTTCACAGCCCTGATTTTCTTCTGTGTGCACAGTGATGTTCAGAACCTCCAATTCTATGTTAAACATTTCCAGCAACAAAGGACATCTTATCTTTTGCACAATCTCAAAGGGAATGCACCTAATTTCTTCATAAATATATATGCTACAGATTTTTGGTTCAGTTTCTTTACCATGTCATGGAAATTGATTACATTCTGTCTATGTCTTGAGCTAAATTCAGTTTAAATTAATATGAATTTTGTGGAGTCCACTAATGTGTTAACAACTTTATATATTTTCTGACACTGAAGAATCATTGCATTCCTAAAATAAATCTAAATTGGTCAAAACTCATTGTTTTTATAATGTATTGTTGAATTCGGTGACGTGAGTAAAATTAATCCATAATTCCCTTCTCTTGGACTATTCTTAGCTGGCTCTGGATATATGAATCAACCAATCTCATAAAATGATTTCAAAAACTCTGTTCCATTCTATGTTCTAAAAGCAGACATGTAAGAGCCATGATCTGCTCTTGGAAATGTGGGAGGACGCCCCCAACTGGAATATTATCAGGACAGGGCCCTTTGGAAGGCGATTCTTTGCTTGCCATGACTATTTAATTGATATTCCCAACTCTAGTTTAGTTTTCTATTTCTTCCTGTAGTTTTGACCTTTATATCTTTATAGAAAAGTATCCATCTTATCTAGGTTTTCAAATTTATAGGTATAGAGTTGGTTGTAAGATTTTGTATTTTAAAATGTGTATACATATAATGATTTCCCCTTTTCATTCTGAATCTCCTGTATTTTCCTTAGGAATCTTGCCAGAGGTCTCATTAAGTTTTCGTTGCCTCAAAATTTGATTTTGTTTGTCTTCCCTATTTTTATATTTCATTGAATTCAGCCCTTGTCCTTATTGCTTACATATATTTTCTTTCTGCTGTTTTTCTACTTTTCCATCCTCGTAATTTAATTAGTTTATTTGTTTTTAGTCAGTTTTCCCTAAAATGTTTAACAGTCTGACATTCTATGCAACATTTTGAACGAACTTATTTCATCTTTCTATAAAGACTAAACATCTATTATGTTTTCAGTTATTTCCTCTCCCTCTACTATTTTCCGGACTTTTTAATTTTATTTTGAGACAGAGTCTCGCTCTGTTGGCCAGGCTGGAGTGCAGTGGCGTGATCTCGGCTCACTGCAAGCTCTGCCTCCTGGGTTCACGTCATTCTCCTGCCCCAGCCTCCCGAGTATCTGGGACTACAGGCGCCCGCCACCACGCCCGGCTAAGTTTTTGTATTTTTAGTAGAGATGGGGTTTCACCATGTTAGCCAGGATGGTCTCAATCTCCTGACCTCATGATCCGCCCACCTCGGCCTCCCAAAGTGCTGGGATTACAGGCATAAGCCCCTGCGCCCAGCCTATTTCCCTGACTTTCTAGATGTCTAGTTATCAAGATGTCAGATGTCTGTTTCTATCCTTCATTTCTCTTCACTTTTCTTTTACATTTTCTATTGTTTACTCTATCATATTGTCCTTGGAGCAGTTTCTCAGTCTAGCTTTTTGTTTATTAATTACACTTCAGTTGCAAAAGTCCTACTTCTTATCTCAGCTATTGTTTCTTATTCCAACTGTTATCAAAGCTCAGTATTTGTGCTTGAATCAGTAGCTTCTTGCTTTTGCTTAAAATTCCCAAATCCTCCTTTATTTCCCTTTTTAAGCCCCTTTTATTGTGAACTAGGGGACATTTGGAAGAAACACACAAACCAATGGAGTGTACATTGAATGACTGTCACTGCAACCACCTGTGTAACTAGTACCTGGGTGAAGAAATAGACTGTTGCCAGCATCCCGCACCTCTCTTTAGGCCAGCAGGTAGTTTGTAAACTTTTCAGTAGCCAAAGGCTGCTTATACCCATAATGACTAGCATTGCTTCTGGTACACAGTAGGTCCTCCATAAGTATCTCTTGTAGAAGTATTTTATTATTTATTTAATACGTACTTCTTAAATGTTTTTCACCTTCAAGGATTCCCACTCATTCGAAGTTAGATGCACCCATGTGATTTACATTGGAAAATGAAATGCGAGAAGTGTGTTCTTTCTAGGAGGGATCATTAAGAGCCAGTGAATGATTTCTTAGGTTCCCTTCATTCTTCTGGGGAGGTTCTGGGAGCAGATGTGCAGGAGAAAACCTGTCAGCCTGGCTTCCTGAGTAAGATGATGAGCAGAGCTTCCCGGACAACTTACTTTGGATGTGTAGCATGAGCCAAACCTGGATATCTGGGTATTTGTTACTTTAGCACAGCTGATCCTATTCTTACTGTGTAAAAGGAATTGAAGGGAAGGTGCTCAATGAGACTTCAAAGAAGCTGAGGGACAAGAGGACTAGGAGGATGTTTCATCCCATAAGCCAAGTACACAGGACTTTCAGGGACAGTTTACAATGTGACGTGCTCAAAAGGCATCAACTGTGGTAAGTGTTCACTGGTCTGGTAGCAAGTGGTTATTAGAACCCCTTTAAAGAGCATCTTCACAGCCAATGCCCAACTCCCACCTCCTGCCTCTTTCACCATCCCCTGGCTTGGCCTCACTGCTACTTGACAAATGGGCACAAAGGGAGGATGAAATGACTTCTCCTTAGGGTCTCCCTTGATCACCATCTGGGGGTGCATCATCTGTTGGGTGGACCACCTTCTCCTTAGGGGACTGTGAGGGGTAGAAAATGAAGGGACCAGGTGGAAGGGGGTGGGGGATACAACACTCAGCTGGGAGTAAGCCCACGGGGTGTGTTCTACTGCATTCCATCTTTCTGAGTCAGAGGCTGACACAGGGGAGTCACCAGCTTCAGCTCTCCTTTAAAGCTCCAGTTCCAGCTTTCCTTTGAATCTCTGCTCTTCAGCCCCAATGACTGATGTACCTCAAGACTCCTCTGCCTCCTGGCTGCCTTTGATCCTGCTGCACATAGTACTCAGCAAAGGGCCTGACTCTCAGAAAACACTATAAATATTGAAAATTTGAAGTCTAGTGACAAGGTGGTCCCCAATTTGGATGGTCTCTCAGCTCTTGTCTCCTCCGGGACCTCTCTCTGCACTGCATTCTTCCTTAGAAATCCCAGAGTTTCATAAACACCTGCATATGTCACAGTGAGACATGTCTGATGACTTCCTTGTGTGACTGCAGGGCCTTTCCTTATCTCCTTATACCGTCAGTTCCCTAGGAGCACATAACCTGTTCCTGCAATGTGGGTGCAGATCCCTCAGTTTCTGATCCTGCCGGGTGTTAGTCCAGAGATTGTTCACTCCACTCTGGGTACTGCCCTAACCTGTAACGTGGGTACAGGTGACAAGCATGAAAGAGAACGACTCTGATGGGATATAGTTTGGAATGTTGACTGCTCAGTGGCTCTGAGGGTAGGATTTATGTGCTCTGGGTCTGAGGATTTCATAGTCATCTCGATTTGAAGACTTTCTGCTATTCTCATGACCTCCTTCCATCATTGAATCCCTGGATTAAAATCATATTAATTTTCTGCTGCAAAGGTTTCTCACAAGTTTCCTGTTGAAGCCAAAGTGAAAATAAGACAGATAAAGGGTCCTCATTTATTTACGATATACTGGCCTCATTACCCCATTATGTGACAGCTGAAATTACTACACAAAAACAAGTCAATAGCATTTTCCTTTACAGTTTTTGAGGAAACAAGGCTGAGCAGGGATAAGGATGTTTTAAAAAGAAAAAATGATTGTGTCCTATTCCCTAGGTTAAGAGGACTATATGAGACATAATTTGTTATCCTTATGGGTGGCTTCTCTTTCCTGACTCCCTCACTTAGTCCATCCTCTCTGTGGACTCCAGCTATATTTACTTATATCTGTGCCAGTGAAGCCCAGTCTGTACCTTCAGCCCCACCTCTCTTGGAATTGGAGGCAGCCGGTCCCTAGATGGTGGATATTATTTGCAAGGGGAGGTGGGCAAGAGGAGCACAGTAGTTTTTGGGAATTGACCAGGGACAGGCGCCCAGGGACACACAAGGCCCAGAAGATGCTTGTAAGAAGCCAGGGAGACTGAATGCATCAACTGGATGTATCAGAGAGCTGCTGTGCGCTGCTTATGTGTATCAGGAGTGAAGAATCCATCCTCTACACAAAAAAGAAAGTTTACAACAAACATGTCCTCTACCTTGACTGAAAGGTATCAATATGAGATGCAAAACACATAACAATGTTGGATTGTTAAAAAAAAAAAAAAAAAAAAGGCCAGTGTTTGAAGAAGAGTGCTACACGTATTTCTTTGCTCTTTCCCTAGTGCGGAGACATTTCTGTCTGTATGAAAATGAAGACAGGAGGTCTAGGCTGGCGGATGAATGCAAACTTAGATGACAAATGACGTCTACTGGATGCATTCGAAAGGCAAGTCATATTTGGTTAAGTAGTATTTGTGATGGCATGCAAAGAAAATGGTTAAAGTGTATTAGATTTATAAAATTTATAATTTTAAATTCTGATATTAATTTAACTTTTTAATAGTAATGATAAAACATCCTCTTAGTAAGGTATATGGTGAATTAGTGCTGTGTGAATATGGGTCCTATCAGGCAGATTTGCAGTCCGCTCATCATGGAATAGCTAAGAATAGTGGTCTGAGAGCTAAATGGATGAAGGCACTAAACTCGATTTGGGGGCAGCTCACTGAAATACAGTCAATTCAGAAGAGTGCCATGTCTAACAGGCCTCATTATACAATAGTTAACACATCCCCATTTTCATGGTTCTCTTCTTTCCTACACGTAAACCGAAATGAACTTCTTTATTAACTTCTACTGTTTACTAAAACCCTCAGAGAAAAGTGACGAGAGATGATTTGGTGCATATTTTTAAAGGAAAACACTCATGTTGGATTTTGATTATTTGTGGTGCTAAGAAGAAGGGAACATGGTTGGAGGCCCAGTGAGAGAAACAGTACTTTGGATCAAAGAGCAAAACGATAGAAACTGACTTCAGAGCAACTTCTTGGCAGCAGTATCCTCTTGGGAAGCTGGAGGTCTGTCCTCGAATCAGGTGCTAACGAAACACAGCAAATGCTTGTTCTAAGGCACATTAGTCTTTTCAGTGAGGTCAGGAACCCTGTGGGGGTAAAGGACAAGTTATCCCAGGTTGCGGGCCTCCTTTCTTTAAGTCCAAGAGAGAAAAATTATGGTGAGAGGCTGAGTCTCAGGTTGATAAAGAACAGAGTTGATCTCTGCTTCCTTCAGCAATGGAGCCCTGCAATGCTCTTTCCCCACTCACCCGAAGGCTGAGGTTGAAAGAGGGGTTCAGGCCTGAGATTCTCTTCCTAGAGGAGCCTCAGTGTCACATTGCACAGAAAGGACTCATATCCTCCTGTAACCCACCCCACAAGGAAATCAAAGCAGGAATATTACCTGTTTATACGGATCCTCGTTGAACTGAAATGAAAGAGGAAAGGTTATATATTCAGCCATTGAAACCACCTCAGATAATTCGAGAAACATTTCCATCCCACCAAATTCCATTGCCCATCACTCAATGGACACCTCGCAGGAGCCTGAGTACTTGGGACCTCATGCATCTGGCTGCATTAAGATCCCAGCCTGGGATACCTCTCTCGCTATAGGTCATGTTTGTTCCCCGACTATCTGATTTCAGTGGCCTCTAGAGCTTTCTGACTTTTCTTTTCTGTCTGAACCCCTCATCATGGAGTAAGTGTGAATATGCCAGGGGAAAGTAAGTCCCGCTCACCCTGCAGGCCTTCTCACCTTTCTTCCTCCTCCTGTGCATGAAGATGCCCACTCCACAGATGATGAGCCCCAGCACGAAGCCCCCGGCTCCCGTCAGCGTCTTACTCCGGGCAGAATCAGACTGTGCCTCTGGGAAGGACAGACCCAGGTTTAGTGTCACCTTCACCAGCTGCATGCCTACTCACGTCCTGTGTGAGATTCTGGAGCCTGATGCAGAATATCAGGACGAGGACAGTGCCGGGGGAAAAGCTTGCTTAAGAGGAAATTCAGAAAGAGCCACCCTCATATCTGGAACAGGGGTGTGATCTCAACCAAGTGGCAAATGCTGATTCTGGAAGTTGCCTCTCAAAATGTCTGAGAAGAGGTTACAATGCTGAAGGAAGAGATCCGTTCCTATGTGTGAGGTCACTTCAGGAAGGTGTCTGTCCTTAGATTCTCTGACAAGTGGGGGAACATGAATCCTTAGGACCCCTAGGCCAGGGTCAGGCAAGTGTCCATTGCCCCAGCTTGAAACTACGCTCAGGAGCCAGTATAGAAGAAAGATGGCGCTGGACATGGCCACAGGGTATAGACGCAGAAGACAAGATGAGTGAACCCCAGAGCCAGAGAGTCCCTGCTCTTCAGAGGTGGGCTCTAGAAGGTCATCAAAGACTAACTCACTCCACTCCACGGTGACAGGACTGTCCAGGCTGGGGTGCTCCACTTGGCAGGTGTAGACGTCTCCCTGCTGGGGGGTCATTTCCAACATCACCAGGATCTGGAAGGTCCAGTCTCCATTACGGATCAGGTTGGTGGACACGACCCCAGCTGTTTCCTCCTGTCCATTCAGGAACCATCGGACTTGAATGCTGCCTGGGTAGAAATCTGTCACGTGGCAGACGAGCAGGTTGTGGTGCTGTGAGGGCCCCTTCTTGGAGGGGGCGATGTTCACCCTTGGCTGGACTAGGAGTGGAGAAGAAAAATAATGAAATAGCATTTGATTTTGTCCCTCCCTCCCTCCCTCCCTCCCTCCCTTCCATCCTTCCTTCCTTCCTTCCTTCCTTCCTTCCTTCCTTCCTTCCTTCCTTCCTTCCTTCCTTCCTTCCTTCCTTCCTTCCTTCCTTCCTTCCTTCCTTTTTTGAGGCATAATCTTGCTCTTTCTTTCTTTCATTCTTTCTTTTTGCTGAGATGGAGTCTTGCTCTGTTGCCCAGTCTGGAGTGCAGTGGCGCAATATTGGCTCACTGCAACCTCCAGCTCCTGGGTTCAAGCAATTCTCCTTCCTCAGCCTCCCGAATAGCTGGGATTATAGGTGCCTGCCACCACACCTGGTTAATTTTTGTAATATCAGTAGAGACAAGGTTTCTCCATGTTGGTCAGGCTGGTTCTCTAGGAGCACTCCTGACCTCAAGGGATCTGCCCGCTCGGCCTCTCAAAGTGCTGGGATTACAGGCCTGAGCCACTGCATCTGGCCAGATCATTATTTCTTAGGCATGTTCACTATGTAATTGATCCTAGATGTTGAAAATAGGAATAATGTGATTAGTGTAGTGGGTAAGGGTAGCACTGAAAAGATAGAAACAGACCTTCAAGTAGAGCATGCATGATCTTGAAAAAAATAATAATTAGTAAGCATATAGGGGAATGGCAGGGAGACAGTTTGCACTCTGTAGTGCATTTAGGAGAAATTTTAACCAAAGTAATTTGGGCGAAGAATATTTAACCAACTGTGAAATTACCTATCTTTTCAAAGTTCTATCTTGATACAAAGGATGCAAAATTTACTCAAATAATATCTTGAAATTAAGATATACAGACAATGGAATTATGGTGGCCTGTTAATCTAATAACTTTATTGCATGAAAATTCAAAGAAAATGAAGAGAGCTTGACATGTCTTATTCTGTAAATAACCTATGTATTTTTTTACCTCACCTACAAAAACTCAAAATCTTCATATTTACAGAATATCCTGAGCTCCTACATGCTAGAGTAGTAGAAATCCCGTGCTTTCTAAGTTCCTCCTCTGTGCTGTGTCTTCAGGTCCCGTGAAGGTTTCACAGATGACCAGGTGTTGCCTCCCTCTGCATCTCTGCATTTGTGCCCCAGCTTGTTCTGTTGTTCTCAGGTCGATTTCCACAACTGCCACCTGCAACTTTTCTTTTGGATCTCTGCCACCAGTACCTTTTTCCTCCTCAGAAGGCAGAAAAGGCCAGGCAGGGTGGTCATGCCTATAATCTTAGCACTTTGGGGGGCTGCAGCGTGAGGAGCACTTGAGCCCAGGGTTTCAAGACCAGCCTGGGCAACATAGTGAGAATCCATCTCTAAAAAGAAAAGTAAATTAACCTGACATGGTGGTACCTGTATCTGTAGTGCTAGCTACATGGGAGGCTGAGGCAGGAGGATCACTTGAGCCCAGGAGGTTGAGGCTGCAGTGAGCCATGATGGTGCCACAGCACTCCTGCCTGGGAGACAGAGTGAGAACCTGTCTCAAAAACAAACACAAATACAAAACAAAAAACAAACACAGACTGGCTAACACGGTGAAACCCCGTCTCTACTAAAAAATACAAAAGACTAGCCGGATGAGGTGGCGGGCGCCTGTAGTCACAGCTACTCGGGAGGCTGAGGCAGGAGAATGGCGTGAACCCGGGAGGCGGAGCTTGCAGTGAGCTGAGATCCGGCCACTGCACTCCAGCCTGGGCGACAGAGCGAGACTCCGTCTCAAAAACAAACAAACAAACAAACAAACAAACAAACAAACAAACAAACACAGAAAAGGGTCAAGTGCCCCTAGAGAACAGCTCATTCAGGGAAATCCAATAGAGAACAGCTCATTCAGAGGAATCCCCTAGAGAACAGCTCATCAAGAGGAGTGTCTCAAATTAGTCTTCTAGGTGCCTAATCACTCAGTTCTTTCCTTTCTACTTCCGGAGAACAAAAATACCCTGACATGGGGCTGGGCCAGGTGAAAGCACCGTCTTGAACTGACCCACAACCCTCACTCCCTATTGTATTTTTGCCTTGTTCACAGACTGATCCACATTGCCAGCCTCTTCCCTCAATGTGAGTTTATTTCAGGGGCACCTGTGTCTCAATACTTCATCACCTCTGTAAACTCAACGTCCACTAGACTATTCAACCCATGTCTAAATCTCAGTTGTGAATTATGTACAATTTCTTCCCCATAGAGCTCCTGGGAACCATGAAATCAGGAGGAGTACTTGAGTGTCTGTTTTAAGGTCCTAGAACATTCCATGAGAGGCATCTTGCTCAATATTCTTTGACAGGAGCAGGTCAGCCTGGAGCACATCAGCAACCTCCAGGGGGCGCTGGAGCTAAGGCTTGATACCCAGTGGCCTCATTTCTGACCCAGTTCGAATACATTTCACCAAGGCAAAGATTCCTGTTTGTTCTAGTTGCCTTCTCTAATGCCCAGAAAACATTTGCTCAATTACTTCTAGATTTGGGTGGGCATCCACATTGGAATTGCCATGACTCCTTTCCTCCCCATTCCACCTCTCCCCTGCCTCTGTGTTTTCCCTGTTCTAATTCACGTGAAGGCGTGAATTTGCAATTTCCCTGACAAATAATAGCAGTTTCTACCTCATCTGCCTGCCTCTGGTCCCTCCTCTACCCAGCATCCTTAGTAGTGTTCTGAAGACACAGCTCCAACCTTGTCTTTTTCAATTTTCAAAAATCTTCGGTGTTCTGACAATACTTATCTGGCTACATGGGCACCTCTAGAGAGCTGATTACAAACAGATCCCCAGACCTCCCCACCCAGGAAATCTGAGTCTCGGGGCAGTGAGTCTGGGGATCTGTGCATCACAGAGGGTCTCCAGGAGAGTCTTCTGAGCAGTGAGGTTGGGGACCTGCAGGTCTAGAGGAGAAACCCACACTCCTTAGGCTGGCATCAGGGCTCTCTGCAATCTGGCAGCTGATTACTGCCATGTAGCTGATTTGTGCCTCTACAAAGTCTTAGTAACAGTTTTTGCCAATTGCATTAGTTTTCTTTGGGCACCTCTCTCAACCATTACCTCAGCAACTTTCCTAAGCTCATGTCACTCACCTCATCCCCACCTTCTCACTCCTAGCAGGTGCACTTCCTTTCACTTTCCAGGAACAAGGAAATCAAAGATGTGATCTCCCCAGCTTCCTCCTCCTCCTCCCTTCTTTTCTTCCTGTCTCTAGGAAAAAGCCCCAAGGCTCAACCCCACGCCCTGATGCTGCTCTCTCAGGTGCCTCAGGTTGGTGCACCAGGCTCCCCACCCCACAAGTTCACAGGAGGAAGCCAAAGCTCCAAGGCCCTCGTGTCTCATCCTTAAGAAATCCTCTTACTGCACACACCTCACCTCTCTCCATCCCTTTACACCCAGACTTCCTGAAGGAAAGGATGAATGAGCTCAGACACTGCCCTCTGCCAGCCATGGAGAGCCCAAGACAAATAAAATCCATCTCAGCCCCGAGAAGGATGTGCCATACTCAGCCTCATCCACCCCTTCCCATTCCAGCTCCCACCACCGCAGTCAACCTGCTCTCCCCAGGTGTCCCTGATTTCCAAACCCACTTTCCGTCTTCTGTTTTCTGACCTTTCCAAGTCACTGGCACCTCTGTCCACTACGCTGCTGAGGTCCCCTCCCCTCAACTTCCAGGACTCTTCTCTGAGGGCCTCTCCTCACACTGCACTTGTTTTTTTTGTTTGTTTGTTTGTTTGTTTTTGTTTTGTTTTGTTTTGTTTTTTTGGTCTCTTTCACAGACTTTTCTGTCTTGGCCAAATCACAACTGTCCAGTTGCCAGGATCCAGCCCTTTGCTCCTCCCCGGGGTCCCTCTCCCTGGGTGGTCTCATGTAGCCCAGTCTCCTCCCTGGCTGCAGACCCTTCTGTTTACCTTCCCCTCAGACCATCCATCTGGCCCCTCAAGCATCTGAAACCCAGGGGTCTCCCTGCAGGTTTCTTCTCTGCCTGGCCTGCTGTGTCATCTCCACCTCCATCTCCACACCACACCCCTGCAAGCTCTCCTGTGGCCTCCTTTCCCCTCACCCCACATGCAGTCAGCTGCCAAACCTGATGAAGTCCCGGGGGTCTCTCTGCTCCAATCCTCCTCACTCCACTCTCAGCCCAGTCCCGGTCCGCACGCTCGCTCTCCTGACATGCTCCAGATGGGCTCCCCCATGAATCCCCAGCCCAAAGTCCCCTTTCCGCCTGGCACTAAGGTCCTTTAGGCTGGCCCGGCTGCTTCTGCGCCCTGGGCACGGGCCCCCGCGGCTGCCCTGGGACTCCCGGCCCAAAGCCCTCACTCACCTCGGCGCTGCAGGGTCACGGCCTCGTCCAGTTCGTAGTTGTGTCTGCACATCGTGTCCGCCACTGCCCGTATCTCCTCCATTTCGTCCTTCTGGCTGTTCCAGTACTCCGCATCAGGCCGCCCCAGCTCTGTCACCGCCTGGAACTCCCCCACGTCGCTGTCGAAGCGCACGTGCTCTTCCCGATTGTAGATGTGTCTCTCCAGGTAGCGCTGTGTCCCGTTAAATGCATAGCATTCCTGCCGTACCTGGTACAGGTAATTCTCTGCGGGAAGGGGGCGGACATGAGCGGGGGCGCCACTCTCACCTAATCCTGTTTCTCCCCCTCTCTCTCAATATTAACGATTCTTCCCAAATCTTCCCACTCAGGGCTGGATTTTAAAATAGTAGTTTTCCTAGTACCGAGTTCTGTGGTCCTAAGCAGGTCGCAGAGCCTCTCCAGGCCTGTTTTCTCACCACGCAGAGAGAGAATTTACTGAAAAGAATGAGACTCACTGCTCAGGGGAACCGAGTGATCACTAGGGAGGGGCGAACACTGAGGGGAAGACAGTCCCTTCTGCTGGTGGCTGGAGGAAGAGGGGGAGATGTTTCACTTGGGGTCCCTGGGAGAAAAACCAGGGGCGGGAGGAGCTGGGGATGTGGAGGGCGGAGCTGCTCACCCTACTCAACTCCCTACCTGACGTTTCCATACTGATGTCAGTCCTGGTTCAAATGCCGCCTCCTCCAGGAAGCCCTCCCTTCCTTCTTTCTCTTTTCCACAGCTAGACGCTCTCTCTTCTCTACCAGTTTCTGAGAATTCCTCAACCTGCTCCTGTTGTTTTGCATTTAGGAAATGTAGAAATATATTTCTTAAAACTTTCTTCAACTTTGGTATAAGAAAGACTGTAGCCTGAAAGTTAATTTGCAAACATGGCTGCAGAAAGACTTGGTATCAAAAGATGTCGAAAATATTTTAAACAATGAAAATCACCACAACAACCAGGGACCTGTGGGGCTGGAGTCCTTTGGGTTTAGAGACATTGGTGTAATTTTTTTTTTTGGCGGTTTTTATGGTTTTATTTAAACACAAAACGTGGACATGAACTTTCCACTCATTTTCTTCACTGTGCGCCCTGGCATTGGGGTTGGTGACTCTGATGGCCGGCTGGGCGACTCTTTCCACGATGGCTGTGCAGTTCTTGGAGGAAACCTTGTGAGTGATCTCAGCACAGTAAGATTTGCGGCACATCAGCAGCACTTTCAGCTCCTTGATGTTGTGGACCAGAAACTTCTGGAAGCCACTGGGCAGCATGTGTTTTTGTTGTTGTTGTTGATCCCATAAGCAATGCTGGGCATCAAGATCTGGCCCCTGAACCTTCCATGAACCCTGTTGTCAAGACCTCTGGGTTTCCACCAGTTACACTTAATTTTGAAATTTCAGTCTGAGTGGCGCCGCATGAACTTCTTGATGCTGTTTTTGAGGATCTTGGGCTTCATGAGGAGTCTGAGGGAGGCCATGATGCGGAGGAAGAGATGGCTGCCAGCTGCATAGGCAGCGCTGAGGAAGACAGCATTGATGTAATTTTTACATAAAGAACTTTGGCAGCCTTTCCCACATGCTGTTCTTCCTAGGGAGCGCCATGAGCAGTGGCTGGCAGGTGTGTGTCTACAAAGAAGTATCAGTGACGCCGCACATGTTTGTTTCTGTTTGAGTCTCTTCAGGCCTGCTCTGTTCTTGGGCACATTGGGGAAATTTAGGTGCCGTGATTGTCCTGCTCATCTGTTTCATGCTCCACAAATTAACTTCTCCAGTTTATTAACCTTACCCCTCACAGAAGCTGCACAGCTGGTTGCAGAGGACAGTGGAGATGGGGTGGGGCAGGGCTCAAGGGCACCATCGAGTCCACCTTTAGTCTCCAGTGTCATTGCTAAGGCAAGATCCCAGGCCTTGACTCAGATATCCTGACCTGCCTCTTCTCCCGGTGCCTTGGGCCCCAGCCCCGTAAACTTCCAGGCCCAGCGCCCCCAAGCTCCTTGAGCCCAGATTCCTCCTCCTCTGCCATCGACCCTCCCCTCCCTGCTCAGTTGCCCGCTCTGAGTGTGGATTCTCCCATTTTCATTTGTTAGTCTTTGTTTCTCCTCCTTATTCACCAGTAAGAGAACATTTTTTCACTCAAGAATAAGAATTTTGAGTTTTTTCTTTGCAACATTTAATTCTTGTTTTATTTACCCAGTCTTAGGTAATTTTTTAAATACATTTAACTTTTGAAATGGAATTTTACCTGCCAAGTAGATATAAGCGATGAGGGGTTTTATGGTATAATTTGATATTTTCATGGTTTTTTTTTTTTTTTTTTTGTATATAAGAAACTTTACCCTGTTTCTTAACAATTGAGTTGCCCAGAGCACAATTTGAAACCACTGATCTGAATGAATTCATCTCTCACTCAGAACAGGAGATAGTAAAAACCTCTAGCTCCCTACGGGTTGTCTCAGCCAAGCTTTCCTCCCTCAGCCTCTTTAAGCCACAGCCTGGCTCCTCGTCTTGTGCCCTGTTTGAAGTTTGGGATGTGTGTGGAGTTGTAAGAGCATGCAGGGCATTGTGGAATTGGCCCTGCCCTCTCTACCTACTCCCCTATGGCTCCAGCTCTCCCTCCAGCAGGTTTTGATTGAACATTCATTCTACGCAGGGAGCTCCGGTAACACACCCTCAGTCCCTGTCATATGGCTCCACTGCCTCATCTCATTCCCCCTACAAACCTCAACCTAGCCTTTGCCCCTCCTCCTGTCCACTGTCCAGCGTCACATGCCCCCTTCCGCTCTCCCACCTCTGGGTTACCTTGGTGGCTCCCAACACTGTCCCTCATCCCACATGACAGCTCTGCCTGTGGGATGGGGGCGCTGCATCCCCTCACCTTCTGCTGGACACTGTTCAGTGTCACCAGTGCTGCTCCAACCTCCTCTCTCCCCAGCCTCACCCCTCTGCAGTTCCCAGGGCTAAGCCTTCCTACTGGTTAGTTCTCAGCACCCCTCTGTGACTACAAGTTCAGTTCTCCTTCCCTTCCCGGACAATGAACCCAAGGTAATAGATAGGAGGTTTTAGGGTTTGAGGGGCTGTATTCAGGAGATTCCAACCTTGCTACCCTGAAAGATAAGGAGGTGACATGATGTCAGTACCTTCTAGGTGTGTCCTAGGAGGTGTGTGGAGGGGTATAGGAGGAAGGGTGTAAGCAGGAAAGGTGGAAGTCAGTGGAAAGCTAAGGCACCTACTTTGCAGTCCTTCCTCTCAGAGTGTTGGTGTAAATTTGGACTAGAAATATCCTGAGAGTATCCTGAGAGAAAAACAATGGATCATAGATGCCATAATATTACACCAGCCACAGGGAGGTAGCAGGAAGAAGATATTTTTCACTTAGTTACTGCTTCCTCGGCTATCTGATAACCTGCACTCAATCCCTGTTACACACCCACACAACCTCATCTCATTCTTCCTACAAGTCTCAACCCACTCTAGTACTCTCACCAAGTTCTGGGGAGGCTGGGAGAAGTACCTTTAATGAGAATGCCTTCAGGGGCTAGAAACTGTCCCCAACCTGCCCTCCCATTTTGCCTTCATTGCCCAAGGGGCATGGGCTCCTGCTCCACCGTGGGGAATGAGAGGCATTCTCTGTGAGCACTGAATCCTCAGTGATCCTCAGAGCCTGGACACTCCAGCTTAAGGCTCTCTGCCTGAGTCCCCTCCAGGCTGGATGCAGATGTGAGCACGCCCAGGAGCCTGTACTTGCCAGCCTCTCTCTCTGTAAACATTGTCCATCAAGTTTATCCTGGACCTCTTGGCCCCATTTTCCCAAAGACAAGCATACTGACCACTGGGCACCTCTCTCTGTTTGCTGTACCCATGTCCTTGGAGAGAGAATAGGCCTGTAGGGTAGCAAGCTATTCTATACGGGATGAACCTCTTCTCTAGCTGGGAAGGGAGGACACTGCCTTAGGGCGGGAGCCCCTGCAGCCTGTCTCAGAATTTGATCCCTTAAAGAGAAAGTCCCCAAGGAATTGTTCCCTGAACCAGACCCTCCAGGAATGGCAGCTCTTCTCTTACCTGGAGTGGCCCTGCCCTGGACCACAGATGTGAGCAGTACCATCAGTAACGCCATCAGACCCACTGTCCCGGGGGCTGCAGAAACCTCCAGAACCATCATGGAGCTGGAAAAGGATGGCAAAATGAAAAGAGCTGCAGTCAGGAAAAGAAGGACTCACTAAAGGGGGCTCCTGTCTGAAATATTAGAGACTATGAACCCAAGTAGTCTTCTGTGACCCTGGGATTGGACAGAGTCTGAGAAAATAACCAATGGGCACTGAGCTTTGTATGAGTCATCACTCACTGGGCAGACAGTTAGTGTGAAAGGTCTGAAAATATAAAACCTGTGATGCAGTTAAGATGACAGATGGAGGATGGTGACACCCATTTTAAGCAGTCAAGTAAGTCATGAAGTTGGGGGAGATGATGTGTTTTCTTTGCTCTGACGGTGATCTCAAATATTCTGCTGGCCATCTACGGGGATTATCTTTTCTCCAATTCTGCCACACCTCACACACTCACAGGACATGGCCTGGTGTGGAAGAAATGCTATCTCAGTGTGTAAAAGGTCAGTCAGTGGCATGGTTTAGAGGGATTAGAGTATCCATCCCAGAACTCAAATGAGGACTGGAGTCTGTCTGTCTTGTCTTTGTCCAAGGGTGTGTTTAAGATTAGCACCCATTCATATTTACTTTCTCCCAGAAGTCTGTGAGTCCTGCGATGTGCAGGAGATACCAGGTTTTTCCACAGGACTCTCATCAGGGTTAGCAGGGCACAGTCTAGGGACCTTACACCAGGAGCATGAACACACCACTCACCCTACCATGTAAGTATGCAGCTTTAAGGACACTGCCTCTTTTGGACTTCGATTCCTTGTCTTCAATATGGAGATGATAGAACTTGCCTTATAGCAAAGCTCTTAAGATCAAATGAGATTGATAGATCTGAAATTGCTTTGGAAAAATAAAGCCCATAGAGAATATAAATTGACTAGTAAATAAGGAAGAAAGTGAAAAAAGAATCATCAAAGACCCCACCTCCTTCAAAGCATCTGATTCTATTTTGTTTATAGTGAATATTTTTACAAGCTGCCAAAGAACATTACTTCTTACTTTAGACACTTGTGAATGTGATCCTGTTGGACCACCAATTCTAATTTCAAAGAAGAATCAAATTGGCATCATTTCTTTAAATCGATATTAAAATGTAAATAGAAGGCTAGCATGTAAAATGCAAGAGAAGAAAATAAGTATGTAGTAGAAGGTGTCCAGTAGGATTGAGGGGCCAGGAAAGGATTGTGGAGAAAAGCTCAGGTTTTTAGTAACTGCCTGGTTGGGACTCTTCTCCTTGTCATTTATCTGCCATAGATAATTAGACAGATACTTAATTCCTCGATGTCTCAGGTAATTTAATTTTACAGTAGACATTAATAATACCTCCCTCAGGTGTAATGTGAGGTTTAAATGAGGTAATGCATACAAAGCACTAATAACAGCATCTCTCATGTGCTAATCTGTTAGTAATTGTTATTTATGCAAGGTAAGGCTACCACAAATAAGAAAAAATATTAATGTAATTTATGTACTTCATCATTACATTAAATAGTAAATGTTTTGTGATCTTCTCTATGAGTGTCGAAGAAATAGCTCAAAATTGAAATATTTAAAATGAGACTAGAAAAGTATTTTCTTAAATGTGGTAAAGACAATATAAAATTAAAAAATGAACATTACCTGTAACAGAAAAGCATTAGAGAAACCCTTCTCAAAAACAAGATCAAAATATGGGTGCACATTGTTACCATAGGTAATGCTGTCCTGGGTATTATTAGATGAAAATGAAATAACATGACTAGTAATTTAAAGATAAATACCTGTTTAAACACCAGGAAAAGTCAAATACTAAGATATCTGAATAATAAAAGTTATCTAGAAATTTCACTAACAAAGGTAACCAGGAATAGATAAATACTTAAAGATCAACTTCATTCGAGTTAATTAAAACCTCTAAATAGAAATTATAACACTTCTGCAGAAATGATTAAATTAAAAGTAGATATCTCAGGGAGGTAGACCTGAAAGAAAGATTAATTACATATTTTATTAGAGCATTCATTCTTAATTATCAGCAGAATATTTTTGTAAACTTGACAACATAACATAAAACATGATTTAAAATATAGTGACCAAAAACCATCAAAGATCATCTGACTCCCTGGGATGGGGGTGGGGGTGGGGAGAAGGAACATAATGGGAAACATTTGCCATCAGAAGAAGGTGTGACTTATCTTTTCACGTCTCTTTCTCTAATTCTGAAAATGGACTGTGAACTGGAGCTCTCTTGACCACGCTGGTACCTAAAATTCTCCCATCTCTTCCCCAGCACCTTCCAGCATTCTCTTTACCCAGCAACAGAGAATGTCAGCTCTATGATTTCTCTGATTGGTGAAGCCCAGCCATGCTGACTCCTCTCCACCCATTTTGACTATTTCCAGTGCTAGAAGCCCACAGTTTCAGAGTCTTATCTGCCTCCACCCAGCCTCAGTTCCTCATCACTGTTCCTGTGCTCGCGGTCATCAATTATAGACCCTATAACATGCAGCCTGAAGACAGAATGTTCCAGACCAGAGCTGTTATCTTGAGAACCCTCTCCTTGGCTTTCCTGCTGAGTCTCGGAGGAGCTGGGGCCATCAAGGGTGAGTGCTCAGGAGGACACAAGAGTGTCGGGGTGAGTGGTGGGGAGGCTCACATCAATTGTTGCTTCAGGAATCAGAGATTTTAGGGGCTCATTGATCTGTCTGGCCCTCATGATAGTCTATGTTCCCTCTGGCCCTCATAATAACAGCAATAACAGCCAGAATTTATGACACGCCTGCATAGTTTCTTTCCCCATTTATATCTCACAGGAAACTTCAATGAAGATATTATTCCCTTCATTTAGAAATCATTCCCTTTATTTAGAAATTATTTTCAAAAAACTGAAGCTCAAAAAGATGAATACGTTTTCCAAGGTTACACAGCAGATCAATGAGCCAAGTTTGAAGTCCAGACCCAGCTCTGAGGGTCATACACTGCCTTCCCCAGATTCTTGCACACAGTGAACTTTTACCAGGGCCCTGCAGGGCCCCCACACCCCTCCCATCTCTCTGGGATCCCCAGCCTCTGTCTTTTGTGGCTGCTTCACAGGAACTCTGAGCTATGGGCTCTGCATTAGGAGAGAAAGTGCTGAGTTTTCCTGTATCCTCCCATCCTCCCTCTCTCCTAGGACCCTACGGCCCTTCCTGGGTCTTTGTGGGTGGTCACAAGCTTTCCTCTCTCAAGACAGCAGTATTGCATGGTCTTGACAGCCTTGTGATTCGGGTCCTGAGAGATCCGGGACTGCAAGGCGGGCCTAGGCTTTGGAGAGCTGCAAGGACTCAGCCAGAGATGAGCCGTGGTGAATGCTCTTTCTTCCTGTAACTGACATCAGGGAGAATGACATCAAACCTGTGCATGATGCTGTCATCCCAAAACCTAGTGATGGGGAGGGTTAGAATCCATAACATACAAGATGCTCACAGGCCTCAGACAGTTTTATTTAAGATGTGTGGAATAAACAGGAGGTGAGGCTGTGGAGACCAGAAATATCTATTGCCCTGTTCATGGTCACCTGGGTTACTTCTAATGTTATGTTACAATAAACACCACAATGGGCATCTCTTCATAGATTTGAATACGTTTTAGGATTCTTCCTAGAAATTCCTAATTAGCTCAGCTGTCTCTTCAGGGCTTCCCTGCCCCCAGTGGTTCCTTGTCTCTTAACATTTAAACATGTCCTTTACCTTAAAAACATAAGTGAAAATCAACTGATAAAAAACAACTGTGACTTCAGTCTGTATCCTACCCTAGAGACACTTCCTTTGTGTCCTCACACTTGGAGCTAAGCTTCTGACTTGCCTCCGGTACATCCCTTAGGACCCTCTCATCTTGGCCATCAGGAACCTCAGCAGAAGGTCAAATCCAGTGGGTTCTTCTCAGTGCCTCTGACTTGAGTTACTGATAATATTTGCACTGTAATCCACTTATTTGTGATGAACTACCCTGTTCTTATTTTTCTCCTGTTTCCCTGGATCCTCCTTATCATCCTTCAAATCACCTCTTAATTATCATGTTCTCTCATACCCTGAGATCTCTGCAATTCTGACTTTTGGCACTCTTCCTGGAAAATCTCATCTAACCTGCACCTGCCTCTAAAGACTGTCAGTTTTCTGGCCTAAACTCCTCTCCTGAGACCACCCATCATCCACAAATGTCTATGTATTATTTCTCCTTAGATGACTTCCAGATCGTCTAAGTGCAACAGCCCCACAGTGAACTCAGTATCTTCTCCCGGTCAGGCTGTCTTCCCTGTGAGAAGTGGCTTTTGTCCTGTTATCTGAATGCCTACATTGAAGCCATCTGTTCCCCAGGAAGCCGTCCCTGATGTGCTGTTTGATCGCATCTTGTGTATACCCACGTATCTGCACTTATCCTTCTGAACCTGCTATTGCCTTATCTCTTGTGTTTCCTTCTGTGAATTGTACGAGTCTGCAGAACAGGACCTATGTGTCATTTTTATTAGAATATTTAGCATCTAACAGTGTTTGACATATAGTAGTCTTTTAATACACATTTTTGTTTAAATGGAAATGATATTTTTAAGTAAAGTAATCTGTTTAATATCTGGTTGATTTTTAGACTGCAGAACTTGTGAAAGTGTTCTTTAAAAAGCATTTTTAAAACTATAAGGAACATTCACATATTAGGAAGATGAGTTCCCAATAATTGCTAGAGGACGTTGTGTCTTTTTAGTTTACCCTCTTTTTCCTGATGAGTCCTTTGAGTCCTTTAAACTGAGAAGGAAGCTAAGTTTCCTTGTGAAATACCTATAGGATTTAATTTAATTTGTTTAGTTTGAAATACCACTCTCTGCTTGGCCACTTACAGTGACAGAGAGTCATTCTCAGTGCAAAATAAGACACAGACCCTATCCTCCAGACACTTACAATTACAGTGACAGAGAATCATTGTACATATATGTACAGAGACATAGACCAACAAGGGAGTTTATTTTTGAGTTTGATGAGGATGAGATATTCTGTGTGGATCTGGACAAGAAGGAGACCGTCTGGAGGAGTTTGGCTGAGCCTTTTCCTCTGAGTCTCAGAGTCATTCTCCCTGTCACTGTAAGTGGCCAAGCACAGACTGGGTCCCCACATGTCAGGGCTGCAAACTCACAGGGAAATCCGTGAGTTGGGAGGTGAGAGCCAATGAGCCCTGTAGTACCTTCTCGCTCTCATGCATTTATCATTCTAAACCCAGACTTTCACATATACATTCATTGTTTTCTTTCATGATGATAATTGCATTTATCCTCTTATCTTTGCTACTTCTTGCAAACTAATATAGATTAAGAAACAAAATAAATTAAATCCTACAGGTATTTCCAACTCAGCAATAATTTCTAGTTGGCCTCTAAAACAAAAATCAAAATATAAATGTGAGAAAAGTTTAGAATGCTTAGTACCTGGGTAATGAAATAATCCGCACACTAAACCCCCGAGTCATGACTTTACCTGTACAACAAACCTGCACATGTACCCCTCCCTGAACATAAAATAAATGTTAAAATATTTCTTAAAAGGAAACAAAAAGTTTGGAACAAATGCCAAAATAACTGTACTGTACTTTTGAATTTATATGCCCCAAGTGAAAAATATTATCAACCAAGCTGTATATTCTAGTTTCATGTTCATAAACCAAGACAGAAACTTTAAAACTGTCAAGAACACTAAAATTTGAAGGATATTTTCTTTGTCCTCCCAATTTTCTATTTTTTCTCTCTTTCTGCAATAAGAAAAATAAAATGTCCACTTTCCCACCCCATGACTCGAAAAACAATTTTACATCTGTGTCTTAGAAGAATTAAGACCTTAAGGGTAGAAAAAATCTACTAGTTCCACCAGTAGCTGTATGACCTTGGCAAGTTATTAATATATAACTTCTCTGCATTTCCTTACCTGTAAAATAGTATGCTATGTATTTGCTTCATAGGGTTATTGTGATAATTCAACAAGTGAAATATGTAAAGTATTTAGAAGGATGCCTGGCGCAAGTAAGTGCTCAACAAATGTTCGCTGTCATTGTTACTATTGTTGTTATGTAGGGTCAGGATGCCCAGACTTTCAAAGACCAGGAAGCAGCAGCTTGACTTATCAATGATAAACTTCATTTTGTTCTTCGCTCCTTTCTTTTTATAACTGCTCATCTGCTCTGTATTATTTCCTTAATGGTGTTGGTCTCTCTTCCCTGTATGTCCTGCCTTTGACCTCTTACCTTATAAAAAAGCAAATACATTTTATATTCATAAGTCTTTATTCATTCTCTAGCTTTCACCACTTGCATATTCAAATTGACATTTTGTCATGTTTTTCTCTACTTTCTTTATGCAGCGGACCATGTATCAACTTATGTCACGTTTGTACAGACGCATAGACCAACAGGGGAGTTTCTGTTTGAGTTTGATGAAGATGAGCAGTTCTATGTGGATCTGGACAAGAAGGAGACAGTTTGGCATCTGGAGGAGTTTGGCCAAGCCTTTTCCTTTGAGGCTCAGGGCGGGCTGGCTAACATTGCTATATCGAACAACAACTTGAATATCACGATCCAGCGTTCCAACCACACTCAGGCCGCCAATGGTATTGCCTATCTTTGCCTCTTCCTCTGTAGCCCAACTGGAAGGGATGAGAGGGCCTCTCTGCCACCCTTAGACTAGGAAGCCTAAGTGCCTCCTGCTGTATAATCCTCTTCCCCTAGTGGCCATGGGCTGATCCCACTACAGCAAGGACTTGCATCCTCTCTTCTCAGGAGAGAGAAAGGTGAGCAGAGTGAGGCTGATCAGTATTGTGATACCCCTCTCTGTGATTCAGAGCTGCCATAAAATCTAAGGCTGAGGTAGAAGACCACCCTCCTCCCCCACAAGAGGTGGAGCCTTTGTGATTCATCCCAGAAGAGGGGCCTAACCTGGTGCTCTCTCCTCCCAGATCCCCCTGAGGTGACCGTGTTTCCCAAGGAGCCTGTGGAGCTGGGACAGCCCAACATCCTCATCTGCCACATTGACAAATTCTTCCCTCCGGTGCTCAACGTCACGTGGCTGTGCAACGGGGAGCCGGTCACTGAGGGTGTCGCTGAGAGCCTCTTCCTGCCCAGAACAGATTATAGCTTCCACAAGTTCCATTACCTGACCTTTGTGCCCTCGGCTGAGGACTTCTATGACTGCAAGGTGGAGCATTGGGGCTTGGACCAGCCGCTCCTCAAGCACTGGGGTATGCAGCTCCTTTTCTCTCCCTAATCTTCTGGCATCCTCTATTCCAAGGACCTGGTGTCCTCTGCACCAGCTTTCCCCACTGGCCAGGTCTCAGTCCTCTCCTCATCCTAATGTCCAATTAACTGTCCATAACCTTCAATTCCCACACCCATCCCACACCAGAACCACCCTCACTGCACCTCCTGACCCTGTCTCTTCATTCTTCCCCCAGAGGCCCAAGAGCCAATCCAGATCCCTGAGACAACGGAGACTGTGCTCTGTGCCCTGGGCCTGATGCTGGGCCTAGTGGGCATCATCGTGGGCACCGTCCTCATCATAAAGTCTCTGCGATCTGGCCGTGACCCCCGGGCCCAGGGGCCCCTGTGAAGTACTGTAAAGGTGGGAATGTAAAGAGGAGGCTCTAGGATTTGTAGAATGTAAGGAAGGGAGGAAAAATTCAATCCGACAGTTGTTCATTGATCTTCTAATGGGTTAAAAGCATTCAGCCATATAACAACAACATTGATAACTAACAGTAGTTAATATGCTCAGGCGCTATTCTGAGCATTTACGTTTATTAACTCACTTTATTCTCACAAATAGTCTTTGAGGTAGGTACTATTATTTTCACCATTTCACATGAGAGATACTTACATCTTTTTACATACACAGAGATCTTAAGCACCTTGATCAAGTTCCCACAGCTGTGAAGTAGTAGGGCTAGCTTCCAACCCAGAAAGTCTGGATCCGAGACTGTTTATCCACTGTCCTATACACCCTATTTTGTGAAGGAAAAGACCAAGTTCAAATTCTCCAAGAGTCCATTGTCTAGTAATGGAGCCAGATCTATATTTCTATACATAATTACCACACAGTGTGGTGGGTACCCGTACTATTTACTCTCTTTACTTGGACTCATTCCATGGCAATGCTCACACAAAAAATGCCCCTCTGGAGATCTTATAGTTTTCTATTTTTCATAACGCTCACTGTGTTTTATATTTGTATGTGTTTTGGGAGTTCTCTTAGTATTAGACAGTGAACTTCCCTGCAGATGACCACATCTAATTCATTATTGTTATTGTTATTCATGCTGGACATCAGGTACAAAAGGTTAAGGACTTCTCAGTTCATTATACTATCATCATTGGTGCCTCCGAGCTCTCAATCTCTCTCGATTTATTTGGTCCCTTTTATCCCCAGTCGTTACTCCCATATCTAACCTCTTACCCCGACTTCATAGGCAAACATTTTAATGAATTTGCTCTTTCCTTTCATTTGCATAGATCCTGTATAATATGTAGTAGTGTCCAGTGTACATGTATTTTAATTAGCCAAAATGACATTAAGTTATAGATCTAATTTTGTACATCCAGTTTGTTTCTTCCAAATCTTCCATAATGTTTTGCTCTATAAGTCCATGCATTAGTCCATTTTGCATTGCTGTAAAGGAATACCTGAAGTTACCTAATTTATGAAGAAAAGAGCTTTAATTGGCTCACAGATCTGCAGGCTGTATGAGAAACATGGCACCAGCATCTGCTTCTGTTGCGGGATTCAGGAAACTTTTACTCATGGTGGAAGGCAAGGGAAGCCGGTGCATCACATGTTCAGAGAGGGAGAAAGAGAGAGAGAAAGAAGTGCCAGGCTCTTTTTAACAACCAGGTTTCATGTGTACTAATAGAGTGAGAACTCACTCATTACCCTAGAGAGGGAACCAAGCTATTCATGAGGGAGTCTCTCTCATGATTCAAATACCTCTCACCAGGCCCCGGCTGCAACACTGGGGATCAATTTTCAACATGAGACTTGGAAGGGACAAATATCCAAATCATATCAATCCACGTACTATATTGCTCCTGGATTATCCCTGGATCTCCATTATTGCAAGCGGTGATTGTATCTCACATGGACCTGCATATGCATGTGGACCTGATCTGCATTCCTGGAATGCATGTATCCTAGAAAGGGGTTGCTGGGTTAATGGAGATGCAGCTCCTTAATTTGACTAAGTACTGCTCATCTGTTCATCAGAATGGCTGTACTCATCTGTACTTCCATTGTCAGTACCTGAAATATCCTGCAACTCCCAAATGTACATCAACACCAGACATTATCCAGTTTTCTAACTTTTGCCAATTTCATGTGCATAAGGAAATACGCTGTTCTATTTTGCCCTTCTTTAATTGCTTATAATTTGGGCTATAATTGGGACTGATTAGCCACTTGGGGGTTCATTTTCTATAAATTGCCTGTTCAAATTATTTGCCCATACTGTGGGCTTCTATATTTTTCTTATTGATTTGCAGGAGATCCTTATGTAGTTCTGCTAGTAGTCCCTTGTCAGTTGTAGGCACTGCCAATGTTTTCCCCTAATCTGACTTCTGGCAACTTTCTCCTTGGTTTCCTTTATTGAAGAGAAATCCTTAATATTTTGTAATGAAGGCCATCAACTGGTTTTTGTTTGTTTATTTGTCTTTTCTTTTCTTTCTTTCTTTCTTTCCTTTTTTTTTTTTTTGATGGAATCTTACTCTGTCACCAGGCTGGAGGGCAGTGGCATAAACTCAGCTCACTGCAACCTCTGACTCCCTGGTTCAAGAGATTCCCCTTCCTCAGCCTCCCAAGTAGCTGGGATTACAGACATGTGCCTCCATGTCCAGCTAATTTTTGTATTTTTAGTATAGGTGGGGTTTTACCATGTTGGCCAGGATGGTCTCCATCTCCTGACTTTGTGATCTACCCGCCTCGGCCTCCCAGAGTGCTGGGATTACAGGTGTGAACCATTGTGCCCTGCCTGCGTGTCTTTTTAAAAAGAAGTCTTCCCTGTACTGAGATATCAAAGATAGTCTTAAAATATCTCCTGTAGTTTTAAATTTCACATTTATTACTTTAATTCATCTAGGATTTATCTTTGTGTTTGATGGGGAGCATGTTTTATTTTTCTCTACATAAAGGGCCAGTGTTCCCACAACTACTAAATAGTTCACCTTTTTTCCATAAGTTTATGGCATGTCCTTTGCTGTACTGAAAGCTCCCATTACAGACGGGCCTCTGTCTGGGTTCCACCTTGTTCCACTGTTCTGTTTGTCTCTTCTTGTACCAGTGTCCTAGTATTTTGATTACTACGACATTCTAGTGTGTGTTAGTATCCAGTAGGAGAAATTCTTCCTTATTTTTCTTTGTTCACTCAATTTTTAATTATATCTATAATGACTTATAACAGAATAAAGTGAATGGAGAGTGTCAGATGTTAAGAGAAAGTATGGAAAGGAGGGCTGGGACTAGGGTGATGTAAGGGATGCACTTGACTTAGGTGCAAAATTTGAGGGATACCAAAAGAACTCAGTAAAAGTGAATCATATTTTAATGAAATATCTTGAAAAAGCAAAATTAATGCAAAGATACATGAGTAACAAAATATCAAAAGAGGAGTATTTAACAAAAATGGAGAAGAATCAGAGAGGCAGAATAATTAGAATATGTTGTCACATAAGCCAAGGAATTAAAGAATTCCAGGAAGGAGGAAGTGCTGCTGTCAGATGTTCAACAGAGATCATTTTAGAGAATTTATCTTGGTTTTGAAATCCTCTCAAAGAGCAGTTTACACAAAGTGAGCAAGTATCCCTCCTTCATTGCCTTCACTGATATGGTTGGATGTTTGTCCCTTCCAAGTCTCATCCCAGAGTTAAGCTTCTTCTCTGCCCTCAGTAATGTGGCCCTTACCCTTGTCAGGATACTCTGGAGACATGAAGCATGTGGGATGGCCTCAAAGTCAGCTGAGGGTTGAGGGTGAAATTTGATGACTTTAGGGAACTCCTTGGCTCCTATGCGCTGTTCACCTGGAGGACCAGGGCATGTGCAGGAATGACCACCTTCTCCCCGGGACCTGAACAGGGCAGAGAAATGGGAAGATCAGGTATAAAGGGAGTGGGGAAGATGGGTCTGGGCTTCAGTAGTGAACCCAGGAATGACAGTAACTGTGTGTGTTGCTGCAGGTGACAAAATATCTGAACAGAAGAGGACTTAGGAGAGATCTGAACTCCAGCTGCCCTACAAACTCCATCTCAGCTTTTCTTCTGACTTCATGTGTTCACTACCCCAGTGGCTGACTGAATTGCTGACCCTTCAAGCTCTCTCCTTATCTGTTGCCTTAAAATAGTCATTCCTTAGTAAAGTTTCCAACAAATGGAAGGTAATGAATAAATGTTGACACTTTGGTAGCACTGATATGGACACTATCCCTTCACTGAGCCTTTTATCCTTTTTCTCCTTTGAAGCATCCTTCACTGTCACCTTCCCGAGAATACCCTAAGACCAATAAACACTTCCGTATTTCAGAGCTGGGAGACTCTGAGTCATTCTTACTGGAAGTCTAGGATCAGGTCACATGTGAACACTACTTCTTGAAATTGTGGTTTCAAGCTCTGTTGCAGATGTAGTTACTAAAGGTTCTGATCCCACCTGAATGGCAAGGTCTGAGGATAGTGATTCAGCCCTGGGTTCTTCCCTAACTGCAGGATAGGGTGGGGTAGAGAAAGGATATTTGGGGGAAATTTTACTTGGATGAAGTTTTGCTTGGATGTAGTTTGAAGACTGCAGTGTTTGAAATCTCTGAGGGAAGAGATTTGGTCTGTCTGGATCAAGATTTCAGGCAGATTTGATTCCATTCACAGCCCCTGAGCTTCCTTCCCAAGGCTGGATTGTAATTATAGCAATATCTCATGGAGGATATTTTCTACATGATAAACTAAGAGCGAATAAATAAAATTTAAAAATTCCCTCATTCATTGCAATTTTTACCAGCCATAGTCATCCCATGTAGGAGAACTTAAATCATCATTACCAGAGCTTTCAAAGATTTGAGAACAGTTGTGATTATGAAGAAAAATATCTTAATTGAGCAAGGATTTTGTTTCTTTATGAGTGTTCATTGGATATTAAGATGAAAAGAGCATGAGATGGTAAAAATGCAGATAAATATAAAAACATGTTTTCTAGATTTTTTAAGTTAAAAAAAGGTAATTGTTTAAAGTAAAAATTATTTGGGGCTTTATAACATACCCAGAAGTAAAACATGATGACAATGGCACAAATAATAGATGGGAGAAATGGAAGTATAATGTTGTAAGTTTCTTTTACATGTGAAGTGGTATGTTATTATTTGAAGGTAGAATGTATTAAGATGAATATTTTAAACTCCTGACAATTACTGGAAAAAAAAAAGAGGTATAGCTAAGAGGCCAATGGAGAAGATAAAATAGAATACTAAGCATAATTAATTCAAAATAAAAACGGGAAAATCTGATAAGACAAAGAAAACAAACTGTAAGATGGTAGAGTTTAAAACAACCATACTAGTATAAAACCTGCACGTTGTTCACATGTACCCTAGAACTTAAAGTATAATAAAAAAAAAAAAAAAAAGAAAATTGCCATCAACTACATTGTTCCTGTTAGAACTTAAAGAGGAAGGATTAGATTCTACCATTAAAAATTGTTGTTTGATAAAAAAAAAACAACCATACTAATAATTGAATTAAATGCATATGGTCTAAACATTGTAAAAGGCAAAGATTGTCAGAATGCACAAAAAATGTATAGGCCAACTTTATGCTGTATACATAATGCCCTCTTTAAATATGAAGGCAAAAACAGGTAAAAAGTAAAAGAATGAGAGAATACATATACACCATGGAATACTTTGCAGCCATAAAAAAGAATGAGTTCACATCCTTTGCAGGGACATGGATAAAGCTGGAAGCCATCATTCACAGCAAACTAACACAGGAACAGAAAACCAAACACTGCACGTTCTCATTCACAAGTGAGAGTTGAACAATGAGAACACATGGACACAGGGAGGGGAACATCAACACCGGAGCCTGTTGGGGGTTCGGGGGCGAGGGAAGGGAGAGCATTAGGACACATATCGAATGTATGCAGGGCTTAAAACCTAGATGACGGGTTGATAGGTGCAGCATGGCATATGTATACCTATGTAACAAACCTGCACATTCTGTACATGTATCCCGGAACTTACAAGAAAAACAAACAAACAAACAAACGAAGAATGGGAGAAGGAAAATAATGCCAACCATGGAAATGTTGGTGGCTGTATTAATATCAGAAATATAGAACTCACAATAAGAAATATTACCAAGGAGAAAGAAGGATAGTTCATAATGATAAAAGGATCATTTTATTACCAACATAACAACCCTAAATGTGTACGTTCTTAGAAAATATGTCTTAAATCACACTAAACCAAAAATGATAGAAATAAAAGCAGAAATAGACAGATTCACAATTATATTTTAGTATTCTAGCACTCAGTAAACAATAAAATATTTAGGAAAAACTCGATGAGGACACAGAAGATTTAAATAACATTATCAATAAACCAGTGTGATCTAATCAAGATCTATAGAATATTTCACACAATAATGGCAGAATACACATTATTTTTAAATGTTCAAGAATATTCCACATGACAGACTATACATTGGGTCATAAACACATATAAACAAATATGTAAATAAATAAATACATGTCTCTGTTGAAATCATACAGAATACATTCTTGGACCACAATAGTATTAAATTAGAAACCAATAACAGAAAAATACCTTGAAAGTCCCAAATACCTAGAAATTTAAAAGTATACTACTGAATATCACCTGGATTTTAAAAGAGTCAGAAGGAAAATTAGAAAATATTTTGAACTGAATGAATATGAAAGCACACTATATCAAAATTAGTATGATACAGTAATTAGAGAATAATTTATAACTTTACATAATTGGAAAGGAGGAAAACTCTAAAATCAATTATCTATGCTCCCATCTTTTTTTTTTTTTTTTTTTTTTTTTTTTTTTTTTTTTTTTTTTTTGAGGCAGAGTCTCGCTCTGTCGCCCGGACTGGAGTGCAGTGGCCGGATCTCAGCTCACTGCAAGCTCCGCCTCCCGGTTTTACACCATTCTCCTGCCTCAGCCTCCCGAGTAGCTGGGACTACAGTCGCCCGCCACCTCGCCCGGCTAGATTTTTTTTTGTATTTTTAGTAGAGACGGGGTTTCACCGTGTTAGCCAGGATGGTCTCGATGTCCTGACCTCGTGATCCGCCCGTCTCAGCCTCCCAAAGTGCTGGGATTACAGGCTTGAGCCACCGCGCCCGGCTGCTCCCATCTTTAGAAGCTAGGAAAAAAGATCAAATTAATCCCAAGATTAATAAGAGCAGAAATAAATAATGGACAAGCAGTAAAGAAAATAAAGTCAGTTGCTGGTTTTCAAAAAGGCTCAATACATTAATGAATCTCTAGCTAGATGGATCAAGAAAAAGAGATAAGACTCAAATCCCCAATATCAGGAATGGAAGTGGGTACATCACAACAAATCATACAGACATTGAAAGTATTATGACAAAATACTATGAAAATGCCAATAAACAAAAATGACAATAAGTTTGACAATTTATATTGTTAAATTAAATTAAATGTGGTGTAAATCTTTCTCCATATCTTGGGTTCCTACATAGCAAACTCACCTAACATAATGGCATTATGCAAACAAACTACAGTCTAACTTAAGAGTGTTGTAATAAATAGCTGAGTCTCAGCCAATCACAGGCTGCCAAGTGATCATACTATGTCCCCCATAAAGCAAATGCCTCATCACACCATGCCCATATAAGGCAAACACTGAGCTGTAACCAATTGGCTGTTTTTGAGTATCACTTCCTGTTTTTATCTATAAACACTGCCTTCTCATGTTGCTGGATCCATGTTGCTCTGAGTCTTTCTGGGTCCTGAGGGCTGTCTAATTCATGAATTGTTCTTTGCTAAATAAATTCCGTTAAATTCAATTTGTCTAAACTTTTTATTTTAGCAACATGAAATAGAAACATTTCTTGAATGATTCAAATTACCAAAACTAAATCAAGAGGAATCTGAATCAATGAAAACCCTTCTCACAGAGAAGGTCAAATGGTTTCCAGGTCAAATGGCTTCACTGATTAATTCTATTATACATTTCAGGAAGAAACCATACCGACTCAATACAAACTCTTTCAATAAAACAGCAGAAGAAAACACATCCCAATAATTTACAAGTCCAGTATACTAACACCAAACAATGACATTAAAAGAAAAGGAAACTAAAGACATGCATACATCACAAACATAGCCACAAAAATGTTTAACAAAATATTATAAAACTGAATTTGACAATATATTAAACAGGATGATATAACATGATCATAGGAGTTTATGCCAGGAATGGAAGGTATATTTAACATGCAAAAAAAATCAATGTGATTCCACATCTTAACAGAATACAAAAGAAAAATTTTATACTTATATAAATGGATGCAGAAAAAAAGCATTTGCTCATTCATGATAAAGAGTCCTAGAAAACTAGGAATAAAAGGGAATTACTTCATCTGATAAGGTGTATTCATGAAAGCCAGCAACTGAATTTTTCAATTTGGGGGGGGGGCATTTTACTTCCTCCATAAAACTATTAAATTATCTAATGTGAAAGTGGAATTCAGTGAAGAAATGTTCCCTACTGGAAAAATACAAAATGCTGGATATTGTGTGAACAGTTTCTATGCATTCTATATAAATGAAACTATTGACTATGATTATATAATACATTACTGAAAAAAGAAGATGGCCTTCTTTTTTTTCCCAAATGGCTGTTGAATTTATTTGCTTAATTAATAATGGTCCTGGCAAAAATTAACCAATGCTGAGACATTTGTAATGAAATACTAATTTTAAAAATCCATGACACCTTGGTAGAAATTAGAGTTTACACAAACAAAAAAGGAATCTTCGATATTGCCAGCAGCTATAAAGTGAATGTACTGAGACCGACAGGACAGCAAGAAAGCATTTGCACATCTATATCTGACACCCGACCATACTTTCAGTCACCCGAATATCTTCTCTCCAGATTGAAAAAAAAATAGTATGCTGATTTCTATAACAAAGCTTTTGTTTTCGTACAAAAATCAAATAATGGCCAGAAGATATCCTTCTTAAGCTGGATGACAGATGAGCATGCTGAACACAAAGCATGGTTTGCAGGGAAGAGATGTTTTTAACAGAGAAATTAAGGACCGAGTTTGAGGTAATGATGGAACATCCAGATGGATGCACCCAGGACATATACTAACATGAAGCCAGAGACTGTACACTAATGGGTTTTCTGTGACATAATGATTGATGCCATGAGGGTGACTGAGATCTGCAGGAGAATGAATGTAGAGAGATGAGCAAATGGCTGAAGATTATGCCTTAAGTATGTCTCCATTTAAGAATGGGAAATGGAGGAGCAGTGCACAAAGGAGTATGCATTATTTCTTGCCTCAGCATTTTGGGGTAAATAGGGTAAGGAAGAGAGGGATATGGGAAGAGAATGTCCTGTCTCTCCATCTCACTTATAACTATCTGTTTTGGCACCAATTTAATAAGATCCAATAGTTTGATATACCTGTCAAAGGACTTAACATAACATTAGGCTGCATTAATATCAGTAATATTTCTGTAATAAGGATGGTGATAGATCTCCCATTTTCTGCTTGGACTTTAGCTGAAGCTCTGCACACTCAGACATAGTTTTTTTTTTTTTTTTTTTTTTAATACTTTATGTTCTAGGGTACATGTGCACAACGTGCAGGTTTGTTACATATGTATACTTGTGCCATGTTGGTGTGCTGCACCCATCAACTTGTCAGCACCCATCAACTCGTCATTTACATCAGGTATAACTCCCAGTGCCATCCCTCCCCCCACCCCCCTCCCCATAATAGGCCCCGGTGTGTGATGTCCCCCTTCCCGAGTCCAAGTGATCTCATTGTTCAATTCCCACCTATGAGTGAGAACATGTGGTGTTTGGTTTTCTGTTCTTGCAATAGATTGCAAGGACAAAAAGGACACAAACTCATCCCTTTTTATGGCTGCATAGTATTCCATGGTGTATATGTGCCACATTTTCTTTTCTTTTTTTTTTTTTTGAGATGGAGTCTGGCTCTGTCGCCCAGGCTGGGGTGCAGTGGCCAGATCTCAGCTCACTGCAAGCTCCGCCTCCTGGGTTTATGCCATTCTCCTGCCTCAGCCTTCCAAGTAGCTGGAACTACAGGCGCCTGCCACCTCACCCAGCTAGTTTTTTGTATTTTTTTTTAGTAGAGATGGGGCTTCACCATGTTAGCCAGGATGGTCTCGATCTCCTGACCTCTTGATCCGCCCGTCTCGGCCTCCTAAAGTGCTGGGATTACAGGCTTGAGCCACCGCGCCCGGCTGTGCCACATTTTCTTAATCCAGTCTGTTACTGATGGACGTTTGGGTTGATTCCAAGTCTTTGCTATTGTGAATAGTACCACAATAAACATACGTGTGCATGTGTCTTTATAGCAGCATGATTTATTTTTTTATTTTTTTATTTTTTATTTTTTGAGACGGAGTCTTGCTCTGTCGCCCGGACTGGAGTGCAGTGGCCGGATCTCAGCTCACTGCAAGCTCCGCCTCCCGGGTTCACGCCATTCTCCTGGCTCAGCCTCCCGAGTAGCTGGGACTACAGGCGCCCGCCACCTCGCCCGGCTAGTTTTTTGTATTTTTAGTAGAGACGGGGTTTCACCGGGTTAGCCAGGATGGTCTTGATCTCCTGACCTCGTGATCCGCCCGTCTCGGCCTCCCAAAGTGAGCAGCATGATTTATAATCCTTTGGTTATATACCCAGTAATGCGGTGGCTGGGTCATATGGTATTTCTAGTTCTAGATCCTTGAGGAATCGCCATACTGTTTTCTACAAGGGTTGAAGTAATTTACAATCCCACCAACAGTGTAAAAGTGTTCCTATTTCTCTACATCCTCTCCAGCACCTGTTGTTTCCTGACTTTTTAATGATTGCCATTCTAACTGGTGTGAGATGGTATCTCATTGTGGTTTTGATTTGCATTTCTCTGATGGCCAGTGATGATGAGCATTTTTTTATGTGTCTGATGGCTGTACGCATGTCTTCTTTTGAGAAATGTCTGTTCATATGCTTTGCCCACTTTTTGATGGGGTTGTTTGTTTTTTTCTTGGAAATTTGTTCGAGTTCTTTGTAGGTTCTGGATATTAGCTCTTTGTCAGATGAGTATATTGCAAAAATTTTTTCCCATTCTTTAGGTTGCCTGTTCACTCTGATGGTAGTTTCTTTTGCTGTGCAGAAGCTCTTTAGTTTAATTAGATCCCATTTGTCAATTTTGGCTTTTGTTGCCATTGCTTTTGGTGTTTTAGACATGAAGTCCTTGCCCATGCCTATGTCCTGAATGGTATTACCTAGGTTTTCTTCTAGGGTTTTTATGGTATTAGGTCTAACATTTAAGTCTCTAATCCATCTTGAATTAATTCAAGGAGTAAGGAAAGGATCCAGTTTCAGCTTTCTACTTATGGCTAACCAATTTTCCCAGCACCATTTATTAAATAGGGAATCCTTTCCCCATTTCTTGCTTTTGTCAGGTTTGTCAAAGATCAGATGGCTGTAGATGTGTGGTATTATTTCTGAGGACTCTGTTCTGTTCCATTGGTCTATATCTCTGTTTTGGTACCAGTACCATGCTGTTTTGATTGCTGTAGCCTTGTAGTATAGTTTGAAGTCAGGTAGCGTGATGCCTCCAGCTTTGTTCTTTTGACTTAGGATTGTCTTGGCAATGCGGGCTCTTTTTTGGTTCCATATGAACTTTAAAGCAGTGTTTTCCAATTCTGTGAAGAAAGTCATTGGTAGCTTGATAGGGATGGCATTGAATCTATAAATGACCTTGGGCAGTATGGCCATTTTCACGATATTGATTCTTCCTATCCATGAGCATGGTATGTTCTTCCATTTGTTTGTATCCTCTTTTATTTCACTGAGCAGTGGTTTGTAGTTCTCCTTGAAGAGGTCCTTTACATCCCTTGTAAGATGAATTCCTAGGTATTTTATTTTCTTTGAAGCAGTTGTGAATGGAAGTTCATTCCTGATTTGGCTCTTTGTTTGTCAGACATAGATTTTTAAGAAAAATCTGTACCACCTGTACAGTAGTATAAAGGAAAATGGAAAACAGAAGTACAATAGTTCAAAGGGTTGTGATTTTGGAGCCATTAAAGAATCTGGTCAAGTTTGATCTAGTGAAGTGAAAAAAGCAGAACCAGGATTGGTTTAAGAATCTCTGACTCCAGATAACTATACCTCAATTATGGAGGTCCTAGGAAGTCAGGCAAGGGTGTGTTGCTTTATTTATGAAAAAAGTGTACTCACGTATCTCTAAATATGTAAGGTACACAATTGATTCCTTTTTTATTTTCTTGAGTAGCAGGATCTGCTCCTAGCAACGTGCAGATGGGGCTTATGTAAGCCCTAAGCACTCATGTATGACAGAGGAACAGAAGGTTCTTCCTTAGGGTGAGAGAACTTCAAGCAAGATTACTCCAGTCCGTCCTCACTTTTGCTCTCTCTTTCTTTTTTCAGCTCACATAGAAAATGCTTTTTTTTTTTTTTTTTTTTTTTAAGTATTTAAGCTCAATTGCTCTTACTGTGGGAGGCTGTGTGTTACACCCATAAAAACTATTTGTCTCCATTTCCTCTCCAAAAAGGTAGCATTGCAGCACTTCATTCTCTGCTTTCCCCTCTCTCTCTTAGCCAGGGGCTCCATCGCTCAGGGTTAGAATACACAGTCAACTAAAAAAATCTGTCCCAGAAAGGGGCTATTGAACACTCAACTGTCTGTTTGACGGTTGAAGCTAAGCTCTAAAAGTGAGAGTAAAATGCTGATGGAGCAGGTTTGGAGAAAGTTGTGATGACAAGAATTATTACTTCTGCTTAATTTGAGTGTGAGGCATCCTCACTTGTGCCAGGTAATAGAGGTACTGAGATTGTCCTGAGTGAGTTGCAGAGAAGGGAGAGGTGTTAAACAGAGACGTTGTATCCTTGAATTCTGTAAAGAGAAGTGGCATGCTATCAAGAGAATAGTTCTGTATCATAGTAGGAAAATGTATCAGAGGTGTCACGTGGACATAGAAGTGAGAGAACTGAGGGTTGAAGTGGGTTCTTGGGAAGGTCATGGCCTCTGCTGTTGAGAAAATCTGAAGTGTATGCCAACTAGGGTTAGAATTGCTGCCTCACAGGAAGTAGCACCCGTGCAGCCACCAATTAGAGCTGCCCTGCCTGGATCATTTTAGTATTTTAGGATTGACAAACAAGTATGAATAAAAAATGAGCAAACTCTTGCAAGGTAAAACTAAGGAGAAAAAATAGAAATAGTGCATGGAAACGAGTTAGAAAAGAATAATACAGTATATAAGTACAAGTCTAAACAGGTATGCATAAAAAGTGAGCAAACTCATGCAAGGTAAAACTAAGGAGAAAAAAATAGAAATAGTGCATGGAAATGAGTTAGAAAAGAATAAAACAGTATATAAGTACAAGTCTCCATACCTGTCAGCACATGGGAATACTTTTGGTGTGTGCTAAAGTAGTTTTTCCTTAGAGCTTCAGGTTGTAAATTGCCAAGGCAAGTCTGCTTGGTGCTGGAGTCTGGAGTCTTTACTTTTCTTCTAGTTACAGCTCTCAGAAGCCTGTTCAGGTTCCCAGAAGCATAGTACCCATTAGCTACTTTGTTAGATCTACTGTGAAATTTGGCTTCTATATCCGTTTTTACAATTTAATGTTGGATCAAAAAGACTGGTTGGCCTCTTAGAAGCCTTCTTAAATTCTACTGAGCTGGAAACTGTTAAGAGAAAGAGCTATTTATTCCCTGAGGAGCACTTCTGAGTTACTTCTACTTCACAGGTTCTAACCTGTCATCAAGTCCTTCCATTTCAAGTTGCCAGCTGTTTCCTTTCCTTGAGACAAACTCTGACTTAATTCAGATTTGATTCTCCAGGTTTCCTCAAAGAACTGATCTGGTCCAGCATGGTGGCTCCTACCTGTAATCCCAGCACTTTAGTAGGCTGAGGTGGGAGAATCACTTGAGTTCAGAAGTTTGAGATCAGCCTGTGTAATATGGTGAGATCCCATTTCTATCATAATAATAATAATAAGTCAGGTGTGGTGGTATGTGCCTGTGATCCCAACTACTCAGGAGGCTAACGTGGGAGAATAGCTTTTCCCCTCAGTGAAAACAAACTAAAAAAATTGGAAAAAGTGACTATTACACGAGACGTACAAATATAAACGTAAGGACGCGGGAAGCATGAAAAAGCAAGGAAATATGACACCTTCAACGAAACACAATAATTCTCCAGAAGCAGAGTACAATTAAAAAGAATTCACAAAATCCCAGAAAGAATTCAAAATTGTGACATAACAAAGCTCAGTGAGACACAAGAGAACTCCAAGAAACAAAATAAATAAATCAGAAAAGCAATTGAAGATTTAAATGAGAAATTTACCTAAGAGATAGATAACATGAAAAAGAACCAAAGAGAAATCCTAGAACTGAAGAAGTCCTTGAATTAAATACAAAATGCATTTGAAAGCCTTAACAATCAACTAGACCAAGAAGAGGAAGAACCTCAGAACTTGAAGAAATTTCTTTTTAAATAACCCAGTCAGACAAAAATAATGAAAAAAAGACTTTTAACGATGAGCAAAGCAGGCCAGGGTGCAGTGACTCACACCTGTAATCCCAGCACTTTGGGAGGTTGAGGCAGGTGAACCACTTCAGCCTGGACTTTGAGACCAGCCTGGACAACAAAATGAGACCTCATCTCTACAAAAAATACAAAAACTGGCCAGGCACCGTGGTGTGCACCTGTCGTTCCAGTTACTCAGAAGGCTGAGGTGGGAGGATCTCTTGAGCCCAGGAGGCAGAGGATGCAGTGAGCTGAAATTGCACCACTGCACTCCAGCCTGGGTGACAGAGAGAGACCCTGTCTTTACAAAAGAAATAAATAATAGATATTTTTTAAAAAGAGCAAAGCCTTCATGACATATGGAACACCATATAGTGATCAAATATTTGAAATATCAGTGTCCTAGAGGGCAAACAAAGAACAAAACGGTTAGGAAACCTATTTAACAAAATAATAGGTGAACATTTCTCACGTCTAGCAAGAGATTTAGACATCCAGATATACCCAAAAAATACCAAACCAGATATTATGCAAAAAAGTCTTCTTTCCAACACATTATATTCAAACTCTCTAAAGTCAAAGACAAAGAGAGAATTCCAAAAACAGCAAGAGAAAAACATTCAGTCATTTATAAAATTACCCCTATCAGACTAACAGTGGATTTCCCAGTAGAAATCTTACAGGATGAAAGAAAAATGGTATGTTACATTCAAAGTGCTGACAGGATAAAACTGCCAGTAAGGTACTATGCCCAGAAAATGATCCTTCATAAATGAGTGAGAAATAAAGTCTTTCCCTGAGAAGAAAAAGTTGAGGAAATTCATTATTTATTAGACTGACCCTACAAGAAATGCACAAGAGACTTCTAAACTTGGAAATGAATAGATGACATTTACCATCATGAAGAACACATGAAAATATAGAACTCACTCTTCAGCAAACACAAAAATGAGAATGAGAAACCACGCAAATGGTGTTACTACTGAAAAAGTATGATGAAAAACAATAAGAGAAAAAAATAACAAAGAATATACAAAATAATGAAGAAACAATTAACAATATGATAGAAACAAAACCTCATGTATCAATAATTACTTTTAATGTAAATGAAATTTTTAAGTTCTCCACTTAAAAGGTCCAGACTGGGCCAGATGCAGTGGCTCATGCCTGTAATCTCAGCACTTTGGAAGGCCAAGGTAGGGGGGATCACTTGAGGTGAGGAGTTTGAGACCAGCCTAGCCAACATAGCAAAACCTTGTCTCTACTAAAAATACAAAAGAAAAATTAGCCAGGTGTGGTGGTATGGATCTGTAATCCCAGCTACTTAGGAGGCTGAGGGATAAGAATCACTTGAACTTGGAAGGTGGAGGTTGCAGGGAGCCAAGATCATGCCAGTGCACTCCAGCCTGGGTGACAGAGTGAAACTGGGTCAAAAAAAGGAAAGAAAGAAAGGAAGGGGAGGGAAGAGAAGGAAAGAAGGAAGGAAGGAAGGAAGGAAGGAAGGAAGGAAGGAAGGAAGGAAAGAAGGAAGGAAACAGAGAGAGAAAGAGAGAGAGAAAGAAAAAGAAAGAAAGAAAGAAGGAAAGAAAGAAAGAAAGAAAGAAAGAAAGAAAGAAAGAAAGAAAGAAAGAAAGAAAGAAAGAAAGAAAGAAAGAAAGAAAGAAAGAAAGAAAGAAGAAAGAAAGAAAGGAAAGAAAGAAAGAAAGAAAGAAAGAAAGAAAGAAAGAAAGAAAGAAAGAAAGAAAGAAAGAAAGAAAGAAAATCCCAGCACTTTGGGAGGCTGAGGCAGTTGATCACAAGGTCAAGAGATCAAGACCATCCTGGTCAACATGGTGAAACCCCGTCTCTAGTAAAAAATACAAAAACTAGCTGGGTATGGTGGTGCATGTCTATCATCCCAGCTACTTGGGAGGTTGAGGCAGGAGAATCACTTGAACCTGGGAGGTGGAGGTTGCAGTGAGCCAAGATCATGCCACTGCACTCCAGACTGGTGACAGAGTGAGACTCCATCAACAAAAGAAAAGAAAAGAAAAAGAAAAGAAAAGAAGAAGGAAGGAAGGGAAGGAGGGAGGGAGGAAGAAAGGAAGGAAGGAAAGAAGGAAGAAAGAAAAAGAAAGAAACAGAAAGAAAGAGAGAGAGAGAGACATGAAGAAAGAAAAGAAAGACTGGATGAATGGGTGAAAAAATATGATCCAACTATATGCTGCCTACAAGAAATGTGTTTTAGGCCGGGCGCAGTGGCTCATGCCTGTAATCCCAGCACTTTGGGAGGCTGAGGCGGGCAGATCACAAGGTCAGGAGATTGAGACCATGGTGAAACCCCGTCTCTACTAAAAATACAAAAAAAATTAGCAGGGCGTGGTGGCGGGCGCCTGTAGTCCCAGCTACTCAGGAGGCTGAGGCAGGAGAATGGCATGATCCTGGGAGGCAGAGCTTGCAGTGAGCCGAGATCGTGCCACTGCACTCCAGCCTGGGGAACAGAGCGAGACTCCGTCTCAAAAAAAATTAAAAAAAATAAAAATAAAAAAATAAATAAATAAATAGAAAAGAAATGTGTTTTACCTGCAAAGACTTATATACACTGAAAGTAAATGGATAGAAAAAGATATTTTATGCAATAAAAAAGAGCAGCAGTAGCTATACTTATATCAGATAAAACAGACTTTAAGGCAAAAACAGTAAAATAGGACAAAGAAGGTCATTACATAATGATAAAGGGATCAACCTAGGAAGAGAATATAACAATTATATATATATACACACACACCCATTGGAGTATCCAGATTTATAAAACAAATATTACTAGATCTAAAAAGAGAGATAAATTCCAATAAAATATTAGTGGGGGACTTCAACACCCCACTCTCAGCAGTAGTCAGATCATCTAGATGGAAAAACAACAAAGAAATATTAGACATAAAATGATCTTTAGACCAAATGGACCTAACAGACATTTACAGGCTATTTTATCCAGCGACTGTAGAATACACAATCTTCTCATCGGCACATGAACATTCTCCAGGATAGACCATACGTTAGGCCACAGAACAAGCCTCAACAAATTTTTAAAAATTGAAATTATATCTCTTCATACTACAATGGAATAAAACTAGAAATCAATACCAAGAGGAACTTTGAAAACTATACAAATACATGGAAATTAAACAATGTGCTCCTGAATGATCACTGGGTAAATAAAGAAATTAAGAGGGAGGCCAGTGTGGTGGCTCACACCTGTAATCCCAGCACTTTGGGAGGCAGAGGCAAGTGGATCATGAAGTCAGGAGTTCGAGACCAGCCTGGCCAATATGGTGAAACCCCTGTCTCTACTAAAAAATACAAAAATTAGCTGGGTATGGTGGTGCACACCTGTAGTCCCAGCTGATCAGGAGGCTGAGGCAGGAGAATCACTTGAACCCGGAAGGTGGAGGTTGCAGTGAGCCAAGATTGTGCCACTGCACTCCAGCTTGGGTGACAGAGTGAGAGAGTGAGACTTTGCCTCAAACAAACAAACAAACAAACAAAAAGAAAGAAAGAAAGAAATTAAGAGGGAAATAAAAAATTTCTTGAAACAAATAAAAATGGAAATATAACTTACCCAAACCTGTGGAATACAGCAAAAGCATGCTAAAAGGGAAGTTTATAGCAATAAACACTTACATCAAAAAAATAGAAAAATTTCAAATAGATAATCTAACAATGTACTTCAACAAAATAGAACAGCAAGAACACACAAAACACCAAATCAGCAGAAGAAAAATAATAAAGATCAGAGCAGAACAAAATACAATATTGATGTTAAAAAATACAAAGCATCAACGAAAGAAAAAGTTGAGAAGATAAACAAACTGATAAACTACTAACTAGGCTATGGGGGTCTGACCTGCAGACCCTGACCCAGTGATGGAAGAGAGGTGTATACTGACACAGATAACTTGCTTGTCAGTTCGGCTGAGGGTCCAGGCCCCACACAGACACCAAGGAAGATGCTGTAAAGAGTTGCAGCCACGGCCCTGATCAGTCAGCAAAGCTGGCATTTATTCAATAAAGATTAAATGACAAAGGTCGTGAGTAAACACCACTAGAGGGTAATTGACCTGGTTGCTGACCACCCCCTCCCCCGCCCCAAGTAGACAGCAATTATGCACCCGCAATTGATGAAAGTTTGGTCTTATGACCAGAAGAGTAAACAAGCTATTTAGATAAACTACTCTACATTCCTTTGTATCCATGTCCCAAGATATTAACTCAAGGTAAGGATTATGCTGCTTTCGGCCACAACCCTGTCTTGAGTTTTTTGCAATTACCTTCTGGCCTTCCAAGAAGGTTTGTGTCTATATCCTATAATTTTACAATTTCTCCCGCCATCTTGACTTGAACCCCCACATCTCCTCCTTTTCTGTTTTTTGCATCGGGTTCTGTTGACTGAAGCATACAGATGTGTGCAGCAACAGATCTGTCAGTCTAGGCAGTCATTGCTCTTATTCTGGCTTTGTATCCTAGAATTAGCAAACAACATAAGACAATCATGAGTGTAATTAGCAACATTCTTTTTCAGTCAAAGAGTGAACCCCAGGAGTGGGGGTCTAACCAGGAGAGATGATCTTGCACACCCTTCCATATGGCTGTTTGTTGGGTGTGTAGATCTATAGTGGGAAGGGATTCTAAAATTTTAGTTTTAAGCTGTTTTACATCTGCTGTTAAATTGTCATGAAAGGTTCCCCAGAGGTGTTGTTTCACCTCATCTCAACTATGTATTGATTGATTCCATGGTAAAGAAGTGACACAGATATGTTTATACTCCCAGTGCAGTTTAGTTGCTGTTGGAATGCCAGTGCATCTTGTCACACCCCTGTATATTCCAGGGCAGCGTGAAGTCCATGTAAGCTCACTGCAACCTCTGCCTCCAGGTTCAAGCAATTCTCCTGCCTCAGCCTCCTGAGTAACTGTGATTACAGGCAGGTGCCACCATGCCCAGCTAAGGTATTATAATTGCCTAGCTGTAGGCTATGGGCTTCGTCTCCATGACACACCTCCCAGCTAAAGCGGAATCCATTACTTTCCCAGCTTTGTTCTTTAGCACAAGAAGGAATGTTTGGGAAAGAGGCATTGATTACATTACCCAGTTTCAGGCTAATGCAGCTTAGATTTTAAGCCATTTCTTTTGCCATGATGTAGCCATAATTGTGTTTGGGCAAGTACACAGTAAGGGTTATAACCTTTATAACTTACACACAGCGGAAGGATAGTGGAGTGATATGTAGGGTTATCTGGCACCTTAGTCCAATGTGTGCCATTATTGAGGGACCCCACTGGGAGTAAATATATCCCTCCTAGTCAAGCAGTTACATGATTAAAGGTTGGGAAGAGAGTCTCTGCCCAGGTGACAGGGTGAAAGAAAGGTGGATCAAAGATATGAGCCCAGTAGAGTGTAGCAGGTACAGGTTGCAGATAAAGCGAGAGCATAAAAAGGATCAATACCCAGGGTCACTTCCAAGATGGCTGAATAGGAAGAGCTCCAGTCTGCAGCTCCCAGGGAGATCAATGCAGAAGGTAGGTGATTTCTGCATTACAACTGAGGTACTTGGTTCATCTCATTCAGACTGGTTGGACAGTGGGTGCAGCCCATAGAGGGCAAACTGAAGCAGGGTGGGGCATTGTCTCATCCGGGAAGCACAAGAGGTCAGGGGATTTCCCTTTCCTAGCCAAGAGAAGCTGTGACAGTCTGTACCTGGAAAAGAAAGGGTACACTCCTGCCCAAATATTGTGCTTTTCCCATGGTCTTAGCAAACATCAGACCAGGAGATTCCCTCCTGTGCCTGGCTTGGCAGGTCCCATAACCACAGAGTCTTGCTCACTGCTAGTGCAGCAGTCTGAGATCGACCTGTGAGGCTGCAGCCTGGCAGGGGAAGGGCATCCACCATTGCTGAGACTTGAGTAGGTAAACAAAGCAGCTGGGAAGCTTGAACTGGGCAGAGCCTACCACAGCTCAGCAAGGCCTACTGCCTCTATAGGCTCCACCTCTGTGAGCAGGGCATAGCTGAACAAAAGGCAGCAGACAACTTCTGCAGACTTAAACGTCCCTGTCTGACAGCTCTGAAGAGAGCAATGGTTCTTCCAGCATGGCATTCAAGCTCTGAGAGTGGACAGACTGCCTCCTAAAGTGGGTCACTGACCCCCAATCAGCCTCACTGGGAGACGCTTCCCAACAGGGGCCGACAGACACCTCATACAGGTGGGTGCCCCTCTGGGATAAAGCTTCCAGAGGAAGGATCAGTCAACAATATTTGCTGTTCTGCAGCCTCTGCTGGTGAGACCCAGGCAAACAGGGTCTGGAGTGGACCTCCAGCAAACCCCAACAGACCTGTAGCTGAGGGCCCTGACTGTTAGAAGGAAAACTAACAGAAAGAAATAACATCAACATCAACAAAAAGGACATCCACACCAAAACCCCACCTGTAGGTTCCAACATCAAAGACCAAAGGTAGATAAAACCACAAAGATGGAGAGAAACCAGAGCAGAAAAGTTGAAAATTCCAAAAACCAGAATGCCTCTTCTCCTCCAAAGGATTGCAGCTCCTCGCCAGCAATGGAACAAAACTGGACAGAGAATGACTTCAATGAGTTGACAGAAGTAGGCTTCGGAAGGTCAGAAATAACAAACTTCTCTGCGCTAAAGGAGAACATTCTAACCCACCGCAAGGAAGCTAACTAGATGAATGGCTAACTAGAATAAACAGTGTAGAGAAGACTTTAAATGACCTGATGGAGCTGAAAACCACAGCATGAGAACTTTGTGATGCATGCATAAGCTTCAATAGCCAATTCAATCAAGTGTAAGAAAGGATATCAGTGATTGAAGATCAAATTAATGAAATAAAGTGAGAAGACAAGATTAGAAAAAAAAGAGTGAAAAGAAATGAAAAAAGCCTCCAAGAAATATGGGACTATGTGACAAGACCAAATCTACGTTTGTTTGTTGTACCTGAAAGTGACTGGGAAAATGGAACCAAGTTAGAAAACACTCTCAGGATATTATCCAGGAGAACTTCCCCAACCTAGCAAAGCAGGCCAACATTCAAATTCAGGAAATACAGAGAACACCACAAAGATAATCCATGAGAAGAGCAACCCCAAGACACATAATTGTCAGATTCACCAAGGTTGAAATGAAGGAAAAAATATTAAGGGCAGCCAGAGAGAAAGGTCGGGTTACCCACAAAGGGAAGCCCATCAGACTAACAGCAGATCTCTCGGCAGAAACCCTACAAGCCAGAGGAGAGTAGGGGCCAATATTCAACATTCTTAAAGAAAAGCATTTTCAACCCAGAATTTTATATCCAGCCAAACTAAGCTTCCTAAGTGAAGGAGAAATTAAAGCCTTTACAGACAAGCAAATGCTGAGAGATTTTGTCACCACCAGGCCTGCTTTACAAGAGCTGCTAAAGGAACCACTAAACATGGAAAGGAACAACTGGTACTAGCCACTGCAAAAATATGCCAAATTGTAAAGACCATCGATGCTATAAAGAAACTGCATCAATTAATGCGCAAAATAACCAGTTAACATCACAATGACAGGATCAAATTCACATATAGCAATATTAACCTTAAATGTAAATGGGCAAAATGCCCCAGTTAAAAGACACAGACTGGCAAATTAGATAAAGAGTCAAGATCCATCAGTTTGCTGTATTCAGGAGACCCATCTCACGTGCAGAGACACACATAGGCTGAAAATAAAGGGATGGAGAAAGAACTATCAAGCAAATGGAAAGCACACAAAAAAAAAAAAAAAAAAAAAAAAGAAAAAGAAAGAAAGAAAAAAAGAAGCAGCAGCTTCAATCTTAGTCTCTGATAAAACAGACTTTAAACCAACAAAGATCAAAAGAGACAAAGAAGGCCATTACATAATAGTAAAGGGATCAATTCAACAAGAAGAGCTAACTATCTTAAATATATATACACCCAATACAGAAGCACCCAGATTCATAAAGCAAGTCCTTGGAGACTTACAAAGAGACTTAGACTCCCACACAATAATAACGGGAGGCTTTAACACCCCACTGTCAATATTAGACAGGTCAACAAGACAGAAGGGAAAAAGGATATCCGGGACTTGAACTCAGCTCTGCACCAAACAGACCTAATAGACATCTACAGAACTCTTCACCCGAAATCAACAGAATATACATTCTTCTCAGCACCACATTGCACTTATTCCAAAATTGACCACATAATTGGAAGTAAAGCACTCCTCAGCAAATGTACAAGAACAGAAATTATAACAAACTGTCTCTCAGACCACAGTGCAATCAAACTAGAACTCAGGACTAAGAAACTCAATCAAAACCGCTCAACTACATGGAAACTGAACAACCTGCTCCTGAATGACTACTGGATACATAACGAAATGAAGGCAGAAATAAAGATGTTCTTTGAAACCAATGAGAACAAAGACACAACATACCAGAATCTCTGGGACACATTTAAAGCAGTGTGTAGAGGGAAATTTATAGCACTAAATGCCCACAAGAGAAAGCAGGAAAGATCTAAAATTGACACCCTAACATCACAATTAAAAGAACTAGAGAAGCAAGAGCAAACACATTCAAAAGCTAGCAGAAGGCAAGAAATAACTAAGATCAGAGCAGAACTGAAGGGGATAGAGACACAAAATCCCATAAAAAAATCAATGAATCCAGGAGCTGGTTTTTTGAAAAGATCAACAAAATAGACTGCTAGCAAGACTAATAAAGAAGAAAACAGAGAAGAATCAAATAGATGCAATAAAAAATGATAAAGGGAATATCACCACCAATCCCACAGAAATACAAACTACCATCAGAGAATACTATGAACACCTCTACACAAATAAAGTAGAAAATCTAGAAGAGATGGATAAATTCCTGGACACTTACACCCTCCCAAGACTAAACCAGCAAGAAGTTGAATCTCTGAATAGACCAATAGCAGGCTCTGAAATTGAGGCAATAATTAATAGCCTACCAACCAAAAAAAGTCCAGGACCAGATGGATACACAAGCCGAATTCTACCAGAGGTACAAAGAGGAGCTGGTACTGTTCCTTCTGAAACTATTCCAATCAATAGAAAAAGAGGGAATCCTCCCTAACTCATTTTATGAGGCCAACATCATCCTGATACCAAAGCCTGGCAGAGACACAACAAAAAAAGAGAATTTTAGACCAATATCCCTGATGAACACCGAAGCGAAAATCCTCAATAAAATACTGGCAAACAGAATCCAGCAGCACATCAAAAAGCTTATCCACCATGATTAAGTTGGCTTCATCCCTGGGATGCAAGGCTGGTTCAACATATGCAAATCAATAAATGTAATCCATCACGTAAACAGAACCAATGACAAAAAGCACATGATTATCTCAATAGATGCAGAAAAGGCCTTTGGCAAAATTCAACAGCCCTTCATGCTAAAAACTCTCAATAAATTCGGGATTGATGGAACAAATCTCAAAATTTATTAGAGCTATTTATGACAAACCCACAGCCAATATCATACTGAATGGGCAAAAACTGGTAGCATTCCCTTTGAAAACTGGCACAAGACAGGGATGCCCTCTCTCACCACTCCTATTCAACATAGTGTTGGAAGTTCTGGCCAGGGCAATCAATCAAGGGAAAGAAATAAGGGGTATCCAATTAGGAAAAGAGGAAGTAAAATTGTCCCTATTTGCAGATAACATGATTGTATACTTAGAAAACCCCATTGTCTCAGCCCAAAATCTCCTTAAGCTGATAAGCAACTTTAGCAAATTCTCAGGATACAAAATCAAAGTGCAAAAATCACAAGCATTCCTATGCACCAATAACAGAGAGCCAAATCATGAGTGAACTCCCATTCACAATTACTACAAAGAGAATACAATACCTAGGAATCCAACTCACAAGGGATGTGAAGGGCCTCTTTGAGGAGAACTAAAAACCACTGCTCAGTGAAATAAAAGAGGATACAAACAAATGGAAGAACATACCATGCTCATGGATAGGAAGAATCAATATCGTGAAAATGGCCATACTGCCCAAGGTCATTTATAGATTCAATGCCATCCCCATCAAGCTACCAATGACTTTCTTCACAGAATTGGAAAATACTGCTTTGAAGTTCATATGGAACCAAAAAAGAGCCCGCATTGCCAAGACAATCCTAAGTCAAAAGAACAAAGCTGGAGGCATCACGCTACCTGACTTCAAACTATACTACAAGGCTACAGTAACCAAAACAGCATGGTACTGGTACCAAAACAGAGATATAGACCAATGGAACACAACAGAGGCCTGAGAAATAACACCACACATCTACAACCATCTGATCTTTGACAAACCTGACAAAAGCAAGAAATGGGGAAAGGATTCCCTATTTAATAAATGATGCTGGGAACAGTGGCTAGCCATATGTAGAAAGCTGAAATTAAATCCCTTCCTTACACCTTATACAAAAATTAACTCAAGATGGATTAAAGACTTAAATGTAAGACCTAAAACCTTAAAAACCCTAGAAGAAAACCTAGGCAATACCATTCAGGACATAGACATGGGCAAGGACTTCCTGACTAAAACACCGAAAGCAATGGCAACAAAAGCCAAAATTGACAAATGGGGTCTAATTAAACTAAAGAGCTTCTGCACAGCAAAAGAAACTACCATCAGAGGGAACAGGCTACCTACAGAATGAGAGAAAAATTTTGCAATCTACCCGTCTGACAAAGGCCTAATATCCAAAATCTACAAAGAACTTAAATTTTCAAGAAAAAAAAGCAACCCCATCAAAAAGTGGGCAAAGCATATGAACAGGCACTTCTCAAAAGAAGACATTTATGCAGCCAACAGACACATCAAAAAATGCTCATCATCACTGGTCATCAGATAAATGCAAATCAAAACCACAATGAGATACCATCTCATGCCAATTAGAATGGCAATCATTAAAAAGTCAGGAAACAACAGGTGCTGGAGAGGATATGGAGAAATAGGAATGCTTTTATATTGTTGGTAGGAGTGTAAATTAGTTCAACCATTGTGGAAGACAGTGTGTCAATTCCTCAAGGATCTAGAACTAGAAATACCATTTGACCTAGTGATCCCATTACTGGGTATATATCCAAAGGATTATAAATCATGCTACTATAAAGACACATGTACACGTATGTTTATTGTGGCACTATTCACAATAACAAAGACTTGGAAGCAACCCAAATGTCCATCAATGATAGACTGGATTAAGAAAATATGGCACATATATGTCATGGAATACTATGCAACCATAAAAAAGGGATGAGTTCATGTCCTTGCCAGGACATGGATGAAGCTGGAAACCATCATTCTCTGCAAACTATCACAAGGACAGAAAACCAAACACTGTATGTTCTCACTCATAGATGGGAATTGGACAATAAGAACACAGGGACAGGGGGCAGGGAACATCACACACCAGGACCTGTTGGGCGTGGGGGCCTGGGGGAGGGATAGCATTAGGAGAAATACCTAATGTAAATGATGAGTTGATGGGTACATCAAACCAACATGGCACATGTATACCTATGTAACAAACCTGCACGTTGTGCACAGGTACCCTAGAACTTAAAGTATAATAATAATAATAGTAAAGGATCAATACCCTATGTGAGTTGCAATGTACAACAGAAAACATAGCAAGGAGCCAATTATCTGGAGTGAATGGTGTCTGTGTCTGGAGAAGGATTCCTTCAGCCTCCTGAGTTGTCCTCTTCAGCATCCCCCAAGTGATGTTCAGGCTTGTGTCATCCACGGAAGCCACATCATCCAGGGCTGTGGATCGCACAGAGTTAGTTCCTTCATTTCTGGTACTGGGTTGGGTCCTAGCCATGTACCGTCATGGTATGGTTTGATGTGTCGTGCTGGAATCCAAAGAGGACTTGAGGGGGTGTGGACACAAGCATACCCTCTTCCCCAAGTTAACAATTCATTTGGACCACACCATACATTACTGTTTACATCTTTCCATAAAACAGCAGGTTTTATGTCTTGAGAGGTTTTAGTAAAAAGTGCTTTTCTATAGCTGATTGAAATTTGTCATCTACATTTTAAAAATTAAGGGTAAATAAGGCTTGTGCCAGTAGTGTTGCAGGGTCTTTACCCATACTCCCCCTTTTCTGTTTGTTGAGCATATTTTTAAGGATGGAGTGGGCACGTTCTACTATCACCTGTCCTTAGGGGTTATACAGGGTGCCTATGGAATGTTGGATATTCCACATGTGACAAAATTGTTGAAATTGTGAGCTGGCATAAGCTGGACCATGATCAGTTTTAATTTTTCTGGGCTGCCCTATAAATGCAAAAGTTAAAAGAAGATGTTTAATGACATATATAGTGGACTCTCCAGGAAGAGAATGTGCACTAATTAGATGAGTGTTGGCATCAATGGATACATGTACATATCTTAGTTTTCCAAATTCAGGGATGTGTGTAACATCAGTTTGCCATAACTGATTAGGTTCTAATCCTCTAGGGTTAACACCTATTGAAGGAGGGGACATGCCTGTTAGCTGGCAATCTGGGCATTGTAGGATAATTTGTTTAGCCAGTCTCTGGCTAAGTTGAAATTGCTTAGATAAGTTTCTCCAATTTTGGTGGAAAAATTGATGTGATTGTGCGGCTTGGTCAAGCAGTGATGCCATAACCTGAAGGTCTGCTTGATCATTGCCATAAGCCAATGGGCCAGGCAGTGAGCTGTGGGCTCAAATGTATGTAATAAAAACAGGATGTGTACATTGATCCAGCAATTGCTGAAGTCAGAGAAAAAGAGCACACAGGGTGGGCTCCAGAGTGAACTTAATTAGCGCTGTTTCAAGGTTTTTGCAATAAATAAACAGAGTAGGCAGAATCGCTAACTATATTGATGAGCTGAGTAGAAAAAGTTTCCAAGGCCAATATCAGGGCTCTGATCTCAGCTCTCTGAGTGCTAGTAAAGGCAGATCGAGTGAATGAATTATGTGGTCTCCACCAGACTGCCGCCTTTCCATGTTTACCCAAACCATCAGTAAACAGTGTTAAAGCATTAGGTATGGGGGAGTGAACTATTTTTTTTTTTTTTTTTTTTTTTTTTTGAGACGGAGTCTCGCTCTGTCGCCCAGGCTGGAGTGCAGTGGCCGGATCTCGGCTCACTGCAAGCTCCGCCTCCCGGGTTTACACCATTCTCCTGCCTCAGCCTCCCAAGTAGCTGGGACTACAGGCGCCCGCCACCTCGCCTGGCTAGATTTTTGCATTTTTTAGTAGAGACAGGGTTTCACCGTGTTAGCCAGGATGGTCTCGATCTCCTGACCTCGTGATCCGCCCGTCTCGGCCTCCCAAAGTGCTGGGATTACAGGCTTGAGCCACCGCGCCCGGCTGGAGTGAACTATTTTTGTCAGCAAGATCACAGGAGTACGGGATAAGAAATGAAGGAGTTTATTAGCAGGAAGAACATGCTCTATTTGTCCTGTATAATCAGAGAGAGCTATTTGCAGATCTAACAATAGAGACAAAACTGCTTCAAAATACTTTTTACTTAAAAAGTAATTTGATGATCATATGATATCAGGATATCAAGATCATAACCTAGCAACTGACTGCATTGTTTGTGGTCTGAATATATTACTTTACTGATTAATTGAATATAGGGAGAGAGTGTTTTAGTCCCAGTATGTGAGCAAAAAAAAAAAAAAAAAAAAAAACCCATTCTAGAAAGTGCAGTCCTGGGGTCATCCATCCTATTAACCCCATAGGGGAGTGTTTGGTGGGAAAAATAAACAACCGGATGGAAAAATGGGTGTCTATGCGATCTAGTTGTGTCTGAGAAATGGCTTGTCCTATTCCTCGATTTTCCTTTTTGCTGCAAAGATTAAATATCTGGGAGAATCCAGGGCTGTATTGCCCTTTAAGATAGAAAACAGGTTTTGCAGCTTATAAGTAGGAATGCCTAAAGTGGGGCAGAGCCGGTTGATATTACCTAGTAATTTCTGATAATTGTTTAAGGTATGTAAGTTGCTAGCATTTAATTTAACCTTTTGTGGTCTTACTGACTGGAAAGTTAGCATGTACCCAAGATATTTCCAAGGAGAGGAAGCTGTACTTTTTTGGGTGCAATGATTAAACCTCTTAGCTGTGTATTCTTTATTACAGAGGTATATAGATTAAAAAGTATTGGCTCTGTTGGGGCTGCTGGTAATATATCATTCATAAAATGAATAATCTTACAATTAGGAAATTCTTTTCTAATGGGGAGCAAACCTTGATTTACATAATACTCACATGGTAAGTACTGTTTAGCATCCCGTGAGGAAGCACTTTCCAGTGAAATAGACAAGCTGGCCTTTCATTATTGATAGCTTGTATTGTAAATGCAAATTTTTCTCTGTACTGTTCTGCTAGGGGAATTGTATAAAAGCAGTCCTTTAAGTCAATAGTTATTATAGGCCAATATTGAGGAATCACCATGGGGGAAGGGAGGCCCTGTTGAAGGGGTCCCATACATTGCAAATTAGCATTAATAGCACATAGGTCATGCAAGTCTCCATTTCCCAGACTTTTTGGGGATGATGAAAATGGGCGAATTCCAAGGACTGTTAGATGGTTCTACATGCCCAGCCTTTAGTTGCTCTTCAGCTAATTCAAGGGCTTTTTGTAATTTCTCTCCCTTCAGAGGCCACTGTTCTACTCAAATTGAATCTTGAGAGAGCTATGTCGGGGTAGGGGAAGAATAATAACAGTGGCCACTGTTAGAAAGGGGTCTGCAGAGTGACCCCTGCAGACCCTATTAGATGGGCTAATAGGTCCCATCCCCAAAGATTAACAGGGATGGGCATGATTAGAGATTGTATAGCTCCCTTTCTTCCTTCTGAATCACAACAGGCTAGGGGGTGCGTGCTCTGCTTGGCTGTGTGTGCTTCCCCAATGCCAACAATTTTTTGTTTCTGAGTGACCCAAGGCCAAGTTTCTGGCCAGTTTTGATCAATAATGATTGAAATGTCCACCCCTGTGTCCAATAAGCCAGTAAAATTCTTATTTCCAATTTTTAAGGTAATCATGGGTCTCTGATCAGTGATTAATTGATTCCAATATACTCCTGTGGCTTCTGTGCTCCCAAAACCTCCCTTTCCCCTTTCCTTCCTGTGGGCATTGAGGACCCAGTATGGTAAAATCAGTAACTGAGCTATCTTTGATCCAGGGGGAAGAATATGCAGACCTTTACATTCCATCATAACCAATATCTCACCTTGGTAGTCACTATCAATTACCCTGGGGAGCACATTAATTCCTTTACTGGATAGGTTAGACCGCCCTAGGACTAATCCCACTCTTCCCGGAGGCAGCGGGCCCCATATCACGGTTGCAAGTCTTTTAGGGTCTTCTCCTTCTTTCAGCACTAATTTGCTGGAGCAGAGTAAGTCCAGTCCTGCATTCCCAGTGGTGGCTGCTCTGAGAGAGAGGACCGTGGGCTTTCCATCTGACTGAGGAAAGCCACTGGCATTGCTCCAGTTTGAAGCAGGGCCTGAGGCCGGCCCCTCATGACGTTTCCTACCTGGTTACTTATGGGATTTCCGTTTTCATCAAATTTTGACCTGCATTGATTTGCCCAATGTTTCCCCTTTTTACATCAGGGGCATATAGAAGGGGGTTCTTTCCCTGAGTTACCTTGGTCTCTATTATGGGGGCATTCCCTCTTCATATGACCTGGCTGTCCACATAGAAAACAATTTTGGTTTCTCTCCCTTTTCACTTTAGGAGGCCTTAATGCCATAACCAATATTTTGGCTTTGTGTGTCTCAGTCCCGCCAGCTGACATGCTTGTATAAATTCCTCAACTGTGGCTGCCTTTCCTCTGATTGCCTGCATTGCTTGTTGGCAATCCACATTAGCGTTTTCAAAAGCCAATTGCAACAATAAGGTATCAGCAGCCTGGGCGTGACTAATTTGTCTCTTAATTGCCTAGGTTAACTGACTGATAAACTCAACAAATGGCTCCTGAGGCCCTTGTCAAACATTTATAAAAGATCCCTGCTGAACTCCACTTTCAGGAATTCGGTCCCAAGCTCTGAGAGCGCACAAAGACACTTGAGCATAGGCCTGGGGATCAAAATCTAGTTGTTGTTGTACATCGGCATGGGGACCCTTCCCCTGGAGCATATCAGCTGTTATATCTTACCCGGTCACTTGATTCTGGTTGGCTTGTTGCTCACACAACTCATCATATTCTGCCTTCCAGAGGAGGTATTGGCTAGGCTTCAAAGTTGTTTTAGCTAGCATTGACCAGTCCCATGGAGTCATACAAAAGTGGTCTGCCAAGGCCTCAATCATTCCTTTCGTAAATGGGCTAGTGGCTCCGTTTTCTTTAATGCTTTTTCTTAGCTCCTTATAAGCATTAAAAGAAATGGGTTCACGTACCTGATTGTGTTGTTGGTCTTGCATTACCGGGCAGGCTAAGAGCTCCCCTTCTAATGCTGCTTACTTAAGACAAAGTCCCATAGCTGGAGCGTGTCTCCTGTCTTTTTTCCTATCTATTGGAGGAGGGGGCTCAGGCAAAACCTCCGTTTCTTCTTTATTATTTTGGCCTGGTGATATCAGGGCTGAGGGACTCGGGAGTGGTAAAGTACGTGATGGTGCCTCCTCCTTTCCCTTTTTAGGCTCTTCCACGTATAATGGGACCAGAGCCGCTATTACTAAGGCCCATAGCGTTAAAGATGATACTGGGACCCGTTACCCTTGAACGTGATGTTGCTTAAGATTTCTCCTACTTGTTCCCAGAGCTCTCGGTCTAGCGTGTCTTCTTTGGGGAACCATGGGTTATGGGATACAACAGTTTGCATTAGGTGCCTTAATTGAGCCTGCAAAAGGAAGGCTCTGCTAGCTTTAAGCAGCTGTTTCAATATTTTATATACTGTTTCTGTTGAGCTGATAAGTGTTATCCCATGATGAAACCTTAGCCTGAACAATCTCCCGCCCCAAACTTGGAAATCCCTAGTGGGCACCAATGACTTGATTACTCACTGACTGCACAGTTCCTTTTTCACCTTTGTTTTCAGGGGGTCCATCACTCTCCCTTTGCAGCATTCCTCACACAGGGCACCAGCTGCGGGGGTTTGACCCACAGATCCTGACCCAGCAATGGATGACAGATGTACACTGACACAGATATCTTGTTTGTCAGTTCAGCTGAGAGTGCAGGCCACACACAGACACCAAGGAAGGTGCTGTAAAAGAGTTGCAGCCATGGTCCTGATCAGCCAGCAAAGCTGACATTTATTCAGTAAAGATTAAATGACAAAGGTCATAAGTAAACACCACTAGAGGTTAACTGACCTGGTTGATGACCCCCTGAGTAGAGAGCAATTATGCACCCGCAGTTGATGAAAGGTTGGTCTTATGGCCACATGTAAACAAGCTATTTAGATAAACTACTCTACATTCCTTTGTATCTGTGCCCCAAGAAATTAACTCAAGGTAAGGATTATGCTGCTTTCAGCCATAACCCTATCTTGAGACTTTTGCAAATACCTTCCAGCCTTCCAAGAAGGTTTGTGTCTATATCCTATAATTTTACGATTTCTTTCAACATCCTGACTGAACCCCCACACTAGAATAACCAAGAAAAGAAAAGAAAAGAAGAGAATACCCAAGTAAACAATATCATAAATGAAAAAGAAGCTATTACAGCTGATCCCACAGAAATACAAAAGATAATCAGAAACCGTTATGAACAAATATATGGTAACAAACTGGAAAAACAAGAGGAAATGGATAAATTTCTGGAAACATACAACCTACCAAGATTGAATCAGGAAGAAAGAAAATCTGAACAGACCAATAATGAGTAACGAAATTGAATCAGTAACAAAAAATCTCCCAATAAAGAAAAGTCCAAGAGCATATAGTTTCACTGATGAATTCCACCAAACTTTCAAAGAACTAACACCAATTTTCCTCCAACTAGTCCAAAAAACTGAAGAGGAGGGAATTCTCCCAAACTCATTCTACGAGGCTAGCATTACCCCAATGGCAAAACCAGACAAGGATGCTCCAAGAAACGAAAACTAAAGGTGAATATCCTGATGAATACAGATGGAAAAATACTAACCAAAATAGTAGCAAACTGAACCAAACAGTAGATCAAAACAGTAATATAATGTGATCAAGAAGGATTTACACCAAGGATGCAAGAATGTTTCAACATACAATAATCAGTCAACGTGATACATCACATCAACACGGTGAAGGCCAAAATCCATATGACTATCTCAATAAATGCAGAAGAAGCCTTTGACAAAATTCAATGCCTTTTCATGATAAAAACTCTAAACAAACTAGGCATAGAAGGATCATGCCTTAATATAATAAAGGCTTTATGTAACAAAAACCCACAGCTAACATCATACAGAATGGTGAAAACTTGAAAGCTTTTTCTCTAGGAACTGGGAAAAGACAAGTATACTCACTTTCACCCCTCCTACTCAACATAGTACTATTCTGTCCATCCAAGGAGGCGCTGAACATCAGCCCTGTCTTCTATCCACCATCTTGCTGGCAAGAGCTCATAAAGCAAGTTCCAAAATAATCTTATATTTAGAAAAACCAAACACTCCACCAGAAGACTCTTAGAACTGATAAGAAATTCAGTAGGCTTGCAGGATACAAAATCAGCATACAGAAATAAGTAGCATTTCTATTCACCAACAATGAAATAGCTGAGAAAGAAATGAAGAAGGCAATTCCATTTACAACAGCTACAAAAAATATGATAAAATACTTAGGAATAAATTTTACCAAAGAGGTGAAAGATCCCTACAAGGAAAACTACAAAATACTGATGAAAGAAATTGAAGTGGACACAAACAAATGGAAAGAAATTCCATGCTAATGGATCAGAAGAATTAATATCACTAAAATGACCATAGTGCCCAAAGCAATCTACAGATTTAATGTGATCCCTATCAAAATACCAATGTTATTTTCCACAAAAATAGAAAAAACAATCCTAAAACTTTTATAGAACCAAAAAAGAACCTGACTAGGCAAAGCCATCCTGAGCCAAAAGACCAAAGCTGGACGTATCACAATACCTGAGTTCAAAACATTTTATAATTCTGTAGTAACCAAAACAGTAGAGTACTGGTATAAAAAAAAGACACAGAGACTGATAGAATACAACAGAATAGGGGAAAGAATCATGGTGGATGGGAGGCAGGAAGAGATTGCCCCTCCAATTTGGATGAACAGAGCAGCGTGTGGAGTCTCGCATCATGAATTTTTGCTCCAGACCTACTGCAGGAATAAATTGGGAAAGCCGAGAGAACCCACAGACCCTCTGAAGGATGCAGATTGCTCCTGCAGGACCTGGGAGACATCCCAAACACTATGAGTGCCCAAATTGTGGAAGTCGGAAAGGGGGATGTCCACCCCTAAACACATACCTCACTAGGGATTCTGAAGGTCTAGATCATGGGAGAAGATTCTTACCTGATCTGGCGCTGAGTCAATTTAGAGAGCTGAGGGAAATACAGGGGTAGAGGAAGCAGCAGAAGGGACTTGTCTTGGGGACTAACACTCAGCTCCTCGTTATGTATGCAACTTTCTGCAACTGGCTTGAATTTCTTCTCAGAAAATGGGATTTTCTTTTCTGTCACATTGTCAGGCTGCAAATTTTCCAAATTTTTATGATGTTTCCCTTTTAAAACTGAATGCTTTTAACAGCACCCAAGTCACATCTTGAATGCTTTGCTGCTTAGAAATTTCTTCCACCAAGGTGGATCGTCAGAGGTCAGGAGTTCGAGACAAGCCTGGTCAACATGGTGAAACCCTGTCTCTACTAAAATTACAAAAATTAGTTGGGCATGGTGGCAGGTGCCTGTAATCCCAGCTCCTCTGGAGGCTGAGGCAGGAGAATCACTTGAACTTGAGAGGCAGAGGTTGCAGTGAGCCAAGATCACACCACTGCACTCCAGCCTGGGGGACAAGAATGAGACTTTGTCTCAAAGAAAAGAAAGAAAGAAGAAAGAAAGAAAGAAAATAAATAAATAAATAAATTTCTTCCATCAGATACCCTAAATCATCTCTCTCAAGTTCAAAGTTCCACAAATCTCCAGGGCAGGGGCAAAATGCCACCAGTCTCTTTGCTAAAACATAAAAAGGGTCACCTTTGCTTCAGTTCCCAACAAGTTCCTCATCTCTATCTGAGACCATCTCCGCCCGAATTTCATTGTCTGTATCATTATTCAACAAGTCTCTAGAAAGTTCCACAATTTCCCACATTGTCCTGTCTTCTTCTGAGTCCTCCAAACTCTTGCAACATCTGCCTATTTCCAAGTTCCAAAGTTGCTTCCACATTTTTGGGTATCTTTTCAGAGGTGCCCCACTCTACTGGTACCAATTTACTGTATAAGTATATATTTTCACATGCTGATAAAGACGTAACTGAGACTGGGCAATTTACAAAAGATAGAGGTTTAATTTGACTTACAGTTCCACACGGCTGGGGAAGCCTCACAATCATGGTGGAAGGCAAGGAGGAGCAAGTCACATCTTACACAGATGGTGGCAGGGAAAGAGAGAGCTTGTGAGGGCAACTCCATTTTCAGAACCATCAGATCACCTGAAATCCATTCACTACCACGAGAACAGCATGGGAAAGACCCACCCCATAATTCAATCATCTCCCACAGGGTCCCTCCTACAACAGGTGGGAATTATGGGAGCTACAAGGTGAGATTTGGGTGGGGACATACAGCCAAACCATATCACCCTAGAACAAATGGATTTAACAGATATTTACAGAACATTCTACTCAACAACTGCAGAACGTGCATTATTTTCATCAGCACATACATGGAACGTCCTCCAAGATAGACGTTATGATAGGCCACAAAACGAGTCTCAATAAGTTTAAGAAAATCAAAATTATATGAAGTACCCTCTTAGACCACTGTGGAATAAAACTGGAAATTAACTCCAAAATGAATTCTCAAAGCTATAAAAATACATGGAAATTAAATAATCTGCTCCCAAATGATCTTTGGGTCAACAATGAAATCAAGATGGAAATTTTAAAAATCTTTGAACTGAACCACAATAGCGACACAGCTTATCAAAAACTCTGGGAGGGACCCGCACGGTGGCTCACGCCTGTAATCCCGGCACTTTAGGAGGCCGAGGTGGGTGGATCACCTGAGGTCAGGAGTTCAAGACCAGCCTGGCCAACATGGTGAAACCCTGTCTCTGCTAAAAATACAAAAATTACTGAGGTGTGGTGGTGTGTGCCTATAATCCCAGCTACTCGTGAGGCTGAGGAGGGAGAATCACTTGAACCCAGGAGGTAGTGGTTGCAGTGAGCCAAGATTGTGCCACTGCACTACAGCCTGGGCAACAAGAGCTAAACTCTGTCAAAAAAAAAAAAAAAAAAAAAAAAAAAAAAAAAAAAAACACCTCTGGGAGAGGAGACAGCAAAAGTGGTGCAGTGCTAGGAGGAAAGTTCATAGCATTAAATGCCTACATCAAAATGTCTGAAAGAGCACAAATAGACAATCTAAGGTCACCCTTCAAGGAACCAGAGAAACAAGAATAAACCAAACCCATCAGAATATAAGAAATAACAAAGATCAGAGCAGAAATAAATGAAATTGAAACAAAAAATACAAAAGATAAATGAAATGAAAAGCTGGTTCTTGGAACAAATAAACAAAATTGATAGGCCATTAGCAAGATTAACCAAGAAAAGAAGAGAGAAGATCCAAATAAGCTCAATTAGAAATGAAACAGGAGATATTACAACTGATACCACAGAAATACAAAAAAATCATTGAAGGCTACTATGAACACCTTTATGCAGACAAACTAGAAAGTCTAGAGGAGATGGATAAATTCTTGGAAATATACAACCCTCCTAGATTAAATCAGGAAGAAATAGAAACTCTGAATAGACCAATAACAAGTAGCAAGATTAAAATAATAATTTAAAAACTGCCAAAAAGAAAAAGTCCAGGACCAGATGTATTCACAGCTTGATTCTATCAGATAGTCAAAGAAGAATTGGTATCAATCTTACTGAAACTATTCCAAATGATAGAGAAAGAGAGAATTTTCCCTAAATCATTCTATGAAGCCAGTATCACCCTAATGCTAAAACTGGGAACAGGCATAAGAAAAAAGAAAACTACATACCAATATCCCTGATGAACATAGGTGCAAAAATCCTCAACAAAACACTAGCTAACTGAATCCAATAGCATGTCAAAAAGATAATATGCCATGATCAAGTGGGTTTCATACCAGGGATGTAGGGACGGTTTAACACATGCAAGTCAATAAATGTGATACATCACATAAACAGAATTAAAAACAAAAATCATATCATCAACCCAATAGACACAGAAAAAAACATTTGGCAAAATTCACCATCACTTTATGATTAAAACTCTGAGCAAAATCAGCATAGAAGGTATATACATCAAGTAAATAAAAGCCATCTATGACAAACCCACAGCCAATTTTATACTGAACAGGGAAAAGTTGAAAGCATTCCCCCTGAGAATTGGAAGGAAACCTGAATACTCACTTTCAGCACTTCTATTTAACATTGTATTGGAAGTCCTAGCCAGAATAATCAGACAAGAGAAAGAAATAAAGGGCACCCAAATAGGTAAAGAGGAAGTCAAACCATCACTGTTCACTGGTGATATGATCATACACCTCAAAAACCCTAAAGACTCATCCAAAAAGCTCCTAGATCCGACAAATGAATTCAATAAACTTTCAGGATACAAAATCAATGTATACAAATAAGTAGCACTGCTACACACCAATGACCAAGCTGAGAATCAAATCAAGAATTCAATCCCTTTTACAATAGCTGCCAGAAAATAAATTTTAAAAAAATACTTGGAATACACTTAACCAAGAAGGTGAAAAATCTCTACAAGGAAAACTACAAAACACTGCTGAAAGAAATCATAGATGACACAAACAAATGGAAACACATCCCGTGCTCATGGATGGGTAGAATCAATATTGTGAAAAGGACTATACTGCCAAAAGCAATCTACAAATTCGGTGCAATTCCTATCAAAATACCACCATCATTCTTCACAGAACTAGAAAAAACAATTCTAAAATTCACATGGAACCAAAAAACAGCCTACATAGCCAAAGCAAGACTAACCAAAAAGAACAAATCTGGAGGCATCCCATTACCTGATTTCAAAATATAATATAAGGCCATAGTCACCAAGACTGCATGGTACTGGTATAAAAGTAGGCACATAGATCAATGAAACAGAATAGAAAACCCAGAAATAAACCCAAATACTTACAGCCAACTGATCTTTGACAAAGCAAACAAAAACATGAAGTGGGGAAAGGACACCCTATTCAACAAATGGAGCTGGGATAATTGACAAGCCACATGTAGGATAATAAAACTGGATCCTCATCTCTCTATACAAAAATCAACTCAAGATAGATCAAGGACATAAATCTAAGACCTGAAACTATAAAAATTTTAGAAGATAACATTGGGAAAACCCTTCTAGACATTGACTTAGGCAAGGATTTCATGACCAAGAACCCAAAAGTAAATGCAATAAGAACAAAGATAAATAGCTGGGACCTTAATTAAATGAAAGAGCTTTTGCACGGCAAAAGGAAGTCAGCAGAGTAAACAGATAACCCACAGAGTGGGAGAAAATCTTCACAATCTATACATATGACAAAGGACTAATATCCAGAATCTACAACGAACTCAAACAAATTAGTAAGTAAAAAACAAACAATCCCATAAAAAATGGGTTAAGGGCATGAATTGACAGTTCTCAAAAGAAGACATACAAATGGCCAACAAACATATGAAAAATTGCTCAGCATCACTAATGATCAGGAAAATGCAAATCAAAACCACAGTGCAATCCCATCTCACTCCCGCAAGAATGGCCAGAATCAAAAAATGAAAAAATAACAGATGTTGGCAAGGATGTGGTGAACAAAGAACACTTGTCCACTGCTGGTGGGAATTAAACTGGTAAAACCACTATGGAAAACAATGTGGAGATTCCTTAAAGAGTCCTAAAAGTAGAACTACCATTCGATCCAGCAACACCACTACTGGGTATCTACCCAAAGGAAAATAAGTCATTACATGAAAAAGATACTTGCACACACATGTTTATAGCAGCACAATTTGCAATTGCAAAAATGTGGAAGCAACCCAATGAGTGCATAAAGAAATTGTGAGAGAGATATATATATGATGGAATATATATATATATATGTGATGGAATATATATATGATGGAATACATATATGTGATGGAATATGTATATGATGGAATACATATATATGATGGAATATATATATGATGGAATATATATGATGGAATGTATATATATATATATGATGGAATAGTACTCAGCCATAAAAAGGAATGAATTAATGGCATTTGCAGTGACCCGTTTGAGATTGGAGACTATTATTCTAAGTGCAGTAACTGAGGAAGGGTAAACCAGGCATCATATGTTCTCACTCATAAGTGGGAGCTAAGCTATGAGGATGCAAAGGCATAAGAATGACACAGTGGAATTTGGGGACTCAGAAGGAAAGGGTGGGAAAGGGGTGAGGGATAAAAGAGTACAAATTGGTTGCAGTGTATACTGCTCAGGTGATGGGTGCACCAAAGTCTCAAAAATCTTCACTAAAGAACTCACTCATGTAACCAAACACCACTTGTTCCCCAATAATCTATAGAAATAATTTTTTTAAAAAAGAATAGAACAGAATAGAAAACCCAGAAATAAATCCACATATTTACAGCTGACTTACATTCAATGAAGCTATGAAGAACATTCATTGGAGATATGACATCCTCTTCTATAAATGGTGCTGGGAACACTGGATAATGATACGCAGAAGAATGAAACTGGACCCCTACTTCTCACGATATACAAAAATCAACTCAAGATAGATTAAAGACTTAAACATAATATCTGAAACTATAAATCTGCTAGAAGAAAACAGAAAAAATTCTTCAGGACATTGGTCTAGGCAAAGATTTTACAACTAAGATCTCAAAAGCACCAGCGACAAAACCAAAAATGGACAAAAGGAACTATATTAAACTAAAAAGTTTCTGCACAGCAAAAGAAACAATCTACAGAGTGAAGATAAAATCTCTTGAATGGGAGAAAATATATGCAAGCTACTCATCCAACAGGGCATGAATTTCCAGAATATACAAGGAGCTCAAACATCTTCATAGTAAAAACATAAATAATCCTGGCCAGGTGTGGTGGCTAATGCCTGTAATGTCAGCACTTTGGGAGGCTACAGCAGAAGGATCGCTTGAGTCCAGGAGTTCAAGATCAGCCTAGGAAGCATAACTAGACCTGGGTCTCTTACTAAAATTAAAAAAAAAAGAAATTGTCTGGTATGGTGACATGAGCCTGTAGTCCCAGCTGAAGGACTGAGGCAAAAGGATAGCTTGAGCACAGGATTTTGATTCTGAAGTGAACTATGGCACCACTGCACTCTAGCCTGGGCAAGATCTAGTCTCAAAAATAAATAAATACACACATAAATAAATAAATAAATAAATAATTCCATTTTTTAAATGAGCAAAGGACATGAACAGACATTTCCCAAAAGAAGATAGACGTTTGTTCTCTTCGTTGAGAAAAGAAAAATCAGAGCAAGAGAAAGAAAAGACGACATATAAACGGTCAACAGGTACATGAAAGAATGCTCAAAATCACTAATCATCAGGGAAGTGCAAATCACAACCACAATGAGGCCAGGTGACAGTGGCTCATGACTGTAATGCCAACACTTTCAGATGCCAAGGTGGGAAGATCACTTGAGCCAGGAGTTTGAGACCAGCCTAAGCAACGTAGTGAGATCCCATCACTACAAAAAACAAAACAAACAACCACAATGAGATATCATTTTACCCCAGTTAGGATGGCTATTATGAAAAAGATTAAAAAAAAAAAAAAAAACCACAGGTGTTGGCAAAGATATGGAGAAAAGCGAACTCTTTTTATTATTATTTTTACTATTATTATTATGCCTTTAAGTTCTAGGGCATAATGCACAGATTTGTTACATATGTATACGTGTGCCATGTTGGTGTGCTGTACCCATTAATTCCTCATTTATATTACGTATATCTCCTAATGCTATCCCTCTCCCCTCCCCCCAACCCCACGACAGGCCCAGGTGTGTGATATTCCTCTTCCTGTGTCCAAGTGTTCTCATTGTTCAATTCCCACCTATGAGTGAGAACATGTGGTATTTGGTTTTTTTGTCCTTGCGATAGTTTGCTGAGAATGATGGTTTCCAGCTTCATCTATATCCCTACAAAGGACATGAACTCATCCTTTTTTATGGCTGCATAGTATTCCACGGTGTATATATACCACATTTTCTTAATCCAGTCTATCATTGATGGACGTTTGGGTTGCTTCCAAGTCTTTGCTATTGTGAATAGTGCCACAATAAACATACGTGTGCATGTGTCTTTATAGTAGCATGATTTATAATCCTTTGGGTATATACCCAGTAATTGGATAGCTGGGTCAAATGGTATTTCTAGTTCTAGATCCTTGAGGAATTGCCACACTGTCTTCCACAATGGTTGAACTACTTTACAGTCCCACCAACAGTGTAAAAGTGTTGCTATTTCTCCACATCCTCTCCAGCATCTGTTGTTTCCTGACTTTTTAATGATTGCCATTCTAACTGGTGTGAGATGGTATCTCATTGTGGTTTCGATTTGCATTTCTCTGATGGCCAGTGATGATGAGCATTTTTTCATGTGTCTGTTGGCTGCATAAATGTCTTCTTTTGAGAAGTGTCTGTTCATATCCTTTGCCCACTTTTTGATGGGGTTGTTTGTTTTTTTCTTTTAAATTTGTTTGAGTTCTTTGTAGGTTCTGGATATTAGCCCTTTGTCTGATGAGTAGATTGCAAAAATTTTCTCCCATTCTGTAGGTTGCCTGTTCACTCTGATGGTAGTTTCTTTTGCTGTGCAGAAGCTCTTTAGTTTAATTAGATCCCATTTGTCAATTTTGGTTTTTGTTGCCATTGCTTTTGGTGTTTTAGACATGAAGTCCTTGCCCATGTCTATGTCCTGAATGGTATTGTCTAGGTTTTCTTCTAGGGTTTTTATGGTTTTAGGTCTAACATTTAAGTCTTTAATCCATCTTGAATTAATTTTTGTATAAGGTGTAAGGAAGTGATCCAGTTTCAGCTTTCTACATATGGCTAGCCAGTTTTCCCAGCACCATTTATCAAATAGGGAATCCTTTCCCCACTTCTTGTTTTTGTCAGGTTTGTCAAAGATCAGATGGTTGTAGATGTGTGGTATGATTTCTGAGGGCTCTGTTCTGTTCCATTGGTCTATATCTCTGTTTTGGTACCAGTACCATGCTGTTTTGGTTACTGTAGCCTTGTAGTACAGTTTGAAGTCAGGTAGTGTGATGCCTCATTGTTCTTTTGGGTGAAAATTGTCTTGGCAACGCGGGCTTTTTTTTTGTTCCATATGAACTTTAAAGTAGTGTGAAGGACCTTTTCAAGGACAACTACAAACCACTGCTCAACAAAATAAAAGAGGACACAAACAAATGGAGGAACATTCTATGCTCATGGATAGGAAGAATCAATATCGTGAAGATGGTCATAGTGCCCAAGGAAATTTATAGATTCAATGCCATCCCCATCAAGCTACCAATGACTTTCTTCACAGGATTGGAAAAAACTACTTTAAAGTTCATATGGAACCAAAAGAGAAAAGGGAACTCTTATTCACCATTGCTTGGAATGTAAATTAGTACAGCCACTATGGAAAATAGTATGGAGATTTCTCAAAAAACTAAAAATAGAACTACTACACAAGCAATCTCACTAATTAGTATTTATCCAAATGGAAAATAAATTAATGTATCAAAGGGATATATACACTCCCATGTTTATTGCAGCACTATTCACAATAGCCAAGATATGGGATCAACCTAAGTGTCCATGAATGGATGAATGGATAAAGAAAATGTAGTATATATAGACAGTGAAACTATTCAGCCATTTAAAAAGACAAAATCATGTCATTTGCAGTAATATGGATGGAAGTGGACAGCATAATGTTAAGTGAAATAAGCCAAGCACAGAAAAACAAATATCACATGTTCTCACTCGTATGTGGGAGTTTAAAAAGTTGATCACATCAGGGTAGAGAGTAGAATGATAGATACCAGAGACTAGGAAGTGGACAGAGATAAAGAGATGTTGGTTAATGGTTATGAACCTACACTAATATAAAGAATAAATTCTAATGTTTGATAGCAGAGTAGGGTGACTATAGTCAACAACAATGTATAGTATTTTTCAAAAAAACTAGAAGACAGGACTTGAAATGTACCCCATGTATAAAAATGATAAATTGTGGGTGATAGATGCCCTAAATACCCTGACTTCATCATTACATTGCATGCATGTGACAAAATACCACATGTACCCCACGAATATGTTCAAATATAATGTATCAAAAAATTTTTTAAATTAAAAACGAAAATCAACCCCCCAACCCAAACATGTAGTTTAGTTTTTATTTTACAGAGACAAAGCATAATGAAATTTTCACTTATACATTCCAAATCTTCAGCACTTACATTATTAAGTAAATGAATACATCAAAATATTAAGATACATATTTTTCATTTCTGAATTACAGCCAGTTGGAAAACAGGCAAAAAATATGAATAAATAGAATGACAAGAAAAAGAAGATAGGAGAGAGCCAAATCCAGAGAAAAAGGAAAGAAAATAGGAAGCAAGTATAGGAATGAAATTGTCCTTATACAGAGGCTGACTTACCTTCAAGCTAAAGAGACTTAATATTCAGGACTCCTTCTTGCAGAAGCCTTTTAACATCATATATTTTTGTACAATCTGCAAGAAGTAAGACAATTTAACAGCAAATTGTTAAGACTGTTGTCTTTCTTCATTCTGACTTCTCATCCATCATACATTTTTGCCCCTTGTTAGGTGGCAATAGAGTGACCATAGATATTTCAGAAATTCAAATAAAGAAAAGTTAACTTGGGGATACACAAGGTAGAAAAGGTATTTATGGTTTTACATCCACTCCATTTATAATTCCACATAGTTAAATTATTACAGAGGCTTAATCAGGGACATAGATAGGTTTAAACTAAGGATGACTGATTCTAATACTAATGATCTTAGAACTCTCAATATTGTGTTTTATGTGCTTACTAATCACCCATAGGCCATGATTCTTCAGCATAAAGCCATAGTAATATATTGTCACTTGTCAACATTTGATATTGTTTACCTCCTTTCTACCCAGAGAGAGGCAGAGAAGTAGTAAATAAAAGGCATCAACTCATTACTCTAGTCATTTGCTCTCTGTCATGCTATTGTACACTACACTCTAGCCATACTGGATGCCTTACCTTTACCAGACCATGTACTTGATGTACTTGACCAATCTCTTTCCCCAGCCTCAAATGAATCTGCCCAAGCACATCTATACAGATTATTATTAATTTCTTGCTGATATTACTTGAAATACTGACATTGATGAAGATAATCCCTCATTTCTAATTTACTATGACAACAATGACATCAATGATAAACTGGTTAATGAGTGTCATTAATTCTAAGAGTATCTGAGATTAATGATTACCGTATAGTAACTGAAGAGGAATAAAATTATTTTTCTTCTAGTCCCAGACATAATGTGTGTTTGATCAGTTGTATTCTCCCACCAAGGAGTGACTATGGTTTGCTGGTCAAAGTGGTAGATTATGATAGTCGTAACACATCATTTGGTTTTCTCCCAGATCCATACTATATTAATGCAATATATATGCTTGGCTAATGGAAGATGTCCAATATCAACTTCCACTTCTGAAATAAGAGATTATGAAGGAAGAGACTAGTAGAAATACCTGAGGTTCCAATTCTAGACCCAGTTGTAAATAAAAAACAATACTGTGGATTGCCTTCCCCTTTTTGGCTATGATGGAATAGCTTGTGCAATACGCAATAACAATGAGTAAAGCCAGATAAAACACAAAAATAGGCTGAGCACAGTGGCTCATACCTGTAATCCCAGCACTTTAGGAGGCTAAGGCAGGAGGATCACTTGAGCCTAGGAGTCTTAAGACCAGCTTGGGCAACATAGCAAGACCCAGTCTCTACAAAAATAAAAAATCAACTGGGCAAGGTGGTGCATTCCTATAGTTCTAGCTACTTGGGAGGCTGAGGCAGGAGGATTGCTTGAGCACTGGAGCTCAGGAAGCTGAGTCTGCAGTGAGCTATGATCACACCACTGCACTCCTGCCTGGGTGACAAAGCAAGACTCCCTCTCAAAGAAAAAAAAAACAAAAACAAAAACTACAAAAAACATATGTTTGAGGGAATCATAAAACTCTTAAGGTGATCACAGCTTGAGAAGACAAGATCATGAAAAGAAGATAACAAGAGAGGAGCCAGCATTCTCCAGTTGCTTTACTCCTAAAGAAATTATTTTATTTTTAGGGCAGAGCAACAGACTGACAATTCTAGCAGACAACTTATGGCCATGGAGAGACAAAGAATGGTGTTTGGGGCTGCCAAATTTAAGGGGTCAGGATGTCAGTGAAACAGTAGACAATGACAGCCAGAAAAAACTTAAACCCTGCTTCAAGTCAGATCCATTCCAGATTAAAATAAGGATCACTTTCTACTCTATATGCCTAACAGAGGATAGGGCAAATTCCTTCTGGAAGAAAAGCACATTACTGAGAAAAATAATGAATAACTTAATTATTGGATTAGAGATAAACTTTACAGTAGCCGTAATGAATATGTTCAAGATAATAGAAATCGTAATGAAAAATTTTGTTAAAGAAATAGAATGTATAGAAAATAATTAAATAGAAATTCTAGAACTAAAAACGGCAATGATATAAAATTTTAAAAACTCCTATAGATGGGTCAATATTGGCAAAAATAACAAAGTAAGAACCTCCAAAAACTCCCCTCTCCATAAAAGCAACAGGAAAAGTGACAAAAATTGTAAAAAATCAACTTTTTCAGAACTCTGGAAATTAACCAAAGTCTTGCAGCAATCCAGGGAATATTTACTAAAGAAAAACAGTTTTGTGACATTTTAACTTGTACAATTCCCATTCTGTCCTCTCAGGCTCTGCAGTAGACTTGAAAACCAACAAGCTGTAATCGTGGTGAAAACCAGCAGCCTTGAGGGAGCAGCACAGAGCTGGGGCTTTTCCAAAACCTCCTGATCAGAGAATTGTCATTATTTTACCTGTCTGGTGGTTTCCCGGAATACCCAATTTGCAAAGTAGGTCTCATTTGACCTGATTGTGAATTTGCCCAGTGCAAAAATCCTTTTCCATGAAAATATTTATTGGAAACAATTAAAGACAACTGAGTTGCCTGAGGCAGCAGATAACAGTTGAGGAAAATGAGAGATTAAATAAAAAGCTTAAAGGGAAAATCTGGGAAATGAGATGTCCAAGGGGTTTTGATTATTTCCATCATATTCCTGGAAATCTAGAAGGCCATGTACATATGCAGGACGGGGTGCATACTTAGGAAAGACATGAGAAGATTGTAAGCTTTCTTCTTGGACTGGCCTTGGGGCTCTGTACAAGGAGGAAATAAAGGGTAAAGCAGAGTTGTCAATTGTCTAGCTGAGTGTTGAAGGTGTTCACCAACATGCACACAGAACCTGCTGTAGTTTGAATATGGCTTGTCCTCATCAAAATTTATTTTGAGGCTTGGTTCCCAATCTAGTGGTATTGGGAGATGGTGCCTTTAAGAGGTGCTTAGGTCATTAAGTTGGATTGTGTCTTTCTTGAAAGACTGGGTTAGTTATCAAGTTCCCATGAGAGTGGGTTGTTATAAAGTGAGTTTGCCTCTCTTGTTTTGTCCTCTTCACATATACCTGGTTCTCCTTTTGCTTCTCTGCCATGTTTTGACACAGCACAAAGACCTCCACAGAAGCCACCAAATGCAGTTGTCTAATATTGAACTTTCCAACCTGCAGAACCATGAGTAAAATAAACCTTTTTTCTTTATAAATTACCTCATCTCAGGTATTCTCTTATAGCAACACAAAACAAAGACAAAGCACCCCAGGAAAGACTAGGAGATGTGTTTATTCCAGGCATTTTAGGAAACCTCTGTTCAAACATTAGGTGACCACAGAGCTGAGAAAAAGTGTAATAGTTACACATAACAAAGAATCAGGGGGGCGGAGCAAGATGGCCGAATAGGAACAGCTCCAGTCTCCAACTCCCAGCGTGAGCGACACAGAAGACCGGTGATTTCTGCATTTTCAACTGAGGTACTGGGGTCATCTCACTAGGGAGTGCCAGACAATCGGTGCTGGTCAGCTGCTGCAGCCTGACCAGCGAGAGCTGAAGCAGGGCAAGGCATCGCCTCACCCGGAAGCGCAAGGGGGAAGGGAATCCGTTTTCCTAGCCAGGGGAACTGAGACACACAACACCTGGAAAATCGGGTAACTCCCACCCCAATACTGCGCTTTAAGCAAACAGGCACACCAGGAGAATATATCCCACACCTGGCCAGGAGGGTCCCACGCCCACGGAGCCTCCCTCACTGCTAACACAGCAGTCTGCAGCGATCTATCCGCAAGGCAGCAGTGAGGCTGGGGGAGGGGCGCCCGCCATTGCTGAGGCTTAAGTAGGTAAACAAAGCCGCTGGGAAGCTCGAACTGGGTGGAGCTCACAGCAGCTCAAGGAAGCCTGCCTGTCTCTGTAGTCTCCACCGCTGGGGACAGCGCACAGCTGAAGACCAACAGCGGAAGCAGCGGGGGCCGGTGCAGACGCGAACGACTCTGTCTGACAGCTTTGGGGAGAGCCGTGGATCTCCCAACGCGGAGGTTGAGATCTGAGAACAAACAGACTGCCTGCTCAGGTGAGTCCCTGACCCCTGAGTAGCCTAGCTGGGAGACATCCCCCACTAGGGGCAGTCTGACACCCCACACCTCACAGGGTGGAGTACACCCCTGAAAGGAAACTTCCAAAGGAAGAATCAGACAGGTACACTCGCTGTTCAGCAATATTCTATCTTCGGCAACCTCTGCTGCTGATACCCAGGCAAACAGGGTCTGGAGCGGACCGCAAGCAATCTCCAACAGACAGTCCTTCTGACTGTCAGAAGGAAAACTATCAAACAGGAAGGACACCTATACCAAAACCCCATCAGTACGTCGCCATCATCAAAGACCAGAGACAGATAAAACCACAAAGATGGGGAAGAAGCAGGGCAGAAAAGCTGGAAATTCAAAAAATAAGAGCGCATCTCCCCCTGCAAAGGAGCGCAGCCCATCGCCAGCAACGGATCAAAGCTGGTCAGAGAATGACTTTGACGAGATGAGAGAAGAAGGCTTCAGTCCATCAAACTTCTCAGAGCTAAAGGAGGAATTACATACCCCGCGCAAAGAAACTAAAAATCTTGAAAAAAGAGTGGAAGAATTGACAGCTAGACTAATTAATGCAGAGAAGATCATAAACGAAATGACAGAGATGAAAACCATGACACGAGAAATACGTGACAAATGCACAAGCTTCAGTAACCGACTCGATCAACTGGAAGAAAGAGTATCAGTGATTGAGGATCAAATGAATGAAATGAAGCAAGAAGAGAAACCAAAAGAAAAAAGAAGAAAAAGAAATGAACAAAGCCTGCAAGAAGTATGGGATTATGTAAAAAGACCAAATCTACGTCTGATTGGGGTGCCTGAAAGTGAGGGGGAAAATGGAACCAAGTTGGAAAACACTCTTCAGGATATCATCCAGGAGAACTTCCCCAACCTAGTAGGGCAGGCCAACATTCAAATTCAGGAAATACAGAGAACGCCACAAAGATACTCCTCCAGAAGAGCAACTCCAAGACACATAATTGCCAGATTCACCAAAGTTGAAATGAAGGAAAAAATCTTAAGGGCAGCCAGAGAGAAAGGTCGGGTTACCCACAAAGGGAAGCCCATCAGACTAACAGCAGATCTCTCGGCAGAAACTCTACAAGCCAGAAGAGAGTGGGGGCCAATATTCAACGTTCTTAAAGAAAAGAATTTTCAACCCAGAATTTCATATCCAGCCAAACTAAGTTTCATAAGTGAAGGAGAAATAAAATCCTTTACAGATAAGCAAATGCTTAGAGATTTTGTCACCACCAGGCCTGCCTTACAAGACACCCTGAAGGAAGCCCTAAACATGGAAAGGAACAACCGGTACCAGCCATTGCAAAAACATGCCAAAATGTAAAGACCATCAAGGCTAGGAAGAAACTGCATCAACTAACGAGCAAAATAACCAGTTAATATCATAATGACAGGATCAAGTTCACACATAACAATATTAACCTTAAATGTTAATGGACTAAATGCTCCAATTAAAAGACACAGACTGGCAAACTGGATAAAGAGTCAAGACCCATCAGTCTGCTGTATTCAGGAGACCCATCTCACATGCAGAGACACACATAGGCTCAAAATAAAGGGATGGAGGAAGATCTACCAAGCAAATGGAGAACAAAAAAAAGCAGGGGTTGCAATCCTAGTCTCTGATAAAACAGACTTTAAACCATCAAAGATCAAAAGAGACAAAGAAGGCCATTACATAATGGTAAAGGGATCAATTCAACAGGAAGAGCTAACACTCCTAAATATATATGCATCCAATACAGGAGCACCCAGATTCATAAAGCAAGTCCTTAGAGACTTACAAGGAGACTTAGACTCCCACACAATAATAATAGGAGACTTCAACACTCCACTGTCAACATTAGACAGATCAACGAGACAGAAAGTTAACAAGGATATCCAGGAATTGAACTCATCTCTGCACCAAGCAGACCTAATAGACATCTATAGAACTCTCCACCCCAAATCAACAGAATATACATTCTTCTCAGCACCACATCGCACTTATTCCAAAATTGACCACATAATTGGAAGTAAAGCACTCCTCAGCAAATGTACAAGAACAGAAATTATAACAAACTGTCTCTCAGACCACAGTGCAATCAAACTAGAACTCAGGACTAAGAAACTCAATCAAAACCGCTCAACTACATGGAAACTGAACAACCTGCTCCTCAATGAATACTGGGTACATAAGGAAATGAAAGCAGAAATAAAGATGTTCTTTGAAACCAATGAGAACAAAGATACAACATACCAGAATCTCTGGGACACATTTAAAGCAGTGTGTAGAGGGAAATTTATAGCACTAAATGCCCACAAGAGAAAGCAGGAAAGATCTAAAATTGACACTCTAACATCACAATTAAAAGAACTAGAGAGGCAAGAGCAAACACATTCAAAAGCTAGCAGAAGGCAAGAAATAACTAAGATCAGAGCAGAACTGAAGGAGATAGAGACACAAAAAAACCCTCCAAAAAATAAATGAATCCAGGAGCTGGTTTTTTGAAAAGATCAACAAAATTGACAGACCGCTAGCAAGACTAATAAAGAAGAAAAGAGAGAGGAATCAAATAGATGCAATAAAAAATGATAAAGGGGATATCACCACTGACCCCACAGAAATACAAACAACCATCAGAGAATACTATAAAGGCCTCTACGCAAATCAACTAGAAAATCTAGAAGAAATGGATAATTTCCTGGACACTTACACTCTCCCAAGACTAAACCAGGAAGAAGTTGAATCCCTGAATAGACCAATAGCAGGCTCTGAAATTGAGGCAACAATTAATAGCCTACCCACCAAAAAAAGTCTAGGACCAGATGGATTCACAGCTGAATTCTACCAGAGGTACAAGGAGGAGCTGGTACCATTCCTTCTGAAACTATTCCAATCAATAGAAAAAGAGGGAATCCTCCCTAACTCATTTTATGAGGCCAACATCATCCTGATACCAAAGCCTGGCAGAGACACAACAAAAAAAGAGAATTTTAGACCAATATCCCTGATGAACATCGATGCAAAAATTCTCAACAAAATACTGGCAAACCGGATTCAGCAGCACATCAAAAAGCTTATCCACCATGATCAAGGGGGCTTCATCCCTGGGATGCAAGGCTGGTTCAACATTCACAAATCAATAAACGTAATCCAGCATATAAACAGAACCAAAGACAAGAACCACATGATTGTCTCAATAGATGCAGAAAAGGCTTTTGACAAAATTCAACAGCCCTTCATGCTAAAAACGCTCAATAAATTCGGTATTGATGGAACGTACCTCAAAATAATAAGAGCTATTTATGACAAACCCACAGCTAATATCATACTGAATGGGCAAAAACTGGAAAAATTCCCTTTGAAAACTGGCACAAGACAGGGATGCCCTCTCTCACCACTCCTATTCAACATAGTGTTGGAAGTTCTGGCTAGGGCAATCAGGCAAGAGAAAGAAATCAAGGGTATCCAGTTAGGAAAAGAAGAAGTCAAATTGTCCCTGTTTGCAGATGACATGATTGTATATTTAGAAAACCCCATCATCTCAGCCCAAAATCTCCTTAAGCTGATAAGCAACTTCAGCAAAGTCTCAGGATACAAAATTAATGTGCAAAAATCACAAGCATTCTTATACACCAGTAACAGACAAGCAGAGAGCCAAATCAGGAATGAACTTCCATTCACAATTGCTTCAAAGAGAATAAAATACCTAGGAATCCAGCTTACAAGGGATGTAAAGGACCTCTTCAAGGAGAACTACAAACCACTGCTCAGTGAAATCAAAGAGGACACAAACAAATGGAAGAACATACCATGCTCATGGATAGGAAGAATCAATATCGTGAAAATGGCCATACTGCCCAAGGTTATTTATAGATTCAATGCCATCCCCATCAAGCTACCAATGACTTTCTTCACAGAATTGGAAAAAACTGCTTTAAAGTTCATATGGAACTGAAAAAGAGCCCGCATTGCCAAGACAATCCTAAGTCAAAAGGACAAAGCTGGAGGCATCACGCTACCTGACTTCAAACTATACTACAAGGCTACAGTAACCAAAACAGCATGGTACTGGTACCAAAACAGAGATATAGACCAATGGAACAGAACAGAGTCCTCAGAAATAATACCACACATCTACAGCCATCTGATCTTTGACAAACCTGAGAGAAACAAGAAATGGGGAAAGGATTCCCTATTTAATAAATGGTGCTGGGAAAATTGGCTAGCCATAAGTAGAAAGCTGAAACTGGATCCTTTCCTTACCCCTTATACGAAGATTAATTCAAGATGGATTAGAGACTTAAATGTTAGACCTAATACCATAAAAACCCTAGAAGAAAATCTAGGTAGTACCATTCAGGACATAGGCATGGGCAAGGACTTCATGTCTAAAACACCAAAAGCAATGGCAGCAAAAGCCAAAATTGACAAATGGGATCTAATTAAACTAAAGAGCTTTTGCACAGCAAAAGAAACTACCATCAGAGTGAACAGGCAACCTACAGAATGGGAGAAAATTTTTGCAACCTACTCATCTGACAAAGGGCTAATATCCAGAATCTACAAAGAACTCAAACAAATATACAGGAAAAAAACAAACAACTCCATCAAAAAGTGGGGAAAGGATATGAACAGACATTTCTCAAAAGAAGACATTCATACAGCCAACAGACACATGAAAAAATGCTCATCATCACTGGCCATCAGAGAAATGCAAATCGAAACCACAATGAGATACCATCTCACACCAGTTAGAATGGCAATCATTAAGAAGTCAGGAAACAACAGGTGTTGGAGAGGATGTGGAGAAATAGGAACACTTTTACACTGTTGGTGGGATTGTAAACTAGTTCAACCATTATGGAAAACAGTATGGCAATTCCTCAAGGATCTAGAACTAGATGTACCATATGACCCAGCCATCCCACTACTGGGTATATACCCAAAGGATTATAAATTATTCTACTACAAAGACACATGCACACGTATGTTTATTGCGGCACTATTCACAATAGCAAAGACTTGAAATCAACCCAAATGTCCATCTGTGACAGACTGGATTAAGAAAATGTGGCACATATACACCATGGAATACTATGCAGCCATAAAAAAGGATGAGTTTGCGTCCTTTGTAGGGACATGGATGCAGCTGGAAACCATCATTCTTAGCAAACTATCACAAGAACAGAAAACCAAACACTGCATGTTCTCACTCATAGGTGGGAACTGAACAATGAGATCACTTGGACTCGGGAAGGGGAACATCACACACTGGGGCCTATCATGGGGAGGGGGGAGGAGGGAGGGATTGCATTGGGGAGTTATACATGATATAAATGATGAATTGATGGGTGCTGACGAGTTGATGGGTGCAGCACACCAACATGGCATAAGTATACATATGTAACAAACCTGCACGTTATGCACATGTACCCTAGCACTTAAAGTATAATTAAAAAAAAAAAAAAAAAGAAAAGAAATAGAGACTGAAAGAGGATGTGTAAGAGATCTCAGGGGTGTTCATAATATTTTCTTTTTTGGCCTGGGGGGATGATATAATTCAGTTATGTTTATTTCTCATAATCTATTGAGCTGTACAGTCCTGATCTGGGCACTTTTCTCTTTGTTATACTCAATAAAATTAAAATAAGGTAAAAAAACAAAACAAAAACAAAAACAAAGAATCAGACTTTGTAAGATTTGTTCAGAAAAGTCACAAAACAAAACAACAACAAACAATGAAAGCAAACCCTAGAAGGGAAAGGGAGGGAAGAATCTGATTATCTGGATTGCCACATTATATTACACAAAATATCTAGTTTTCTACAGAAATTACAAGACATGCAAAGAAATAATAAAGTATGGCCTGTACATGGGGGGAAATTAGTATATTAAAAAATGTCTCTAAGGAAGTCCAGCAATTAGACTTACTAGACAAAGACATTAAATAAGCATTTAAAATATATTCAAATAACTGAAGGAAATCATGTTTACTAAAGGAAAGCATATGAATGATGTCTCACCACCCAATAGAGAGTATAGCAACAGGAATTATATAAAAAAAAGAACCAAATAGAAATTCTGGAGTTGAAAAATGTGGGGAAAAGAGAGGTCGGCTTGTTAGTGTGTTTATATAGAAAGAAGTAAATTTAAGAGACTCCATTTGGCTCTGTATTTGAGATGCTGTTAATCTGTGACTCTACCCCCGATCCTGTCCTTGCTAGAGACATCGCTGTGGTAATTAAGGTTGAAAAGATTTTGGGCTGTAAGGAATGTGCTTTGTTAGGCAAATGCTTAAAGCCTGCTTGTGGTTGAAGGTCAGTACCATTCTCTTAAATCTCAGTAAAAGAAAAACATCTGTCTCCTGCCCGTCCCTGGGCAAATGGAACATCTCCGTGTATCTGTATGTCTTACTGCTGATTTACTCCCTTATCTTTTGAGCAATAAATACTGAGGGAACTCAGGGGCTGGTGCCGGTGTGGGTCCTCTGTAAGCACAGCACCGGTCCCCTAGGCCCCGCTTTTCTTTCTCTATACTTTGTCTCTGTGTATTATTCTTTTTCTCAAGTCTCTCGTTCCACCTAACGAGAAGCACCCACAGGTGTGGAGGGGCAGGCCACCCCTTCATCTGGTGCCCAACGTGGAGGCTTTTCTCTAAGGTGAAGGTACGCTGGAGCGTGGTCATTGAGGACAAGTCAACGAGAGACTCCCGAGTACGTCTACAGTCAGCCTTGCGGTAAGCTTGTGCGCTCGGAAGAACCTAGGGTAACAATGGGGCAAACTAAAAGTAAATATGCCTCTTATCGCAGCTTTATAAAAATTCTCTTAAAAAGAGGGGGAGTTAAAGTGTCTACCAAAAATCTAATTACGCTCTTTCAAACAATAGAACAGTTTTGTCCATGGTTTCCAGAACAGGGAACTTTAGATCTAAAAGATTGGGAAAAAATTGGCAAAGAGTTAAAACAAGCAAGTAGGGAAGGTAAAATCATCCCACTTACAGTATGGAATGATTGGGTCATTGTTAAAGTAGCTTTAGAACCGTTGCAAACAGAAGAAGATAACATTTCAATTTCTGATGTCCCTAAAAGCTGTGCAGTAGATTGTGAAAAAGAGGCAGGGATAGAATCCCGGAAAGGAAAAGAAAGTTCACACTGTAAATGTGTAGCAGAGCCGGTAATGGCTCGGTCAACGCAAAATGTTGACAATAATCAATTACAGGAGGTAATATATCCTGAAACGTTAAAATTAGGGGAAAAAGATCCAGAATTAGTAGAGCCATCAGAGTCTAAACCACGATGGCCAACTCTTACAACAGCTCAGATGCCTGCAACGTTAGAACCTCAAATGCAGGTTAAACAAGTACAAACTCCAAAAGAAAATCAAATAGAAAAAGATAGAGTCTCTGTCACGGCAATGCCAATCCAAATACAGTGTCCACAATATCAGCAGGTAGAAAGTAAGATTCAGCCGCCAGTAGCCTATCAATACTGGCCGCCAGCTGAACTGCAGTATCTGCAGCCTCCAGAAAATCTGTATGGACAGCCAGGAGCATTGCCAGTGCCACAGGGCAGGGCGCCATATCCTCAGCCGCCCACCATGAGACTTAATCCTACAGCACCGCCTAGTACACAAGGTGGTGCAATACATAAAATTATTGATGAGGCAAGAAAACAGGGAGATATTGAGGCGTGGCAATTCCCAGTAATATTAGAAGCAAGACCACCTGGAGAAGGGACCCAAGAGGGAGAACCTCCCGTAGCTGAAGCCAGATATCAGTCCTTTTCTATAAAAATACTAAAAGAAATGAAAGAAGGAGTAAAACAGTATGGACCCAACTCTCCTTACATGAGAACATTATTAAATTCCATTGCTCATGGACATAGACTCATTCCTTATGATTGGGAGATTCTGGCAAAATCATCACTCTCACCCTCTCAATTTTTACAGTTTAAGACTTGGTGGATTGATGGGGCACAAGTGCAGGTCCGAAGAAATAGGACTGCCAATCCTCCAATTAACATAGATGCAGATCAACTATTAGGAATAGGTAAAAATTGGAGCACTGTTGACCAACAAGCAATAATGCCAAATGAGGCCATTGAGCAAATCAGGGCTATCTGCCTTAGGGCCTGGGAAAAAATCCAAGACCCAGGAACTGCCTGACCTTCCTTTAATACAGTAAGACAAGGCTCAAAAGAGCCCTACCCTGACTTTGTAGCAAGACTTCAAGATGCTGCTCAAAAGTCAATCACTGATGACAATGCCCGTAAAGTCATAGTGGAGTTGATGGCATATGAAAACGCCAATCCAGATTGTCAATCAGCCATTAAGCCATTAAAAGGAAGGGTTCCCGCAGGATCAGATGTAATCTCAGAGTACGTGAAAGCCTGCGATGGAATTGGAGGAGCTATGCATAAAGCTATGCTTATGGCTCAAGCAATCACAGGAGTTGCTTTAGGAGGACAAGTGAAAACATTTGGAGAAAAATGCTATAATTGTGGTCAAATTGGTCATATAAAAAAGAATTGCATAGTCACAAATAAACAAAATGTAACTACTCAAGTTACTACAACAACAGATAAAGGGCCACCTGGCCTATGTCCAAGATGTAAAAGGGGAAAACATTGGGGTAATCAATGTCGTTCTAAATTTGATAAAAATGGGCAACCACTGTCGGAAAACGAGAGGAGGGGCCAGCCTCAGGCCCCGCAACAAACTGGGGCATTCAAAATTCAACCCTTTGTTCCCCAGGGTTTTCAGGAACAACAACGCCCACTGTCGCAAGTGTCTCAGGGAATAAGCCATTTATCACAATACAGCAATTATCCCCCGTCACAAGTGGCAGTGCAGCAGTAGATCTATGTGCTTTACAAGCAGTCTCTCTGCTTCCAGGGGAGCCTCCACAAAAAATCCCCACAGGGGTATACGGCCCATTGCCTGAGGGGACTGTAGGACTAATCTTAGGAAGATCAAGTTTAAATCTAAAAGGAGTTCAAATTCATACTGGTGTGGTTGATTCAGATTATAAAGGAGAAATTCAATTAGTTATTAGTTCCTCAATTCCTTGGAGTGCCAGTCCAGGAGACAGGATCGCTCAATTATTACTCCTACCTTATGTTAAAGTTAAAAACAGTGAGATAAAAAGAACAGGAGGGTTCGGAAGCACTGATCTGGCAGGAAAGGCTGCCTATTGGGCAAGTCTGGTCTCTGAGAGCAGACCTGTGTGTAAGGCCATTATTCAAGGAAAACAGTTTGAAGGGTTGGTAGACACAGGAGCAGATGTCTCTGTCATTGCTTTAAATCAGTGGCCAAAAAATTGGCCTAAACAAAAGGCTGTTACAAGACTTGTCGGCGTAGGCACAGCTTCAGAAGTGTATGAAAGTACAATGATTTTACATTGTTTAGGGCCAGATAATCAAGAAAGTACTGTTCAGCCAATGATTACTTCAATTCCTGTTAATCTATGGGGTCGAGATTTGTTACAACAATGGGGTGCAGAAATCATTATGCCTGCTCCATTATACAGCCCCATGAGTCAAAAATCATGACTAAAATGGGATATGTACCAGGAAAGGGATTAGGAAAAAATGAAAATGGCATTAAAGTCCCAATTGAGACTAAAAAAAATCAAAATAAAAAAGGAATAGGGTATCCTTTTTAGGGGCGGCCACTGTAGAGCCTCCTAAACCCATTCCATTAACTTGGAAAACAGAAAAACCGGTATGGGTAAATCAGTGGCCGCTACCAAAGCAAAAACTGGAGGCTTTACACTTATTAGCAAAGGAACAATTAGAAAAGGGACACATTGAGCCTTCATTCTCACCCTGGAATTCTCCTGTATTTGTAATTCAGAAAAAGTCAGGCAAATGGCGTATGTTAATGGACTTAAGAGCCATAAACGCTGTAATTCAACCCATGGGGCCTCTCCAACCTAGATTGCCCTCTCCGGCCATGATCCCAAAAGACTGGCCTTTAATTATAATTGATCTTAAGGATTGCTTTTTTACCATTCCTCTGACAGAGCAAGATTGTGAAAAATTTGCCTTTACTATACCAGCCATAAATAATAAAGAACCAGCCACCAGGTTTCAGTGGAAAGTGTTACCTCAGGGAATGCTTAATAGTCCAACTATTTGTCAAACTTTCGTAGGTCAAGTCCTTCAACCAGTTAGAGACAAATTTTCAGATTGTTATATCATTCACTATATTGATGATATTTTATGTACTACAGAAACAAGAAACAAATTAATTGACTGTTACACATTTCTACAAGCAGAGGTGGCCAACGCAGGACTAACAATAGCATCTGATAAGATCCAAACCTCTGCTCCTTTTCATTATTTAGGGATGCAAATAAAAAATAGAAAAATTAAGCCACAAAAAATAAAAATAAGAAAAGACACATTAAAAACATTAAATGACTTTCAAAAATTGTTAGGCGATATTAATTGGATTCGGCCAACTCTAGGCATTCCTACTTATGCCATGTCAAATTTGTTCTCTATCCTAAAAGGAGATCCAGACTTAAACAGTAGAAGAATATTAACCCCAGAGGCAACAAAAGAAATTAAATTAGTGGAAAAAAAAAATTCGGTCAACACAAATAAGTAGAATAGATTCTTTAGCCCCACTCCAACTTTTGATTTTTGCTACTGCACATTCTCCAACAGGCATCATTGTTCAAAATACTGATCTTGTGGAGTGGTCATTCCTTCCCCACAGTACAATTAAAACTTTTGCATTGTACTTGGATCAAATAGCTACATTAATTGGTCAGACAAGATTACGAATAATAAAATTATGTGGTAATGACCCAGACAAAATAGTTGTTCCTTTAACCAAGGAACAAGTTAAACAAGCCTTTATCAATTCTGGTGCATGGCAAATTGGCCTTGCTGATTTTGTGGGAATTATTGATAATCATTACCCCAAAACAAAAATCTTCCAATTTTTAAAATTGACTACTTGGATTTTACCTAAAATTACCAGACATAAACCTTTAAAAAATGCTCTGACAGTATTTACTGATGGTTCCAGCAATGGAAAAGCGGCTTACACAGGGTCAAAGGAGCGAGTAGTCAAAACTCAGTATCAATCAGCTCAAAGGGCAAAGTTGGTTACAGTCATTACAGTGTTAGAAGATTTTAATCAACCTGTTAATATTATATCAGATTCTGCATATGTAGTACAGGCTACAAGGGATGTTGAGACAGCTCTAATTAAATATAGCATGGATGACCAGTTAAACCAACTGTTCAATTTGTTACAACAAACTGTAAGAAAAAGGAATTTCCCATTTTATATTACTCATATTCGAGCACACACTAAGTTACCAGGACCTTTAACTAAAGCAAATAAACAAGCTAACTTATTGGTATCCTCTGCATTCATAAAAGCACAAGAACTTCATGCTTTGACTCATGTAAATACAGCAGGGTTAAAAAACAAATTTGATGTCACATGGAAATAGGCAAAAAATATTGTACAACATTGTACCCAGTGTCAAGTACTACACCTGCCCACTCAAGAGGCAAGAGTTAATCCCAGAGGTCTGTGTCCTAATGCATTATGGCAAATGGATGTTACTCATGTACCTTCGTTTGAAAAATTATCATATGTTCATGTAACAGTTGATACTTATTCACATTTCATATGGGCAACATGCCAGACAGGAGAAAGTACTTCCCATGTTAAAAAACATTTATTATCTTGTTTTGCTGTAATAAAAGTTCCAAAAAAAATTAAAACTAACAATGGACCAGGTTATTGTAGTAAAACTTTCCAAAAATTCTTAAATCAGTGAAATATTACACATACAGCAAGAATTCCTTATAATTCCCAAGAACAGGCCATAGTTGAAAGAACTAATAGAACACTCAAAACTCAGTTAGTTAAACAAAAAGAAGGGGGAGACAGTAAGGAGTGTACCTCTCCTCAGATGCAGCTTAATCTAGCACTCTATACTTTAAATTTTTTAAACATTTATAGAAATCAGACTACTACTTCTGCAGAACAACATCTTACTGGTAAAAAGAACAGCCCACATGAAGGAAAACTGATTTGGTGGAAAGACAACAAAACAGGACACGGGAAATAGGGAAGGTGATAACCTGGGGAAGAGGTTTTGCCTGTGTTTCACCAGGAGAAAATCAGCTTCCTGTTTGGATACCCACTAGACATTTGAAGTTCTACAATGAACCCAGCAGAGATGCAAAGAAAAGCGCCTCCACGGAGACGGAAACACCGCAATCGAGCACCATTGACTCGCATGAAGAGTCAAGTGGTGATATTAAAAAAAACAGATGAAGTCACCACACACCAAGAAGGCGGAGCTGCCGACCTGGGCACAGTTAAAGAAGCTGACACTGTTAGCTAGAAAAAGCCTAGCCAGCAAAAAGGTGACACACACCTCAGAAAAAATGCTGCTTACAGCTTTAATGGTTGTATCAACGGTGGTAAGTCTCCCCATGCCTGCAGGAGCAGCTGCAGCTAATTATACCTACTGGGCCTATGTGCCTTTCCCGCCCTTAATTCGGGCAGTCACATGGATGGATAATCCTACTGAAGTATATGTTAATAATAGTGTGTGGGTACCTGGTCCCACAGATGATCGTTGCCCTGCCAAACCGGAGGAAGAAGGAATGATGATAAATATTTCCATTGGGTATCGTTATCCTCCTATATGTCTAGGGAAAGCACCAGGATGTTTAATGCCTGATATCCAAAATTGGTTGGTAGAAGTACCTACTCTCAATCCCACCTGTAAATTTACTTATCACATGGTAAGCGGAATGTCACTCAAACCACAGGTGAACTATTTACAAGACTTCTCTTATCAAAGATCATTAAAATTTAGGCCAAAAGGAAAACCTTGCCCCAAGGAGATTTCCATAGAAACAAGAGATTTAGTTTGGGAAGAATGTGTGGCCGATAGTGCCGTAATTTTACAAAATAATACATTTGGAACTGTTATAGATTGGGCACCTCGAGGTCAATTCTACCACGATTGCACAGGACAAACTCAATTCTGTCCCAGTGCACTAGTGAGTCCAACTGTTGATAGTGACTTAACAGAAAATGTAGACAAACATAAGCACAAAAAATTACAGTCTTTCTACCCTTGGAAATGGGGAGAAAAGGGAATCTCTACTCCAAGACCAAAAATAATAAGTCCTGTTTTTGGTCCTGAACATCCAGAATTATGGAGGCTTACTGTGGCTTCATACCACCTTAGAATTTGGTCTGGAAACCAAACTATAGAAACAAGAGATTATAAGACATTTTACTCCATCAACCTAAATTCCAGTCTAACAGTTCCTTTACAAAGTTGTGTAAAACCCCCTTATATGTTAGTCATAGGAAATATAGTTATTAAACCAGACTCCCAAACTATAACATGTGAAAATTGCAGACTGTTTACTTGCATTGATTCGACTTTTGATTGGCAGCACCGTATTCTGCTAGTGAGAGCAAGAGAAGGCGTGTGGATCCCTGTGTCCATGGATCGACCATGGGAGGCCTCGCCATCCATCCATATTTTAACTGAAGTATTAAAAGGCATTTTAAATAGATCCAAAAGATTCATTTTTACTTTAATTGCAGTGGTTATGGGATTAATTGCAGTCACATCTACAGCCGCTGTGGCAGGAGTCGCATTGCACTCTTCTGTTCAGACAGTAAGCTTTGTTAACAATTGGCAAAAGAATTCCACAAGGTTGTAGAATTCACAATCTGGTATCGATCAAAAATTGGCAAATCAAATTAATGATCTTAGACAAACTGTCATTTGGATGGGAGATAGACTCATGAGCTTGGAACATCGTTTCCAGTTACAGTGTGACTGGAATACTTCAGATTTTTGTATTACACCCCAAATTTATAATGAGTCTAAACATCACTGGGACATGGTTAGACGCCATTTACAGGGGAGAGAAGATAATCTCACTTTAGACATTTCTAAATTAAAACAACAAATTTTTGAAGCCTCTCAGAGTCACTTAAATATTGTGCCTGGAGCTGAGGCGTTAGATCAAGTGGCAAAAAATCTTTATGGATTAAACCCCACAACTTGGATTAAGTCTATTGGAAACTCTACTGCAATAAATCTTGGAATTATGTGTTTCTGCTTAATCGGTTTGTTTCTAGTGTGCTGGACCAGTCGAAGAATCCTGCGCCAAAATCGAGAGAACGAACAAGCCTTCATCGCCATGGCACATTTATATAGAGGAAAAGGGAGAGAAAACGTTGCGGGAAGTCAGGGACCTTGAACGGAGGGACTGGCTGAAGCCACAGCAGAAAAACATAAAATATAAAGATTTCATGGACATTTTATTACTTCTCCAAAATTTATACTTTTGTAATTTCTTATGTCTGTCTTTAATTTCTTAATCCTACCATTTTCTTTGTAAAATGAGGAGGATATATGTCACCTCAGGACCGTGTGACGATTGTCTTAACTACACAAATTGTTTGTGAAACATGTGTGTTTGATCAATATGAAATCTGGGCATCTTGAAAAAAAAACGAGATAACAGCGGTGTTCAGGAAACAAGGGAGGTAACCTTGAACTGGCGGCCGGTGAGCCGGACGGAACAGAGCCATATCTTTTCTCCTTTTACACACAAATAGGAGAGATATCGCTGAATTCTTTTTCTCAGCAAGGAATATCCCTGAGAAAGAGAATGCGCTCTAAGGGTAGGCCTATAAATGACCCCCTTGGAGGCGTGCCACCTTTTACAGTTGAAGCCGAAGGGATAAAATAAGCCCCGGCCTCCTGTAGTGCTCTCAGGCTTATTAGGAAGAGGAAATTCCCACCTAATAAATTTTGGCCAGTCAGGTTGTCTGCTCTCAAACCCTATTTCCTGATAAAATGTTATCAATGACTATACGTGCCCAAAATTTCGTCAGCAATTTTAATTTTAACACCATCCTGTGATCTCATCCTGCCTCCACTTACTTTGTAATATTCTATTACTTTGTAAAGTATATAATGTCAGTGTCATGATGACAAAGGTAGTTTTGTTGAAAAGAAAAGGGGGAAATGTGGGGAAAAGAGAGGTCGGCTTGTTAGTGTGTTTATATAGAAAGAAGTAAATTTAAGAGACTCCATTTGGCTCTGTATTTGAGATGCTGTTAATCTGTGACTCTACCCCCGATCCTGTCCTTGCTAGAGACATCGCTGTGGTAATTAAGGTTGAAAAGATTTTGGGCTGTAAGGAATGTGCTTTGTTAGGCAAATGCTTAAAGCCTGCTTGTGGTTGAAGGTCAGTACCATTCTCTTAAATCTCAGTAAAAGAAAAACATCTGTCTCCTGCCCGTCCCTGGGCAAATGGAACATCTCCATGTATCTGTATGTCTTACTGCTAATTTACTCCCTTATCTTTTGAGCAATAAATACTGAGGGAACTCAGGGGCTGGTGCCGGTGTGGGTCCTCTGTAAGCACAGCACCGGTCCCCTAGGCCCCGCTTTTCTTTCTCTATACTTTGTCTCTGTGTATTATTCTTTTTCTCAAGTCTCTCGTTCCACCTAACGAGAAGCACCCACAGGTGTGGAGGGGCAGGCCACCCCTTCAGAAAAATACAATAACAAGGCCGGGTGTGGTGGCTCATGCCTGTAATCCCAGCTCTCAGGGAGGCAGAGGCGGGAGGATAGCTTGAGCCCAGGAGTTCGAGACCTGCCTGGATAATATAGCGAGACCCCATTCTCCACAAAAAGGAAAAAAAAAGAAAAGATGAAAAATACAATAACAGAAATGAAAATTTCACCAGACTGGCTTGACAGCAGATTTGAGCAGGCAGAAGAAATAATCAACAAAGTTAAATGTAGGTTAATTTCGATTATCCAATTTGAGGAAGAAAAAGAAAAATGAGAAAAGAAAAATGAACAGATCCTCAGAGACCTGTAGAACACCACCAAGCAGACCAAAATATGTACAATTGTGGTCCTAAAATGAAAAAAAGAGTGCCAGAAAGAATGTTTGAAGAAATAATGATGGAAAACTTTGCAAATTTGATGAAAAATGTTAATCTACATATCTGAGAATCTTAATGAACTGTAAGTAGAATAAACTCAAAGAGATCCACACCTACACACATTGTAATCAATCTGTTGAAAGTTGAAGACAAAGATATCATCTTGAAACCAGTAAGAGAGAAGTGACTCATCATATTCAACCAAGAAGATTGACAGATGATCTTTCATTAGAAACCATGGAGGGTCAGGTACGATGACTCATGCTGTTAATCCTAGCACTTTGGGAGGCTGAGGTGGGAGGATTGCTTGAGTATAAGAGTTCAAAACCCCATCCCTACTTAAAAGAAAAAGGTAAAAACACAAAAAAAGAGAGACAGAGGAAGAAAGAAAGAAAGAAAGAAAGAAAGAAAGAAAGAAAGAAAGAAGGAAGGAAGGAAGGAAGGAAGGAAGGAAGGAAGGAAGGAAGGAAGGAAGGAAGGAAGGAAGGAAGGAAGGAAGGAAGGAAGGAAGGAAGGAAGGAAGGAAGGAAAGAAAGAAAGAAAGAAAGAAAGAAAGAAAGAAAGAAAGAAAGAAAGAAAGAAAGAAAGAAAGAAAAAATTCCGGAAGGAAGGAAGGAAAGAAAGAAAGAAAGAAAGGAAACCATGGAGGCCAGAATGCAATTGAAAGACATATTCAAAGTGCTGAGGGGAAAAGCTGTCAGCCAAAAACTCTAAATCTGGCAAAACTATCCCTCAAAAATGAAGGAGAAATTAAGACATTTTCAGGTAAAAAGAAACAGAGATTTCATCATTAGCAAGATAGCCGTACTAAAGTACTTTCAGGCCCAAGTGAAGGACACTAGAATATAGTATAATATAGTCAAATCCATGTAAGGAAATAAAGACACCAATAAAGGTAACTGAAATAGGTAAATATAAAAGACAATATTAATGTACTTTTTAATACCTTTTTCCATTTAATTTAAAACTTCAGCAAACAATATTTATAAATCTGTGTTGATAGGCACACATGTAAGAATGGTGTAATTTGTGCTGGGCACCGTGGCTCATGCCTGTAATCCCAGCACTTTTGGAGGCTGAGGTGGGGGGATCACAAGGTCAGGAGATCGAGACCATCCTGGCTAACAGGGTGAAACACTGTCTCTACTAAAAAATAGAAAAAATTAGCTGGGCATGGTGGCGGATGCCTGTAGTCCCAGCTACTCGGGAGGCTGAGGCAGGAGAATGGTGTGCACCCGGGAGGCGGAGCTTGCAGTGAGCCCAGATGGAGCCACTGCACTCCAGCCTGGGAGACAGAGCAAGACTCCTCCCCCCCCCAAAAAAAAAGAATGGTGTAATTTGTATGACATAACAGCACGGGGATAGGGAACAGAGCTATACAGAAATAAAGCATTTGTATACTATTGAAATTAAGTCAGTATTAATACAAACTGGATTATTAATATGCTAATTTTAATCTGTAGAGTAATCACTAAGACAAAAAAGTAGAGGAACTAAAAAAATAGAGTAAAAGAAATGATAAGTGAATTAAAATGATACAGTAGAAAATGTCTTTAATATGACAAAAAGCAGTAATAGAGGAATAGAGGAACAAAAAAAGATATAAGAAAAATAGAAAATAAACAATGAAATGGTAGACATAAAAATATGTTACAGTAATCACACTAAATATAAATGCATTACACATTTCAACTTAGACAGGTTAGCAGAAAGGATAAAATTAAAATGATGCAAGTATGTATTCTCTGCTGGAGACAAACCTTAGACACAAAGTTACAAAGAGGTTGAAAGTACAAGGCAGGAAAAGATACACTATGCGAAGAGCAACCAAAAGAAAGCTGGAGTGGCTACACTAATGCCAGACAAAATAGACTTTAATACAAAAATTACCACTAGAGAAAAGTAAGGACATTTTAATGCTAAAAGAGAAATTTATAGCTGTAAATACCTACATTAAAAAAGAAGAAAAATTGCAAATCAGTAAGAACCTTCCACTTTAAGAAATTAGAAAAGAGGCCAGGTGCCGTGGCTCACGTCTGTAGTCCCAGCACTTTGCGAGGCCAAGACAGGTGAATCACTTGAAGTCAGGAGTTTGAGACCAGCCTGGCCAACATGATGTAACCCCATCTCTATTAGAAATACAAAAATTAGCCTGGCATGGTGTCAGCCACCTATAATCCCAGCCACTTGGGAGGCTGAGGCAGGAGAATCGTTTGAACGTTTGAACGATGGGGAGGTTGCAGTGAGTGGAGATCAGGCCGCTGCACTCTAACCTGGGTGACAGAGCAAGACTCCGTCTCAAAAAAAAAAACCCTGTCTCAAAAGGAAAAAAGAAAGAAAGAAAGAAAAGAAATTAGAAAAGAGTAAGACAAACCAGAACTAGTGAAAGGAATGTTAGAATGGGAATAAAGAATGGGAATAAATAAACTAGGAAGTAGAAAAAGATAGAGAAAATCAATGAAACTAAGTTTTTGCTTTTAAAGAATCAAAACTGAGGGCACTTTAGCTAGACTGAGTAAGAAAGAAAAAAAAAGAAGAAAGGAATCGAATTACTCAAATCAGGAATAAAAGATGAGACCTTTCTACCACCTTACAGAAATGAAAAACAATTATAAGGGAATATTGTGGACAATTGTATGCCAACAAAGTATATTATCTAGATAAAATGGACACATTTTGTGCTGGGCAGGGTGGCACACATCTGTAGTTCCAGCTACTAGGGAAGCTGAGGCAGGAGGATTGCTTGAACCCAGGAGAATGGGGGTATAGTACACTTCAGCCTGGACAACGTAGCAACCTGTCAAAAAGAAGAAAAAAAAAAGACAAATTTCTCAAAAAACGTAACTACTAAAACAAAATTAAAAAGAATACAATATTTCAAAGTATTTTATCTTTTATAATGTTCTTTGACAAAAATAGAACAGAGTTAGAGATCCACAACAGAAAGATAACCAGAAAATTTTGAAGCGTTTAGAAATTAAGAAATATAAATTAAAATAATCCATAGATCAAAGAAGATAATCAGAGATTAAATCTAACTATTGGCAGATCCCTGACAATAAAAAATGAAAATATCAGTTGAGTGTGGTGGCTCACGCCTGTAATCCCAGTACTTTGGGAGGCTGAGGCAAGAGAATTCTTGAGCCTAGGAAGTTCAAAACCAGCCTGGACAACATGATGAGACCCCATCTCTACAAAATATAAAATATAAGTTAGCTGGTGTGGTGCTGCATGCCTGTAGTCCTAGCTTTTTAGGAGGCTGAGGTGGGAGGATCACTTGAGCCCAGGAGTCCAAGGCTACAGTGAGATATGACAGCACCACTGCACTCCAGCCAGGGCAACAGAGTGAGACCCTGTCTTGAAAGAAAAGAAAAGGAAAGGAAAGAAAAAGAAAAGAAGGAAGGAAGAAGGAAAACTGAAAATATTGCAAATTATACTTACATTACAAAATATTATAACATAAGATGAAGCCGAAGTCAGGTCTAGACAGAAATTATATGCTGTCTTAAGTACATATAATTAATTGGAAGGAAAAAAAACACTGACAATCAATCATATACTTAGAAAAAGAATGTCAAATTTAACCCAAGAAAAGTAAAAGTAGGCCGGGCGCGGTGGCTCAAGCCTGTAATCCCAGCACTTTGGGAGGCCGAGACGGGTGGATCACGAGGTCAGGAGATCGAGACCATCCTGGCCTACACGGTGAAACTCCGTCTCTACTGAAAAATACAAAAAAACTAGCCGGGCGAGATGGCAGGCGCCTGTAGTCCCAGCTACTCGGGAGGCTGAGGCAGGAGAATGGCGTAAACCCGGGAGGCGGAGCTTGCAGTGAACCGAGATTGCGCCACTGGACTCCAGCCTGGGCGACAGAGCGAGACTCCATCTCAAAAAAAAAAAAAAAAAAAAAAAAAAAAAAGTAAAAGTAAGGGAATTATATACATAATAGAAGAAAATAATTTGATAGGAAATAATAACAGAAAAAATCAGCAAGGCTAAAGGTTTGTTTCTTTGAAAAGACTAATAATTTTGATAAAATTTTAGCAAGACTGCAGAAGATTTTAAAACAAGACAGAAGGCATGAAATTCCAATATCAGGAATGAAAAAGGTACTGTCATTAAGGGTCCTATAGACATTAAAATTATAATAGAAAATATTACAAATAACTTTATGCCGGCAAATTTGAAAAGCTAGATGAAATAGACATATTCTAGAAAACAACACTTACTAAAATGAACTCAAGAAATAATAGAAAAATTTTCATAATCCTGTATCTATTAAAGAAATTGAGTTGGTAATTACAAAACTTTCCAAGGAGAAATCTGTACGCAAAGATGATCTTATTGGGTGAATTCTTCTAAATATTCAATGAAGGCATTTGCTAACCTTACACAAGTGATTCCAAAAGATGGGGGAATAAAAGAACGTTTCTCAACTCATGCAGCAATATGCCAAATCCTCATAAGCATGAAGCAAAAACGAAAACAAAAAAGCAAAAGTCAGGCTCATCTCGTTTTTAAACATAGATATAAAACTCCTAAATGATCTATTAGTCAATTAAACAAAACACTATGTAAAATAATAACCAAGTTGCGTTTATTCTATGAACACAGGGTAAGGTTAATATATGAAAATCAAGCAATGAAAATAGCAACTTATGGTTGAAAAATCTGTCAGTTATCACCAAAATCAAGTAGTCAAAATTAGCATCATAGGGTAAGTTTAATATATGAAAATCAAGCAATGAAAATAGTAACTTTATGGTTGAAAAAATCTGTCAGTTACCACCAAAATCAAGTAGTCAAAATTAGCATCACTGATGATAGAACAAATCAACATCATGTGTCTCCTGATTCAATGCACGGAGATACAATATCAACTATGAAGAACTCCTGCCTTTGTCACATCCTCTATGAGCTATTTAGTTCCTTTCCAATAAATGCCTTTTCTGCTTATTCAAGGTTGCTTTCTGTTGTTTAAAATCAAGAACGTGCATTAGTACAGTAGTAACAGCTATTGAGCACTAATGCTCACAGCAATGTTTTGACATAGATATTATTTATCTTTATTCTAAGATGAGGCAATAGGTAGTTACAGTTAAGAATATGACCCCAAGTCATATACACTATAATAGGTGAAGGGAAGATTAAATTTCAAGTTTACCTGTCTCCAAATTTCATTCTTTTAAACTCTCTAACCCTTCTCCCTTGACCATGCTTGGCATTTTTTACTAAGTGATTTTAGCCGGGAACCTGGTTTACCCAAATACGCAGAATCAGCAGTCTGTCTCCCTCCATACCCTTCCCTGGGGGATGTTGGAAGTTAAGGAGAGAAGATGAACATGTGCTTTTACTGTGATGCTATCTGGGGAAGAGAAAAGTTATGTGGGGTCCAGATAAAAACCATTGCCTCTCAGAGAACAAAGACATACGCTATTCCCAGGGGCCTGCTCATGAGCTCTTTTCATAAGACTCCAAACAGTAAGACTAGATTAAGGGCTACATGTAGGGCTAGCTCCCGAGTGATGGAAAAGAATCGGGACAGCTTCCTCCTGCGGCTCTCTCTCTCTCTCTCTCTCTCTCTCTCTCTCTCTCGACTCCAAACAGATGCAGCATCACAAGAGAACCTCAAGTTTTGTATTATTTACTCTAGGAACCACAAAGGGAAGGTGAAAGAAGTTTGGGGAGAAAAATTTCTCCCGTGAAAGCATGAACAAATAGGTGTTGGGGTGATGTTGATGTTGAGATAGGCAAGTGCAGGCTCCTGACTGATCTGGGGATGGAGCAGGAGGGAGTGCTGGAGACTGTGGATTCGGAGGTTACTAGTGTAGACCACCTGCAGGGAGCCACAGGCCTGGATGAGTTCTCCAGAGCAGCAGGTGTAGAATAAGAGGAGGGCTGATGACTACCATCAGGCGTGTAGTTTTAGGAGTGAAGAAGAAGAAGAATCAACAGAGGGGACAGGTTTTCATTCCTGCTTTGGCACCTGGAACAATGGGTTTGATTGCCTGTGCTACTTAAATATTCTCCTTTCATGGCCTCTTTGTAGACTCTCTCCTCGCTCACCTTCACCTCAGATTGTCCCCTGGATTTGAGGCCCCAGCCATCATAACATGTTCAGGCTTCTGAGCAGGGCTGTGAGTAGGGGGAGGGAGGGAAAACATCAGGGGAAAGAATTTATCTGAATGCACATAGAGACTTCAAAGAAGGTCTTTTCCTGGGAAATTCTGGTAACATTTCTCTCTATCCAATAAAAAGTGGGTGAAAGGCAGCGTCACTAGTTTCTGGCAGACTAAGCCCCTGAGAAGGTCCTGCTGCACGGATGTGTGTAACTGAAACTGTGTCTAGGGAGCTTGTGATCTATACAGAAGTAGCAAGGGCAAGAGGGACAAGAGAGGGTCAAAGGCACAGAGGCAGTGGGTGGGGAGACCCAGGCACGGAAGCCCGTGTTTCTCTGTGAATGCTTGGAAATTCCTGACTGGGTCCAAACAGTAGAATATGGCTGGATTCTAGAGTCTGTTTTCAGAGTAATAGAATTGATAAGGAAGCTCATTTTCAGACTTATCATTAGTTATCAGATGACGGAGGGTTAGAGAAGCCACAGTAAGAGGAAGAGATTCTAAGGCTAACTTCTTAGGACCCCACCCCATCCCTAAATTTTCAGGTGGGAGACAGAGGAGTGTTATGCATCTCTGTATCATTCTTTATTGGAGTGGGGAGAGAGAGAAAGGAGACGGGAAGGGAGGGGAGGCAAGGGGAGGGAGAGATGAAGAGGGAGAGATGGAGAGGGAGAGGGGGGAAGGAGAGAAGGGAGGGAGAGAGGGAGAGAGAGAAGAGAAAGGGAGAGAGAGTGGGGAGAGAGGGAGAATAAGTATAAATCATCAATTAATCTATGGATGTCTGATTGGCCACTTTCTGGATTATTTCAGACACTGAAACTTGTGAATAATGGTAAGCAGGGCCTGGACCAGGAGAGCACTTCAAAAGATAAGGACATGTACATAGGATGTTAAAGCCTGCTAAACAGGTCCTCACAGGCCCACCTTTTACTGCTTCCTCTTGGAATAAGCCTCTCCTGCCCTTCCCTCCATGTCATTACCACTGTCCCCAATACCACAAAGTGGAAGATCGTGGAAATCCCTTAAGAAAAAGAAAAGAAGCTCATCGTCTACATCAGAAATTCTCCGTAACTCCCATCCTTCCACTTCCTTATGCTACCTGACTCCCTTCCTTATCACTCTACATCAGTTGGATTATATCAACATTTGGCCTTTCTTAAAGCTCCTACTCTGGTGTCCAGAGGACAGATTTCTGTCCCAGAGCAGATATAAATGTTACAAGGGTAGTGTTTGATGGAGAAAGGACCCCATGTTACTTTTGCACTTGAAACTAGCCTCTATATAGGAATTAAAAGACTATGAAAAGAGAGTAATGATGGAGACATTATTCTCCCTATTGTCATGGATCAAGGGCATCATCTGGGGATTAGGCCAATGGCTGCTTTGAAGGAGTATTTTATAAAGTAGACATTATCAGTGATGAATCTGAGTGTGTGTGTGAGTTGAAATGGAAGTATAGCAAAGTGGTCAGACTCCTTGATGAATCAATGTTTGGTGTAAGGAAAGAGGAAGAGAGAGACAAGATAATATGAAAATCTGATGGCTGATAGAGGTGGAAAGCCAACGTCACAGCTCGGGGATGATGTATTGCTGAATTCTCCCTGTTGGCCTGTGACAGCATTTGTGGTTAGAGACATGAGAAGTAAAAGAAAAACCCACGCCTAGAGGTATCACATTTGTCAAAAATAATAGAAGAGAAAACCATGCCAGACAGTCTTAGAGAAGATAAAAAGTTTTCACATGATTTCAGGGCATTGGGAAGTCCCTGCTTTTTCAGCCACTCCCATCTTATAGTTGTGTCTTAAATTTATCCATTAGAAAGTTGCTTTGGGTGAGTGGAGTTTGTTTATTGTTATAACTTCTTAAAATACAATATCCCTTGCCAGATTCAAGACATATATACCTGAGTCCCATGCAAATACGGGACACTATGGGTGCAGTAAATGAACGACCATATGGAAGAGTTACAGGAGCTAAGATGAAACATGAATCATTAAAAACTGAGGATAATTGAAGGACATAAGTCCTACAGTGGGGTCTTTATTCTGAATCCTGCCACTAAGTGCTCAATAAAATCGAGTTAAATAAGTGAGTAAATGAATAAACAATAAATGAATGAATAAGTATGGATTTTGTTTTGAAAGATAGAAAGCATTCACAAAAGCAGAGATTATGAGGTATGGAAAAGATTTTTTTCTAAGAATAGCCCCTCAAACATTCTTAGATTCTTGCTGTTTTCTGAGTATCCCAATGTCAACTGTCTATTCCACTTATTTACACAATGAGTGTTAATTGATAGACATTATGTTCTATTCAGTCAAATAAGCAGCAGGTGTATGGAGCTGAAAGAAAAACAGGGTTTGACAGTGTTTTCTACTGAGTGTAACCTGTCTTATCTAGATATCTTTCACCTAAATCTCTGTTGGATTGAGCCACACTTACAGTTTCTCCTTTTCTTTTTCTTATTTTTAAAGCAAATATATGCTTTTTGTAAGACTTTTAAAGGCTTTATCCCTAATGACTTAGGTAAAGAGAGGAAAATTATCAAAAGAAATTTACAAATTCTAAAAATAGAAAAGACATCTTAAAAAGTTATATGAAATCCTTGAGATCTTAAAAAATCCCGAATAACCACAAGAAAAAGTAAAAAGATGAACAGAGTTGAAGAACTCACACTTCCCCATTTCAAACATATTACAAAGCTACAGTAATCAAAACAATGTGATACTGGCATAAAAACATACCAATGGGACAGAATAGAGAGCCCAGAAGTAAACCCTCAAGTATCTGGTCAAATGATCTTCCATCAGGGTGCCTAGAGTATACAATGGGGAAAGGACAATCTCTTCAACAAATTGCGTTGGGAAAACTGGACATCCACATGGAAAATAATGAAATTGGATTCTTACCTGACACCATATGCAAATACAAAAATTAACTCAAAATGGATAAAAGACCTAGATGTAAGAGCTAAAAGTATCAAACTCCTAGAAGAAGTTCTATCAAACATAGAAGAAAACTTTATGGCATTAAATTTTGCAATTTATTGGATATGACCAAAAACAGGCAACAAAAAAATACACAAATTCAACTTCATCAAACTTAAACATTTCTGTACATCAATGAAAACAATCAACAGAGTGAAAAACAATATGAAATAAAATATTTGCAAATTATCTTTTCAATAAGAGGTTAATACCCAGAATATATAAGGATCTTCTACAACTCAACAGCAGCAACAATGACAAATAGCCTATAAACATCCTCAACAAAATAGTAGTAAACTGAATACAACAGCACATTAAAAGGATCACTTATCATGATCGCGTGGGTTTTATTCCAGGGACGCAAGATGTTTCAACATACTCAGGTCTAAAAATGTGACATACTACTTTAACAGAATGAAGAATACTAACCCTATGACTATCTCAATAGACTCTGAAAAAGCATTTGGCAAAATTTAACATCCTCTCGTGATTTAAAAAAAAACTCTCAATAGGATAAGGAATGCACCTCAACACAATGAAGGTCATATATGACAAACTCATAGCTAACATAATTCTCAATGGTGAAAAGTTGAAATTTTTTTCCTCTAAGACCAGGAACAAGAAAAGGAGATTCACTCTAACCACTTCTATTCAACATAGTACTGAAGTTCTAGCCAGCAATTAGGCAAGAGTAAGAAATAAAAATCATCCAAACTGTAAAGGAAAAATGTAAATTGTCACTGTTTGTAGATGACATGATTATATACATAGAAAACCATAATGACTCCACTTAAAAACTATGAAGTAATAAAGAAATCTAGTTGCAACAGAATACAGACTGTACTGAAAAAAAAAAGGAATCTCATAAAGTTGCAGGATACAAAAATCAACATAAAAAATCGGTAGCATCACGCTAACAAGGAACTATCTGAAAATGAAACCAATAAAACAATCTCATTTATAATAGCTAAAAATAAGTAAATAAATAAAATAATACATTTAACAAAGGAGGTGAAAGACCTATACACTTAAAACTATAACATACTGTTGAAGGAAATTGAAGAAGTCACAAATAAATGGAAAGATATCCTGTGTTTATAGATTATAAGAATCAATATTGTTAAAATGTCTGTAATACCCAAAGTGATCTGCAGATTCGATGCAATCCCTATCAAAATTTCCTTACATTTTTCACAGAAACAGAAAAAAAATCCTAAAATTAATATGGAATCACAAAAGACCTTGAATAGCCAAAGCAATTGTGAGCAAAAATAACAAAACTGGAGGCATCATACTATCTGATTTCAAAATATACTAATATACTACAAAGCCATAGTAATCAAAACAGCATGGTACTGACATAAAAACAGATGCATTGACAGAATAAAGAGCCCAGAAACAAATTCACATATTCATGATCAACTGATTTTCAACAAAGGTTCCAAGAACCAACAATGGGTAAAGCATAGTCTCTGGATATCCACATGTAGAAGAATGAAACTAGACTCTCATCTCACACCATATACAAAAATCAACTCAGAATAAAGGCTTATACATAAAGCCTGAAACTGTAAAACTACTACAAGAAAATACAGAAGAAAAGCTCTGTGACATTAGTTTGGGCAATATTTTTTTTTATATAATCCCAAAAGCACAGGCAACAAATGCAAAAATAGACTAATGGGATTATATCAAACTAAAAGTTTCTTTTTCTTACAGTCAAGGAAACAATCAATAGAGTGAAGAGACAACCTATAGAATGGGACAAAATATTTGCAAACCATATGCTCGATAAGGGGTATAGGAATCCAAACAACTCAACAGCAAGAAAACAGTCTGATTTTAAAATGAGCAAAGGATTTGAAAAAACATTTCTCAAAAGTTGACATACAAATGGCCAACAGGCATATGAAAAAAAATGCTCAACATAGCTAATCAGAGAAATGAAAATTAAAACCACAATAAGATATCATCTCACGACTGTTAGAATGACTGTTATCAAAAGATAAGAGGTAACAAGTGTTGGCAAGGGTGCGGAGAAAAGGGAACCCTTGTACACTGTTGGTGGGAATGTAAATTATATAGTCATTATGGAAAAACAGTATGGAGGCTCCTTAAAAATTAAAAATAGAACTACCATATGATCCAGCAATCTCATTTCTGAGCATACACTCAAAGGAAATGAAATCAGCACTTCATAGAGATATTTATGCTCCATGTTCATTGCAGCATTGTTCACAATAGCTAAGATATGGAAATGACTTAAGGGTGTATCAACAGATAAATGGATAATGAAAATGTGGTATATACACACCATAGAATACTATTGAGCCTTAAAAAAGAGGAAGATCCTGTCACTCACAACAAAAACGGATGAACTTGAAGAACATTATGTTAAGTGAATATGCCACAGAAAGACAAATACCACAGAATCTCATTTATATGTGAATCCACAAAAGTTGAACTCATAAAAATAGTGAATAGAATGGTGGTTATTAGGAGCTGAAAATGCTGCTGGCTGGAAAGATGTTTGTTGCAGGAAACAAAATTTCAGTCAAATAGGAGGAATATGTTCAAGAGGCCTAGTGTACAATATGGTGACTATAATTAATAACAATGCATTGTATTCTTGCAGATTGCTAAGAGAGTAGGTTTTAAGTGTTCTCACTATAGAAGTATATAATGCATGTATTAATTAGGTCAATTTAACCATTCCACAATGCATACATATTTTAAACATCACATTGTACATGATAGGTATATATAATTTGTCTTTGTCAATTTAAAAAAACCAAATAACCTGGTTTAAACGTGGGCAAAGGACTTGAATAGATAATTATTCAAATAATATATACAAATAGCCAACAAGTGTATGAAAATATGCGTAACACCATTAATTATTAGAGAGAAACATGGATCAAAACCACAATGAGACAGATATTATCTCACAGCCATTAAGGTGGCCACTATAAAACCAAACCAAACAAAAAAAAATAACAAGTGTTAGCGAGGATGTCAAGAACTGGAATCCTGGTGCACTGTTGGTAAGAATGTAAATGGTGCAGCCACCATGGAAAACAGTATGAGATTTCCTAAAAAGTTTACGAATAAAATTATCATATGACTCAGCAATTGCACTTCTAGATACATAGTCAAAGGAAACAAAATCAGCATTTCATAGAGATATTTCTGCTCTCATGTATATTGCAGCATTATTTACAACAGCCAATGGGTGTGAACAACCCAAAAGTTTACTGACAGATAAATGGATAAAGAAAATGTGGTATATATATATGCAGTGGAATATTATTCAGCCTTAAAAACAGAAGAAATCCTGTTAGATAGTACAACATGGATGAACATTATGGTAAGTGGAATAAGCCAGTCACAAAAAGATAAATACTGCATGATTACACTTACAAGAGATACCTAAAGTCAAAACAATAGAAACAGAAAATAGAGTGGGGGTTTCCAGGAGCTGGGAGAGCGGGATATAGGGAGTTGTTCCCTGAGTATAAAGTTTCATTTTGCATATTAAAAAGTTACAGAGTTGTCACACAACAATGTGAATATTGTTTACCCAACTGAACTGTACACATAAAAGGGTTAAGAGGATAAATCAGATATGGATGAGACTCAAGGTATGATTCATTGTGAGGCAAATTGCTCTCCAGCTGTGAAATTGAGTATGCTATTTGCTTCCAAAATATAATGATGGGACACGCATAGGATAGAAGTTCTTATTCCAAAAGGGAGGAATGGGAGAGAAGAAAGGTGTACCAGGTCCTGAGCAAGTCAAGTTTCCAAAATAATCTTTTCGAATCAAGGTTCTGCCCTCCAGGCACACTGGGGAGATGGCCTCTGCCTCATGGCTTTGTGTGGCCCTGCACTCATAGTTGCTCCCTTTGGTGGCCCTACCCCTGAGGCAGCTCTGTGCCTGAGGCTCTCCCACACTGAATTGTATACCAGTGGTTCAGTTGGGTGCAATCTCTCCATGGTGGCCCTGCACATGGTGGCTTTCTGCCTACATTCTGTGGCTTTCCAGAGTATCCTTTGAAATCTTGGTGGAGGTTACCATGCCCCCACAGGTTTTCTGAGCACAGCACACATTAAACCAGGATCTGTTGGAGACACACCTGGGGTAGCCTAGGAGTCCTGTGATGGAGTGTGGAGAGCAGAGCCTCAAGGTGGCCCATGGTAGTGAGCCGAAGCCCCACAAGTACCTGCAGCCCCTCCTTTGAAATCATTCTGTCCCCCATGCCCTTGCATTCTGCACCTCGGGTAGGAGTGGCAGCCCTGATCTGAAATGCCTTTGGGTCATTCTTTCATTGCCTTGATGAATAGCACCCAGAGTCCACTGGGATCGCTGATCCGTACTAATTTCCTCATCCAATGGTTACATAGACACACCACTGGTGTTTTCTCCTGAACATGCTTTCTTAGTTTTCACAATACGGATAGGCTGAGAATTTTCTTAATCTTTAAATTCTGCTTCCTTTTAAATTAAAAAGTCTATCTGGTGCCATCCCCTTATCTCAGCGGCAGGGGCTGACAAACTTGAATTGAGAGGGTGAACTAGAGGAAGTCGGGGACATCTTCTCTCCTGTCCGGGTGAGGAGTTGCAAGCTCCCTGCTCTTCCTCTCCCTGATCCACAGGCCCCTGCAGCCCATGTGACCCAGGGAAGCTGGGGTGCCCCCCCTCACCCCACACCTGGCTGGCCTACAGGCGGGGTCCCCTCAGCCCTCAGGGTTCCAGTGCCACTTGTGTAGGTCCATCTGTGATGGGCTACGTGTGCATATCGGGCAGGGGGAGCTGCACCAGCATCTGGTTTTCAGTGGAAACTTATTGAGTGAGAAAGAGCTAAAGGTAAGTGAGAAAGGGTGGATTAGTTAGCCAGGGCCACCATAACAAGATACCACAGGCTGGGTGGCTTAAACTTAAACTTATTTTCTCAGAGCCTGGAAGTCCAAGATCAAGTTGCCAGCAAGGTAGGTTCCATTCTTTTGCTGGCCTGGAGATGACTAGATGACTGCCTTCTCACTGTGTCCTCACAGGGCCTCTGTGCATTTGCTCTCCTGGTGCCTCTTCCTCTTCTTATAAGGACACCAGTCTCATTGGCTTAGGGCCCCACCTGGATGACCTCGTTTCACCTTAATTACCTATTTAAAGGCCCTCTCTCCAAAGCAGTCACATTAGGTGTTAAGGTTTCAACATAGGAATTTCAAGTTGTGGGGAGGGATACAATTCAGTCCTTTACAAAGGCATAGCTCCTGGACTAATTAAACTTGCAAACAATAGCAATTGCGCTTTGAGGCAGAAGCATGACCCTAAGCCAGGGTTTCTCAACCTGGCACCATTGCCATTTTGGGCTGAATAATTCGTTGTGCTGGGCGCTGTCCTACGCACTGCATAGGCCATAAATATCCTTGAGCTCTCTTAGCAATCCTTCAAGTTTCTGCCACCCTTGTGTGTGTGTGAGTAGATTTTTAAAATATATTTACATGTTTTGAGAATTTACACTTTTCACTTTTGGGACTAACAGGTTCCCATAGGTTTATTAGCCTTGGTATGAGAGAATCTGCCTTTTTACTTATGTTAAACTTACCATCTTCAAAGTTTAAAAGACTCTCCCTGTTGTGTGTTTCAGGATTTGGTGAACAAGATTAATGTAGTCTGACTTTTTCCAAGATTATAGACTTGCACCATATATGCTGTCTACAATGGACATCTTTTATTCCTCTCATAGTGACCACCCCATTCCCTAGATTGTTTCTGTTGTTTCTAGAGCTTTGTCATCTCCCTATGTCTTCTCCAAAACTCAGGACCAGCGGTGGAAGGCACTGCAGGAGCAGTGGGCACACTCCCAGGGGCTGAGCCTAGATGGATAGGGTCAGGAAGGAGGATGGACTTGGAAGGTCACAGGAGAGGCACCAGATGATGTGATGGATGAAAAGGCACATTAAAAAGTAATATGTGGCCGGGCGCGGTGGCTCAAGCCTGTAATCCCAGAACTTTGGGAGGCCGAGACGGGCAGATCACGAGGTCAGGAGATCGAGACCATCCTGGCTAACACAGTGAAACCCCGTCTCTACTAAAAAAAATACAAAAAACTAGCCTGGCGAGGTGGCGGGCGCCTGTAGTCCCAGCTACTCGGGAGGCTGAGGCAGGAGAATGGCGTAAACCCGGGAGGCGGAGCTTGCAGTGAGCTGAGATCCGGCCACTGCACTCCAGCCTGGGCGACAGAGCGAGACTCCGTCTCAACAACAACAAAAAAGTAATACGTGCGGCCGGGCGCGGTGGCTCATGCCTGTAATCCTAGCACTTTGGGAGGCCGAGGCAGGCGGATAACGAGGTCAGGAGGTCGAGACCATCCTGGCTAACACGTGAAACCCATCTCTACTAAAAATACAAAAAATTAGCAGGGCGTGGTGTTGGGTGCCTGTAGTCCCAGCTACTTGGGAGGCTGAGGCAGGAGAATGGCGGGAACCCGGGAGGCGGAGCTTGCAGTGAGCCCATATCACGCCACTGCACTCCGCACTCCAGCCTTCAGCCCAGGCAACAGAGTGAGACTCTGTCTCAAAAAAAAAAAAAAAAAAAAAAAAAAAGGTATGTTACAAATGCAGCTCCTTTTGTGATAATGATTGCATCAAATTGGGCATTTCTGAGCTTACCCTGTTGTTCTCCAAAGCAGGTGGCTAAGGCTGTTCTTATTTTTTCTTTAACCTTCCTGCCACCTTCAGATCGAATTTATTTGCTACACTAGTGCCAGGTTAATAGTCCTAGAACACAACCATGATCATCTCACCTCCTCCTCAAAAACCTTCGCTGTCTCTCCACTGCCTGCAAAGTCCCACAACCTGAGCCTGGCATTGCAGGTTGTCTACAGTCTTTCCTCAGCCTAACCTCCCCCTGTGTCCTTACAAACACGGTGTGCTCCAGACAAAGTGGACTTTGACATGACATATAAAATATGTTTTCACATTTCCCCCTTTACATCTTTCAAGGCATTTATTGGATGCTAGTATGATTCCCTCCTCAACCCCAGAGCTCTGTGTTTTGAGGCAGAAAACAAAAGGCCCAGAATCAATTAACATCAGTTTCCTGCCTTCACTTTCCTATGGCACTAAGTCAAGTCAGATCGGCAAAGCCTTTATAGCTGGTCCCAGCCTGACTCTCTGCCAAAACCTACTTACTAAATCCTCTGGAAATGAGGGCCGTCCCACTCCAGGTTGGCCTCATGAAGACATCTCAGTCCCATCAAACCTCCCCTTGATTTTGAGGCTAATCCACGCTGGCCACGTATACAGTTTTTCTCTGTGGGTTTATCCCCTGAAATTCTACCACGTCCTTGGATTATCACCACACCCTTGATACTGCCTCTGTCTCAAAGGACACTTTGGACTCTACCTGTCCTTGCTATTGCCTGTCTGGGCAGTGGTCTGCTTAACTGTAAACCCCGAAGTCCTCCCTTCCCTCCTGGACTAAGTTTCTCAGATTTGCTCAGTTTGGTGGCAACTTCCTATTCAGTTGCTAAGACAGGAGGGACCCTTTGGTGTGGTCTTTGAGATTCTCTAGGGACCTCACAGCCTGGGTGGCCTCCTGGGAGCTTGCCTGGCTTTACACTGAGCTGTAAACCATGAGAAGAAAGCTATTCAGCCCCTCCAATTAAAGAGATCGCCTCTAAGTCCCCTACAGAGTTGCTCTTTCCTTGTGTCTGAGCGTCTTCTCTGGCTCACATGTCTTTTGCAGAAGACTAGCAGTGAATTGATAACAGAGCCCTCTGGGCTCAGTGGCCAGTTCTATCCTTTTCCTTGGTCTGTCTCTGATTATTTACAAACATATAACTTTCTAGCCGCATCAAGGAAGTTGTCTTTTGGAATGAGAGCTATATAAACAAAAAAGATTAAGAACTTAGTAATGGATTTAATTTTCACCAAGAAAGGAGGCAATCCATTTCCTCACAAAACTTTCCAGAGAGCAGATGCAGCTCTCTGAGAAAGGAAGGAAATAGTTCCGGGGAGGGGCTGCTGTTTGCTGGGCCACTTTGCATGTGACGAGAAAGTAAAAGCAGTACTGAAGCAACCTCATGGAAAGCTGTTTCTGCGGTAAGCACCTACTTCTCCAAAGAGAACGTTCTCCATTCCCTCATGGGCCAATGGGCAGTGTGAACTGAGAGTGTCATTTGTGTCTGGCAGACTATTTCCCAAGAAGGGCCTGGTAGCCAGACAAGTCACAAAGTTGGAGACACTGTTTGAGTGGAAGTAGACTGGTTTTTTCCTAGTTGCTTGTTTTCATCAAGCAAGCACCACATAAATGAAAAGCAATTTTAAAAACTGATTTTTGGTTTTGAGAAAAGTCAAATGTACAAGGACATTTGTGATTGCATAATAAAACTGCATGCCTAAGAATATAAATATTTTATAATAGATTAGCTATTACACAAAAACATTCAAATATCTTTTAATTTTTTCATTTTGATCAGATGAAGACAGCCAACGCAGGAAAGTGAGTGTACGGAAATGGAAAAAGAGGTGGATTAATGTTAGAGAAAGTAGAGATACCTAGAAGAATAAAACTGTGGTCCTAAGGAGAGAGAAGGTGGAATGGTTAGATTTTGCTCTCCATTAATAGAAGACCAGGTTGCTGTATTCAAAAGGTCTGGGGAGAAGAAAGGATGTGACAGCTACTAAGCACCTAGTAGACACCAAGGATTGTTCTTTACTATGTTAGACATAATTAGATGACTAAGAATTGAAGCTATACAGGCCGGGCGCAGTGGCTCACGCCTGTAATCCCAGCACTTTGGGAGGCTGAGGCGGGTGGATCATGCGGTCAGGAGATCAAGACCATCCTGGCCAACATGGTGAATCCCCATCTCTACTAAAAATACAAAAATTAGCTGGGGACAGATCCCCAGAGAGACCCTGCATCTGAATAAGGATAGATGTCAAGGAGAGATGTCAAGAAAGTGGAATGATCCACTGTGATGAAAGCAGCAGAGAAATCCACCAAGATAAAGATTTGATGAACTTAGCAATCAATTTCTGTCCCATCGAGGTCATGGACAAGGAAGTCAGACTGTGATGGGGCTGAGAACGCATGGGAGGGGAGAAAGGAAACACAAAAGTATAGCATTTTCTTTAAGGAACCCGGGAAGAGTAAAGAAGAGAGATGGGGTGGAAGCTAGGGAGATGAGAACAGCCTTGAGGACAAGGAAGAATTGAGCCTAAATTCTAAACTGAGGAGAAGGATCTTGCAGCAAGAGACTGAATAGAGTTAACAGAGAGACAGAAGGGAGGATGGCTGAGACAAGCTCCCAGTGGAGGCAGGAGTGAAGATTTTGACGGCAAAGGTGGAGGTCAGGCTTAGCCTGGAGCAGGAAGAGCCCCAGCCTCTGAGACCTGAGGAAGAAGAAGAAAGAGAAGCCAGGGTCTCAGCATGGTCAGAATGTCGCTGATGAAGGGCGTGCCTGACCAATTTTCTTGATAAAGTAAGAGGCAAGGAATTCCTGCTGCTATGTAGAACTGAATGTGGAGTGAGCGGAGAGTGATAAGGTTTGGAACTTTCACAAGGAGACTGGGATAATGAATTGATTGATCAATTAATTAAATGGTTTGCTGCCTCTTTTCACTTTCTATCAATTCAAGTCAATCCTGCTTTCACCTGGCTCCAAAACAAAAACTGTGCCTGCTTGCCATTAATCATAGATAAGGCACAACCCTATTACATTAGCCGGACATCTGCGGCTTTCACAATTTGACACCAGCCTGTTTTCTAAGCCTCGTCTCCTCCAGCTCCTCATCTCCTTGGCCACGCGGCAGTCCCCTGCCTACCACATGCTTTGAGGCCTCTGTGCCTTTGCCCAGGCCGTCTTCTCTCCTTGCAAGGCTCTCATCCTCTTCTCCGCATCAGTAAACTCATATTTATCCTCCAAGGCACAGTTCAAATGTCATCTTCTCTCTAGCTTCTCCTACCAAGGACAGAATTAAGAATTCCCTTTTGTGTATTACACAATAATTTATTCTTCTTATAGTAAACATGGGAAATTGCTGTTTCAAATACATGGTGTCAGAAGCTGCTTTAATATTCTGGAGATGTAATTAATCTCAAGGAGGAAATTGACCTTTGATTTAGAAAAACACGTTAATGTGCCATTTCATTATAAATGAAATACCCAAAGCTCATATAGACAGAAGTTACATGTTTCTGTGAAGCATATGGGGATATATGTTATTATAAAAACATTAATTTACTAGAGTTCTTAATGTTTTCCTTTTGCACTTCTTTAGATGCGACCTTATGCCTATTCACCCAGGGGAAAATTTGGATTTTTATCACAGAAGACCAAAAGCAAACAATATTCCAAAACAGAATATTGACAGCCATATCAAAGTCATAGTCTTAAAAATTAGACATTGGTAAGAGAAAAGGGATTTTCTAAATTTACAAAAGTCTAGGTCCTTAGAGCTCTCTGCTGAGGATTCATTCTAGACTGAGATCACCTCTTTTGGGAGGTGGGCACGCACTGGCCACTTCCGTGTTCCCAAGATCTTAGAAACACCAGAACCCTCTCCTTTCAACCCTCTGCTACCTCCACATGGCGCTAGAGCCCACAGGATCTACCTTGGATCTACAGCTTGGATCTACCCACACACATTCTAGAGTCTCGTGGGATCTTCTAGGGATGTCCCTGGTCTGATAAAGAGACACTGTCTGTGGGTATTATCCTTTGCTATCCCAGTTGCACTCTCTGTTTTTGTGGGGACACTTGGGAAGATGAAAAACACTCTGTCACCATTATCATCTTCTTCCTGTATCCCCAACATCTGACAAATTGAACATTATTTATAAGGTACTATGAAAGCAAAAGGAAAAGCAAATTAACCAAACATTTTCAGAAGTCTTCAAAAGCTGTAAAAACCATTCAATTCAACATAAAAAGACAAAATTTTAAAGTCAAGTTTTTGGCATATTGATAAAATTGGAGAATTGATTTGATGTATTAATTTCTGATTAGTTGATGGGTTGATTTTAGTGAGTTAACGTGCAGTAAATTGGTTTTCAGGGTGGTCATGGAGAGGGTAGAACTGGCCTGGAGCCAGGGGCCACAGCCCAGACCACACGGGCCCAGGATCAGGCTGCAGCCCCAGCCAAACTGGAAGGATGTGAGTAGGAGCAGAGCCATGTTGGGGCTACCAGCAGCCAAGGTGGCTGAGCCCCATTGCCTTCACCAGGGATAATCAATCACAGATTAAACCAGCCATGGAAATGTTGGCAATTGATGGGGAGAGGCCAAGGAACTGGGGGCAGAGAACCATCAGAAAAGAGAGGGAAAAAAAATGCCACCTAGACCCAGCTTCCCACGGCCAGCACGCTCTGTAAGTTCATCCTCTGCCCCAGGATGTCATTCCCAAAATGGGGAGGGAGAGGGGAAGGAAAAGAAACCATGAAAGATTCCGCCTTTCCCAAAAGAGATTTGAAGTTTTTCAAAAATACCTCTTTTAAACAGGAAGGGTTGTATCTGTGCCTTTTGATGGCCAATTTTGGGGTTTTCCTACCATCATTTGGAATTGTTTCTCCAGAGTGTAATGAGACCAGTTATATATTTTTAAAGTTACTTTTCTTTTCACAAATAAGTTTTAACGTATAAATTTCAAACTATCTGTAGATACAAAGGAAGAGTGATTTTAGCTTAGAATTTTCCAGGAGGTAGAGGTTGGAGCTCTGGGATCTAGAGAAGTCAGGAGACGGGAGGGAAAGTTATAAGGGAAGTGAGCAGTTCCCAGCCAAAGGGCAGAAGTCCAGAGTTTGAAAAGTGATGGCCAACAAGAAATCTGCTGTGCTAGGGAGCTCCCCCAAATGACCACAACCTCCCAGGGCAGGAGGCTAGTGCAGGAGATGACATCAACCCCATATGTAAGCACACATTTGCATCACTTCTCTGTCCAGGAATTATCAGACATTCTGGTGACAGCACTGAGCCACTTGAATTCCTGCAGTTATACAGGCACTTGAAACTACTTAATTACTAGGGAAAGGATTGCCCCAGAAAGTTGCAGACCACATGAACATTTATTTTGCGCATTAATATAATGGACTTTCTCCTTTTTCCACAACATATTTAGTTCTGTGTACAGATTTCCAAGACAGCCATTCTTGATGGCAGGAACCATAACTGTGTTCCCAAAGCCTAGTATGGTGCTTAAAGCAAAATAGATTAAAAACAGAGCGATGCAGGCCGGGCGCGGTGGCTCACGCCTGTAATCCCAGCACTTTGGGAGGTGGAGGCGGGTGGATCACGAGGTTGGGAGATCGAGACCATCCTGGAGGATATGGTGAAACCCCGTCTCTACTAAAAATACAAAAAAACTTAGCCAGGTGTGGTGGTGGGTGCCTGTAGTCCCAGCTACTCAGGAGGCTGAGGCAGGAGAATGGCGGGAACCCGGGAGTTGGAGCTTGCAGTGAGCGGAGATCTTGCCACTGCACTCCAGCCTGGGCGACAGAGCAAGACTCCGCCTCAAAAAAAAAAAAAAAAAAAAAAAAAAAAAAAAAAAAGCGATGCACCAACAAAAACAGATCTAAGGTCCAGAATGGAAAAATGCAATGGTAAGGTCGTCCTCTGGTGGAATATCTAGGTAGTAACAGGAAGGACTTGAAGACGCTGGCAAGCAGGCTGCTTAAGTGGAAAAATCTCAAAGAAGCCAGTGGCCAACTGGTAGCCAACCAAGAGCAGCCAGAGCAGCGCTGTCCAGTAGAAATATAATGGGAGCCTCTTAATTCAATTTCAAATTTTCTAGTAGCTACATTTAAAAAGCAATAAGAAACAGGTGAGATTAATGTAATATATATTTTAAACTGCAAATATACAAAAAATTGTCAATTGAACATTAATTAATATAAAAATTACTGAGATTATGTATATATATATTTAATCAAGTCTTCAAATTCTAGGGCATTTTATACTTAGAGTACGTTTTCTGTTTAATAACTACAGGTGGTTGGCAGCTACTGCACAGGACAGCACAGTCCTTGATGAAGGGGATAGTGTCCTGCTCTTCTGTGCTCTCAGAGCAGGACACAGTGCCCAAGTCACATCAGGTGTCCTATGAACATGTATTTAGTGAAGAATATCCCCCAACACCTACCTGAACTTGTCATGCTCCAGAGAACACGACAGATACAACTTTACCTCAAAGTCAGCATTTTATACAATTTAGAACAACTGGATTTCTGTTGGGTTTTTTTTTTTTTTTCTTTTTTGAGATGGAGTCTCGCTCTGTCGCCCAGGCTGGAGTGCAGTGGCACGATCTTGGCTCACTGCAAGCTCCGCCTCCCAGCTTGTCGCCATTTTCTTGCCTCAGCCTCCCGAGTAGCCAGAAGTACAGGCGCCCACCACCACGCCCAGCTAATTGTTTGTATTTTTAGGAGATACGGGGTTTCACCGTGTGAGCCAGGATGGTCTCAATCTCCTGACCTCGTGATCCGCCCGCCTTGACTCCCAAAGTGCTGGGATTACAGACGTGAGCCACCGCACCCAGTCTTGTGTCATTTTTAAAGGACACTTTAGTACGTTTTTGTTGAACCTATGTTCGCCCCATTATTAGACTCTAATCCCAATAACAGTACCTCTCCCTGGAGCCAGTGTTATCCACTTTATTTACTTTTATTTGTTATCATTGACTTATTTATTTAATAATGTGCTAGCATTTAGGGGGGAAAGGAAGATTGTGTAACCAAGATTCAATAAACCATGATCCCTTCTTACAGGCCCTTTCCATCTAGGAGGGAATGTGGGCCATACACATACATTCCGAGAAAACCAATAATGAGGAAGCCCTGGTGAGATGAAAGGTGTTTTGAACTGGGTTGCTTGCTGGCTGTGGCCATAAGAAGGTTCCTGAAAGCTTCTGCTCTTGCCTCCCCGGTGTTGGCCTTGAGCAATCACTGTCTGCTCCATGCTGTGAAAAACGATGGCAAGATCCTGATTGCCTGTCCAGCTGTTGAGGGGTGGGTGAGAAAATCCAAGCTGAAATCCTGCTGGAGTGGGAGGAGCTGGGGACTGCCCTAGTCATTGCCTCCTCCACCATCCCAGCTAGCAGTGCTCCCTATGTCTCCTAGTGCTCCCACCCTGAAGCCCTGACCTGAAGTGACACCCAAAGGGTAGTGACTGTGGTTTTGTGCTGGACTGGGACTCCAGCTGGCCCTTCTTTCTCTTTACACACATGACACTAACACAGATGGTCACTAATGGGCCAAAATAATAAGGCCTTTAGGGAGTGCTGCCACCTCAAAAGAAAAACAGCAAACAGGACCTTCTATGTCCTTGAAAGAAGTAGTAGAAAATATAGACCAGTCATTTACAGTGAGAATTAAAAGTGCACTTTAAAAGTAAAAAGCTACTATAATATGAAAAAAAAATAGAAAATATAGGAAAAACACCTAAAAGTTCTAGGTGTAAAAAAAAAATAATAATAACAAAAGCAAAAGCCACATTAATGGGATAAATAGTGGGAGAGATGCAACTGAAAAACAAAACAGAAAGTTGGAGGACTACACCGAGAAGCTAGCTCAGAACAAGAGAGGGAAGAATTGGGAAGTTATCAATAGAAAAGTCAAGGAAAAAAGGAGGAGAGAATCGTCCAAATATACATTATATGAGTTTCACAAAGACAAAAAAAAAAAAAAATAGAGGAGAAAAATAGTTAAAGGAATAAAAAAGATGAATTCCCGGAATTAAAAGATAGAGAAGATCCATAATGTCTTACAAGAGAAGGAAAACCCCACTCTAGACACACTAGCAAAATTTAAAAATATCAAAGACAATGAGAAAATTCTAAAAGATTCCAGCATGAAAGACTGACATGGGATTTTCTAACTGTGACATTGGATGTGAAAAAAAATCGGAATGATCTTATTTAGAATAGTAAAGGGAAAAAAACTTCCAATAGAATTTATTACACAGCGAAACTTTTTTCAAAGTGCTTGTATAATAAAAAAAAAAAAAAATCAAGCATACAAGGTTTCAGAAGGTTTGCTATGCAAATTCCCACATGTGACACGTTTTGGAAGAATTCTAATCAGAGAAAGCATTCTAGAAGGTGCCAAAAGATATGAGAAGTAATGTTGACCAAATACTTTGGTGAAGGAGAAAATATGTGAATAAATTTGAAAGCGTGCTAAAGTTCTTATCCAGTCAGAGGGAAGCTGGGGAAGGTATCAGTAACACACACACGCACACACACACACACACACACACACACACACACACACACGGGCAATGAAGACTAAAAAAGAAAACTTGGCCAGGCATGGTGGCTCATGCCTATAATCCTAGCACTCTGAGAGGCTGAGGTGGGCGGATCGCCTGAGCTCAGGAGTTCGAGACCAGCCTAGGCAACACGGTGAAACCCCATCTTTACTAAAATACAAAAAAAAAAAAAAAAAAAAAAAAAATACCCAGGCATAGTGACATGCACCTGTAGTCCCAGCTACTTAGGAGGCTGAGGCAGGAGAATTGCTTGAACCCGGGAGGCAGAGGTTGCAGTGAACCGAGATTGAGCAACTGCACTCTAGCCTGAGCAACAGAGCGAGAGTCTGTCTCCAAAAAATCAAACAAACAAACAAAAACAAAGAAAAAAGAAAACTTAAAAAAATAAAAATATTGAAATAAATAAGGTATTAGAAACAAGTCCAAGTGCATCAATATTCACAATAAACACAGAAAGATTGTCAGGACAAATTGGGAAAATACTCAGTTCACCAAGATTATCATAATTCCCAAGAGTAAGCACCTAATAACCTAAAAGCATAGAGGGCAAAAGATTTAAAAATTAGAAACAAGTTGAAAAGCCTACAGTCATAGTTAGAGATCTAAATATATCACCATTCATATGCCAGGAGTGGTGGTACATGCTTGTAGTCCCAGCTACTCCAGGAGGCTGAAGCAGGAGGATCGCTTGAGCCCAGGTGTTTGAGGCTGCGGTGAGCTATGATTACTCCACTGCCCTCCAGCCTGAGCAACAAAGCAAGACCCTGTCTCTAAAAAATAAATAAATAAATAAATGCACTACTCTTCGTTATGTATCGTTCAGTCCAAAAAATAAAGAAACCCACAATAAATTAGAATGACAAAATCCACATGCTTGATCCAATAGACTTGTACATGTATAAAATTCTGCATCAAATTTATTAGAGCCAATGTGAAATATTTACAGAAGTTGACCACACTCCAAGCCGTAAAGGATTATCACGTAATTAAGTTTTAAGTTAATAACAAAAAACATACTTGTAAAAAATCTATGTATGTTATGAAATAAAAACACCAAATACTCGATTATTATTAAACAAAGAAGCAACATTCTTTATCATGAGTTCTTCATGGCTTTCCCATCTATTATCTCGTGGTTCCAGCTCCCACCTCACTTGGGGAGATGAAGGTGGTGAGGGTCCTAACCAGGGCAGGATCAAAGCAGTGAAGACACTGTTCATTCATGCACAGATACCTCCTAGGCACCTATTATGTGCTAGGCATTGTGCTAGACACTGCGGGATGGAAACAGAAAAACTAAGATTAGGGCTTCTCATAAACTATGCCACACAAATCAATTACTAGTTGTAATTTGATTAATTGGAAGTCAGAAGCTGTGTCTGCCGCACTCAGAACAGGCATCCCTTCTTATTCACTGAGGAAAGAGCATTGGAGCAGGTTTTACCAGTCCACAGGCTACCCGAGAACCACCTAGGGAGCATGCTGAAAACACAGGTTCTCTGCCCCTGCCTTGGAAAGGCTTATCTAACCCATGAGGTCACGAGGAAACCCAGGAACATGTAGTATAACAAACTCCCCAGGTGATTCTCATTTGGAACCAGAGACCCAGATGATTTCCTAGCTCCTTCCAAGTTGAAACTCATCGATTTCATGGTCTTTGACACATGGCCTAATTTGGTTAGATTTATCTTTACTCAGATGTTAGCTTTACATATATATATATATATATATATATATATATATATATATATATATATATATATATATATATATATATATATATATACTGGACTAAATTCTCCCAGTGCCTCTTATCAGTCGAGCCCAACTAGAAGCCAAAGACAAGGGTGATGCCGTCCTCCAGCCTGTGGCAGCCTGGAGGAGGTGCCCGGGTCCTGGAGGGACAGACAGAGAGGACTAGCACCTGTGCCCTCCTCAGGGAGTCCACGGAAACTCCTTACACTCTGCTTTAGACCAAACATCTCCAACAATTACACATTTTTTCTTACACAGTGAAATTTAATAATAATAAAAGAAAAATAACATTTTTGAAAGTGATTTAAAGTTTTAAGAGGTTTTTATTCCATTATGCAGCCAATGTTTTCCTTTTAAAGATTATTGGTAAAGTTTATTTTACTTTCTAACTCAAAATTTGTCCACAGAAACTTCTTGGGAAAGTAGGATTCCCTGCATCGCAGATGGACATAGAGAGAGGATTTGTTGGAGCTCAGCTGCGCGGCGCTCTGACGGCCTTTTCTCTCCCTTCAGGAGTCCCTTCTTGGAGGACGTGGTAACAGTTGGTGCAAGCCCCTCCCATACTCCAAAACTTCCTTTGGCCTCTCCTGTTGGCCTGGTGAATCCTTCTACCTTCTCACCCCGGCTCTTTCCCTCTTCACCCAGCAACGGATACATTCACTCAGAGAATTTCTGTGATTGGCTGAAGACAACAGGGGTCGTTCCCATCCTCGAATCTATTTTCTTCCTCTTCACCTCCGCCTTGTTCCTGTACTCCCCACAGGGACTGAGACTAATTTGGTTAAAGCACCAGAGTGTAATGGCCCTCAGAGCAGGGCTGGTCCTGGGGTTCCACAGCCTGATGACCCTCCTGAGCCCGCAGGAGGCAGGGGCCACCAAGGGTGAGTGCAAGGGCGAGGCGGGTGCGGCGGGGAGCAGAGATTTACGGAGTTGGGTTACATGAGGAGATGACATGGAGGATGCTTGTTCCTCTCCCTCTCTGGTTTATGAGAAACTTCCTTCACCAAGAGACACCCAATCCCCCTCACCTCTGTCACATCCACTCTGGACCTAAATGAAGGTGCAGCTCGGTCAGCTGCGCAGCTGCCCCATTCAGCCTTTGCTGACGTTCAGATTTCTCCTGATTCCTTCCTCTTTCCTGAGACCCAGACCTCCACCCAACAGGTGCCAGCAAGCACCCTGATTTCTCTACCACCCCTGGCCTGGAGTGCGGCCCATCAAGTCCAGTTCTGTTGCAGTATTTATGCCCATGCCAGTAGTTAACTGTTTACCTGTCGTTGTTTATCGGGAGACATGAGCTGGTTTGCGGGTCTACAGCTGGTTCATCTTTATTTCTTTTATTTCCCTGGCCCGCCATTGTGCTGGGTACATGCTAGTTCCTCAATAACTGTTGTTCAACTTCATAGAATTCTGCAAGTATTAGAACTTAATCCCTAACTTCCAGAAAACTAGACAACAATTATGGAAGAGACACACTCAGTCATAATGCTCTGAGATGGAGGAATTGGGACATGAACTTTGACTTCTGACTCCTCATCCAGTGCTCTTTGCAATGCCTTGAGTTGCCTCTTCTTATCCCCTTGGTCTCTGGGTCACTAACCTTAATTCTTACCCCCGCCAGCCGTGGCCTGTTTCCCCTTACACCCACCTGCACTGCATCTCTGTGCAAAGCTCCACTACTCTCCTGTCCTTAAACATTCCTCCTCATCCCACCCGCACAGTCCCGCCAGCTCACAACACAGGACCTGACAACACAGACAGGGCGGACGACCACAGCCAAGATTTAAATTCTGGAACCCCAAGCATGATTTTAGGCAGCCCCTCCTCTTCCCATCCTGATATGCCAGACTGCACTGTCTCTGTGCCGGCTGCAGTGTGCTGGGATGAACCTCTTTCTTCCCGTCCTCTCCCTTGCCCTCTCCCAGGGCCAGCCCAGTGTCAGAACAGGACTGTGTCCCCACACAGAACCTAGGACGGGGCCCAGGCTCAGGGACTCAACAATCACATATTGTGGATGAGACAGACACATTTTCTTCTCTCTCCTTGACCCCGAACTCACCAAACACAGCTGACCACATGGGCTCCTACGGACCCGCCTTCTACCAGTCTTACGGCACCTCGGGCCAGTTCACCCATGAATTTGATGGGGAACAGCTGTTCTCTGTGGACCTGAAGAAAAGTGAGGCTGTGTGGCGTCTGCCTGAGTTTGGCGACTTTGCCCGCTTTGACCCGCAGGGTGGGCTGGCCGGCATCGCCGCGATCAAAGCCCATCTGGACATCCTGGTGGAGCGCTCCAACCGCACCAGAGCCATCAATGGTACCAGCCCTCCCTCTGCCCACCCAGTCAGGTGGGAAGGTCCAGAGAAACTTCCTTCCAGTTCCTAGACCTCCATCACTCTGGGGCGCACTCTCAGTGCCCGTGCCTGTCATGCCCTGTCCCTTTCTTTCCCAGGAGGCTCCATGTCTTCCTAGACCCCGTTGGCACCCCCCTCCTTGAGGAATGACACCTCTCACCTGGACTCCCGCCCAGGGACCAGTCAGATATAGGAGCTCCTGGCATCCCCACTCCCTCCCCAGTCTCCTCTCCCTCTGTTTTCCTCCTCTTCTGCCCCAGTGGATACCATCCCAGAGCATCCCCTGCCCACAGATGACTACGAAGGGGGAACGTCTCTTAATCCCAGTCCTAGTAAGGCCCTGGGATGAGGGATGAGCCTGTGGACTCAAGCCCCATTCCTCCTAGTGCCTCCACGGGTGACCGTGTTCCCCAAGTCTCGGGTGGAGTTGGGCCAGCCCAACATCCTCATCTGCGTCGTGGACAACATCTTCCCGCCTGTGATCAATATCACCTGGCTGCGCAACGGCCAAGCTGTCACTAAGGGAGTGGCCCAGACCAGCTTCTATTCCCAGCCTGACCATTTGTTCCGCAAGTTCCACTACCTGCCCTTCGTGCCCTCAGCCGAGGACATCTATGACTGCCAGGTGGAGCACTGGGGCCTGGATGCGCCACTCCTCAGGCATTGGGGTACGGAGTCCCCTCCCCATGCACCCTCCTGGCTCCAGGTTTCCTTTACTCTAGATTCCTTCCCTATACCACCAATTCCTTCCTTTCTCTCCCAGAGCTCCAGGTGCCTATTCCACCACCAGATGCCATGGAGACCCTGGTCTGTGCCCTGGGCCTGGCCATTGGCCTGGTGGGCTTCCTCGTGGGCACCATCCTCATCATCATGGGCACATATGTGTCCAGTGCCCCCAGGTGCAGAGGCCCCGGGAGTCTAGGGGGTGGGGGAGGAAAGTGGATGACTCTGAACAGGACATGGGTGGAGAATCAGAGATTCTGTCGCGGGCAAAGAGGTCAGGAAAGAAATGGGCATGGAGGAAAGAAGCAGAGGTGGGGTGAGAGAGTAAGGTTTTGGGGGAGGTGGGCACTCAGAGATAGAATCCCAGCATATTGAAATTGAGCAACGTCGATTGTGTGGTTTCTGCTACTTTAGGTAATGATCCTTCTGAGAGAAATGACTTGTGGGAGACACCCTGCAGATCCTCGTGGATTTGTGACAGCTCCTGCGTGCTCAGTGCCCTTTAAGTGCATCCTGCTGTGCTGACCTTGAGTGGGATCAACCTCTGTCCTACAGGTCCCTTCTTTTTTGGCCCCAGTACTCATGGCAGGGTTTGTGGGACACCTACTAGCTTCCCTTCTCTTTCAACACACACACACACATTCTTGCTCTACCCAAAGCTCTGGCTGGCAGCACCAAATGCTTTGGTGGTGTTTGCACTGTGTCCTTTTTAGGCCTTGGCCAGTTCTCCCAGGGTTGAGGCATGTGGTGCTGGGGATCGGCAGCAGTCCTGGGGCCCGCACGGGTGTGTCTTGCTCCATTTGTCCCATTGTGTGTTACTTTGTGAAAGCCATTTCACATGGACTTCATGAAATTTGCCTCCTGAGTTCAGTTTTGCCCTGAAAGGGATGCAGATTATCCTGTTCCTCACGACCCCCTCAGCTAACAAACCCTCAGCACTGGGACAGGACAGGCTCATGGGGACTCCATTCCTGCCTGGGTTTACTCTGTATGAAGAGACCATTGGTATCCTGCCATGATGTCATCTCCTTTTTCTACTTTCCCTAGAGTCCTATGCATGACAAAGAGAGGCCCAAGGCTTGGATAAGGTGGCCACTTCCATCAATGGGGTCAATCATGTTAGGTAGGAGGTGGTAGAGTCGGTGTGCAAGGTATTTGGTAAGAGGGGCATCCACCTAGACACTCTCTAAATATGTGGCCTAGAAGATTTTAGTCTAATTTTCTGTGAACGAAATTTAAAACATACAAAGAGATAAGTCACCATACCACATAGTTTATGTCAAGACCAAAATGAGCAGTACAGATTACAGTTTTCAAACCAGAATGCACATGGGAACTGCTTGGGATCCTTTTAAAAGTACAGGCATTGGCCTGGTGCAGTGGCTCACTCCTGTAATCCCAGCACTTTGGGAGGCCAAGGGGACAGGATCGCTTGAGGCCAGGAGTTGGAAACCATCCTGGGCTACATAGAGAGACCCCATCTCTAAAAAGAAAGATTTAAAAATTAACCAGGCATGGTGGCTCGCACCTGTATTCCCAACCACCCGGGAGGCTGAGGCTGGAGGAGTGCTTGAGCCCAGGAGTTCAAGGCTGCAGTGAGCTGAGATCGCACCACTGCACTCCAGCCTAGGTGACACAGTGAGACCCTGTCTCTAAATAAATAAATAAAATATAAAAATAACAGGCATCACCCAGACCTACTGAATTAGAATCTCGGGGGTGCAAGGGGCAGCAAGAGGGAGGCTGTCTCTTTTGAGACAGGGTCTCGCTCTGTCACTAAGCTGGAGTGCCATGGCATGATCCCAGCTCACTGCAACCTCAGCCTCCCAAGTTCAAGCAATCCTCCTGCCTCAGCCTCCTGAGTAGCTGGGACTACAGGTGCGCGCCACCATGCCCAGCTAATTTTTGTATTTTAAGTAGAGACAAGGTTTCACCATGTTGGCCAGGATGGTCTCCATCTCCTGACCTCGTGATCCGCCCTCCCTGACCTCCTAAAGTGCTGGAATTACAGGCATGAGCCACCGCGTCTGGCCGAAGCTGTCATTTTTAACAGGCTCTGGATGACTCTGATGCAGCCATCCTGGACCTAGGCTGCGGTCTGGTCACTGGGACACAGTGACATAATCAGGTGCCATGGGGGGTCGTGGGAAAGAGGGATCCCTAATGTCCAAGGTGGACTAGGAAGGCTTTCTGAAGAACGTGGGTCTGTTAGGGCATCAAAGCCAATCAAGGTACAAGTAAATAGGGGTAAAATGAGGGTTTGAACTGTGAGCAGTTGGTCCTGGAAAAGAAAGAAACCACGAGATTATGGGGACTCAATGGGCTTCTTAAGAGAGAATAAGTTGAAATCAATGACCAGAAGACCCTGATGGAAGTGGAGGAGAATCATCTCAGGCAAACTTTTTGTGTGCCAGTAACAGAAACCCTCTTCGTGTGTTCACATGCAAAGTATAGGATGTTTGCAATATAGCCGTGGGGAGGAGTGCAGGGCCCAAGGGTAGGTTCTAGCCAGGCCTCCCAGGAACAGAACTGGGATCCGAAAAGCCTGGAGAAGCTAGAGCTGCCCCTCCAACACTCTCGAATCCACACGGTCTGTGTTCTCTAGACCCCCCTGCATGTTAGCGGTGTTCTCTCTCTGTGGACTGACTGTCCTTTTCAGTGAACATGTCCACCCGAAAGCTCCTGAGTTTATATCATCTCAGCCCTCACAACCCGCAAAGGCTGTGTCACAGCTTTAAATTACTGGAAAATAATTTACTTTAATTATTTTAAATTACTTTAAATCACTGGAAAAATAAATGACCGGCCAGACGTGGAGCAGGTGTCCATCCCAGACCTGTGTAGTTAGAGCAGGAGACAAGATCCCACACAAATGTGGCTGCCAAGCACCCAGCCCCGGGGCAAGGGGTCAAGTTCTTGTCAGAGAAAGAGGAATAAGTTGGTTCTCAGAAGACACCGCAAGATACGTGTGTTCCCAACAATCTCTGATCTCTGCTGATCTTTTGCTTAGCGGTTAACTTGATGCATCATTGGGAAGGTGTTTCTCTCATCTCCATCCTACGGCTTAATAAAGTCACTAAAATTGTGTTCTTTTGACCAAAGAAATGTGTGGTTTTTTTGTTTGTTTTTTTTTCACTGTTGCATATACTACCCTGAAGTCACTGGGTTCTAGGAATAATTCTAGAGCCTTTAGATTTGTGTATCTGCGTGTATACTCACATTTGTTTCTAGTCTCAAGGTACGTAGTGTTTTATTTTAAAAAAGAAATTGTGCTCCTGCATTCCTGATCTTTCACTCTGTTTTAGAACAGACATCCAGTAGTCTCCTGTCCTTTGTATCCAAACTCTCCCTTTTTGCAGGGTCCCCCTACAGATCATAAGCACGTCATCTCTCCAAATAATGAGAACATCAAGTCCTCTGTCTGTCCTTGACCCAGTCTCCCTTCCACCCAAGCTCCTCCCGGTCACACCCTCTGAGAGGGTCTGCATGGACTGCCTCCAGATCCCCTCTTCCCATCCACTCTTTCGGTTTTAATTTTTAATCAAATTATGTTATATGCATAGTTTAAAGAGTCAAATATTTTTTACAAGATTTGTTACAGAAATACCAGTCTCCAGCCCCCTCTGCCACCATATCCCTCAGCCTCACAGAAAATAACTTTCAATTGTTTTAATGTGTTCTGTTGGTATTAACCTCCCATCTCTAAATAACATGTTTGTGTTGCTACATCTAGATTTTTCAGCTTTAGGCTTTATCTCTTTACCTCCTGCTGTGGGAGAGGGGGATTTAGATTTTTTTCATCCTCAAAGAACATCATGCACCCTTCCCATGCCCCTTCTTTTAATATGAGTATATTGTAATTTTTACAACATAGTAAAAATTACTGTGCTTACTATGTTTATATCAGTATGACCATGTAATGGCAAACCATAGAGCAAACCATGCTTGCTCTTCCTTTTCTAGATGACTTTGTTTTCTCTGGAGTGTGTAATTGTCCTGTTTTCCTTTGCGTGGCTGTATTTGTACTTATTATTAATGAATCACAAAATTCCTTACAGTACAAACACGTCAGGTATTCTGTCAATTTTGCCATCAGATGTAACTCTCCCAGAATCTTCTGTCTGCTCCAGTCTTAACTCTTTGCCCTTGATGATACAGCGTTCACTCTGAGATCACCCTTCGCCATCCGCATCAGGATTTACCTGTCCTCCGAGTTGGATCTTCTGTTTCTTGTATCCAGTCATTGCCCTTTGTGGTCTGCCTTATTTTAATGAGGCACCTCTTCTTTCCACTTCCTGAGAAACAGTGCATATGAGGAAAACTTTTTATGCTTCATATGTCAGAAAATGTATTTATTGTACTCTCAAACTTGAATAATAGCTTGCATAGGTATAAAATTCAAGATTGGAAATCATTTCCATCAGAATTTTTAAGGCATTTCTCTATAATCCCTTAGCTTCCTGTGTTATTGTTGATAAGCCAAAAGATATTGTGTCGTGAAACTTTGTATGTAATCATTGTTGTTTTGTTCTCTCTGGAAGCTTATAGGATTTCTGCTTTTCCCTTTCCTCCCTTAAATTCTTATAGGTGCTCCATAACCTACAAGGTGAAGATCCTTCTCAAACTGTCCTCAGTGTACCGTTTTAACCATATTTCTTTTCTTTTCTTTTCTTTTTTTTGAGATAGAGTCTCGCTGTGTTACCCAAGCTGGAGTGCAGTGGTGTAATCTTAGCTCACTGCAACCTCTGTCTCCCAGATTCAAGCAATTCTCCTGCCTCACCCTGCTGAGTAGCTGGAATTACAGGCACCCGCCACCACATCTGGCTAATTTTTTTTATTTTTAGTAGAGACGGGATTTCACCATGTTGGCCAGGCTGATCTCGAACTTCTGACCTCAGGTGATCCACCTGCCTTGGCCTCCCAAAGTGCTGGAATTACAGGCATGAGCCACCAAGCCTGGGCTATTTTAACCATATTTATAATAGTGCCTCCTGAAAATGGTCAACGCCTAAGTCACAGAAAATTGTTGTTGCATGTTTACTCCTCCCTGCCTTTGCACAAACTATTATCTGTGCTGGACCTGCCTTCCTCCACCAACCAATCAAAATTCTGCCTGTCCTTCCAGGGTCCAGATTAAATGTCACCTCTTCTGTGAAGCATTTCCAATCCCAGCCCCCGATATGCTGGCCACCATCTCCCTACAGTACCACCACATTCCGCCCTTTGTCAGTTGACTGTGTCTGAATTTGCCTTTGCCACTAACTGCTCCTCTAAAGCAAGAGAAGTCTGTGTCTTACAGTTCCAACACCCAGAACATAATGGGCATTGAAACACTGTAGAATTCTATTTAATTCAATTTTGTTTGCTTCAAATCCAGCCCGGTCTGACTGTCTGCAGCTGGTTTTAATAACACTGGCTACTGTTTACCCAACACATGCAATGTGCCCAGCCTTAATGCTTTTCACGTGTAGTGGATTTGAATCTTGGTCCAAAAGATTAATAAGATAGTGCGCAGAATGCAAAAAATAGTAAACGTCTTTAAATAATCGAAAATCTGATTCAAAATCTGCTGTTTAAAAAATCTTAAATCTGATTCAAAACCCCTGCCACGAGGCTGGTTTTAAATTGAATCTGTCATTATTGGGGCTTCTGGTCTCTTACAGTTGTTCCAAGGGTCTGCGCCCTGACACAGTGCTGAGGCCTTGGAGAAGCTCCTGTTGTCTTCCTGCATCTGTCCAGACTGTTTACTCCAAGCACGCCCAGGGCTTAAGCTGTATGGTCTTTTCAAGTGGCAGCTCTGCTGCTTCTGCACCAGGCTTGGGACAGGGGAATCTTTAGTGAAGAGTGATCCCCAGTGCCTGGGAGCAGGACTGCAAAGGCGTACCACATGGCCAACTTCCCCCTCCTTGGGAGGACTCCCCACCTGCCTTGGCTGCTGCGAGGAAGCAGGGCTCTTTCAGACCCACAGGCCACTGTGCCTTCCTCAGTTTAGGAGAACCTTCCCCCTTTGCCTGTCAAAGGCATTCCCCTCTCTCTCTCTGGCACAGTGTCTGGGACACCTGGCATCATGTCAAGTGAGCTTCAGGTTTTGGGAAATCCACAGCCAGAAGAGGAAGGGCCTTGGAGGTGACATGTGCTATTGTCTTGTGTGACAAACCTAAATACAAACAAAGAAAAAAGAAAGGCATCATTCTGCCATACATGAATTATTTTATTTCTTCCTTACGACCAATCTGCAAGTTAAGTATAATGATTTCATTTTATAGAGAAGGAACTAGGATTCAAATTACTTGACTTGCCCAAGGTCAAACAGCTAGGAGGTGGCTGAAAGGTCTGTGTAATGCTAGAGCCCATGTTCTTTCCACTGCACTGTCCTACTCAGCAGCGAATGGAGACCAGCTTGTGAGACATGAGGCAGGATGAACAGGGTCAGACATCAGCATTACTAGGAAATGTGTAGGAGGAGGTATTCCCAACTTTGGGAACAAACTTCTTCTGAGGCTTCAGCAGCAACAGGTTGCAGGGAATGAGGTGAGCTTGAAGAATGACTGGGGTTGGAATTACTGAAGAGATTTTCTTCTCCATCCTGGATCAGTTGAAGCACTCCCCTAGTTCAGACTTTCTTTCTTGCTTAATCTAAATTCCTTGCTGGTCAACAAGACTCTATATGATCTGGCACTGCATGTGTCCTCATCTTTACTTCCCTCCACTCATCCTTCTTTCATTAAGCAACAGCCACACTATCTTTTCCCAGAATCCTCCTGCCCAAGATGTTAACATTAATGCCTCCAATTCGTCACCCATTCACAACTCACGTGGTACCAATTCAGAGAAGCTTCATTGACCAGCTTTGCTAAATAAACCACCTATCTCCTGTCTCTCCCTATCATGTTACCCTATTTATCTCTACAAACAGATACCTTTCAATGAATGATGTCCCACTTCTCAGGCTTTCCTTTCTTCTCTGTCCTCAGAAAAGCTTCCAGACAAGTGATCATGCACGCAGAGGAGCAGATTCACTTCCTCTCCTCTCCTTATGGTTTAGGAGGTTGCTACCTATGACTTGTAATTTGGCTCCATCTTGTGGTTTGCGTCCACCCCACATGGAGCCTCCAAATCTGAATAAGCCTAAGGTCTCCCAAGGAGGACTTCTCGGCACTTCCATCCACTGGAAATGCTCTGCTGCCTCCTCCCTAGACTCCCAACACAGCTCTTGAGACCTTGTCAGATTCCCAGTTGCCCTTTATTCCTTTCCTCAGGCCTTCAATATATGGATCTGCTTCAGGTACAAGTTCTTACTGTAATGCCTGGAACATGGTGGTTACTCAATAAATATTTAAAGTCCCAGCTGACTAAAACAAAATGTAGTCACCCTGCTCTCAATGTCCACATAAAGAAAAATAAATTAAAATTTATTCTTCTGATATTAACAAGTATTGTTTTGTTAAAACTGTTATCTTTAATTTATTGAGCACTTCCAATGTGCCAAACACTAGTCTAACCAACTGATATTTGTCGAATCCAGTATCTCCACATTCACTAAGAAGCACACCTGGTATTTCCTAAACTGTTGCATGAAACCCAAGTGTTTAGGAGAGTGTTAATAACATAACCAAAAACAAATCAATAGAAGTAATATTTTTCTGTTAAAACATATTTTAATACATGTAAGGAAATGCCAAATTTAAATATGTATCTTTTTGTTTTGTTTTGTTTTGTTTTGTTTTGTTTTTGAGACAGAGTCTCGCTCTGTTGTCCAGGCTGGAATGCAGTGGTGCCATCTCAGCTCACTGCAACCTCCGCCTCCTGGGCTCAAGTGATTCTCCTGCCTCAGCCTACCGAGTAGCTGGGATTACAGGCATCCACCACCGCACCCAGCTAATTTTTGTATTTTCAGTAGAGACAGGATTTCCCCATATTGGACAGGCTGGTCTTGAACCCCTGACCTTGTGATCCGTCCTCCTTGGCCTCCCAAAGTGAATTATGTATCTTTGTTATATAGTAATCTGCCTTTTAAAAATGATATGTCATTATTTGTAACAACTGAAAATTATTGGAAACATGCCTAGTAAGAGTACAATAGTTGAAAAAATTACAGTACATCTGCAGAACGGAGTAATGCAAAGCTGTTAAAAAGAATGAGGAGATAGAGAAAATACGTTCCAATGTTTGATAGCAGACTGGGGTGACTGTAGTCAGCAACAACATATATAAAGTATATTTCAAAGTAGCTAGAAGAGAGGACTTGAGATATTGCCAACACATAGAAATAATAAATACTCAAGGTGAAGGATACCCCAAATACCTGACTTGATCATTACTATCATTGTATGCATGTAACAGACACTCACATGTACCTCATAAATAAAATATGTAAAATATCATGTATCAATTAAAGGAAAAAGTCTAACAAAAAGGAATGAGAAAGATCTCTTTGAACTAATGCGGAGGAATCTCTAGGCTAGAGTGGAAAGTTCACAGTACAATAGAATGATTAAACTATGTACTGCCTTTGGGGTAAGAAAGAGGAAAGATATATATTTTTTGAAAAAGGTGCATTGCATCAGATATGGTGGCTTGTGCCTATAATCCCCACACTTTGGGAGGATGAAGTGGGAGGATCACTTGAGGTCAGGAATTTAACACCAGCCTGGCCAACATAGCAAGACTCTGTCTCTACATAAAAATAAAAAAATTGGCCAGTTATGGTGGTACACCCCTATAGTCCTAACTACTCAGGATGCTGAAGCAAGAGGATCACTTGAGCCTAGGAGTTCGAGGCTGTCGTGAGCTATGACGGTGCCACTGCACTCCAGCTTGGGCAACAGAGTGAGACCGCGTCTCCAAAGGGGGGAAAAACGCTACATTGGAAGGATAAACAAGAAATTAATTTAAAAATGGCTACTTTTAGTGAGGAAGGGAGAATAGAAGTCAGAAGTGAATATTGACCTTTGAAACATATAAATACAATGTTAATAAAAAATTGACAAAAAAACCTCTAAAATTTAAAACGAATAGAACTGAACCACACAGAAAAAATAAGTACTCCGAGTGATATTAAAAGATACTACTGGGTCAGGCGCGGTGGCTCACACCTGTAATCCCAGCACTTTGGGAGGCCAAGGAGGGCGGATCACGAGGTCAGGAGATCAAGACCATCCTGGCTAACATAGTGAAACCCTGTCTCTACTAAAAATACAAAAAATTAGTCCGGCGTGGTGGGCGCCTGTAGTCCCAGCTACTCGAGAGGCGGAGGCAGGGGAATGGCGTGAACCCGGAAGGCGGAGCTTGCAGTGAGCCGAGATGGCGCCACTGCACTCCAGCCTGGGCGACAGAGCGAGACTCCGTCTCAAAAAAAAAATAAAAGATACTACTGTATATTCTTGGTGGCATACATTTCTTCTCTCTCTTCTCTCTTTTTCTCTCTACGCCCCCCCCCCCTTTCTCTCTCTCTCTTTGACAGGGTCTTGCTCTGTTGCCAGCCAAGGCTGGCGTGCTGGAGTGCACTGGTGTGATTATAGCTCAGTGCACCCTCAAACTCCAGGGCTCGCGTGATCCTCCCACCTCAGTCTCCCAAGTAGAGTAGCTGGGACTGCAGGAACATGCCACCGTACTCAGTTAATTAAAATACATTTTTAAAAATAGAAATGGGGTCTCCCATTATGTTGCCCCAGCTGACTTAATAGAATATATTCTAAGGACAAAAAGAACTATCAAAACTTTGAACATCATACAGTTGTTTCATGGTTAAGTAATATTTGTATCCTTATTTGAAACTATATTATATATAAAATAAAGCAAATCAGTGATTATGTTAATATAATTAAGAACTAAGATTTTTAGGCCAGAGGCAGTGGCTCATCTCTGTAATCTTGGGAGTCCGAGGCGGGCGGATCACAAGGTCAGGAGTTGGAGACCAGCCTGGCCAACATGACGAAACCCTGTCTCTACTGAAAAAACAAAAAAATTAGCTGGGTGTGGTGGCGGGCGCCTGTTATCCCAGGTACTAGGGCGGCGGAGGCAGGAGAATCGTTTGAACCCGGGAGACAGAGGTTGAGGTGAGCTGAGACTGCACCATTCGTTGCACTCCAGCCTGGGCGACAGGGCGAGACTCCATCTAAAAAAAAAAAAGAACTAAGATTTTTAATGCATAAAAAAGCAACTAAAAGTCGCTGAATTAAAACAATAATATTAAATTTGAACTAGAAAAAATATTTGAACTAGTACTGTCAATTTTAACTAATGATTTACTAATATACGTGTCCTAACTCTAGCAAATGAAAGAGCTTAATAATAGCCCTGTAGCAATGAGCATCCCCAGTGCACAGACTGTAGTTTCTAAATATTTCCCACTCAAGAGAAGTAGAGCTTCTTGGAGAAGTGACCGATGGAAAATACAAAGCAAGTGTGCGTATCTCATTGTTTTCATAAAACAAGGCACTGTTCAAAGACTAATAGAGTCATGTCAAAAAAAACAACCGGTCAGCCAGTTTGAAGGAGCTTCCATTGGTCAAAATTGGAACAACTCAGATATCAAAAAAGATGACTATAATATAATTAAACACATTGAGTATATAAAAATCCATGGGTTCCTATTAATAGTCGAATACAGATTTTAAAAAGTAAGCAGCAACAACCCATTTATATTACCACTGGATGTGATCTTCTAATTCCTAACACAGAAAATTGATACTTAAAGAAAACAAGTATATATCCTGACATTTCACAAGGAAATGTTCCATTGATGAAAAAAAAGGTCTACCCTTCAGAGCAGCAGTGAATAAATGTTGGAGAAAATAATAGAATTAGAAAACCAGCATTTTGTAAGCCTAATTGATCATTGATTTAGGGAAGGCATTGTATATGTTAAAATCGTTAGGAGAATAGATAGTGGGGAACAGGAGAGTCACGTCATGCCGAAGTATCATGGTCATAGATTATTTGCTATTGACAAATGGGAGGAAAACCTTTACAGAGGAGAGACCTGGTTGTCATCACCTCGATCGAGTGATCAAGTTTAGCCTCACCAATAATAAGACAAGACATTAAGCATATGCTTCCTAATAAGATGAAATGCAAAGTACACAGCAATATTGATGAAGAATTATTGTCAAAAATCTTTCATCTGAATCTAATCAAGCCTTTGTTTAAAAAAGTTCTAGTCTATAAAAAAATACATTGGATAGAGGAATAAGTCAAATGAAACCACAAAGAAACAATCACACAAATTCAAAATGTGAGAGATTCTACTGGCCTGGTCTCTCTAAAAAGATGATGTTAAAAAATGGGTGGGATAGTGGGAATTAAGAGACATTACAGTCAAATTTAGTGGATGATTCTTGGCAATATCTTTGGGGAAAAACAGATATAAAAGCACTTTTCAGATAAATGGGGAAATTCGAATATGAACTGGTAATTGATGATATTAGAGAGCTGTTTTCAGTTTTGCTCAGTGTGATTACAGTACCATGGTTATGTATCAAGGCATCTTTATGCTAAAGTATTTAGGGATGAAATGCTAGGAGATCTCTAATTTACACTGAAATGAATTTAGAATACACACACAGTTCAAACAAATATGGCAAAATCTTGACAGTTGTTGAATCTATATGCTGGGTATTTGTCTTAGTCCATTTTGTGTTGTCGTAACAGAATACCACAGACTAGGCAATTTATAAAAAGAAAAAAAAAGAAAGAAAGAAAAGAAAAGAAAGAAATTTATTTCTCACAATTCTGGAGGCTGGGAAGCCCAATGTCAAGGTGCCAACATCTGGCAAAGGCTTTCTTGTTGTGTCATACCACGGCAAAAGAAAAAAGGATGAAAGGATGGAGGAGAGGAAAGGAGTCAAACTCATCCTTTCATCAGGAATTCACTCCTGAGATGAGACAACTAACCCACTCGAGAGACGATGGCATTAATCCCTTTATGAGGGCTCTGCCCATCTCTTTAAGAGATAACCTAATCATCTTTTAAAGGTTCCACTTCTCAACGCTGTTGCATTGGGGATTAAGTTTCCAATGTTGTATATATAACACTTTTATGTTACACATAAAATAAAGCAAATCAGTGATTATGTTCATGTAATTCAGATCTAAGATTTTTAATGTATAAAAAGCAAGTAAAAGTAGTTGAATTAAAATGATAATATTAAATTTGAACTAGAAAAATATTTTGAACTAGAAATGTCCGTTTTAACTAATGATTTACAAATATATATGTCCTAGCTCTAGCAAAAGGAAGAGCCTAATAACTTTGGGAGACACATTCAAACCATAGCAGCTTTCAAGTATTATTTTACTTTTTCCAGGATTTCTGTAGGTTTGGAAATTTTCACAATTAAAGAGGTGTGTGTGTGTGTGTAATGCTTTATTATACTTGAAAATAGCGGGAAATTAAAGGAGAGAGCACGAGATTCCTGAACTCATAAGTTGATGTATGTCACCAATTGAATAATCTTTTTTTTTTCTTTTTTTGAGACAGTCTCACTCTGTTGCCCAGGCTGGAGTGCAATGACGTGATCTCAGCTCACTGCACCCTCTGCCTCCTGGGTTCAGATGATTCTCCTGCCTCAGCCTCCTGAGTAGCTGGGATTACAGGCACCTACCACCACGCCCAGCTAATTTTTGTGTTTTTAGTAGAGGCAGGGTTTCACCAGGTTGGCCAGGCTGGTCTCGAACTCCTGACCTCAGGTGATCCACCCGCCTCGGCCTCCCAAAGTGCTGGGATTACAGGCATGAGCCACTGTGCCCGGCCTGTTCTGTAATATTTTATAATTTAAATAAATAATGTAAATGCATTTTTTGTTTTAATTAAAATAAAATAAACATAATATAATGCCTTTAAATTTTTGTTCCACTACATGGCTATTAGATACATACATAAAATTTGACCATTTCTCCAGCAGATTTCTCATCCATTGGCTCAAAACACAAACTCATTTTATTTTGGGAGCCCTACAATTGCTTTATCAATATTATATCATTTGAAAAAAAAAGTTCTGTAGTCAAAAGTTACTGTAACATTGTCTATAGACATCCCAGGAACACCAAGAATAAGTTCACGTGGGAAAATGTTAAGTTGTTTTATAATTTTGTATTTTCCCCATGTTTGAGATTTTATTGCTATTCCCAATCAGAAAACAGAAAAGAGGAATAAAAAATAGTAAAAATGAAGAAGATGCAAAAGTTTCCAAAATCTTAAAAAGTCCTTATAATTTTTGACTCTCTTTCTTATACAGTCAACGTAAGCCCAGATGCACACCTACCCCCACCCTTAGCTTTCCTGTCACCATCCATCTCCTACAGTCCAGTTCCCTCAGGCCTCTTCCTTCACAAAGGTCCCAGTGTCTAAGCCAAGCCTGAAGGTATGGTTAAGATGAATGGTCGGTATGAATAGTTACCATTTAGAAATTATGCAGTCTAAAGTGAATATTAATAGTTCAACTTAGCCTGGTTTCTATTCACGTGGCAAAAGCCATCACTGGAATTTCCTTTACTTATATTTGTGGAATGAAGTCATTCGTTTCTTATTTGTGTCTTCACACTTCTTAACAGTTCTCCAGCTAAGCTAAATTAATTGGGCTTAGTGAAAAAAATAAAATTTTCTACAGTTCACAGGAATCTTGTGCAGAAGCTGCATTTACAAACAGAAGAATTGAAAATAGAGACATTACAACTGACACTATAGAAATACAAAAGATCATCTAAGACTACTATAAACACCCCTATGCATACAAACTATAAAATCTAGAGGAAATGAATGAATTCCTTGAAGCATTCCTCTAAGCTTGAATCAGGAAGAAATAGAAATCCTGAACAAACCAGTAACAAGCAGTGATATTGAATCAGTAATAAAAAATCTTAAAAAAAAAAAAAAAAAAAGGCCCAGGACCAGATTCACAGCTGAATTCTACCAGACGTTCAAGAAGAACTGGGACCAATCCCATTGAAATTATTCCAAAAGATTAAGAAAGAGGGGATCCTACCCAACTCATTCTGTGAAGCCAGTGTTACCCTGATGCCAAAGCCAGGAAAGAACACAACAAAAAAGAAAACTACAGACCAATATTCCTGATGAACATAGATGCAAAACTCTTCAACAGAATACTAACAAACCAAATCCAACAGCACATCAAAATGATAAATCACCATGATCAAGTGGGTTTCATCCTAGGGATGCAAGGATGGTTCAATATATGCAAGTCAATAAATGTGATTCACCACATAAACAAAATTTAAAACAAAAGCCATATGATCATTTCAATCAATTTCTGAAAAAGCATTTGGTAAAATCCAGCATCCCTTTATAATAAAAACTCTCAACAAACTAGGCATAGAAGGAACAAACCTCAGAATTATGAAAGTCAGATATGATAAACACACAGCCAATATCATACTGAATGGATGAAAGTTGAAAGCCACCTGGGCATAGTGACTCACGTCGGTAATCCCAGCAGTTTGGGAGGCCAAGGCAGGTGGATCACCTGAGGTCAGGAGTTCAACACCAGTCTAGTCAAAATGGTGAAACCTTGTCTCTACTAAAAAAAAAATAAATAAATATATACAAAAAAATTAGCCAGGCATGGTGGTGCCTGGCTGGGAAAATTGAATTGCCACAGGTAGAAGAACAAAACTAGGGCTGGGAGCAGTGGCTCATGCCTGTAATCCCAGCACTTTGGGAGGTTGATGCAGGTGGATCACTAGGTCAGGAGTTTGAGACCAGCCTGGCCAATATAGTGAAACCCTGTCTCTACTAAAAAATACAAAAATTTGCCTGGCGTGGTGACGTGCGCCTCCCGGCTACTTGGGAGGCTGAGGCAGGAGAATCGTTTGAACCCAGACGAGACTCTGTCTCAAAAAAAAAAAAGAGAAAAAAGAACGAAACTAGATCTCTGTTTCTCAACATATACAAAAATTAACTCAAGATAGATTAAAGTCTTAAATCTAAGACCTGGAATCATAAAAATTCTGGAAGAAACTTTGGAAAAACTCTTCTGAATATTGGCCTAGGCAAAGAATTTATGAATAGGACCTCAAAAACAAATCCAACAGAAACAAAAATAAATAAATAAATCGGACCTACCTAATTAAACTAAAAAGCTTCTGCACAGCAGAGGAAATAATAAAGAGTTAAACAGACAACCACAGAATGGGAGAAAATATTTGCAAACATCTGACAAAGGACTAATATCCAGAATCTAGAAGGAGCTCAAACAAATGAGCAAAATAAATAAATAAAATAAATAAATAAATAAATAAATAATCTCATTAAAAAGTGAGCAAACGACATTGACAGACATTTCTCAAAAGAAGATACACAAATGTCCAGAAACATATGAAAAAATGTTCAACATCACTAATCATCAGGGAAATGGAATTTTTTTTTTTTCTTTTTGAGACAGAGTTTCACTCTTGTTGACCAGGTTGGAGTGCAATGGCGAGATCTTGGCTCACTGCAACCTCCGCCTCCTGGGTTCAAGCAGTTCTCCTGCCTCAGCCTACCGAGTAGCTGGGATTATAGGCCTGTGCCATCACGCCCAGCTAATTTTGTATTTTTAGTAGAGATAGGGTTTCTCCATGTTGGTCAGGTTGGTCTCGAATTCCCACCTCAGCCTCCCAAAGTGCTGGGATTACAGGCGTGAGCCATCGCGCCCAGCCTGGAAATACAAATTAAAACCACAATGAGATACTACCTTATCCCAGCCAGTATCATTGATATTAAAAAGTCAAAAAGCAATAGATGTTGGCAAGGATGCAGTGAAAAGGAATAGCTTATACATTGTTGGTGAGAATGTAAATTAGTACAACCTCTGTGGAAAATACTATGGAGATTTCTCAAAGAACTAGAAGTAGATCTACCATTTGATCTAGCAATCCCACTCCTGGGTATCTACCCAAAGGAAAAGAAGTCATTATATCAAAAAGACACAGAATTGCAAAGATATGGAATCAACCTAGGTGCCCATAAACTGATGAGTGGATAAGAAAATGTGATGTGTATATACCATGAAATTGTACTCATCCACGAAAAAGAATGAAATGATATATTTTCCAGCAACTTGGATGGAACTAGACCATTTTCCTAAGTGAAGTAACTCAGGAACAGAGAACCAAGTACTACATGTTCTCATTGTTAAAAAAAAAAACCTTAGACAAATGAAATTCAACAGAGTTTAATTGAACAAAGAACAATTTGTGAATTGGGGAGCCTCCTGAGCCAGAGCAGGCTCAGAGAGAATCCAGAACAGCCAAGTGGTAGAAGATATATGAACAGAAAAAGGAAAGTGAGGTACAGAAAATGGAAGTGAGGTACAGAAATAGCCAGATTGGCTACAGCTCAGCATTTGCCTTATTTGAACACAGTTTGAACTGTTGGTCACCTTTGATTGGCCAAAACTCAGTGATTGGCACTAGAGTAGGTTTCATTCTGATTACACATCCAATTAGGTTTCAGTTTACTATGTATGGAGAAACCTTTAGGCTGAACTTACAACATGTAAGGAAGCAGCTTTAGGCTAAACCTAATTTAACACACACTTTTAAGATTTAGATTTAAGCTAAGTGCATGTCTATGTCAAGGACTACATCTCATTTCAGAGGGAATTTAAGGATTGAATTGTCTCAAAAAGTAAAGAAATAAAAATAAAGTTCTAAAAAGATAGAGGTGTGTGTGTGACTGTGTGTATGCGTGTGCGTGTGTGTGTGTGTTCATCTCTAGCCTCATTCTTTAGCTCAGGTTGGTGGAGTTAACAGTATCTGGAAGTTTTTTCTAAGTTTTACCTCTGAATTCCTTGTTGGCTTATATCTAGAATATAACTAGAAATGTTTGGTATGTAAAGATAAAAACTTTGAAATGAGCCTTATCTTGTCTCACGAGCTCTGTGATCTTAAGCACGTTAACTTAGAGTTTCCTCTTCTCTAAAATAAAAATAATAATATATATGTGATAGGAATGTCATGTTGACCAAAAGAGGTAACTATGAAAAGTGCCCATCAATATACACCTGGCAGATAGCAAGGGCTCAGTAAGTGTCAGTTCCCCTTCCCTGGCTTTCTCCTTCTCTCTTAGTTTCCCCAGACTCAGAGGAAAAGAAGGTCCTTTCTGTTTTGTTTTCTGCCTGACTCTGAAGTTCAGGACAGATGCTTTTGATACCCCTTGCAGTAACATCAGCCACCTGCCTCCCAATCATAGAACTGCTTTCTGATGTAGCCTTTCATCCCCAAGCTGCTCCCTCAGTTGCTCATCATTCTCTCCTGCCCTCAATTTTTTTCTCTTGCATTACTCCCTGGCCAAATGATTGGTGAAATAGTTGTGGGGCTCTGTAGGGTCTATTTGCAAGACCAAAGGCAGTGATAGAAGGACATGAGATCGCTGGGAATCAGCCTGAATAGTAGAGATGGATTCAAGAACAGTACATCAGGGGGTTGTGTCATTGTGGTTGGAAACAGGTCCACAACAGAATGCAGAATTTTAAGGGGAAGTCTAAGCACAGTGTCATAGCCAGTTTCAGCACCAGGTCACAGACCAGACATCAGGGAATTGGGGACGAAGTAAGGAAAGTTCTTTACGGAAGGCGGGGTGTGCAACTTGAAGCTTGCTTGACACAGCAATCAGAGGGCACAGAGACTGGGCAGTGCTAGTGCTTTCTTAAATCAAGAATATAGAACAATATGTCATGGTAACCATGGATCTGGAAGAACAACCATCATTTTATTTTGCATCAGAGAGAATAAAGTTTCACTCTGACAGGGAGGCAGGACTGCTTGGCCCTTGCAACTATCATTTCGTAACTTTTCAGCTTCCACTTACCTGAAGTTATTTAAGAGTTAAAAGAATAAGAGCAAACTTAGAAAACCTTGAGAACTGCTTTAAAACAATTATTTTTGGGTGAGGCATTGTAGCTTACGCCTGTAATCCCAGCACTTGCGGAGGCAGAGGTGGGTGGATCAGATCACTTGAGATCAGAATTTCGAAACCAGACTGGCCAACATGGTGAAACCCCATCTCTACTAAAAATACAAAAATTATCTGGGTGTGGTGGTGCACACCTGTAGTCCCCAACTACTTGGGAGGCTGAGGCATGACAACTGCTTCAACCTGGGAGGCAGAGGTTGCAGTAAGCCAAGATCGTGCCACTGTACTCCAGCCTGTGCTACAGAGCAAGACTCTGTCTTTAAACAAATTATTTTTGAGAGAGAGAAGAAAATGGGTAGATGAAACTGCAAAATGTCTCTCTTTTTTTTTTTTTCAGTAACTCTGGGTGAGAAACAAAACCATGCAGGAAGACAAGGTAATTTGGAAGAACTGTCATTGTCTCTACAACCTGCCTTCACACAGAAGCCAGTTCCAATACATCTTCTGCAGGGGCAGAAGAGGGGAAAGTATTCATCAATTAACCCGTGTTACCTTCTCATAGTCTGAGCAATTAGAATAGCAACTGTCAGACTCCATGAGGTCTGACAGTGGCAGCTAATAAAAGAACTGCTCTTTTTTTGTTTGTCAAACACCAGCAAAAATGCTTATCACTGGAGAACAAATCCCTTTCCTCCTTCAACCTCAAATCAAACATTAGCTTGTCTGAAAAAACGAGCAATGTCCTCATTTGGCAAAGAGTTGTAAGAAATATTTTATTATGTAGAAATATTCACTTACTATACAAGGACACAACAATACTTGAAGTTTGGGGTTGATGGAAAGCTTGGCAAGGATGATGAGTTCCTCTTACTTACAGGAGAGGCTATTCTTCTTTTGACCTCCTCAGCTGAGGTGAGGCCTCACTGAAAGTGACAGGCCTGATAACCCAGGAAGGGAGGTCTTCACTGGTGTGGTGGGAATAGGGCAGGGCATGAAGGGAGAGGTGAATGGTGGGCCCTGAAACAACACAGTATAGCTGAAAGATGTGGACTAGTGAGAGAGTTGTGTGAGAGTCCAAGCTGATGGGGGACACTGAGAGAAGGGACAGAGGAAGGCTCAACAGATCTCAATGGTTGAACAGGGAATTGGGGGAGAATAAGGGGAAGAAACTAGGCAGCTATGGAACTGTTACTAAATGTCTGTTTCCTCATGTATAAAATGGTGATGAGTACTTACCTCTTGGGATTATTATGAAGATTAAATTGCAAAAGTGCTCATAAGTGTCTGATACATAGTAAGCTCTATATAAGTGCTTGTTCCTTATAGAAGGGGTCCCCCAACCTCTGGGCCACTGACCACTACCAGTCTGTGGCCTGGTAGGAACTGGGGTGCACAGCAGGTGAGCAGCGAGCAAGCTCTGCCTCTTGTTAGATCAGCAGCAGCATTAGATTCTCACAGGAGCGCAAACCCTATTGTCAACTGAGCATGCAAGGGATCTAGGTTGCACACTCCTTTTGAGAATCTAATGCCTGGTAATCTGAAGTGGAACAGTTTGATCTGGAAACCATTCCCCCCACCTCCGTCCATAGAAAAGTTGTCTTCTATGAAACCAGTCCTTGGTGCCAAAAAGACTGGGGACTGGTGACTTAGAGAATTCACTGTGAGGGACATGTTTGGGGAAAAAAGTAGAATTTTTTTCTAGACATGTGTGCACGAGCTTATGGGAACTTGGCATTAGGCGCTTGGAACTTTGGCTTAAGGTTTGATATGGTTCGGCTCTGTGTCCCCACCCAAATCTCACCCTGAATTGTAATAGTCCCCATGTGTCAAAGGTAGAGATAATTGAATCATGGGGGCAGTTTTCCCCATGCTGTTCTCGTGATAGTGAGTTCTCATGAGAGCTGATGGTTTTATAAGGGACTTCCCCCCTTCACTTTGGCTCTCATTCTTCTGCCACCCTGTGAAGAGGTGTCTTCTGCCATGATTGTAAGTTTCCTGAGGCCTCCCCAGCCAGAACTGTGAGTCAATTAAACCTCTTTCCTTTATAAATCACCGAGTCTCAGGTATTTCTTCAGAGCCGTGTGAGAATGGATTAATACAAGGTCTAAACAGACACAGATTTTATGGGTGGGAGTTGCCTCCAGAGGAATGGGTAAACTTGCTTAAAATTCTGTGCAAATAAAGAGGACAAATGAAGGTGTCATAAGGAACAATATATTATGGGAGGCAGAGGCAGAGTCTTTCAAGCAGCAGACTAAGAAATGGCTGTCTGAAAAGTATGAGAGCTAGGAACAAGTGGTGTCAAGTCAAAGAAGCCAGGAGATGCAGGGTGCAGTGGCTTATGCCTGTAATCCCAGCTACTCAGGAGGCTGAGGCAAGAGCATTACTTGAGCCTGGAAGGTCGAAGCTACAGTGATCTTTGTCTTTATAAAGATATAAATTTCAGTCCGGGCGCGGTGGCTCACGCCTGTAATCCCAGCACTTTGGGAGGCCGAGGCAGGCGGATCATGAGGTCAGGAGATCGAGACCACCCTGGCTAACACGGTGAAACCCTGTCTCTACTAAAAATACAAAAAATTAGCCGGGCGTGGTGGCGGGCGCCTGTAGTCCCAGCTACTCTGGAGGCTGAGGCAGGAGAATGGCGGGAACCCGGGAGGCGGAGCTTGCAGTGAGCTGAGATGGCGCCACTGCACTCCAGCCTGGGCAACAGAGCGAGACTCCGTCTCAAATATATATATATATATATATATATATATATAAATTTCAAAGTTTATATCTTTACACACCACTTCACTCCAGCCTGGGTGACAGAAATCCTCTTTCTTGAAAATAAATAAATAAATAAATAAAATGCTAGGGAAGCTGCATGGGATGCTTCAGAGGTAAGGGGAGATAAGGACTAAAAAGGCCTAATCTTCTTCTATGACCCTCTGGGTCGTAAAAATGAAGGCTCACATTTTAAGAGTTGAAGTATAGGAAAGTAAGAATGGGGGCAGGGCACAAAAGTGACAATAGATTCAGGAGGAAATCGTGGGTAACGCCCAACAGGTGGCGCCAAATACCTCAGTGGCAGTCTCCGAGAGCCTCAGAACCCCTGCCCCTTCCGCAAGCCTCGCTGGAGGGAGCTCCATTCAAATCTGCCAGTCAGCCAGGTGGCACTCCTTTAGTCAACAAAATATCAAGCTTCCACTATTGGAAAGCTCTGTGCTAGATACTCTGAGTGTATGTCTGCAAGTGCCCGTGTGCTCTGCTGTTCCTTTAATGTGTGGAGACAAGAACATTTTGAGACTAAGTCCCATCTATCGCCTACATAGCTCTCAAATCTATCTACATTTCTTCATCTACATTGCTGCCTCTCTCTTCTACACCACTATTCCCACTTGCTGGGATTAACTGCTGCAATTCCTTTCTAAACTATCCACTCTCAATACCCCACCAACCCTAACATGATTGTCCCTAGTGCAATTTCCTTAAAGCATGTCTATCTCCTAGCTCCCTACTGGCCCACAGCACTGGAAGTCTAGTGCAGTAGTTGCACTGACAATGTGGTGATATTGGGTAAATTGATTAATCTCTCTGTGCCTCATTTCTTCATCTGTTAAACGCAGACAAGATGTACCTCACAGGATTATAGTGAGGACCAAATGAGTTTACAGGGTTTTTATTTAGCACGGTACATGGGACACACTAAGTGCTCAATGTTAGCTATTAGTGTTTTGAGATGTAAATTCAAGTCCTTATCGCAGGTGAAATGCTCTCCTTGATTTAGCTTCCCTACTTTCTGGCCTTATCTGGAAGCACTCACCTTCATCCCTGCTGCTTCAGCATCACCTAGTTACCTTCTCAGTTGCTGTTTCTTCTGCTGGCAATGTTCACTACTCCCTGCTCCCACCCATCCACCCCTTACAAACAGGAAGGAACTCATCTTTCTGAGATATCTGAATAGCTCTCACATTCTCAGAAAAGAGAACCCTCTTTTCTGAATTCTTGCTAGATCTCTGCACGATGTCCTGTTAGAATTACCTACTTTTGCTAAAAATCGTGTGACTAGTTGTCTAATGCTGCCCCTTTCCCTGAACCTAGAATATAAATTCTGAGAGCAAGAAGCTGTCGTCTCATTCGGTGCTGGAGACAAACTAGTGGGATTTTGCCAGGATCTTCAGGGTGATGACCCAGGAAAAAATGAAATCATGTTGACAACACATTAGTTCCATGCTACCATTCCCACATTTCCTTCCCAGCTCTCCATTACAGCCCCTCTCTAATTGCTCAGGAAAATCTTCCTCCAGTCTTGCACCAAGCCCCAGAGTAACACCAGTCAGCTCTGGTCCTTGTCCTGGGAGTCCCTCATGCTGGTCACTCATGGAAGAAGGGCCTTCCAATCAAGGTAGTCCTGAGTGAACCTAAGAGCAGGAGTTTGGGTAAGAACTGGGGTCCACATATGGGTGCACAGTAAGGATAGTCTGTGAAGACCAAGTCATGCCTGTATCTTGGATTCAACAGTATAATCACCACACCATGATGGTTAATAATTGCACTCTATTTGTGCTAAGCAAACTCCATGATAAAGCCTTATCTTCACCTTATACCCTCTGGCTTGGCAATGCCCAGGTCTATGGGCCTAACAGTTTGCTGAAAAAGCAATCAAGGGAACTCAATAAATGTGTGACTGAGGCCGGGCGTGGTGGCTCAAGCCTGTAATCCCAGCACTTTGGGAGGGCGAGACAGGCAGATCATGAGGTCAGGAGATCGAGACCATCCTGGCTAACACAGTGAAACCCCGTCTCCACTAAAAAACACAAAAAACTAGCCGGGCGAGGTGGCGGGCGCCTGTAGTCCCAGCTACTCGGGAGGCTCAGGCAGAATGGTGTGAACCCCGGGGGCAGAGCTTGCAGTGAGCTGAGATAGCGTCACTGCACTCCAACCTGGGCAACAGTGCAAGACTCCATCTCAAAACAAAAAAAAGTACATGAGCAGAAGAGGCTGCAGTCAGACAAAATATTCTGTATTTTGTCCCAAAACTAATCCAATTCAATCCTTAAATTCCCTCTGAAATGAGATGTAGTCCTTGACATAGACATGCACTTAGCTTAAATTTACTCCGATTTTCAGAAATTTAATTTTTCTCATCACCTGTTGCCCAACATGTCTCTATTACTTATGAATCCTCAACATCTGTTCTTCTCAAAAGGGGACCAGAGCTCAAGAACTTTCATTGGTGCACACGAGTGAGTGAAAAAGCCCAAACAAGGATCTGTTCCCCTCTACAACTGTGGCAAACAGCAGGTGGCTCACAAACCTAATTTTTTATTACCATCTCCTGAGAGTTTGAAAATTGTTGCTCAAGCCCCAGTTTAGTCCGAATCTCTAAAGAGGGCTGATAATCACTAGTAAAATTTATTGCTTCCAAAACCCACCCTACATGTTTCTGGTGCCATTTATAGCAGAATAAACCATTTGCTTTACTACACTCCTGATTCCACTTTCCACATCTCTATAATAGTTTCCTACTATGGTATATTATACTAAGCCAAATGTCTCACTTTTCCAGTATTAAAGCCCCGAGTTCCAGAATGCACACATCCCAACCCCCTAACATACAACCCTTCCGTCCCCTTAGCAAGACAAGGTGGTATGCAGAAAGGAGTTTTGCCATTTAATTGCTGTAATACCCTAGTAAACTAATAAACTATCTGTAAATTTGCAATGTGTGACCATGGCAGCAAAATTTAACAATGAAGTAGTCCCAATTGCCTTTTAAAAGGCAATAAACTCAATGCATGAAGTACTTACCTTTGGCTACCTCCCACCCCTTTCTCACATTTTACATCTGCTCAGAAGAAAATTCACACATCCAGTGCCACAGGGAAAAACCTAAAGCCTACCTCAAAATTTTGAGTTCTTGGTTAAAGCATGAATGAGCCACAGAACTATTTCTCATTTAAACGAGCAAATTCTAGACCTAAAGATTACTTCTAAGCACTCAGTTTACAAAAGTCGGATGGATTTATTAAAAACACAGCAAAAGCCTACTGGTTTAAAAATTGAAACAATCCAATTATAGGGTAGCTATTGCCTTTTCTCACTGCCAAGAATATTTTCTTCAAAATTATCAAGACAATTCTTATGATGTTCCTTTTGAAATACAAAAGCAAGTATTAAGGTAACTCAAAACATGAATAATATTTTCTTTATTTACAAGTTAGAATCAACAAAGACAGTCCAGGGGACCAAATGGGGAGATGACTGAAACCCCCAGGGCCCCAAATGGAGCGGAAGGAAAAAGGGAAAACAGAGTAGAAAAAAAAAAGTCAACGTAAAAAAAGAGCTCCCCCTTCTTCCCTCCCCGTGGAGGCTGAGGGGACCATGGCCCCACCCTTCCCCCCAGCCTTACCTAGCTTAAAATAAATTAGAACAAACAACTTCAAAACAGGGCCCTTAGAAGTGAATAGGGCAGCTATGGCCTCAGGTAACTCTATATCAGGGCTTTGCACATTCCCACCCTTGCCCTGCCCCATTTTGAATGGGGGCTCTGTGTCCAAGAGATCACTCCCCAATGGGGCTAGGAATTCAATGTTATTTTGTCCATGTCCCTCCTTCAGTAAATCTCCCTGCATCCCTCCCCCACTGCAGAGCCAGCTCTCCTAGAGGGGGGCGGGGGTGTGTGTGTGAGATGAAGAAGTGTCACAGCAAAGGGGGAAGGGGCAGGTGGGGCAGGGTGGTCTAGGGGTCCGGTCCTGCGGAGCCTTCCTGCCCCATCTGGCCTGACCCCTTAGCCTGAGTCTGAATCACTGGTGTCTGAAGAGGAGGACGATGAAGAGGAGGAGCTGGAATCCGAGCTGGAGCTGGAAGCGCTAAGGCGTGACACTGCTACTTGCTGTGCAGAGGATGACTCTGTTTTCTCACTCACTGCAGAACAAATTTGAAAGTTAAAGACTTTCAAGTCTGAATCTTCAACTGTCAATAAAAGACAGTCACGAAGGCAGGATGCAGTCAATCTGTAGTGGCCTGTAAATATGTACTCACCTTTCTTGGGTGGCTTTTTAGTGGAATTGAGCTGTCCGCTGACATCTTGTAACCGCTTTTCTAATTCCCGCTTTTTCTCCAAGGCTAGTTCCTCCTTTGTCTTTCCCACAGGCTTCTTAATGGCTAATGAAAGAAATTTATCAGGATACATTAAGATTGCCCCAAACATCTTATTATGGGCCCCTAGATTCCCAAGTTCCTTTCTTAAACATGAGGAATCAACCAACACATCCCATTATCCTGGGAGCTAACCTGAAAGCAAACAGACCCCATCATCTTTCCTAAACTGTCCTCAGAACCACGAGATGAACCTCATTTCATACGTACTGTAGGGCTTCCGAGGTTTCTTACGCAGGCAGGAAAGGACATAGCGCTCAAGCTCTCTAAGTGTGGATGGCTTGAGTGTTTCAAAATCAATCTCGATCTCTTCTGGGTTTGAATCACGTAAAGAGGGCTCCCTGGCTTGGATTATATGCACAACTCGGCCCAGCTTCTCCCCAGGTAATTTGTTGATGTCCAGGCTCAGCTGCCGCTTCTCATCGTAACTCATGGGCCTGCTCTCTTCTTCCTCCTCTGAATCATAACCTGTAGGCAGGGCAGGTGGGGCTGTCTTTGTGGCCTTTTTGGGGAGCCTACGGGCAAAAAAAGTTGTCAGCAAAAGAAGCTTCATTAACCTCTCCTAGTATGTTCCCACTGTTGTAATTCAGTGATCCTATTTCCTGCCCAGAGTGGAGCTTCTGCTTTTCCATTCAATGGCCAAGTCAGAGGTGGGGTACTGGGACACTGTATAGTGAGACAGCATTTTATGGAACTCTTGCCTGCCAAGCATTTTATTACATTTACTTTGGGCTTTCAAAACTTTATACAGGCATACCCTCTTGGAGATAGAAAATTCTGAGTTTGGTTCCAGACCATTGCAATAAGGTGAGTACCAAAATAAACTGAGTCACATTACTTGGTTGTCTGCACTATGTTCTTGACTGTAAGTGGGCAATAGCATTAGGTCTTTAAAAAGACAATGTACATAGGCCGGGCGTGGTGGCTCAAGCCTGTAATCCCAGCACTTTGGGAGGCCGAGACGGGCGGATCACGAGGTCAGGAGATCGAGACCATCCTGGCTAATATGGTGAAACACCGTCTCTACTTAAAAATACAAAAAACTAGCCGGGCGACGAGGCGGGCGCCTGTAGTCCCAGCTACTCAGGAAGCTGAGGCAGGAGAATGGCGTAAAGCCGGGAGGCGGAGCTTGCAGTGAGCTGAGATCCGGCCACTGCACTCCAGCCTGGGTGGCAGAGCAAGACTCTGTCTCAAAAAAAAAAAAAAAAAAAGACAACGTACATACATACCTTAATGAAAAACTACTACTAAAAATGTGACACAAAAACATGTTGGAAAAACTGTTGACTTGCTCCATACAGGGTTGTCACAAATCCTCAATTTAAGAGGCTGTAATTTCTAAAACATCTCCATAAAGTGAAGCACAATAAAACGAGGTACACCCATTTAGGTATACTGGTATGGGTCTTTCTGCCCCCTAAAACACTACCAAACTACACCATGGGCCAGGTACAGTGCCTCACATCTGTAATCCCAGCCCTTTGGGAGGCCAAGGCGGACAGATCACTTGGGGTCAGTTCAAGACCAGCCTGCCCAACGTGGCGAAACCCTATCTCTACTAAAACTACAGAAATAAGCCTGTAATCCCAGCTATTCAGGAGGCTGGAGGCAGAATCGCTTGAACCTAAGAAGTGGAGGTTGCTGTGAGCCGAGATGACGCCACTGCACTCCAGCTTAGAGTCTAAAACAAACAACAAAAACACACCAAAAAACCAAAACTGCTACGCCACTGAAAAGTCTAGACTCATTGATTTAGAGCAACAGGCAAACTACAATGGCCCAGAGAACAAATGTGATCTGCCACTTGTCTTTGCAAATAAACTTACTGGAACACAGCCATCTTTCTTTCTTTGTAGTTTATGGCTTTCAGAGTTCACTGTCAGAGTAGCTGTGAAAGACCCTATGGCTCCCAAAGCCAGGGGTCCCAACCCAGTACCCAGTCTGTGGCCTGTTACTGGGCCACATAAGAGGTGAACAGCAGGTATGCGGGCATCACTGCCTCCTGTCAGATCAGCAGAAGCATTAGATTCTTGTAAGAGTATGAACCTGTGAACTGCATGTGGTAGGTGTCTATGCTGCATGCTCCTTATGGGAATCTAATGGCCCAATGATGTGAGATGCAACAGTTTCATCCCAAAAACCATCCCCTCGAAACCCCCTCAGTGGAAAAATCTGTCTTCCATGGAACTGGTCCCTGGTGCCAAAAAGGTTGGGGACCAATGCTCAAAGCCTATTGCATCTGTTAACTGGCCATTTAGAAAAATCTTTGCAAATAGAGATGGCATCCCCTGGAGAAAGAGAAATAGCCAAACTAGTCTCTGCTTCCTACTCTAACTCACTTGGTGCCACTTCCTCCAGAAGGTCCAAAGCCAGAAGGGCATAAAGCAGCACTGCCACCCCCACTGCCACTTGCTTTCTTGGACTTCTTGGGCTGAGGTGGGCGGGGTGCCCGAGGCCCCTTGTCATCTTCATCGGCCCCAGCTCGGCCTCGATGCTTCTCTGCCTTCCGTTTCTTCTTTTTCTCTTTTTTCTCTCTTTTCCTCTTGGGCTTAGATATTGGACCCTGGGACAGAGCAGCCAGTTGTTCGTGTACTGCCCGAAGCTACAGAAAAAACAAGAAGTGGAAAAAGTCAATAAAGATAAAGAGACAAGAAAAAATTAGGACAAAGGGCATGAACCTCTTACCCAGTAAAAACTTTTAAGAGTGACAAAATACCTGTTCCTGTAGTTCTGCTAAGCGATGAGCCCTTTCTTCCTCCGAGTCTGAGCTTTCACTCTCTTCTTCCTCCTCATCGTCCTCATCCTCCTCCTCCTCTTCCTCAGAGGAGCTCTCACTGCTACTTTCCTCACTGGAGGACTCTGAAGATGATTTGGCCAAACCAGGGGGCATGGCAGTAGAGACTGGTAAAGGCCCTGGTTCCAGTGGTTCATCTGGCATCTTGGCATAACGGAACTCAAATACATCCTAGAAAGAGGCACAAACTCAAAACTATGCTGATGAACAGTGAGTGCCCTGCATACCCAGCCACCAAGTGATATAGCTCCAATTGACAACTGTACAGAACAGTGAGACCCTCATGTTGAGGCTATGCAGCACAGATGACAAAATAACTCCCCATACCATTTATTTTTTCAACTCCAACCTTTCCACTCACCTGTAGCTTTCGTGCCATTGCCACAACATCGTGATCTGGGGGATTGTACTTATAGCAGTTGGAGAACATAAGCCGTACATCAGCAGCAAACTCCTGTGCATCCCGGTAATCACGGTTCTCCATCTTCCGCTGCAGAAGGAGGCAGCATCAGAAGCTGCACAGGCAGGAAGACTCACCTTTCCCTGCCAACCCCAGACACCACAAGAAGAGCCCTCTCTTGAGAGCACACTGGGGATGACCTTAAGGATCTGTGCCCTGGGGTTCAAGTTTGAAGTCAAAGGAATTTGGGTGGGTTGAAGAGATATTTATGTCTAGAAAAAGAAATCATTTCTAAGTGACAGAGGAGGAGAGGTGGCCTATGACTGTCTTTCCACCCCATAACTTCCTTAACCCAACACTGCCACAACATTAGTACTTAATTATAAACAGTATTGTTCTCAAGACAAAGAAACCCCACCTTACTGTTTCAAACTCCAGGAAATATGAATTCTCAAACACCAGACCTTCTTTCTGTTCCACATCATTTTATGAAAGTAAACTGCCAAGAACCAAAGACTGCTGCGTGCCCACATAAGGATACTTAATGTTTTGCACCTAGGCTCCCATCACTGCCTAAGCATCCCATCTGCCCCATGCAGTGGGTACCTTGACAGTGCTGAGGTCCATGGGGTGCTTAATGATGTCATGGTAGTCATGCAGGCCAAGTGCAGAAGCATCCACTGGTTTATAGAAAGGCCAAGCATAGGCAGCATGCTTCTTAGAGAGTAACTCCTTCAAAATGCCATTGCAATGTTTTAATTGTTCTGAAAGCTTTCCTTTCTTAGAGCTCTGGTGTTGTTGCTGAGAGTCAGGCAAGTCTTTGCGTGGGGGCTTGATGGGGCGACCACTCTCTCTACGCATAGGGGGAAGCCGTGCTGCCTTAGGCTCAAGACTCCCAGGAGGGCTAGCTGGAGAACCAGGAGCCAGGATGGCTGTAGGTGTAGGGGTGGTAGTATCTGCTTTCCGCTTTACGCCTTTTTTCTGCAGAAACAAACAAGATAGGGAACCTATTATTCCACGTCCACCTTACTTAAGACCCTTGCCTCCCTGCTGCCCAGAGGAAATCCACAGATCATACCTTGGCAAGGGGCTGGGCTGGAGGAGCTGCAGTAACAGCAAGGAGCGGGGGTCCAGCAGAGTGCAGGGACTTGAGAAGTGGAGAGGAAATGACTGATGGGTGGGGAATGTTGAGGACAGTGGTAGGTATCTCAGGTGGGGGAGTATACAGGGCTGTGTGTGACACAGAAGAAACAGCAGGCACCTGATGGGCACTGGTAACACTGCCCTGGAGCGCTAGGAAAAAGGAAAAAAGCAAGTGTAGTTTGATTCTCTTTCCCATCTTTAGGTGTCCATTTGCAAAACTCCTACTCTTCCTACCTGCCAGCTTGGCCCCCTTCTTGTGGCTGTTCTTAGGGATGGTCACCACCAGTTCTTGCTCTTCTTGTGGCATTGATGCAACTTTCTGTAGGAAGATCTTTTCCAGCGTTTGTGCCATTAGGACAATATCATCAGTGGGCTATAAGAACACAGACAGCAATAAAGTAAGTTAAAAAATGCCAACAGAAGATAGATACACACCATCTTTCTCACAGGCATTCAGACTCTAGGCCATTACCATACCCCCAGCAAGTCACCTTGTCATCAAATCTTAAAGGAAATTTCCTACTCCAGGCCACTACTAATTTCCACTTTCTCTTAACTGTGTCTCCCAAAATATGAAAGAAAAAACTACACGGTCCTTTAAAGTTCAGAAAGGATTGAGAGCTGAAAAGAAAAGAGATCCCTGGTCTACTCAGGTCTCTGGTGCTTTCTAAGAAACAGGGCCACCCCCGCCTCCGCCCCCCCCCCCCCAAATACGAAGTGTTCTACTTAAATAACCTTTAACTGGAGCTCTGAAGTCACATCACTATGTTCAACAGTACCATCTAGAGTCAGGTTTTGAAGACCGACTACCCGGGTAGCACCCTCACTAGCAAAGGATTTAAGCTTTATGTAGACAAACTATCTAGCAATAATAGAAGTCATTGTTTCTCCCCACCTGCTAAATGAACACACAGAAAAACTCACCTTGTTGTAAATGTAACAGTTGGTGAACATGGTATTAAAATCTTGCATACACTCTGAGGCAGCCCAATAATAATTGTTTTCAAGTCTCCTCTTAATAGTACCCATGTCCATAGGCTGTTTTATAATTTTGTGATAATCCTAAATAGAAAAATGTTAGGTCAGAACTGTAGAAAAATAAATGCTTACAGACACTACTGATCCCCGACTCTCTCTCTCACACACACACACCCCCCCTAAGCATCAAAGAAATATTTACTTAAACTGCGGCCCCAGTTAAACTGTGGGACAAAATAAATAAATAAATAAAAAAGATTCTTGACACCCACAGGGAGGCCCCTGCTGCCTTTCTCTAACCACCCACCTCCCACCCACTCTGGAAACTTTCCCATCCTGTGACATTACCTCTGGGGCTGGCTATCCATGGGCTGCATGAGGGAAAGGAAGAAGCTAAGAATTTTGGCCACCGTGGTCCTCTCCCAACCCGAGGTGGGAATCTGTAAAATGGAGCCAGGGCACAAAAGTTAAGGAAGGACACAGGGAGGGCACAAGGAAAGATGCCAAGATAGTTACAGCAAGCGGTCGGAGCAATCACAAAGGACCAAGAATCCAGAAATCTGGTGGCTAACTGCCCTACAGGGGAGATATGGGAACTCCCTAGGGGCCGCAGCATCTACACTAGGCAGACCACCCCCATTCACACGCATTCTTGCTCATCCCATACCTCCCAGGCTCCAATGTTTCTACTCACCGGTAGACCCAGTTTGACAGCATCCACAGGCTGCCGGAATGGCCATGCGAACTGATGTTTCCACAGAGCCTTCATCACTACCTTGTGTAGGTATTGCAGCTGGTTGGTAACTCGTCCTGGCTTTTTGGGATTGGACACCTCTGGGGGTGGTGGGTTGGCAGGGGTCAGTTGCAAAGCAGGCACCGAAGCCATTGTGGGGCTCTCAAATCCCTCATACAAGAGAGAGGGTTTTCGAATCCTTTTCCCTGGTGCTGCTGCTTCTGGGCCCAGCCCCAGTAACCCTGCATTCCCTTCCCCAGGGAGCCTGTAAAGATGGGAAACAAAATTAGGGCAATATCGTGCAAATCAGGAAAAAGTGCATTTGCACAATGGTCTGATAAATCCAGATGTTGGCCCTAGTGAGATGGTTACGCTTATGCCAAGTGATTTAAGCAGAAACAATATCCAAACAATCTGTGGAGCTTTTATTGCTGGCCCCGCCTTTATTAGTATTTTTAGTATACTATCTAGATTCCACCTTCTGAAGTCTAATGACTTCTTTAGCATATTTTAAACTCCAAAACTGTTTTTGATAGAGCACAGTATCTCAGAACTACAGCCCTATGGGGATGGGGCTTAAGCAAGATGGGAGGAGCTAAGAAACTCAAACCCCAAGCTTCCTCCTCACTGGGGGGTTTGGTGGTTGCCATGGTGGTTGAGCGCTGGTGAAAAAAGGAAGAGAACAAATTACGGACATAGAAAATTCCATAAAATGCTGATAAGACACCGAATAATCCACCTAGATAGAAGAGAGAGCACCATCTTCCACAAGGTCTGGGTAGTTAACGTCACAACAGAACATGGACTCAAAGGAAAAACCATACCAACTTAAAAAATATCCAGACAAGAAAGCATTTGTCAGACTTTACAGCCCGAAAGTACCAGGTCCCCAAAATTAGTCGCACCAAATGAAAGTCTCCTCGCTCCAAGAAAGTCAAAAAGCTGTACAAAACAAGTCAAGGTCACCAAGTGATAGCCCCCTTCCACCCACCCACTACACAATACGATTCCACTACCAGTTCCCCACTATAGCACCAACTACAGACACCAAACGCCAAGAGTGGTTCATCTACAGTCCCCCTCGTGCTCCTCCGATGAATTTCCTACCACCTAAAATTTAAGACATTATATGACAATCTCATTGTTTACAACGCAGAGCTGAACTAGGAACCTTAGCTCTACTCTCCTGCTCCGAATGAAACCCTTAAATGTTAGGAAAAAACAATCCCTCCACCAACAAACAACACGTACAACCCACCCACCCAAAAAAAAAGATTTAATGACATATCCTGGGCGTTAGGAACCCGCAGACTTGGAGAGTGATCCCTTTACCCTTCTCCGGGAATCCCCGTTGCCAGTCCCTTAAGCTCTCTATCGCCATGGCAACCCTACAGGGCGCTAGAGGTGGCCGTGAATCCCCCTAAAAAGCTATGACAAACCGCCGCTAGACACCAGACCCACCAAACGCCAGACCTGCTGTCCACCCTCACTACACTCCACCGCCAAACAAGCTCTGCCTGACTCGGTTAAGAGTGGGCCACGGCGGCATCAAGTGTATGAAATGACAACCTGTATTCCCCTCCATGCGCAGTAGCCGGGCCGCCACCACCGTTTCAAAACCGTCGCTCAGTGCCCTCCGCGAGGGCGAGTCAACAGCAGCGCCGCCAAACAGCAGCGCGCCGGGGCCGCTCCATGCTCCCCCCAAACACGGCGCCCCACACCCCAGTGCCGCCGCCCCGCAACATCCCCTTCCCACACGCGGATCGCGGAAACGTACTTGTGAGGAGTCACGTTTTGCAGCATCTTCACCGCAGGGAACCGGCGCTGCCCTCAGCCGCGGAAAGTCCGGGTGGCCTCGGTTCCCCTCACCGCCCGGTCCAGCATAACCCGGTAAGTACGGGGGAGGCCGTTCCTCTTGGGCCTCCAGGCAACAAACCCCCTGCCTGACCGGCACGAAAGCAGTCCCTTTGGGGCCTCTCGGAGAGCTCCAGGCAGCTTGGCGCGCTCTGCAGACGGCGGACAGCAAGAAAATGGCGGCGGCCTCCGCTGAGGCGGGCAACTGAGGGGTTGACTCTTCAAAGGACGGTCCCCGATCTCAGACACCGTCGTCAATATAGCCCGCTGTTGGTCTGCAGGGATCCCCTCTTCTTGTCGGGAGCCTACGGGGCGGACGAGGTCCCGTTTCGATCTCGGATGGAGGCGGATGAACACGAAAAGTGGTTTAGGGAGCCGCCGCCTCCATCTTTGAAATCCTCTTGAGGGCGGAGTAGAAGGGGAGGACAGACTCCGAGGATTGGGCGGGGCCCGAAAAAGGGGAGCTTCAGGGGCTTCTATGGGGTCTGTACTGTCCGCTGGGACCAGTCATAGGCCGGGACGAAGGCCATTTCCAAGTGGATGGAGGTGGATTGTAATGGCGGCCCCGGACGACTCGAAGGCTCTGTATCGGTAGGCAGAATCCTCCAGATCGTTCTAGAGGCTGCTCCACTCCAGCGCGAAATGGCGCCGCCGAGCCCCGCGCCAGCCCTTTATATATAGGCGGGGAGGAGGAGCTTCGCCGCTCATGCGCGCCACCCCGCTCGAGATTTCCCCCACCCCCTCCGCGCGCGCGCGCTCGCTCACGCGGGTGAAGAAGCTGAGTCGAAGGGGAAGGAACACCTCTCCGCGGGAGCTTTTTCTATTGGCCAGCCGCAACGATGACGTCATAAACTTCATTTCCAAGGTGTCAGTCACCAGGCAGAAGAGTGCCGCAGAGACCCACAGGGAAGTGGCAACCCGCCACATCTCCAAGCCAATTGGCTGAGCTGTGGTCCGCCGAATCCAGGCAAAGAGGATGGTTGGAAGGGGTGCGGAAGCCATCGCCCCAGAGCCTCCAGCACCCTCTCCCCGCCTCCCCTTCCAACAAAGTCTTCCCAGGCTTCCATGCACAGCACAACTGGAGACTGCCAAGCTCGGGCAGGTCGTGCCATTCGTAGCTCCTCCATTGGCCAGACCGGCAGGGAAACGGGAGGGGTCGCGTGGGCGTAGCCTGCCTGGGCCCGCCAGGGGTGTGGCCGCAAGACGCCCGGCGGGTCGTGGTTCTCCGCGGTAAGGCAGCTGCAGCGAAGAATCTGAAACGAGGAAGAAGACGCCATCTTAGTAGCCGCGGCCTGTTGCTCTATGGCGAACAGCTACGGGCTTCAGAACGGCGACAAGGGGATCTAACGTTCCCATGCCCCACAATGTAAAACACAGGCTTGCCAAAGTCTTAAAATACGCCACTCCCTCCCCCAAACTAAACAATGGGAAGACAAGAGCAAAACACTCATTATTTACTGTTTAGTCCCAAAGACCACAAAAGCTAGAATACGTCTCCCAAATTTGCACGTCCAAGCACCTTTCTAATCCCCCCCACACACCTACAGTTACCATTTCTGCTAGTTCGAAAAAACCTCGGCAACCCTGAAGTGGTTTAAAATCTCCAAACGCATCCATCTACCCTATACAATGTAACCCACCTCACCTCTTCCTTAAAATCCATTCCGGCGTCTGGCTCAGCAGAAAAAAAACAAGTCCTGTGAGGGGTGACTTAGGGCAAAAACCCTCCCCCTCCAGGCGAGCTCGGACCTTTCCCCACAAGCCACACCACCCCTAAGGGTAACCGCCTCTTACGGGCCCTCCGCCACGGGGGCGAAAGAACCCCCCCGCCCCCCCACCAGGGTCCGGAGTCCTCCCCACGGAGCGGCTGGTCCATCGGTCAGCGCCAGGGAGGAGGGCGAGCGGAGGAGGCGGCTGCTGCGGCTCAGACTAGCCCTCCCCCTCCTCCCCTCCCCTCCCCCCGGCCGTCCGCCTCCGAGGAGGGGCAGGAGCCATTTTGGGAGCTCAGTTTCGCCCCCTCCCCCCAACTTACTCAAGTCTTTCTCATAACTTGGTTATCTAAATAAGGGTGCAGACTCTGAATAAACCAGAGCCCAAAGTCAGGATCTCCAGAGTATCTCTGGGGCCGTCCCCGCCCCCCTACGAGAGTGAAAGGATTTCCCCCACCCGAGAAAACCTGGGCTTTGGCGGGGCGTCCCCTTCCCCGTTTCCCCTTTCTTCGCTACCAGGGAGAAAACAAACTTGTGTACCTATCAGGGAAAAGTAATCAGGGTAGGTGAACAAATATACGGTAAGATTCCCCCTCCCCCGGGAAGGACTCGTAAGGGCCTAGGTCCTTCGGCTGCAACCACGCCACCCTCCCTCCCTCTGCAGTAGCTCTTCAGCTCCAACCTCGGTTACTGCGTCTAAAATGGCCGCCAATCTCCTGTCTTCTGACCCCCCTAGTAGGGCAAACCCAGGGAGGGCGGGGGAAAATGAGCATTGGGAGAGCAGAGTCCCCTTCCCCCAGCCAGGGATCAGGCCTTGGTCCCCAAAAGTACAAGCGGCCCCGTCCGGGTGGCTGCAGCAGGAAGGGCAATGACACAGCAACTTTGCAGAGGCCTTCTCCCCTCCCCCTAGTGGCCCAACCGCCCAAATCCGCTTTTCTCCACCGGGGCTCTGCAGGCCAGGACAGAGGCCCATCAGGGGGCCGGCCGTGGAAGAAGAACTTAGCAGGCGGAGAAAAACACCAGGCCTTAGAAACGAAAAGGGGAGCCAGACATTGCTCTCGTTTATTCCCTGCATTCCGGAAAATCACTGCCTCCCGATCCTCTATCCTCCCTTCCCCCACATGAGTCACCAGGGAGGCTACTGCTACTCAGTAATTTGGGAAAGTAACTCTTTTCCTCCTTTCCGTTCCCTCCCCCGCAGTACACAAGGAGAGAACTGTTCAGGACTGGGGGAGGGGATGAGGGAGGCGATGGAAGAGGCCACCCTGGAGAAACCCGAAACCTTGGGAGCTGTGAAATCATTCCAGGTCCCGAGCCTCCCTCGCATCTCAGATCATGCTTTCTAGACCCCCTTACTGCCAGCACCCACCTTGGGCCTGGTTTCTGTTCCTAAGCAGACCTCAAGCTTTCAGCTTGTAAGACCCCCAGCCTGGAGTAGACACGTGCTCAGTAAAGATCCTACAGGGGCAAAAGGCCCCACAGGCCGTGTCCACGTGAATGCACACAAATTCGGTGAGCGACTCGAAGCGTAACCTCCAGCCTGCAGTGTGACGACTAGAGCTCCCCTACCGCGAACACAAAGGGCGCACAGCAATGCTCCCTCCAGAGGCTCTGGGGAGAAAAGAAGTTGGCGCCTGGGAACAACCTCAGTTCACAGCCTGGGTGGCCAACTCCTAAAGCATTCACATCCACGGGTAGGGGCCACAGCCACCACTCCTCAGCCCACCGCCAGGTCACCCCTCCCTCGGCCGCCGACGGATCCCTTCTCACCTGGCTCCCGGCTGCTGAACCCCCAGGGGACGAATGGAATGGGGGGGCCACACCGCCCCCTAACCCCTTTGCCCTCCAATTGGTACGGAGGCATGAGGCTGGCCATTCCCATCCCCCCCCCAGTGGCCCTCTCCTGCTCGCCCCCCTCTACGCTCCCATTGGCTGTAAAAGGTTTGAAAGACAAATCTTCCCACTCTCAGCATTCTTTTCTGAACCCCAAGAATCCCCCTCCCGGACTCCCCACCATTGGCTAAGCACTTGACTGACAACATCTCCGCCCCACAAGGGCCCCTTCTCACCTGGATCCTAAAGCCTTCCGGGGGCCTCCAAAGTTGCCCTCGGCTTGGTACGGGGTATGTAATCCGGGGTGTCAACCCCCCCCCCCGGAAAACGAAGCCGTGTTGGGGGAGGGGGCGTAGCCCCCAGCCCCTCCCTTTCCGAACGGGCTGGGGGGTGGGGAGAGCACCGGGGCCGCGCGGCCACGTCAGCAGCGCCCAGATTGGCTGACGGGGGTCACGTGCCCGCTGCCCCCCCCCCTTCCAAGCCACGAGGACCAGTTTTCCGAACGTTCCTGGGGGTCGCGCAAGGGGCCAACGGGGCCGCATGGCCCAGGCCTATGTCCCGAAACCCAGAGCGCTATAATGCTGCTGCTTGTCCATATCCCCAGCTTCCTATCCCGCAGTCCTCGACTCTATCCCCCCCACTCGCCTCTCCATACGGGTTCAGCATGGCTGCCGCAGACCAGGAACACGCACAGCGCAGGCGCAAGGGTGCGCCCTGACTGGGGGAGGGGAAAGGAGTGCCAGAGGCGGCGGGGAGAGCCGTAGTGCGCAGGCGTCCGGGCCGGAATCGCAGCTCCGGCGGCGGGGCTCGGAGCGCGCGCATTTGGTGGGGTGGAAGCCGGCACCCTGGCGCCGACCTCCTGCCTCAGCGCCCGCTCCCCCACTACCCGCGGCCTAGCTGGGTAGCCGCGGGCGACCAGGCCTGTTTCCTTCTAGGTGGGTGTAAGGTGCAGCTTGGCTGGTCTTGGCCTGAAACTAGTGGAAGCGCGCGCCAGGAAGCTGTTGTCAGCGGAGGAGAATGGGGCCTGGACCTGGAAATATGAGGGTCTGCAGAGAGGGGCCCCTTTCCTGGTGTCGGTGTGGTGCGACCGCTGGAGAGGGCGTTTCTCGCCCTCGGCGCGCCTGCGGCGCGGAGAGATGAGGTGCGGACCGCAGACATGGACTTCGTATTCGGCTTTAGTCTTAGGCAGCCTTACAATCCCTCCGTGCCATGAACCTACGCTAGACTTTAGTGAGACCTGTGAGTCCCTGGACTGCTCTATCTTGTACGATATTTACCAGCTGATCACTTTTCCTTCTCTATCTCGTAGTGGACCGTTTAAACCTCTTATACTCTTAAAGTTACGACCTCTACTCTCAATCTTGAGTGAGTCCCTCCAAAATTTTGGAATTACTAACATAAAATTTTATAGTGATTCAGTTGCCAGCTAAAAAGTAAGCCTTTAATTTGCCATTAGCCGATAACTTCTCCCTTGATTACCCAGAGTACCGTCTAGATTTTCACGCTGCAGACCCTAATCTCTCCTCACCGACAGATGGCACCTCACAGAACAGAAAAGCCAACTTGCAGAACTCCTGGCTTCGCATTTCCCACCTGCAAACTGGGTCAAGTGTGTATTCCTTTACCATTTCACTAGAGGTCCTCCCTTCGGTTTAAGGAAATCCTTTACTATTGACCTGGTCAACCTTCTCTATTACCCGGAGGCTCTCTTCCTTTCTCCGCCCTTTGACCTTTTTAACTTTTCTCTTGGTTTCCCCGCTGACAAAAAGAGAACAACCCTCTCAATGTCATGCCCTCAGAGACTCATTTCTCTCAGCTCCCTTGCACAGCCAAGACCTGAAATTGAAATTATCCTTACTATCTCAATTCTTTGTCACCCTCTCTCTCCCCATCCCCACTCCTCAAGCCACCCGTCAGGCTGCTACCACCAAAACTTTTCTGGCAGATGTCAACAAGAACCTCCTAAGTGGCAAAGTCAGGAAGCACTTTACAGTTCTCACCTTATTTGACCTCTGAGGCATTAGACATTTGATCGTGTTTCCTTCCTGACATTCTCTCTACCCTTGACTTCTATGACCACTCTCACTTGTTTCTTTTTCTATTTGTCTAACTATTCCTCTCCAGTCTCAGTGGATTTTTCTTCCTTAGCCCCTTTTTATGTGTTGATGTTTGCCGTGATTCTTGTTTGCTTCTAATTCTGTTCAACTTCTCTAAGTAATCTGACTCCATGGCTCAAAGCCTCTCAAGTCTGAATCTTTAGTTCACGCAGCTCTTTAAGCTAAACTTCCTACTAAATATTCCCACTTGGATAACTCTCAGACACCAATATGTTCAAAATTGATGCAGACTCTATACACTCTAGACCTGCTCTTTCTCTTCTGTTACCCTGAGTAATGGCAGCTGTTTAACCCCAAAGCCTGTAATCTGGGAGCCTGTTGTTGATTTCCTTTTCTCACACCCTTACAGACTCATAATTTTGCCTCTTAACTATGCATCAACTCACCCTTCTGTCCTAGTTCTATCACCTGAGCTGTACCAACAGTCTCCTAAATTATTTCCTAGATACATGGCTATTTGGATTTAAATTAATACAATTTTAAATTTAGTGTCTCTATATATATACTAGCCACATTTTAAGTTCTCAATTGCCACATGTGAGTAGTGGCTGTCATATGGGAAAGCACAGATTATTAAACATTTGGTCATTGCAAGAAGTTTTTTTTTTTTTTTCCTGATACGGAGTCGGAGTCTTGCTCTGTCGCCCAGGATGGAGTGCAGTGGCGTGGTCTTGGCTTACTACAACTTCTGCCTCCCGGGTTCAAGCAATTCTGCCTCAACCTCCCAAGTAGCTGGGCTTACAGGCGCCTGCCAGCACACCCAGCTAATGTCTGTATTTTTAGTAGAGACGGGGTTTTACCATGTTGGCCAGGCTAGTCTCGAATTCCTGACCTGGTGATCTGCCCACCTCGGCCTCCCAAAGTGCTGGGATTACAGGTGTGAGCCACTGCACCCAGCCTCATTGCAAGAAGTTCTATTGGACGGTGCTGCTTCAGACTTTCTGCCTCGGCCACAATACTGCCAGGAGAAAGCTTTCCAAAATATAGCCCTGGCCATAGCTCTCTTTTAAACTCTATGTTAATTCCTTATTGGCTATGTGATGAAGTCCAAATTCCTATGTTTGCCAGAACAGTCTGCCTAGCTTTCCAGCCTCATGTCTAACCACTTCCTCTTGGGCCCTATATTCCAGCTGTATTGAACTGTTTCCCAGACGCATCATTTTGTTTCATGCCTCTGTGTTTTACACATGTGCACTTTCTTTATGGAGTAGGCTTTTCCCCAACCTATGTAAGCCTAAATAACATCTCTGAAAAGCTTAATGTTATCATTGAAGTTGAGCTGACTGCTCATTCTTTGGTGTCCCTTACCCTTAAGATTTTACTTTCCACAGTGAATGGCATTTATGTGATTACATGTTTCTCTCCAGTACTAGGCCTTGATTTTGAGAGCAGAGCCGTGATGTATTCTTTTCCTTGCTTTGCTTTTTTTTTTTTTAATATCCCCAGGTTCTAGCACAGTATCTGGCCAATATTAGCTTCTCACAAGTTGAGCAAATATTGAGGTGAATTGATATGTAAGCAGGTATGTGACTTAGGTAAGATTGAAATGTGTATGTTTTATGGGGTGCCGTGTATAGGGGAATAATCATAGACAAAATTATTGCCTTCAGACATATCTGAGACATCAGAATTAGGTGAGGAAAGACAGAAGTAGAACAGCACAGGTTATTGGCACAGAGAGTAGTCTAGTCCAATCTGGCCAGAACATAAGCTACAAGAAGTAGAGCAGGAGAAGAGAAAATGGGAGGTAAATTTATATTGGAGAACACATTATGGAAGGTTTCCGGTGCTGTTAAGTTTGGAACCAGTGGGGAACCACTGAAATTTTTTGAGTAATGACTTGATCAGAGTTACGTTGTTAGATAGAAACTCTGTCTTCCAGTGGCTGGCACTGTCCATGTTAATAAACATCAAATGTCAGGGGGTCGGAAGGAGATGTGATTGGTGATACAAAACATTTATTGAATAGTTAAAATGTGTCGGGTACTGCGATGACTACTTTACATGTATTAACTCTTTTAATCCTTAAAACCCTGTAAAGTCAATACTAATATTATCACCCTCAGTTTTCAAGTGAAACAACAGAAGCAAAGGACGGGTCAGTCTATTTTCTGATGCTATCACAGAATACTCACAGACTGGGTAATTCATAAACAGTAGTTTATTTGGCTCAGTTCCAGATGCTTGGAAGTCCAAGAGCATGGCATTGGCACCTGGTGAGAGCCTTGTGCTGCATCATCCCATGGCAGAAGGGCAAACAAGCACATGAGATGGAGAGAGAATAGGGACCAGAATGTATCCTTTGTTTGTTTGTTATATTATTTTACTTTTTATTTTATTTTTTGAGACAGAGTCTCGCTCTGTTGCCCAGGCTGCAGTACAGTGTGCAGTGGCATGATCTCGGCTCACTGCAAGCTCCGCCTCCCGAGTTCACACCATTCTCCTGCCTCAGCCTCCTGAGTAGCTGGGACTACAGGCGCCCACCACCACGCCTGGCTAATTTTTTGTATTTTTAGTAGAGACTGGGTTTCACTGTGTTAGCCAGGATGGTCTCGATCTCCTGACCCCGTGATCCACCTGCCTCCGCCTCCCAAAGTGCTGGGATTACAGGCATGAGCCACCATGCCTGGCCTCAGAATGTACCCTTTTAAATGGGAACCCATACCTACATTAGTAGCATTAATCTATTCATGAGAGCAGAGCCCTCATGACCTAATTAGCTCTTAAAGGTCTCACTTAAAACTGTCAAAATGGCAGTTAATTTCAACAAGAGTTTTGGAGGGGAGATTCAAACCATAGCAGATAGTATTTACCTAAGGTCACACTTTTAGTAAGTAGCAGAACTGGGATTTGAACCCAGCTGACTCTGGGTGGTATATTATTCTGTTTACGAGGCACAGCAGGGAGTTTAAGATCCAAGATTGAAGTTAGATAAAAAAAGATTAGGAAAAATAGATTTGAGAGTCACCTTTGAGGTGATGTTTGAAAAAGCCATGAAGGTAGCTGAGATTTGTAAAGGAGCGGGTATAAAAACAATTTAGGGTGAAGGATTGAGCTTTGGGTTACATCTTCATACAGGGAGCAAGAATAGGAAGTGGAACCAGTGGAAGATCTCAACGAAGAAGAAGCAGAGCAATGTAATGTGAGGAAGCTAGAACAGGAGATGGTTCGAGGAAGGATTTCATGTTTATTGAATGACTGATTAAATCAGGACTCCTTAAGCTTTTTATGTGCCATTAGCTTTTTTGGCAGTTTGGTGAAGCCTTTGGATCTTGTCTGATGATATTTGTAAATGCATAAAATAAAATATAAACTATAGTTATCAAAATACAGTGGTCCCCGCTTAACTGCAGTTTCACTTTCTGTGATTTCAGTTACCCAAAGTCAACCTTGTCTGAAAATAAGTACAATAAGATACTTTGTGTATGAGACAGAAAGACCATATTCACATAATTTTTATTACAGTATAATTTTCCTATTGTTGTTAATCTCTTCCTGTGCCTAATTTATAAATTAAACTTTATCATAGGTATATCTATGGATAGGAGAAACTATGTAATTACATTTGGTTCTATGTGGGGGGCACTACTATATTTAAAGAAATGTGTGATCTAGTAGTATGTGTTTCTGTATTAATACAATACAGTGTTTCTTTATTAATACATTAAAAAGCATGATTTATTGGCAAGTTTAACAACTCCCGTAAGTGATATTTTAAGATGTCTGTAACAACTATAATGTGATATGAAAATATTAATTGATGGTGTTTTCTATTGATGACAGTGTTACAGCTGCTGGCTGGTACTGCAAAGATTTATTTTCTACATTCATAAAATTAAATTTCAATGAGAGTTTTTTGAAAATAAAGTTGACTTTTTTCATTCCATCCAAGTTTATGGACCTCTGAATTCTTTTTCTTTTAGAAATTTTTTATTGATACATGATAATTGTACATATTTAGGTACAATAATTTGTACATACATGTGATATTTTGATACATGCATATGATGTGTAATGATCAAATCAGGACAATTAGGATATCCATCACCTCAAACATTTATTATTTCCTTCTGTTGGGAGCATTTCACATCTACTCTTCTAGCTATTTTAAAATATACAGTAAATTAATGTTAACTGTAGTCACCCAGCTGTGCTATCAAACACTATAGAATTATTTCCTTCATTTTAACTATATTTTTATAACCATTAATGAATCTCTCTTCATCCCTCCTCCACCTCCACCCTTTCCCAGCCTCTGGTAACCATCATTCTACCCTCTACCTCCGTAAGATCAACATTTTTAGCTCCCACGTATGAAAACATGTGATATTTTTCTTTCTGTACCTGACTTATTTCATTAACATAATGACTTCCAGTTCCATCCATGTTGCTGGAAATGACAGGATTTCATTCTCTTTTATGGTTGAATAGTATCCATTGTATATATATATACATACACCACATTTTCTTTATCCAGTCTTTTCTTGATAGACTCTTAGACTGATTCCATGTCTTGGCTACTGTGGGTAGTGCTGCAATAAACATGGACATGTACACATCTCTTGATATACTGATTTCCTTTCTTTTGGATATATACCCAGCAGTGGGATTGCTGAATCATATAGTAGATCTATTTTTAGTTGTTTGAGGAATCTTTATGCTGTTTTCCATAGTGGCTATGTCAATTTACATTTCTACCATCAGTATATGAACATTCCCCTTTCTCTGCATCCTCATCAGTATCTCATCTGTGTCTTTTTGATAATAGCCAATTTAAGTAGATTCAGATGATATCTCATTGTGGTTTTGAGTTGCATTTCCCTGATGATAGTGATGTTGACAATTTTTTCATATGCCTATTGGCCATTTGTATGTCTTTTGAGAAAGGTCTATTCAGATCTTTGCCCATTTTCAAATAGAGGATTATCTGGAGGATTTTTGCTGTTGAGTTTGAGTTCCTTATATATATTGTGGTTATTAATCCCTTATCAGATGGATAGTTTACACATATTTTTTTCCCATTCTGAAGGTTGTCTCTTCACTCTGTTGATAAATATTCTGGTTATTAATCTCTTATCAAATGGATAGTTTGCACATATTTTTTCCCATTCTGATGGTTGTCTCTTCACTCTGTTGATTGTTTCCTTTGCTGTGGCAGAAGCCTTTTAGCTTGATGTAATTCCGTTTGTCTATTTTTGCTTTCTTGCCTGTCCTTTTGAAGTCCTTAACCAAAAAATGTTTGCTCAAAGTCTTGAGCATTTCCCCAGTATTTTCTTGCAGTAATTTTTATAGTTTCAGGTCTTACATTTAATTTTTAATCCATTTTGATTTAATTTTTGTATTTGATGAGAGATAGGGGTCTAGTTGTATTTTTCTGCATATTGTTACTCAGTTTTCCCAGCACCATTTAATGAAGAGTGTGTCCTTTTCCCATTGAATATCTTGGTACCTTTGTTGAAAATCAGTTGGCTGTTAAGATGTGGATCTATTATTTCTGGGTTCTTTATTTGGTTCTGTTGGTCTGTGTATCTGTTTTTATGCCAGTACCATGCTCTTTTAGTTACTGTAGCTTTGTAATTTATTTTGAAGTCGGTTGGTGTGATGCCTATAGCTTTGTTCTTTTTGTTCAGGATTACCTTGACTATTTGTGTCTTCTGTGGTTCCATATTAATTTTAAGTTTGTTTTTTCTCTTTCTGCAAAGAATGTCTTTGTATTTTGGTAGGAATTGCAACAAATCTGTAGATTGATTTCAATAGTACAGCCATTTTCACAATACAAATTCTTCCAAAGACATAGGATGTCTTTCCATTTTTTTTGTGACCTCTTCAGTTTGTTTCCTCAATGTCTCATAGTTTTCCTTGTAGAGATCTTTCACCTCCTTGGTTTAGTCTAGATATTTTATTTTGTGTTTTTTTTTTTGGTGGGGGAGGAGTGTTGTAGCTATTGTAAATGGGATTACTTTCTTTGATTTCTTTTTTCACTAGTTTACTGTTTGTATCCAGAAGCATCATTAATTTTTATATAATAATTTTGTATCCTGCAACTTTACTGAATTTATCAATTCTAAGAGGTTTTTGTGTGTGTGTGTGGAACTTTTAGTTTATAGATTTGTATGTTTACTTGTTTAATGTCTGTTTATTTTCATTAGACTTTAAGTGTGATGATGGCAGGTATCTGTTACACAGCATACTGCTAGACACATAGAAGGTGGCCAATAAATATTTGCTAAATAAATGAACCTTTCTGAGTCGCAGTTTTCTTGTTTATATAATGGGGATAATACATTATAACCTTGTAGAGTAGTTGTAAAAATTGCTACATCATAGTCATGTCACTAAAAGGGAAGGATGAATATGGGTATGGAGAAATACACTGAGGTAGAAATAAGAATAAATGTGGGAGCTGGATGGCTAGGTTTGCTCTCTCAAACAGGAGGTGGCAGGGAGTAGGAAGAAAACGGTAGTTGGCAAGGAGTTGGGAAGGACCTAGAATGAATTGGAAGGGTAGTAGAGTACATAGGGAAGGCTGTGGAGGTGTAGAATGGCTCATAGAAACTGGGTGCGGTCGCTCATGCCTGTAATCAAAGCACTTAGGGAGGCCGAGTCAGGTGGATCACGAGGTCAGGAGATCAAGATTATCCTGGCTAACACGGTGAAACCCCATCTCTACTAAAAATTAAAAAAAATTAGCTGGGCGTGGTGGCACACGCCTGTAGTCCCAGATACTCCAGAGCTGAGGCAGGAGGAGAATCACTTGAACCTGGGAGGCAGAGGTTGCAGTGAGCAGAGATTGCACCACTGCACTCCAGCCTGGACAAAAGAGTGAGACTCTGTCTCAAAAGAAAAAAAAAGAAAAAAAAGAGAATGGCTCATAGATAAGCCTGATAAGATGATAAGATTTACCTTTGAAACATCCGTGTTAGAAGGGACAATCCATCACCATCACCTGCAGGCTCTTCCATTCTCAGTTCAGCACCTTCAGAGACTGGTAGCCCATTTGTTCATCGAGTGAAAGGTCACTTGTTGATGGGCTTGTTGGTGGATATAGATACATATATATATATATCCACTATATATATATCCACTATCCACTATGTATATATCCACTATATATAACCACTCTATATATATCCACTATATATATTTATCTACTATCCACTATATATATAGAGAGAGAGTACACCCTCCCCTAAGGTCCTTGCAGTAGAAATGAGGTGACTATGAAACAGACGGATAAGTGGAAGAGAATAATACAATTAAAACGGTAATAATGGCCAACACAGGGTGCTTTGGAAACGTACTGAAGAGGCAATTAATCTCAACTCTGAGTTCAAGGAAGCCTTCCTGAGAGGAGCAAGATTTCACCTGAAAGGACGTATAGAAATAGGTAAGTAGACTTCAGGTCATTAAGGGTCATGACAAGGAAAGTAGATCATTAAGAATCATGGAGGGTTTTCATGCAGAAGTATAATATGATCAACTAAGCATAATAAAAATATCCTGGAAGTATTATGGAAAATAATAAGATTGGACAGAGAGAGACCAATTATAAAAAAGTTGCAATAATCCGGTGAAAACCAACCATTGAAGGCCTGGACCAGTGGGAATGGAAAGAAAAAGGAAGATTCAAGAGCTATTAGAATTCTTAGGACAATTGAATGGGAAGGTTTGAGGAAGATGGGGTTGTCAAGGATGACCCACGTTTGCAGCTCAGGTGGACATCTTGTTATTCACTGAAGTCTTAAATATAGGAGAGGAGTTGGAATATATTGGGAAGGGAAAGTGATGATTGTACTCTTGTAATCTTGAGATGGAGATACATTCAGAGTAACAATTCCTAACTTTATTTGCCTATGGAATACCTAATTAGAATTCATTATTGAACCATCAGTAGGTTTATGAAACATAAAATAGAAAACTCACCAATTTTTTAAACTAATGGCACAGTTTGAAAATTATAAGATACTGCTTTTCATTTAAAACTTTTTTCTCTTAGACATTTTTGAGATAATTAGGAGAAATGAACAGATTGGGTTAAATGAAGTTAAGTAATTTTTAATTTTGTTGGTTGTGGTGATGGCATTATAGTTATGTTAAGAGAAAGGTTATTATCTGTTATAGATATGCCTAAAAATATTTACTGGCGAAATGTAATGGCAGAATTTGTTTAAAATACTCCAAAAAATGCAGAACAATAGATGAAACAAGAATGGAAGAATGGTAAATGTTGAAAAATGTTGAAATTCATGAGAGTACATTGGAGTTTATTAGATTCTTCTCTTCTATGTGTGCTTGGAGCTTTTCAGAGTAAAATTTTAAAAACTTTTTAGTCAGATTCAAAGGAAATTAGTGGGCCGGGCGCGGTGGCTCAAGCCTGTAATCCCAGCACTTTGGGAGGCTGAGACGGGCAGATCACGAGGTCAGGAGATCGAGACCATCCTGGCTAACACGGTGAAACCCCGTCTCTACTAAAAAATACAAAAATCTAGCCGGGCGAGGTGGCGGGTGCCTGTAGTCCCAGCTACTCGGGAGGCTGAGGCAGGAGAATGGCGTAAACCCGGGAGGCGGAGTTTGCAGTGAGCTGAGATCCGGCCACTGCACTCCAGCCTGGGCGACAGAGCGAGACTCCATCTCAAAAAAAAAAAAAAAAAGGAAATTAGTGGAATGTATGATTTTAAATTAATAAATCAATATTGAATCATACGATAAATGTAATTTGAATATGTGGTAAGACAAGTGACAGACCAGAGATCATCAAGTAGATGACAAATGTCACGTGAGTAGTTAGTTAGGAAATGCTGTTTGAGCGTTAATACACAGATTTAACCTTATGTTTATGCCTCAGATGATCTCATACAATTGTCTGAGATGCCATATGTTGAAAATAGCTGTAATGAAGTGGTTACTTTTCATACGATTCTCCCTTCTCTAGGAATAGCTCTAATCCATAGGGGTAATACTGTACCTGGCTACAACCAATGAATCCAGTGGTACACACCTAATACAAGCTGAACCAGTCAGAGAGTCTCTCCCAGCAAAGCAAAACGTGAAAGATAAAGAGGCAGGAGGCCTTTGCAGGTGTGCATATTAATGGCAACTCAACTCCTGCTTCTAAGGTCCCTGTGGCTATTCTACCTGAGGCTAGCTTATTCAACTATTACTTTCATTTCATGAGTTAGATCAGTATCTTTCCTATAAATCCTCATTTTAAAAATTTAAGTTGGCCAGAATTGGTTTCTATTGCTTGCAAATAAAATAGACTTATTAAATATAATAAATTGTTGCATAATAAAAATATAAATGTGTTTGCTGTTGCATTATGTCTGTGAAAATAAATTCAAAAATAAATGATTGCTATCATCAAACTTACTTTTTTTATTTCTTGAGGAACGCTATTATCTTGTGAAGAATACAGTTTAAGAACTGCTGTTGCAGCAAAAGCCAAAATTGACAAATGGGATCTAATTAAACTAAAGAGCTTCTGCACAGCAAAAGAAACTACCATCAGAGTGAACAGGCAACCTACAGAATGGGAGAAAATTTTTGCAATCTACTCATCTGACAAAGGGCTAATATCCAGAATCTACAAAGAACTCAAACAAATATACAAGAAAAAAACAAACAACCCCATCAAAAAGTGGGCAAAGGATATGAACAGACATTTCTCAAAAGAAGACATCCATACAGCCAACAGACACATGAAAAAATGCTCATCATCACTCGCCATCAGAGAAATGCAAATCAAAACCACAATGAGATACCATCTCACACCAGTTAGAACGGCAATCATTAAAGAGTCAGGAAACAACAGGTGTTGGAGAGGATGTGAAGAAATAGGAACACTTTTACACTGTTGGTGGGATTGTAAACTAGTTCAACCATTATGGAAAACAGTGTGGCAATTCCTCAAGGATCTAGAACTAGATGTACCATATGACCCAGCCATCCCATTACTGGGTATATACCCAAAGGATTATAAATTATTCTACTACAAAGACACATGCACATGTATGTTTATTGCGGCACTATTCACAATAGCAAAGACTTGGAATCAACCCAAATGTCCATCTGTGACAGACTGGATTAAGAAAATGTGGCACATATACACCATGGAATACTATGCAGCCATAAAAAAGGATGAGTTTGCGTCCTTTGTAGGGACATGGATGCAGCTGGAAACCATCATTCTTAGCAAACTATCACAAGAACAGAAAACCAAACACCGCATGTTCTCACTCATAGGTGGGAACTGAACAATGAGATCACTTGGACTCGGGAAGGGGAACATCACACACTGGGGCCTATCATGGGGAAGGGGGAGGGGGGAGGAACTGCATTGGGAGTTATACTTGATATAAATGATGACGAGTTGATGGGTGCAGCACACCAACATGGCACAAGTATACATATGTAACAAACCTGCACGTTATGCACATGTACCCTAGAACTTAAAGTATAGTAAATAAATAAATAAATAAATAAATAAATAAAAAAGAAATCAACAAATCAATACTGAAAAAAAAAAAAAAAAAAAAAAGAACTGCTGTTGCATAGCATCCAAGTGTATTTGACCAGAAGCGGTTGGGATATGGGTAGTGTGGAACTCAGAGTAAGATCTGAGCTGAAGAGGTAAGCTTGGAAGACATTAGCAGATGGGTGGTAACTGAAGGCATGTGGGAGTAAATGAGATCATCCAGGGCAAGTGTATAGTCTAAGAAGAGTAAAGGTTGAGTACAAAACTCCAGGGAATACCAGTACTTAAAGGGTTGCTGAAAGAAAGGAGTCCCAAAGGGACTGAAAAGGGGATGCCAGAAAAGTAGGAGGAAAAACTAGGAGAGAGTGCCATCAGGGATGCCAAAAATTTGACCAATTTAGGAGATAGGGTATGGCCAACAGTGTCAAATGTTGCAGAGACTGTAGTTCATTTGATTTGGCAACACAAAAGTATTGGTGAACAATTACATTGTTGAGAGTTAAAAGATTAAATGGCAAGTATGAGAGCGGGGCCACAGTTGCCCATGACTTTTCCAAGAAATTTGACTCTGCTAGGGGGGAAAATGTCTTATTTTATTTTATTTTATTTTATTTTATTTTATTTTATTCTGTTTTATTCTATTTTATTTTGAGACGGAGTCTTGCTCTGTCACCCAGGCTGTAGTGCAATGGCACGATCTCGGCTCACTGCAACCTCCGCCCCCCGGGTTCAACCGATTCTCCTGCGTCAGCCTCCCGAGTAGCTGGGGTTACAGGCATCCTCCACCACACCTGACTAATTTTTTTTTTGTGTGTGTATTTTTAGTAGAGATGGGGTTTCACCACTGACCTCGTGATCTGCCCACCTCACCTCCCAAAGTGCTGGGATTACAGGCGTGAGCCACTGCGCCCGGCCAAATAGAGTCCATTTTTAAATGCTAGAAAGAGATAGCACAGCTGAGTGTTAGAAAACCAGAGCCTCCTGGATTTACCAGTGCTGTGCCATTATTTTCAGAGGCATTCATTGCTAATGACAAAGCAGACAGTGAACTACTACAAGGCAGAACTGGCTGCTTTGCTCATCTCTTGCCCACAATTATCACTTTCCAAACTGATGAGAGACTATTCCTGAGATACTTATGATGGAAGTAGTTGGGAGGTCCTGGTGGGGAAGGATTATATAGAAGGAAGAGTAGTTATAAATGTTTGAACTTGTTACCATTTAAACTGTGATTATAGAAGGGGTGAATGGAGTTAACCACCCCTCACCATAGTTTTGATAAGGGATGGTTATGTTTCTCCTCACCTTGGTCTTGTCTACACTGTGCTCCCTATGGAGAATTTGGACCCCTCTGCCTCGTTCCTCTCACCCAGAGAAACTGCAGTGTCTGTTGTACCTATTCCTATGCCCTTCCACCCAGCCTACTTTCTCCTGTTCTTCCTCAGATCTCCTTCCAAATAGACTGGTGTAACTGGCACAAAGTGTTTGTTAACTGATTGCCAATCCAATAATAAGGGGACTGAGGTTCTTCTTTGAAGGGTGGGTTTATTTGGGGTTTTCATATCAATTCTGACCACATGTGTAGAGCATCATTCAGCACCCTATGGGCTTTTAGCATAATCTCGCCTACCACCTGTTTTAAAACGGCCTAAAAGCTAAGAATGGTCTTCACATTTTTAAATGGTTGGGGAAAAAAAAAGCAAATGAAGAATATTTCGTGACACATGAAAATTACATGAAATTTGAATTTTAGTGTCCATAAATAAAAAGAGGACTGAGGACAAAACTCCAGGGAACACCAGTATTTAAAGAGTAGCTGAAAGGAAGGAGTCTGTGAAGGAGACTGAGAAGGAGATGCTCAAGAAGTGGGAGGAAAAGCTAGGAGGAAACTAGGAACACAGCCACGCTCCTTCATTTACATATTGTGCATGGAGGCTTTCGTGCCACAGTTGAGTACTCATGACAGAGATCGGATAGCCCACAATGCCTAAAATATTTGCCATCTGGCCTTTTACAGAAAAAGTTTGCTAACCCCTGATTTAGGACTCTAGGTGGCTGTGTCCCATATGTCTCCCCACTGGTAGTCTCATAAACTTCTTTTCTACTGTCCCGAGGGGCCTGAATCTCCCCACTGCCAGAACCACTGATGGGTTAGTCCATAAATGTTGGGATACTGGGAAATGTTCTTTTGGTTTTTGGAAGGTTACAATGATTTCCAAACCCTAGTCCTTCCCTGGCACCCTGCCTCCACCACACAGACACACACACATATATACACATTGCTGTTCCAGAATATCTAGGAGGTCATGGAGTTGTTTTTGATTTTGGCTATTACTGCTACTATTACTTGTTTATCAAAAGAGGATATGATGCCAGACACAGTGGCACGTGCCTGTAGTCCCCAGCTACTTGGGAGGCTGAGGCGGGAGGATTGCTTGAACTCGGGGGTTCAAGACTAGAGTGAGTTATGATTGCACCTGTAAGTAGCCACTGCACTCCAGCCTGGGCAACAAGGGAAACTTTGTCTAAAAGAAAAAAAAAAAATGATGGAAAGTACGAATTTTGAAAGCCTCAGAAACACTGATGGACAATATTCACATATATTAATTTCTCAGATTACTTGATTGCCACATGAGAACTTTCTCACTGCCTCTTCCCCCACCCCTTCTGTCTTTCTCTTTCTTTTGTCTAACAAACTTGAAGCATATACACTGACAGTTTCTTCCTCACCTCCCACTTACTTCTCAGCCCACCACAATCTGGAGTCGACTCCCACTACAACACTGAAACTGCTCTCAATAAATTTGTCAGCCATCTCATAATCACCAAATCTAAGGACACTTTTCAATCCTTCCTTGACTTTTGAGTAGCATTTAGAAATGCTGACCTTAGGCCGGGCGCGGTGGCTCAAGCCTGTAATCCCAGCACTTTGGGAGGCTGAGACGGGCGGATCACGAGGTCAGGAGATCGAGACCATCCTGGCCAACACGGTGAAACCCCGTCTCTACTAAATATACAAAAAATTAGCCGGGCGATGTGGCGGGCGTCTGTAGTCCCAGCTACTCGGGAGGCTGAGGCAGGAGAATGGCGTAAACCCGGGAGGCGGAGCTTGCAGTGAGCCGAGATCGCGCCACTGCATTCCAGCCTGTGCAACAGAGCAAAGACTCCGTCTCAATAAAAAAAAAAAAAAAGAAAAGAAAAAAAGAAATGCTGACCTTGCCCTCCTTCGTGGCACACCTCTTTTTTATTTATCTGATCTGCTTCTACCTTGTTCTTTTCTCAGTGCTCTGGATGGTCCTCACGCCACCAGATTCTTACAAACCAGGATATTTCAGTATACTCGTTATTATCTTTTGTCTCAGTGACACACGCACCCTCCTCTACTGTATTCTGAATTGCTCAGCTTAGGAGTTAGCCAGGTGTGCATTTCCCAGCCTTCCTGGACATCTGGCTTCCTGTTAGATTCTGCCAGTAGGAGGCACTGGTGGGAGATCAGAAGGCAAGAGAAACTGAGAAGTGTCCTGCTTCAGCCTCTAAACAGAGTGACAGTTGCTGGGAATAGCTGGTGGATGTAGCAGCAGGAAGAATGGGAGACTCAGGACTCCAGCCTCCTGAGCAAAAGAAGTACCTTCTCAAGGATTCTAGCCTTGAAGGAGGTGGCACCTTTTTAGTAGACTGGAACTGACTATGACAATGGCTTTCACAAGGCAATGAGTAGATTTCCAGATTCCAGCTCAGGGATGATGGCAGCTTCTGATTTCCAGATAGCAATCTTTTTTTTTAAATTTAGATTTCTAGGACGCTCCTTTTTTTTTTTTTTTTTTTTTTTTTTTTTTTTTTTTTTTTTTTTTTGTACTTCTTGCCCTTTTAACACCTTTGTAACCAATTCTCTATATTAAATTCTTTCAGTCTGAAGCACATAAAGTAGTTAAATGCTCCTGACTGGATCCTGGATAACTGATATGAGGTTTGGGGTTTGAGCCCATGCATACTTTTGTCCTTGTTTCACTTCCCACTCCTTCTGCACAGTTTACTTGGGTGATCTTATTCATGGCCTCTGCTTTGACATTTGTGCTGATGACTCTCAAATCAGGCTCTTCAGACCATACTTGGGGTCCATACCCACATGCCTCACTGTGCTCCCGTGCAGTTTTAGCTGGCTGTTCCACTGGCATTTCAAATTCAACATGTACAAAATCAAGCTCTTTCTCTCTGTAAACCTGCTCCCATGGCATTCTTTCCTACTTCAATTCAGTCCATCCCTGACCACCCACCCAGCCACCCACGCTGGAAATCTGAGATATCCTTGATTCCTCCACCTTCTCACTCCCACAGCTAATCAGTAGCTAAACCCTTTAGATTCTACTTCCTAATTATCTCGATATTCTATCTCCTCCACCTCCTCTAATTATGACTTAATTCAGGCTCTTATCATCTGTCATTTAAATTATTGCTGTATTGCTACAGCAGTGGTATGTGCAACTGTTCATCTTGGTATGCTATAGACTCTTGCCCAGCAGTTTTGCCTCAATTCTTTAAAAACTCTCGTTCATTGTTTGAAATATCAATCAGAACATTTTTTCCAAAATGCTAAAATGATTGTGTCATTCCCCAGTTTTAATATCCCTATCATCTGCTAAGTAAAAGCAAGCTCCTCCTTGTGGCGTAGCGGGGCCCATGTGATCTGGCCCTTGCCTGAATTTGTAGCTCATCACAACATCCCTCTACCCTCCATTACCTCCTGTTATACAGGAACACACAAGTGACCTTCACAACATTCATATCAGTGAGTACACAGGGTCTCCAAAGAGGACCTCTGGATGCCTGTGATCTTTGTACTTCCGCCTACCCTTTGCCCTGGAATGTTTTTCTCTTCCCTTATGTTCTGCTGGTCAAATTGTTTTTCCTTCAAGACTTAGGAGCCTGCCTGATTATGTTCCTCCTATTACGCATCCTCATAAAATTACTGCATCCTCATAAAATTACAAAGCACTTGGCACATTCTTATTGAATACGTTACATTGTTGCGTAATTATCCCTTGGCCCCCTCCCCAAGCACTAGACTCTAAGCTGTTTGAAGGCAGACTATGCCTATTCATCTTTGTATTTCTAGCACTGGGCCCAACACCCAGCATTTCTTGTATTTTCAGTATATTTCTGCAAAATGAATTAGAGCTAATGCCTGAAGGAGAATGATTTTTTTTTTCAGAAAGAGGAAGAGCCAGGAGGGAGGAGAAGGCAGGATCTGAAGAGCCCTGGGAGTTTACTTCGGGAAGACGCGGTTCCCCACTGCAGCCTTCTGCCAGGAGGTGGCACTGCTCTGAAGAGCCAGCTGGTGGCTTATAGAGTGAGGCTGACAGCTTGAAACCAAAGAGGGAACTCCACCACGAAGCAACATTCCTCCACTGGGCTTCCCAGCCCAGTTACATGCCATACTCTGCCCTGGTCAAACAGCCAAGTCTTCAGGAGGTTGCTAGCCCCAGGTGTCTCCCCAGTGACCGATGATGTTAAACCCTACACTTCTCTGATTGGTTTAGACAAAATGACAAGGGCAGCTATTGGAAATTATCTGGCAAAACATGATCTAAGGCCACCCTCAGGGGGAGGGAGTTGGGGAAGCGCAAGGGTTGGCTGGGTTGGTAGCTCCTACCTACTGTGTGGCGAGAAGGTATGGGTCATGAACAGAATCAAGGAGCTGCGCTGCTCCAGATGCTACCACTTCTGTGGCTGCTACCCCACTCCTGGGCCGTCCCAGAAGGTAAGATGGTACTCCCATTTACTTCCATCCTGAACCTAGGGAGCCCACCCAGCGTTTGTGAGGAAAAGCGCTGTGCTTTGTGAGTGGTGGGAAGTCTTTTGAGGCAGTGGAAACAGTCGGGGAGTGGGGAAAGACAGCTACTATGTATGGTTGGTAAATGATATCAGAGATGCTTTATGTGTTCCATTTAAGACAATCTCTTGAAGTGGAGATTGTTCTCTCCGTTTTACAAATGAAGAAAATGAGACTCAGAGTTATTTGTGCAAGTTCACACCATTGGAAAGTGGTAGAGCTGGGATTTGAACAAAGTGGATGCTATTTTCACTCTTCCACTCAAGATTCTACTCTGCTTTCTATCATTAACTTATCTTGTGATTCTTGAAAAGTCTCTTAGCTTCATTCTCTGTAGAGGATGGCCCAGAATGGAAGAATAATCTGGAAGGTCCCTCTTCCTCCAAATGTCTGTTTTTCTGGGTATTGGGTTAAAGGTTTCCTGCTCGTTGAGCGATTCCTGCCAAGAGCTTCAAAGAAGAGGGATTATTTTATGCAGTTATGGGGTCACTTCTCCCAGTGCTGTCTTTGGGAGGCCTGGTAGGTTAAGGAACAGAAGACATTTTCAGAGAGGCTTGGTGCCAATAAAGTGGCTGAAGAAATGTCTGGAGACTGGTTTTCCAATTTACCATTTGTGTCTGAGGGTAGTGGGAGGCAGTCCCATCTATGGCTTGGGGAGGCTGTAGCCATTCCTCCTCCTTCCCTTCTAAGAGTGAGAAACCCATCCATGGCCTTCTCTAGTCAATACAGTGGCCTGGTGTGAATCAGACAAAGGAATCTCCTTTGGGAGGATACAGCCCTGTGCCAGGATGTGTGGCGTGGTGAGCAGAATGCAGGCTTCCACTTGCTTCTTTGGCTAGGTGTCTTTGTGCAGCCCACAAACACACAACGAACAGAGTAACTCTGAATCTGTCACTTTATTTTATATATATGCATTTTTAAAATTTTTATTTGATTAATTAATTATTATTATTATTATTTTGAGACAGAATCTCTCTCTGTCACCCAGGCTAGAGGGCAGTGACACGATCTCGGCTCACTGCAACCACTGCCTCCAGGGTTCAAGAGACTCTCCTGCCTCAGCCTCCCGAGTAGCTGGGATTACAGGTGCATGCCACCACACCCGGCTGATTTTTGTATTTTTAGTAGAGATGGGGTTTCATCATGTTGGCCAGGCTGGTCTCAAACTCCTGACCTCAGGTGATCCACCTGCCTTGGCCTCCCAAAGTGCTGGGATTACAAGCTTGAGCCACTGCTCCTGGCCTTTATAGATATATATTTTTGAGACGGGCTCATTCTGTCACCTGGGCTGGGGTCCAATGGCACAATCACGGCTCACTACAGTCCCAACCTCCTAGACACAAGCAATCCTCCCGCCTCAGCCTCCAGAGTAGCTGAGACCACAGGTGCTTGCCACCACACCTGGCTAAGTTTTTGTATTTTTTGTAGAGACAGGGTCTCGCTGTGTTGCCCAGGTTGGTCTTGAACTCCTGGGCTCAAGCAATCCGCCTGCCTCAGCGTTCCAAAGTGTTGAGATTACAGGCCTGAGCCACCATGCCTGGACTGAATCTGTCACTTTAGACAGTAGAACTCTTTTTACTTTTGCCAACTTTAGACAACTGGCCTTTTTATAGGCCAGGGAAGCTTAGAGAGATGCTATAATTTGTTCTTCACCCCCACTGGGAGGGGGAGTCTAAATAACAGACACAGGAAAGGGTCTCACCTCAGCCCACGCTCCTTGAAGCAGGCCTTGCTTGTTTTTTTTGGTGGTGTTGTTGTTTTTTGTTTTGAGACAGAGTCTTACTCTGTCACCTAGGCTGGTGTGCAGTGGCTTAATCTTAGCTCACTGCAACCTCTGCCTTCCTGGTTCAAGCAATTCTCCTCCCTCAGCCTCCTGAGTAGCTGGGACAACAGGCACCCGCCACCATGCCCAGCTAATTTTTTGTATTTTTACTAGAGACGGCGTTTCACCATGCTGGCCAGGCTGGTCTCGAACTCCTGACCTCGTGATCTGCCCGCCTCGGCCTCCCAAAGTGCTGGGATTACAGGCGTGAGCCACTGCGCCCAGCCCCACCTTGCTGTTTTTTAAGTTGGAGGAGAAGGCTCCCACCTCCCTGAACCTCACCCTGTGTCCTTTGCAGCTCCTACTCCAGTGTGGCGAGATGACCTGCAAAACCACACGTTCCTGCACACAGTGTACTGCCAGGATGGGAGTCCCAGTATGGGACTCTCTGAGGCCTACGACGAGGACCAGCTTTTCTTCTTCGACTTTTCCCAGAACACTCGGGTGCCTCGCCTGCCTGAATTTGCTGACTGGGCTCAGGAACAGGGAGACGCTCCTGCCATTTTATTTGACAAAGCGTTCTGCGAGTTGATGATCCAGCAAGTAGGGCCACAACTTGATGGGAAAATCCCGGTGTCCAGAGGTCAGGAGTTTTCTGGGGAGTGAAGGGAGGAGGGCTGCATTCTTAACCTCATTGATCTGTACACTGAATAATTCCCCTTGATACCAGCTCCCCATCTCAAATACCTTCTGATTCTCTCCATCACCTTAATTTTTCCACCAGCCTTGGTCTGCACCCTGTGTTTTTTGGTGGGCAGAAGTACCTAGCATGTAGTAGGCATTCAGAACTATGTATTGAATGTGATAAATTCAACAGGTACCAGTTGATACGTACTGAATATTAACACTTGTGCTGCTATGCCCAGCAAGATGGATGGGAAGAGTGGAAACATCTGATGATGTGACTATGTCTTAGTGAGAAGACAGTGCATGGTTAGACATCAATGTGAGCTCTAGACAGGAAGTGCTGAAGGAAGTCATGGTGGAGGGGTCCAGAGTAGCCTGGATCGGGCTCTGCTTCTAGGTCTAGCTGCAGTCCTTGCCTGGAAGAAGACCTCCCTTGGGAGCCCAGCTCCTCCCTCATCTCTGTCTCCCAAAGCCTGACCCACTGTGTTCTTCTCTGCCCTCCCCTCCATATGCCATGCACCCTCCAGACACAGAGATACCATCTAAACTAGTCTCTTTTTTTCCCCCACACCACAATCCCCCACCAGGGTTTCCTATCGCTGAGGTGTTCACGCTGAAGCCCCTGGAGTTTGGCAAACCCAACACGTTGGTCTGTTTTGTCAGTAATCTCTTCCCACCCATGCTGACAGTGAACTGGCAGCATCATTCCGTCCCTATGGAAGGATCTGGGCCTACTTTTGTCTCAGCTGTCGATGGACTCAGCTTCCAAGCCTTTTCTTATTTAAACATCACACCGGAACCTTCTGACATTTTCTCCTGCATTGTGACTCACGAAATTGACCGCTACACAGCAATTGCCTATTGGGGTGAGGCTTTCTCCCTGGAAGTCTGGTCCTTTTGGGGGCAAAAAGGGATAGATCCATGGGAGGAGTCTTCTTTCTCCACTGGTACCTTGTTTAGTCCATTCCTATCCTAAGCCCATCCCAATCTTCCATGCCTCAGTTTCTCCCATGTCATCCCAGATACCCAAGTCATTCCCCTGGGAGGGAGGCTCCCTAACTAGGTCCCCAGGCTGAGCCACTCCTTATTTCCTCCAGTGCCTCAGAACGCACTACCCTCAGATCTGCTGGAGAATGTGCTGTGTGGCGTGGCCTTTGGTTTGGGTGTGCTGGGCATCATCGTGGGCATTGTTCTCATCATCTACTTCCGGAAGCCTTGCTCAGGTGGTATGTCATCTGGAGGGGAGGGTGAGCCGTGGGAGCCAGATACGGTGGTGCATGTGTCAGCATTATTTTGTGGCATGGGGGGACATATAGTGATCCTCAGGCTCTTGGGTGTAGGGGCCTGTATCCAGCACCATGGGAGCACATCTTCCCAGTTGGGGACCCAGTTACACACATACAGTTATGGGTCACAAGAATGGCTTTGAGTGAAAAAAGGAATCATGGGGTGCTGTAGGAAGGGTGCTTGGAGATGATTTGGGAACAAGGAGAGATCAACCTCTGCAGGGTATGCTGAAGGCAGGGCGAGCAAGGCCTTTGGGGAGGAGAAGGAGGAGGAGAAGGAGGAGGAGGAGGAGAAGGAAGAGGAGGAGGAGGAGAAGGAAGAGGAGGAGGAGGAGAAGGAAGAGGAGGAGGCGAAGGAGGAAGAGGAGGAGGAGGAGAAGGAGGAGGAGGAGAAGGAAGAGGAGGAGGAGGAGGAGAAGGAGGAAGAGGAGGAGGAGGAGGAGAAGGAGGAAGAGGAGGAGGAGGAGGAGGAGAAGGAGGAATCCCCTGATGCCTTTCCTCCATCACTATCTCTTCCCAGACTGATTCTTCCAGACCAGAGTTTGATGCCAACAGCTTCGGCCATCCAAACAGAGGATGCTCAGGTGTCTCAGGATCTCTTCTTCTCAGGGTAGAAGAAGTCTCTGGGACATCCCTGGGGTGTGTGTGTAGATTTCCTACCTGGGGACTCTGCTATCCCTGGGCTTGCATCCCAGGGATCCCAGAGTGGCCTGCCTATCACAACCACATCCCTACCCCACACAAGGCAATAAATCATCTCATTTCTTTATATCAGGGTGGCTTCTTTCTTAACTCATGGTATTTGTTTCTGGATAGCTCAGCTTTAGTGGGTTGTGGTTTCAAATTCAGCATGCCTTAACCTGACACAGCTTGCCCTCGTTAGGGAGGGAAATAGGGAAAACCCCTAATTTGCCGGCTGAGTTCTTATTCCCTGGTCTCGGCGGTACATGATGTTTTTCCTTCTATCGGCTTGTGCAAAATATGTGAGAAATGAAGGAAGAGTTATTTTCTAATAATCTGCTTACCAAATGGTTAAGGAAGCTGCTTGTGCAGTGTGTGTGTGTGTGTGTGAGAGAGAGAGAGAGAGTATTTTACTGTTTGTGAAAATGTTTATGTCTTGTATAGGCTGCCCTGAGGAACATATAACTCCCTTCAATCCTCACCGTAACTGGGAAACGGAAGCTCAGGGATGGGTAGAATAAGCCCCCAGGTGCAATTCCAATCAGTCATATCAGTTCTGGGAAAACAGTATCATGAAGCCCCTAACATGAAGTGAAAACAGCCTGGAAGGGCAAAGAATTCACATGTCTTTCCTGACAATCTGTTCCTTGGCCTGAGTGACTGTCCAAGGAGAGCTGCACAGGTGCTGTCCTGGGCGGATAATGAAAGCTGGCAGCACATGACCACTGGTGGTAAATTGCTTTGCTTTCTTTCTTGCATTCCTTAGGGCCTGGGAGTTGCTTAGGATGACAGGTTGGCAATAAAGTTGAGAGGGCAATTACTTGGTGAGGGAGTTTCTGTTCTTGGCATTGTATTAGAGTCTAATCTAAAATAAAAATTCTCCCTAAGAGAAGTTGGCACTGTCTCTGAACCATGTCATTTCTTTTTTTTTTTTTTTTTTTTTTTTTTTTTTTTTGAGAAGGAGTCTCACTCTGTCACCCAGGCTGGAGTGCAGTGGCCAGATCTCAGCTCACTGCAAACTCCGCCTCCCGGGTTTACGCCATTCTCCTGCCTCAGCCTCCCGAGTAGCTGGGACTACAGGCGCCCGCCACCTCGCCCGGCTAGTTTTTTGTATTTTTTTAGTAGAGACGGGGTTTCACCGTGTTAGCCAGGATAGTCTCGATCTCCTGACCTCGTGATCCGCCCGCCTCGGCCTCCCAAAGTGCTGGGATTACAGGCTTGAGCCACCGCGCCCGGCCAAACCATGTCATTTCTAACAGCATCATGTGTGCTGGTTAAGAAGCACGGGCTCTGGAACCAGACTGCTGGGGATTCAATTGAAACTGTCAGCGGTTAGCTGTGAGCCCTTGGGAAAGTTACTTAACTTGTGCTTTGGTATCATTTTGTATAAAAGGGTGATGATAACAATGGTGTCCACCTTACCACCATGTTGCCAACATTTGAAAGTCAAATAAGTATTAGTGAGGATAAAGGGAAAGGTGAACTATAATATCTTGGTCTGTTGGTGGGATTGTAAACTGTTTATGACCCCTGAATTACAGAAATTATAAACTAGTTGAGTGAAAAAATTAATATAGGAAATAAGGCAGCATATCCTCATGCTGTGAAGCTTAAAAAAGTTAATATCTATAGAATGCTTACAATAGTGTTTGGCACATACAAAATGTGCTCAATAACCTAACCTTATCATTACTTGTCTTGATCTTCAGAGGAGAACTTAGTTGCCTCGTAGACTTCTTTCTCTTTTCTGAAATATACCTTAATACTAGCTTCAAGTATTGTATTTTCTCCATTTTAGATGTTTTTCTTTTTATTCTCACTTTACTAATTCTAGATATGGTGCTTTCTAGTTCTTCCTAATTTATCTCTCTCTCTCTCTCTCTCTCTCTCTCTCTCTCTATTTTCCAACTTATCTAGATATTTCCTGTCAGGCAAGCTTTACAAGTGCTTTATTATGCTGTGTGACCTTAGACAAGTCACTTCCCCTCTCTGGGCCTCAAAGTCCTCATCTATAAAATGATGGGCTTAGATTAGATGCTCTCTGATCAAACCTTGTATCATACTGTTACTTAAGTACTCTAGAAGCACTCAGTATCCTCTCCGGTCTGGTGCCCCTTTTCTAATAAATATTACTCACTATTCCCAGCAGGAATGCTGTTCTTGAATGAATCTTTTTTCCTCACTCTTTCTTGAAGTATTATATCTGTTTTTGGTTTAGGGCATTTGCCCAGGCTCTTTCCTCTCACAGGAATGCCTTCTTTATTCTGCTCATCTTGTTCCTGTCTTAACCCACTCCATAGGTCCAACTCCAGTTCAACTTATTCCATGAACTTGCCCCTAATTTCTCTTTACTGAAATCTTCCAAGACTTAAGGCACTCAACCTAAGGATTGGGATATGCTGCTTTATTTCCTATGTTAATTTTTTCACCCAACTAGTTTATAATTTCTATAATGCAGGGATCATAAACAGTTTATACTCTCACCAAAAAAGCAAGATAGTTCACATTTCCCTTTATGCTCACGAATACTTGTAATTATTTGACTTTTAAATGTTGGCAACATGGTGGGTGTAGAGTGGTATTTTGTTGTTTTAATTTGCTTTTCTCTCATTACTAATCAGTATCACATTGTTTGATGATTTTGGCTTCTTAATATGTTTTACTATTTAGTAGAACTAGTCTCCATTCCTTTATCACCTTCCCAAAAAACTTATTTTCCTTTTCTTTATCAAAATATTCTAAGATACTCTTGGACTATATTTCCATGTACATTTTATAATCAGTTTGTTAAATTCTCCTGAAATCCTACTGTTACTTTAATTGGGGTAGCATTTAGGTTAGAGATGTGGGGAGAGGTTGTCATTATGTTAGCATGGCCTATCCATGAATATGGTATATCTCTACATCTCTCAGGTCTTTGTGCACTTCAATAAAGTTTTCTTTTTTCTTAAAATTCTTATATTTGATATGTTAATTCATAAATACGCTATGTTTTTTATTGTTATTATAAATGGTAGGCAATTTTCAGTTATTTTCCAATTGATTATTAGCTAAACAGGATTTAAAGTAAGAAATCCTGAGTTCAAGTAATAATTCTATTACTTAGTATCTGGGTAAACCTTGGCAACCACTTAACCTCCCTCTGCCTCCATTTTCTCATGGGTAAGATGAAGATAGCATTCTTCAATAGTTGTGGTGGCAAAAAATAAAAAGGAAAAAAGGAAAAATAGTTGTGGTGGCAAATCAGATAGACTATCCCCTAGTGGTTCAAGTAATTTGGCTGTGGGATGGAAGGATGGTGCACTGACTACAGAAACTATAATCCAAAGGTCAGAGTCTAGAGCAGTGAATCCTGACAGGGTAGGAGAGTGTGTGTGTGGGTGGAGGTGAGGTAAGGGGTAGATGGCAGGAATGGGGTGGGAATTGGACAGATTGGGCAAGTAATATAATCTTGGCAGGATGTAGGTGTGTGTAGTTTTGAAAAGACACTGAAGTCACGAATGTAGTCTTATGCTATGAAGCATGATTAACGGGTTGAGCAATTTTGTGTTTATAAAATGGAGACTTCAGTTAAAACCATCTGCCCCAAAGAGGAACCTGAGAACTGACATGGAGCAACTTTAGGAAGTGCCTAGAAGAGATTTATTATTATGGCCATACTCTCAGAAAAGCACAAGAGATTGTATTTGTGACTTCCTCCAATGTGTAGTGCCAGTGATGTTATTGTAGCTTGTCTTTGTTTTAGCTACCCAAAGCTCCTCGTAGGACACCTCCTCCCTGATGGCACCTCACAGCATTGTCAAGCTTGTGAGGTTATACAGCAGACCTACGATGCCAACTGCCTTCCTCCTCTCCAACACAAATCCAGCCCAGTATTCAAGACTCATTCCAGGTCCTCTCGATTGAGAGTACTCCCTGTCTACCATGCCCATGGTGATTTCTCTCTTCTTTTTTAAGACCACTGGCCTTATTGCTCTCTTATTGCTTACTTGCTTTAATATAAACTGTTTAAAGTGTTTGTTCTCACTCCCCAACTGACCTACAAGCAAAGTGATATGGGAGCAGAATCCATATCTTCTCATTCTGAATGTTCCCAGTAATGCTTTGCACACAAACCCTGGGACTAGTCCACTGCAGGCATGTGGTGGCCAGGCTAAGGGCAGAGGCAGTGGGAAAGGAGAGGACTCACTCTTTGGGTGGTTGTGTAGAGTCAGTAAAAGAAAGGCAACATGTGGGAACCCGGTTGGGGCTCCATGCCTCTTCAGTCCCGGTGCTATATCAATAATTAACAAAAAGCAACAATGGACAGAGCAATTGAGATGTTATTTTGGATTGGCTGGAGGTGGGAAGACAGAGCTATATCTGTAAAAATAGAAGGGTTGGGAGGAGGAGAGGAAGGAAAACACTGCTGAGCACAGGTGTCTGGGTTTTCTGTCCTTCTTTATTCTAAAAAGCTTCCTCAGTGTTTCAATTAATAGAGAAGTGAAATCTTCTCCTATCATCTCCTGTTGTGGCCTCACAGAAGGTTTCACATCTCCTTTGACTGCCGGAGCAGAGATCTAGACATAAGAGGGAACTACATTCAGCCTCACTGTTACTGGCTACGGCCATGTTCAGTGCTGGCACAGGACCACACAGCCAGTGCCCCTTGCCAGGGCTAGGCTTTGTAGACATTGAAAAGGATCCCAGGACTTGGTTCCTATAAGGTTAGGATAACAGCTTACCTGGACAGGATGGGGAGGAATGTGAGGGGGAAATGTATGGAGTGGGGGACGCGGGGGAAAATTCAGTTTTAAAACTTGTCAAAAGAGAAAGTGGAAGGGATGGTGGTTCTCAGAGCAGAAGGAACTCTGAGGACGGGAAAGATAAGACTTGGGTGAACTGGGTTATGGATTGTGACTCTTCTCTTTCTCCCTTTCTCAGCAGAGGCCTCACTGACTCCCTTTATCTGAGCCATCCCAGTTCTAGGATGTAGTGAGTGTGTGGGCATGCTCAAGTGTGTGTGTGTGTGTGCACGCACATGCATGTGTAAGAGCTGTATAAGAAGAGGAGTTACAACCTTTAGACCTTGGGTGTGAATCTTTGGACCTGTTTTCCAACCTGGGAAATGGGACAATTAACAAGTTTTTTGTGTGTGTGATTTTTTTTTTTTTTTTGAGACGAGTCTCACTCTGTCACCCAGGCTGGAGTGCAGTGGCACAATCTCGGCTCACTGCAACCTCTGCCTCCCAGGTTCAAGCGATTCTCCCACCTCAGCCTCCAGAGTAGCTGGGATTACAGGCACGTGCCACCATGCCCGGCTAATTTTTGTATTTTTAGTAGAGACAGGGTTTCACCATGTTTGCCAGTCTGGTCTCGAACTCCTGACCTCAGGTGATGTGCCTGCCTCGGCCTCCCAAAGTGCTGGGATTACAGGTGTGAGTCACCACATCTGGCCAACAAGTCTTTTAAGATGAGATGAGATAGTATATAATGGACCTACCTAGCATTGTATCTGTTCTAAAGTAGAAGCTCTACAAATTATGCACTCCCCACCCCATATTCTGCCCACTCCAACACACTTGACAGTTCATTAGCAGAGTTAGAGTATATAATCAAGGTGAGTGGGGGCAGTGGCTGGGAGCTATGGCAGAGCTTCAGTTAATCTCAATTAGTTACACCACGAGTCTTTTGTTTTTGGTAATGATCTTTGTATGTATTTTTTTCTAACCATTTTCTCCACAGGTATTAGATTTTCCTGAGATTAGGGACTTTGGGGGAGGGCAGCTAAGTGTGGTGTCAAGGGGACCCCTCCACATCTTCTTTTGTTTAGCTCACTATTGAATAAAATCCAAGAGTCCTCAGAAACTAAGGTGTGGAGAGCAGCCCTGAAACCTACTGAGGAGCAGAAGGAAGCCAATTTAGAGTTTCAAGTTAGTAATGGAAAATCCATCAACTGTATAGTTCACAATGGGATAGAAGAATGAATTGCCATTTAAAATCTGCTTTTTCAGTCCAGGCACAATGGCTCATGCCTGTAATCCTAGCACTTTAGGAGGCTGAGGTGGGTGGATCACTTGAGGTCAGGAGTTCAAGAACAGCCTGGCCAACATAGTGAAACCCCGTCTCTACTAAAAAAAAAAAAAAAAAAAAATTACAAAAATTAACCAGGCGTGGTGGCACATGCCTGTAACCCCAGCTGCTTGGGTGGCTGAGGCATGAGAATCATCTGAACCCAGGAGGCAGAGATTGCAGTAAGCCGAGATCATTCCACTGCACTCCAGCCTAGGCAACAGAGTGAGACTCTTTAAAAAAAGCCGTGAAAAAATAAATACGCAAATACATAAAATTTGCCTTTTCAAGACACACACGTGACCAACAAGCATATGAAAAAATGTTCAACATTACTAATGATTAGAAAAATGCAAATCAAAATCATAGTGAGATATCATCTCATTATGGCTATTATTAAAAAGTCAAAAAATAACAAATGTTGGAGAGGTTGCAGAGAAAACAGAAGGCTTATACACTGCTGGTGGGAACATAAATTAGTTCAGTCATTGAGGAAAGCAGTTTGGCAATTTCTCAAGAAACTTAAAGCAGAGCTACCATTCGTCCCAGCAATCTCGTTATTAGCATATACCCAAAGGAGTATTAATTGTTCTACCATAAAGACATATACACATAAATGTTCACTGCAGCAGTATTCATCACAGCAAAGACATGGAATCAACCTAAATGCCCACCAACAGTAGATTGTATAAAGAAAATGTGGTACATATACACCATGGAATACTACACAGACAAAAAAAGACGAGATCACGTCTTTTGCAGCATCATGGATGGAGCTGGGGGCCATTATCCTAGGCAAACTAACACAGGGGCAGAAAATGAAATACTACGTGTTCTCACTTTTCTAAGTGGGAACTAAACATTGAGTACACATGGACACACAAAAAAGGGAATAGACACTGGGCCCTACTTGAGGGTGGAGGTTGGGAAGAGGGAGAGGATCAAAACACTGCCTATCAGATACCATACTTATTACCCGGGTGATGAAATAAATTTGTATGCCAAATCCCCATGACACACAATTTACCTATATAACAAACCTGCACATGTACCCTTGAACCTAAAACAAAGGTTAAAATAATTAAAAATAAATAAAATATAGAATCTTACTTGGTATTCTCAAAAAATAAAAAACAAAATCTGTCTTTTCAGGGGAAGAAAAGTAGGAAAGCTTTATCTCATTTTCCTAGTGGCTTCATAATGCAGGGACCTGCCCCCAGGGAACAGGGTATAGTAGAGGAAACACACAGCGGTGTTTAGAGTTTGGGGGAAGGCAGGTGAGCTCTGGGCACCGACCCGTCACCAGCTATTTTTCAAGGAGTCTGAGTGGTGTTAACCTGCAGTCTACCCCGTGAGATTGCTCAGAGTGTAGGAGGATATGGTTTACTGGCTCCAGAAAGCAGCTATTATAACTGAGGAGGAAATGAAGCTTGACTGGCTAGAACAGAAGCAACAATGGAGGCCCATGGAGGGATTTTCCAGGCCCCTATTCCTGATCCCTAAGGTGGCGCTGCTTCCCTTATTCTGCAGTCTTGCTTTGAGACCAGACAATTCTGTACTCTGTCTGTGCCTCCTTCCTTCTCAGCAGCTCTGCCTCTGCCACCTGCCCCAGAAGGGCTCTGGGTCCTCTCATCTCAGGACAGACAAAGGTTTTTGTAATTATCTTCTTGGGTAACCTCCCTGTAAGGAATAGGAGAGGTTATCTGGTCCTGGTCTTTTGGGAGAGCATTGAGAGGAAAAAGTTAAACCAGTGGGCAGCCCAGGCTGCATACATCCTGGGAATATTGCGATTATTCTCTCCAGTAATCTAGGGAAATCCACTGGTTGTTCTGCAGAAAAAGAATTAAGAGAGAACAGGAGACCTGTTGTCTAAGCCTAAGGCAGGGTGAGGTTTACCTAGTAACTGATGATGCTAGGCCGAGGCACTCAGCGATTTGTCTCTACATCTGTCCCCGCCTACCTAGCCAATCTGTCCCTGTTTGGGACACTGGACTCCCGTGAGCTGGAAGGAACAGGTTTAATATCTAGGGGCTGGGTATCCCCAAATCACTCATTTGGGGGGATCAAGGGACCCGGGCAATATAGTATTCTGCTCAGTGTCTAGAGATCATCTACCCAGGCTGGGGCTTCTGGGACAGGTGAGGACCCACGGACCCTGGAAGAGCTGGTCCAGGGGATTGAACTCCCGCCATCTCTACAGAGCAGAGCATGATCATATTCCTGCCGCTGCTGCTGGGGTTCAGCCTGGGCTGCACAAGAGCAGGTAAGGACACTTCTTCCGGGGACTCTCCCTTCCCCTGCTCCTGTTTCAGGATAAGGGTGTTCCATTTTGTAATTGCATATGACCCCCTGGATAGTTTGTCTCCCTGGTATATATTCCTATAGCACTTTGTACTTTATCTTTGTAGCAATTTTAATGTAATTAATCTGTATAATTATCTGTGCAGTGTATATTCCCTGCTGGAATATAGGCAAGGACATTGTTCATCTTATTTATTGCTGCATCCCCAGCTCCTAGCACAGTGCCTGCATGCAGCAAGTGCTTCGTAAATATGTGCAAACTGAATATTTAATATTTCCAGCACAGTACAAGGCTGACTCTTTCTCTTGACCCTTATTCTCTCTCGATAATTTGCCATACTGAAGGTCTGTGTTCTGGGCAGATTGTCATGTTTAAATACGCAAATAATCTCGGGGGGCCACTCCTATCCCTGTGCTTAGTCTTGCATAAAGAGGAGACTGGATCTAAAAACTTATCTACTATTTCTATTGACTCCCTCAAATCAGGCTTTCAGAAACTTCAGGGTATGAGCTTGGTCAGTAGACGGTCCCTGAGCAGGAAATCTGTGCCAGACTAACTGGATGTCACCAAGGCTTAGGTTCTCAGCTGAATATAAGAAAAATCAACTTTTTTTCTTCTATATGCTCACACTCAACACTTCTTTGACCAATTGTGTGGGTTTTTTTTTTTTCTCATAGCAACCAATTATCCTATATTAGCTGGATATCCTATAATTCAATTCCATTGTGACATTAACTGGAGTTAACATAGAGTCCAAAGGTTAAAGACTCAGTCCCATAAGGCCACCTCCATTTCAGACACCAATCACAAGTAGTAGCTTCCCGAGTTACCTACATCTTCTGTCCAACTTGGCTACAAATCAGAGGTTCCCATGACCCCCTCCTTGGGGTTGATAATTTGCTAAAGTGGCTTATGGAACTCAGGAAAAATTTACTTACTATTGTAGACTTTTATAAAGGATATTTTATTTTAATTGATAATGATTGTACATATTCCTGGGGTGGATAATGGTGTTTTAGTACATGTAATGTACAGTGATAAGATCAGAGTTAGCATATCCATCATCTCATTGATCATTTCTTCGTGTTGGAAACATTCAATATCCTTCTTCTAGTGATTTGAAATGATATAATGTATTATTGTTAATGATAGTCATCCCACAGTGGTATAGAACACTAGATTGTAATTTTGCATCCTTTAACAAAGGATATTTTAAAGGATACAAATGAACATCCAGATGAAGAAATACCAGGTCTGGAAGGGTCCCAATCACAGGAGCTCTGTCCCCACAGAATTGGGGTACTTCACCTCCTGGCACGTGGATGTGTTTACCAACTGAGAAGTTCTCTAAACTCCACAGTTCCGGGATTTCTATGGAGGCTTTATCACATAAGCATGACTGATTATTAACTCAATCTCCAGCCCCTTCCCTTTCAGGGAGGATGGGGGAAGGGACTAAAAGTTCCAGGCTTCTAATCATGGCTTGGTCTTTCTGGTGACCAGCCCCTCCTCTAGGAGCCCACCAAGAGTTACCTCATTAGAACAAAAGACACTCCTGCTATCTAGGAAATTCTAAGCGATTAGGCACTCTATGTCAGGAACCAGGGTCAAAGACAAAATATTAGAACAAAAACAAAAGATGCACCTAGCATCCCTATCACTCAGGAAATTACAAGGGTTTTAAGAGCTCTGTGCAGAGCTCCTAGATATATGTCTATATGTTATATATATTTATTATTTATGTATATTTATTATTTATTTATTGTCAGGCCAATAGAAGACATTGACCTGCTCTCCCTTCCCTGGCTCCTCTAGGTGGCTTCGTGGCCCATGTGGAAAGCACCTGTCTACTGGATGATGATGGGACTGCAAAGGATTTCACATACTGTATCTCCTTCAACAAGGATCTGCTGACCTGCTGGGATCCAGAGGAGAACAAGATGGTCCCTTGCGAATTTGGGGTGCTGAATCGCTTGGCCAATGGCATCTCAGATTACCTCAACCAACAGGACACCTTGATGCAGCGCTTGCGCAATGGGCTTCAGAATTGTGCCACACATACCCAGCCCTTCTGGGGATCACTGACCCACAGGACACGTGAGGAGAGAGGGATGCAGAGGGGCTACCAGGAAGTGCAGTTAGGAGGGCAGGCCAGGGAGGAGCCCACAGTGGCCCAGGGGGTTGAGATTTGAGCAGCAAAGAAGAGGAAATGTGTGGATCTGAAATGTATAAAGAGGGGGGATTGAACCTCAAGGGGAACAAGGTGGCTGATGTGAGTGGAACAGGAGTAGAGAAGGGGAGGTGAGGTTTGAACCGCAAGGAACCATGAGGGGAGCTTATGCAGAGGCCAGGGCATCTCAGGATGGGTACCCAAGATGTTCATGCCTTCTTATCCCAGATTTTGGTGTTCTAGATCTGAGGTGGGCCCAGGCATGGGAATATTCGGAATCCTAGGGGATCCTGACACATGCTTTTTCTCACACTTAAACTCTTGCATTGACAATGGCTTGAAGTTTGTAAAAGTAAACTTGAAGCTCTCCACAGTACAGAATAGTGTGTTTCAAGGGTGGTTTCTGAACCACCTTTCTCAGAATTGCCTGGAGGAGGTGCTTGTTAAATATGCAAGCCCCTTGGTACCACTCCAGATCTGTTGAAAGAAAGTATCTGGGGATACAGGCTAGGAAATCTGCATTTTAACATAATTTCTTGGATTTTTATTTAAGATTGTGTTTGAAAAATGTCAAGATAGAGGCAAGCAAGAGGGTCACCTAGGAGAGTAAATCAGTAAAAGATGGCAGTATGAGCAATCTCATTAATTTGACTACATTCATTCCAAATTTAAGAGTGAATCTTAAGTTAGGCTTGTTTCCTTAAACTATGCGAGGAGAAAAGGCTTTAACTAGCAAATTAATGTATTAAACAAGATTTGGAGAAAAATTCCTTTTCCACCTTAAAAAAACCCAGTGTACAACTCTGGATTACTCTTAGCTTACTTATTTCAAATACTTTCCAGCTTACGTACTTGAAATAAATACAATGACTTCTAGAACAGCTTGCAGTTCAGATCTGGTTTTTACTAATTGTAATCAAACATAACTCTGGAGGAGGAAAGAAAGAAAGGGGCAATGAAGGAATGCGAGAGAACAAAGAGCAATGCAGGAATACATTCTAACGATTCCCTTTCAAGGGGCAGCATGGCAGGGGGGCTGGGGTGGGAATTGGGTTGCAAAATCTATGAAGAGTTGTGATAGAAAAAGAAACCAGGTTGGAGAAGAAGCCAGAATGTCACCCTCCTTCCTAAAGATGTTTTTTCTCCTATGCAGGGCCACCATCTGTGCAAGTAGCCCAAACCACTCCTTTTAACACGAGGGAGCCTGTGATGCTGGCCTGCTATGTGTGGGGCTTCTATCCAGCAGATGTGACCATCACGTGGATGAAGAACGGGAATCTTGTCATCCCTCACGGCAGTGGCCAGAAGACTGCCCAGCCCAATGGAGACTGGACATACCAGACCCTCTCCTTTTTAGCCCTAACCCCCTCTTACGGGGACACCTACACCTGTGTGGTGGAGCACATTGGGGCTCCTGAGCCCATCCTTCGGGACTGGAGTAAGTGTATGGCAGATGGATGGAATTAGGGTCAAAGCAGAGAAAATGAGATGTGGATTGATACATGGTACATGGTAGACAGCAAGGTGCTAAAAATGGGGACTGAGTCTGGAGGAACTTATGGGGGGCTTAGGACCAGAATTGGGAAATGGGATAAAGAAATGGAAATATTTAGGTTGATGAAAAGGATTTGCAGTTTTTGCCATTACTTTTAGTGGCAAAAAACGCAATTACTTTTGCACCAATTTAATATTTATATTTAGTCTGTGCTATTGTTGCTCTGGTGGTGTGGTTGATGTTGCTGCATCTATATTTGAGGGCGGGAGGGGAGCGTGCTTGCTTTGAAATGAGGATGTAAATTTGGCAATCGTATTTTCAGAACCCCAAATTGTAATACACTTTTCTAGCCTCCTTCGATTTCAACTGTTCTGGTGCCAGAAGCAGATGGGAGCTGAAGGAATGATGAAGGTTGAAGAAGGGGGACATTTCTTGGTGTGGGGCAGTACTACATTTGGCCTGCTCTACCAAGCATAGGGGAGTAGTCAAGCCACGGCTGGCAGACCATTTGGCGTGCATGCTCAGGGGCTAATGGATACAGAATTAATTACAGTTCAAACACTGTTTGAACTCAGTGTTGGGAGTAGTTAAAGGTATTGTGAGAAGTCGCACACAGCTTTGGGTATTCTTGGGAAAGAAAGAGGAAGAAATGAGGAAGAGGAAGGGTGTCTACAAAGGCCAAAGAACAGGATCTCAGATCAGCTGCTGTAACCAGGTTTCCCCTTGTGGGATGTGCTGTTTCCTGCTGGGCAGTTGGGAAGGGAATGGAGAACAGAGAAGACAGTGGAAATCACATGCTCACTTGAACTTTCCTGGGGAACATCTCCTCACAGGGTGTACAAGCACCTCCCTTTGGTAATGCAGTGTTCATTTTATCATGGGAAAAGAATCTGGGTGGGACGTGATTCAGAACAGGACCAGCCCAAGGAAGTGCAGGGGCTGTGGAGTGGGATGGAGACAAGCTCCATGGGAGATCTAGATGTAGAAGGTACACAAGTAGTAGGATAACTCACAGGATGGATCCACTGGAGGTTAAGACACGTGGTAAGACAGTGTAATAGGAAGCTGCTCAGTTGGAGAAAGTAAGGAAGCAAACATTGTCACCATGGGGGCAATGGAGAGGACAGTGAGGAGCCCTTTATCCTGATAAGAGTGCCTTTTGGGTAAAGGAAGGAAAGAGGATGCCTTGAGAGGCGCCACTGTATTAGAGAGGACCTGGAACCCAGGATGCTAATTCTGGGGAGATGGGTTCCCTAGGCTTACTCTAGGAGTAGAGGTCCATGGGATGAGGGTTTGATTTGAGAAAGATCATTTTCTTGGGAGTGGGTGGTGTGAGCTAGACCCTTGGAGCTGGGATAAAGGACCTTTTAACCCACTGAGAGGTGGCTGCAATAAATGGAATTGCCCTGGGAGTGAGCAACAGAAATTGGTTCAAGTAAGTTTCTATTTTTTGCAGCACCTGGGCTGTCCCCCATGCAGACCCTGAAGGTTTCTGTGTCTGCAGTGACTCTGGGCCTGGGCCTCATCATCTTCTCTCTTGGTTTGATCAGCTGGCGGAGAGCTGGCTCCTCTAGTGAGTGACTCCCTGAACTCCCATCCCCACTCTTGGTCCCAATCTGTCCTTACTTTCTGTTTGTGATTGACTCTCTCCTTCCTACCCTCTTTGCTATGAATAATGCAAGATACTTTCATCCACAAAGACTGGTGTAATCAAGTATCTTCCTCTCTTAGGTTACACTCCTCTTCCTGGGTCCAATTATCCAGAAGGTAACATCTCTGTTGGTCTACTTCCCTACTTGTCCTTTGGTAGGGGTGCCGGTTAGAAGGGTCAGTGTTGGGTTCAACTAATCTTGCTTATTATATGGGTGAGCTTCCATGAGGATCTAGCCAAGGGCATGATTTAAGCTGCCACTGCTAGGGTTAAGAGCAGGAAGGAGCATCCTCCTCTTCTACTAAGTGGGATGTCTGCGGAGAGGAGGATGAAGGTGTTTCCTTTGTACTAGTTGTCGGTGCCCTGGAGTTCTCAATATCACTGTATTAAGGCATGGGATGGTTACAGTGGCAAATGATGGGGGCAAGTTGGGTTGAAGCCTCATTATCTCCTTTTTATTTATTCTGTAGGACGGCACATTTCCTAGAGGCAGAATCCTACAACTTCCACTCCAAGTGAGAAGGAGATTCAGACTCAGTGATGCTACCATGCCTCTCCAACATCTTCAACACCCTGACATTATCTTGGATCCTATGGTTTCTCCATCCAATTATTTGAATTTCCCAGTCTCCCCCTATGTAAAACTTAGCAACTTGGGGGACCTCATTCCTGGGACTATGCTATAACCAAATTATCATCCAAGGTTATATTTCTGGGATGGATATAATCTGAGGAAGGGAGTTAAAGACCCTCCTCGGGCCCTCAGTGTGCCATAGAGGACAGCAAGTCACCGGTGATTGTTTCGGAGAAATAAACTTTAGTGGAAATAATGTTTTTCCATGTCTTCTTCCTGGGGCCCTGGGGAAGGAATATGGGCAAAGCAGGGACTGAGGTTAATTCTCTTCTACTTGAGTGGGGGAGAAGCAGTGCCTTCTTCCATTTTCCCACTTAGACATGACAGAATTTGGGGTCGTTTTCTGATTAATAATTCATAAGGAGAAATTAAACTGTGGTGGGATGGAGTCACAGAGTATGGGCAAGGAAGGGGATTAACAGCTTACTCACGCCATACAGGATCTTATAAGGATTAAATGAGTTCATACTTGTAAATGGCTAAGAACACTGCCAGACACATAGCCAGCCTGCAATAGTGATGTTAGCCATTTTCAGTTATTCAACTTTCTGGCCAGGCATTGTACCAGGTGCCTTGATCCTCATCACAACCGTAAGGCAGACCCCTCAGACCCCTCAGGATTCAGGGAACAGAGCTTAACTCTGGATTGAGTTCTAGACAGTTATTTCTTCCATACCCTGAATGCAGAAGGGAACATAGCTTGAGTGATTATTATATCTTAGGCACTGGGCTCAGACCTTTATATTTGTAGCTCCTTCTCTTCTCACAATAACCCCACGAGGGACAGATTGCTTCCCTCTATGTTACAGACAAAGGATATGAGGCTCAGAGACATTTAAGTGACTTGTCCAAGGTCAAAGAACAGATTTCTGTAGGATGTTTGTCTACCTGAGCTGGAAGTAGCAGATTACTTTATTCTGAAGACCCTCATGCTGGTGAGCACACATCTCTTCAGGGCCTCCGTTCTATTCCCTTCTAACCCAAGCCCAGGAGAACCCTTTGGGGGAATGGACTGCACGCCACGGAAGAGAGGATGCTGGCTGGTGGTTTGTTGTCCCATGAAAGGCGACACCCGCTGGACACAGAAAGCTAGGGTGTGGAATTGTTTTTGGAATTAGAGTTAGGTACTAGAATGTGGGTAAGAAAAAGAAACCAGAAATGAGTTGATCTGGAACACATCCATAGTTTCTTCAGACGGATCCTTGGAATTACAGTATCTCTTCTGGAAGGGGTTAACAGAATTCAGTGGAAGGAAGTTAATGTCTATATTTTACCATTTTTATGTTTCGTATTCATTTTTTTCTATTCACTGTTTTTGTTTTTATTTTTGTTCGTTTGACAAAGCAAACTCCTTTTTAAATTCTAGTTTAGTCTAGGAATAGGGCTTTGGGCCTTGTCTATAACTGGGCAGTTTTATTTATTATTTTTATTTTATTTATTTATTTTTTTTTGGAGATAGAGTTTTGCTCTTGTTGCCCAGGCTGGAGTGCGATGGTGCAATCTCGGCTTATTGCAACTTCCGCCTCCCGGGTTCAAGTGATTCTCCTGCCTCAGCCTCCCAAGTAGCTGAGATTACAGGCATGCACCACCACACCTGGCTAATTTTGTATCTTATTAGTAGAGATGGGGGTTTCACCATGTTGGTCAGGCTGGTCTCGATCTCTTGACCTCAAGTGATCCACTTGCCTCGGCTCCCAAAGTGCTGGGATTACAGGCGTGAGCCACCGCACTCGGCCTATTTGGACAGTTTTAAAGGAGAAGCTGCAGATCTGAAGGGTCTAGTTCTAGTCACAGCAGTGGGAATCAAAGTGACAGGACCCCAGAGGAAGGAAGTAGAGTTACCTAACGGGACGGCTTCCAGTTCCTTTTCTAGAGATTCCCAGTGCAGGCTTTTCTCTGCCCTAACTTTGTAGGTTTTTTGTTTTATAGGAAAGGCTTCCCATTCCAGGTAAGGAATAGGGAAAAGTATATGTAGGTCTCCTATGATCCAGAGAGTCAGAATACTATAGGTAGAAAGGGGAGTCTTTACACAGGGGAATGAGTGGTACTTGAAAGGAAGGTGGAAGAAGGGTAATGGCGGACTAAATTGTAGGAGGATGAGGAGAGGAAAATGGATACTGCATGAAGAGAATGGAATGTCAAACATAATGGATTGCCAAAAAAGGAGAGTATGCGTGTGTGTGTGTGTGTGTATGCACTTGAGCACATGTGAGAGAAAGGAAAAAAAGAGAAGGAGTGGAAGAGAGTAGAGAGAGGGAGAAAAAGGGCGAGAGGAGAGAAGTGGAGTAGGAGAAAGAAGGAGAGAGACGTAGAGGGAGTGAGGGAGGGGAACGAGGGAAGAGAGAGAGCTGGACTTTTGGGTTATACATAATCCAAGCTGCACAAAGAATTGTTTTCTCCCTTCCATGTCTTGTTTTAAAAGCTGAACTTGGAGCTAGAATTGGTTTCAAAGGTCATCTAGTCCAACTCCCCTCCCATGAAAGAACTGGGCCTGTGTTAACGAGAGCACACACAGTGCGGGGAGTTCCTCCAACACTTGGGGCAGATAACAATATTTTAGAGAAATGTGTTGACCCCATATTTGAGCTTCTTCTATTGACCATTAAAGACAGTGAGAATAAATCTCAAATACACTATGGGAGGTGGTATCCTTGGCATTTTTTTTTCCCTGAGGGAGAGTATGCTCCTGGGTTCCAGGTTCTCTTTGCTTCCCTGCCCATGCACACATGCGTGTGAACGAAACGGACAAGATTGACATTTAATCCCAGTGTCTATTTATGAAAATTATCTTTTGGCCATTTTCTCAAGTTTTTCTGTTTCCACAGTAAAATAGGGCAAATCAGATGCAAACGAGGGTGGAGTTCAACCCCATCCTCAAAGCCTTTTTTTTTTTTGGCTTGAGTGTCTGTCATTCCCAAGAGCCCTCCAACTGCCTTGAAGCAAGGCATGGGGGATTTCTCCATGATGCTTTCTGCCACTACTTGGCCAGACCAGTCTCCAGGGGTTTCCGAGAGTGGAGAGGCCCCAAATCTATGGAGACTATTCCCAGATGGGGGGCTCCTTGTTTCTTCAGACCCTTCCTCTTCCATTTCATATGAGGCTTCCAAGAGGCCCCGGCCACGCTGGTCTGGGGAAGGGAATAAAGAAATGGCTTTTATTGGATCAGAGTCTCCACAGAAAACAGATGGCATATTCGAAGTAGGACATTTCAAGGAGAGTTTATTTATTAGGAAACTATTTACAAAGAAGTGGGTGGAGGATAACTGTTACTACCCCAAGGTCCAAAGAGGCCAGGGACAGAAGGGGTTATCAGGACTCAGAAGGACAGCAAGCCCTGTACAGTCACCACCTTGCCAAGAGCAGTGCCCTTCAGTCAAGGGACACAACAGCTTAAGGTGACCTTGTAGGGAGGAAGCCAAGGGATTAGAAACACTGACCTCACTCCCCTCTTCCCTCTGCTCTTAGGCTGATGCTGGAAGCAAGAAGCAACCAGGGAGCATGGGAGGCAGTTAATGTCATGTAGGTCAGCGCCTGAGGCAGACCCCAGGTGCAGAAGTATTGAGAGTGGGTCCAGGAGGACAGATGGGGGACAGGAAGCACATTCACAGCAAGAAGGAAAAATGTCAATGTTGCGGGGTGGAGAGAGAGGTGCAAAAATTGGGCTTCTTTTGGCCTTGGACAACGACAAATGCATAGTAGCAACAGAAACTAAGTTTGCAGTTTCCTACTGGGGAATTTGGGAGGACACTCACTTCTGTTCTGTCTTTCCCACTTGAAGTTTGACTGTGGTTATACTGAATTTATAGAAATTTGGGGTTAACTGACTTGTTTTTATTACTAAATCATACCATGCAAAAACAGACTGTTTTCTTATTTATTCAAATCATTTTGTTTGCTCTTTATTATGGTTTTTAAATTTTACCTTTTCATAGTAGTCCTGAGTATGCTCAGTTAATTCTTAGACATGTTATAGTTTTTGCTGCTATTGTGATTGGTATCTTATTGCGATTCTACTTTTGAATCAGTAATTTCTGATGTAGAAGAATGTACCCAATCTAAGTGTACTGCTCAGCAATGTTAAGTGTATTCACATTTTTGGGCAACCAAATCTCCAGAACTCTTTTTCACCTTGCAAAACCGGAACTCTACACCCATTAAACAACAACTCTTCATTTCTCTCTTCCTCTAGCCCCTGGCTACCATCACTCTACTTTCTGTTTCTATGAATCTGACTACTTTAGATACCTTGTACAAGTGCAATCACGGAGTTTTTGTCTTTTGGCGATTGGCTTATTTCACTTAGCACAATGTCCTTTTTTAAAATTATACTTTAAGTTCTAGGGTACATGTGCATAACGTGCAGGTTTGTTACATATGTATACTTGTGCCATGTTGGTGTGCTGCACCCATCAACTCGTCTGCACCCATCAATTCGTCATTTATATCAGGTATAACTCCCAATGCAATCCCTCCCCCCTCCCCCCTCCCCATGATAGGCCCCGATGTGTGATGTTCCCCTTCCCGAGTCCAGGTGATCTCATTGTTCAGTTCCCACCTATGAGTGAGAACATGCGGTGTTTGGTTTTCTGTTCTTGTGACAGTTTGCTAAGAATGATGGTTTCCAGCTGCATCCATGTCCCTACAAAGGACGCAAACTCATCCTTTTTTATGGCTGCATAATATTCCATGGTGTATATGTGCCACATTTTCTTAATCCAGTCTGTCACAGATGGACATTTGGGTTGATTCCAAGTCTTTGCTATTGTGAATAGTGCCGCAATAAACATACGTGTGCATGTGTCTTTATAGCAGCATGATTTATAATCCTTTGGGTATGAGCCTGCATTGCCAAGACAATCCTAAGTCAAAAGAACAAAGCTGGAGGCATCACGCTACCTGACTTCAAACTATACTACAAGGCTATAGTAACCAAAACAGCATGGTACTGGTACCAAAACAGAGATACAGACCAATGGAACAGAACAGAGTCCTCAGAAATAATACCACACATCTACAGCCATCTGATCTCTGACAAACCTGAGAGAAACAAGAAATGGGGAAAGGATTCCCTATTTAATAAATGGTGCTGGGAAAATTGGCTAGCCATAAGTAGAAAGCTGAAACTGGATCCTTTCCTTACTCCTTATACGAAAATTAATTCAAGATGGATTAGAGACTTAAATGTTAGACCTAATACCATAAAAATCCTAGAAGAAAACCTAGGTAGTACCATTCAGGACATAGGCATGGGCAAGGACTTCATGTCTAAAACACCAAAAGCAATGGCAGCAAAAGCCAAAATTGACAAATGGAATCTAATTAAACTAAAGAGCTTCTGCACAGCAAAAGAAACTACCATCAGAGTGAACAGGCAACCTACAGAATGGGAGAAAATTTTTGCAATCTACTCATCTGACAAAGGGCTAATATCCAGAATCTACAAAGAACTCAAACAAATTTACAAGAAAAAAACAAACAACCCCATCAAAAAGTGGGCAAAGGATATGAACAGACATTTCTCAAAAGAAGACATTCATACAGCCAACAGACACATGAAAAAATGCTCATCATCACTGGCCATCAAAGAAATGCAAATCAAAACCACAATGAGATACCATCTCACACCAGTTAGAATGGCAATCATTAAAAAGTCAGGAAACAACAGGTGTTGGAGAGGATGTGGAGAAATAGGAGCACTTTTACACTGTTGGTGGGATTGTAAACTAGTTCAACCATTATGGAAAACAGTGTGGCGATTCCTCAAGGATCTAGAACTAGATGTACCATATGACCCAGCCATCCCACTACTGGGTACAATGTCCTTAAAATTCATACTTGTTGCAGCATGTAAGAGCATTTCCTTCCTTTTTAGGCCGAATGATAAGCCACTGTATGTATATGCCATATTTTGTTTGCCCACTCGTCTGTCTATGGACATTTGTATTGCTTCCACCTCTCAGCTATTGAGAATAGTGCTGCTATGAATATGGGGGGAAATACCTGCTTAAGTCTCTGCTTTCAATTCTTTTGCGTTTATACCCAGAAGTGGGACTCTTGGGTCATATAGTAGTTTTATTATTACTTTTTTTAGGAACTGCCATACTGTTTCCCATAGCAGTTACACATTTTACAATCCCACGAACATTGCATATAAAGGTTCTAATGTCTCTACATCCTCACCAATCCTCCCTTCCTTCCTTCCTTCCTTCCTTCCTTCCTTCCTTCCTTCCTTCCTTCCTTCTTTCCTTCTTTCCTTTCCTCCTTCATTTGCTCCCTCCTTCATTCCTCCTCTTCTTTCCTTTTTCCTTTCATTTTTATAGTAGCCATGCTAATGAGTGTTAGATGATGTTATGGTTTTAATTTGCACTTCTCTAATAATAAGTAATGCTGAGCATCTTTTCATATGTGTGTTTGCCACTTGTATATCATCTTTGGAAAAATGTCTATTGAAGTTTGTTGTCCCCTTTTTAATTGTTTATATAAACAATTGTTGTTGGGCTTTATGAGTTCTTTATATATTCTGGATATTAACCCTTTATTTGATATATGATATTCAAATATTGATATATGTTTTCAAGTATTAGAAGTTAATCAATTTTTGTAGGTTGATCTTATATGGGACAACCTTGGTGGAGTCTCTTATTGGTTTTAGTGGGGTTTTTGTTGTTGTTGTTGTTGTTGTTGTTGTTGTTGTCATCGTTGTTATTGATATTCTCTCTGTCTCTCTCTTTTTCCAGGTAGCTAATAGTATCATCTGCAAGCACTGGGTTTTGTGTTTTCCCTCTTAATCCTTAGTGTTTTGTTTTCATGTTGCTGACTAGGATCTCCAATGCTGTGTCAAACAGGAGGGTGATAATGAGCGTTACTCTTAAAGGAAATAAACCTAAATATTCTCCATTAAGTATATGTTTTGCTGTATATTGTAGATTCACATGCAGTTGTAAGAAATAATAAAAACAATCCTGTGTATCCTTTACCCAGTTTCCCTTGATGGTAACATTTTGCAAAACTATGGTACAATATCACAATTAGGATACATGGATACAGCCACAATACAGAACACTTCTATGATCACAAGGATTCTTCACCTTGCCCTTTTCTAGACACACCCACTTCCCTACCATTCCATATCCCCCTTAATGTCTAGCAGTCACTAATCTGTTATCATTTCTATGACTTTGTCACTTCAAGACAAATTTTTTTTGTCATTTTAAGACAAATGTTTAATAAATGGAAACATATAGTATATAAACTTTTGGGATTGACTTTTTTTCTCTCAGTGTATTTCTCTGGAGATCATACAAGGTTGTTGCATATACGAATAATTTATTATTGCCTGGTTGTATTATATGGTATGGGTATAGCACAGTTGGTTTAGCCATCTGCCCATTGAAGACATCTGGGTTGTTTCCAGATTTGGCTTGTATGAATATAAGTTTTTGTGTGGATATAAGTCTTAATTTCTCTGGAGCAAATGCCCAGGAGTATACCTGCTGAATTGTATGGTGGTTGCTGAATTGTATGTGCTTATTTGCCATCTGTATATCCTTTTGATGAGATGTCTCTTCATGAATTTTTCCCATTTTCTAATTTTTAGTTTTTTAAATAAACTGTCAGACTGTTTTCCAGAGTGGTTGCACCAGCAATGTGTGAGTGATTGTTTTACTGCATCCTCACAGGCATTTGGTATTGTCACTATTTTTTTTTTTTTTTTTGAGACAGAGTCTCGCTTTGTCACCCAGGCTGGTGTGCAGCGGCATGATCTCGGCTCACTGCAAGCTCTGCCTCCTGGGTTCACGCCATTCTCCTGCCTCAGCCTCCTGAGTAGCCGGGACTACAGGTGCCCACCACCATGCCCAGTTATTTTTTTGTATTTTTAGTAGAGACGGGGCTTCACCATGTTAACCAGGGTGGTCTTGATCTCCTGACCTCATGATCCACCCGCCTCGGCCTCCCAAAGTGCTGGGATTATGGGCATGAGCCACCACGCCTGGCTTATTGTCACTATTTTTTATTTCAGCCAGTCTAATACGTGTGTGGTGAGATCTTATTGTGGTTTTAATTTGCATTTCCTTAATAGCTAATGATATTGAGCATCTTTTCATGTGCTTATTTGCCATCTGTATACCCTTTTGATGAGCTATCTCTTCATGAATTTTTCCCATTTTCTAATTAATTTTTTTTTTTTTTACTGTTGATTTTTTTACTTTTTTTTTCTGAGATGGAGTCTTACTCTGTCGCTCAGGCTGGAGTGCAGTGGCATAACCTCGGCTCACTGCAACCTCTGCCTCCTGGGATTACAGGCATATGCCACAACGTCCAGCTAACTTTTTGTAGTTTTAGTAGAGACAGAGTTTCACCACATTGTCTAGGCTGGTCTCAAACTTCTGACCTCAAGTCATCCACTCGCCTCAGCCTCCCAAAGTGCTGGGATTACAGGCATGAGCCAAGGTGCCTGGCCTGAGTTTTGATAATTTGTTATATAGTCTAGATACTAGTCCTTCGTTGCACACATGATTTGCAAATATTTTCTTCCATTTTGTAGCTTGCCTTTTCATTCCTTTACAAGTCTTTCATAGAGCAACAGTTTTGAATGTTAATTAGGTCTAATATATCAATTTTTTCATTTTACAGATCATGTTTTTGGTGTCAAATCTAAGAACTTGTTGCCCAGATCTAGATTCAGAAGATTTTTCCCCTATCTTGTTTTAAAAGTTGTATAGTTTTACATTTTGCATATAAGTTTGCAATCCATATTGAGTCAATTTTTGCAGAAGGTATGAGCCTTAGGTTAAGCTGCTGTTCCTCCTTCTTTTCCTCCTCGTTGTCTTTCTCTCCTCCTATGGCCCTAGGATGTTCAATTGTTCCAGCACCATTTATGTTTTTCTGATGTCTGCAGGGTGTGTAGTGATATTCCCTGTGGACATTTCTATCTTCTTTCTTTTTTTCTTTTTCAGTGTAGTCTGCTAGAGGTTCATCTGTTGACTGATCTTTTCAAAGAAGCAACTCTTTGTGTCTCACTCTGTGGCCCAGGCTGGAGTGCAGGGTGCAATGTCAGCTCACTACAACCTCCACCTCCCGGGCTCAAGTGATTCTCCTGCCTCAGCCTTCCAAGTAGCTGGGACTTCAGGCACCTGCCGCCACATTCGGCTAATTTTTTGTGGTTTTAGTAGAAGCAGAGTTTCACCGTGTTGGGCAGGCTGGTCTCTAACTCCTGAGCTCAAGTGATTCACCTGCCTTGGCCTCCCAAAGTATTGGGATTATAGGCGTGAGCCACTGTGCTTGGTCTTCCTTTCTTCTTTGGGCGTATTTTGACCTTTTTCTGGGTTCTTGAGATGAGAGTTTGGATTATTAATTTGAGTACTTTTTTTTTTTTTTTTTTTTTTAAAGAGAAAAGGTCTCCTTATGTTGCCCAGGCTGGCCTTGAACTACTGGCTCAAGTGATCCTTTCCTGCCTCAGCCTCCCAAGTAGCACCCAGTTTTTCTTCTTTTTAATGTGTGCATTTAATGCTAAAATTTCCCTTTCAGCATGGGTTTAGCTGTGTCCTATAATGTTTTTTATTATTTTGAAAATATTTTGTGGGGACATGGTAGGTGTATATGTTTCTGGGGTACATGAGATGTTTTGATGCAGGCGTGGAATGTGAAATCAGCACATCGTGGAGAATGGGGTAACCATTCCCTCAAGCATTTATCCTTTGAGTTACAAACGATTCAATTACATTCTTTAAGATATTTAAAAATATACAATTAAGTTATTTTTGATTATAGTCACCCTATTGTGCTATCACATAGTAGGTCATATTCATTCTTTCTATTTTTTTGTACCCATTAACCATCCCCACCTCCCCGCTCACCCACTACTTTTCCCAGGCTCTGGTAACCATCCTTCTACTCGCTATGTCCATTAGTTCCATTGTTTTGATTTTTGGATTCCACAAATAAATGAGAACATGTGATGTTTGTCTTTCTGTACCTGGCTTATTTCACTTAACATAATGATCTCCATCTCCAGTTTCATCTGTGTTGTTGCAAATAACTGGATCTCATTCTTTTTTCTAGCTAAATAGTGCCCCATTGTATGTATGTACCACATTTTCTTTATCCATTCATCTGTTGATAGACACTTAGGTTGACCCCAAGTCTTAGCTATTGTAAACAATGCTGCAATTAACATTGGAGTGCAGATACCTCTTTGAAATACTAATTTTCTTTCTTTCGGGTATATAACCAGCAGTGGGATTGCTGGATCATATGGTAGCTCAATTTTAATTTTTTTTGGAGGAACTTCCAAACTGTTCTCCATAGTGAATTAATTTATATTCCTGCAAATAGTGTACAAAGCCTTCTCCACATACTCACCAGTACTTGTTATTGCCTCTCTTTTAGAGACAAGCCATTTTTGTTTGTTTTTGTTTGTGAGACAGTCTCACTGTTGCCCAGGCTGGAGTGCAGTGGCCCAATCTCTGCTCCCTGCAACCTCCATCTTCCAGGTTCAAGCGGTTCTTCTGCCTCAGCTTCCGAGTAGCTGGGACTACAGGCATGTCCCACCACGCCCAGCTAATTTTTGTATTTTTAGTAGAGATAGGGTTTCACCATATTGGCCAGGCTGGTCTTGAACTCTTGACCTCAGGTGATCTGCCCGCCTCGTCCTCCCTCAGTGCTGGGATTACAAGTGTGAGCTACTGTGTCCAGCCTGGATACAAGCCATTTTAACTGAAGTGAGATGATATCTCATTGCACTTTTGATTTGCATTTCTCTGATGATTCATAATGTTGAGCACCTTTCATAAGTCTGATTGCCATTTGTACGTCTTCTTTTGGGAAATGTCTATTCAAATCAGCTCATTTTTTGTTTGGACTATTAGACTTTTTTTCCTATAGAGTTGTCTGAACTCCTTATATATTCTAGTTATTAATCCTTTGTTAGAGGGGTAGTTTGCAAATATCTCCTCTCATTCTGTGGGTTGTCTCTCCTAGAAATTTTTGATATGTTGTATAAATTTCCTTTGAGATTTACTTTTTGACTTGTAGATTATTTTAAAGTGTTTGCTTAGTTTCTTGACTTTCCTCTGTCTAGTTTGATTACAGTGTAGTCAGAGAACACATTCTGTATAATTTAAATTCTTTTAAATTATCAACTTTTGTTTTACGGCCCTGGATACAGTCCAACTTGGCATATATTGCATGGACACTTGAAAAGAATGTATATTCTGTGCAGCCAACAAGCATGTGAAAAAAATGTTGAGTATAACTAATCATTAGGGAAATGCAAATCAAAACAACGAGATACCATCTCACCCCAGTCAGAATGGCTATTGTTAAAAAGTAAAAAACAACAGGTGCTGACAAGGTTTTGGAGAAACGGGAACACTTGCACATGATTGGTGGTAATGTAAATTAGTTCAGCCACTGTGGAAAGCAGTCTGGCGATTTCTCAAAGAACTTAAAGCAAAGTTCCCATACAACCCAGCAATTCCATTATTGGGTATATACCTAAAGGAATAGAAATTGTTCTGTCATAAAGACACATGCACGTGCATGTTCATCACATCGTTATTCATGATAGCAAAGACATGGAATCAACCTAGATTTCTTTATCCAGTGTTCATCGACAGTGCACTGGATGAAGAAAATGTGGTACATATATACCATGAAATACCACACAGCTATGAAAAATGGGATCATGACCTTTACAGCAACATAGAGGGAACTGGAGGCCATAATCCTAAACAAATTACCGCAGGAGCAGAAACCCAGCTAAATTGAATACACATGGACACCACAGGGAAAAATGGACACTGGGGCCTATTTGAGGGTAGAGGGTGGGAGGAGGGTGACCACTGAAAAAGTACCTGTCAGGTATTATGCTGATCATCTTTCCTCTGTTATCTTTCCGTTATTGATTGATTTCTAATTTGATTCCATTATAGTCAGAGAACAATTTGTATAATTCAAATTCTTTTAAAATTATCTGTACACCAAACCCTTGTGACACACAATTTACCCATATAACAAACCTACATATGTACCCCTTGCACCTGGTAAAACCGGAAAAGAACAGCAACAAAAAAGGAACCAATGTGTATTCTGCTATTGATGGGTGGAGTGTCCTATAAATGTGGATTTGATCCTGTTGGTTAATGGTATTATTGAACTCTTCTATTTGCTAATTTTCTTGCTAGTTTTATTAATAGTTATGAGAGTTGTGTCGAAGTCTCCAATTATAATTGTGGATTTTCTATTTTTTCTTTCAGTTCCGTCAGCTTTTGCTTCACATATTTTGCAGCTCTGGTGTTTTGGGCATACACATTTGTGATTGCAATATCTTCTTGGTAGACCCACCCTTTTATTATTATAAAATGTCCCTATCTTTCTCTGGTAATTTTTTTTTTTTTTTTGGCTCTTAAGTTTACCTTATCTGAGAATAGTGCACTAACTCCTGTAGTCCTCTAATTAAGGAAAACATGTTGTATCTTTTTCCATCCTTTTACTTTTAACCTGCTTATATTTGTGTGGTTTTGTTGTTGTGTCTTTGTTTGTTTTGAGAAAAAGTCTCACCCTGTCACCTAGGCTGGAGTGCAGTGGCACAATCTCTGCTCACGGCAACCTCTGTCTTCTGGGTTCAAGTGATTCTCCTGCCTCAGCCTCCCGAGCAGCTGGGACCACAGGTGTGCACCACCATGCCTGGCTAATTTTTGTATTTTTAGTAGAGACGGGGTTTCACCATGTAGGCCAGCCAGGCTGGTCTCGAGCTCCTGACCTACCTCAAATTATCCACTCGGCTTAGCCTCCCAAAGTGCTGAGAGCCACTGAGCCTGGACTATACTGTTATTTTTAACTGGGTTTCTTTTTTTTTTTTCTTTTGTAGAGTGCTGGGTTTACAGGTGTAAGCCACCATGCCTGACCTGAACTGGGTTTCTTCATTGAGGTATTTAGACCATTTGTATTTAGTGTAATTTTTTTCTTAATTTTTATGTTTATGCTTTTTCTTAATAATTATGTTTAATTATTATGGGTACATAATTGTTGTATATAGTGAGGTACATGTGATGTTAGTTACAGGCATACAATGTGCAATGACCAAATCAGAGTAATTGGGGCATCTATCACCTCAAGGATTTATCATTTCTTTGTATTAAGAATAATGGAATTATTGATATATGTATTAGCTTGGGGTGCCATAACAAAATAAAATTAGGTGGCTTAAATAACAGAAATATATTGTCTCACAGTTCTGGACGTTGGAAGCCTGAGATCAAGGTGCCAGCATGGCCAGCTTCTGGTAAGGGCTCTTCCTGGCTTATAGAGAGTTGCCATCTTCTGGGGGCAGAGTGAGAGAGAAAGAGAGAGAGAGGAAGGCTGGGAGGGAGAAAGAGCGAGAGAGCATACCCTGGTTTTTCTTCCTATTGAATTAATCCTATTGAATCACAGCCCTACCCTTATGAATTCATTTAACCTGAATTATTTCTGAAAAAGGCCCTATCTCCAAATGTAGTCCCATTAGTGGTTAGGGCTTCAACATAGGATTCTGTGGGACACAATCCAGCCTGTAGCAACATGAAGGGCTTAATTCTTTTTTATTTATGTTGTTTGTTCTTTCCAGTTTTCATCTCTGTTTACTTTTTTCTGACTTTCTGTGGCCTACTTGGGCATTTTTTGTAATGCCACTTTTATTTACAGTGTTTTTGAGGGTATTGATGCATAACTTTTAAGTGGTTGCTTTAAGTATTACATATACGTGTAACTTGTCACAGTGTGCTGGAATCATCATTTACCATTTTGAATAAATAATAAAAATCTTACCTTCCTAATTTATGTCCCATCCCTTTTTCCTCCTCACTGAAAATATAATTGTCTTAAATGTTTCCTCTACATACATTTAGAACCACATCAGTGTTATAATTTTTGCTTCAACCATCAAACATACTTTAGAAAACTTAAGAGGAGAAGAAAAATTTTATTGTATTTACCCATCTATTTGCTTACCTTGTTCTTTCTTCTTCCTTGATGTTCCAAGGTTCCTATTTTATCATTTCCATTCTGTTTAGATACCTTCTTTTAGCCATTTTCGTTATTTCTGGGCAGGTGTTCTCCCCCCGCCCCCATCTCCACTGACATCTTAGAGGGGGACCTCATTACTGGCTTGCAGCAATGAAATTCTTAGCTTCCTAAGTGATCTTCTTGGACACCACTGCAGAGTGATGTTGGAGCACCTTGCTACAACTGCAAGAGGGTGAAAGCTTAGGTTTCCCACTTCGTCTTTCTGGTGTGAGCAGCCGCAGAGTCACAGTTACTGCTATGGTATTTGCCTAGAACTGAGCAGCCACTTTCTAGGCTCGACAGGCTGCCTCTGTCTTGGTCTTTTGGCTAGTGATATCAGGGCTTTTGTTGTTAGTGTTGTTGGGGCTTTTTGTTTGTTTGTTTGTGCCAGTTGGTCTTTCCAAATTGTCAGTTTCTTCAGCTCCACGCCTGGCATATATGTGGTAAAAAGAAAGCCCAGGGAACGCACCATTACGTCATTCCTTAGATCCTGAAATTCTAGCTGTTCCGCCTTCTCATCTCCACCTTTTAGAGTCTTCTTATGTTTGTTTTATATATAATGTCCAGAGTTTATAGTTGTACTTACTGAGACAAATAGGAAAAAGTATGTCTACTCAATTTTTCCAGAAGTCTTTGCTGTCAACCTTTACTTAATTAGTAGGTTTCCTTTTATTCCTGGTTTTCTAAAAGTTTATTTCTTAAACATAAATGGATTTTTACATTTAAAAAAATAGTTTACCAGAATTGACTTATTTCATTGTACTTTCCTTCTTAATCTCCTAATATAGTGAATTATATTGAAAGATTTTTAAAATGTGAAACGTCTTTGCATTCCTAGGATAAACCCTATTTGTTCATCTGACAGTTACACATTTACTGTTGGTGTTATTTAGTTAATATTTATTTAGGGTGTTGTATTTACTTTTATAAAGCATGGACGTAAAACTTGCCTTTCTTGTATTTTCTTGTTTGTTTTTGTAACAAAAATTTCTCTAAACGATAACCTAGGCAGATTTTGTTCTTCATTCTGTTTCCTGGAAAAATGAATACATGAATAGAAATATCTCTTCAAAGGCCAGCTTTTGTTTTTGTTCATCTATTTTATTGTTTTTAGTTCCCTATTTCATTGAGCTCCTTATCTTTACTATTTCCTTCCTCCTTTGGGTGTATTCTGTTCCTCTTTACCTAGCGTTTGAGTTGAACACTCAGCTCATTGATTTTGGTCTTTTTTTGTGTTTCCTAGTAAGTGTATTTAAAGGTAAAAAATTTCCCTCTAAGTTCTGCTTTAATCATATCTAACATATTTTGATATACAGTGTTGTAATTTTTATTTAATTCTATGTATTCTTTATATTTTTCTTTTAACTCACAGGTTATTGTGACATTTAAAACCTTTTTATTTTGAAGTAATTTTATAAGAGTAGTACAAAGAATTCTTACACACACTTGTCCAAATTCAGTGATTTGTAGCATTTTGCCATATTTGCTTTCTTTTTCTGTCTCTGTTTCCCTCTCTGTTTTTTTCCTAAAAACTTAATATTCCTAAGTCCATTTTAGGGACTTACTCTAAAATGGTTATGAAAGAACATTAGAGAGAAAAAATGGTTTACTTTAAAATGGTTAGGAAGTCTGGAGTTACACACACACATACCCCTTTCCTGCTAAATATTTCAATGTATTTCCTAAGAACAAGGATGTTCTCTTACATAAACACAGAAAAACAGTCATATTAAGAAAATTTTACTTGGATATAATATTAGCTAATCCACAGTACATATTCAAATTTTACCGGTTTTCCCAATAAAGAACCTTATAACTCCAGCCACTCCCACTCTCTTGTCCTGCAATCCAGAATCAAGCATTTCAGTAAGTTTTCATATCTCTTTGGTAATTTTTAATGTGAGAGAGTCTATCAGTTTCTTATTTATTCAGGTTTTATTAATTAGCTTGAACTTATATAATTTTATTGTTTTGCCTTTCAAGAACTCTGCTTTTTTTTTTTCTTTTTTTCTTTTTGGTCTAGTTTATCTATCAGTTTTTGAGAGAGGGTTTGTAAAAATCATCAAATGTATTTTTAAAAAACTCAACTTCTAACTGTAGTTTTTTCACTTGTTGCTTTATAAATTGTGAGGCTGTATTGTTGAGTTTATATGTATTTATGATTACTGTATCTTCTCGTTTCTTTAAAAATTATATGAACATCTATTCTTTTGTCCTTTATACACTTTATTTTTTTATTTTTATTTTTTGAGACGGAGTTTTGCTCTTATTGCAGTGGCGCGGTCTTGGCTCACTGCAACCTCCATCTCCCAGGTGCAAGAGATTCTTCTGCCTCAGACTCCCGAGTAGCTGGGATTACAGGTGTGCGCCACCACGACTGGCCAATTTTTTTGTATTTTTAGTAGAGATGGGGTTTCACCATGTTAGCTAGGCTGGTCTCCAACTCCTGACCTCAGGTAATCCGTCCTCCTCAGCCTCCCGAAATGCTGGGATTACAGGCATGAGTTACTGCACCTGGCCCAAAATAGAATTTAAGGTTAGAAATAAAGTACAGGCTGGGCGTGGTGGCTCACGCTTGTAATCCTAGCAGTTTGGGAGGCTGAGGTGGGTGGATCATCTGAGGCCAGGAGTTCGAGACCAGCCTAACCAACATTGTGAAACCCCATCTCTACTAAAAATACAAAACTAGCCGAGCATGGTGATGCATGCCTGTAATGCCAGCTACTCAGGAGACTGAGGCAGGATAATCAATTGAATCCAGGAGGCAGAGGTTGCAGTGTACCGGGATCACACCATTGCACTCCAGCCTGGGCAACGGGTGAAACTCTGTCTCAAAAATAAATAAATAAATAAATAAATAAATAAATAAAATGCACAGGCCGGGTGCAGTGGCTCACACCTGTAATCCTAGCACTTTGGGAGGCTGAGGTGGGTGTATCACCTGAGTTCAGGAGCTCAAGACCAGCCTGGCTAATATGGTGAAACCCTGTTTATACTAAAAAGACAAAAAATTAGCCGGGTATGGTGGGACACCTGTAATCCCAGCTACTCGGGAGGCTGAGACAGGAGAATCACTTGAACCCAGGAGGTAGAAGTTGCAGTGAGCCGAGATTGCGCCATTGCACTCCAGCCTGGGAGACAGAGGAAGACTCTGTCCCCCTCACACACACACACAAAAATTCTATTTTGGTACATATTGAGACTGTTGCCCAACTTTCTTTTGTGTCATATTTGCCACCAGGTAAATCTTTGTTCCCTGTTTTTAAATTTCAATTTTTACATATCTTTCTGCTTTAAGAGGATATGCCATATGCATTCACATTAAAAACTTTCAACAAACTAGTTATTGAAGGAATATACCTCAAAAATAATAAGAGCCATATATGACAAACCCACAGCCAACATCATACTGAATGAGCAAAAGCTGGAAGCATTCCCCTTAAAAACCAGTATAAGACAAGGATGCTCTCTCTCACCACTCCTACTCAACATAGTATCGGAAGTCCTGGCTGGGGCAATTGGGCAAAAAAAAGAAATAAAGGACATCCAAATAGGAAGAGAGAAAGATAAACTATCCCTGTTTGTAGATGACATGATCCTATATCTAGAAAACCCCATCATCTTAGCCCCAAATCTTCTTAAGCTGATAAACAACTTCAGCAAAATATCAGAATACAAAATGAATGTGCAAAAATTACTAGTATTCCTATACACCAAACGACAGTCAAGCTGAGAGCCAAATCAGGAATGAACTCCTGTTCACAATCATCACAAAAAGAATAAAATACCTAGGAATATAGCTAACTAGGGAGGTGAAAAATATCTACAAGAAGAACTACAAACCACTGCTCAAAGAAATCAGAGATGACACAAACAAATGGAAAAACATCTCATGCTCATGGATAAGAGGAATCAGTATCATTAAAATGGCCATACTGTCCAAAGCAATTTATAGACTCAATACTATTCTTATTAAACTACCATTGAGATACTTCACAGAGCTAGAAAAACTATTACTATTATTATTATTTTTGAGATGGAGTTTCGCTCTTGTTGCCCAGGCTTGTGTGCAATGCCGTGATCTCGGCTCACCACAACCTCCGCCTTCCAGGTTCAAGCGATTCTCCTGCCTCAGCCCCCCGAATAGCTGGGATTACAGGCATGCGCCACCATGCCCAGCTAATTTTGTATTTTTAATAGAGACAGGGTTTCACCATGTTGGCCAGGCTGTTCTCAAACTCCTGGCCTCAAGTGATCCCCGCCCCTGTCTCGGCCTCCCAAAGTGGTGGGATTACAAGAATGAGGCACCGTGCCCGGGCCAGAGCTAGCAAAACTGTTTAAAAATGCATATAAAACAAAAAAATAGCCTGAGTAGCCAAGACAATCTGAAGCAAAAAGAACAACGTTAGCGATATCACACCACCCAACTTCAAACTTACAGGGCTATAGTAACCAAAACAACATGGTACTGGTACAAGAACAGACACATAGACCAATGGAACAGAATAAAGAACCCAGAAATAAAACCACACCTACAACTGTCTGATCTTCAACAAACCTGACAAAAACAAGCAATGGGGAAAGTATTTTCTATTCAATAAATGGTGCTGGGAAAACTAGGTAGCCATATGCAGAAGATTAAAACTGCATCTCTTCCTTACACCATATAAAAAAATTAACTCAAGATGGATTAAAGACTTAAATGTAAAACCCAAAATTGTAAAAATCCTAGAAGACAACCTAGGCAATACCATTCAGGACATACCAGCAAAGATTTCATGACAAAGATGCCAAAAGCAATTGCAACAAAAGCAAAACTGACCAATGAGATCTAGTTAAACTAAAGAGCTTTTGCACCAAAAAAGAAACTATCAACAGAGTGAACAGACAACCTACAGAATGGGAGAAAAATTTGCAAACTATGCATTCAACAAAGGTATAAAATCCAGCATCTATAAGAACCTTAAACAAATTTACAAGAAAAAAGCAAACAATCCCATTAAAAAGTGGGCAAAAGACATGAACAGACATTTTTCAAAAGAAGACATACAGGTATATGAAAAAAAGCTCAACGTCACATCATTAGAGAAATGAAAGTCAAAACCACAATGAGATACCATCTCACATCAGTCAGAATGGCTACTATTACAAAGTCAAAAAATAACAGATGCTGGCTAGGTTATGGAGAAAAATGAACGTTTTTACACTATTAGAGGGAGTGTAAATTAGTTCAACCATTGTGGAAGACAGTGTGGCAATTACTCAAAGACCTAAAGACAGAAATACCATTTGATCTAGCAATCCCATTACTGGGAACATACACAAAGGAATAGAAACCATTCTATTATGAAGACACATGCACACATATGTTCACTGTAGCACTATTCACAATATCAAAGACTTGGAATCAACCTAAATGCCCACTAATGATAGACTGGATAAAGAAAATGTGGTACATATACACTATGAAATACTATGCAGCTATAAATAAGAATGAGATAATGTCCTCTGCAGGGACATGGATGGAGCTGGAGGCCATTATCCTTAGCAAACTAAAGCAGGAAGAGAAAACCAAATGCCAAATGTTTTCACTTATAAGTGGGAGGTAAATTGTGAAAACACATGGACACACAGAGGGCAACTGCACACATGGGCCTATTGGAGGGTGGAGGTGGGAGGAGGGAGAGGATCAGGAAAAATAACTAACGCATACTAGGCTTAATACCTGGGTGATGAAATAATCTGTACAACAAACCTCCCTGACACAAGTTTACCTATGTAACAAGCCTGCACATTTACCCCTGAACTTACACGTTAAAAAAGAGTATTTGTTATAAATCACACATGATTTGGTTCCCTTTTTCCTCCATGATTAGAGCCTTTGCTTTTTTTATTGATAACTGCTGAAGTAAAGATTTACTTTTGCAACTCATTTCACATTCTGTTTTTACTGTACAATGTTTCTTCCCTTTTCTTGCTTTCCATTTGATAGACTGACTTTTTTCTGCTGTATTAAAAGTTATACATACTGATTCTGTTATGGTGGTTGCCTTTAATTTAATACAAACAGTGAGCATTTACCTTTTAAAATGTCTTAACTACCTTAATATGTATATCTTGCCCCCTAAGTTCTTTAGCATACTCTTACATCCTTTTGATTTTCTACTTCCCTCACCCTAATGTCAGTTCTCCTACCAAGTAGATATTACCTTTATGTAGACTTTAATTTTGGAGTTACACACACACACACACACACACACACACACACACACACACATTCATTTACCCTCTTTTAAAAATATGGTCCTAGATTTGTTGACAAATCACCCTTTTATTTGTTGTAACTTGCTTGATTTAATTCTCTTTTTGTGTACTTCCTCTAAAAGTGTTTTTGTTTGTTTGTTTGTTTTTTACCAAGTCCAAGAGTGTTTTGAATATGAGCCTTTGGATTCTAAGACTTTGTATGCATGATAATAAATTCATTATGCCATCTCACTTGAATAGCAATTTTGGTACATATAAAGTTCTAAACCCCAGTTTATTTTCCTTCACTACTATAAAAAAAATTTATTTTATTCTTGCATTCATTGCTGTTGAAAAGTCTGACATCAATCTGATCTTACTCCTTTGTAAACTGTTCTTTTTTTTTTTCTTTTTTTTAATCTGGTAGCGTCACCCACTGGAACGTCCACCTCTCCGGTTTGCCTCAGCCCCCCGAGTAGCTGGTACTACAGGGGCATGCCAGCAGGCTGGGCTAATTTTTGTATTTTTCATGGAGACAGGGTTTCACCATGTTGGCCAGGCTGGTCTCAAACTCCTGTCCTCAAGTGACCCACCCACCTTGGCCTCCCAAAGTCCCAAAGTGCTGGAATTATAGGCGTGAACCACTGTGCCCAGTTGATAAACTCTTCTAAGTTTTAAAAATATTTATTCGTCTCAATATAACGAGCAGAGTTGTGGATTTTTCTGAAGCTCCTGTTAAGTATCCTTTGAAGCCTTTACTCTGAGGTCTTTCATCTTTTTAAAAAAATTTGTGGCTGGGCGCGGTGGCTCACGCCTGTAATCCCAGCACTCTGGGAAGCCGAGGCGGGCGAATCATGAGGTCAGGAGATCCAGACCATCCTGGCTAACACGGTGAAACCCCATCTCTACTAAAAATACAAAAAACTAGCCGGGCGTGGTGGAGGGCGCCTGTAGTTCCAGCTACTCGCGAGGCTGAGGCAGGAGAATGGTGGGAACCCGGGAGGCGGAGGTTGCAGTGAGCCGAGATCTCACCACAGCACTCCAGCCTGGACAACAGAGAGAGACTCCGTCTCAAAAAAAAAAAAAAAAAAAAAAAAGTAAATTTATTAGTCATTATTTTCTCAAGTATGTATTTTTTCTCTCACTGTGAGTTCTCTTATGATTCAGATGTTGATACTTCTATTTCTAGCCTACATTTTGCTGAACTTTCTTTTATATTTTTGATGTCTTTATTCTTTCCTGCTGTCTTCTGGGATTATCTTTCATCTTATCTTTTACCTCACGAATTATTCTTCAGCTATATCCATCCTGGCACTTGTCTAACATATAGTATTTACAACTTCTACTGTTATAGTTTTAACATCTAATATTCTGTCTTTATTTTTGTGAGTTATTGGTTTTGCTTTATGTCGCTGGTATCTTCTACTATCTTAAGTATACTTGCCATTTTGTTTTAAGTTCTTGATTCACCTTTTTCATAATTCTGCATTAGAGAGTATATGGTGTTAATTTGTTGTCTATGTTTTGCAATACTTTTGTTCCTTAGCTATATAATTATGTTGATCTGTGAGCTCATGTATCCATGAGGGCACCTGCTAGTCTGTGGGGTAATGTGTAATGGGGAAGAGATAAAGTCAAGTACTGGTCTGTGTCCCTCCAGATCCAGCCCTGGTGGAGAGCCCAGAAACACTATGGATCTCTCCATTTGCCACTACTCTATCAGGCAACTCCTAGTAAAAGCACAACTGGGAGTAGGCAGGTGCTCCACGTTGGAATTCACCAGCTCTGGGAATTGGGGCAGTGGTTGTGAGTAGCGGAGAAGAGAATACCCAAAAGCTCACACCTAGTTTCATCAGTTCCCTACCGATTTACCTCGAAGATACAAGCAGCCTGGCCTGTTGCAGCCTGTTTATGTATGAAGGGGAGGCAACAATTGTCCCAAGCAATTGGGAAGGACATAGTGCAGAAATTAAAAAGTCTTCCTGCAGCCTGTTCTCCCAGTGTGGCTTATCTCCCAGGATGCAGCCCTGCCCATTCCCTACACACACCAGTTCAAGACAGCAGTTCTGTCTCTCCTGGCAAATATAAAAATACCCTTATACTTATTTCTGGTGTTGCCACCTACCCAGATCCTTACTTCCTTTTGCTTCTCCACCTTTACAAAAATTAATCTTGGGTGAGGGAGCTGGAAGCCTGAACTCATCTATTTGCCATTTCACAGGATCTGGAAGCTTTATTTCTGGTCCTCAAAGAGCAAAGTGACAAGTGATATTCAGTAGCTCATGGCCTGAAGCTTTCTGATGCCCAGGGTCTTACCCTCGTAGCCAGGACTGATGTGCTGTCATAGCCATTCCAAGGGTCTCTCTTCAAGGTGCCCAACGGGGTGGCAAACAGGGATTCTGATTCGCCTATGCTCCAGGGACAGGAGAGAAAGGAACTTGGAGATTCACGAGGTAGGCGTGAAGCTTGGATAGTGGGAGGTAGATGTATGTTGAGCATTTATTATGTACCTATTGAGGCCTTGCTGGGTACACCTTGAGGGCTATTTTACTTCACAGAGTCCAGGAGGAATGCCTTCAGGGGTTCTTTTCAGGAAGGTATCCACAGATTTTTAGGAGGCTGTGTGGTGAAGCTATGTTCATACTGCTAGATAATATTTACCTTATAGTCTTCATGATGTATAAATCTGTTTTCCCTCTAATTTATAATAGAAGCATCCATACGACTTATGAATTCTTTCAGATTGGCTCTTTTAGGCTATCCTAGCTAAATACTGAGGGCGTTTAGTATCCTCAGGGTGCTTTGTTGCAGCTGTCCCCAGCTGGTCTCTTTTTTTCCCTATTTTCTAATTGGTCTCCACTCCCATTCCTCCCTCAGTCTGTCTTGACAGATGGCAGATGCATCTTCCTGTGTGGCAGTGTTTGGCACTAGGTTTGCAGCAAACGCTTGTTGAATTGATTTTCTTTAGATTTGAAGGTTAAAAAGAGGGTTTTTCTCTTTATAGGCACCCATCCCAATTTCTTCTCTTTGCAATGCTCAGTAGCTGCTACCAGGAAGGGCTAACATCAGGCTGTGTCCTAACTGGAATAAGCTAGCTCTTGAGTGGGAGTAAGCAATGTTTGTTGGTAGGTCAAAGGGTTAACAACAATTTTAAGCTCTTTTTTCCCATGGGAAGATGAACTCAAGTTTACCTTATACTTATTGTTTCTCTGAAATGTACTGTGTTTAGATAAATGTGAAATGTTGCTGTTTTAAAAAATCACCTTTATTTATTGATTTATTTTTAACTGTGGAAATGTCCCCTGGTTGGTGAACTAAATCTATGCTGGGCAGACTGTGGGCAGGCATTTAGACTTGGTGGACCTATATGACCAGACCTGTATGAAACCCTGTTGGGAAATGTAGGCCCTGGATTCTGTTATGGTGTTTCTTGAATCCGAATATGCCTGTTGTCTTGGAATCCTCACTCATGGGTTGGTATAAGATGTGGTTCCTGTCATGTGAGAGATTCTTCCATCCTAGAATGGCTCCCCTGCCACCTCTCCCCTACTCCTGTAGTCTTGTCTGCTATGACCATGTATATTTCCATGAGATGAGAGGGTTGAGAATCAGCACCTAGAATATGTAAAGACTCCTGATGAAGATGTCTAATGCTGTCAGGCTGACAAGCTATGTTTTCATATCCAATATTCTCCTACAAAGCTAAGTAAATAAGGTGCCATATAACAGCCCACTAAGTCTTTTGAGTGTGTATGTTAATCTGAACCCAAGGCACAGCTAATTTGTATGAAGTAAGCATTGCAGGGTTTTTCTTTCCTACAAAAATAACTTTCTCTTCATTGCTGAAATTCTATTGTAAATAAATAAGTAGTAAGTAGAAGATCATAAAATGTTCTCTGCTCAAAGCCTTAAAATTCCCAAAACTCCAGTATTCAAATTTCTCTGGACAGAATTGGAACCAAAATGAAGTCACAGTTAATAATAAAACATTACATTCGTGTAATGCTTTGAATATTCTAAAGATTAGATTCTACTTTTCCTCTATCTTCTCTTCTCTGACTGACTCAATATGGCTTCTCTTGTACCTGCAAAAAGATGACTTGAAAATCCATTTCTCCAATTTTGAACCCACTATAGTACTTGATATCCATGTATGCCACTATTTAGAAGCAAAGGAAACAAAATCATTGAAATGACACTTTGAAATAGACTTGGTAGGATCTGCAAACTCACGGAATCCAATCTTCCCACTCAGACAGTTGAGTGGACAGTGGTTTAATCCACTGAAAGAGGAAATACAAGGGAAGGGCATGTTTGAGAAGTGTTTAGAGAATGATTTATAAAAGGTCGTAGAAGAGGTGAGTTTCCACTATTTTTGCACTGGGGCATCTACCCCTGCTCCAAGGTCCCTCATGTTCACATCTGTTGGAGACGATAAGAGGGCCAGAAGACAGCCCACCTCATGGAAAGAAGAGTAGCCAGGCTACACGGAGTAGGTCAGGAAGCAAGGAGGCTCAGGACCAAGGAAAGGTTTATCAAATAAATATTATGAAATGCTCAGCTGGTACATGCACACCAGTGAGGGTTGGGAGTATCAGGATCACAATCCATATTCAGTTCCAAGATGTCTGGACCATTTCACAGTTGGGATATGGTCTTCCTCTAAGGAAGAACATGGGCTGTTTTTTTCATACTTCTGATCACAGTTGGCAATAAGGAAAGGTTGGAGTGATAGACTAGTAGTTGGGTTCTTAGACTTGTCTCTTTAATTAAATTCTCATGGCTGGTGGCAAGATAGAATATGGGTATATAGGACATTTACTCAAAGTTGTGTTACAGACAACATGTATTAGAATCATCCAGGGTACTTCATGAAAATGCAGATTTCTGAATCCCCTCTAGAACTGCTGAATTAGGATCCCTGGGCTGGAGCCTGAGAATCTGCATTTAAGTCTACTTCTTAGTAATTCTCATGTACACTAAAATTTAAGAAGCATATGTAAGCTGGTTAATTATGAATTATTCTTATCAATGAAAAATTATACCAAATGAGAATTAAATGAGACAACTGGATATTTCATTGCTTTGAAGAAGCTGGTGACAACTTCATCTAAGACTTCCCGGTTGCTCTTTCAGTATTACTTCTAAATTTACTATTGCAGTTTATTTTTCATTAAATCTTCCTTCTACTGGTACAAAGAAAAATATCTTTGTGTTCCCTTTTAATTTTATTTATTTATTTATTTTGAGGCAGAGTCTCACTCTGTTGCCCAGGCTGGAATGCAGTGGCACGATCTCGGCTCACTGCAACCTCCGCCTCCTGGGTTCAAGTGATTCTCCTGCCTCAGCCTCCTGAGTAGCTGGGACTACAGGCGCCTGCCATTACACCTGGCTAATTTTTGTATTTTTAGTAGAGACGGAGTTTCACCATATCGGCTAGACTGGTCTCAAACTCCTGACCTTGTGATCTGCCAACCTCGGCCTCCCAAAGTGCTGGGATTACAGGCGTGAGCCACCGCGCCCGGTCAATTTTATTTTTTAATTAAAAATTTCTGAGACATTCTTAGCTTTAATGAAAATGTTTCCAAAGTATGTTCAAAGGGTAGTCCTTAGCTTCATGGTCTGAAGAATGGAATCATTTATCAATGGAGTTCAATAAATATTTATTAGCATTTATACATACAAGGTCCTCTGGACAGAGTAAGAGACATAAGACACCACCATTCCCTGGAAGAGCACACACAACAATTACATAGATAAGACCAACACATACATTTGAACTGTGGTATTTAAACTTAAAAAAAAAAAAAAAAGCCTAAAGCCCTCTCAGTAAAAAATAGTTGAGTACTTATTGACACTTACATGTTTATTTATACATTATCCCATGTACTAGTATATGGCTTGACTATATACATCAAAACTCACACCGTAACAAATAGAAAGTTTATAAGTTACCAAAATAAATAAAAACTTTAACACTTCCTTCCTGTATCCTCAAGGATCATTTGCACATTCCTTGTAGTGTGCACATTCCATTTTGTAAACCAATGTTTTTAGAAAACAATGCCTTCCTGTATATAATCAAGCACTAAGTTTTGTGTTACAGATTAAAAAAAAAAAAAAAAAACCATTTTAGAGTAAAGAGAAATAAGAGCAAACCCAGACTACTAGAACTGGTAAATGAAAGGAATAGCATTCAGAAAACAATGTATATTCAATAAACAGATAAAATAATAGGAAACATTTGCTTTGGGTTGATGTCAAAGCCTATTAAGAAGGAGACATAGGCATAGGACAAAATGCATATGTAGAGGAAAAAGAAACACAATATAGAAATGTAAACATTACTTCCTTCTGGCAAAATGTCTTCTAGCCTTTGGTGAGGTGTTTGCAGACATTTGTAGGCTACACTTTGCCAATGATTTTATTTAAGGATCATACAGTGAATGCTTATTTTTTATGTCTACAAAAAACAAAATAGTTATAAAATGTAGGTATTCATACATTCATTCATCAGTGCCTCTTGATATTGGAAACGTTTCTCCCTATTGCTTTATGGATTGACTGTGTTCCTGAAAAGCTTAAATTATATTTAAAAAACCCAGCCATAAGCTTTGCGGGAGACAGACTGTACCTGTCAAGTTCCCTCTTGTATCTCTGGCATCTCACACAGCATCAGGCTCATAGTGAATATTCAAGAATGTCCTCTCAATGATTGCAATAAATTTGAAAATCTCAGCATTGAAAAATTCTGTGACAAACCACTTTAAAAACTTAAAACTAATGAACACTCAGTAAATTCTAATTTTGATGAAACAGAGTTGTTCATAAGTGGACAAAACTATCCTTTAAGTAAACCAATGGGAACATTTAGGTTGAATAATTTATACAGACTTATAATCTGAAAGAGAGCGCAGACATAGTCTCATATTTTATCACACAGCTAAGGAAAAGCTGGAGCTCAGAGAAACTTGAAAAAGCTTGCCCAAGGCCACATCACTATTTAGGAGCAGTTATTTTAATATGTAACAAATTATGTGTGATTATTCTTTTTCAGAAGGGGTTACTGCAGGTTTCCTTAAAGTAATGATATCAGATAATATTTTATAAAACTTAAAAACTCTATAACATAACACTTTATAATGCTTAAGAATTCACAAACATTTAGTAAAAATATTAAAAACATGCATAGTAATGATAAATAAAACCGACTTCACATTGGTGGTTATATTTGGGGGTGGTGAAAAGAAAATGGAAGGATTCAGAGGTATCAATTTTATTATAGTCACTGATTTATTAAAAAAACTATTGAAACAAATAGGATAAAATACTAAGATTTGATAAAGCTGGGTGTTTGGGTAATGAGTGTTCACTAGTCTTTCTGTGTGTTTAAAATACTTAACAATACAAATATTAAAACTAAAAATCAGTAAGAGATTGATAAACTAATAGATTTTTAAAAATACTAAGCAGAGGAGAAAAGTCAACTGTTATTTACCCACAGAACCACGAACAGAAATAGGCTATATATATATGTATATATATATCTATAGCCAAAGGGTTTAGTCAACAAAGTAGATATTCTATAATTAGCAGCATGAAGGAGTTAGACCACATCTTATATTGTTATAATTAATAGTAAATATTTGTAACATACAGAAAATACATGGAACAACAGTCATGCAACCACTACTCAAATACAGTTGTGCTGTTTGCAACTGACTTCAGGTCCACCTTTCTTTTCCCTCCCCAGATGCAATTACTAGTTTAAAGTTAGTGCATATCATTTGTTATTATGTTGTGAGAATTGTCCTTGTGAAATATGGATATTTAGTTTATTTTAATGGTTGCACAATATATTGTAGAAAGGCAACACAATTTTAGTTACTTTTTTATTCACTGATGGGCATCCCCTGACTTTCCACTAATTATAAGCAAACCTGCAATGAACATTCTTATGCATACTTCTTTATGTATTTGAGAATGTCTTCAGGTCTCTAGGGCACATAAACATAGAATTGCTTGTCTGTAGGATACCTGTCTCTTTAAATTTGTACAACACTGCATATGTGAAATAAGTAGTTGAAATAAGTGGGAAAACTAACCTTTCCACCTCTTGGTGGAAAAATTGGTGGAAAAAATTCTATGCAAATTCCCATTTCTTCACATTTCTCTTTCAGCACGTGGTATTGTTAGGGTATCTACCTTGAGATAATAAAGTTATTCTACATTTTCCCCCCAAAGCTTTAAACCTTTACCTTTTCACATTTAGCCCTTTATTTCATTTACAATTTATTTTTGTAATGGTGTGAGGTAGAGATCTGGGGATTTCATTTTTTCCCCATGGAGATACCCTACGTTCTGCAATATTAACTGACTTATCCAACAGTCCTCAAAATGTGATCAGAGGATTCCTGGGGACATTGGGAGGGAGAGATCCCTTGGATCCTTTTAGAGGGTCAACAAGGTCAAAAAACTCAGAAAACTAAGATGTTATTTGCCTTTTTTTACTCTGACTCTTGTAAGTATACAGAAGAGTTCACCAAAGACTACAATGGCATGTGATGAATAGTGATGACTATTTCTCTGACACCTAACAGATTGTATGCCTGTGTATTGTATTTTCTAGAGTTTTCAAAGGTAGTGAGTTTACGGTATAAATATGTAGTTTTCAGAAATTGTTTATTTTCTACAGTGCTCTTACTATCTTCAGTTATACCTGTTATAATCTCTGTAATCTCATTATCTTCCAAGAAATCATTTTTAAATCCTAAAGTTTTTACTGCTTTTACACAGAAACATAACAAAAATTATGTTTACTTTGTTGTTCCGCAATAATATAGTTTTCAAAAGCTTTTTCAACTAAAAAAATTTTATCTGAATAGGGTGGATGGCTGGCTTTAAAAAGGGAGATGAGAAAAACACATTTTCTGGTGTCTAGATTGCTTATGTCTAGAGATGCTGAAAAGGATGACACTGACATATCAGCAAGTTATCTGATTCCTCATAAAAAGGAGAAATCGATTCCAAAGAAACTGCGTACAACTACACATAACAAAAATATGTTGAAAGTGATATTTTCTTCAGCTTTATAGATGTTAATAATTTATCATATTGTGTCTTGCGCAGTAAAACATTTTCAAACACTAATATGGTTCCAACAAATTTGCAGTATCATTTTGGGACTAATCATTCAGAGTTTATTAAAAACAGATAATTAAATAACCTAAATGTAGATGTAATACACTCTTTAAAAGCTTCTTACAGGATAAGCCATCATATTTTATTGGTTGGAGGAGCACATACAATCACAGAGAGACTAATAGAGGCTTGAACAGTTGACATTGCTGAACACCTGCTGGATGAAAAATCACCACAAGAATGCATAGTGCTGGCATTTTCCAATGATGCAATAACTTGCCAAATTAAAGATTTAACTGCAAACATAAAGACTGAGTTAATATGTCATCTAGGCCAGGCGCGGTGGTTCATGCCTGTAATCCCAGTACTTTGGGAGGCCGAGGCGGGTGGATCACGAGGTCAGGAGATCCAGACCATCCTGGCTAACACGGTGAAACCCTGTCTCTACTAAAAAAAAAAAAAAAAAAAAAAAATTAGCCAGGCTGATGGCGGGTGCCTGTAGTTCCAGCTACTTGGGAGGCTGACGCAGGAGAATGGCGTGAACCCTGGAGGCAGAGCTTGCAGTGAGCCAAGATCTCACCACTGCACTCCAGCCTGGGTGACAGAGTGAGACTCCGTCTCAAAAAAAAAAAAAAAATGTCATCTAAAGATTTGTACCTTAGCCTTACAAAGGGACTGATCTACAGATGGCTATACATCCTGCTTTGCTTTCATTCGTCGGGTATCGGCACCAACTGACCATTGATGATCTTCTTTTATGTGAATTCTGGGCAACAGAGGTTTTGAAACATTAAAAGTGTTATATGACTTTTTTGAATCTGGTGGTTTATCCTCCACAACTGTGTTAACTGTGTTAACATTTGCACTGATGGTGCAAAAATGGTGGATTTTATCCAATGGTGGGTAAAATGACTGGTGTCTTAGCACGAATTAAGGCAATGGCACCACATTTTATTATTAGTCATTGTATTCTTCACTACCACACATTTGTAGTTAAAAAAAAAATCAGTTTTACTAAAATAATGTCCTTGATGAAGCTGTAAAAATTACTTTTTATTAAATCTCAACCCTTAAGCACATTTAAAAAATATTCTTTGTGACACAATGCGATGTACCCATAAAACACTTCTACTGCATGCTGAAATGTAGTTGTCTCTAGGGAAAACACTTTTTGAGTTGCAAGCTGAATTAACCACTTTTTCTTTTCTTTAATGGAAACACCACCTTTTCACTTGGAAAAAAAAAGTGATAGAAAATTGATTATTCAGACTTGGGAATTTGGCAGACATTTTCTTGAAAATAAACAGTGATACTATCACTTTAGGGAAAACAACTAGTTATATTTGTTGCCAGTGCTAAAATTTAAGCTTTTAAAAGTAGAAGTTGGGATTTTGAAAAGATTGTATCTGCTACTGTGGGGTACTTAGAACTTTTTCTGATATCAGCAGCAACAGTAATGAATATAGTATTTTTTTGAGACAGGGTCTTGCTCTGTTGTCAAGGCTGGATTGCAGTGGCATGAACAGGGCTCACTGAATGCAGCCTCAACCTTATGGGCGCAAGTGATCCTCCTGTCTCAGCTTCCCAAGTAGCTGAGACCACAGATGTGCACCACCACTCTTGGCAAATATAAAAAATTTTTGTAGAGATGGGGTCTTGCCATGTTGCCCAGGCTAGTCTTGAACTCCTGGGCTCAGACAGTACTCCTGCCTTGGCCTCCCAGTGTGCTGGGATTACAGGCATGAGCCACTGTAGCCAGTCTGAGTTTTTGATATTGCATGAAATGTTTGAACATTTCGAATACCTGCATAATTCAGTAAACAGATATTTCCTAATGACCATGTAATGTTACAGAATCTTACATGTGTAAAAATCATTTCAAAATGCAAGATAGGCCAATAGATTTCAATGATTTCCTCTTGTTTATCCCCTGAACCAGAAGATTTACACTCACCCTAGATTCTTACCATTCCCCCAACCCCTTCATTCTATTACTCGTACTTAGTGTAAATTCCACCTCCCAGACAGCAGACAGCTCTGAAGTGTATGTTCTCCTGTTCATTACTATTTCTAATGCTCTCATTCAGTACTGTGGCAACTTACTTTATAATGTAAAATCTCTTACATAGAGTAAGAGGCCACTGCCCACCTCTTCAGCTTACCTCATTTCACTGTATTGTCTAGCAAGCAGATCTTATTATAGCTGTTTTTTTCTTTCTTTTTTGTTTTTTTTTTTAGACAGAGTCTCTGTCGCTCAGGCTGGAGTGCAGTGGTATGATCTCCGCTCACTGCAATCTCCAACTCCCACCTCCAGCGCTCCTTTCGCCTCAGCCTCCCAAGTAGCCGGGACCACAGGTGTACGCCACTGCACAGGGCTAACTTTTTTATTTTTGTAGACAGTGTTTTGCCATGTTGCCCAGGTTGGTCTTGAACTCCTGGGCTCAAGTGATCCACCTGTTTCAGCCTCCCAAAGTGCTGGGATTACAGCCATCGTGCTCAGCCTATCATAGCTCTTTTTAAAAACAAAAACAAAACCAAAAACGAACATATTGATTCATGACTCCCTACCTTTGTATTCACATGGTTTCCTTTGCCTGGAATGTCCCCCTTCTTCTACCTGCTTGGGAAATTCCTAGCTGTATCTATTAAAATTCTATTCAGATGTCTTTTTCCAGGAAGCTTTTCTTAACCTAACTCATGCCATTAATAAGAATTATTCGCTTTATTTTTCTAGGTTATCTTCTATTTGTTTCTACTGTTGTACTCATCATTCTGTAAGGTATTGGGGATCTGTAGAATTCCTGTTACAAAGTTACTTTTTGGTTTGATAGTATTTACTTACATTGAGCAATCCCATAAGAAACAGGCCTGTGAAACTCTCTACTGGGTTTCCTAAAACAACATTGTTGAGAGATTATTTAATTATCTAGCTTTCTTTTTATAGGGACTTACCAGAGAAATATATGTCTGGTCTTATCATATTAGTTACTCTTCAGATTTGTTTTAGAAAATAGTCACCATTAACACCTTTTCGAATTGGTTGCTGGAAAGTTTCCAATCAAAATTGTGTTCCACCTCTAGCAAGCATCCAAAATTTTATGATCTCCAATTAGCCTGAGTTTAGACTCTAGTGAGGCATCTAGCTTCACAAAAACTGAAGTCAGGGATAGTGAGTTGTCCCATATTAATAGAGAGCTGGGAAGTGCTGAGGTGCAAAAACTGCACCTGAAATGGTTGCTTTTTCTAAATAACAGTAAAACTGTTGCTCTCTGAAGATGGATAGGTGGATGCTGTTTGGTGTTTGCAAAGCTTAGGGAACCCTGTGGTTGAGATTTTTTCCAATACATGCATTTTTTTTTCCTTTGCAAAGGGGCTGCTGGATAATTGTCAATTTTCCCAAGAATATAACTATTTCTTTTATTGTTTAAATGGAGTTAACAGTTTATCTACAGTTTCACTTTCTGCAGTTTCAGTTACCCATGGCTTAAAAATATTAAGATATTTTGAGAGAAAGAGGAAGAAAAAGAAGTGTCAGCCACGTAACTTTTATTACAGCACATCGTTATAACGCTTCTATTTCATTATTAGTTATTGTTAATCTCTTACTCTGCCTAACTTATAAATTAAACTTTATCATGGGTATGTATGGGGAACAAAAACATAGTGTATATATGGTTTGGTACTATCTGCAGTTTCAGGCATCCACTGAGGATATTAGAACATATTCTCTGCAGATTAAGAGGCAATTATTATATGAAATTTTTTTCTTTCTGTGTAAACACATGGTGTCATAGTCCATTTTGTGCTACTATAACAGAATATCACAGACTAGGTAATTTACAAGGAACAGAAATTTATTGGTTTACAGTTCTGTAGGTTGAGAAGTCCAAAATCAAGATGCTGGCATCTGGGAAGGGCTTTTTTGTTGCCTATCACACAGAGGAAGGTGGAAGGCTGAGAGAGCGACGAGAAGGGGCTGAACTCACCCTTTTATAACATCACCAATCCCACCCTAATCACCTCTTAAAGATTCCACCTATTAATACTGTTACAATAGCAATTACATTTCAACATGAGTTTTGCACGGGAGAAACATTCAAACCATAGCACATGGGTTAGGTCAGAAATGAAGAGTGAGGTATACAAGAGCATCCAGAACCATACCATATAGATTCCAGCTGTTTTGGTGTAGAAGCAGCACAAATGTAGAAGCTGCATTGTTTCTTGATAAAAGGGCCCTGGAAAGATGACCAGCTATACAGTTTCCACTGGAGGAAATGCAGATCTGCTTGTATGACTTTAGAATATGAAATATAAAGATCTGGAGTCTGTTGCATGTTTTTTTTCAGGACTGGTGTGACTATATTATGGATAACGAAGGAAAGGAGCCTCCTTTGAAAGAAGCATCTAAATTAGCGATAGGATCCTCATTTGGAGGATGTTAGAAAATACTAATCAATGTCTCTCATGTTCAATGGAGCTCCCATTTTTATCAGTTTTGTGAAATTATTATTTATTTGAATCCACGATGAGTCTCAAATATACCCAGAATAAAAAAATTAAGAAATGAAACCAAGACTCCTAATGCTTTGAATGTTCATAACATTCGAGAAAAAATTGAGCCTGGGCTACATAATCAAAGTCTAGGATTTGTGAACCTAACAAGGTTCCACTGTCACCTGTTTTCAAGAGAGTGCTGAGAAAAATTCAAATCTATACCTTAAACAAGTAGGTTAAATGATTTAAAGAAATTAGCCTTCAGAAGACTGAATTTTTAACGATTTTTTTTTACTTGGAAAATGCCTTTTAAATAAAAAAAGTGCTTGCTTATTATAAAACCTTGGTTCAAAGGTAAATACTATGTTCTGACAAGTGTAAAGTAAGTACAAGCACATGTGAAAATAACTGTTGACAGCAAATGCTTAAGAAGTGTTCTTGTTTTCTAAAATAAACATTTCCTGTTCCTAAAAAGTTTCTGGATCAGAAAATAGAAAAATACAACTCTAGTTTAACGGAGATATGCAATTTGACTGTAGACCAATAACTGTCATTAAACGACTTCAAAAATCCTTCTAGATTAATAATGTGTAGAGGAGTCTTAGAGGATTACTCAGCAAAATAAATTCAAGGTAACAATATTAATCTAAGTTTCTATAATATTCTTGATCTGGGTAAACATTTTCATAAATTAATTTTGTGAATTTTGAGTTTAAAATATGTCCTGCTCTAATTTCACCATGTGTAAAATAAAAAGGCAATCATGGTATTTTGATCCATATAAAACCACGCCTCCATTTATAAAAACAGACTTTTCTTGGACAGTTTAACAGTTACAGAAAAATTGAACAGGAATTATAGAGAGTTTCCATATGTCCCCTCATGCCCTCTTCTCTCCAGTTTCCACTATTAGTAACATCTTGCATTACTGTGGTACATTTGTTAAAACTGGTGAGTCAATATTGATACATTATTAAGTAAAGTCCATAGTTTACATTAGGGTTCACTCTTTGTGCTGTATATTTTACTGGTTTTGACAAAGGTATGACATGTATCCACCATTACAGCATCACTCAGAATAGTTTCACTGCCTTAAAAATCCTTTGTGCTCCACCGATTCATCCAGCCCTTGCCATGGACCACTGGTAATCACTACCTTTTTACTGTCTCCACGGTTTTGCCTTTTCCAGATTACCATATAGTTGGACTCATATGATATGTAATCCTTTCAGATTGGCTTTTCCTTAGCAATATGCATTTAAGGTTCCTCCATTATCCGGAGACGTTTTTAGTTGTCACAACTTGGGTAGAGGGATCAGGGGTCAATGCTACTGGCATCTAGTGCGTGGAGACTGAGGTAGCTCATGAACATCCTACAATGCCCAGGACAGCCCCCTACAATAAAGAATCATTCAGCCCCAAATGCCAACCATGCTCGAGGTTGAGTAACCTTAAGAGTGACATGTGGCATGAGAAATGGGGCAGTTCTGGCTTATGTTGTGATATTCTAGATTCATATATTTCCCTGAGCAGAGAATCTGAAATGCTGAAAATTTTTCATTTGATGGCCTTGATGCTTCCTTTCCTGACCACTGTAAAGAACGAATGGCTCCTTTGGTTTGGCAAGAAATACTGAAGGTGGTGGGTTTTTTTCCTGTTTGTTTTGAAATGAAGTCTTGCTATGTTGTTCAAGCCAGTCTCGAATTCCTGAACTTCTGGGCTCAAGTGATCCTCCTGCCTCAGCCTCCAGAGTAGCTGGGACTATGGGCATGTATTACTGCACCCAGCCATCAACGTGATTTTTTTTTTTTTTTTTTTTTTTAATTTCATTCAGGTGACAAACTCATGCTGAGGTTCCCAATTTTTGTCTCAGAGCTAGGATATTCTAAATTTGTCAAAAAAAAAGTGAAGAAATATTAACTTTCTATGAAACACTCTAAATACTAACAAAGAGCTTGGTGAATTCTCCCACTTACCTGTGTCCCATCTGCGCTTCAGTTGCGCATATATATATATATGAGCGAGAGAGAGAGAGAGAGAGAGACAGAATCTTATTCTGTCACCCAGGCTCCAGCGATCCTCCCTCCTTGGCTTCCAAAGCACTGGGATTATAGGGATGAGCCACTGCCCCCAGCTCAGTTGCTTATTTTGCATTATTTCAAGGCAGTGGAGGCAAAACACTCAACATTAATTTCTCACAGATCAACATCACATCTTGGAGTAAAACAAACACATATTGAAGGTATTTTAATGTATGTTTTCTTGAACTTCTTCTGACTAATAGGGGAAATATTTTCATTAATTTTTACCAAAGATTTCTGGATCGTGTAAATGTATGTTTCTACTTGGGTAACAGTTTACAGTGTGCTGTTATTTCTCTGTTCATTTATTTATTTTTATCATATACCTCCTAGAGTAAGATTTAATTTGATGGAAACATTTTGTGGATTCTGCTGTAATTAGTGCACATAATAGCAGTCAGTAACAGAATTTCTGTAAACCTGTATTTATTAATTATCCAATACCTTCTCTTCATTTTGCTGTTGATTTCCATTAAGTAGATTAAATTGTGTTCTTAAAAACAGAAATTCATTTGTGTATGGATACAAAACAAAATGTTCCCAAATGCAATCTTGGATATGATGCTCTAAACTTTAGAAATCCAGTTTCATTTATTTTGGATTAATTTCTCCTGCTTGGAGGTTGACATACTGTTCTACATCTATCAAATGCATGATTATAAAATTAACCATTTTGTATAATAATTAAATTAAACACACACATACTGTAAACTATACAGCACCATCTCTGTCATAGTTTTAAAAGGCACTTCCAGATGACATAAAAAATGAAGAGATATTTATTAAGAATCTATTGATTTTTTATCTCCAATTTTGTGTGTGTGGGGTTGTTTTTCTTTCACCCTAGTTTTATCCAATTTGAGATTCATGAACAAGGTATCTCTAAGTGAAAGAGCAGAAGGTATAATTATTAGTTATTTATAGGACTTTGTGAAGTCTTTGGTATGGTTCTAAAAACTAAAAGTGTATGTATAAAAATAGTTTTGCAAGTCAAGTGGTTTCTAATTCTTTGCTTTCAACAAAATTGAAGAAGAACCTTATACCTGAGTTGTCAGCTGACAGATTATTAAAAATATTATTTAATAATAGCCCATTACATGAGTTTTGCATATAACTAAGAAGAAATTTTAAAAATGGGGTCAAGTTGCCTCAACAAGTCTTTATTTTCTCATTCATTTATATGATCAAGATTCCTTAGTTCTTTCATGTTAAATTTTTTAAAATTGAAATAATATATAGCCCAGATTCATTAACAATAAGTAACATTTGTCAACATGAAATTGGGAAAATAAAGTCCCTATCCATCTCATTAAGAGATGCATTTCCAGTTAAATTTTACCTTTACAAACTTATACTTTTATTTACCAAAATGTGTATTACAGATTGAGCATCCCTCATCAGAAAATCTGAAATGCTCCAAAATCTGAAACTTTTTGAGCACCAATATGATGCCACACGTAAGTACTGTACTTAACACAACTTTGTTTCACATACAAAATTATTTTAATATTGTATAAAATTACCTTCAGGCCATGTGCATAATGTATATAAGAAACATAAGTGAACTTCATGTTTATACTTGGATCCCAGCCCCAAGGTATCTCATTATATACATACAAATATTTTAAAACCCAAGATAATCTGAAATCCAAAACACTTTTGGTCCCAAGCATTTCAAATAAAGCATATCCAATCTGTATTGACATTATTTTGATCTCTAACAGTTGGTAATCCTATCTTAATCCATATAACTTTTTTTTTTGAGACAGCATCTCACTCTGTCATCCAGGCTAGAGTGCACGCAGTGGCATGATCATGGCTCACCGCAGCCTTGACCTCCTGGGCTCAAGTGATCCTCCTACCTCAGCCTCCCAAGTAGCTGACACTACAGGCAGGAGCCACCATGTCCAGCAATTTTTTTTTTTTTTTTTTGTAGAGATGAGGTCTCCCTATGTTGCCTAGGCTGGTCTTGAACTCCTGGGCTCAAGTAATCCTCCTGCTTCCGCCTCACAAAGTGCTAGGATTACAGGTGTGGGCCACTGCACCCAGCCCATATAAACTTTTTAAACACTTGGAACAAGAAATTAAAAATTCAGTGTAAGAACATATTTTGTTGCAAAGAAGCATAATAGGTGGCTCAATAAAAGATTTCCAAGAACAAAGAAAAAAATTATATTAGGATGCAACCAGGGTTGAGAACTCAAAAAAAAAAAAAGAAAAAGAAAAATTCTGCAGGGAGGAGGAGAATAAAAATATGGATTCCAAGGGGGAAAAAAAAGAGCAATGTAAAATTTCCAACCATTAAGAAAGAGGTTTCTATATTTTTAAAATTAATGATAATGGGTGTCAAAACATTATGATATTTAGATTGAATTGAACATATGAGAGATTAACAGTTTTACTGTAAAGTGTTAATATGCAGAATATGTTGGAAATCATATTTCTTTGCAACTATCTGGACACATGTTGACAATTTTAGGTCTATCTAAGTCTATGGGAAGAGGCATATGACATTTCACAATCCTTGTAGGAGAGATGTGAAGGGAAGACCTGAGGTATTCTTCCTCCTTCTTGTGTTATCCCAATAGGAAAATGGACTTATAACTGGAGAAGAGAAGCTAGGTGTCAGCAGAGACATGATGGAGTGGACATTTCTTTCAGTCCTTTACCAGGAAGTCCTCTCAAACTGAGGAGGAAAATACTAAGGGAGAGACACAGTAGTCTTGAAGCTCATGGCATTCTTGAAGACCCACCTCACACCCCAAATTACCAAACCCCAAAGCTCTCTTCAGCTCAGTAGGCTGTCCTTTAATTTTCAGCAACTCTTCCCCACAGCAGAAGAACCAATTTTTCTTTTCCCTCATAATTTGAACCCCTCCCCCTAATTTATTTGAAGATAAAGATATTACCTTGTTTTACTACCAGTGAAAATACAATGACTTGAGAAGAGAAAATGATCTGTGTGAAGCCAGGGCAGAAGTGGAAGTTGTGGGCCCTCGAATAAACCATTAGTCTTATACTTGAAGCAGGATAAATAAATGCCAAACCCAAGGCAGAAACTAGAAACATGGAGGAAAAGAGGCATAAATGCCTCACATTAGATAATTACATTCCAAGAAATCTTTCTTGCAGCAGTTACTTCTCTACAAGAGGACCAACTTCCTCTGACTCCAAATTTACTCCTTAGGTACACTTGGGTTAGATATTCCTTTGACTATCCAATCATACCACTGTATATTACAATTTACACATGCATACACGCTCACCTAAAGAGTTTTTTTTTTTTTTAATCGAGTCTAGGACCTGATTTCCCTCCATTAAATCACTGATGAAAAATTTAGTAAATCTACGGAGAGAGTTTAGTAAGTGTAAGAAGACTTTGCTCACTGTGTGTGATATTCCAATAGATTCACGTGTTCTACACACAGGGATCTCTTGGAGATAAGGGAAGCATTTCTCAGGTGTCTGGGTGAGTTTCTGGTCACTATCCAGGTTCCTGGCTCAGCTTCCCACGTCTCTATGAATAAGCAGAGGGCATTCACATCCAGACCAGGCTCCTGGGGATCAGACCATAGGGGCTGGGCATCCCTGGTAGACCTCACATTGGGCACTGAGACTCCTGAAAAACTTGTGCTGTTAATTTTTCAGTTCTCCATCTTGACTGCTTCTCAGACTGACCACCAGTTAGTGAGTTTTCATCAGCCTTCTGTCTTGTCTCCTCTGACCCAAACAGCAGCAGGGACTCATTTGTATGCACTGGTTTCGTAGGCAGTTAACTTTTAAGCCACATCCTCTGGTCTCGTAGGCAGTTAACTTTTAAGCCACATCCTCTGTCTACTAGGCTAAACTTGCCTGCCTGAGAGGCATACTCCTTCCATCCTCTATCCTACATCTGTGAGCTACCAACTCTGGTCCTAGTGTGACACTGCCAGAATGTTGTGTACCTCATCTATTTAGAGTGGGAAACCCATGAGGCAAACTGTAGAGGCCCTGTATCCTCACTCCCTTTCTGCTCAGTTTTTTCACCTATATTATCTCAACTTCACTCTACTAACCAGAGTACCAAGGAAAGGTAGGCTAGCAATCATGTGCATGATGACTATAGCGAAGCGGAGAGGAGACGACTTATGATCCTTTTTATGCTGGATTCTCTACTGAAGGCATCTGATGGCTTCTGATTTCCCTGGTCCGAGAAGAAAGTCCCTCTCCACCTCTCCCTCCTTACTCTACCTCAGGCTGAGGGGCTCAGGCAACCTTTCATGTTGCATATGGCATAGGTATGTCTGCCTCACTCCAGAAGGGATCAGCCAATAGCCACCTACTTCCTTTCCTGTAGCCAGGTGATCAGCGACAGGCAAAAATCAAGATCCCAGACTTCCAGAGTAACCTCATCAAGACTGAGGTAACAGCTCACATAGCTAGTGCATAGACAGATGCAGGTTACATGGAGTCTGAATCTTGTACACATTTGGAGGCTCCCTTTGGGACTGCTGGGAAACGTGAAACATGGGATTTCACTCACAGTTGTGCTCACTATGTGTGATATTCCTATAGATTCATGTCTTCTACACACAGGGATTTTTGATCATTCTGAATTGTTGATTCCCATAAAAAATGAATACATAGTCATCATAGCATATGCTGCATTACTGAATATATATTTATGAGACTCTCCAACACATCTTTACACGTCTGAGGAGTGGAAGAATTTCCCACAGATTAGCTTCTTGTTCCCCACATTTCATTTCAAACCTCATTTCTCTTCCACCTCTGGCACTGGGTGTGGTATGGCTCCCTAGTGCTCCATGCCAGAAGAAGTGGCACAGGGGTAAAGTCATTTCTGGTGGGGGGAGGAGGATTTGGAGAGAAAAAAGAAAGAGGATTGCCGGGGAGTATACAGGGAGGGTTAGGAGAAATTCTGGAGATATGGTCCACTCAATGGAGGCACATATAACCAAGCTGAGAAACGACATAGTACACAACAGAATCGGGAGATGTGAAACCCAGACATCAATCTTCACCTGGGCATAGAGGAAATACTCAGATTTCCAAGCAGGTTCTAGGTTCAGAGGAGAGCGCGCTTGGTTGGAAGCGCTGGTCTGGCAGGATGGGGTGGGGGCGTTAATGCAAACTTCTGGTCCAGCAGAGGTAGAAACAGACCAGATGTAAGTAGCAGCTCAGAGGCAGCGGACTTGAGGGATGAAGATGTGAGGCCCAGAGGGTGGTGCCTGGCAGAGAAAACAGCTGCCGGACACCAAGGCCACCTCGGGTTAAAGGGAACAAGTTGCACCCAAAAAAACACGGTGAAAATAGGAAGAATAAGAATATCACCTGGAGTGTTCTTCTAAGACCCTCCCCAAGAACCTGGATTCTTTAACAATCCCTCCAGAGCAGGGACACTCAGAATACATACATCTCCCACAAAGTAAAGTGTCTGAAGGCCTGGGCAGACCCTTCTCCCTCCCCTTCTCTCTCCTCCATGGGCCGGCCCGGAGGAGGGTCAGGGATGAGAACTACTCTCACTACTGTCCCCCACCTCACCCCAACGAGAGAGGAATCTAGAGGTCTGTATCCCTCCTTCACCACCCCACCCAAGCGCCTTCTGGAAAACCCAATCACCGTCCCAAATCTCACCCAGCAACTGCATCCAAGCGCTTTCTCCAAGTGTTCGGGGAGCCGCCGAAACTCTTCTTCCAGGCAGGCGTTCCCGGACTCTGTACAGTAGGCACCCCCCCTTGGGTTTTGAGCCGCAGTGTCTGCCTCTGTCCAAGTATCCAGGCTCAGGTGCAGACCTTTCAGGGCCGGCGGCGGAAGGCGCGGACGGCGAGGACGCCTTCAGGCGTACTGCCCCCCGGGCTGCCGCGCCAGAGAGTTTGCATCCTTGGGAACCGCGGACGTGCTAGGGCGCTCCAGTTCCGCGCGCCTCAGACGCTGAGGCTATGATTGGCCTGGCTGAACGTCAATCAGGGCTCGGCGCCGTGGAGGCGGGACGAACGCCGCAGGCCGAGCCTGCTTAACTCCCTGCGGGATTATTCTCCGCCTCTTCTAGGGTAGGCAAACGCTTCCCGAGTCCCTTAAGGGGGTCCCCGCGGCGGCCTGAGATGTTCGGCGCCAGGTCCTCGCGCCCTTGCGCTGGCTGAAGTAGGAATTGGCTCTGGAGAGTCTGCGTTGTTCCTGGTCCCAGGGCCGTGGTCCCGATACTGCGCTTCCGCTCCGCCAGTCAAAGCCCCCAGGCTCCGTCTTCTCCCGCGTTGCGCTGGAGAAACACCCGGAAGAGAGAGTCCCAGAAGGACTGCTGTGGCCCTGCGAACTGACTGCCACCTTCCAGGACTCTAGCCCTGGCTCCTTCTAACCTTCCCGCCCCTCAGTGCCCCAGGGAGGCTGCTATGCCAACAATTATTCATCAGCCGGAAGAAAAGGAGGTGCCAGTGTTAGGCGCAGAAGAGGGTTGGACCAGAAAAGCTGGAGAGGGGCAAGAAAGGAAAGAGAGGGAAAAGGGAAGGCGGAAAAAGTGGGGAGGGGTAACAGCTCGGGCTTTTCCTCTAGGGTAGTTTGTCTTCTCTCGGTCCCGCCCCCTCTGGTTCTTGCCTCAGTTCCCCACTCCCACCCGTGCACCTCTGCGGCAGGCGTGTGAAAGAAGTGGGAGGGAAGGGCTTTTGGTCGGGATATCTGGTCCTCCAGACCCCACAGCCTTGGCTGAGAACTTACTTAAGTCCACTCCAACTGACTTGATAAATGAGAATCTTGACCAGTCCATTGGTAGGTAGAAATGAGGGACATCATCTGTCCCTGAACAGAATAACCCGAAACCGCAGGTCCCATGGATGTGGGAATCCACAGCACTGACTGCGCTCCTAAGGCTCGTAAGTCCACTTCCGAACCTCATCTAAGACCCTGAAAGCCAGACTAGGGATACATTTTTTTATTATTACTATTTTTTATTTGAGACAGGGTCTCCCTCTGTGGCCCAGGCTGGAGTGCAGTGGTGCGATCTCGGCTCACTGCAACCTCCGCCTCCCGGGTTCAAGCGGTTTTCGTGCCTTGGCCTCCCGAGGAGCTGGATCCACAGGTGCGCACCACCACACCTGGATAATTTCTGTATTTTTAGTAGAGACGGGGTTTCACCATGTTTGTCAGGCTTGTCTCAAACTGTTGACCTCAAGTTAGCCTCCCGCCTCTGTCTCCTAAAGTGCTGGGATTACAGGCCTGAGCCTTCTCGCCCGTCTTATACGTTGGATCTTTTCCCAGACCTCCTCCTCAGACGTGGACCGACCAGATGATGCTCCATCGGTTACTCTGATCCTGGCTTTGGCACTGCCAGATAAAACTGGGAGAAACCCTACATTTACTCTTAATGTAACGTATTGGCTTGAAACTGCAGGTCAGAACCCATTTATGTTGAGATCAAAAGACTTTTTTTTTTCCAGGTAGAATGAAATAGAACAAAATAGAATTGAAAATACTTGCCTGCATCACAGGTAATGAGAGTAACTATAGTTTCATGAAAACTTTGTTTCAGTTAAATATGTTTCTGCGTGTGTGCATGTGTACCGGGAGGAGATATATATTTCATGTATGTATGTAGAGAGGTGGAAATCAACAACAAAGCTCCATAATTGTTCTTATTTTCTAATAGTTCTTGATTTTGAGTAAAAATAATTAAGAACAAAATGTTGAGCCAGCTAAAGAAAGATCAGAGTCAAGCAGGCTCTCACTGGGGCCTAAATAGAGGTTCATCTTATTTGTTTTTTTTTTTTTTCCCCCCATCTCGTGGGCTCCTTCTAAGGCCCAGCAAGGAATTACCCTCCCCCCACTCTCTCTGCTTGGTTCAGCCATTCAGCCGTCTCTCAGGCTCTTTGATTAATAAAATGTCCAGTAGAGCTATTTTATCCTGTGCATGTGTGGGAAGAGAGCAATGCCAGTGATTCTTTTCTGATTTGATAGAAAATTCACAAATCACGTTATCTTTTGCAGCTTGAGATTTTAAACTCAAATATTATCACCAGAGAACTAAATTATTAAGAAAGATGAGTGGTCAAAAGTACAGATGTTTTACAGTTTAAGGGTCATTTTGTCAGGTCCTGTCCAAAATATTTGAAGTCTAGGGGTTTGAAAAATTGTTAGAAACAACCATTTATGACAACAGTTTTCATTTATTGTTCTCCCCAGCTTCAGGAGCAGGCGATAACATTTTTTTCCTTCTTGCTGAGAATTTTTTCACCAGGGTTTCAAGGCTAAGAACTGAAATTCCAGCACTGACATTGAATTAAAAAGAAGCAAGCCCTTTTAGGAAGTCAAATTTTATTATATGAGATGGAATATAATATTGAGATTACTTATTACTTAGGAATGGGATGGGGGGCTTTTAACAACAGATCAAAAAAAAAGTTGAGGGCCGGGCGCGGTGGCTCAAGCCTGTAATCCCAGCACTTTGGGAGGCCGAGGCGGGCGGATCACAAGGTCAGGAGATCGAGACCATCCTGGCTAACACGGTGAAACCCCATCTCTACTAAAAAAAATATAAAAAACTAGCTGGGCGAGGTGGCGGGCGCCTGTAGTCCTAGCTACTCGGGAGGCTGAGGCAGGAGAATGGCGTAAACCCAGGAGGCGGAGCTTGCAGTGAGCTGAGATCCGGCCACTGCACTCCAGCTTGGGTGACAGAGCGAGACTCCGTCTCAAAAAAAAAAAAAAAAAAAAAAAAAAAAAAGTTGAAAGGATAGGAGTGAAATAAAGCAAACTTTCATTATTCATAGATGATACAATTGTCTACAGAGAAAAATAATCTAAAACATAAGAAGAGTTTGGTACAGTTGGCTAAATATATAAAATACTGCATTTTCTATAAAAAGTGGAAATGTGATTAACTGGTTAATAAAGTATAACAAACTTACAGTACAGTTGACCTTTGAACAACATGGGCTTGAACTGTGCAGGTCCACTTATATATGATTTTCTTCTGCCTCTGCCACCCTTGAGACAGCAAGACCAACTCCCCTCCTCCCCTTCCTCCTCCTCAGCATATTCACCATGAAGACATGAGGATGAAGACCTTTATGATGCTCCACTTCCACTTAATGAATAGTAAATATATTTTCTCTTCTTTATGATTTTTAAATAACATTTTCTTTACTTTTCTGAGACAAAGTCTTGCTCTGTTGCCCAGGCTGGAGTGCAGTGGTGTGATCATGGCTCACTAACTTCAACCTCCTGGGCTCAAGCGATTCTCCACCTCAGCCTCCCAAGTAGCTGGGACTACAGGTGCATGCCACCCTACCTGGTTAAATTTTTAATTTTTTTAGAGATGGGGTCTCGCTATGTTGCTGAGGCTGGTCTCGAACTCTTTGTCTCAAGCAGTTCTCCCACCTCAGCCTCCCAAAGTGCTGGAATTACAACTATGGGCCACCGCACCTGGCCAACATTTTCTTTTCTCTGGCTTACTTTATTGTAAGAGTATAGTGTATAACACATACAAATATAAAATATATGTTAAATAACTTTATGTTATTGGTAAGAGTTCTGATCAACAGTAGGCTATTAGTAAAGTTTTGGAGGAGTCAAAAATTATGTGCAGATTTTTGACTGCACAGGTGGTCAGCACTGCTAGCACTCGCATTGTTGAAGGGTCCACTGTAATCAGGAATAAATTCTCAAAAAGGAAAGGCATGCAAGATCTTAGTGGGGAAAATTAAAATCATTAAAAGAAGTTGAAGAAGTACTGCACAGATGGAGAGATATATTCATGGTTAGAAAGCATCAATATCATAAAAATGCCAGTTTTCCCCAATGTGATCTATGGTTTCATGCCGTTTCTAGAAAAATTTCAACGAAATGTTTTATAGAATTGGGCACAATGATATTAAAATGAAATGAAGGAACACAAGTTCAAGAACAGCCAAAATACCATTGAAAATAAAGAGGAAGTGGGGGAATTTTCTGACTACATGAGAAGATATATACACCACTGGATTTAAGACCATGTGCTGTTATTGGTGAGAGGGGAAGTAGACGACTGGGCCAATAGAATAGAATGGAAAGAGCGTCAGGACCCCTTGTATATGAAGAATGGTCATTAAAGACCAGTGGGTAAGGGATGTATAATTCAGTAAGTTTGAATTTATGACACTGGATTAATGGATATATATACATCATAATAAATTCCAGATGAACTAAGGACCAACATATTGAAGGCAAAACTGTAAAACTTTTAAATGAAAATGTGAAAGAAATATTTGTATGACTTCAAGGTAGAAAAATATTTATTAAAAAGACACATTTTGAAAACAAAAATGTATAAGAAAAGATGAATAAATTTGACCACATTAAAATTAGAAACTTTTATCAAAATATACTCTAAAGAAAAAAAAGCCACAAACTAAACTTGTATCACACATAATTTACATAGGATCAATATCCAGAACATCTAAGAATAGCCCCAGAAGAAAATGATCACAAGATGTGAAAGGGCAGTTCACAAAAAGGGATATATAAATGACCAATAAATATACAAAAGTTAAGCTCACTCACAATAGTTATCAGAGAATTGTGAATTAGAACAGTCCTTGAAATAACATTTTAAAATCACTAAATAGACAAACATTGAAAAGTCTAACATTATCAAAAATCGATGAGGTTGTAGGGTGAGGGGAACTCATATTCTGATGGTGGACTTCCAACTGAAATAATCTGCTTGGAAAAAAAATTGGCATTTTGTAAAGTCGAAGCTGAGTATATCCTAAAGCACAGCAGCTCTACCCTTAAGTATATATGCACCTTAGGGAAATTATTGAATAAGGCACCAAGAGCAATGTGCAGGAAAAGTCACGAGAGCATTCTTTGTAATTGCAAAAAGCTGTAAACAACCCAGTGTCCATTTGCAGGTAAACTGATGCACAAATTTTGGTATAATAATAATGTGGAATTCTATGCAACATCAAGATCAGTGGAATACAGATACAGTAATAAACTTGCATAATTCTTAAAATCATATTGTTGAATGAAGAAAACAAGTAACAGAAAAATACATTGTGATATTAATTATGATGTTAATTTGTTGTCAGAAACAAAGACAATATTTACTATGATGGAAAGCAAGATAATGATCAACTCCAAATTTGGAATAATAGTTGCATTTTGCAGAGAGGAAGGGAGATTCTAAGGGAAGACAAACACAGGAAACTTTAATATTAAGGGTAGTGTTCCATTCCTTCATGTGACTGGTGGGAAAAAATGAATGTTTAAAATTCTCGTAGATATGCATCATATGCGTTACTTATTTGTAGAAAAATATTTCAAAAGCTGGATCATAAGAAATAAGGAAAAAGATGTGCAAAAAATCATTTGCACAGGGACAGAAGTAACAAAGGCAATTTGATGAAATTTATTGAGACAGAAGACTGAAAAATGAAAAAGCATGGTAAATACAAAAATATAAATATATGATGGCAGAAGTAATCCAGATATATATGCATTTGTAATGCCCATTTATATCACTGCATTAAATCTAAAGTTTTCTGCTCAGTAAAGATGGTGTGTGTGTGTGTGTGTGTGTATCTATCAAATTTTAAATTAAATTTTTCTGCTTCTCAGTGAAGATGGTGTGTGTGTGTGTGTGTGTGTGTGTGTGTGTGTGTATTTGCTATTCAAAAAGTGCTGGTGGCAATGGCTTATACCTGTAGTCCCAGCACTTTGGGAGGCCAAGGAGGGAGGATCACTTGAGCCCAGGAGTTTGAGATCAGCCTGGGTAATATAGAGAGAGACCCTATCTCTACAAAAATAAAAAAATTAGCCGGGCATGGTTGTGCATGCATGTAGTCCTAGCTACTCAGGAAACAGGTGCAAGGATTGCTTGAGCCTGGAAGATTGAGGTTGCAGTAAGCCATAGTCGCACCACTGCACTCCAGCCTGAGTGGCAGAGTGAGACCCTGTCTCAAAACAAAAACAACAAAAAGCACCTAAAATAAAATGACACCGAGTGATTAAAATAAACCAATGGACAATGATAAACTCAGGCAAATGCTAATAAAAATTAATTATGGATAGAAATACTCCATTTTGTGCTGCTATAACAGAATATCCAACTGGATAATTTATAAAGAACAGAGATTGATTTATTACAGTCCTAGAAGCTAGCAAGTCCAAGGATGAGAGGGCTGCATCTTGCAAAAATCTTCTGGCTGCCTCATACTATGGTGGGAGGCAAAAGGGATAAAAAGAGAGATTGGAGAGAGAGAAAGAGAGAATGCCCAAGTGCAACAGGTTGAATTCACAGGCTTTTAGCCTTTTTGTATTGGCACTGATTCATTTATGAGGATGGAGTCGTTGTGACCTAAACACCTGTCATCATTAAGCCTCAACTACCAGCACTGTTGCTTTGAATATTACATTTCCACCATATGCTTTTTTGGGGACACATTCAAACCATTGCAAATACTAATATTGAACAAAGTAGAATAAATTATGAAAAAATTTTTCAGTGTCAAGGATACTTCATTATGCTAAAAGGTACAATTCACCAACTGCCCATAAGTTATAAGCCTTTGTATCCTAAACAAGTCTTTGAAATTTAGGGAAAAAAATGTGGTTTGTTAGGAAGGATAAATTGACACATTTAAGAGCTTTTAGCATACTTTTAAACTAAACTGTCATATCAAATTTTAAAATAATATGAATGTAAGATATTTTACTAAAGCAAATAATGATCTTAAGTTGTCAGATATTTATAAAATTATGTACTCAACAAATAGTGAATACATATTTTTCTAAACATAATGCATTAAACCACAAAGTAAAATTAAATAGAAATTAGAAACTACACGGGCTATATTCTCTCACCAGTATAAAATACATACATAGAAAAACAAAACAAAATGAAAATAAAACAAAACAAAACAAAACCTCACCAAAAGAATACTAACAAGAAAGCCTCCACTTGGAAACTTAAAAACATCTCACTAATTTTTGGGTTGAAAAGGAAGTCAAAATTGCAATTCAAGGGAGTTGTGTTTTTGCTACGAATATGGAGGGAATTCAGAATTCATTTCTCTGTATAGTACAGCAAAGAGAATGAAAAAGAAAACCACACAAGAACTTCATTTTTAGTGAAACTAGGAAACAGAAAGTATGGTTACATCCCAAATTGCATGCCATTTGTGCTTAAAGCAACGGAGAGCAGCAGAACTGGGCATAGGAAGCCAAAATGTTGCTGTGGCAACAGATGAAAGTGTGGAGGAAACTAGTTGTGCGGGATCTCGGAAAGGGCCTGAAAATATTCTCTCTCTTAGAAGCCAGCCTAGGTTGGAGCTGCTGGCAGTTGGCCTGAGCCGCAGTGAGGCCCAGACGCTGGGGGAGGCAGAAGAAGGCCCACATGTTGGGGGAGCAGACGTTGTTTTGGAAGTTCCAAGGTGGCAGATAACAAAGGATCTGCCTTTGTTATCTGTGGTAGGATCCTTGCTGAAATAGATTCTCAAAGTTGGAAGAAACATGGATGCGGCATATTTTAAGATAAAGTTCACTGTGGTAGTAATAAAAGATTGATCCTTTGGTTGTAAAACCTGGGAGGTTACTATTGCCCATGTCTTCTCTCACCACCTCATCATCCCACCCGCATCCAACAGGAACCTTCCACTAATATCTGGTCCAGGAATGCTCAATTCATTCAGAATAAGTAGGAAAAGAAATGGCACAGTTCCACATCAATATGCCATAAGAAAATAATGTTTACAGAAAGCAGCAAGATTTCCCTCCAGAAGTAATGAAGCAGCCTCAGCCATGAAGATCATGGTGCCAAAAGGAAGACCTTCAGCAGAAGCAGTTGCGAGCCAAAGAGGTCCAAGGGCACTGAGGAAGGAGCCAAGTGGTAAGGGCCACCTCTGGCTGGGATCCAGGGTGCCCAAGTGGGAGAATGAGCAAGCCAGAGAGTGCTTGGTCTAGGGATTAAGGAAAGCACACAGGAATAGGTTGGACACCAAATTTGAAAATGAACAGTGAGAAAAATGCTGTGGTGACAAGGATCGAAATGAAGTAACAGAACAATTAAAATTACGTGATCCAGGGACAGAGACTTGAATTCATAAACAGGCCTGTGTTGCCCATTAGTCACAAGGGGAGCAGTGAGCCATTGTTAAAATGCCAAGGATTCCCAATGCAGTTTACTTGGAACTTTGCCCAGCGATGAAGGAGTCTGACTTGTCTTTTCTGTAATAGTTAGAATCAAAGAAAAATAAAGCACAGTTGGTGGGAGGGTGAGACACAAGCATCATGAACCAGGATCTAATTCAAGGATCAAACTGCTGTCCAGTTCTGGCAGATTTTGGATTGCAAGGGGAATAGAGCTGAGAGGCCATATTGGCACCTAGGCACAGTGAGGTGAGTCTGGCCACCCATTTTAAGAAGCCCCTGCAAAATGATAAAGGTGGTTACTAGAAATCACCTCTGGCCTCTGGAAAAAAAGAAACAGCATCTCCCGGGTGAGAATATCTGGGTCTCACACCTATTGACTAGGTCAGAGATAGGGTTCAGGTGGGGATGGGATATAATAAAAGGCATGGGTAAAGAAACTGGGCAGAGGCATAGTGCCTGCATGTTGGAGGCACTATGGAGCTGCACGTTGGAGCTCACTCGTGGCTGCTTTTCCTTCAGAGTACTCATCCCTCAGCTTACCCAGGGGGACTCAAAGAGAGGAATGTGTGTGTGTATGTCTATCTACCCATCCACCTTCTAATCTACCTAAATCAATCACTGTGTGTATCTATTCCAACCACAATGGACCCCTATCATTCAATTTCATCTAGTGGTACATCTCAGGCCAGTTTACAGAAAAGCTGTAAAGGGCTGTAAAAGGCTGTATGAGAACATAATCTGAAAAGCGTTGCTCAAAAGAGCATATTATGTATTATTTGGCGTTTATGAAGAAATTAGATTTCACACTGAACTACTTAATAAAGATAACTACGAATGGGCTGCAGCATGTGATTCTGAATTTGACTATTTCCTTTTGCCCTTCAGTTTCAGACTGTGATATGGATTGTGATTCTCTACCACCCCCTAGTGGAAATTCATTCACTTCCTTTTTAAGTCCTGTTTCTTCTTAGAAATTACATAGAAAATTACATAGTGAATATCTGGATTCACTCTTGTCATAAAAGGTTCAAACCGGCTGGGCGCGGTGGCTCACGCCTGTAATCCCAGCACTTTGGGAGGCCAAGGCGGGCGGATCACGAGGTCAGGAGACGGAGATCATCCTGGCTAACATGGTGAAACCCTATCTCTACTAAAAATACAAAAAAATTAGCCAGGCGTGGTGGCGGGCGCCTGTAGTCCTAGCTACTCGGGAGGCTGAGGCAGGAGAATGGCGTGAACCCGGGAGGCGGAGCCTTGCAGTGAGCCTAGATCGCGCCACTGCACTCCAGCTTGGGCTACAGAGAGAGACTCCGTCTCAAAAAAAAAAAAAAAAAAAAAAAGTTCAAACCATACAGAAGGATATGGAGTAAAAAGATCTCCTTTGTTTTTCCCTCCTCCCCATTCCATTCTAGGTCCCAAAGGTAACTGTATGTAGTTTGTGTTATGCTAGGATATTTCCTGTGCTTTTACACATTCCAAGTGTATGGCAGGAAAAATCCTGAGACATCAACTGAAGGTTTCTACAACTGCGTCTTTCTACAATAAAGGCAGATAACGCATTTCCCCTCATGCAGTGGGAGACAGACCACAGGAAAACAGCAATGACCAAAAGATTAAGATTTTTCATTTAAAAATTTACATTTGAAAACCGTGGTAAACCAGGTGTGATGGTCACATGCCTTTAACCATTTAGGAGGCTAAGGCAGGAAGACTGCTTGAGCCCAGGAGTTCAAGACCAGCCTGGACAACATGATGAGACTCAGTCTCTTAAGAAAAAAAGAAAAAAAAATTAGCTGGGCATGGTGGCGCTCGCTTGTGGTTTTAGCTACTCAGGAGGCTGGGGCAGGAGGATCGCTTGGGCACAGGAGGTTGGGGATACAGCGAGCCGTGTTTGGGTCACTGTACTCTAGCCTGGGTGACAGAGTGAGACCCTGTCTCAAAAAAATAAATGAATAAAATAGAAAACCCAGTAGAGGCAAAATGAAAGAAAGGTCTTTGAAGATGAAAAACCTTAGATTACTAGATATCTGAAGTCAGCACTTGTTCCATAAATAATAGATTTGGGAAGAACTCTGGATAATTTTAGAGCCAATTTTCTTGCTGTGGAAGTAATAAGAATCCACAGGCTGAAGAGAGGAATGAGTGTCAGGAACTGGTTTGGGGGTCTTGCATTCTGTAATCTAGTTAAACTGTGTGACAGAGGGTCAGTGCCTCCTCCAACCCAGATATTTTGGGCATACAAGGGTGGGATCAAAGAGTGTGCTGTTTCTGGTCTACGGAATATTACAAATTTGAACAAAGTAAAAATATTTCTGACAGTTTCTAAACTCTCTTTGCTAAGTACTCAATAGAATGGACTGTCATCCAGGCTGGGTAAGGAAAGATGTTGACAAGGAAAGGAAGGAATCAGAGTTTCATGAGAGACAGGGTTCTGGGGATCCAAGCACCATGATGAGGTCATGGCTAAGTTTTCTCTTGGGTAATGCAAAGAAAAGTTGACCTTTACTGCTGTGAAGCAAATTAGAAGCTAGCCTGGGGTGCCTTAGTTTGGTTTCTTCCAGAAGCAGTCCCTGACACAAGGACATGAGTGAAAGTAATTTATTTTGGAGGTGCATGAAACTTCAGTATCAGCTGAGTGAAAGATAGATTGGGAAGGGAAAACAGCCAACGAAGGATGAATGACTGGAACTTAATCCCCTGGGGAAATTCTGGGAAAGCACATGCTTTAGAGTTAACCCAGCCATGTAAACAGGGAGTTGGGCAATTGTACATCAATTCCCATTGGCTGAAGGCTGCTGCCTGACATGTGAAGTCTTCAACCCTTCTAGTCTGCTGTGAGTTGGGCAGAGTGGCCCTTCTTGGCCTTGAGGAAGCCTTCAGGAATGATGCAAATGTCCAGCCAGTGTGCACTACAGTGGTAAGGCCCAAGGAACATGGCAGGTATTAGTAGCATCAGCCACACCAGGTCTGTTTCTAGTTGGAGAACCCTTAGATGGGCTGGAGCCTGTGATCTCTTACATCTATAATATCTGTGATCAGAATGGAAGAATTTTCTGTTGTCTTTTTTTTTTTTCCAATTTTTCCCAAGCCTTCATAAAGTCTTGTTAAAACTTTGACAACAGTCTTATTTTTATGTTCCTTTAATCAAGAAGGACAGGCCTATGTCCAAATATAGGAGGATGTATTAGTTTGCTAGGGCTACCATAAGAAATACCACAGACTGAATGGCTTAAACAACGTAAACTTATTGCCTCATGGCTCTGGGGGCTAGAAATGTGAGATCAAGGTGTCAGCAGGGTTGGTTTCTTCTGAGGTCTCTATCCTTGGCTGGCAGATGGCTGTCTTTTCTCTGCATCTTCATGTGGACTGTCCCCTGTGTATGTATGTCCTCATCTCTTCTTATATGGATACTAGCTATATTAGGACCTACTTTCACAACCTCTTTTTAACTTAATTATCTTTTTAAAGAGTCTAACTCCAAAAAAAATTCACATTCTGAGGTACTGGGTTTATTCAACATTATGAATTTATAGGGGGACACAGTTCAGCCCAAAAAGAGGAAAATGGGGCAAAGGGAAAATTCTCCTTCTCCATCTTCTTTCCTGTTCTCTCTCAAAGGCCAAGGGGAGTGAGAGCAACATTGGATCATGGGATCTTGGTTGCGCTGCAACTCAAGAGCTACCTGGTTTCAACATTAGCGGTGAGCAACAGCAGAGCTGAGAACAATGGTATAGAACCGAGTCACACCGAATCAGGCCACATTTCCCAGGCTAATTTGCAAACCAGAATTCCAGATACAATTTTTATTCACTCAAACTTTCCACTTATGAACTTCTTGAATATGTTTTGAAAAACTATGCACATCCTCATACATGTTTTTTAAATTTAACTTTTTATTTTGAGATAGAGAGTGACACACAGTTGTAAGAAATAATACAGACAGAACCTTTTACCCTTTAATCCAGTTTCCCTGATGGTAACATAACACTTCAGTACAGTATTGGAATCAGGATATTGACATTTGTATCAATGTCAATTATTACAGTCAAGACAGTATTTTTGTCACTCCAGGTATCCCTTATCTTTCCCTTTTATGGTCACTTCACCTCATTCCCACCCCCATCACTTCCTTAACCACTGGCAACCATGATTTTTTTCTCTATTTCTGTACTTTTGTGATTTCAAGCTTGTTAATACAAAATGTTATACAAAGGGATTGTGCTTTTTTTTTTTTGCTTTTCAATAAAGTTTATTTATTTATTTATTTATTTAGAGACAGAGTATCACTCTGTCACCCAGGCTGGAGTCCACTGGCACTATCTCAGCTCACTGCAACCTCCGCCTCCTAGGTTCGAGTGCTTTTCATGCCTCAGCCTTCCAAGTAGCTGGTATTACAAGCATGTGCCATCTTGCTCAGCTAATTTTTGTATTTTTAGTAGAGACGGGGCTTCACCATGTTGGCCAGGCTGGTCTCGAACTCCTGACCTCAAGTGATCCGCCTGCCTCAGCCTCCCAAAGTGCTGGGATTACAGGTGTGAGCCACCATGCCCAGCCTGGATTGTGCGTTTGATGTCAAGCCTATGAATTCTTTGCCTGGCTCTACATCTCAAAGATTTTCTCCTATTTTTCTAAAATTTTAATAGTTTTACACTTTACATTTACTCTGTAATCCATCTTTTTTGTTTGTTTATCTGTTTTTAGAGATGGGGTCTTACTCTCTTGCTCAGGCTGGAGTGAAGTGACATGATCACAGCTCACTGCAGTATGTAACCTTTTGGGATTGGCATTTTTCACTCAGTATAACTCTCCGGAGATTCATGCAGGTTGTTGTGTGTATCAGTCATTCTTTTTTATTGCTGAGTATTATTTCATGGCATAAGTGTGCAATAGTTGGTTTAACCATTTACCTGTTAAAGGATATCTGGGTTATCTTTGGCTACAATGAGTAAGCAGTTAGACAAACATTTGCATACAAGGTTTTGTGTGAAGGCATTGTGTGTGCGTGTGTATATGTGTGTGCAAGTTTTCATTTCTTGGGGCTAAATACCCAGGAATGCAGTTGCTGGGCAGGATGGTAGTAGTATGCTTAGTTTTTGGATTTGTTGTTGTTGTCATTGGTTTTGTTTTGTTTTTAAGAAACTGCCAAGTCATCTTCCAGAGTGGTTGTACCATTTTATATTCCCACCAGAAATTATGAGTGATCCACTATCTCCTCTTCCTTGCCAGCATTTAGCATTGTCGCCTTTTTTTTTTTTTTTTTGAGATGGAGTTTCACTCTTGTTGCCTAGGCTAGAGTACAATGGCATGATCTCTGCTCACCGCAACCTCCATCTCCCGGGTTCAAGTGATTCTCGTGCCTCAGCCTCCCGAGTAGCTGAGATTAGAGGCATGTGCCACCATGCCCAGCTACTTTTGTATTTTTAGTAGAGACAGGGTTTCTTCATGTTGGCCAGGCTGGTCTCCAACTCCTGAACTCAGGTGATCCACTCACCTTGGCCTCCTAAAGTGCTGGGATTACAGGTGTGTGCCACTGCGCCTGACCCATTGTCACTACTTTTATTTTAGTCATCCTGATAGATGTGGAGTGATATTTCATTGTGGTTTTAAATTGCATTTCCCTAATGGCTAATGATGTTGAACAACTTTTCATGTGCTAATTTGCCATTTTTATATCCTCCTTAGTGAAATATCACCTTAAGTCTTTTGCCTGTTTTCTAATTGGATTTTTAATGTGTGTTTTTGTTGTTGTTGAGTTTTGAGAGTTCTTTATATATTCTAGATACTAGTCCTTTGTTCAATATATGGTTTGCAAATATTTTCTCCTATTGTGTAGCTCATTTTTTCATCCACTTACCAGATCTTCACAAAGCAACACTTTTACATTTTGATGAAATTCAGTTTATCAGTTTTTCCTTTCATAGATCATGCTTTTGATGTCAAGCCTAAGAATTCTTTGCCTAGACCTATATCTCAAATATTTTCTCCTATTTTTCTAAACTTTTAGTAGTTTTATGCTTTACATTTACTACATAATCTTTTATTTATTTTAATTAATTAATTGTATCTAGTAAAGGTTAAGGTATTGCATTTCTCTGACAATTTTTTTTTTTTTTTTTTTTTTTTGAGACAGAGTCTTGCTTAGTCACTCAGGCTGGAGTACAATGGTGCTGTCACAGCTTATGACAGCCTCGAACTCCTGGGCTCAAGCAATCCTCCTGCCTCAGCATCCCAAGTAGCTGGGACTACAGGCAGGAGCCACCACACCAACATAATTTTTCATTTTTGTGTATAGACAGGGTCTTGCTATCTTACCCAGGTTGGTCTTGAACTCCTGGACTCAAGCAATCCAATCCAGTTTGAATTAACTTTTGCATAAGGCATGAGACCTAGGTCAAGGTTCATCTTTATTTTATCGTCTTGCCTGTGGATGCCCAATTGTTCCATTTCACCATTGTTCAATTCACCATTTGTTAAAAAGGCTATTTTTCTTCCATTGACTTCTTTTTGTACCTCTTTCAAAAATCATTTGGGCAGACTGTGTGGGTCTTCTTCTGCGTTCTCTATTTTGTTCCGCTGATTTGTGTGTCCATTCCTCTGCTAGTACCACACAGTCTTGATTACTGTAGGTATATAACAACACTTGAAATAGGGCAGACTGATTTTCAATCACTTTATTCTTCTTTTTCAAGAATGTTTTAGGCATCGGCGTCGCTCCCGCCCTGGAGCTCTAGGCCCGCGTTTCCCCGCGAGCCGTGGGTCAAGCACCGGCGGCTAAGGGTGTGCGAGGAGCCTCCACCCGTTCTGCGTTGGGCCTGGCGTCGGGGTCGTTGTGTCCTGACAACCACTCGCGTACCCATTTCCGAGGCAGCAGGTGCAGCCGCTTTAGCCCTGAGCCGGCTCGGCGTCTGTCTGCTGGTCTCTGCTAAAGCCGACCCTTCTCTTCGCGGACCCCACGCCAAGCAGCGACCCGGAGCCGACAGCTGGAGCGCCCGGCAATGGCGGCCTCGACGGCCTCGCAACGGCCGGTCAAGGGGATGGATCCTGAAGGACAAGACCTCTACGACCCCCTCTATGGTGGCGTCGGCCGAACCGCCCCGCGGGAGTGTCCACGAGGAGCTAAGCAAAAAATCCCAGAAGTGGGATGAAATGAACATCCTAGCGACATATCATCCAGCAGACAAAGACGATGGTTTAATGAAAATAGATGAACCAAGCCCTCCTTACCATAGTATGATGGGTGATGATGAAGGTGCATGTAGTGATACAGAAACCACGAAGCCATGGCACCAGATATCTTGGCTAAAAAATTGGCTGCTGCTGAAGACTTGGAGCCAAAGTATCAGGTTCAGGAACAACAAGGCAGTGGAGAGGAGGATAGTGACCTCTCATCTGAAGAACGAGAGGAAAAGCGACAATTTGAATGAAAAGGAAGCGCCACTACAATGAAGGACTCAATATCAAACTAGCTGGACAATTTCAAAAGACCTATATGATGATGATGGAGATGAAGAAATGTTAGAGTCTGCAGGTGGAGAAAGCATGAATACGGAAGAATCAAATCAAGGATCTACTGTAAGTGACCAACAGCAAAACAAATCACGAAGTTCACAGAAGAGATTTGTTCAACACTGCAATTGTTTGTTAGATATGAACCCAGTTGCTATAATACATTGCTTCTTGTTCTCCACAAATCATGACTTAAGTATCAAAATGCATACCAGTTATTATATATTGCCAGTAATTAAATGATAACCTTAGAGACTGATTAGACTGAAATGAAAATGCCTGATATGTGTGTATATATGTGTGTGTGTATATATATATACACATACTTGTGCCTAGTACTTTACCACAAATACAGTGTAATACCGTCAGTCCGAAACTGTATTGCTTTTGTAAAAACATTGGTTAACTTGTATATTATATAGCTTTTTATGCTTTAGAGGTTCAACAATATCTTTGGGGGGGAACTAATTCATTTCATCATTCTAAATGTGGTGGTAGCTCTTATAAAGTTTGTTGATTTTTTTTTTAAATCAAAAGCCAATTGAACAACAGGATATATAGGTTGATAAATCTTCAGGCTGAATAGTATTTTAACACTTGTCTTCAACTTGATTTGTCTGTTTAATTGAAAAGGATTGTAAGAGTTACTGTTGCATTTTCTGGCCTACTACCTTTAAAATTCTTGTTGCGTTTCTTTGTGTTTACAAGGAAAGGACTGGACTTTTTCTCGACAAAACTAGCTTTCTTTTCTCACAAATTATCAGGTTAAACTTGCACTGATGTCTGCTCTTTTTTTTTTTTTTTTTTTTAAATGTTTTTGGTACACTAGGCAGACTTCAGTTTTTAAAAAAATAAATATTGTAATGTAGCTATCTCGGCATTCCCTTTAAATACCTGTCTTAACCTCCTGCTTTTATTTCCTACTCCTTTCCACACATATACACACAATCCTTTACCTTTTAAAGGATCAATCGGATTATCACACATTAGGAAGTCTTTCTCTCATGTCATTTGCAGCAATATTGAAATTCTTATTTTGACCATCAATGTTTATTAATTCTTCTAATACATGAAGAAAATAGGTTGAGTAGCAGCAGTACCCCATAGGCAGGAAATACAGTTTAACCGCTAGATTTCTATACCTCTCTGATTTACAGCTTGCTAATTAAATTGCTATTATTAGTTTGCTTGGCTTAATTAGACTTAAGAAAACAACTAACTGAGGGTTTTTGTTTTATCAGTTTTTTTTTTTTTTTGCATGAGGAGAGAATTATATATAACCAGTGATATGATTATTCCTGAAGGTACAGACAGAAGTAAACCTGGGAACATTATTTAATTTAAAAACTTTAGGCCGGGCACGGTGGCTCAAGCCTGTAATCCCAGCACTTTGGGAGGCCGAGATGGGCGGATCACGAGGTCAGGAGATCAAGACCATCCTGGCTAACACGGTGAAACCCCGTCTCTACTAAAAACTACAAAAAACTAGCCGGGCGAGGTGGCAGGTGCCTGTAGTCCCAGCTACTAGGGAGGCTGAGGCAGGAGAATGGCGTGAGCCTGGGAGGCGGAGCTTGCAGCGAGCTGAGATCCGGCCACTGCACTCCAGCCTGGGCGACAGAGCGAGACTCCGTCTCAAAAAAAAAAAAAAAAAACTTTAATCCCTACTATAAGGGAATACGATAATGTATACTATGACAAATGTACTTTATTCTTCTAACACAGTAAAGAATTATTTGGGAACTTTTTCCTGAAACTAAGTGCAGGAAAGCTCTGTGTGTCTTGGTTTCGTGATGGTTTCATTTCTAGCCATACAACTGATGGATTGTGTACAATTTCTGTTAGTGCCAAAATAATCTGTTATATGAACAGACTTCTAAAATAATTTCTCTATATCATATACGTAAGAAGTCTTTCATTGAACAGCTTATCTTCCACTTGCAAGTTTACAGAAATATCAATATGTCAAAATAAATAAAAAGTGGGAGAATTCTTTGCTGTTAGAAGAATGTGCTTATTATTTTGATTTATTAAATGGTATATAATCAAAGTACTGCTGATTTATAGGTGCAGTATTCTACTAAACACTTCAGCTAGTAATACCGCTGATTTAGAAACAAAACTGTTGATTTTTGCTTTCTGAATTTAGAATGCTGGGATTACCTGTTTAAGCCTGTTTTGGGGAATATAGAGATTAAGTCTGTACATACCTGTGCACATATATTCATGCACCCTCTGATTTTGGTTTTCTTGTTTTTGAGTTGTTAGAAAGTATCCACTTACTCTTCTTTTTGTAGAAGTAGCTGTTTTAGAGAGAAGAAAGGATAAGACTTTACATAGTTTATTCTTTTTGTGTTTTCTACAAACTTTTTTGAATTTCAAATCACAAGCAAACTAATTTTCCGATTTTTAGAAAGTAGATGATGATTTCAGAGGAGTAAGACATGCTAAACAGCATGCTCGGTAGAATTTTAGGTAGTCAAATGCAACTGAGAAAAAGTATTTTCAAGTCATAAGTTGCTAATTGATATGCTATGAACTAGTCAAAATATGAACCATATGATTCAAGTTAGATTTTCCTCTAGAGATGGATCTGCAGGGATGACTACAATTTGGCATAATGGTGTAAATGAATTGTTAAGGGTAACTTCAAGTTGAAGATTAAAGCAAGATGCCATTTCCTCCATGTCTTTCATTTTGTTTATATTTTTTCCCTTTAAGTTAGTATACACTACACGCACTGCAATAAAATATAATAACACGAAAAAAGAATATTTTAGATATTCTAGTTCCTTTGCCTTTCCATGTAAATTTTAGAATAATCCTACCTATAATCAACAAATCTTGCAAGTCTTACATGTTTTGTTAGATTTACACATAAGTGTTTCATGTATTTGAGTAATTGGAAATAATATATTTATATTTTTGGGCCAGGCACAGTGGCTAATGCCTGTAATCCTAGCACTTTTGGAGGCCGAGGCGGGCTGATCACGAGGTCAGGAGATGGAGACCTTCCTGGCTAACACGGTGAAACCCCGTCTCTACTAAAAATACAAAAAATTAGCTGAGCGTGATGGCGGGTGCCTGTAGTCCCAGCTACTGGGAAGGCTGAGGCAGGAGGATGGCATGAACCCGGGAGGTGGAGCTTGCAGTGAGCCGAGATCATGGCACTGCACTCCAGCCTGGGTGACAGAGTGAGACTCCATCTCAAAATAATAATAATAATAAAAATAACAATATTTTTGGTATCACCTGTTCATTGTGAGTATGTAGAAATATAATTGAAACTGGTTTGTTTGTCCTGTATTCTGTTAATTTGCTGAAATCACATATTCTAGAAGTTTTTCTGTAGATTCCTTGTGATTTTCTACATAGACAATCATGTCACTTACAAATGGGAACTGTTTATTTCTTACTTCACAATCTGTATGCCTTTAATCTCCTTTTTCATGCCTGTTGCACTGTCTAGAACTTCCAACACTGTGAATAAGAGTGGTGACAGTGGACATTCTTGCCTTGTTCCTGATTGTAGGTAGAAACTATTCAGTCTTTCAAAGTGAAGTATGTTAGCCATAGGAGTTTTGTAGATGATCTTTATCAAGTAAAGAAAGATATTATCTACTCCTGTATTTCTGAGATTTAAAAAAAATAATGAATGGGTGTTAAAGTAGGTTAAATACTTTTTATTCATTAATTGATATGAACAAGTAAATTTTCCTCTTCAGCCTGTAATATGATGGATTACATTAATTACTTATGAATATCCAACCAGCTTTGCATCCCTGGGATAACTCTCATGTGGTCATTGTATATAATTCTTTTTATATATTGGTAAATCCCACTTGCTAATGTTTAGTTAAAGATTGCTGCATCATGAGGAATATTAGTCTACAGTTTTCTTTTCTTCCCATTGTCATTGTTTGGTTTTGGTATTGGGGTAATTCTAGCTTTATAAAATAAACTGGGAAATGCTTCCTCTGCTTCTATTTTCTGGAAGAGATTGTTAATTGGTGTTAATTCTTCTTTAAATCTTTGGTAGACTGCCTCATTAAAACTATTTGTTCCTAAATATTTCCTTTTGTGAGTTTTTAAACTATGAATTTAATTTCCTTAATAGGTATAGAAATTTTTGAATTAATTATTTTATATTTAGTGAGTTGTGGCACTTTATATTTTTTGAAAAAATGATCCATTTCATTTAAGTGTCAAATTTATGTGTGTAGAATTGTTCATAGTATTATTTTATTATCCTTTTGATGTCTGTAGAATCTTTGGTGATATCCCATTTCATTTCATAGCTTCTGTCTGCTGTCTTCTTTTTTACTTTCTGAGTCTTACTAGTGGTTTGCCAATTTTATTAATCTTTCAGAGAGCCAGCTCTTTGCTTCATTGATTTTTTTTTGTTTTTGCTTTTGTTGTTCTGTTTTCAGTTTCATTGTTCTGCTGGCGTTTTATTTTGCTGTTCTTTTTCTGGATTCTTGAGGTGAGAGCTTAGATTATTGGTTTGAGACTTTTCTTCTTTTCCAATATATGCAGTTAGTGTTTTAAATTTACTTCTCAAATGCAAATTAAAACCACAATGAAATGCCATCTCATGCCAGTCAGAATGGCAATTATTAAAAACTCAAGAAACAACAGATGCTGACAAGGTTGCGGAGAACCTTGTTTCTTTACATTGTTGATGGAATGCAATTTAGTTCAACCATTGTGGAAGACAGTGTGGCAATTCCTCAAAGATCTAGAACCAGAAATACCATTTGACCCAGCAATCCCATGACTGGGTAAATACCCAAAGGAATACAAATCATTCTATTATAAAAATACACTCACGTGTATGTTCATTGCAGTACTATTCACAATAGCAAAGACATGGAATCAACCCAACTGCCCATCAATGACAGACTGGATAAAGAAAATGTACATATGCACCATGAAATACTATAAAACCATAAAAAGGAATGAGATCCTGTTGTTTGCAGAGACATGAATGAAGCTGGAAGCCATATCCTCATCAAACTAATGCAGGAACAGAAAACCAAACACCACATGTTCTCACTTGTAAGTGGGAGCTGAACAATGAAAAACACATGGACACACGGAGGGGGAAAACACACACTGGGGTCTGTCTGGGGCAGGGGTGGGAGGAGGGAGAGCATCAGGAAAGACAGCTAATGCATGCTTGGTTTAATGCCTAGGTGATGGGTTGATATGTGCAGCAAACCACCATGGCACACGTTTACCTATGTAACAAACCTGCACATCCTGCACATGTACCCTGGAACTTAAAATAAATTTACCTCTTATAACTACTATAACTGTATCCCACAAATTCTGATACAGCATATTTTCAATTTTGTTTAGTTGTGTTTATTGTGTGTATTTTTTAAAAGTTTCCTTGAGATTTCCTCCTTGACCCATGTATTTCTAAGTGTGTTGTTTTGTCTCCAAATGTTTAGAGATTTTCCTGTTATTTTTCTGTTGTTGATTTCTGGTTTGGTTCCATTGTGGTAGAAGAATACTTCCTTTATGATTTTATTTTAAAAATTTGTTGGTGTTTGTTTTATTGTCTTAGATATGGTCTATCTTGGCATATATTCTGTAGGCACTTAAAAAAAATGTGTATTCTGGCTGGGTGTGGTGGCCCATGCCTGTAATCCTAGCACTTTGGGAGGCTGAGGTGGGTGGACCACCTGAGGTCAAGAGTTTGAGACCAGCCTAAGCAACATGGTGAAACCTCATCTCTACCAAAAAAAAAAAAAAAAAAAAAAAAAAAAAAAAATTAGCCAGGCATGGTGGCGTGTGCTTGTAATCTCAGTTACTCAAGAGACTGAGGCAGGAGAATTGCTCGAACCTGGGAGGCAGAGGTTGCAGTGAGCCGAGATTGTGCCATTGCATCCAGCGTGGGCATTAAGAGCGAAACTCCATCTCAAAATAAATAAATAAATAAATAAATAAATAAATAAATAAATGTGTATTCTGCCATGGAATACTATGCAGCCATAAAAAGAATGAGATCATGTCTTCTGCAGGGACACAGATGGAGCTGGAGGCCATTATCCTTAGCAAACTAATGCAGGAACAGAAAACCAAATACTGCATGTTCTCACTTATAAGTGGGGGCTAAATGATGGAACACCATAGAGAGGGAAAACACATACTGGGGCCTATTGGAGGGTGGAGGCTGGGAGGAGGCTGAGGATCAGAAAAAGTAACTAATGGGTACTAGACTTAATTCCTGGATGATGAAGTAATCTGTACAACAAACCTCCATGACACTAGTTTACCTATGTAACAGACCTGCACATGTACCCCTGAACTTAAAACAAAAGAAAAAAAAAAAAAAAGAGAGAAAATCTTGTGGAATCTACTAAAAGCAAGGAAAAAGAAAATAATGTATTTTTTTGTTGTTGATTAGAGTGTTCTGTAAATGTTGATTAGATCTTATTGTTTGATGTTGTTTATTCTTCTATTTTTTTTTCAATTTTTATCTATTTGTTTAATCAATTGTTGAGAGAAAACTATTGAAGTCTTCAACTATCATTGTTGATTTGCCTATTTTCTTTTCAGTTCTATCAGTTTTTGCTTTATGTAATTTGCAGCCCTGTTGTTTGGTGCATACATATTTAGGATTGCTGTGTCTTTTTGGTAGATTTACCCTTTTATCATTATATAGTGTCCCTACCCATTTCTAGTAATTTTTTTTGTTCTAAATTTATTTGATATTAATGTAGCCACCCTTTATTATTTTTGCCTGATATATGTTTTTCTATCCTTTAGCTTATGAACCACCTATATCATTATATTTGAAGTGAGTTTATCATAAACAGCAAATAATTGACTTTTTTTTTTTTTTTTTGAGACGGGGTCCCGCTCTGTTGCCAAGGCTGGAGTGCAGTGGTGTGAAGTGGCATGATCTCAGCTCACTGCAACCTCCAGCTCCCGGGTTCAAGAGATTCTCCTGCCTCAGCCTCCTGAGTAGCTGGGGCTATAGGCGTGTGCCACCACAGCTGGCTAATTTTTGTATTTTTAGTAAAGGCGGAGTTTCACCATGTTAGCCAGGATGGTTAACTCCTGACCTCGTGATCCACCCACCTCGGCCTCCCAAAGTGCTGGGATTACAGGCATGAGCCACCGCACCCGACAGAGTCATATTTTTAAATCTATTCTGCCAAGCTTTGTCTCTTATAATTGATGTATTTAGGCCATTTATATTTCCTATAATATTGTTATGTCCAGGCTTAAGTTTGACATTTTATTTTTTGTTTTCTGTTTGTTCACTCTGTTTTTCATTTCTTTGTTTTCTATGTCAGTGCTTCCTAAATAATTTTAAAATTCCACTTTATCTATAGCTGTGTGTGTGTACGTGTGTGTACCTCTTTGTATAGCTCTTTTAATGGTTGTTCTAGGTATTACATGATATTTATGTAACTTATTTATTGTCATTAATTACCAGTCTGAGTGATGTGTAGACATTTCTTCTCCCTTTATGTTTGTTTACCCTCCTTCATTTATAATTGCCTGTAGTATTTTCTCTATATACATTTATAACCATATGATACAGTATTAAAAGTTTTTCTTCAATCCTATAATTTAGATAACTCAAGAGAAGAAGTAAAGTCCATTTTTTAACCCATATTTTTTCTTGACATGTTCTTTCTTCCTTCCTGATGTTCCAACTGTCCTCAATTTAACTTTTTGGTTTTTTTAGGGTTGACCTGTTAGTGACAAATTCTGTTAGTTTTCCCTCATCTGTGTATGTCTTAATTTCCCTGGATATTTTTGCTGATACAGTGTTCTAAGTTGACATTTTTTTTTTCCTTTCAGCACTGGAAAAATGTGGTGACCTCCTTTAAGCTTACACAGTTTCTGATGAAAATTTTGCTGTCATTTTTTTCACCTGTTAGATGTCATTTATCTCTTACTGCTTTCAAGACTTTTTTTTGTCTTTAGTTTTTAGTTAATTACTATGGTTTTGGTGTGGCTTTCTTTGGGTTTCTCCTGTTTGGGGTTCACTCACCTTCTTAAATCACTAAGTTTATGTCTTCTGCCAAATTTGGGAAGTTTTCAACCATATTTATTTGATAATTTTTTTCAGATTCACTCTCTTTTTCCTCATTTTGGGACTCTGAATACATGAACATTAAATCTTTTGTTATAGCCCCATGGGTCCCTGAGACTTTGTCCATTTTTTTCCGTGCATTTTCTTTCTTTCCTTTGTTCAGATTGGGTGATTGCTATTGTTCTCTCTTCAAGGTAGCTAATTCTTTCCTCTGTTCTCTCCTGCTGCTGAGCTTGTTTATTGTGCTTTTTATTTTGGCTATTGTACTTTTCAGTTCTAAAATTTCCACATTTTCTTCCCTATATATCCTATTTTTATGCTGAAACATCCTATTTTTTTCTTTTCTGCTCTTTTCTTCTTTTTTTAAACCACAGAACTGGACATCCTATTTTTTCATTCTTTAAGTGTTAATTGCTCATCAAAGCATTTTAATAATGGTGGCTTTAAAATCTTCATCAGGCGTTTCTTTCCGTTTTGGCATCTATTTTATTTTATTTTATTTTATTTTATTTTATTTTATTTTATTTTTTTTAAATTCAGTTTGAGGTATTCCTGGTTCCTGATATGACAAATAATTTCCAATTAAAACTTGGACATTTCAGGCATTATGTTATAAGGCTATTGTCTTATTTAAACTCTTTGTTTTAGTTGGCTTCTTTTAACACCACTCCAGTAGGTAGGTAGGTGAGCTTCATGACTCTAGGTAGGGGTAGGAGCCCAGGTTTCTCACTCTGCCTTCATTGACACCTCAGATGGGTCCCCATTATTACTGAGTGGGGAGAGAAATTCTGCCTCCCTCTCAGGTGCCCACTAATACCTCCCTGGCTGGTTGGGATAGGAGTGCCACGTACTATCCCTCACATGACCTCTACTGACACCAAGATGGAACAGTGGAGTGGAGGAGTGAGTAGTAGGTATCAGGGAGTGGTTGCTGGATTAACTCTGGGTGGTGATGAAAATCCTCACTCTCCATTAGGCATTGTCTGCCACCACCCTAGAGGAGGGTGGGGAATGGAAGTCTAGGTTTCCACTGACATTTCAGGGGCTTGGGGAAGGGAGAACATTTTCACCAAGGGGGCATGAACATCCTGACTCCCTACTCACTTTCTCTGACACCATCCTGGTGTGTGTGCATGTGTGTGTTGAAGTGTTGGGTTCCTTATTACAGTCAGGTGAGGGTGAAAGTCTAGGCTCCTCATTTGACCTTAGCTGGTGGGAGTGGAGTCACAATTTTTTCTGTGGTGTTTGGCTGGCCCCATCACCCAAGATGGAGTGTAGTGGTGCAATCATAGCTCACTGTCACCTCGAACTCCTGGGCTCAAATGATCCTCCTGCCTCAGTCTTTTGAGTATCTAGGACTACAGACACATCTGACTATGCCTGACTGATTCAGTTATTATTATTATTATTATTCATAGAGATAGGGCCTCATTATGTTGCCCATGGCTGGTCTTGAACTCCTGGCCTCAAGCAATCCTACTGCCTGGCCTCCTCCCCAAAATTACTTTAAATGATATAACAGCTGACAGCTTGAATAGGTCCTCTTTATTTTGTTGGAGGCAGAGTATTAGAAATGACCTAACAAAAATAATTTGTTTCCTGTCACTAGACTCATTCACTGTGTCAATGAATGTGTCAGTGGTTTGTGGGAAGCAAACTTAAATGAAAATGTATTTAATTAAATGTTACAAGAGATTTTTTTTTAAAAAAAAAACTATTGACTCCTGTGAATTTCAGAAAAATATTGCAAGTCATTTGACTTAGTTACTTCGCTTGCACTCTACGTAAAAATTTTAGAATTTTACCTCTTTGGAAAACTCCTAATATCAGTAGTGATAATGTTGTTTTGCAGCCTCAAATGATTTTGTTACTTTGGACTAATTTTCATTGAGTTAATTAATAAGTGACTTTTTATTACCTAAAAATATTCTTAAGTATATCATAGAAAAATTATTGGGTCACCAAGTGACTTTCTATGTATATACCTTTGTCCATGTTTAATTTTTGCAAAACTCAAATTAAGGTGGTAAATTCTGTGTGGATATACCTTCATGTATTATATTGATAAGATTAACTACATTTTAAAACTAAAGTTGAAAGCTTTAAATAAAATTGTCATTTAACTATATATGTATTTCTGTAAAACACACACATAATGATGAATTCGAATTAATAAGCAAAAAAGGAGAGGATCTGTCATTTAAAATCGATCTTGGAATATACACTCTACACTTAAAGAGACAGGAAAAACTTTTTCTTTCCCTTTAGCATAATCTGCCCAGCAAGTGGTGGTTTCTTATCAGAATGCTCTCACTTAATATCTTGATAACTTTTAGTGCTTTGTGCTGATAGCATCAAGTTTTTAAATTATTTTAAAAACAAACAACGAAAAAACCCATTTGCTTCTGAAACACCTAAATTTTCTTATAATTGTTACCTTCTTTATGTTTATTTTCAAATGTTTCATTGTCACTCGGTTATTGAGATATCAAAACTATAACAGTTGCTCACTCTCAGGTACCTATGCACTTAAGTGACCAGTTTCTCTGAAAATTCTTTTTTATTGTTGCCTTCTTCAAACCTCATACCCTGAATCCAGAATACTAACACTGTCAAGCTATTTTTCACGCCTTCAAATCTTTGTTTTTTCTCACTAGACAGCCACTCCCCTTTTGCCACTAGGTGGAGCCAAAGGCTTAATCTTTCACCTTCCTGCGCCTGTGAAGGAAGCTAAAAGTAATTAGATGTGTTTGGCATGATTTATATATTTTAAATTAAGGCTGTACTATCAAAAGAGCTACCCTGTGTCTCAAACCCACAATGTGGTAAAAGGTGACAAATAAAAAACAGTAGCTCAATTTTCTAGATTAATTTTGTCCAGGTTAAAAATATTATTGATATACGTTTTAGTGACCGCATAGGTTTCAGTAAGGGTAAAAGGATGCTCTTGTTCGTACTCCAAGTTTGGCATGGTGACTGTTAATACATTCATTTTGAAGAAGATTTTGCTTCTGGGTTTAAAATACTGTTGTCAATTCGTCGGAGTCCTAATGCACACTTTAAAGGGTAGATCGGAAAGAAGACCATGGAAAGTTGTCAATGCCCTCACTGTCTAAAGTGTGTTCATATCTTTGGACTAATGACTCTTAGTCCTTGTGCAATGGTGAAATGGAAGATTCTACTCTTCTAGTCCGATATTGTCGGTCACTGTAATAAATTAAACAGAGCCGTCTGGTCTTGCCGTGAACAGATGCTTTCTGCTTTATCCTCATGCTTGTCTGAAGGCCTCTGCTATAAGTTGCTCATCAAAAGCTGGGTCTTTTGAGAGAAACAGCAGGAAGGACAACCTCAGAGGCTCCGTGGAAATGACTCTACAATTTTTTTTTTTTGAGATAGAGTCTCACCCTGTTGCCCAGGCTGGAGTGCAGTGGCAAGATCTTGGCTCAATGCAACCCTTGCCTCCTGGGTTCAAGTGATTCTCCTGCCTCAGCCTCCCGAATACAGGTACATGCCACCACACCTGGCTAATTTTTGTAGTTTTAGTGGAGATGGGATTTCACCATGTTGGCCAGGCTGGTCTCTGACTTCTGACCTCAAGTGATGTGCCCACCTTGGCCTCCTAAAGTGCTGGGATTATAGTCATGAGCCACCGCACCCGGCCTCTACTAGATATTCTTGACACTTGATACTGCAGAGAATAGAATTGCAAGAACAAATTTACTAGTTTAGGCTGATGTTGCCACCCCTGGTCAGATTATGCCAGGGGACATAAAAATTAGCATTTATAGGACTGTTTTAATACAGAAGCAGATGCATTCATCAACATAGTCTGCTAACCCCAGATCAATGGAACAAGAAATGAGACTGGGTAAAGTTGTAAACCAATGTTTAATTATGATGATTTATTTTAGAATATTGTAGATACTATTTTAAATGTTCATTTTTTTTTCTGATAAGCCTGCCCTTTGGAATAAATGTTCTATTTTCTGATAAGCATATGAGAAAGCATTTTATTTCTTCTTGGTTTGTCTATCTACACTCCTCAATTTCAGCCTATGCTTGTGAAAAATGAAACTTAAAGTTCTTTGAATGGTATCTTGTTCCCAAGGAATCTCAGAATCCAGGAAAGATAAGCTATAGTAAATCTCAATATAGTTTACAAGGTAATTAGGAGAAATTGAGGATGATATAATGACTCTATTGACTGGAATTCTGGAAAGTACTTTTACAATATTTTAAGCTTAGAAAAATCTCAACTATCCTTTGTGAAAGAACATTGAGTGAAAATTTGCTCCCATACATCTATAAACAACCAAGTATTTTTATAGATAGGATCACTGGTAAAATATACGATAATTCTATAGAAAATTTGACATACAGTTCTTTTCTGCAAACTATGCTAGGTGCTTTTATGGATCACTTTATGTTTTTATAGCCACGTATTAAATGTGCAATGGTTCAATAGTCCTTCTACCTATAAATCTGGAATCACGATTATGCCAGAAATGTTATATTTAAGGGAAAATCTCATTTAATTGGGTATTAGATCATTAAAGAGCAAGGATTGCAGTTCATATGTAGAAACAGAGCTTACAAAGTCCTCCTAGGATAGGAACTCATAGCTTATTGAGTCCCCACCTGACAGGTGGAAAAGGATGTTACTTGTGACAAGTCCAGATCACTGGTGAACTTTGGGCATCTCAGAGAAAATGGGTTAAAATCCACAGTTACAGGCACTGCAAGCAAAATCCTTAGCTGTTGAGTTCTCCTGAGGGAGAGTTCTCAGAATAAATGAGTTGATGAGTGACAACACAATTATTGCTAGATCATGAAAGAAGTAAATATGATTATGACCTTACGGGCTAAGCCCTTCCAGACAGAGGTGATTTCTCGAGGCTTCATAGCATAAGACTTTTGTTTTGCTGACTACACGACAAGGGGCTCTTTATATCTTAACCCTAAAACAGGCCAGTTAGAGACAATAAAATGAGTGGAACTGAATTAGAGCATTTCTGAAAAGTGTTATTTGGTTAATTCTGCCCCTTAAGGTCAGAAATTGTGTAGGAAAAGTGTTTCAAAATTATAAATAAGGCAAAATTGTACGTGCTTGATTATTTAATATCACACTTGAACCTTTGCTCCTAACCCTGCCTGATCAAAACCTGAGTGTCTCAGAGATTGTAATTTGCCTAAGAAGAACCCGGCTAGCCCTGTGCGATTAGAGGTTAATCAGCAGAGAGCTGATAAGGGATCCTGGCTTTCTCTTTTTCTCTGGTGAAGAAGATAACGCCACGGTTATGATTTTATTGCCCTCTAGTACGTTAGCCACTTTGAATCTCTGCCTAGAAATTATTTCCTCACTGAGAGACACAGCTCTGTTTTTCAAATACTCTTTGGATCAAGGCTCTTGTATTCTTCCTGGTTCCTTCTTTGAGTTTGGTAAAACTTTGAAAAGTCTACCAAAGAAATTTCTCTCAGAACTAGACTTATAGAGAGGAAATGCTGGAACTACGGATGAGAGGCACATGTGTGTAAAGGCTCAGACCACACAGAGAGCAGGTCTGATGAGCCACACCACTGCTGCTGCCCCACGGCTTCTAGACGCTGCTGCTTGTTCTGTTGTTAGCACCTGGACGTTGCTGCAGCCACCACTGAAGACACCTCCTAAACCACTTCTGTTTCAGGAACTTCACTTAAAAAAAAAAAAAGGAGAAAAACCCACTGCTTCCTCAAAAGACAGTTGCTACTTCTGTCACCTTTGCCAGAGAAATAAATACAGTAAAAGGTGCTCCGCTCCCCCACACCTCGGTTCCTCCTGTGGCTCCCTTTGTAACTGAAGTCTTAGGTGGATGAATTTAATTGGTGGAACTTAGGTGCTCTAGCTTCAAAGAAGGTTTGGGGAAGTGAGCTTTCTGGTTTCTACTTTAGGGAGGCAGGACTCAAAAGGTAGGGGAAATGTCACAGTACTCTAAAGGTGTTCAAATCCAATGGGCAGCCAGTAAACATCACAGGTGTGAGGTGCTGGGTGGAGCTGCTGCCGTGAATATGTGCTTTGGTTCATGGACTACATCAGTGGTTCTTAGAGTCCAGTTAATTCACAGATTCACAAGAGATAATAAAATGATTTTTTTTAAAGCCATTAAGTTTGGTGTTGGCGTGCTGCACTGCAATAGATAATGGAAGCATACAGTATGTATTTTTGCAAGTCTGGCTTCTTCACTTAGTATTTTGTTTCTATGATAGTCATCCATGTTGTCACATTTTCAGTAGTTCGCGAAGTTTCATTGCTTACATAGTACTCTGTTGTATGAATAGACAATGTTTTGTTTATCTGTTTACTGTTGAAGAACCATTTTGTTAAACAATCTGAGAGTAATCTTTGGAAATTATGCCACTTGAATTCTTAATATTTTGTCATGTATGATTTAAGAATAAGGACATTTCTCCTGCATAATCCTAATACTGTCATCACCCCCAAGATACTTGAAATTGATACCATATTATCAAACACACAATCCATATTAAAAAATCCCCTATTGTCCCAGTAACACCTAATAGTAAATGTCCGTTATTTTAAGCTGGTGTCATTCGTTATAATACAGTGTATTAATAACTAATACAGTGAGTCTGCTTCTTCCAGCAAGGACCCTCAGGGGGGTGTGGTGATTCATAGTTCTCACTCAGACTTCTCTGTGTCTGCTCATATGTCCCTATTTCATATCTCAGGGTCCAGTCTATCTCAACCAGTGGTCTTGCCTTATCACAACAGCCGCTGTTGGATGATGCAACAAACATTTCTACAACTTCATAATCTTTATCATAAGCCCCTGGGCTTGACCCTCAGCCATATCTGTGCTGGGTTGCAGGAGAAAAGATAGCCTTTAAAACTGATAGCCTTTAAAACTGCTGTAGAGGCATTTACAGTTTTTCATTCATGTTGTGAGTTTGGATTAAACGCTTGTAATTTGTCTTTTTTTCCTTTGTATGCTATCCAGGGCAGTCTGACGCAGCCAGTCTGTGAAGGTTGGCACAAAAGCCTCCATCGATTCACCCAGCTTTTGCCTGGTACCTATCCTAATTTAAAACTTTGCCACGTTACCTTGGCGAAAGGCCAGTGCCACACTTCAGTGATGATTCGGCTGCCCTACTTAGTTAGAACTGAGTTCACTGCCTTCCTCAACACACCTGCCACATTGATCTGGAAGTTTCACCTTGAGCCAAGTGACAGTTAATTTTATGTGTTAACTTGGCTAGGCTATGGTTTCTAGACATTTGAATACCAGTCTAGATATTGCTGTGAAGGTATTTTTTAGATGAGATTTACATTTAAATCAATAGATTTTGGGTAAAGCAGATTACCCTCCATAATTTAAGTGGCCCTTCCAATCAGTTGAAGGTCTTAAGGGCAAAGACTGAGGTTCCCCCAAGGAAGAGGGAATTCTGCCTCTGGACTGCCTTCAGACTCGAGCCGCAACATCAGCTCTTTCTGGGTCTCCAGCCTGCCTGCAGATTTCGAATGTGCCAGCTCCCACAGTAGTGTGAGTCAATTACTTAAAATAAATCTCTCTCTGCCAACATCCTATTGGTTCTGCTTCTCTGAAGAATCCCAACTCATACAAGCCATTTTCTATAGAAGGCTGTTTCTTGGAGACATCCACCCTCTTCTATGTCAACAGAGTTTAGGATCTCCATACTTTGTCTCTTAGTTTTTGAGAGTATACATTCTGTATTACACATACTTACACTATTCTATATATGAAACTTTCATAAACATTGCTGGGCAAAGTTGAATATTGCTGAACCAATTTCCAATGCTTCTGAATAAGTTCAATGGAGTTAAAACATTTTTCTTCTTACATGGTATGTCCAGCGCCCCAGAGCCAGCAGAGTTAAGAACTTGGTAAGGAAGACTAAAGATAATCCATATATTCTAGTTTGTTATATAATATAGAACATGTTTATTAGATTCTAAAAGACACAAAAAGAAAATAATACATATGTATCAGTGAGAGAGGTGAAAATTAGGAAGAGAACTAAGGATTATTCTTAATTCCTGTCTTCCTTTCTAAATCACAATCCTCAAGTAAAACTTTAATTATATTTCCTGTTTATTTTGTTGAATGGAAAAAATGGAAAATTATCTAACATTTGTCATGAAAATACAGGAGAAATTACTCTTAGAGGTATGATATTATTTAAGTCATTGACATATTGTTAACCTCAGATGCAAATGGTAAAATTAATATTTTTCAGTTCATGGTACACAGTCATTGTTGGTCTAGTGCTAATTTTTATGTGTATTTGTATTTTTTTATTTTTTAGAGACAGGGTCTTCCTTTGTCACCCAGGCTGGAGTGCAGGGGTGTGATCACAGCTCACAGTAAGCTCAAACTCCTGGGCTCAAGCAATCTTCCTGCCTTGGCCTCCCAAGTAGGTAGGACTACAGGCACACACCACCATGCCAGCTAATTAAAATGTTTTAAATTTATTTTTGGTAAATGGGGTCTTGCCATGTTGCCCATAGGCTTTGTGCTATGTTAAGCTAGTAATTATAGTGAACATTCTTGTCTTGGGTACCTGAGGTTTTTCCATTATGTATACTGGTGGTTACAGATTTTTTGAAATATAACCTTTACCAAAATAAGAAACTTTTGATTCCTGCTTCCTTAACTGTTTTTCAAAAATCACAAATGGATATACTTTACCAAATGTCTTTTATTAATAGACTGAGCAAAGGAACTGACTTTTCTGTCTATGAATATGGTGAATTATAGCAACAATATGTTTTATTATATTGAACCACCTTAGTATCCCAAGGATTCCCTATTAGATCTTGATGTATCATTACTAGCATAATCATTATTATTATTGTTATTATTATGCATATTTTTAGAGACAGGATCTTGCTCTGTTGCACAGGCCAAAATGCAGTGGTGCAATCATAGCTTACTGCAGCCTCAAACTCCTGGGCTCAAGTGATCCTCCTGTGTCAGCCTCCCCAGTAGCTGAGACTACAGACGCTCACCACCACACCTGGCTAATTTTTCAATTTTTTATGGAGACAGGATCTCAGTATGTTGTCCACACTGGTCTTGAACTCCTGGCCTCAGGCGATCCTCCCACCTCGGCCTCCCAGTATTATTATTTGTAATATTGTTGAATTCAGTTCATAAATAATTATTTTGTCTCCCATCTGTGTTCAAGGTGAAATGGGCCTATTATTTTCTTTCCTTGAGTTCTCCACAACTCAATTTCGAATCAAGATTACACTTGCTGATAAAATTAGCTAATCAGGTTTAATCTTTTTTCTATTTTCTGGAAAAAATACATAATATAGAAGCTTCATGTTCCTCGAATGTTTGATAGAACTCATCTGTGAAACCATCTGGGCATTTTAAAAAATATAAATTTTTATTAGAGGTCATTGATAACTTTAAAAATTGCTTTAATACTTACTGATATAGTCAAGTTTTATATTCTTCTTGTGCTAATTTTGATAGACGAAATGTTTCTAGGAATTTACCTATCTCGCCTAGGTTTTCAAATTTATTAGCATATACTTGTTCATAATACTCTACGCTTTCTATCTATGTCATATCTGTAGCTGTTCCCCCTTTTTCATTATGTATTTGTTTATTCATTTTTTCTCCCGTTATCCATAATCAGGCTTGTTGTAAGTGAGTATCTTACAAATATTTTTAAATAAGCAGCTTTTGGAATCAAAAGTGTGTTAATTTTCATTACCTAGTTTTTTGTTCTCTATTTCTGTTTCATTGCTTTCTATTCTTATCTTTATAACTCCTTTTCTTCTTATTTCTTTAGGTTTGCTCAACTTCTTTTTCCAAAGTTTTGAGTAGAATTTTTAGGTCATTTATTTTAACTTTTCTTGTTCTAATAAATTTGAAATTACAACATTATTTTATATGTATATTTTATGTGTAACATTTTTACCACCTGGTTTAAAAATAGTTAATTTTCTTTATAACTGCTATTTATTTATTTGACACACGGTCCCACTCTGTTGCTGAGGCTGGAGTTCAGTGACGCAATCATGCCTCACTGCAGCCTCTATCTCCTGGACTCCAGCGATCCTCCCATCCACGACTGCCTTTTAAATCCATGTTACTGATAAATATATTTGTTCACTTACAATTTTAAGTATATTTTAGTTATCAAGTTCTAATTTTATTACAGTATAGTTGCAGAATATAGTTTGTTTCTCTTTTGTTTTTTTTTAGACAGGGTCTTACTCTGTTGCCCAGGTTGGCGAGCAATGGCACAATCTCAGCTCACTGCAACCTCTGCCTCCTGGGTTCAAGCGATCCTCCCGCCTAGCCTCCTGAGTAGCTGGGACTACAGGTGCACCCTATCCAGCTAAATTTTTTGTAGAGATGGGGTTTTGCTATGTTGCCCAGGCTGGTCTCAAACTCCTGGGCTCCAGGGATCTGCCCATGTTGACCTCCCAAAGTGTTGGGATTATAGGCGTGAGCCACTGCTCCTGGCCTAGAATATAGATAGTTTCTAAGATACTGATACTCTGGAATTTATTGGAATTACCTTTATGGAATGATGCATGTCCTATTTGAGTAAATGTTCTATGTGGCTTGAACTATTACATATAATTTTTGGTTTTTTGGCAACTTTTAAAAAATGAATCTTATGAATCTTGTACCTCATTTTGTTTCCTTCTTTGCTTTCACTATCCTATGGCCCAGAACCAATTATTTTTTATCCATTTATAGTTGGCTGATAAATATGTGTCCTGTTAAACTGGCTTTCAAGAAAAACAATGCTTTTGACTTGTAGCATTGCTGATTTCTATAGTATAAATACTTCCACTGTGGTATCAAGTTACCAATAGTTAACAACTGTCTTCAAAAATCCTGAATACTTTACAGTCTGCTCTTGCTAGCCAGTATAAGATAGCACACCGCTATTTTTTTTAAAGATATTCATGTTGTCCATTAGTTTCACTACTTGGCTTCACTTATTTTCTTAACCATATTTTCTCTTTGACCCAATGTTGTTTTCTTCTTTTAAAAACTGTTTAAAATTATCTCTGTAAGCTGCTACAAACCTTTTATTGGAATGAAGGGCATTAGAACAGTTATTTGGCCAATGCAGAAAAATGAAGTCTTCTAATTTTTTTTTTTTTTGAGATGGAGTTTCACTCTTGTCGCCCAGGCTGGAGTGCAATGGCGCGATCTTGGCTCACTGCAACCTCTGCTTCCCAGGTTCAAGTGATTCTCCCTGCCTCAGTCTCCCGAGTAACTGGGATTACAGACACCACGCCCAGCTAATTTTTGTAGTTTTAGTAGAGAAGGAGTTTCACCATGTTGGCCAGGCTGGTCACGAACTCCTGACCTCAGGTGAACCACCCGCCTTGGCCTCCCATAGGGCTGGAATTACAGGCGTGAGCCACCACGCCCGGCCGAAGTCTTCTAATATTAAAAGATTTAATCTTCATTCAGTTCTCAAAGTCTTTGCTGTGCCTTTAGGGCATGTCACATGCATGTGCAGCTCAGGGGGAACCTGGTACTCCTGAGGGTTCAGACTCAGAATTAGGGAATTTCCTCCTGCAGTCTCAGTTTGGAGATTCCCCTACACATCCCCGCCCGCAGGGGCCCTTTTTCTTGGTTCCTCTGGCCAGAAAGCTGGTATTTCTCTTATTGACTCAGGGCTTGTGCTACCACGTAGTGCAGCTCTGCACCTGAGGCCTGATGTCAGGGCAGAACTGGGAGAAAAGAGGGGAAAACATTGAAAACCCACTCCCCAGGAGGGGCCCCCCTCCAAGTTTTGACCCTCTTCACAATCCACCTGCTTTTGTTTACTTTTTGGAGTCCTTGAGTACTTGCTTTTTGTATACTGCCCAGAATTTCTACCTGTGATCAGTGATAAAAATGGGCTATTAAACTAGTGTTTTAAAATCTCAAATAAGTTAAATATCATGGCTAGAAACAACTCCAGGCATTTGTAATTTTAGATTTTTTCTTTACACTCCAGGGGGATGTGACTGTTTTGGAGTATTTTGAATTTGTATGTTTAGCCTGAGATCCTACTAGTATTTCTGTTGAATATGCCTGTTGACTGCCCACTTGTTAGCAAAATGGCATTGAATGTTGGAACTGCAAACTACCTTAGAAATCATTCAGCACCATCTTTTGACAGAAAAGGACATGAGAGTTCACTCCCGTCACTCAGGAAGTGCAGGGCAAAGATAGAAGCAGAATTCAATTGGTTTTAATACAGTTACTCAGGCATCTGGTAACAGTTTCATAAGTGCCAACCAATGTATGGGGCTATTTGTTGCAGATTTCAAGATGATATATGGGGATTGAGGGAATGGGAAGTTTTAGGGAGTGGTAGAGGAAGGGCATATAATGAAACTAAATCCCAGGTCCCAGCCTCAGAACTTATTTTGTGACCTTGGTCAAGTGATTTAGTCCTTTTAAACCTCTATGTGTCCTATAGAATAAATAATACCTATATAGGGTTGGGTGTTTTTGTTTGTTTGTTTGTTGTTTGTTTGTTTGTTTGTTTTTGACATAGGATCTTTCTCTGTCACCCAGGCTAGAGTGCAGTGGCACAATCACAACTCACTGTAGCCTCAAACTCCCAGGCCTAAGCGATTCTCCCACTCAGCCTCCTAAGCAGCTGGGACTACAGGCGTGCACCACCACATCCGACTAATTTTTAATATTTTTTGTAGAGACGGGTTCTCACTATGTTGCCCAGGCTGGTCACAAACTCCTGGGCTCAAGCAATCCTCCTGCCTTGACCTCCCAAAGTGGAGGGATTACAGGGGGTTTTCTGGTTTGAATTTTAAGAGATAAAATTTATAAAACATTTAGCCAATGCCCTAAATGTAGCTTCTTTTGGTTATTGTCACTATTCTTGGAAATTCACAAGTGCCCCAAAATATTTGAGCATTTTTCATGTATTGCTCTTTAATGTGAATGAATGCATTATGAAAGGAATTCTTTTACGTGTGGGTTTGCTGATAGACTTAGCCAATTCTCATGTGTGCAGGTGTCTTGCCTATCTGTCAGTCTTAGCCTTAAAGGAAAGATTCCCACCACCTCACTTGCATCCTTATCCCTTGGGCACAAGAATAAGAATTTTTAAGCCGGGCGACGTGGCGGCGCCTGTAGTCCCAGCTACTTGGGAGGCTGAGGCAGGAGAATGGCGTGAACCCGGGAGGCGGAGCTTGCAGTGAGCTGAGATCCGGCCACAGCACTCCAGCCTGGGTGACAGAGCGAGACTCCGTCTCAAAAAAAAAAAAAAAAAAAAAGAATTTTTATTGTTTGTACTACTTCAGAATCATTCAGTACGTGATGACCTGTCATGCAAAGGGCTCTTTATACTTCTAGTTTAGTCCCTTTTGTTTTCTCTAGGAAAGATGTTTTAGACCTGCGACAAAAGAAGAAAGAGTGTATGCTGACATCTAGGAGGGAAGCAGCCCCCTCCCCTAAGCTCCGTCTCCCTGAGCACTCATTTCCCAACGACCATACCAGGTTTTGGTCTTAGAGAGTTTATTACAAAATAAGAAAGAGAAGTCTGGGGAAGGTTCACTCATCATAGAATTTTGGCAGCTCGTTGCCCAAGATGACTCGATGGTCCACACCAGCAGCTGTAATAGTGACCAGGTAGACGACACCCCCGCTTGAGCCATCCCGGCTCATGGCCAGAGCAATAGCTGCAGAGGGTTTCAAGTTGGAGAGAGGGAGAGAGAGAATGGCTTAGCTTCAAAAATATTTTTATTCCCCCTCCATCCATATGCCTACTACTGCTTTCACCTCAAAACTCATCTTCCAGAAAGGCATATTTAGTGGTGTGCTGGTAAGTCAGTTTTTTTAAAAGAAGCCTTCTATATGTGGCGTCTGCTGATGTCCATGATGTAAATGCTCCCGCTATGATCAACTGCAAGTTACAAATAGCTTAACGAGCAGCTCACAAATCCTTGACTATTTAACAATCAACTCTCATGAGTGGTCCCAAGCCAGCCTCAGCACACCTCAGCACACCACTGGTTCTTTTTTTTTCCAGACAGGGTCTCACTCTGTCACCTAGGCTGGAGTGCAGTGGTGCAATCACCGCTCACCACAGCCTTGATCTCCCCAGCTCAGATGATCTTTCCACCTCAGCCTCCTGAGTAGCTGGGACTACAAGTGTGCACCACTATGCCCAGCTCATTTTTTTTTTTTTTGTATTTTTGTATTGTTTTTTGTAGAGACAAGGTTTCACCATCTTGCCTAGGCTGGCCTCAAACTCCTGGGCTCAAGTAATCCTCCTGCCTTAGCCTCCCAAAGTATTGGCATTACAGATGTGAGCCATTGTGCTTAGCACAGCACTGGTTCTTACAGTGACTGTGTATCCTCATTTGACTTACTCAGAACAGCCCTGGTTTATCCGTATTGCCCAAGAGCCCCATTGAGCTTTGCATTTGTCCTGCCCCTTTTCACTTTTAAAAATGTACTAGTTTGGGCATTAATTTAAACGGTCACCCCTGTATCTCTCTTCCTGTTTCTCATAATCTACTTCCTTCCCATGTTTAAAAGCCCTCCCCAGGTACCCTTCCACTTGGCTGGTTACCGTCTGTGGTGAAGCGCCTGCACTCCTCTGGAGACATGCCTGGCTTATACGCTGCATCCACATAACCATAGATATAGGTGCTGCCGGAGCCACCAATGGCAAAAGGCTGTCGAGTCAGCATTCCTCCCAGGGTTCCATATACCTGGGAGAGGGATCCTCCGGTTAAAGAATCATCAAGCCCTTCCTTCCCACTGAGACATTAAGTGGTCTCTGCACCCTGCAATGAAGCCCTGGTATCTCATATCCCAAATGTACTATACTTTCAGAGGTAGTGTCCTTGGAACTCATTGCTAGAATGACATAGGACTTCCATCTCCCTCTACAGGAGAGTGGGGAAGCCCAGAGGAGAGAGCGCTTTGGGAGAAACTCACCTGACCCCCTTCACGTTGGTCCCAGCCGGCTACCATGAGATGTGCAGACAAGTCCTCTCGATATTTGTAGGTGATATTTCTCACTACATTTGCAGCAGCCAGAACAAGTGGAGGTTCCTCCAGTTCTATCCTGAAGGAAATATTAGGAATAAAGGTTGATAGAATTTTAAGTCTCACTCTCCTATACTATTACCATCATCCCTGCTAAATGAACCCTGAAAACTATAGCTGCAATAGCTCAAACTGCAGCCTCCCTCCCACATGTACAGGGGAACCAGAGTCCCACACCACCAACTGGTAAGAACCCTTCAACTGCTCACTCTCTTTTGCTGAGCCCCACCCACATAACTTTCTTTTGGCTGCAAGGGCCCTGCCCTTATGGGGAAAAGCAGATAAGGTTACTTCCATCCCAACAACCTTGATTTCTCATATGGTAACTGCCTGATATTAGGGTGGGTCACAGTATCACCTTCTTCCTGATTATTTATATTAGGATAGTGATTTACAGCTTTTAAACTGTGTTCGCATATATAACGTGGTTCTCCAAATAACCGTCTCATAAGGTACTATATTGTCTCCACTTTACAGATGCAGAAACTGGCAGATTCAAGTGCCAGCAGGAGCCAAAACAAGAATCTTTCATTTCCTAGTGTCCGGCTCCTGGAACAGCACACTGTACAGGGATTCATGCAAGTTGGGGGAGCTCTAGTGGGTGGGGAGTCAGAACTCCAGAGCTTCATACCCATGGAGCTCCAGCTGGTAGGCAGCCATGTCGGCCACGGCTTGGGCATCGGCAGCTGAACCAGAGAGTGCACAGTAGATGCGCTGGTGCAGTGGGGACAGCTTGTCAAACACTCGGTTCACCACCGCCTCACTGTTAGGAGGGAGTCAACAGTCACCAAGTTAAAACTCAGGAATTTTTTCTTTCTTTTTTTTTTTTTTGAGACAGAGTCTCACTCTGTCACCCAGGCTGGAGTGCAGTGGCGCAATATTGGGCTCACTGCACACTTTGCCTCCCAGGTTCAAGTGATTCTCCTGCCTCAGCCTCCCGAGTAGCTGGGATTACAGGCATCCACCACCAAGCCTGGCTAATTTTTGTATTTTCATTACAGACAAGGTCTCAACATGTTGGCCAGGCTGATCTCGAACTCCTGACCTCAAATATCTGCCCACCTCGGCATCCCAAAGTGCTGAGATTATAGATGTGAGGCACTGCACCCAACCAGAACTCAGGAATTTTTGAAGGTGATCATTCAATGTCTCTCAAACTTATTTGACAAGAGACTAGTATGAAGTTTAATGCTTGGATTAAAGCAGGAGGCAAATAATCATCTCAGATATTATTAATCACTGCAGATGTTAATCAAAATTAGGTTTATTTTTCAGGCTTAGATTGTATAACAAAGCAAAAAATGCTAAGGTGAGAAAAATATGCCTCATCAATTTTTTCTTGCTATTAACAATCTATGCTATTAACATAAACGTAACTATGTTCTATGGAACATAATGTAAGTAATATTGACCTAACCCTATATACTCATTTTGCATGCGAGGAAATTGGTTAGGAGAGGGAGAAGAGACAACATAGTTCAATATATGGTAAATGAGAAACCAGATATCTGCTTGACAGAATCATCTTTTTGATCTCTAAACACAGATGGAAAGAAGTTCCTCAAAAATCTATCTCCTGTCCCCCACTCAGACCCTATTCCTTTACACTCATCCCTGTACACTACTGGGACAGGTCACATATGCATTCAGACCCCAGATCCTCCTCCACAAATTCAGAGACCCAAGCGCCCACCAAATAGCTTATCATAGTGGCTTTTTGGGAAGGTCAACTCCATTCCTCCAAAGCTCCAGTTTGCCAGTCTTTTCATGAATGGGTAAGAAAAATGTGTATTTGAGGCCATTAGCTTCTTTCCAAATGCATACATCTTCACTTTTACTCACCCTGCAGACACTCGGGAATCAGAACCCACCACAACGCCCCCGTCAAACTCCACTGCCATGATGGTGGTCTGCAGAGACACAGAATATGGAATATCAGGGCAGGAAGAGCCTTGATGCCCTCATGTTAGAGAAGAAAAAATATTCCCAGAGAGGCGAAGTTGACTGGCTCAAAGATCACACAGTAACAGGCCAGAGCTGACTGTCAGTACAGGCTTTCTTCCCTTCATCTTTCCACTTTCTCTATTGCTTCATCTGGCTGCAGGGGAATGCCACAGCCCAGCTGTGATACAACACAGAAAGAACTGTGGCCCTGAGTTCCAACTTGCCTAGTGGAATCCTCTCCACTGTAAAGAGAGAGGTGGAGATGAGGTTCCTACAGGTAGAAGTGAAGCAGCTCCACAAGTGAAAATTATCTCCACGGGAAAGGCTCCTAGTATGTGCAGATGTGGTGTAGACCCAACACAGAGCATTTGACTATGATTTCGGGAAACAAGGTCAGCCTTTTCTTTTCTTTTTCTTTTTTTGTTTTGTTCACAATCCTCCACTCTCAACCCCATTTCATCAGAAGTGAGTTCTTTCAATTTATTGAACATTGGAAAAAATCGAGGAGGGCAGTGGTTAGCATGGCCAGGGGCGAGGCAGGAGAGAAGCAGCAAGGAACATGTAGATGGTTTAAAATAAAAGTTCCAGTTATGGAATTTCTGATCAAGAGGTAAATAAATATCTCAGCAGCCAGGGGGGTAAATTTGTACCAAGAGAGGATTTGACTGAGAAGTTTAAGTTGACTTTTCCAGGTCAAGAAAAGAATCAAGAAAAAGTGAGGGGAGATAAAGCTACATTTTTCCTGCTGTTGAGTTGGAAGGAGTCTTAAAGATCCTCGGTTCAAATGAGGAAACCAAGTCACAGAAAATGCAAACGACTTATGCAGAGTTACACAGAATTAATAGTAGACCTGGGACTAAAATTCAGGTCTAACTCTTATCCCTTGTTTCCACTTCTACTTCCCACTTGCCACTGCTCATTTGGCAGTGAGGGGAGATTTCCCAGATTATAAGTGGTTTCACTGTGCCTTTCTTACCAGGCTGTAAATTACTCTGGCCCCAAAGGACGCTCCTCTAAGTATGCTTTCCGAGGGACCGACTTACCATGAATAGAGGGTCAAAGAATAGGGTTAACTTCAAGTTAGAGGCTATTCCTCTGTAACAAAGCTGCCCCCAACAAAGCTGCCCCCAAGCCACAAGTGGTGGCAGTAGTCCAGAGCAGAAGCCAGCCAGCCAGTCTTGGGGCTGCCATCTGCCCCAGGCGCCCATCCTAAGCAAAGTCACCCCAGTGGGCACAAGGGAGTGGGCAGGGAAGACACAGGGAAGGGAGCAAGGCAGCATCTGGGCCAAGGAGGAGCCTTTCTGGGTCAAGCTAGGGAAGGGCATCACTGGTTAACGCAGAACCCCCATTATCAGTGCTTGGGCTAAGAGTTACCCAGTGGCAAGTTTATCAAAAGTCTGTGTGATGAGTTGGTCCTTCTCAATAAGTGCCTATATTTCCTTCTCCCAAGTGCTGTTCTACTTCACCCAGGGAACCATTTCCTCATCTCTTTGCACTATCCCCAACCCCCTTTCTTGATTTAACCAGCCCCCACTGTCTGGGACCAGAGTGAAAGCGAAAGCGCTTTAGAGTAGCTTCCCCTTGACGCTTCCAGCTAGGAGTCAAAGTACCCCCTTTTCCACCAGCCTCGAGTGCCTGGTCCCTTCACGGACACGCTAGACGACCCCTCCCACCCCAGAAAAGAAATACCCTATGTGACTGCGGGTTGCAAGCGCTGGCTGCTAGAGGCTACCTCCCTACGTTCCGGTTGGTCTCTGCATTCACTTCTCCGCGCTTCCAGGGTCCCCTGGCCGCTACACCTCCTCCACCCCTGTGCCAACCCTCAAGCCCAGACCCATTACCCCGGTGTGGACTTCTCCTGCCCGGGGTAAGTCCCCGGTTGGTGCTCCCGCCCGCAGCATCCCTGCCAGGCGCCGCTCTCCTCGCCGCCTGGGGCACTGGTTTCGGACCTGGGACAGCGCGCAGCGCGCAGCCAACAGCCCCGCCCCTTCGCGGCGCCGCCAGGAGGCGCCTGGGTGCTGCTGTGCGCCTTTGCGCGCTCCGCAGAGGCTTTGCACGCGGCGCTAACCTGTGTAGGGCAGATCTGCACGGAGACAAGTGACGAGACAGCCCCGCCCTGAGGCTGGGGTGGGAAAACTGGTGCTAGTGGGAAGGCAGGAGGCAGGGAGAGGCGGGAAGGGTGTGCATGACGGAGAAAATTGGGCACCAGGGCTGCTCCCAAGATTCTCAGATCTGATTTCCACGCTTGCTCCCAAAATAGTCTGGGCAGGCCACTTTTGGAAGTAGGCGTATCTAGTGAGCAGGCGGCCGCTTTCGATTTCGCTTTCCCCTAAATGGCTGCGCTTCTCGCCAGCGCAGGATCAGACTGTTCCTGGGACTTTTCGAGAGCTCCGCCCTCGCTCCCTCCTCCAGCCGCCAGTAGGGGCGGACTCCGCGGTACCCAGAGTCTCAGGCCCCACCGGAGCACGGAGAGTCCCAGGGCCGGCCGGGACCTGAACGGCGTCGGGGTGCCAATGGCTAGCTCCAGCTGCCCCGCTCCCCGCGGGTGCCGCTGCCTTCCCGGAGCTTCTCTCGCATGGCTGGGGACAGTACTGCTACTTCTCACCGACTGGGTGCTGCTCCGGACCGCGCTGCCCCGCATATTCTCTCTGCTGGTGCCCACCGCGCTGCCGCTGCTCCGGGTCTGGGCGGTGGGCCTGAGCCGCTGGGCCGTGCTCTGGCTGGGGGCCTGCGGGGTCCTCAGGGCAACAGTTGGCTCCAAGAGCGAAAACGCAGGTGCCCAGGGCTGGCTGGCTGCTTTGGAGCCATTAGCTGCGGCACTGGGCTTGGCCCTGCCAGGACTTGCCTTGTTCCGAGAGTTGATCTCGTGGGGAGCTCCAGGGGCCGCGGATAGCACCAGGCTGCTGCACTGGGGAAGTCACCCTAGCGCCTTCGTCGTCAGTTATGCAGCGGCACTGCCTGCAGCAGCCCTGTGGCACAAACTCGGGAGCCTCTGGGTGACCGGCGGTCAGGGCGTCTCTGGAGACCCTGTGCGTCGGCTTCTAGGCTGCCTGGGCTCGGAGATGCGCCGCCTCTCGCTGTTTTTGGTCCTGGTGATCCTCTCCTCTCTTGGTAAGGGGAACGCAGGGCAAGAGGGGAGGACACAAGGGGACCGGGACAGGAATCAAAGGTAATTGTCAGTGAGGTAGAGTAGCGTGGGTTCTGGGAAATGTGGAGCAGGGGAAGGAATCCTAGCATGGGTCTTGGAACACCAAGTCAGTGTAGAAGAAACGGCATTGGACTGGCGGGGGCCAGAAGTTCTAGGCTCGATTACTGGCCGGGTCTTGATTCTCTGGGCCACGCCGGAGGCGGGGAAATCCTTTGCTCTGGGGCCAAAGGGCGGGGCATCCTCATCTCTAACAGGAGGCTTTTCTACTTCATGATCTCCAGCCTTCCTAATAAAATCCTGAAAGTTCTGGTAGAGCAACCACAGGGTAGTAAGTTCCAGGGCAGCTTATTTCGGTTCGGGATTGAGACGTCAGTGTTTCCTTTCTGCTGATGCCCTCCAGGATAATGGTGAGGGGGAGGAGGCGTGGTGGGACCAGTCTGACTGGAACTGACCTACTTAGACTTAATATTTGTGCGTGACCTGTCTTCTCTTTCTTCAGGGGAGATGGCCATTCCATTCTTTACGGGCCGCATCACTGACTGGATTCTACAAGATGGCTCAGCCGATGCCTTCACTCGAAACTTAACTCTCATGTCCATTCTCACCATAGCCAGGTCTGGGGGCTGAAAATGGGGCACCCTGCAAATGAGGGAGTTGGAAATTGGGGCTGCTGTCCAAAATGCACTTATATGGGGATACCTGGACCTTCAGTCTGTTCTCTGAACACACCCTGACCCCCTTTTCTTTCCGGGTTCTTTCTAGTGCAGTGCTGGAGTTCATGGGTGACGGGATCTATAACAACACCATGGGCCACGTGCACAGCCACTTGCAGGGAGAGGTGTTTGGGGCTGTCCTGCGCCAGGAGACAGAGTTTTTCCAACAGAACCAAACAGGTTTCTCCTGAAACTCATTATACACCATGTACTGTTTATATCCTCATACATCTGCCTTGATCTCCCCCCTCCCTGCTCTCTCTCTCTCTCTGTCTTTCTCTCTCTCTGTGTCTCTCTCTCTCTCTCACACACATACACACATTGTTCTTTCTCATTCTTGATATACCCTGTCTCTCTCTCTCTCTCTCACACACACTCCCCCCCACACACATTGTTCTTTCTCATTCTTGATATACCCTCTCTCTCTCTCTCTCTCTCACACACACACACACCCACACACACGTTGTTCTTTCTCATTCTTGATATACCCTCTCTCTCTCTCTCACCCCCCCCCCCACACACATTGTTCTTTCTCATTCTTGATATACCTCAGGAGCAAAATATTGTCCTCCTTGCCTTAAGAAAAACCTAGAGTTTTCATCTAGCATTTTCTCGTAAATCTATTCCTATGTGTCCTTAGATAGAAACCATACAATTTCAAACCTGGAAATTTTGAGTTCATAGAGACCAACTGCCTCATCTGACAGAGAAGGAAACTGAGGCCAAGACCCTAAATGCGAAACTGCACAGTTGCATATGGCTGGAGACACACTTGGGGTTAGAACCCTGGTCTCTTGAGTGCTCCAGAGACTTCAGCATGCTTTCTAGCAGCACTAGAAACTGCACAGTTACATATGGCTAGAGACACACCTGGGGTTAGAACCTTAGTCCCAGTGAGTGCTCCACAGACTTTGGCATGCTTTCTAGCAGCACTCTCCTCCTCCATCTCTGTTATGTGACCAGTTTAAGCTCTTCCTGCCTGTGTGTATAGCATGGAGCATACAGGTTCTTTAGGGAACAGAAAGCTTTCAGGAAAATGGAAATTCACGTGTGCATCAATGGCTTTATAATTAAAATGAAGGTCTTAGGTCAGGTCTTTCCTCTTTAACACTTACCCTCCCTGCACTGAGATTTGCAGACCTCTGCAGAACCCTAACATTGTTTCCTGCAGCCTCTTTAGAACCCCATGTTGATGCCCTGACCCTGGCACCCTGGCTCATTGTTAGTTCCTCTCATCACTTGGAACATGTCTGATTCACCTCACTCTTTTCTCCCCAACCCTGCAGGTAACATCACGTCTCGGGTAACAGAAGACACTTCCACCCTGAGTGATGCTCTCAGTGAGAATCTGAGCTTATTTCTGTGGTACCTGGTGCGAGGCCTATGTCTCTTGGGGATCATGCTCTGGGGGTCAGTGTCCCTCACCATGGTCACCCTGGTCACCCTGCCTCTGCTTTTCCTTCTGCCCAAGAAGGTGGGAAAATGGTACCAGGTATGTTCATGGAGTTGGCCTGCTCTACACAAACCCTCATCTCCCAGACTTGGCACACTCAGTTCCTCTCACATTGCTTTCAGTCCAACTTTCCTGGCACCCTTATTGATTCTCCATCTTCATGGAACACTCTGTCCCTCTGGTCCATGTTCCCAGGTTGCTCAACATTAATCTTCATACTCTCTGGGTCTTGTGTTCTAGCTTCTACCCACAATTTTAAGAATTTGATCCCCAACCCATTCTGAGTCATTTTCCTCTTCCTTGTATTTCTTTAGTATCTAAGGGGCATAGCTGTGTCTCTTTCTCTTTTCTCCCTTTCCTCTGCCTCTTCTCACCTTTAATTTCCAAATAGGTAACTCAGGTGTTAGTGTCCCTGATGGTTTGCCAACCCGTGTGACATGTCTTGTCCATGTCTCCACAGTTGCTGGCAGTGCAGGTGCAGGAATCTCTGGCAAAGTCCAGCCAGGTGGCCATTGAGGCTCTGTCGGCCATGCCTACAGTTCGAAGCTTTGCCAACGAGGAGGGTGAAGCCCAGAAGTTTAGGGAAAAGCTGCAAGAAATAAAGACACTCAACCAGAAGGAGGCTCTGGCCTATGCAGTCAACTCCTGGACCACTAGTGTGAGCACCTGAAGATGAATACCCAGTCCCTTGTCCTTAAGATGCCATGACTCCATTCCCATTCCTATGACCCTGCTCCCACTCCTCCTTTACTGGGAAATGGTTGGAAATATCAGGTTTCACCATGTTAGCCAGGATGGTCTCAATCTCCTGATCCACCCGCTTTGGCCTCCAAAAGTGTTGGGATCACCGGCGTGAGCCACCATGCCCGGCCGACTGTTTCCTCATTTTTCAATAATGGAGTGATACAACCTTCTTTATAGGGCTCTTGATGTACTAGCTGACATCACATGGATGAAAGCCTCTTGCGAAGAGTAAAATGCTCCCCAGACAAGGTGATAGTGGTGATGTTGGTGAAGATAACCATGACTTCCATGATGTGCATTGAGTCAGACTCCATGGGGTCTCTGGTTCATTCTCCTGTCTACCTATTGAGCCTACCGATGTCACTTGGGAGAAGGGGACTTGATATTTCCTTTATGTTAATGACTGTGGTTCTTTGTGTCCCCTCCAGATTTCTCTACCTCAGTCCCTTTTTTTCTGTGGTCTCTATAGATTTCAGGCATGCTACTGAAGGTGGGAATCCTCTACATCGGTGGGCAGCTGGTGACCAGCGGGGCTGTAAGCAGTGGGAACCTTGTCACATTTGTTCTCTACCAGATGCAGTTCACCGTGGCTGTGGAGGTGAGGTCCTTCCACCTTCACTCCCCAGTGTGATTCCTTCCTCTGGCCCAGCACCATCTGTGTGATTTCTTTCCACTCTTTACCCTTCTCACTTCACATAATGCTGGCAAGCAGACTAGGTCTCCCACCTCACTGTCACTATTCTTACCTCCCTCTAGGTACTGCTGTCCGTCTACCCCAGAGTACAGAAGGCTGTGGGCTCCTCAGAGAAAATATTTGAGTACCTGGACCGCACCCCTCGCTGCCCACCCAGTGGTCTGTTGACTCCCTTACACTTGGAGGGCCTTGTCCAGTTCCAAGATGTCTCCTTTGCCTACCCAAACCGTCCAGATGTCTTAGTGCTACAGGTACAACCTACCACTCCCTGTATTCCACTGGCCCCAACTATAATTCTGCCATCCTACATTTTCTTCCTGCCTTCAGCCTGCTTCCTGCCAAGCATATATCCTTCCTAACCCTTTAAAGGTAATGGTAAGCATCGTTTGTTCTATAAATCTTCCCCAAACTCAAGAACCCAGTTTGGGCTTCCAAAGAGAATGGGAGAAGAGGTTTTGAAGCGAGTGCTCTCACATTCCAAGGAATTGCTGCAGGAAAATCTGTGTCTTCGGTCTTCCTTCTTTCCTTCTCCTTTGTAATTTGGAATGTGATTTTTCCATTTCCTGGTGGTATCTGACATCAAGTGTGTGGCATAGTGGTGCTGGGTGTCTGCCCTTGTCTTTGCCACATCTTCTATCACTACTCCTTGGGGAGGCATCACCCAGACAGAGATCTGTGGATGTGGGAGGGTAGGAATTGCTATATTTCCCTGTTTTTCTTCTGGGGTAAGACATCATGCTTTGTAATAAGGCAATAACACTCTCAACGTTAGAGGCCTTGGTAGCCTCTTATTATGTGCTTCTCTGGCCTCTAGGGGCTGACATTCACCCTACGCCCTGGCGAGGTGACGGCGCTGGTGGGACCCAATGGGTCTGGGAAGAGCACAGTGGCTGCCCTGCTGCAGAATCTGTACCAGCCCACCAGGGGACAGCTGCTGTTGGATGGGAAGCCACTTCCCCAGTATGAGCACCGCTACCTGCACAAGCAGGTATGCAAGAAGGTGGCATGAAGGAAGGCAGGGAGCATCAAATAAGAAGAGTGTTCTTACTGAGCACTCTGAAAGGGGAGTTAGGGAATGATAAGAGACCTTGGGTGGAGATGGTGGTGTGATCAGGAGGGAGGTAGTATGATTTTGTGACATGTTCTCAATAAAGATTTTGAGTCTTCGATCTCCAGATAACCATACTCCCGTGTGCCTTGTTCTATAACTCTTCATCATATTTCATCTCAGGTGGCTGCAGTGGGACAAGAGCCACAGGTATTTGGAAGAAGTCTTCAAGAAAATATTGCCTATGGCCTGACCCAGAAGCCAACTATGGAGGAAATCACAGCTGCTGCAGTAAAGTCTGGGGCCCATAGTTTCATCTCTGGACTCCCTCGGGGCTATGACACAGGTACTCTCTCCACTCATCTCACCACCCAGCCATCTTTACCTTTGCTGAAACCCCAATAGTCTTGCCTTTATCCTTCAGTTCCTCCTGACTCGTGGACATCAATTTGAAGTTGTAAGATTGTGCTCCTATGGCTTCTTCATCCTGACATCCTCAGGATCTGTTCACCCTCCCAGAATCTCCCCTATCCAGCTACAACTGTCAGATCTTGGTGTGTGTGAGTGTGTGAATGCATGAGTGTGTCTGTGTGCATGTGCGTGTGTGTACATGCACACACACATATGGCTATATAGTTCTCATCTTGGCCCTTTGCTCTGCAGAGGTAGGTGAGGCTGGAAGCCAGCTGTCTGGGGGTCAGCGACAGGCAGTGGCGTTGGCCCGAGCATTGATCCGGAAACCATGTGTACTTATCCTGGATGATGCCACCAGTGCCCTGGATGCAAACAGCCAGTTATGGGTAAGGCAGTCATCTTCTTAATGCCTATATCCCACCCCATCTTGCTGCTTTTATGTATCTTCCATTAGTTTTACTAACATCATAATTATACAAACCAGTCCTTGCAATTCTCAGTTCCCAAATCCAGTTCCATTGGATGCCTCCCCAAGGAGTAGAGATAGAAGACAAGGCAAAGACAAGACACCTAGAACCAGTTAAAAGAGACTATCCACAAACTACAGACTGAATTTCTTTCTTTCATGTTTTTTTTTTTTTTTTTGGACGATATCTCACTCTGTTGCCCAAGCTGGAGCGCAGTGGCACAATCTTGGCTCACTGCAGCCTCAACCTCCTGGGCTCAAGCGATTCTCCCCTCAGCCTCCCGAGTAGTTGGGACTACAGACATATGCCACTATGCCTGGTTGACTTTTGTACTTTTAGTAGAGATAGGGTTTCACCATGTTGCCCATGCATGAGTGTGTCTGTGTGCATGTGTGTGTGTGTACATGGCCTTGAATTCCTGAGCTCAGGTAGTCTGCCCACCTCAGCCTCCTAAAGGGCTGGGGTTATAGGTGTGAGCCACCGAGCCCAGTCCTGTAGACTGAATTTCTAAAGCAAAACATAATGAAAAGACCATCGTCATAATATTATTTAAAAATTTTTTTTTGTACAGACAGGGTCCCACTATGTTGCCCAGGCTGGCCTTGAACTCCTGGGCTCAAGTGATCTTCCCATCTTGACCTCCCAAAGTGCTAGGATTATAGGCATGAGCCACTGGGCCCAGCCCGTCCTAATCATATTAATATTAATTAAGCTAGTCTCTTTACTCACAATGTCACTCATTTATTCATTAGGAATCCTTCTGAGCTAGGCATTTATCATCATTCTACAGATGACAAAATGGAGGCTAAAAGAGATTGAATAAGCTGCTCATATAGAGGTCATATAGCTTTTGAGTGGTGCAGCCTTGACCCAGATTCGGGTCTGCCTGACTTGAAGGCTCACCTCTTTACTACTAAGTTATGTTTCCTTAAAATCTAATATAAAAATTCCAAGGCCATGGGTAGAGATGAGGACTATTCAATAGTCTTTATTCTTCTGTCATGTGTTTCACTCTAGGACTCTCACTTTTATCCCACTTTCACACCCTTCATTTAAAACAGTTCTTAATGAAACAAAGGGTTTGCAGAGAAGTACTCAGAATGGGAAACTTTGGTGTCCTTAGGGTTGTTGGCAGAGTCAGCACTGATCCTGTGAGGTCAGTCCCAGCCCTGGAAACACAGGTGTCTCCCCGGGCTCCCAGCTCTGACGGTCTGATGTCTTTCCTCAGGTGGAGCAGCTCCTGTACGAAAGCCCTGAGCGGTACTCTCGCTCAGTGCTTCTAATCACCCAGCACCTCAGCCTGGTGGAGCAGGCTGACCACATCCTCTTTCTGGAAGGAGGCGCTATCCGGGAGGGGGGAACCCACCAGCAGCTCATGGAGAAAAAGGGGTGCTACTGGGCCATGGTACAGGCTCCTGCAGATGCTCCAGAATGAAAGCCTTCTCAGACCTGCGCACTCCATCTCCCTCCCTTTTCTTCTCTCTGTGGTGGAGAACCACAGCTGCAGAGTAGGCAGCTGCCTCTAGGAGGAGTTACTTGAAATTTGCCTTGAGTGTGTTACCTCCTTTCCAAGCTCCTCGTGATAATGCAGACTTCCTGGAGGACAAACACAGGATTTGTAATTCCTTAGTGTAACTGGGTTTAGAGCCAGGGTTGATGCTTTGGTGTGGCCAGCACTCTGAAAACTGAGAAATGTTCAGAATGTACAGAAAGATGATCAGCTATTGTCAATAGGACTGAAGGCGTATGCTGGCCCATAAACACCCTGTAGGTTCTTGATATTTATAATAAAATTGGTGTTTTGTACCGTGGTTTCTTATGTTTCCGGCACACCAAAGTGCAGCGCACTTTTCAGCGCGGGGTGTCTCGTCTTTTATCATCCTCAATGTTTTACCCCCTAAGCGCATCATCTTTTCCCTTAAGCTTTTTAATTCCTATGAGGTCCCTTCCACTTCCCCCATCCCCTTACGCCTACCCCCAAGAATGAGCAAGACCCCCGCTACAGGGCCCACCAAGGCACCAGTGGCCGCAGCTCAGAGCTGTGGCCTCTCCAAGGTGGCAGATGGGGCGGGCGCGGCCAGAGCAAGTGCCAGGCGGGAACGGAGGGACTGGGCGCGCCTCACAACTCACCACCTCGCCCGTTTCGGTCCTTCCTGGTTAGCCTGGCTGCGAAGCGGCACCTGGAGGGGAAACCTCAGAACAGTAGGCGGGATTGTCTAGTAAATATCTCCCATTCAGGAGAATGTGACGTCGACAGTTGCTGGGTAGATGAGGCCAACACATGTTGCAAGGAGAGGCGGGGTTTAGAGGCGTGGAACTCCGCAGCGCTCCGCCAAGCAAGGAGCAATGCTAGGAAGGGCGGGCAGAAAGGGCACGCTCTTGTGGGTGATTACAGGGTAGGAGACCGTTGAACCGGGAGGGGCCCTAGGATGGATGCCTTGGAAAGATTCAGAGACTGCGCCCTCTCCCTGGCGCCCCCTTCCCCTACACGCGGCGGTTACATTCTGTTGCAGTCGCCCCAGGACCTGTTCCCAAGACTCTGCCCCCTCTCACTGCCGTCCCTCCTGGTTTTGTAAAGTGATGCTCGTAGGAATCCCCACCTCGCGTGAAACTACTCCCAGCTCTTGGCTGACTTTCAGTCTTCTGGTTGAGGCTGTGCCTTTAGATGACACGACCCTATCCACCCCTGTTCCCAGCAGATGCCCAGGCCTGGAGGTATCTCTTACTGTAACCCATCGCCAAGGGGGCTTTTGAAGGCGCCCGTCGCTTTCTCGCTTTCTTCGGACAACACTTGACCCATCGTTCTCCCGACCCCCATAAAGGGAGAGCAGAGAAGACGGTCCCCAATATGATAGTCCTGGTCCAGGCACTAACTGTCCTTTTCTCGGAAAAGGCAGGGGGATGTGGAAAAGATTCTGGTTCCCTCCCCTTCGATCTGTGGCTTTCGCTTTCACTTCCTTCTCCGAGAACCGACAGATCTCCGGGTGCTGGGCGGTCATGGCGCTACTGGATGTATGCGGAGCCCCCCGAGGGCAGCGGCCGGAATGGGCTCTCCCGGTTGCGGGAAGCGGGCATCGCTCGGACCCAGGACACTACAGTTTCTCTATGCGATCTCCAGAGCTCGCCTTACCCCGGGGAATGCAGGTCGGGGCTGTAGGCGGAACCCTCAGGGATGAGGGAAGGCGGGTGCTGAGGAGTGAAGGGTCGCCTGAGAGGAGGAGGCGAGAGCGGGAGCGCGGGGGACAGGGTGGGGGGCAGCCTTCAGTCCTGGAGAGGGCCAGACCCAAAGAAGAGGCCACGTGGGGATGGGGCCTGAGAGGAGGAAGTTCAGGTTAGGACAAAGAGTTACAGGTGAGGTGGGGGCTCCCAAAGGAAGACAAGATGGCTTTCCTTCCCTTGTCCACACACAAATCGTGTGGCCTTTTTCATGGGGTTATCACATGATATAGGAGCTGTGTGGTGTCTTGGGAAACCTATGAACTTTGCCTGCTGGCCTCGTCTCAGCAACTCACTGTTGCTCGACTTAGAACAAGTCACTTAGTCTAGGTCCCAAGCCTCTCTTCTGTAAAATGAGGATACTGTTACTAAACGGTGTTTTGTGAGGGTCCAATGGTTTATGCATGGAAGAAACACTTTAAGTCACTCTCAAAGTTTTTTCGTAATGGTAACATGTGCTTGCTTTCATTTCTATTGTGCTGGAGAATGGAAAAGGTTGATACAGCATGCCTCTTCTTTTCCTTCTCCCAAGTCATTTCCTTCTAGAGATTGGTTATTAACTGTTTCACTTATTGATGGTTAGATAATTTCTGCATATCTCCTCACCCTCATACTCTCTAAAACCTTTTCCTGGAGCCTCTTTCTACAGAATGTTTCATTGCCTTTCTCTACCTCTTTTCTCTTATCAGCCCACAGAATTCTTCCAGTCTCTGGGTGGGGATGGAGAAAGGAACGTTCAGATTGAGATGGCCCATGGCACCACCACGCTTGCCTTCAAGTTCCAGCATGGAGTGATTGTAGCAGTGGATTCTCGGGCCTCAGCTGGGTCCTACATTGGTGAGTCTATACACTCCAGCAGGCTCCAGAATCTGGGGAGCTGGGCTCTCCTTTCTACAGGAGGCCAACTCTGCAGCAAAGTGGAAGTGGATATTGATTTAGGACACACTGGGGGATCTGTGGGGTCATCCCTTCTCTCCCAAAACTCCATCTTCTTCCAGATACCTTACGGGTGAACAAGGTGATTGAGATTAACCCTTACCTGCTTGGCACCATGTCTGGCTGTGCAGCAGACTGTCAGTATTGGGAGCGCCTGCTGGCCAAGGAATGCAGGTAAGTGAGGCCTCTCATCTTCCTTTCTTAGTCTAGTGGTTAATCCCTGGATCTCTCAGATCATTGCTCCTTACTCTTGTCCTATGTGGTCCATCTTAGTGCTAATAGCATATTTCACAAAACAGCTTTTTGGTGATAAGAACCTTCTCCCAAATCTCAGCCTGTGCTCCACACATAAGCCAGATAATATGTCAGTTATTTAGCACTGACACAGCCACCCTGGTGGGATAGTATCATTTACTAGGCTGCCTTTGTATGTTTCAGATACTTTAAATTCCAACTCTTTCTCTCATCTTTAGATCCTACAAAATAATTCCTTTCCAATGCTTATCTCTTCAATCATTTCCTGTCTCATCAAGTTGGAAAGAGCTAACCTCCCTTCCCTCACTCCACTTTGTCCTCACCCAGGCTGTACTATCTGAGAAATGGAGATCGTATTTCAGTGTCGGCAGCCTCCAAGCTGCTGTCCAACATGATGTGCCAGTATCGGGGCATGGGCCTCTCTATGGGCAGTATGATCTGCGGCTGGGATAAGAAGGTGGGTTCTCCATGTTCCCCCACCATGTCCCCCATGGATGACATATGTGTTTCCCATCATATGCTCCTACTCCCTCCCTGACAAGATGCATGGCATATGGAGTGCTTGATTATAGAACTGTTCCAGTATATCCATGGACTATTTATTGACCCAGATATTAATCATTGCGTGTGTTTTGTAAGCTTGTCCCTTTTGTTAAATAGTTGATTTCAAGTTTTTCTTTTTTATTTCTAAAGTTCTATGACTTTACCAGAGTGATTTCCTAATTCCAGTGTTCTTGTGGTAATATTAATCCTTTTGTCCACTTTTTATGACTCACATTTGAACCTCCATATTACCAACATCTTCCTCTCCAATTTCAGCCTGAAATCTTTCATCTTACAGGGTCCTGGACTCTACTACGTGGATGACCATGGGACTCGGCTCTCAGGAAATATGTTCTCCACTGGTAGTGGGAACACTTATGCCTACGGGGTCATGGACAGTGGCTATCGGCCTAATCTTAGCCCTGAAGAGGCCTATGACCTTGGCCGCAGGGCGATTGCTCATGCCACTCACAGAGACAGCTATTCTGGAGGCGTTGTCAATAGTAAGAGACCACTGCTCCCACCATCATGTCTGGGAGGAATCAGCGGGCGGTTGGGGGGTGATTTAAGATTGAGAAACCAGCCTGGCCAAGGTGAAACCCCATCTCTACTAAAAATACAAAAATTAGCCGGACATGGTGACGAGTGCCTGTAGTCCCAGCTATTTGGGAGGCTGAGGCAGGAGAATCCCTTGAACCTGGGAGGTAGAACTTGGCAGTGAGCCAAGATCATGCCATTGCACTCCAGTCTGGGCCACAGAGCGAGACTCTGTCTCAAAAGAAAAAAAAAAGATTGAAAGACTCAAAGGAGGGAGAGTGGTAGGAAGGAAATTTTCAGAGTCAGACGAAGGGCATTAAAGGCCCAGTCATATGGTTTGAAGCCTGCGCATGCGTCTTGTTGCTGCCTTCAACGTAACATCAGCGACAGGAACTTGCTGAGCTGAAGGGTGACTCTGAGTTCTTTTCTCATTTGTCTACAGTGTACCACATGAAGGAAGATGGTTGGGTAAAAGTAGAAAGTACAGATGTCAGTGACCTGCTGCACCAGTACCGGGAAGCCAACCAGTAATGGTGGTGGTGGCAGCTGGGCAGGTCTCCTCTGGGAGGGCTTGGCCGACTCAGGGACCTGAGCCACGTTAAGTCCCAGGAGAAGAAGAGGCCTAGCCTGAGCCAAAGAGAGAGTACGGGCTCAGCAGCCAGAGGAGGCTGGTGAAGTCCATCTTCTGCGTGTTCTCTATTTGAACAAGCATTTCCCCCAGGGAAGCTTCTGGGTGCCCCACTAAGTAGAATAAAGAAAAACGGTTATAAATGCCTCTTGTGGCTGAATGGGGTTGGGCCTGTGGTTGTTGGGTGGGGCAGGAAATAAAGAGACACTTTTTCTAGAGAAGAGACTCAGACCCGTATCTAAGAAATGTGGCCTTACCACATATTTCTTCCTGGGGTTTCCTTCCACACTCGTCTCTCCAAGACCTCAGGAAGGCTGTTCATTACTGTCCATGGACATTTATTTGCAATTTCACATAGGTTAGGGTCCTTTCCATAGAGGGACACCTGGGGACTCCTGTGTGCTCCATTGTTAATGGTTTGAGGAACAGGGAGTAGGGCACCTAGGATAACTGTTTTTGACTTTACAGAGTGGGATGAAAAAGCCTCCACTTCACCTTAATACGGCAATCATATAAACACCATACCATTTACCCCAAATAACACTTTGGAGATATTGGATATTGAATATAAAGACAGACATTAGGGGTCCAATTTCATGATGTGTCATGCTGAATTGCAAGATGACAGGACTATAATTCTAGAGGAAGAGATCGGGGGACTCCCCTAAGTGAGGAGTGCAGGGAAAATGTAAAAGACCCAGGTTAGAAGAAAAAGACACACATCATGAGATTTTCGGAATCATGCTGGAACTATGGACCGTGTCACTTTCCAGAGAATAAAGGAAACAAATGCTTGAAAGTAGGAGCATGAGCTTGAGCATGGAACTTTTTTCATTAGAGAGAGATACTTAAAATTCCAGAATGAATAGTTGTAAAAACTTTAGCCCCTACCTAAAATCCCTCCTCCCCACCATCACTGTTTTAAACTTTAAGTGACTCCTTGGTAGTCACACAGATAACATTTCAAAATAGTGAGTTGGAATCCAAGCGACCCTTCCTTTGGGGATTTTGTTTGTTTGTTTTTAGTTTGGGAGGTGGTTTCAATCTGAAGAGTCCTTTCTGGAATAAACGAATCTTTCTGTTGCATAGGTAGGCTCTGGGTCAGGAAGGATATTTAGAAACCCGATTACTGTTCTAAACAGTGTGAAAATAGAACAAGAACCAAAGCCCAGTACCGCGCACTTCCCTCATAGGCTGAAGGTGCACCCAGCATAATTTGGAATACAGGCTTAGAGGCATCTGAGCACGCACCAGCTCAAGGTGCTCTGCTGAGAAGGACGGATAAAGAGAAGGACGGATGAAGAGGTCAGGGCCTCCTAAATTCAAAATCTGTACGTGAAAATCCCCTTTGGCCTGGTGAGATTGGTTGGAAACTTCTATTTAGGAGAGCCCTGCATATTTTTTCGCTCGCCTAAAACTGGAGCTTGCATGGAACAGGGCACTTTTTTTTTTTTTTTGTAGACAAAGTCTCACTCTTGTCACCTAGGCTGGAGTGCAATGACCTGATCTCGGCTCACTGAATCCTCTGTCTCCTGAGTTCAAGTGATTCTCCTGCCTCAGCCTCCCGAGTAGCTGGGATTACAGGCGTCTGCCACCACGCCCTGGCTAATTTTTGTATTTTTAGTAGAGACAGGGTTTCACCATGTTGGCCAGGCTGGTCTCGAACTCCTGACCTTAGGTGATCCGCCCACCTCGGCCTCCCAAAGTGCTGTGATTACAGGCGTGAGCCACCGCAAGAGGGCACTTCTTAACAGTAAGTTCAGAGCTTGAAGCAGTAACTTTGAGAAAATTTAATGATTCTCCAATTACAAAGCATTCTTCAATTACAAAGCAAGGACGACAGATAAAGTTGTCCTTGAGACAACTGTATTTTACTTAATGATACAGAAACATTTTTGCAGTTTTATATCCCAGAGTAACCACCACTAAGGGTGAGTGAGACTCATTGAGGCCTGTGCCTTGCGAACCAGAGTTCGGCCTCCCGTTCCGCTGTCTGCGGGTCTCGCGCGCCCCCTCCCGGCGGCCCAGCCCAGAATGAAGGCCTTGGCTGCGGAAGCGAAAGCGAAAGCTGCTCGAGCCCTGACGCCAGCCCCTGGCTGAGCGTAGCTGGCTGACCAGAGCGGGTAGCGAAGTTGGGAGAGGCGGAGCGGACCTCAGCGCTGAAGCAGAAGACCCCGGAGTTGCAGTCTCCCCGGCGCGGCTGGTGAGTTGGTGCGGAGGGGAACCTGGAGCGCCAACAGGGACGCAGCCCAAGTGACTACCCAGTCTACGCTCCAGCTTCCCAGTCCCTCTGCACCCGGCGATGGGAGGGAGCGGAGCCCGAACCGCTTAGCTCGCTGCCGCAGGCGGGGGTGGGGGTGGGGGGTCTGGGGAATTTTTTTTTTTTTTTTTTTTAAGCACGAGGCTCCTGATGGTCATGCTTCCAGCTCCCCAGGCAGGCCGAAAGCTGTCTGTTGTAGGAGGGGTGTACAGATGAGCACCGGTTACTCAGGAGAGCTCTCAGGGTCGAATAGGATAAAATGAGAAGCCGATGGACGGATTGGGCGAAGCCAGGCGGGTAGGAGGGCAGGGACAAGGACTGGGACTCCACCCCCATAGTTACTCATCTCCTATCCTTGACAGAGCCATGCCGCTCCCTGACCTGAGACCCTGGACCTTCCTGCTGCTGGTGGACGCGGCTTTACTGTGGCTGCTTCAGGGCCCTCTGGGGACTTTGCTTCCTCAAGGGCTGCCAGGACTATGGCTGGAGGGGACCCTGCGGCTGGGAGGGCTGTGGGGGCTGCTAAAGCTAAGAGGGCTGCTGGGATTTGTGGGGACACTGCTGCCCCCACTCTGTCTGGCCACCCCCCTGACTGTCTCCCTGAGAGCCCTGGTCGCGGGGGCCTCACGTGCTCCCCCAGCCAGAGTCGCTTCAGCCTCTTGGAGCTGGCTGCTGGTGGGGTACGGGGCCGCAGGGCTCAGCTGGTCACTGTGGGCTGTTCTGAGCCCTCCTGGAGCCCAGGAGAAGGAGCAGGACCAGGTGAACAACAAAGTCTTGATGTGGAGGCTGCTGGAGCTCTCCAGGCCGGACCTGCCTCTCCTCGTTGCCGCCTTCTTCTTCCTTGTCCTTGCTGTCTTAGGTGAGTCAGGAGAGGACGTTGTGAGTTGGAGGTGGAAATAGGGCCTGGGCACCAGTGCATTCATGTGTTATTTTTCATGCCTCTCTCAGGTGAGACATTAATCCCTCACTATTCTGGTCGTGTGATTGACATCCTGGGAGGTGATTTTGACCCCCATGCCTTTGCCAGTGCCATCTTCTTCATGTGCCTCTTCTCCTTTGGCAGGTGGGTGATGGGCAGCTGGGTCCATTTGCTAGCCCCAGATCTTTACAGGGGTCTTCACTTCCCTAACTCTATTTCTAGGCCCTTTCAGGCGCAAAGCACAAAAATACTCAAACTAAAATATGGCGAATGTAGTCACCATTCTGTTTCATGTATCCATTCATTTCTTCCTTCATTCATATTCATCCAATATCTTCAAAGTTTCTCTGATCTTATTATAGGTACAAGTTATGAGTGAAGGTAGTACAAAAGGAATTGAAGTCTCAGATGGAATGTCTCTCAGTTGTCTCTCAACATTCCTAGGCCCATGAAATTCCATTTCTTTCTGCCTCCTACTGCTAAGTCTGTTTCCAAAGTATCTTTCCAGGGTCACTCTCTCCTCAGGATGGGCATGCTTCTCCCTCTCACTCTTCTTTCCCAACTTACCTTGCCAGTCCCTGAAGATCTTACTCTGAGGCTTATCACCTTTCTTTCCAGAATCATTACTCTTTTCCCTTCACTTGCTTTCCCTTCTCTTTCTAGACATACTCACACAAACAAACTGTTTGATAAGGCTTGGACTGGGATGAGGTGAGTGAGGCACCTGGGATGCAAAGTTTAAGGAGGTGCGCACTCACCTTACCCAAATCCCAGCCGGCCTGATTGTCTCTATTTTTATGGTCATACTTAATTTAGAATACCCTCAAAAGCCATTTCTTCATTGTGCCTTCATTCCATCCTGGCTGCTTTCTGCTGAAACTACAGTCATGCACTGCATAATGATGTTCTGCATAATGATGTTTAGGTCAATGATGGGCCACATATAAGATGGTGGACCCACAAGATTATAATACTATATTTTTACTGTATCTTTTCTATGTTTAGATACACAAATACTTACTTCTGTGCTACAGTCACCCACAGTGTTAGGTGCAGTCATATGTTGTACAGATTTGTAGTCTAGGAGGAATAGGCTAAAGTACATGGCCTAGGTGTGCAGTAGGCTATGACATCTAGGTTTGTGTAAGTACATTCCACGATGCTCACACAACGATGAAACTAATGACACATTTCTCAGAATGCATCCCTTTCATTAAAGTCCAAACCCTCATTATATCATGTCTGACTATTCCAAATGCCTCTTCAATATGGTAACTAAATTTGTGTTAGAAACATATATGTTGTAAAATACCTGCTTTTATGCTTTTATATTTTTTCCTCTAAGTTTTACTGTAGACATGTAGTTGGTCTAAGAGGAATTCTCCAACCTGAAGGATGAAAGATGGGAACCACATGACTCGGGCTGCAGAGAATGGTGGGGGCAGGGAGTTTATTACTGCAGTTCCCATGATGAAGTATCTATGGTGACAGAGAAGGGCTTTGGGTATGGGGCAGGAAGGAGACGAAGGCAGAGGAGACGCACAGAGGGACAAGCCTGAGGGAGGCCAGGACAGAAACAAGCACTGGGATACTTGTTTTCACAATATCTTTTCCCTTCTATTGTAGCCTTCTATTGTGTCTAGTACAGAGTGCACTCCATAAATACTTGTGAATTTGTACATGTTATGATTTTGTTCTCACATCTAGCTCACCACGTCTCCCCTTTCTTCTTCCTCTGTGTATTCCTTGCCTCTTGTCTCTCTGTGTGTTTGTCTCTCATTTCTTTCTCTTTTGCCTCTCCTGGCATGCTTTTCCCCGACTTTGTGCTTCTCTGCACTCCTGGCTTGCTCCTCTGTTTCACCCGCTGGCTTCCTCCTTCTCTTCATCTCCCTCCCCTCTCATCTCCTACCCCGCAGCTCACTGTCTGCAGGCTGCCGAGGAGGCTGCTTCACCTACACCATGTCTAGAATCAACTTGCGGATCCGGGAGCAGCTTTTCTCCTCCCTCCTGCGCCAGGACCTCGGTTTCTTCCAGGAGGCTAAGACAGGTGGGACCTGGAGTCCAGGTCTGGGATTCCCATGGACATCCCTTGCCCCTCAGTGATCTTCCATCCACAGCCTCTCCTGCTTTTACCCGTATGCCAGGACCTGGGGATGCTTTTCTCTCATTTGGGACAGGGGGAGAAGCAGCCTCCACTGTCCCTCTGCAAGTGAATGAGGATGTTCAGAGGAGGGGGCTGTGTCAGAGGGAACGGTTAGGAGGGAGTTTCTGGGGGCCCTGCAGTACACATGGTTTCCTCTTTCCTCACCTGCTCTGTCCTTCTTAGGGGAGCTGAACTCGCGGCTGAGCTCGGATACCACCCTGATGAGTAACTGGCTTCCTTTAAATGCCAATGTGCTCTTGCGAAGCCTGGTGAAAGTGGTGGGGCTGTATGGCTTCATGCTCAGCATATCGCCTCGACTCACCCTCCTTTCTCTGCTGGACGTGCCCTTCACAATAGCAGCCGAGAAGGTATACAACACCCGCCATCAGGTGAGTGTGCATGTAAGGGAACCCCAAAGGGAGAATAAAACTGACAGGTGAGGAGGCTTCCACATTTGTGGCTAGAGGATCTCCTAGAGAGAGATGTTCTCTTCTCAGCCCTTAGAGGAGAAGGTATATTGTATACTACATTTTGCTTATCCAGCCATCCAACAATGGATATTTGAGTTCAGAAGGTTCATGATTCTCCAGAACTGTAAACAAAAATGTAAAAGTGTGTGTGAGGGTGTGGGGGAGGGAATAGGGAGGGGAGATGATAGGAGATAACTTTTCATTAGCTTCTTAAAGGAGTCTGTACATCCCCCGCCCCCACTGCAAAGATTAAAAATGATTTCTTGGAGGCTTTTAGGCAGGGAGATTTTTCCTTTAAAATCAGCAGAAGTCTGGATGAAGCACAGGGAAAGGAGGCGTCATCAGGAAGTCTTGAGTCTGAATGTCAGCTCCACCTTCTCTTTTTCTCTTATATTGTGGTAAAACATACATAATATAAAATTTACCATTTTAACCATTTGAAGTGTACAGTGCAGTGACATTTAGGAAACCCACATTGTTATTGGGCAACCATTGTCACCATCCATCTCCAGAACTTTTTTCATCTTCCTAAAATGAAACTTTGTACCCACTAAACAGTAACTGCCTACTACCCCCAACCCCTGGCCCCTGGCAAACTCCATTGTACCTTCTGTCTCTGTGAATTTGATGACTCCAGATACTATACGTAACTGGAACCATACAGTATTTGTCTTTTTGTGACTGGCTTATTTTACTTAGCATAATGTCTTCAGGCCTCATCCCTATTGTAGCATGCATTAGAATTTCCTCCCTTTTAAAGCTGCATAATATTCTGTTGTGTGCATATGTCACATTTTGATTATCCATCTGTCAATGGACATTTGCGTTTTTTCCACCTTTTGGCTATTGTGAATTATGCTGCTGTGGACATGAGTGTACAAATACTGGTTTGATACCCTGCTTTTGGTTCTTTTGGGTATATACTTAGAAGTGGAGTTGCTGGATCATATGGTAATTCTATTTAAAAATTTTTGAGGAACCATGTATTAGTCCATTTTTACGCTGCTGATAAAGACACACCCAAGATTGGGCAATTTACAAAAGAAAGAGATTTATTGGACTTACAGTTCCGCGTGGCTGAGAAGACCTCACAATCATGGCGGAAGGTGAAAGACACATTTCACATGGCAGCAAAGAGAAAAGAGAGCTTGTGCAGGGGAACTCCCCTTCTTAACACCACCATATCTCGTGAGACTTATTCATTATCACAAGAACAGCATGGGAAAGACTTGCTCCCATGATTGAATTACCTCCTACCCAGTCCCTCCCACGACACATGGGAATTCAAGATGAGATTTGGGTAGGGACACAGCCAGACTGTATCAAATCACCACACAGTTTTCCATAGCGGAGGCAACAATTTTAAATTCCCACCAGCGGTGCATAAGGTTTCCAATTTCTCCACATCCTCATCAACACTTACTACTTTTTGTTGTCTTTTTTTTTTTCTGATAGCCATCCTAATGGTGGTGATTAGGTGATTAGGATTATCTCATTGTGGTTTTGATTTGCATTTCCCTAATGATTAGTAAATGTTGAGCATCTTTTCGTGTGTTTTTTAGCCATTTATGTATCTTTTTTGAAAGAATGTAAGTTCTTTGCCCATTTTTTGTTTTTTTTTTTTTTTGAGTTATGGGAGTTCACTAAATGTTTTGCATATTAATTTATCAGATATATGATTCACAAATATGTTCTTGCATTTATGGTTGCTTTTTCACTCTGTCGATAGAGTTCTTTGATGCACAAGCGTTTTAGATTCTGATGAAGTCTGATTTATCTATTTTTTGTTGTCTGTGCTTTTGGTGTCATGTCCAAGAAATCATTGCCAGATCTAGTGGCATGAGGCTCTTCTCCTACATTTTCCTAGGAGTTTTATAGTGTTAGCTCTTACGCTGAGGCCTCTGATCCATTTGGAATTACATCTCCACCTTTCTTAACTATCTGTGGCTCCTTGGGAAAACTATGCTTCCTTCCTGATTCAGACACTGGGGATGGGAGAATTACCTCAAATGAAGGTTAAAAAAAATTGCATGTATCTTCTATACTACCTAACACTGAGAGCTCGATAATATTTTGTTCCCTCGCTCCTTCACTCTTACTCCTTCTGGAAAGAACAGTAAGGAAGAAGGAAAGAAACAGTTTGGTATTTTTAGGTAGACTAGGGAGCATCGCATAGGCTGGAATAAGATGTGGGGGCCTGCTGTCTCTGCCACATCAGCCCCGGTGTTTGCTGACCCTCTTTTCCAGGCAGTGCTTCGGGAGATCCAGGATGCAGTGGCCAGGGCAGGGCAGGTGGTGCGGGAGGCTGTTGGAGGGTTGCAGACCGTTCGCAGTTTTGGGGCTGAGGAGCATGAAGTCTGTCGCTATAAAGAGGCCCTTGAACAATGCCGGCAGCTGTATTGGCGGAGAGACCTGGAACGTGCCTTGTACCTACTCGTAAGGAGGGTAAGATAGCAGAGTGGTTGTGAAAGGAGCCCAGGAAAAGGGGAGGGAAAGGGAAAGTGAAACTACAGCTGGTTCTGGGGGCCTTTGCAGGTCAGTCTCATAGAGGCAGAGAGGGGGAAAGAATGGGAAGATTCCCAGCCCCATCTCTTTCTTCTCCTCTCCCAGGTGCTGCACTTGGGGGTGCAGGTGCTGATGCTGAGCTGTGGGCTGCAGCAGATGCAGGATGGGGAGCTCACCCAGGGCAGCCTGCTTTCCTTTATGATCTACCAGGAGAGCGTGGGGAGCTATGTGCACGTGAGTGAGAAGCCAAGCCTGCTCTCCTTTTTTCCCTTTCTTTTTCTTTGTGGCCTTCTGGGCCTTGGGCTTTATTTGTTCCTTTTAACAATACAATACAAAACCAAAACCCCCAAGTAATTTTGCTATGGAGAATTTTAAACCTATGCCAAAAATGAGACAACATACTTTTACAAATTCACATGTATACATCCTGTGCTTTAACAATGATCAGCTCATGCCCAATCTTGTTTGATCTGTATCCCCAGCCACTTCCCCCACCCATATTATTCTGAAGTAAATCCAAGATACTATATCGTTTCATCTGTAAATATTTTGGTATGTTTCTTAAAAATATAAACATCTTTAAAAGTATATAACAACAAAGCCATTATCACACCAAAAAATTAACAATAGTTCTTAAAATTTATCAAATACATTCAGTCGTCAAATTTCCACTTGTGCTATCCATGTAATATATGTGTATGAGTGTGTTTATTGTACTTTGCTTGAATCAGGATCCCCAAACAGCCACATATTGTGATTGGTTGATACATCTTTTAAGTCTATCTATCTATCTATGTGTCTGTCTAAGTCTATCTACCTACCTAAGTTATCTATCTATCTATCTATCTATCTATCTATCTATCTATCTGTCTAAGTCTATCTATCTAAGTCTATCTATCTGTCTATCCATCTATCTAAGTCCATCTATCTCTATCTGTCTATCTATCTAAGTCTATCTATCTCTATCTAAGTCTAAGTCTATCTATCTATCTAAGTCTATCTAAGTCTATCTATCTATCTATCTATCTATCTATCTATCTATCTATCTATCTATCTCTGTCTATCTGTCTATTTATCTCTCTAAGTCTATCTAAGTCTATCTATCTATCTAAGTGTCTATCTGTCTATCTCTATCTAAGTCTATCTATCTATATCTATCTAAGTCTATCTATCTATCTATCTATCTATCTATCTATCTATCTATCTAATCTCCATCTATCTATCCATCCATCCATCCATCAATCCATGTGTCTTTCTAAAAGTTTCCCTTGCACAGTTTATTTGCTGAAGAAATAGGTTGTTTGTCCTGTGGAGTTTCTTAGGGTCTGGATTTTGTTGACTGAATCCCTGTGGTATTATATGCTCTTCTGCCTCTGCATTTCCTGTCTATTGATAGATACACCTAGAAGCTTGTGAGATTGAGGGTTTTTTTTTTTTTTTGTCTTTTTCCAGCAACAGTGCTTTTTAGGTGGTGATGCTTTCTTCCTCCAAGAGTCACACAATGTCTGGTTCTCTATTTGTGGCAACATCAGCCACCGATGAGCAGTACCTAGATCCATGACAGAAATAGGGCTGCAAAAGGGAGCAGCCTATCATTGATGAGGAAAGGCAGAGTGAGCATTTAGGTCTCTTCCTACATTTACAGTTCTCAAAAACAGCGACTTCATCCAGGGCTTTATTTAAACATTTTCCTAGACACTTGATAAACATCTTTTTTGTGTAGAGAACTGCGCTAGGCACTCTGATAGCTACACAGGTGAGTTGGACACAGTGCCTGCATTTAAGGAGTTCCCGTCTAATCAAGCAAGACAGAACCGGGCCCAAGTAATAGGAAGCAGTAACTGAAAAGATCTGGGGCTAGAGGCAATGCTGAATGGCAGGAGAATGGACTGTATATCCTTTACATTGCAAATTGGAACACTGGGGTATTGGTGTCGCTTTTAAATTCCATCCAAATTGTACATTTAAAGGTGGAGAATCTCTTTTGAATATGGAGGAGGAGCAGTACAGTTGTGAGTGGAGTGTGTGAAGAGTTGGGAGGGTGGTCTCTGGTGGAAGTGTGTTTGATTAGCTGGCTCTCCCATTCCTGTTTTCCAGACCCTGGTATACATATATGGGGATATGCTCAGCAACGTGGGAGCTGCGGACAAGGTTTTCTCCTACATGGACCGACAGCCAAATCTGCCCTCACCTGGCACACTGGCCCCCACCACTCTGCAGGGGGTTGTGAAATTCCAAGACGTCTCCTTTGCATATCCCAATCGCCCTGACAGGCCTGTGCTCAAGGTGCCTGAAAGAGGGAGGAAACCTGGACCCTTGCTCTCTGCTGCTAATGCATAATTGGACATCACAGCCTGTAGTTCATTTGCCTCTGAGAAACTGGTCTTGCTTCTCCTAGGAAGAGAAATAGAGGGATTTTGAGGGAGAAGGGGCAGGCCCTTAACTCTTTTCTGGTTTTCTAGGGGCTGACGTTCACCCTACGTCCTGGTGAGGTGACGGCGCTGGTGGGACCCAATGGGTCTGGGAAGAGCACAGTGGCTGCCCTGCTGCAGAATCTGTACCAGCCCACCGCGGGACAGGTGCTGCTGGATGGAAAGCCCGTCTCCCAGTATGAACACTGCTACCTGCACAGCCAGGTGGGTGAGGAGGGAGAAGACAGGGGACAGGAGAAGGGAACATGTACAGAGAGAGGATGGGAGATCCACGGGAAGACGCACCAGCTGTTCATTCTGAGGGAGGTAGGTGGGGAGGACAAGAGGGCCCCTGCCTTGGGGGTTTATACATAGTCCTCTGCCCCTGTCTCCTCTGCACAGGTGGTTTCAGTTGGGCAGGAGCCTGTGCTGTTCTCCGGTTCTGTGAGGAACAACATTGCTTATGGGCTGCAGAGCTGCGAAGATGATAAGGTGATGGCGGCTGCCCAGGCTGCCCACGCAGATGACTTCATCCAGGAAATGGAGCATGGAATATACACAGGTATCTTCTACAAATTGTAAGCCTGCTCCTTCAGTAAAAAAGAGAAAATCAGGCTTACTCTTAGTGGTGAGAGTCGTGTCCCTGTAACTTGATGTTTGCTGTTCCTCTGCCCTTTCCTCCATTCCTATGTCTCCTTCTGCGCACCCTGAATTCTTCAGCCTCCATCTTGCTCAAGAGCCTTTGTTTGCAGAAAGCAATGCAGCAGTGGTGCTTCCTCCACGGGCAGCCTCGTCGGGTTTCCATCCCATGGCCCTCCTCCCACCTCCCGAGGTCCTACTGGAAGTACCTGCTATGCACTTGTCCCTCCTTGTATGTTGTCTCTGTCACTTGTATCTGAGGAAGGGAATTTCTCTGATTTCCTCAGATGTAGGGGAGAAGGGGAGCCAGCTGGCTGCGGGACAGAAACAACGTCTGGCCATTGCCCGGGCCCTTGTGCGAGACCCACGAGTCCTCATCCTGGATGAGGCCACTAGTGCCCTGGATGTGCAGTGCGAGCAGGCCGTGAGTACCGTGAGAGGGGCAGGGGGCAGTGGGGCCTGGGAGCGGGCACGCTGGGAGGATCAGCCTGTGCAGAATTGGGCAGAGGGAGGACGAAGGACCTACTAGTGGAAAGAGTCTGTGCCTTCTTGGGGTTGGGGAATGGAATCTGGTGGTGTGAAGGCGGCCCCGATTCCTCCTGGGCTCCCGTTCCTCCAGCTGTGGCAGTGCAGCCAGGCGAGAAGGGCAGTCCAGGCCTTTATCTACTGCCCTTTCCTACCTTCTTTTATCTCACACCTTCTTTACCCTAAGTCCTAAGAGATGGTGCCCAGGTGGATGTGGTGCCCACTGTGATCACCCCTTCAGCTGCAGGACTGGAATTCCCGTGGGGATCGCACGGTGCTGGTGATCGCTCACAGGCTGCAGACAGTTCAGAGCGCCCACCAGATCCTGGTGCTCCAGGAGGGCGAGCTGCAGAAGCTTGCCCAGCTCCAAGAGGGGCAGGACTTCTATTCCCGCCTGGTGCAGCAGCGGCTGATGGACTGAGGCCCCAGGGATACTGGGCCGTCTTCTCAGGGGTGTCTCCAGGACCCAGAGCTATTCCTGCTTTGAGTTTCCCAGAGCTGTGCAGCCAGATAGTTGTTCCTGAGTTGCAGGCACGATGGAGATTTAAACCCTGTGTGCTTTTGGTGGGATGGAGGGGTGGGGTGGGGTTGGGTGGGGGCTGTCTGTGTCCAGGAAACTTAATTCCTTGGTGACTAGAGCTTTGCCTGGTGATGAGGAGTATTTTGTGGCATAATAAATATATTTTAAAATATTTTCCTTCTTACATGAACTGTATACATTCATATAGAAAATTTAGACAATATAAAAAAGTACAAAGAAGAAAAGTAAAAGTACCCATTGTGTCACTTCCCGGAGATAACCATAGTTACTATTTTGCTGCCTGTCCCATCAGTCGTTTGTTTTTTGAGATAGAAATTAACAAAAAATGACATAAATATTGATGAGATTGCCTTTCTATATCCTTCCCTGTTCCTACCAGTGTCTGCTATTTTGAAGAAGCTAGGGTATGGAGGGAGAGAGAACAGTTCCCTGATTAACGGTATTAATAACGACATTGGTAACAGCTACCATTGATAGAGTTTTGATGTGAGTAGGAACTGTGCTGAGTGTTTTTAATGTATTATCGTTTTTAATCGTTATCCCCAACCCTATGAGGTTGGTTATTACCCCCGTTTTACAGACGAGGAAACTGAAGCTCACAGGGGTTAAATGACTTTACCAAGGCGGTCGTAGTGGTGGACTTGGAGTTTGAACACAGGCCTGACCCTAGAGTCCACACCCTGACCCAATAAATTATATTGCATCTTGGGTCCATAAACCCTAATCCATAATCAGATTGAGAAAAGCTCTGCTGCTTTTAGCTCTAAATAATTCTGAATCTATTCTCTTCTCTCCGGTCCCATTGTTACAGTGTTCACTCACAGACTTAAGATAATCCCATCACCAGAGCGGTTTCTCTGCCATTAGCTTCCCTCTTCCACCCATTCTTCACAAAGTCATTTTTCTAAATTGTATGTCACATACGATGATGGCATTTCTGAAAATTCCTTCAGGTGCTCTTGAGCCCTACTGCAGAGATCCTTTTCAGGGCACACAGTGTTCCAGCCCACCTGTCTCAGCTTTTCCTGTTGCATTCAGCTCTACAACAAACTTCTTGCCCTCCCCAATACCTTTGTGCCTTTGCATATGGTGTTTTCTTGCCCATTTTCTGCTCGACTCGCCCCTGATTTTCAAATTCAAGACTTAACTCAGTTTTCAGGTCTCCCAGGAAGCCTTCCTTACGTCGTCAGTCTAGGCAAAGAGCCCTTTCCACGTGCTTCTATCACTGTGCGGTTACATCTTTCACAGCACTTTTAAAGTTCTATCTTCACCTTCCCAGCTTTTTCGACCTTCCACTAGACCATAAACACCTGGGCGGAAAGCCATATATCTTATAAAGCTTTGTATCTGCTACCTGGCCGAGGGCCTAATTCATAGTGGAGAATAAATAAAAAGTCCATTGAATAAATGAATAAATAAATCCTCCATCGTGCTCAATCTTAATCCTCCCTGCCCACTCCCACTACTGACAGTGCAACCTTGTACACATCACTGGTTGATGGGAGGGACTTAACTTGGAAGGTTGCTATTCTAGGAAAGAGAAACCTTCATATTCCCGGAAACAGCAGGTACTTTCCAGTGCTGGCAACGGATTCCCTGGAACTGCTGTTCTGGATTTTTTCTTGCCTGGCGGCTGTTGGGAGCAGGGTGCAGTGAGGATGGGGTAAGAGTGGGCAGTTCTTGTGCAGATTTGCCTTTCTTTCATCCTGGGGCTGACTTGCAGCTCCACGCCCATCCATCTCTCAAATTTCACAGATGGTAAAATAGGCCTTTGGAGAGAAAGAACTCTGGCCTGTTTCCCTCCCACAAATGTCCTTTATTCATAAAATAGGAATAATAATTCCTGTATCTCCCAACTTTATGGAAGCTGAAGCCCTCACGGAAGATGATCTGAGAAATTCTTTGATTTCCTCAGTACAGTTACACCCATGCATCATAATACTTTAAGCCTGGAAGGCATCTTAAAAATAATGTAACAGTCAAATCTAATTTTACAGAGCAACTGACATGAAATCACACAGCTCATCATGATAAAGTTGGGTGGAAAACTTATCTTGATGGGCAGCACAGGAAGAAGCAGTAGACCTTAAGATGTCCTGAAAGTTTCTTATCTCAGGGGAAACTCCCAGGTAGGCTTTATGTCAGGGACACAGAAAAATGTTCTCTGAAAGTCATAATATTCGGGCTAGACAGACAAATTCCTGTAAGTGTGGTGTGTCTAGGAACCACAGATGTCACTAATCCTGGTTTGCTCCAGAGTTCTTTTTGTTCACTCCTACCCTCCATCACCATTTGATTGATCTCCTTACCCTGTAATTTCCCCTTCTTGTCACTTACCTGCAGTATCTTTCCCACCTAGGCATGCCTTATTCTTTCTGAAGGAAAATATGAATGGAGAGGGGAAAGCTTGGGAAACTGATAGATTTCCTTGGACGCCAAAACAACTCCATACCCTATCTGTCCGGCCCTATGTGGAAACAGCATTGAGTTTCAAGTCCTTTATGCCTACACCCAGGGATAGCCACTTGGAATCCACATGGCAATTGTGAAACAAGAGGAAATGCGGAATTGTCAGAATTTTGCGGGGGAAGGGACTAGGGAATAAGGAAAACAAAGATCTTCCTTGTGTTTTAGAGCTGTCAGCTAGAGGAGCACCTGCTTGAGTCTGATGCCATCTGATGGTCCCAGAAGATACTGGATTTTGAACCTAGAGTTCCATGGACTCTTAGGAATTATACTACTACTACTAAGCATTCACTGGTGCTTACTATGTGCTATTCCTGTGCTAAGTATCTGACACATATCTTCTTACCTTATTTTCAAGATAATTCTCTGTGGCAGGTATTACTATCTCAATTCTAACAAGGAGAAAATGGAGTTTCAGAACATTTACTAACTTGCTCGGGTCACATAGCTAAGGAAAAGATGGACTTTGCCCAGCTTTGCAAAACAACTCCTCAAAAGAGTTGCCTATACTCCCTGATTGCACTTATCTTCCTACTATCCTCTTTTAAAAATGTATTATTTATTTATTTAAATAAGCAATATATTAATGTGGTTTAAAATTCAAAAGACACAAAAAAATATACAGAGGAAACCCTCACTCTCAATCCTTCCCCAAGGTTTGCTAATCCCTCTTGCACAGGCAATCTGTGCTTCCAGCTTTGTGTTTATTCTGTCAGAGAAGTTTACTGTGTATTAAGCAAATATGTATATCTTTATTCTTGCTCAGTATTTTTGCAAACAGCAGCTCTCTAAGTTCACTGTTCTGAACTTTATTTTTTAAATTAAAAATATATGGCTATGTAGTATTCTATTTTATGGAAGTTCCATATTTTATTTAGCCTGTTTCCTTTTACTGATGGCTAGTTAGGTTATTGGAAGTCTTTTGCTGTTGCTAGTTAGTCTTGTATAGATATGGTAATGCACATATGCAAAAATACGCATATGATACAATCTTAAAGAGGAGTTGCTGAGTCCAATGTATACATTATGAATATTGATATTGCAAAATTGTCTTCATAGATGTTATATTAGTTTATCATTCCAGCAGCAACGTATGAGTTTATGTTTCTCCATATATATATATACAATTTTTTTTTGGTATGTAACAGTTTATTTTCAAGAATGTTTTTTAAAAAATTGTATCTGCATTGTTAAGGAAATCATCTTATTAAAAGATTCTGAAATTAGATTGACTAGCTATGAAACAGTGAATAAAGTACTTAGTTTTAGGAATTAGTTTCTTTTTCTTAATACTAAGTGAAAGCATGATTTCAAATTATCTCTGATTTGTTTGAAGTTCTAAAATTCTGAGATTCAATGTAGCTTATTCTAGTATTTCAGTATTCTGGGTATTTCAAGGTTATACATATTATCTTCTGTCAATTGCTTTTTAATATAATGTTTCAAGAGCAAATTGATTCATGCTTTATGTACATTGCTACAGCTCAAACGTTTCCTTTCTATTTTCTTTTTTTTTTTTTTATACTTTAAGTTCTAGGGTACATGTACACAACGTGCAGGTTTGTTACATATGTGTACATATGCCAAGTTGGTGTGCTGCACCCATTAACTCATCATTTACATTAGGTATATCTCCTAATGCTATCTCTCCCCCCTCCCCTCACCCCACAACAGGCCCCGGTGTGTGATGTTCCCCTTCCTGTGTCCAAGTGATCTCATTGTTCAATTCCCACCTATTAGTGAGAACATGCGATATTTGGTTTTCTGTTCTTGTGATAGTTTGCTGAGAATGATGGTTTCCAGCTGCATCCATGTCCCTACAAAGGACACGAACTCATCCTTTTATATGGCTGCATAGTATTCCATGGTGTATATGTGCCACATTTTCTTAATCCAGTCTCTCACTGATGGACATCTGGGTTGATTCCAAGTCTTTGCTATTGTGGATAGTGCCGCAATAAACATGTGTGTATGTGTCTTTATAGCAGCATGATTTATAATCCTTTGGGTATATCCCCAGTAATGGGAGGGCTGGGTCAAATGGTATTTCTAGTTCTAGATCCTTGAGGAATCGCCACACTGTTTTACACAATGGTTGAACTAGTTTACAGTCCCACCAACAGTGTAAAAGTGTTCCTATTTCTCCACATCCTCTCCAGCACCTGTTGTTTCCTGATTTTTTAATGATTGCCATTCTAACTGGTGTGAGATGGTATCTCATTGTGGTTTTGATTTGCAATTCTCCAATGGCAAGTGATGATGAGTATTTTTTCATGTGCCTGTTGGATGTATGAATGTCTTATTTTGAGAAGTGTCTGTTCATATCCTTTGCCCACTTTTTGATAGGGTTGTTTGTTTTTTTCTTGTAAATTTGATTGAGTTCTTTAGAGGTTCTGGATATTAGCCCTTTGTCAGATGAGTAGATTGCAAACATTTTCTCCCATTCCGTAGGTTGCCTGTTCACTCTGATGGTAGTTTCTTTTGCTGTGCAGAAGCTCTTTAGTTTAATTAGATCCCATTTGTCAATTTTGGCTTTTGTTGCCGTTGCTTTTGGTGTTTTAGGCATGAAGTCTTTGTCCATGCCTATGTCCTGAATGCTACTGTCTAGGTTTTCTTCTAGGGTTTTTATGGTTTTAGGTCTAACATTTACGTCTCTAAATCATCTTGAATTAATTTTCGTATAAGGAGTAAGGAAAGGATCCATTTTCAGCTTTCTACCTATGGCTAGCCAGTTTTCCCAGCACCATTTATTAAATAGGGAATCCTTTCCCATTTCTTTTTTTTTTTTTGAGACGGAGTCTTGCTCTGTCGCCGGGGCTGGAGTGCAGTGGCCGGATCTCAGCTCACTGCAAGCTCCGCCTCCCGGGTTTACGCCATTCTCCTGCCTCAGCCTCCGGAGTAGCTGGGACTACAGGCGCCCGCCACCTCGCCCGGCTAGTTTTTTGTATTTTTAGTAGAGACAGGGTTTCACCGTGTTAGCCAGGATGGTCTCGATCTCCTGACCTCGTGATCCGCCCGTCTCGGCCTCCCAAAGTGCTAGGATTACAGGCTTGAGCCACCGCGCCCGGCCTCCCATTTCTTGTTTTGTCAGGTTTGTCAAAGATCAGATGGCTGTAGATGTGTGGTATTATTTCTGAGGGCTCTGTTCTGTTCCATTGGTCTATATCTCTGCTTTGGTACCAGTACCATGCTGTTTTGGTTACTGTAGCCTTGTAGTATAGTTTGAAGTCAGGTAGCGTGATGCCTCCAGCTTTGTTCTTTTGGCTTAGGATTGTCTTGGCAATGCGGGCTCTTTTTTGGTTCCATATGAACTTTAAAGCAGTTTTTTCCAATTTTGTGAAGAAAGTTGTTGGTAGCTTAATGGGGATGGCATTGAATCTGTAAATTACCTTGGGCAGTATGGCCATTTTCACAATATTGATTCTTCCTATCCATGAGCATGGTATGTTCTTCTATTTGTTTGTGTCCTGTTTTGTTTCACTGAGCAGTGGTTTGTAGTTCTCCTTGAGGAGGTCCTTTACATCCCTTGTAAGTTGGGTTCCTAGGTATTTTATTCTCTTTGAAGTTATTGTGAATGGGAATTCATTCATGATTTGGCTTTCTGTTTTTTTGTTACTGGTGTATAAGAATGCTTGTGATTTTTGCACATTGATTTTGTATTCTGAGACTTTGCTGAAGTGGCTTATCAGCTTAAGGAGATTTTGGGCTGAGACGATGAGGTTTTCTAAATAGACAATCTTGTCATCTGCAAACAGGGACAATTTGACTTCTTCTTTTCCTAACTGAATACCCTTGATTTCTTTCTCTTGTCTGATTGCCCTAGCCAGAACTTCCAACATTATGTTGAATAGGAGTGGCAAGAGGGCATCCCTGTCTTGTGCCAGTATTCAAAGGGAATGCTTCCAGTTTTTGCCCATTCAGTATGATATTGGCTGTGGGTTTGTCATAAATAGCTCTTATTATTTGGAGATACATTCCATCAATACCTAATTTATTGAGAGTTTTTAGCATGAAGGGCTGTTGAATTTTGTCAAAGGCCTTTTCTGCATCTATTGAGATACTCATGTGGTTTTTGTCTTCGGTTCTGTTTATATGCTGGATTACGTTTATTGATTTGCATATGTTGAACCAACCTTGCATCCCAGGGATGAAGCCAACTTGATCATGGTGGATAAACTTTTTGATGTGCTGCTGGATTCAGTTTGCCAGTATTTTATTGAGGATTTTTGCATCGATGTTCATCAGGGATATTGGTCTAAAATTCTCTTTTTTTATTGTATCTCTGTCAGGGTTTGGTATCAGGATGATGGTGGCCTCGTCAAATGAGTTAGGGAGAATTCCCTCTTTTTCTATTGTTTGGAATAGTTTCAGAAGGAATGGTACCAACTCCTCCTTGTACCTCTGGTAGAATTTGGCTGTGAATCCGTCTGGTCCTGGACTTTTTTTGGTTGGTAGGCTATTAATTATTGCCTCAATTTCAGAGCCTGTTATTGGTCTATTCAGGGATTCAACTTCTTCTTGGTTTAGTCTTGGGAGAGTGTAAGTGTCCAGGAAATTATCCATTTCTTCTAGGTTTTCTAGTTTATTTGCGTAGAGGTGTTTGTAGTATTCTCTGATGGTAGTTTGTATTTCTGTGGGGTCGGTGGTGATATCCCCTTTATCATTTTGTATTGCATCTATTTGATTCTTCTCTCTTTTCTTCTTTATTAGTCTTGCTAGTGATCTATCAATTTTGTTTATCTTTTCAAAAAACCAGCTCCTGGATTCATTGATTTTTTGGAGGGTTTTTTGTGTCTCTATCTCCTTCACTTCTGCTCTGATCTTAGTTGTTTCTTGCCTTCTGCTCGCTTTTGAATGTGTTTGCTCTTGCTTCTCTAGTTCTTTTAATTGTGATGTTAGAGTGTCAATTTTAGATCTTTCCTGCTTTCTCTTGTGGGCATTTAGTGCTATAAATTTCCCTCTGCACACTGCTTTAAATGTGTCCCAGAGATTCTGGTATGTTGTATCTTTGCTCTCATTGGTTTCAAAGAACATCTTTATTTCTGCCTTCATTTCGTTGTGTACCCAGTAGTCATTCAGGAGGAGGTTGCTCAGTTTCCATGTAGTTGAGCGGTTTTGATTGAGTTTCTTAGTCCTGAGTTCTAGTTTGATTGCACTGTGGTCTGAGAGACAGTTTGTTATAATTTCTGTTCTTTTACATTTGCTGAGGGGTGCTTCACTTCCAACTATGTGGTCAATTTTGGAATAAATGCGATGTGGTGCTGAGAAGAATGTATATTCTGTTGATTTGGGGTGGAGAGTTCTGTAGATGTCTATTAGGTCCGCTTGGTGCAGAGTTGAGTTCAATTCCTGGATATCCTTGTTAACTTTCTGTCTCATTGATCTGTCTAATGTTGACAATGGGGTGTTAAAGTCTCCCATTATTATTGTATGGGAGTCTAAGTCTCTTTGTAAGTCTCTAAGGACTTGCTTTATGAATCTGGGTGCTCCTGTATTGGGTGCATATATATTTAGGATAGTTAGCTTTTCCTGTTGAATTGATCCCTTTACCATTATGTCTCTTTTGATCTTTGATGGTTTAAAGTCTGTTTTATCAGAGAATAGTATTGCAACCCTTGCTTTTTTTTGTTCTCCATTTGCTTGGTAGATCTTCCTCCATCCCTTTATTTTGAGCCTATGTGTGTCTCTGCATGTGAGATGGGTCTCCAGAATACAGCAAACTGATGGGTCTTGACTCTTTATCCAATTTGCCAGTCTGTGTATTTTAATTGGACCATTTAGTCCATTTACATTTAAGGTTAATATTGTTATGTGTGAACTTGATCCTGTCATTATGATATTAGCTGGTTATTTTGCTCGCTAGTTGATGCAGTTTCTTCCGAGCATCAATGGACTTTACATTTTGACATGTTTTTGCAATGGCTGTTACTGGTTGTTCCTTTCCATGTTTAGTGCTTCCTTCAGGATCTCTTGTAGGGCAGGCCTGGTAATGACAAAATCTCTAAGCATTTGCTTGTCTATAAAGGATTTTATTTCTCTTGCACTTATGAAACTTAGTTTGGCTGGACATGAAATTCTGGGTTGAAAATTCTTTTCTTTAAGAATGTTGAATACTGGCCCCCACTGTCTTCTGGCTTGGAGAGTTTCTGCTGAGAGATCTGCTGTTAGTGTGATGGGCTTCCCTTTGTGTGTAACTCCACCTTTCTCTCTGGCTGTCCTTAACATTGTTTCCTTCATTTCAACTTTGATGAATCTGACAATTATGTGTCTTGGAGTTGCTCTTCTCGAGGAGTATCTTTGTGGCATTCTCTGTATTTCCTGAATTTGAATGTTGGCCTGCCTTACTAGGTTGGGGAAGTTCTCCTGGATGATATCCTGCAGAGTGTTTTCCAACTTGGTTCCATTTTCCCTGTCACTTTCAGGCACACCAATCAGATGTAGATTTGGTCTTTTCACATAATCCCATATTTCTTGGAGGCTTTGTTCATTTCTTTTTACTCTACACTTCTCTTCTCACTTCATTTCATTCATTTGATCTTCAATCACTGATACTCTTTCTTCCAGTTGATTGAGTCAGTTACTGAAGCTTGTGCATTTGTCATGTAGTGCTCATGTTATGGTTTTCATCTCTATGAGTTCTTTTAAGGTCTTCTCTGCATTGATTATTCTAGTTATCCATTCATCCATTCTTTTTTCAAGGTTTTTAGTTTCTTTGCACTGGTTACGTAGTTCCTTCTTTAGCTCTGAGAAGTTTGATTGACTGAAGACTTCTTCTCTCAACTCGTCAAAGTCATTCTCTGTCCAACTTTGTTCCGTTGCAGGTGATGAGCTGCGTTCCATTGGATGGGGAGATGTGCTCTGATTTTTTTGAATTTCCAGCTTTTCTGCACTGCTTTTTCCCCATCTTTGTGGTTTTATCTGCCTTTGGTCTTTGATGATGGTGACGTACTGATGGGGTTTTGGTGTGGGTGTCCTTTCTGTTTGTTAGTTTTCCTTCTAACAGTCAGGACCCTCAGCTGTAGATCTGTTGGAGTTTGCTTGAGGTCCACTCCAGACCCTGTTTGCCTGGGTATCAGCAGCAGAGGCTGCAGAAGATAGAATATTGCTGAACAGCGAGTGTTGCTGTCTGATTCTTGCTCTGGAAGCTTCCTCTCAGGGTTGTACCCTGCCATGTGAGGTGTGAGGTGTCGGTCTGCACCTAGTGGTGGATGTCTCCGAGTTAGGCTACTCAGGGGTCAGGGACCCACTTGAGCAGGCAGTCTGTCCGTTCTCAGATCTCAACCTCCAAATTGGGAGATCCACTGCTCTCTTCAAAGATGTCAGACAGGGGCATTTACCTCTGCTGAGGTTTCTGCTGCCTTTTGTTTATGCCCTGTCCCCAGAGGTGGAGTCTACAGAGGCAGGCTGGCCTCCTTGAGCTGTGGTGGGCTCCACCAAATTCGAGCTTCCCGGCAACTTTGTTTACCTACTTAAGCCTCAGCAATGGCGGGCACCCCTCCCCCAGCCTCACTGCTGCCTTGCAGTTAGATCTCAGACTGTTGTGCTAACAATGAGGGAGGCTCCGTGGGCGTGGGACCCTCTCTGCCAGGTGTGGGATATAATCTCCTGGTGTGCCGTTTGCTAAGACCCTGGGTAAAGCACAGTATTAGGGTGGGAGTTACCCTATTTTCCAGGTGTTGTGTGTCTCAATTTCCCTCCGCTAGGAAAAGGAATTCCCTTCCCCTTTGCGCTTCCCAGGTTAGGCAATGCCTCACCCTGCTTCAGCTCTTGCTGGTCGGGCTGCACCCGCGGACCAGCGCCACCTGTCCGACATGCCCCAAGGAGATGAACCTGGTACCTCAGTTGAAAATGCAGAAATCACCCGTCTTCTGTGTCTCTCACACTGGGAGCTGGAGGCTGGAGCTGTTCCTATTCGGCCATCTTGGGCGCGCACCCTATTTTTTTTTTCAACCAACAGAGAGTGTTAATTTTTAAAATTTTGACAATCTTCTGGGTGAAAACAGCATTGTATTTTAGTTATCATTTGCTTTTTAATATTATCATGTAAGTAACAGAGATACTAAACCCAGAAGGATGAGGGAGCAAAGATGAGAAAAAAAACACACATATAAACTACAGTAAGAAATCTGTCTAAAATATTGGAAAATCAGAATGAGAAATGAAATATGACTGTAACACTAAAAATCAGTAATAAAAATGACTGTTAAATTTAAAAATAAGGCAGAGCAACCACAAATGACATGAGAACGAGGCAGACAAAGTTAAAGCACCTAAAGTCTTTGTCTTGTTTGAAAGGAGGATAGAGATATTGATTACCTTCAGATGCTGCCACATTTGATAAGCATGTTAAAAATGTAAGACTGACTTTTAACTAATGTAATTAGAATTTAAAACTCCTAAATCAGTAGGGGAAAATTAAAGAAGACTTTAAATGAAAAGTTAATTGATTTAATATAAGTGATGCAAGGAAAATAAAAGAAGCACAGTAAGACATAGTGAATACAAAGCACAATATATTGTAACAGAAACCAATGTAAATAGCACAGTGATCACAAGTATAAATAGCTTAAATATGGGGGTTAAAGGAAAGTTCTCAGATTAGATTAACAATATCACAAAATCCAGTTACATGCCCTTCATAAGATCACAAAAAACCTAAAATCATGAAAATGTTAAATCAAAACCAGATAAAAGATACACAAAGCAAACACTAACAGGAGACAGAAAGACAGCTTATGTAGTTACAGACATATCTAAATGTATAGTCTAAAACCAAAGGCATTAGTAAAAACAAAGACAGCCATTACATAATGATAATGAAGTCACCAGAACATTATACTAAAACTGAATTAGTCTGCACCTAGCAGTAAAACTACAAAACATGTAAGAAATATAGGAGAATTATAAGAAGAAATTAATTGACAAATTGAAACACATTTCTCAATGATTATAGAATAAGTGGAAAAAGGAATAAGAATATCAAATAAGCTTGTTGATGTTCTTGTCTGTAACATCTAGAAGTCAAAATATATTCTTTAAAACTAATAAATCAAGTGCACATATTTACATATTTAAGAGTACACAGGTAGACACACACACACACACACACAAAGAAAAGAGGAAGGGAGAGGATATGAGCTAGTTTTATGATTGTTCATTATAGAAGACTAATAGGAATTGTCTAAAGAAAGAGAGAACTAAGTGTATTATATACAAATAAACTTATCAAAGCAACCTTGAAATATACACCTTCCTTAATATCTGAAAAGCTAAAATTTAAAAAATGCACAATAAAGACATAGTGAAAGATTTTCAAAAATAAATACTCATGTAAACATTATATTTAACTGAAGTTCATATCTCCAAATTAGATTGAATCTATTTGCTGTATGAATAATTATAAACGGGCTTCTTAACTGAACTTTATAAATGAAAATATTTTTAAATTAGATTAAGATAAAAACTATATTTTTGCAATATGCAAAAGACACCTAACATAAAGCCATTCAGAAAGATGTATTCATTACTTTCAACAAATAAGATGATGGGCAAAGGCATAACAAGAGAATGAAAACAAAAGGGAAGCAGAGGTCACATTTGTCTTACCAAACAAGATGAAATTCAGACACTCCTCACACACACGTACACACACAAACAAAAAACAAAAAACAACAAAAAAAATTGAGTGTGACAGGAAAGGCACTTTATAATGTAAAGTATAAAATTCATATGAATATATGAGACGTATATTTAGGTTCTAAATACCAAATAGGTAGCTCTTATAAAGCAGAAGTTAAGGTAGATACAAGGAAAATATTCAGAAATGTACTATCAATAGAACACTTTAATTCCCTTTCCCTGGACTCGACCAGTTAAGTGGACAAAAAAATAGGCCGGGTGTGGTGGTTCATGCCTGTAATCTCAGCATTTTGGTAGGCCAAGGTGGGTGGATCACCTGAGGTCAGGAGTTCGAGACCAGCCTGGCCAACATGGTGAAACCCTGTCTCTACCAAAAATACAAAAATTAGCTGGGTGTGGTGGTGGGCGCCTGTAATCCCAGCTACTTGGGAGGCTGAGGCAGGAGAATCACTTGAACCCGGGAGGCAAAGGTTGCCGTGAGCCAGGATCATGCCACCACACTCCAGCCTGGGCAATAGAGTGAGACTCCGTTTCAAAAAAAAAAAAGTATGGACACAGAAGATAGAAGATATTACTATCAATAAAAAAAATAGATATGCTACATCTATATTGAACTTTTACAATTGAAAATAGAGGCCAGGCGCAGTGGCTCACACCTATAATCCCAACACTTTGGGAGTCCGAAGCAGTTGGATTGCTTGAACTCAGGAGTTTGAGACCAATGTGGGCAACAGCGAAAACCTGTCTCTACAAAAAATACAAAAATTAGGCAGGTGTGGTGGCTCGTGCCTGTGGTTCCAACTACTTGGCTGAGGCGGGAGGATCGCTTGGACCCAGGAGTTAGAGGCTGCAGTGAGCTATGATTGTGCCACTGCACTCCAGCCAGGGCAACAGAGTGAGGCCCTGTCTCTAAAACAAACAAACAAACAAACAAATAAAAATTAAATGGCTCAGTGGCATAGAAGAAACATTTTTAATGAAACAAGTATAATATTGATGTTAAACTAAGACAATGCTCAAAAATGAAAATTGTAGATGAATTTACTTATTGTATTGACACAAAAATCCTAAATAAAACATTGCAAACAGATTCTAGCACAGATTAAAAAACACCCATCAAGATCAAGGTTTTTTTTTTCTTTCTAGAAAACCTTTTGGAAGTTCATGGTATTTTAAATTTCAATGGATATTTCCTAGGAATGATGAGTGCAAATGAACAAATATGTGGAACAAAGCATCACCAACATTTATTTTTTTCAGGATGAGGTGATGGACAAAACCATCATAGAGAAATTGAGGCAAATAGTACATATAAAACAATACTTTGGGTGAGTCCACCCATCCCAAAGGTATATCAAAGAAGTGACTGCAGATTGGAGCCCAAGTGTTTGGTTCCTCAGTTTCCAAGTGGATTCTCACTAGGTGCGATCATGAGTTTGCTTTGGACACCCCAAATTCTAGCTATTTATTTTGTTTCTCACATCCTTTCCTTCTTTCCCAGTCCCTTCCCCTCATGTTACACCTCTTGCTAGTTTGAGATGTCAGTCACCACTGAGAAAGAATTAAACCAGTATTTTGAGCTGGCAAAATTCTTAGCCTAGTACAATTCCTTCAATTAAACTGTAGCTCAACAATAGTGTTCTCTAAAAATATGGTTTAATTTTCTATCTAGCAACTCAGAATATTTTCCATAACTCCTCCAGGGCAGAGTGGATTATGTTGGCGTGTTAGGAGGAAGTAGAAGGAAGAAAATGAATTGAGATGTACGTTTTGCTTCCATGTTAAAGTCACCAAAACAGCAGTTGAAGGGATATTTGTGTCAGGCAGGAGGGAGAATAATAATTTTATACCACCCTAAAAAAACAACCACACATACACCCAGATTCTCTCACTTCTCAGAGAATGAGGAAGGAAAGAAAAGAGAGAAGCAAAATACGAACTTGAGTGAAAAATCACAGAGGAGCCTGTAGCTATTTAGGGAGGGCTGCTGGCTCAAAGAGGAAGAAAAAGATCAAAACACCCTGCCCTATTTTTCAGGTTCATTCAGGTAGAAGACAAAAACATAAACATGGGAGAAAGGAAGCAAGCCATATCTTTTTCCTCTTGTCTCCCCGGAACTGAACAGTGTCTCTGATAAGCCCAGGCCCTTCTATTGTAGACACTGACACTAAGCACAGAAAATGACTCAAAAACGTTTCTAATGGGGTGAATATGATGCTTCAGTTTATTTAAGATGTACCAGAGGCCACTGATGAAGGAGATCCATAGCTTGCTAACTGAAGCTTATTGCTTTCTCTTCTTAGTTCCCATCGCCAGGCTCTATACCACTCCTTGCTTGTGATGTGAGATCACTGATTTCCCTTTGTTAGGTAGGATATGATTTCCTGACAGAGATCTGTCCTAACACCAAATAGCTATGATGAAATTCCTTGGTTATTTTGCCTTTTTGTGTGCCTTATCATTACTGGAATGCTAAAGGTGTAGGAATAAAGTTTCCCTGGGTTCCCAAGAAATACAGTGTGATGGAAAAAGTACAGCCTAGGGACTTACTAGTTATGTGACCTTTGGTTCATTCTGTACTTACTTCATCTGTAAAAGGGAGATCATGATAGTATCTATTGCAAAGGGTTTTGTGATAATTCTCTCTCTTTCTTTCTCTCTTTCTCACACACACACACAAGCACACATTTATATAGTGCTTAGAAAATAAACTCATAATAAGCAATTGACAAATGTTAGTTATTATTATTATGTAGGCAGATCAGATTTTAGAGTTTGTGAGACTTAGACACATTTACACAGAAGAAAGAGCAGCCCTCCTAACTTTCTGGTCCAGTGCCATATCCTCCATTTTCTCCCCACCCCTTGCCATCTATCAACTCCCTCTCTCCTCTAAATCTAAATACAGGCCCCCATTTGATCCATATTGTCTAGGCCCTTCCTCTCCTCTCCACATGGCCCTTTCTTCAGCTCTGAGGGAAGCTGCAGAAGCCCAGCCATGGTGCTGTCTACAAAGAAGGGGACACACGCCTCTTCCACCCGCTCATGCTGTTACTGCATCTGATCATCTCCGCGCCATGTCCTCATTCACTTAGCCTAAGTTGAGTGTCTGTCTCCATTTCCAAATGCAATAAAACATTTGGGAAAGACTAAGGTAGGTGTGGGCAGGAAGAAGGGAAGAAGTCAGATCCAGTGGCTTGACCACCGTCTGATGCCTCCTTATCCTCAGCTCCACACAAGCCCTCACCAGTGTGAGCTCCACAGCCATGCACCTGGAGGAGAAGCACTCACAACCAGGGTCAAATACCTTGTACTTGGGGTCTACCAGTAAGCCTGTGGCCAGCCTTCCACTTCGTGAATCATCATATTTACATGAGAGATGTGGAGAGAGAGGTGTCAGCCTTCTAGCTCCTGTCCTGTAGCGGTTAAGTCAAGTCAGGCCAGGCTGTGGTAACCAACAAACTCCAGGGCTTTCATTAAAGAACAGCTGTTTCTCATTCATAGAGTGTGTTGTAGATGTGAGTGATTCTCTGGGGCAGCGGCTCTTCCTGGTGACTCAGCTAATTAGACTGCTTTTCTACTGGGATTGTGCTATCTCAACACAAGCCTGTCTTGGTTGACTTGGTAGGGGAGGAGGAGAAGAGTCATGCGCAGGGAGTTAAATTCTTTGACCAGGAACCTTTTGTTCACTTTCCATTGGTAAGAACGAGTCACACAGCTCCAGGAGAGTAGGAAGTCTAGTTTCTTGTTTTCCATGGGCCTAGAAATTAGAGGATGAACATTAGTGATGTCTTCTACGTCTTCTCTCTTTTTCTTTACCTGTTACAATCTCCCATGGGGAAGAAATTATTTTTCTGATTGGTCTGATCGAGGCCTCTAACCAAGGCCATGTTTACTAACGGTCATAGAACAGTAAAAGTTTGCACAATTGCATTTCACCTCTCTTTTCTGAATCCTGCTTGATTAACTTTAAAAACTCACTTACAAACCACTTCTTGCTCTTCTTAGTTATCAAATATATTTTCTTTCAACTCCTTTTTGACAGATCTTGTCTTGTTCTCAGCTGAGTCCATCACAACCATCTAAATGGAACTCCCTCATTCCCCTCTCTCCCCTGCTGATCATCCTGTCTTTGTTCTTTTATCTGAAGAAGGGTACCTTTCTTCCCCCAAGCCTTATGCTCGCTATCTTAGTCCATCTGTGTTACTGTAACAAGATACACGAGACAGGGTAATTTATGAAGAACAGAAATTTATTTCTCACCTTTCTGGAAGTTAGAAGTTCAAGGTCATAGCTCTGGAAGATTTGATGCCTTGGCCATTGACTTGGAAAAAAAAAAATCACTGCAGTGAACTTGTGGTTACCATGATATCCTGGGTTCATTCTTAATGTGCACAGTATAGGCAAATCAGGGCCACATTTCATGCTGAAAGATGATGTGAAATGATGAGTAAACATTGCCCTTTAAATAATAATAACATAGATGGTGAATTACAATTTGCACTTTTGGTTTCATTTGCTTAAAGATAGTGTTTTACTGTCTAGGTTTTACTGAAAGAATACTTAACTAAACACTTCAGTCAAATCATTCCAGTGTAACAGCCCTCACAAGGGGGAAGGCAGAAGGGCAAAAGTGCCAAGGTATTCCCTCCAGCCCTTCTATTTTTATTGATTGACTGATTGATTGATTAAGACAGGGCCTTGCTCTGTTACCCATGCTGGAGTGCAGTGGTGCATTTATGGCTCAATGCAACTTTGAACTTTTGGGCTCAAGCAGTCCTCCTACCTCAGCCTCCAAAGTAGCTAAGACCACAGGTGCATGCTACCATATTTTTTTCTTTAATATTTTAAAATTTTATTTAGACATGGGAGTCTCACTATGTTTTCCAGGTTGGTCTCTAACTCCTGGCCTCAAGCAATCTTCCTCCTCAGCCTCCCAAAGTGCTGGGATTATGGGCATGAGCCATCATCGCTGCTCTCTCTAGCCCTTTTTAAGTCTCTAATCACATTCAGGAGGCCTCTGCATTCATGACTTAATCACCTCCTAAAGGGCCCACCTTTTGATACTATCACGTTGGTGATTAAGTTGCAGCACATGAATTTTGAGTGACATTCAGACCACAGCATTTTGGAGAAAATTGTCCCTTTCTTTTCTTTTTTATCTTCAATTCCTCTTTTCTACAGATGCCTTCCACTTCACTTGGAACCTTGTTAAGATCTCTCCTGTCTTAAAAATTTCTTTTTCCAGAACACCAGAACTCATTGCTTCTGTCTAACTGTAACTTTGTACTCGTTACCAGTCTCTACCCATTTCTACCTCTGACTCCTCGGCCTCAGGTAATTACTAATGTACTCTTCACTTCGATGAGGTCAACTTTTTTAGATTCCACATAAGAGTGAAATCACGTCATATTGTCCTTCTGTTCTTGGTTTATTTCACTTAACATAGGGCCCTCCAGGTTCACCCATGTTGTTGCAAATGACAGGATTTCATGCTTTTTTATGGTTGAATAGTATTCCATCATGTATATATATCACATACTAATTACCCTGCTTTAATCACTACACAATGTATACGTGCGTTGAAACATCATGCTGTGCCCCATAAATATGTACAATCATTACGTGTCAATTTAAAAAACCCAAGAAAAGTATTTTTTCTTGGTGTTGTTTTTTCTCAAGTGTATCCCATTTTTCTTTGTTTTCACTTTCAAAATTCTTGAAAGACTCTTTTAATCTGCTCCCTTTGTTTTCTTGTTTCCAATTCACTCTTTTGAAATATGGCTTCTACCTTTAACACTCTGCTGTCCTCTTGAAGGTTATTGGTGCCCTATTAATCATAAAACACAATACTGCTCTCTTATATTGTATCCTGGTGAGCCTTTTTGCAGAATTTTATTATTTGAGAATTCTCTTTCCGTGTTTTTTTTAAATTTTTTTTTTTTGTGGTCCTTTTGGCTTATAGGAAACCGTACTCTCCAAATGTTCTCTATGTCTTCTATTTCTTCTTTGATAATCCCTTTACTAAATCCTCTTGAGGCATATGCTTCAGAATGCTTAATTTACATACTCTTAGTTCCTTCTTAATTTACACACTGCCTGTTGGCAATACCAACACCCCATAGGGAGGGAGGCCTATTGGTCAGAACAAGCCAGGGAATAGAAGGAAACATAATAAACAGTCTGCTTAGTTCTTCTAGGGCCCCATGATGTGTCGAATATATATTTTTACTTCTTCTCCCAGCCCATTTTTAATATACCTAAATTACTATCAGTGATTCTGCAGGCAAACAATGGTTGAGTGGTATGACACAACTTCGTGAAAGTATCCTACCCAGTACCTGATGATGCAAAACTCTTCTATCTTGATTGGTTGTCAGTCCGAGGAGTTTCCAATCCTGGGGAAGCCAGAAAAACAGCTATTTATACTCTTAATGAGTACTTTTTGCCTGAGTTTTATGAAACCATTCTGAAGAGGCTGACGATTTTACTATCTCATTTTTTTGCTTTCTCCAGAATGGGTTCTGGGTGGGTCCCCTGGGTGGTGGCTCTGCTAGTGAATCTGACCAGACTGGATTCCTCCATGACTCAAGGCACAGACTCTCCAGGTAAGAACAGAGCAATTATTTTTTTCCAGTGTTTATGCAAGAATTGGCATGGGGGAGTGATGCCTTTCCTTATAAGTCCAGGCCACAGATCAGACTGGAAGTGGCTTTTGGTTTCAAAGAGCAGTGTTCTGCCCTTTGCCAGAAAAGTACATCTTCCCTCTTTGCATGGGATGGACTTCATATACCAGAGCCACCTATTAAAGAGGGGTAGGGAGGCAGAAAGAGGGAAACATTGTGTTTTGTTTAGGATCCTTATTGTGTATATCAACCTAAGTCAGAGACTGGGCGTGTTCAAGGCCTTGGCCTGGGTTCGAGCCTGCTGGGAAAAACCTGCAGTTGGCTGGGTCACAGAGGCTTTCTGTGATTTTTCGGTCAGGACACGGAAAGAAACCTCAGTTGGGGTATATATGGACAAATGAAACTGGAAACAAAGGTTGCTCCTTCTGTCATTTATTAAGCCACTACTATATGGTCAGAATTGTACTAAACAGTTTTGAGAAGTAAGAGAAGTTGAATAGAATACATTGTCTTTGTCCTCAGGCTACCAGGTGCAAGTTACTTGTCACTGTTATTTTTCTAGCACAGGCGACAGACGATGCAACCATGAAGCAATGTGAGACCATGACAGCACATATTAATGAGCAGAAACAGGATGTAATGTGCTAAGAACAGAATCCACTTTGCATGTTAGTTTCATTAAATACAAAACAGGAACAAACCTGGCCGGGGGAGATCATCATTCTTAGAGAAGAGAAACTGCCCTGAGTCTATAATGTCCATTAAACAATACAACTGAAAAAAAAAATCAGCACAGATTTTAAATGATGATGAAAAATTCATACTTCCCCCCCGGTTTAGACTACTAGAGGAAATAGAGAAGAATATACATGCTGAGAAATTGCAGGCTGTAACTTCATCTGATATTAGGTACTGAGTGAGGGATAAGTGGGGTTCACCCAGGAAGGTCATTCTTATGGCTCAGTTCAGAGTTGGAGGAGGCTTCTGAACTTAGGAATGAAAGTAAATTTACAACCCAACATTAATAGCAATTATCCTTCAAGTCTTGACTTAGATGCAGTTTCTTCGGGAAGTCCTTCCTGACTTACCTATATTATTAACTCCATTTGAATTTCCTTTTTATTGTAGTTATTGTTGTTAAGTGCATAGAATTGGTTTAATTTTACCCAGTGAGTTCATAGCACATTGTAATTATTGGCAGTAGTACAAGACTCTTCTCTTCCTTTGCCTCCATTCTCATTCTCTCCCCTCCCTAGAGAATCCATTCTAAACATGTCTGGTATGTCTGTAAGTATGAGAGTGGCCTTTAGAAATATGTAGCATTTTTCCCTTTATGTAATTTTAAAATTTAATAAATATCATTGTGTGTTGAATCACATTCTGTTTCTTTTCTCACTTGACACTGTGCTTTTTGAGCATTCTGAGGTCGAAGGCCTCCTCTTAGATCCATGTGGTCTGACGTAATTTACCAGGCATGGGTTCTCCCAGAGGAGGGGGCTGGTTCATGGTCCCTGTTTTGGTTTTCCAGAAGATTTTGTGATTCAGGCAAAGGCTGACTGTTACTTCACCAACGGGACAGAAAAGGTGCAGTTTGTGGTCAGATTCATCTTTAACTTGGAGGAGTATGTACGTTTCGACAGTGATGTGGGGATGTTTGTGGCATTGACGAAGCTGGGGCAGCCAGATGCTGAGCAGTGGAACAGCCGGCTGGATCTCTTGGAGAGGAGCAGAGAGGCCGTGGATGGGGTCTGTAGACACAACTACAGACTGGGCGCACCCTTCACTGTGGGAAGAAAAGGTGAGCTGGAAGGTGAGGTCTGGCGGGGCTCAGGAATGTCCCCCATGTGAAGCTGGCCACAGCTCTTCTTCCTTGTAATCAATTTTCTGCTTTAGGATAAATGGTTGTCTGTATAGATGTTCTGGCCCCAGCTGTGATGCATTATCCTCACAAGTCAGCCACTGTGATCTTGGTCTCAGACCCCCAAGGTTCTCAGGGACTTCGAGGGCTAGTGTATTCTCAAAGAGAAGCAGTAATCGTGGGAGTACCTCAGAAAGTCTAAATCCTCCTGGCAGACACTGACATACCCGGTTACCGAATTTGGGGGCTGAGACTTACCCGTACTTTGTGTTCACCTGGGTGATCTGGGAAAGAGATTGATATAGTGATGGTCCCTAAAGAATCTCCTGTCCCAGCTTGGTGGTTTTCTTCCACGATGTCTCATTTTTCTCTCCCTTCCTAGTGCAACCAGAGGTGACAGTGTACCCAGAGAGGACCGCACTCCTGCACCAGCATAATCTGCTGCACTGCTCTGTGACGGGCTTCTATCCAGGGGACATCAAGATCAGGTGGTTCCTGAATGGGCAGGAGGAGAGAGCTGGGGTCATGTCCACTGGCCTTATCGGGAATGGAGACTGGACCTTTCAGACTGTGGTGATACTAGAAATGACTCCTGAACTTGGAGATGTCTACACCTGCCTTGTCCATCACTCCAGCCTGCTGAGCCCTGTTTCTGTGGAGTGGAGTGAGAATTAGTTTCTAGTACTCTCTGGGCCTGACTCAGGACTATACTGACTCAATACAGAGCCTGTGTCACTTCTGCATTTATCTTGGTCACAGCATGAATTATTCTTTCCCTTGATCTGAGACAGTCACAGAAACCAGAGTCTTTGGGTTAGGGTGGGAGAAAACATGGCAGATATCTATCCTCATATCTTCCAAGAAACAAGGAGGTCTAATCACCTCATTATGTGCTTCCGACCCTATGAACTGGTGTCCTCCAATTCTTTGGTCTTAGTATTCAGGAGGCATTCTTATGGGCTGTAAGAATTGGTAACAGATGGCTGGTAACTCCATGGGTGCCAACTTTGGTTTCAAAGAACCATTTTTAAATTTATTTATTTTTCTCTAGCTAGCATTGGATTTGGTGTCTAGTACAGATTCTGGGATTTCAAGAAGATGCTTTAAATATTGGGATGTTTTTACTAATTTAAGACCTGTTTTCCATAGGAGTTCAGTCTGAATATTCTTGGAGAAAGATGCTGAGTGGCATTGCAGCCTTCCTACTTGGGCTAATCTTCCTTCTGGTGGGAATCGTCATCCAGCTTAGGGCTCAGAAAGGTAATGAGCCTGTGAGGAGTGCCCTGCCGCCTGTCCCAGACCTTCCCCACTCCCACCTTCCCTAATGTCAATGATCTGAGGCAAGGAAAGCTGATTGTACCTCTCAGGGGTCACTGGGATAGTTTTTTCTGAAGCTAGAAACAGAGGATAAGCAGAAAGAGTGCTGACATTGCCAGTCATTTGTTCTTCCCTCAGGATAATCATATTGGGTCCTAATTGGGGCAATTCATTCTTTTCTCGATTTCTTTCCAGGATATGTGAGGACACAGATGTCTGGTGATGAGGTAATGTCTCTTTTCCCTTGTCTTTGAGTGGCAGATCATTCTCCCGGTTCTTTGGCCAGAAGGAGATGCCATGGGGGTAGGGAGGAGTAAGGTTGGTGCTGTCTGGATGGGACTGTCCCCTGAGTCTCTGGAATGGCTGTGGGGAGTGTTGAGGCTGCCTCCTGAGACCTTGATCACTGTTCCTCCAGGTCTCAAGAGCTGTTCTGCTCCCTCAGCCATGCTAAGGTCCTCACTGAAGCTTCTCTCCCTGGAGCCTGAAGTAGTGATGAGTAGTCTGGGCCCTGGGTGAGGTAAAGGACATCCATGAGGTCAATGTTCTGGAAATAACCCTCTTCCCTGATCCTTGGAGGAGCCTAAACTGATTCTGGAGCTCTGTGTTCTGAGATCATGCATCTCCCACCCATCTGCCCTTCTCCCTTCTACGTGTATATCATTAATCCCCATTGCCAAGGACACTGTCCAGAAACTCCCCTAAGACCTTACTCCTTCCAGCTCCAAATCATTTACTTTTCTGTGATCCAGCCGTATTCCTGTAAGTCATGATCTCCAAAGCCTTCTGTCTTCCAACTGCAGTCTCCACAGTCTTCAGAAGACAAATGCTCAGGTAGTCACTGTTTCCTTTTCACTGTTTTTTGTTGTCAAATAAAATGGAGATACAAAAAATGTACAGTGTAGTGAATTATTGAAAGAAAACCCCTGTAATCAAGTCAAGGAACAGGACTTTGTCAGCTCCAGCGGAAGTCTCTGTGTACGTCAGGCCAATCATAGCCTCTCCCTCCCTTCAAAAGTGACCATATCCTGACTTTATTGAACCCCTTTCTTGTCTTTATAGTCTATTCCCCCAGGTATGTGTTCCTGGACGCCACAGCTTAGTTGTCTTTTACGTCTCTTGTACTTCACTGGTTTCTCCCCCATCAACCTTTTTCCCCCTTATGAGTAATCTGTTGAAAAGCTCGAGCCATTTGACCTGTAGAGTTTCCCACACTCTGGACTTTGCTGGCTGCGTACACGGTGTGGTGTGACACGTCCTCTGCCCTCCGGGCCTCCTGCAAATTGGCCTCTGGAGGCAGAGCCTGGGTCAGTCTCTGGTTCGATCTTTTCCTTTGGAAAATCTGTGCGTGGTGTCGTGGCTTTTCACCATGAGACGCATAATTTCCAGCTGTTTCTTTCTGTGATGTTATCAACCATTGATACTAATTGCTTAGGTCTGTTAATTTACTGGGGATTGCTGAATGGTGATATTCTGTCATTTTTTCTTCATTTATATGCTTTATTAATGCTACAAAGAGGCAGTTCCCTTCATTTACTAGTGGGCTACTCAGTGGTACAGTGGAAAGGCAGGATCAGTGTTTGACTCTCCTTTTATTTACCAATTTTCAAATTAACAAATTGGTTTCCCACTACTAATAAAATCTATAGATGGCCAATCAGGTTTTACTTTTCATTCTTAAAATAATTACAAACAGAAGGATTTAAGTGTTTGATAGGTTTTACTCTATTGCAATTTTTATGCTTGTTAAAGCTTATTGCTATATTTTTGGTGAGTGAAAACTTCTTCAAGTGGCTAAAAATGAAACTGAGTTCTTTTGACACAAAGTTCTTTTGATAATTTCTTTGTTATCTGGGATGACAAGATGTTTCTGGTTCGTCCTTTTATGTCTTGCCCAGACCTGGAGGCAGCCATTTTTCCAGAAATTCCTGGTTTAGTTTAGTGGGAAATTACATTTAAGACTATAATCCAGCGTTAGGGTGTTTTGTCCCACTGAACCTGCTGCTGGAGTCACCTCAAAAGTGGCGTCAAGGGAGTTGCCACAAGGAAGTGCCTCAAACCATCCTGAGATGGTGTGGGTTAAGACTCAAAGAAAGAAGCGCTAAATGCCAGGGTGATCAATCCAAAGCATTTATTTGGGGAATTTACCTTCAGAGGGCTTTAGGAGTCCTCGCAGACAGCAAAAGAAAAGGGATGTTCTGCCTAGGTATGTCTGCAGTGAGGGGGTCAGGGTTTAGAGTTTGTATGAAGGCTTAGGGCATCTGGCTTAGGGCTGGGACAAAGTTTCGGTGTTTAGAGTAACAACCTAAATACGTTTATCAGTGCCTGGGCGTGTTCAAGGCCTTGGCTTGGGTTCGAGCCTGCTGAGAAAAACCTGCAGTTAGCTGGGTCACAGAGGCATTCTGTGATTTTTTGGTCAGGACATGGAAAGAAAGCAGGGAGAGGAGCAGTGGGGGAACCTAAATAGATGGGAGTGGTCATTGTGTCTGGCCTGATCAATGGAAATAAAGCATTTATACATGTATCCATTTTTAAAAAATCAGTCGTCCGAGCACGGTGGCTCATACCTGTAATCCCAGCACTTTGGGAGACCGAGGCAGGTGAATCACGAGGTCAAGAGATTGAGAACATCCTGGGCAACACGGTGAAACCCCATCTCTACTAAAAGTGCAAAACTTATCCAGGTGTGGTGGCAGGTGCCTGTAGTCCCAGCTACTCGGGAGGCTGAAGCAGGAGAATTGCTTGAACCTGGGAGGCGTAGGTTACAGTGAGCCAAGATCGTGCCACTGCACTCCAGCCTGGTGACAGAGCAATACTCCGTCAAAAAAAAAAAAAAAAAAAAAAAAATCAGTCTTTTCTATATTAAATCTGCATCGCCTTTCTTTTACACGAATAACTCTGGTTTCCAAGGACACAGGGAATGTCCATACTTATTTGCTTTCCCTGGGTTAACATAGACAGCAGTCTAAGGATAATAACACTCATACTAAAACCACCAAAATCGCTACTGAAAAAGGTTGAAATTCTTTTTACCTACTTTTTCCCTATTACCTGTGTTCTCCCTTTTTACCTATGTTCTCCCCCCATTTCTAATTGAACTGCATCTATACTAATTGATCCTGTGCCATTGCATAGACTACTTGCTCCCTTATTAGTCTTAGTTCTGTGAGTAGAGAGATGTTTAACGCTCACCATCATTCCTTATGTGGATATCCCTGTCATGTGGTGGTTTTCAAGGTGTGGTCCGTGGATCCCTGGAGGTCCCTGGGACCCTTCAAGGGGCCTATGAAGTGACGCTATTTTTGTAATAATACTAAGATGTTATTTGCCTTTTTCACTATATTATTTACATAGTGGTACAGAAATATATGGTGGTCACGTGAAACTGTTAGTGCCTGAGCACAAATCAAGGCGGTGACACCAAGCTGTACAGGTAGTCATGTTCTTCACTGCCATAAGCTTACGGTAAAACAGACAAACAAACAAAAAGCAAAAGCCAGTGACCTTGATGAAGCAATAAAATCATTAGTTTACTACGTTTTAAACCTCAAGCACACATCTGTTTAATAGTCAGTGTAAGAAAATAGGCAGCATTTCTGGTGCATACTGATGGAAAGGCAGTTGTCCTATGGAAAAGCTATTGTGTAATTGCATGAGTTGTGAGTGAAGATAAACATTTTTTTTTTTAAAGTGGGTCATGATTTTCCTTGAAAGAATGACCGAAAGGCACACTGTGATTATTCAGACTTGGGTATTTGGTAGAAATTTTCTCAAAAATGAACAAAATGAGCCTATCCCATCAAAGAAAATAATATTGACAGTGGAAATTGGAATTTCAAGAGAAAATTAAAAGTTTGGAAAACTTATGTGTGCCACAGCTTCTCACTACTTAAATATTTTTCTGATGAGCTTGGTGGTGATATCAACAAATATGGTTTAAAAATATTTTAATAAAATATGTCAACACTTTAAAGATCTGCATAACCCTATGAACCAATCATTTACAAATAATCAATGCATGATATTGCAAAGTCATGCATAGAGGAAAAGATCCATTTAAAGATAGACTAGTGAATTTTAACATAACAGAATATGAAAAGTTAATTGGTAAGGTTTCAGATTCCACACAGCAACTAACCTGTAAGAATCTGCCATTTCTCGAGTTTTGGTTTCTTATCAAGGAAGAACAGTTACAATAGCTGAAATGGCTATTGAAACTTTCCTTCTTTTCCCAACTGTGTATCAGAGTGAGGCCAGATTTTTTTCTTGTAGTTTAGCCAAAACAACATATTGTTACAGCTCGAATGTAGAAGAATATATAACCAAGCTAGCTTTATTAAATAAAGAGATTTTTACAAATGTAAAATAATTCCTTTTTTTACTATTTTTTTTGTGCTGGAAAAGACAGCTATTTTCCATAAAAGTATGTTGTTTATGTTAACATGTAATGGGTTTGTCATTGTTATTTAATAACAAATAAACAAATTAATATAAATGTCACTTTACATGACCCACGTAAACTAAAGTTTCTTGGTGTTCTCAACAGTTTTACAAATAAAAAGGAATCCTGATCCAAAAGACTTATAAACTACTGATGTAGTCATCGTGATTGTTTGAAACTGTTTCTGCTAGGTGCCTCAGGAAGGCTTAGGAAAGTGTCTTAGTTTGTATGAGCTGCTATAACAAACTACCAGAGACTGGATGGCTTAAAAACAGCAGAAATGTATTTTTCACAGTTCTGGAGGCTGGAGGTCTGAGATCAGTGTGTCAATCTGGCAAGGATCTGGCGAAGGCCTGCTGGCAGCATCTTCTCACTAAGACCTCACGTGGCAGAAGGAAAGGCAGCTCTCTGGAGTCTCCCTTATAAGGGCCCTAATCCCATTCATGAGGGCCGCACCCTCATGACCTAATCACCTTCCAAAGGTGTCATCTCCTGATACCATCACCTTGGGTGTTAGGATTTCATCACATGAATTTTGGGAAGGCACATTCAATCTACACCAGAAAGTTCTTGCACTTCATAGTTGAAAGTCAGTTTTGTGGCTATAAAAATCTTGATTCTATTTTCTGCTGAGTATCTTAAAAAGTTACTATATTTTCACATAACTGCTATCAAAAAATCTGACTAATTATTAAGAAGTCATTGCTACTTTTGCTGAGTATCCAGATGGCATTTTCTTTTTCTTTAGTATCCACAAATTTTATTGAAATGTATCTTGGTCAGGAGGAGGGCAAGATGGTTGACTAGATGCAGCCAGGTGGAACAGCGCTCAACGAGGTACCCAGATGACTGGCGTGCTCCTAACAGATGTTCAGACAGAAGGCACCTAGAGTGGACAGAGGGAAGACACAGAAGCTGGGCGGAAGAGGGAGAAAGCTGGGAACCCTACATGGGGCTACAGCACATCCAGACTCATTCCTGTCCTCCAGTGACTCCAGGGAAATGGGTGAGTTGAACTGGCAAGGAGCAACCCACTGTCACCATGACCTCTGGAACCATGGCAGGAGGAGACTCATTGACCACCATGGACACTTGAGTTGGCAGGGAGAACTGCTTAGAGAAGTGGTAGGGGCAGCAAGCCAGCTGGTGTGGAGCCTAGAGGATTCGGTGCAAAAGCATCTGCAGTGGAGCATGGCCAGGGATGGCCATTTCCCTAGGCTCAACTTACTCCCACAGGAAACATTAACACTAGGGGAACTGTTGGTCCTGAAATCTATAGGCTGGTCTTGCCCATCAGATGGATCTGGTTCTATCTGAGCACCCCTTGGTCTTCTGGCCTCTCCTGGGGCCCCAGCCTGGCCATATCTGCTTGCAGGGCAGCCTCAGGTGCCCTGTGGGCCTGCACCATAGCTTCTACACTGGTAGACAATGCCTGACCAGTGAGTGGAGAGCTCCAACGAGGAGGCCCCTATGACCAGGCACCAGCCTGCATGCTCCCTCCCCACACTGCAGCTTCCTCTGGGCCCACAGCAACTCCCCGCATCACTTTGCTGGTACATGTCTGCTGGGTAGGTTTTGTTTTCCTTGCTTCACCAGCATATGGTAGTGCAATTCACCCCCCACCACTCTCCTGATGACCGCCATTGTAGACAGAGCCTTGGTGGGCACAGAGTCAACCAGCCCCACTCCCTCCATCATCCCACCCTGTGCTAACACTGTGCGGAGAACAGCAGATCCTCCCCCACCTGAGTGACCACTCCTGCACAGAAAAGCACGCAGACCTGCACCTGCCAATGCCCTGCGCGTGAGCCAACACCACCTCCTGTGTGACCACACATACAGTTGCCAGCAGGGGCCCCTCTGCCCTTCCTACAGCTGCATTGCCTCTGCCACTGTGGTGGATGCGTGCAGGGAGGCGGGCACCCTGGCACCCGCTAGTACTCTGCTGCAGCTGCCACTACTGCTGCAGCTGGCACACTCAAACAAGGACAGATCCTGCTGTCACTGTACTATGAAACACTTTGGCTGACACCACTCATTGGAGTGTGGTGACCAGCGGTCTGGGAGCACTTTGGACTGCACCACTCCCGCTTTCCCCCCAACCACCTCATCACAGCAGATTCCTAATTCTGAGGAATCACAGAACAAAGTCAGGGCCCCATACAAGTCCCAAAGGATTACAGCATGCAGTCCAGGAGTTGGGAGTGGAATATTGGCCAAATAAAATCTTCCAGAAATGAAGTCAGTTGGCTGAATCCACCTTATACCACAATCAAACCCTCAAAGTCATCAAATAGGATAAGTAAAAAGGTCAGCAATCTCAAAGATTAAAGGAAAATAAGCCCATAAATGAGAAAGAATCAGGGCAAGAACCTTGACAACTCAAAAAGCCAGAGTGCCTTCTTTTCTCCAAACAACCACATCATCTCTCAAGCAAGGATTCTGAACTGGGCTGAGATGGTTGAAATAACAGAAATATAATTCAGAATAAGGAGAGAAACGAAGATCATTGAGCTACAGAAGTACATTGAAACCCAATCCAAGGTAGCTAAAAGCCATGATAATACAATGCAGGAGCTGATAGATAAAATAGCCAGTATAGATAAGAACATAACCAACTTGATAGAGCTGAAAAACACACTACAAGAATTTCATAATGCAATCACAACTATTAATAGCAGAATAGACCCAATGGAAAAAAGAATCTCCATGCTTCAAGACTGGCTTTCTGAAATAAGACAGTCAGACAAGAATAGAGAAAAAAGAATGAAAAGGAAGGAAGAAAAACTTCTGAAAAATATGAGATTATGTAAAGAGACCAAATCTATGACTTATTGGTGTTCCTGAGAGAGATGGGAAGAATGAAACCAACTTGGAAAATGTATTTCAGGGTATCATCCATGAGCATGTCCCCAGCCTAGCTGGAGAGACCAACATTCAAATACAGGAAATGCAGAGAACCCCAGTAAGATACTTCACAAGAAGATCATTCCGAAGGCATAAATTATCAGATTCTCCAAGGTTGAAATGAAAGAAAAACAGTTGGCAGCTCGAGAGAAATGCCAGGTCACCTACAATGAAAAGTCCATCAGACTAACAGTGGACCTGTCAGCAGAATCTCTACCAACCAGAAGAGACTGGGGGCTAACATTCAGTATTCTTAAAGAAAATACATTTCAACCCAGAATTTCATATGTGGCCAAACTAAGCTTCAAAAGTGAAGGAGAAATAAGAACCTTTTCAGAGAAGGAAATGCTGAGGGAATTCATTACCACTAGACTTGTCTTACAAGAGCTCCTGAAGGAAGCACTAAACATGGAAAGGAAATACTGTTACTAGCCACTACAAAAACACACTGAAGTACAGAGACCAGTGACACTGTAAAGCAACCACATAAACAAGTCTGCAAAATAATCAGCTAACATCATGATGACAGGAGCAAATCCACACATATCAATACTAATCTTAAATGTAAATAGGCTAGTGCCCCATTTAAAAGGCAGAGTGGTAATCTGGATAAAGGACCAAGGCCTATTGGTATGCTGTCTTCAAGAGACCCATCTCACATGCAATGACACACATAGGGTCAAAATAAACAGATGGAGAAAAATCTACCAAGCAAATGGAAAACAGAAAAAAGCAGGGTTGCAATACTAGTTTCAGACAAAACAGGCTTTAAACCAACAAAGGTCAAAAAAGACAAAGAAGGGCATTACATAATGGTAAAAGGTCCAATTCAACAAAAGATCTAACTATCCTAAAAGTATGTACCTCCAAAGAGGAGCACCCAGATTCATAAAGCAAGTTCTTAGCGACCTACAAAGAGGCTTAGACTCCCACACAATAATAGTGGGAGACTTTAACACCCCACTGACAATATTAGATAGATCATCAAGACAGAAAATTAACAAAGATATTCAGGACCTGAACTCAGCTCTGGATCAAATGAACCTGATAAATATCTGTAGAACTTTCCACCCAAAAGAGACAGAATATACATTTTTCTCATTGCCACATGGCACATACTCTAAAATCAATCATATAATTAGAAGTAAAACACTCCTCAGCAAATGCAAAAGAACATGACAAACAATCTCTTGGACCACAGCACAATCAAATTAGAAATCAAGACTAAAAGTTCACTCAAAACCATGCAATTACATGGAAATTAAATAACCTGCTTCTGAATGACTTTTGGGTAAATAATGAAATTCAGGCAGAAATCAAGAAGCTCTTTGACATGAATGAGAACAAAGATACAACCCACCAGAAGCTCTGGGACACAACTAAGGCAGTGTTAAGAAGGAAATTTATAGCACTAAATTCCCACATCAGAAAGTTAGAAAGATCTCAATTTAACAACCTAATATAATAACTCAAAGAACCAGAGTACCAAGAGTCAACCAATCTCAAGGCTAGCAGAAGACAAGAAATAACCAAAATCAGAGCTGAGTGGAAGGAGACTGAGACACAAAAATGATTCAAAAGATCAATGAATCCAGGAGCTGGTTTTATGAAAAAATTAATGAAATAGATTGAGTGCTAGCTAGACTAATAAAGAAGAAAAGAGAGAAGATTCAAATAAACACAATTAGAAATGACAAAGGAGATATTACTACTGACCCCACAGAAATACATACAACCATCAGAGAATATTATGGATACCTCTATGACATAAAGTAGAAAATCTAGAAGAAATGGATAAATTCAGGGACACATACACCCCCAAGACTGAACCAGGAAGAAGTTGAATGAATGAACAAACAAACTAATAATGAGCTCTGGAATTGAGTCAGTAATAAATAGCCTACCAACCAAAAAAAAAAAAAAGCCCAGGACCAAATGGATTCATAGCTGAATTCTATCAGGTGTACAAAGAAGAAATGGTACCATTTCTGCTGAAACTATTCCAAAAAATTGGGGAGGAGAGACTCCTACCTAACTCATTCTATAAAGCTAGCATCATCTAAATACCAAAACCTGGCAGAGACACAACAAAAGAAGAAAACTTCAGGCCAATATCCTTGATAAACATTGATGCAAAAAATTCTCAGCAACATACTGGTAAACCAAATCCAGCAGCACATCCAAAAGCCCATCTACCATGATCAAGAAGGCTTTATCCCTGGGATATGAGGTTTGTTCAACATATAAAAATCAATAAATGTGATTCATCACATAAACAGAACTAAAGAAAAAACTCACATGATTATCTCAATAGATGCAGAAAAGTCTTCTCATAAAATTCAACACTCCTTCATGTTAAAAACTCTCAATAAACTAGGTATTGAAGGAACATACTTCAAAATAATAAGAGCATCTTATTACCTATTAATAATTAATACTTAATTAATAGGTAATTAATTAATTATTAATATTAAAATAATTTTAAAATATTAAAAAATTTAAATAATATTAAAATAATATTTAATAATATTAATTTTATTATATTATTCAATATATTATTTAATAATAAATATAATATTTGATAATATTTAATAATATTTAATATTAAATAAACAATATTTAATAATAAATATAATATTTAATACTATTTAATATTAAATAAATAATATTTAATAATAAATAAAATTAATAATATTAAAAATAATAAATAATAATTAATAGTCAATCAATTACCATTAATTATTATTAATTATTAAATTTATTAATTATTAAAAATTAATTTATAATAGTTATCTATTAATAAGAGCATCATATTAATATCTATGACAAATCCACAACCAATATAATACTGAATGGGCAAAAGCTGGAAGCACTCTCCTTGAAAACTGGCAGAAGACAGGAATGCCCCCTCTCATTACTCCTATTCAACATAGTACTGGAAGTCCTTGCCAGGGCAATTAGGAAAGAGAAAAGAGTAAAGAGCAGCCAAATAGGAAAAGAGGAAGTCAAAGTATTCCTGTTTGCGGATGACATGATCCTATATCTAGAAAACCCCATCAATCTCAGCCCAAAAGCTTCTTAAGCTGATAAACAACTTCAGCAAGGTCCTTCAGGATACAAAATCAATGTGCAAAAATTACTAACATTTCTATACACCAACAACAGTCAAGCCTAGAGCAAAATTAGGAATGCAATTCCATTCACAATTGCCACAAACAGAATAAAATACCTAGGAATACAGCTAAGCAGGGAGGTGAAAGATCTCCACAAGAAGAACTAAAAAGCACTGCTCAAAAAAATAAGAAATGACACAAACAAATGGAAAAACATTGCATGTTCATGGATAGGAAGAAACAATATCATTAAAATGGCCATACTGCCCAAAGCAATTTATAATTAAATGTTATTCCTATTAAACTACCATTGAGATGCTTCACAGAACTAGTAAAAACTATTTTAAAGTGCATATGGAACCAAAAAGGGTACATAGATACAAAATGAGGAAATGAAAACATGTGCAATGTCATTAGCCATTAGAGAATTACAAATTAAAACCACAATGAGATTTTACTATATACCTATCATGATGGCTAAAATAAAAAGTAGGCACAATACCAAATGCTGGTGAGGATACAGAGAAAATAGATCACTCACATTTGGCTGCTGGGAATGTAATATAGTACAGTCACACTGGAAAATAGTTTGGCATTTTCTTTAAAAGCAAAACATGCAACTACCACACAACCCAGCAATTGCACTCCTGAGCATTTATCCCAGAGAAATGAAGACTTACGTTCAGAGAAAAATCTGCACATGTATGCTCATAGCAGCTTTATTCAGACAAAAACTGGAAACAAACTGTGGTATATCCATACTAGGAAATACTACTTAGCAATAAAAAGAAACAAACTGGATATAGGCACTGCTACCTGGATGAATCACCAGGGAATTACATTGAGTGAAAAAAAATTGCAAAATGTTGTCTACTAAATGATTCCACTTATATAACAGTCCTGAAATGCCAAAGCGATAGCAATGGAAATTAATAGTTGCTGTGTTAAAGAAGAAGTGGAAACAGGAGGGAAGTGACTGTGGCTACAAAAGGGTAAAATGAGGGATATCATAGTGATGAAAACATTCTTTATTTTAATTATATCAACATCAATATCCAGACTGATAATTTACTGTAGTTTACAAGATGTTATCATTAGGGGAAACCAGGTAAAATGTACATGAGGTATCTCTGCAATATTTCTTAAAAGTGCCTGTGAATCAACCATTGTATCAAAATAAAAAGTATAATTTAATACAACATCTTAACATTTTCGACAAAACTGAGTGTCAAAGTATCCCCATAAACCTCAAATACAAATTGGTGGAGACAAACCACTAATAGTTGCATGTTATTAATTTTTCCTGTTATGGATTATGTCTTTGGTGTCAAGTCTAAAAGCTTTTTGCTTAACTCTAGATCCTGAAGATTTTCTCCTGATAGTTTTATGACTTTATGTTTTACATGTTAATCTTTGATCCATTTTTATTTCTTCTTTTGAAATCTGCACAGCTTTTTTTTTCTTGCCCATTACACTGTCTAGAACTTCCAACACTATGTTGAATAAGCATGGTGAGAGTGGACATCATTGCTTTGTCTCCGATCTTTGGGGGAAAAATTTCAGTCTTTCACCACTGTGTTAGCTGTAAGATTTTTTGCAGATGCTCTTTATCAAGTTGAGGTAGCTCCTCTCTATTTGCTTTTTTCTGAGCATTTTATCATGAATGGCCATTGAATTATGTATTCTAAAACCTCATATATGTACATCATTAACTTGGATTACACTTTTTAAAATAGCTGCCTTTTCCACTGGTTGTCAAATGACCGTATTCTTTCTATTTAATGCCTACATGAAATCTTTAAACATGGACTCTATGTCATATATTTAGACCCTTTCAGGTTTCCAACATAAAGTGATACTATTTCAGCAACTTAAGCACTTATTTCGGCTTTATGCCTCATGTAGTTTAGATTTATTATGAGTTTGCACTTACATTTGATTCCTTTTTATACTCCTAATGTCTTTTTTTCTTAAACAAATGGCTTACATATTTGGACTCACAATATTTATACATCCTCTGTCAACAGGGGTACATGTCCTTATGTCTTAAAGCACCTGCTTCAGAGTCCTGTTGTGTTACACATTTCCTCTAAAACAAACCCTCCATGTCATTTGAGAGCCAACCCCGCTTTTCAAGTTATTTAGGCTGCTGTAACCTCCATTAATAAAAGATTCAAAAGTCATAATTGTGTGATTCTTTAGGAATTATCCAAAAAGGCAATCTGATTTATTTTCCAAATATCCTGAATCTGAAATAATCTATCAGAGCTTATTTCTGTGCTTGGAAATCTTCCTTTGATGTCAGCATTTGCAATTTTCTTACTTAGCTTATATAGCTAAGTAAGAAATGAATTGCTTTTGTTGATTTCTTAGTACATTCTGTCCATCAAGTACATTGAGTTGTTTAGAATTGTTTTGAGTCAACAGTGTAACGAGCATCCAAAATCTTGTATAGTCAATTTTCTTGGACTATTGTGCAAGAAGGTCAATTTCTATTTCCTCTGTTGACAATATCCTGAGCATTATACAATTGCAGTGATAATTTAGCAGAAGAGTGTTAACATTTTAACCTAAAATAATTGATTTTGTATTAAACAAATTCTGATGTAGGAATATATTTAATATTAACTGTACAGAATTCTCTATAAATCTCATAAACATAGTAGCTTTTTGGAGGGGATTAAAAATTAAATTATCAAAATTTTCATTTTAGAAAATAAAAATGTAAGTCTTTTTTCTTTTCAAAATTTTCCTATTTTAATATTTAAGATTATTTTTCATTTTTTTAAAAAAGTATATGTGACATGGTTTAAAACATCAAATACAGATGGCCCCCGACTTATGATGGTTCCAGTTAAGATTGTTCAGCTATGATGGTGTGAAAGCAGTACACATTCTGGAGGAAATGTACTTCAAATTTAAAGTGTCGATCTTTCTCTGGGCTAGTGATAAGCGTTATAACACTCTCGCCTGACACTGAGCGGCAGCTGTGAGCCGCAGCTCCCAGTCAGCCACGCTAGTGTTTAAGTGTTCTGAGCATGTTGAAGGTAGGCTGGGCTAAACTATGACGTTTGATAGGTTAGGGGTATTGAATGCATTTTCAACTTGCAGTGGATTTATCAGGACACAACCCCATCTTAAGTCAGGGAGCATCCGTATTTCTACAAGGCTTGTTATGCAAAACAGCTGACCACACTGCCTCCCCATTCCTCTTTCCAGACAGAAATTTTAGTAAATAGTCCCATTTTACAAGTGAGAAAATGGAGGCTTAGGGAGGTTAATTAACAACCCAAGTTCATATGGGTAGGAAGCGATGGAGCTATGATAAGAACTCAAATCCATATGGCCCCCAAGCCTGAGCTTTGAGCTATACTGCTTCTTACTTACAGGATAGATTAGTTTCCTATTGGTGCTGTAACACATTACCACAATTTAGTGGCTTAAAACCACAAAAATTTATTGTTGGACAGTTCTGGAAATTATAAGCCTAACATGGGTCCTATTACATTAAATTATTTGGCCTAAAACTGTCTTTGTACTTTGAATTCCTACATAGTGTACTGAAATCTAACTTGGTGTGTAAGAAAATTGTACCCTAACTTTAGGGCATATTCTTGTAATAAATAGCTGAGTCTCAGGCAAACACAGCAACCAAGCTTCAGGCAGTCACAGGTTGCCAACTGATCAGACCATGATCAAATAAGGCAAACACTGAGATGTAAACAATCAAGCTGCTTCTGTATACCACTTCCTTTTTCTCTCTATAAATATTGCCTGCCTCTCTTGTGGAGTGGAGCTCTCTGTACCTCTTCTGGTCCTGTATGCTGCTCAATTCATGAATTGTGCTTTGCTCAAATAAATGGTGCTAAATTGAATTTGTTCAAAGTTTTTCTTTTAACACTTGTACAGGGCTAATCAAGGTGTTAGCAGGTCTGTGCTCCCCTTCTGAAGGCTTTAGAGGATAATCTATTTTTTGCCTTTCCAACTTGCAGTGACTGGGTGCATTCCTTGGCTTGTGATCCCTTCCAGCAATCACTTTCCTCTGATTTTTGCTTCTAATATCACATCTCCTTCTTCTATTCTCTTGCCTTTTTCTTTCGCTTAAAAGGACCCATGTGATTACATCAAGACCACTTGGCTAATCCAGAATAATCTCCCCATCTCAAGATCCTTAATCTAATCACTAATGCAAAGTCCCTCTTGCCATGTAAGGTAACAGATTCACAGGTTTCATAGATTCAGATCTGTTGGGGGTGGCAGTGAGGGGCATTATTCCATCTACCACACAGAGTAAAGTTTCATCTGGATGGCCCATAGGCCCTATAAATACAAAATGTCTAATGTGGAATGTTCTCTTAAACTGTCTCTTCTTGAGGACTGGAATTACTAACCACTTGGTCTCCCAAGTATCTTCTGCTCTCGCCTTCTCCTCTCTCCTATATACAATGGATGAGGACACATCATGCTGCATCTGCTCCCTCACATGTCTCTGACCCTCTCTCTAGATCCCTGATCCTACTTTCATTTGAGCCCCATCATGTCTGGTCTGTGTTACTCTAACAGTCACCCACCTGCTTTCTCCGCTTTCAATTTTGTGCTCCTCTAACCCACTCTTCCCACCAGAGTAGTCTTTCTAAAACGTGCAGCTGCCCATGACCCTTCCCTTACTACCAGTCTGCATACTGGTCCTACTGACTGCAGGTCAAAGACCCAAGTCCTTAGCCTGGTGTGTGAGGCATCCATCCCTAGCCCTCTGCTTCATCTGTCCCCCACCAATTTTACCAATTCCAAATGACTTTCAATTCCCTCGAAGACTGTCCAGGTGTCCAAGCCTCTCATGCTTTGTTAGACTTGGAAGCCATTTTCCATATGCCCTCGATCAGCTTGAATGTCATTTCCGCTAGAAAATTTTCCTAATTGTTTGTGACTTCAATGTCTCAATTTTATACACATTTCTGCTGAGCGCCTTTGTTTGCTAATATGTCTCCTGGGTGGTAAGCAGGACTTTACGTCTTATTAATTTTTTCTGTCTCCGGAATTCAGCCACTATCTGTCACACAAGTGCATAATAAGTTACTATACCAATATTATACAGCCATGTCCCCTGTACAGCAGTTCCCTGGATCTCATGGCTTCTTTTTTGATTTGCCTTGTTTGTTACCAACTTCCATCAGTAAGACAATCTATCCAATCCTTGTCGCCTTTGCCACATCACATCCTCAGGGCAATAACAAAGTTGTTAAGCTTATGCACCTTCTCCACTTGGAGCAAGGCCTCACCATGTCAGGCCTCCCGCTGATTCTCCTCCCTGCCTGGGATGGCAGATTTTGCTCTAGTGAGTCTCCAGGCCGTGAGGTCTCCTGCCTTTTATGTTCTGATCTGGGTGGTGAGCTGCAGCTGTAGTCCTTACTTGTCTCTGCTGGCCTTTAGAGACTTTGTACTCTATGTGGAGGAACTACTCTTGATGGGTTGTAAGTGAGAGGATTTCCTGGTCTCCCTCTGGTGTCCACCAGAAAACCACATTCTCTGCTTTTCAGCGTTGACCGCTCCTACTTATGTGATTTCTAAGAGTAAGATCCTATGGACCGTCCCTGGTAGCAGAGAATTCGCTCAGGATTTTGCCTGAAGCTGCACTTCCGGGGTCCCGCTTCATCAGAAGACTTCTTCGTTTTCATCACTGGCCCAGCGATGCACGGGTAACTCTTAGGGTTTAGCCCCAGAATGTGCTGGGGGAGGGCAGGGTAAACTCGCGGGGGAAGGAGTCAGAGTTGCAGGTCATCTGTGGCTGGAGTTTTGCATCCCTAATAAACGGGAAAGGAACTGAAGGAAGACGGGGTTTTCACGTCAACACGAAGGACACCATGACGATGCTAGATTAATCATCAAATAAAATTCCAGATGGAAAAAATTCAGAAACTTAATTTGGAATTTGAGCCCTGCTCTATTGTACAACGTTCCCAGCCATTGCTCCGAGGATGTAATGTGGACTTTCACCGCAAGATGACGACCAAGACCGTAATTTAAGTTGGTTTTCTCCACTTCCTCTGGCCTGAATCCCCGTGAAAATCCCCAGTTTAACGAGGGGCTTTCCTCGCATAACCCTTCGCGTCTGCTTCCTCTCTCACATCACCTCAACCTGCGAGACTCTGAAAGGGATAATGCGGGTTGGGGGGAACATGGAAATTCAGGGAAGGGAGAAAGGGTGGTGTGAAGCTTTCCAGACCAGCCAGACAGAAATAGCATACCAATAGTGGTTTAGAGCACAGACGCCAGAGCCTGAATGAGTAATTTAAACAGCCCTACTATGTAATCGTTGTGTGCATATGCCTCACTCTCTCTCCCTCTCTCTCTCTCTCTCTCTCTCTCTCTCTCTCTCTCTCTGTCTCCTCTCCCCTCTCCCCTGCCCCCTCCCCCCTCCCCCCTCTCCCCTCTCCCCTCTCCCCTCTCCCCTCTCTCTCTCCTCTTCTCTTCTCTCTCGCTCTCTCTCTCGTCTGAGACAGGGTCTCACTCACTCTGTCCCACAGGCTGGAGTGCAGTGGTGCAATCATGGTTCACTGTAGTCTCCACCTCCTGGGCTCCAGTGATCTTCCCACCTCAGCCTCTGAAACCACAGGGTCTTGAACTCTTGGGCTCAAGTGATCTTCCTGCCTCGACCTCCTAAAGTGCTGGGGTTACAGGCGTAGGCCACCATGCCTGTCTGCTATTTAAGTGTGTAGAAGAATGCCTGGCACTCAATAAGTGTTAAATATTTATAAAATAAATTAAAATTTTATAACACTACACACATGTTGTTTAGTATGCTATAAATAGAGACATATTTAATGAGATGTCAACATATATCACGTTAATGAATTCAGTAAGTTTGAGAATATTAGAGAAGAACGATAATAGATCAACGGAGGAGGCTGAGTGCAGTGGCCCACACCTGTAATCCCAGTACTTTGGGAAGCTGAGGCAGGCAGATCACTTGAGGTCATGAGTTCGAGAGCAGCCAGGCCAACATGGTGAAACTCCATCTCTACTAAAAATATGAAAAAAAATTAGCCAGGCATGGTGTTGCACGACTGTAATCCCTGCTAATGGGGAGGCTGAAGCACGAGAATCGCTTGAACCTAGGAGGCGGAGGTTGCAGTGAGAGGAGATTGCGCCACTGCACTCCAGCCTGGGCGACAAAGCAAGAGTCTGTCTCAAACAAACGAACAAAATAGATGAAGTAGGGTTTCAGTATGTAGTCTGTTCTCAACATGAGATAGTAAAAAGTCTTTGCTTCCCTTATATTCTGCTAATTAACTCATTTGGTACACATCAGTGTATAAAGCCTTTAACTTCTCTTTATTCTTTTCCTTGAAAAGCATGCGGAATGCCTTCTCAGGACTCTCCAATTTTTTATTTGTGAACACCCACTGGCGTTCCTGGATAAGAGCTTGCAAGAAGGTATGAACCCCCCTATACCCGTGAGCCCCTGGGGCTCCGCACTCTTTCCAGCCCATATTTGACCTCAGTCAAGTTTGAAATGATTCCAGCTGAATTCTTCTTATCAGTGCCCAGCTGTACCTGCCTTAGGTAAGCAAGCACTCAGGCGTCAACTCTCCTAGATTTCAAGCCAGTTGGAAGCTCAACCTCAGCTCTGTGATGAGTTCAAAAAAATTGCGACCATGCAATTTGTCTGATTTCTTTCTTGTTGCAAGGGAGCATCATTGTTTCCAGTTCTCTGCATCCCCAAGCAGAAACCAGAACTCTGTATAAATGTTTTTAAATGGAGGCATTGAGAAAAAAATGCCTGAGAAACTAATGAGATCCAGGAAGAATGCTTCCAGCACTAACATGAATGGGGCTTGGCCATAGAGATAGAAGGGTTGGAAACTCTTACACCTTGATTTACACTCTCTATGCATATTCTGAGCACACTGGGGAATGTACTACTAGGCGTGATTTGGATTCATGGCTACTACCTCCCACAAAATGATAGGTCTTCTGTTTTAGTACGTGAGATAATTCCTCAATCAATCTTATTGCTGCTCTTTCTGTTAAGCATAAACAATGATTTGGGTCATGAATTTTAATGGGGCTTAAATTCCTTTGTGCATCCCAACATGTAATCCTCTTACTTCTGGCTATGAACTTGCTACTGCCAAGATGGATGCCATGAAAAAAAGAGATCTCATCAAAATTGTCACAGAGATGGAGGGCCTCTGTACAGATGGCAGGGTGGTGGTGGCCATGTAACTAGCTGCGCGGTGAGGAGCAGCCCTTGGGGAGAGCCCAGGTAGCACCAGGAGAAGCAGAAATAGAGAAAAGTGAAAGACTGAGGTGGAAAGAACATGAGGGACAAGAGCTCTGCATGGCCACATCACCAGCAGTCTTGTTATTACAATGAGGACGAAGGGACTGAAAAGAGGGGAAGAGATGGCATTCATTAAAGAACAGTGCTCATTCATACAGGGCAAGCATACATGTGACCTTTTCTGTCTCTATCTGAAGACATGGCTTACTGTAACAGGAACTATCGTGGGCGTTGGACGGCTCTCTCACGGAGATCCCATCCTCCTCTACATCCCAAACTTTTTTTTGAATGCATTTCTGTGTTTTGACTTCCTCTCTCCCCAAAGTTCTTCTTAACTTCTGAGTATGACTTAGCTTCCTTATTCTTTGACATATTTGAAACCCCTAACTTCCTCTCCTCTGTGGTGTAACTCACATGGCTTCTTGAAACCAGGAGGCACTCACTGCCTGAGTACAACCTCATATTATGAGGATGAAATGCCCATGAATCCTACCAATCTGACAACAACCAGCGTTTGTCTTCTTTGACAAAATACAGGTGCCACATATTCTGTAGGAAAAGGTGGTGTTGAGGTCAGAACTTCCCTGTCTCTCTGTCTCTCCCTCTGGTTCTGGAAATGTTGAGAATATGAGTGAAGGGGAAAAGGTGGGCACCATGTGGAGGCAATTTCATGTTGGCATGGAACAATTTTGGGGGCATGAATGCCATGGGCAGGACATCAGGGCCCCAAAAGGGAAATACACAGTAGTTTCTTTGGACTTCAGTGCTCTTTGTTATAGTTATAGAAGCCACAAGTGCAGAGGAAGGGGAGCTGATTCTGTAAAAAGAAGTTTATTCCTACTTTAAAAGATGATTTTCTGCCTATCTTCCCACAATAGAGCCAGAGGATCACAGAGGAAATCTATGGTCCTCAATTATAGAAAATGATGTTGGATGCATCTAGCATCACAGAAGCTTTAGAGGACACAGTCATTTCAGGTACCTACAGGTAAGGAAGAAGTACCATTGACAGTACCTACTTGTATGCTTATTCATGGGAGCAAATCCCTGCAGGAATCAAATCATTAGCTGCTGGTAGAATGTTTCTTTTGGCTCCTGTCTCTCCTGAGCTCTCAAACACAGACTTTTCTGTGTGTGCCTCTGCTTTTGGGACCTCTGCTCCAAGAGCAAGACCACATGTTTGTAGGTGAGCTTGCTAGGTCAGGGATTCCTTATACAGGGAGATGGCGAATCACTGAGCAGGGCATAGAGGCATGGGTTGAAGGGGTGAGATGTACCTTAGTTTAAAGGGAGGTCACAGGAGCTCACGGACCATTATTAGATAAACTCGAAATTAGAAAAAAGAACTACATTTCTCTTTTGATAGTCACATAAAAATTGAAGTCATAGTCATTCTAATAAAAAGTAACATGCATAGCTCTTCATTGCAAAGCTCATCTGTTATTTATAACAGGCCTCTAGGGTCTATATCATTTTTACAGAAGTGGAAATAGCATGCAACTAATAATTTAGTTTATTCATTAGTTTTCCAAAAGTGAAAAAAAGAATTTTCCCTTTGACTTCCTACCTGGTGATTTGAAAGAGATAAATTTGTGACTAAAAAAAGAGTACTTCACATCATACACAAATAATTAACGCAACTGATTGACCCAAGCTAGTGTGTGTGATATAATAGGAAGCATATATTTGGTCTCTGACCCTGGTTCCTGCCCTTCAGCTCCTAAAACCCTTGGAATCTCCAGAGTGATAAGAGTGTCTTTTGCATGCTCATGAGGTGACTGGTGGCTGGGGCTGGTCACCAGAAAGACCAAGGCAGGATTAGAAGGCTGGGATTTTCAGCCCACTCACAATTTCTGGGGAGAAGGGCGGGGCTGAAGGTTGAGTTGACTGCCCATGGCCAATGGTTTAATCAACCCATCATGCTGACATAACAAAGCCACCACTAAAACCCAAAAGGACAGAGTTTGGAGAGTTTCCAGATAGCAGAACACAGAAAGATGCCTGGAGGGTAGGCTCTTGAAGAAGGCATAGAAGCTCCGCACTCTTTCCCCCATAATTTGTCCTGTGTGTTTTGCATTTCTTTATCCATCTGTTCATCTGTATGCTTTGTCTTATCCTATGTAATAAACCAGTGTATGTAAGTAAGTGTTTCCCTGAGTTCTTTGGGCAGCTCTCTAGCAAATTAATTGAACCTGAGGAGAGGTTTGTGGGAACCTCCAGTCTATAACTGGATGGCCAGAAGTACAGGTGACAGCCTACTAGCAACTAGGATCTGAAGTTGGCGGTGGGGGGGTGGGGGCTAGCAGTTTTGCATGACTGAGCCCTCAATCTGGGGGCTGTGATGCTATTTTTAGGTAAATAGTGTCAGAATTGAATTGAATTAGAGGATACCCAGCCAGTGTCTGCTGGAGAATTGCTTGGTGGGTAGGGGGGTGGTGGGGGAATTCTCCACATATCTGATGTCAGAAGTAACTGTGTAAGACAGTAGGAAAAAGTGCTTTGGATTTCCCCGCCAACCCATCTCTGTATAGGTTAAAAATGTGGCTGGGTGCATGCCCGTGATCTGAGCACTTTGGAAGGCCCAGTGGGAGGATCACTAGAGGTCAGGAGTTCAAGACCAGCCTAGGCAACACAGTGAGACTCCAGTCTCTAACAAACAAACAAACAAATCAATCAATCAATCAGTACAAGCCTCAAAATCCATTATGAAAGTGTCAGAGTGATGAATGCCATGGGCATAGTAACAGTTAATAAAGAAAATAATGTGTTGGAGGAATATTTAAGATAACTGAGGCTGCTACAAGCAAAACTACAGAATAATTTCATCATATATATTTTTTGTTTGTTTCCAAATTAGATACAAGATTAAACCTTGGGTCTCTCTGGCAGTGGAGGGCGATTCTGATATTCACATATAACTACCCACAGGGCAAGAGGGAATCCTCCCTAACTCATTTTATGAGGTCAACATCATTCTGATACCAAAGCCTGGCAGAGACACAACAAAAAAGAGAATTTTAGACCAATATCCCTGATGAACATCGATGCAAAAATCCTCAATAAAATACTGGCAAACTGAATCCAGCAGCACATCAAAACGCTTATCCACCATGATCGAGTGGGCTTCATTCCTGGGATGCAAGACTGGTTCAACATATGCAAATCAATAAACGTAATCCAGCATATAAACAGAACCAAAGACAAAAACTACATGATTATCTCAATAGATGCAGAAAAGGCCTTTGACAAAATTCAACAGCCCTTCATGCTAAAAACGCTCAATAAATTCGGTATTGATGGAACGTATCTCAAAATAATAAGAGCTATTTATGACAAACCCACAGCCAATATCATACTGAATGGGCAAAAACTGGAAAAATTCCCTTTGAAAACTGGTACAAGACAGGGATGCCCTCTCTCACCACTCCTATTCAACATAGTGTTGGAAGTTCTGGCTAGGGCAATCAGGCAAGAGAAAGAAATCAAGGGTATTCAGTTAGGAAAAGAAGAAGTCAAATTCTCCCTGTTTGCAGATGACATGATTGTATATTTAGAAAACCCCATTGTCTCAGCCCAAAATCTCCTTAAGCTGATAAGCAACTTCAGCAAAGTCTCAGGATACAAAATTAATGTGCAAAAATCACAAGCATTCTTTTTTTTTGTATTATTATACTTTAAGTTCTAGGGTACATGTGCATAACGTGCAGGTTTGTTACATATGTATACTTGTGCCATGTTGGTGTGCTGCACCCATCAACTCGTCAGCACCCATCAATTTGTCATTTATATCAGGTATAACTCCCAATGCAATCCTTCCCCTCTCCCTCCTCCCCACGATAGGCCCCTTCCCGAGTCCAAGTGATCTCATTGTTCAGTTCCCACCTGTGAGTGAGAACATGCAGTGTTTGGTTTTCTGTTCTTGTGATAGTTTGCTAAGAATGATGGTTTCCAGCTGCATCCATGTCCCTACAAAGGATGCAAACTCATCCTTTTTTATGGCTGCATAGTATTCCATGGTGTATATGTGCCACATTTTCTTAATCCAGTCTGTCACAGATGGACATTTGGGTTGATTCCAAGTCTTTGCTATTGTGAATATTGCCGCAATAAACATACGTGTGCATGTGTCTTTATAGCAGCATGATTTATAATCCTTTGGGTATATACCCAGTAATGGGATGGCTGGGTCATATGGTACATCTAGATATAGATCCTTGAGGAATTGTCATACTGTTTTCCATAATGGTTGAACTAGTTTACAATCCCACCAACAGTGTAAAAGTGTTCCTATTTCTCCGCATCCTCTCCAGCACCTGTTGTTTCCTGACTTTTTAATGATTGCCATTCTAACTGGTGTGAGGTGGTATCTGATTGTGGTTTTGATTTGCATTTCTCTGATGGCGAGTGATGATGAGCATTTTTTCATGTGTCTGTTGGCTGTATGAATGTCTTCTTTTGAGAAATGTCTGTTCATATCCTTTGCCCACTTTTTGATGGGGTTTTTTGTTTTTTTCTTGTAAATTTGAGTTCTTTCTAGGTTCTGGATATCAGCCCTTTGTCAGATGAGTAGATTGCAAAAATTTTCTCCCATTCTGTAGGTTGCCTGTTCACTCTGATGGTAGTTTCTTTTGCTGTGCAGAAGCTCTTTAGTTTAATTAGATCCCATTTGTCAATTTTGGCTTTTGCTGCCGTTGCTTTTGGTGTTTTAAACATGAAGTCCTTGCCCATGCCTATGTCCTGAATGGTACTACCTAGGTTTTCTTCTAGGGTTTTTATGGTATTAGGTCTAACATTTAAGTCTCTAATCCATCTTGAATTAATTTTCGTATAAGGAGTAAGGAAAGGATCCAGTTCCAGCTTTCTACTTATGGCTAGCCAATTTTCCCAGCACCATTTATTAAATAGGGAATCCTTTCCCCATTTCTTGTTTCTCTCAGGTTTGTCAAAGATCAGATGGCTGTAGATGTGTGGTATTATTTCTGAGGACTCTGTTCCGTTCCATTGGTCTATATCTCTGTTTGGTACCAGTACCATGCTGTTTTGGTTACTGTAGCCTTGCAGTATAGTTTGAAGTCAGGTAGCGTGATGCCTCCAGCTTTGTTCTTTTGACTTAGGATTGTCTTGGCAATGCGGGCTCTTTTTTGGTTCCATATGAACTTTAAAGTAGTTTTTTCCAATTCTGTGAAGAAACTCATTGGTAGCTTGATGGGGATGGCATTGAATCTGTAAATAACCTTGGGCAGTATGGCCATTTTCACGATATAGATTCTTCCTATCCATGAGCATGGTATATTCTTCCATTTGTTTGTGTCCTCTTTTATTTCACTGAGCAGTGGTTTGTAGTTCTCCTTGAAGAGGTCCTTTACATCCCTTGTAAGTTGGATTCCTAGGTATTTGATTCTCTTTGAAGCAATTGTGAATGGAAGTTCATTCCTGATTTGGCTCTCTGTTTGTCTGTTACTGGTGTATAAGAATGCTTGTGATTTTTGCACATTAATTTTGTATCCTGAGACTTTGCTGAAGTTGCTTATCAGCTTAAGGAGATTTTGGGCTGAGACAATGGGGTTTTCTAAATATACAATCATGTCATCTGCAAACAGGGACAATTTGACTTCTTCTTTTCCTAACTGAATACCCTTGATTTCTTTCTCTTGCCTGATTGCCCTAGCCAGAACTTCCAACACTATGTTGAATAGGAGTGGTGAGAGAGGGCATCCCTGTCTTGTACCAGTTTTCAAAGGGAATTTTTCCAGTTTTTGCCCATTCAGTATGATATTGGTTGTGGGTTTGTCATAAATAGCTCTTATTATTTTGAGGTACGTTCCATCAATACCGAATTTATTGAGCGTTTTTAGCATGAAGGGCTGTTGAATTTTGTCAAAAGCCTTTTCTGCATCTATTGAGATAATCATGTGGTTCTTGTCTTTGGTTCTGTTTATATGCTGGATTACGTTTATTGATTTGCAAATGTTGAACCAGCCTTGCATCCCAGGGATGAAGCCCACTTGATCATGGTGGATAAGCTTTTTGATGTGCTGCTGAATCCAATTTGCCAGTATTTTACTGATGATTTTTGCATCGATGTTCATCAGGAATATTGGTCTAAAATTCTCTTTTTTTGTTGTGTCTCTGCCAGGCTTTGGTATCAGGATGATGTCGGCCTCATAAAATGAGTTAGGGAGGATTCCCTCGTTTTCTATTGATTAGAATAGCTTCAGAAGGAATGGTACCAGCTCCTCCTTGTACCTCTGGTAGAATTCAGCTGTGAATCCATCTGGTCCTGGACTTTTTTTGGTGGGTAGGCTATTAATTATTGCCTCAATTTCAGAGCCTGCTATTGGTCTATTTAGGGATTCAACTTCTTCCTGGTTTAGTCTTGGAAGAGTGTAAGTGTCCAGGAAATTATCCATTTCTTCTAGATTTTGTAGTTTATTTGCATAGAGGAGTTTATAGTATTCTCTGATGGCAGTTTGTATTTCTGTGGGGTCGGTGGTGATATCCCCTTTATCATTTTTTATTGCGTCTTTTTGATTCTTCTCTCTTTTCTTCTTTATTAGTCTTGCTAGCGGTCTGTCAATTTTGTTGATCTTTTCAAAAAACCAACTCCTGGATTCATTGATTTTTTGGAGGGTTTTTTGTGTCTCTATCTCCTTCAGTTCTGCTCTGATCTTAGTTATTTCTTGCCTTCTGCTAGCTTTTGAATGTGTTTGCTCTTGCCTCTCTAGTTCTTTTAATTGTGATGTTAGAGTGTCAATTTGAGATCTTTCCTGCTTTCTCTTGTGGGCATTTAGTGCTATAAATTTCCCTCTACACACTGCTTTAAATGTGTCCCAGAGATTCTGGTATGTTGTATCTTTGTTCTCTTTGGTTTCAAAGAACATCTTTATTTCTGCCTTCATTTCGTTATGTACCCAGTAGTCATTCAGGAGCAGGTTGTTCAGTTTCCATGTAGTTGAGCGGTTTTGATTGAGTTTCTTAGTCCTGAGTTCTAGTTTGATTGCACTGTGGTCTGAGAGACAGTTTGTTATAATTTCTGTTCTTTTACATTTGCTGAGGAATGCTTTACTTCCAATTATGTGGTCAATTTTGGAATAAGTGCGATGTGGTGCTGAGAAGAATGTATATTCTGTTGGTTTGGGGTGGAGAGTTCTATAAATGTCTATTAGGTCCACTTGGTGCAGAGATGAGTTCAATTCCTGGATATCCTTGTTAACTTTCTGTCTCATTGATCTGTCTAATGTTGACAGTGGAGTGTTGAAGTCTCCCATTATTATTGTATGGGAGTCTAAGTCTCTTTGTAAGTCTCTAAGGACTTGCTTTATGAATCTGGGTGCTCCTGTATTGGGTGCATATATATTTAGGAGAGTTAGCTCTTCCTGTTGAATTGATCCCTTTACCATTATGTAATGGCCTTCTTTGTCTCTTTTGATCTTTGATGGTTTAAAGTCTATTTTATCAGAGACTAGTATTGCAAGCCCTGCTTTTTTTTGTTCTCCATTTGCTTGGTAGATCTTCCTCCATCCCTTTATTTTGAGCCTATGTATGTCTCTGCATGTGAGATGTGTCTCTTGAATACAGCAGACTGATGGGTCTTGACTCTTTATCCAGTTTGCCAGTCTGTGTCTTTTAATTGGAGCATTTAGTCCATTTACATTTAAGGTTAATATTGTTAAGTGTGAACTTGATCCTGCCATTATGATATTAACTGGTTATTTTGCTCGTTAGTTGATGCAGTTTCTTCCTAGCCTCGATGGTCTTTACATTTTGGCATGTTTTTGCAATGGCTGGTACCGGTTGTTCCTTTCCATGTTTAGGGCTTCCTTCAGGGTCTCTTGTAAGGCAGGCCTGGTGGTGACAAAATCTCTAAGCACTTGCTTATCTGTAAAGGATTTTATTTCTCCTTCACTGATGAAACTTAGTTTGGCTGGATATGAAATTCTGGGTTGAAAATTCTTGTCTTTAAGAATGTTGAATATTGGACCCCACTCTCTTCTGGCTTGTAGAGTTTCTGCCGAGAGATCTGCTGTTAGTCTGATGGGCTTCCCTTTGTGGGTAACCCGACCTTTCTCTCTGGCTGCCCTTAAGATTTTTTCCTTCATTTCAACTTTGGTGAATCTGGCAATTATGTTTCTTGGAGTTGCTCTTCTTGAGGAGTATCTTTGTGGTGTTCTCTGTATTTCCTGAATTTGAATGTTGGCCTGCCCTACTAGGTTGGGGAAGTTCTCCTGGATGATATCCTGCAGAGTGTTCTCCAGCTATGTTCCATTTTCCCCCTCACTTTCAGGCACCCCAATCAGAGGTAGGTTTGGTCTTTTTACATAATCCCATACTTCTTGCAGGCTTTGTTCATTTCTTTTTCTTCTTTTTTCTTTTGGTTTCTCTTCTCACTTCGTTTCATTCATTTGATCCTCAATCGCTGATACTCTTTCTTCCAGTTGATCGAGTTGGTTACTGAAACTTGTGCATCTGTCACGTATTTCTCGTGTCATGGTTTTCATCTCTGTCATTTTGTTTATGACCTTCTCTGCATTAATTATTCTAGCTGTCAATTCTTCCACTCTTTTTTCAAGATTTTTGGTTTCTTTGCGCTGGGTACGTAATTCCTCCTTTAGCTCTGATAAGTTTGATGGACTGAAGCCTTCTTCTCCCATCTCGTCAAAGTCATTCTCTGACCAGCTTTGATTCATTGGTGGCGATGAGCTGCACTCCTTTGCAGGGGGAGATGCGCTCTTATTTTTTGAATTTCCAGCTTTTCTGCCCTGCTTTTTCCCCATCTTTGTGGTTTTATCTGCCTCTGGTCTTTGATTATGTTGACGTACTGATGGGGTTTTGGTATAGGTGTCCTTCCTGTTTGATAGTTTTCCTTCTAACAGTCAGGACCCTTAGCTGCAGGTCTGTTGGAGATTGCTTGAGGTCCCCTCCAGACCCTGTTTGCCTGGGTATCAGCAGCAGAGGTTGCAGAAGATAGAATATTGCTGAATAGTGAGTGTACCTGTCTGATTCTTACTTTGGAAGCTTCCTCTCAGGGGTGTACTCCACCCTGTGAGGTGTGGGGTGTCAGACTGTCCCTAGTGGGGGATGTCTCCCAGTTAGGCTACTCAGGGGTCAGGGACCCACCTGAGCAGGCAGTCTGTCCCTTCTCAGATCTCAACTTCCATGTGGGGAGATCCACTGCTCTCTTCAAAGCTGTCAGACAGAGTCGGGTTTCTGCTGCTTTTTTTGTTGTTGTTGTTTACTTGTGCCCTGTCCCGAGAGGTGGAGTCTACAGAGACAGGCAGGTTTCCTTGAGCTGCTGTGAGCTCCACCCAGTTCGAGCTTCCCAGCGGCTTTGTTTACCTACTTAAGCCTCAGCAATGGTGGGCGCCCCTCCCCCAGCCTCGCTGCTGCCTTGCGGTTAGATCGCAGACTGCTGTGCTAGCAAAGAGGAAGGCTCCATGGGCGTGGGACCCTCCCGGCCAGGTGTGGGATATAATCTCCTGGTGTGCCCTTGCTTAAAGCACAGTATTGGGGTGGGAGTTACCCGATTTTCCAGGTGTTGTGTGTCTCAGTTCCCCTGGCTAGGAAAAGGGATTCCCTTCCCCCTTGCGCTTCCCAGGTGAGGCGATGCCTCGCCCTGCTTCAGCTCTCGCTGGACAGGCTGCAGCAGCTGACCAGCACCGATTGTCTGCCACTCCCTAGTGAGATGACCCCAGTACCTCAGTTGAAAATGCAGAAATCACCGGTCTTCTGTGTCGCTCACGCTGGGAGTTGGAGACTGGAGCTGTTCCTATTCAGCCATCTTGCTCCGCCCTTCACAAGCATTCTTATACACCAGTAACAGACAAACAGAGAGCCAAATCATGAATGAACTTCCATTCACAATTGCTTCAAAGAGAATAAAATACCTAAGAATCCAACTTACAAGGGATGCAAAGGACCTCTTCAAGGAGAACTACAAACCACTGCTCAGTCAAATAAAAGAGGACACAAACAAATGGAAGAACATACTATGCTCATGGATAGGAAGAATCAATATTGTGAAAATGGCCATACTGCCCACGGTCATTTATAGATTCAGTGCCATCCCCATCAAGCTACCAATGAGTTTCTTCACAGAATTGGAAAAAACTACTTTAAAGTTCATATGGAACCAAAAAAGAGCCCACATTGCCAAGACAATCCTAAGTCAAAAGAACAAAGCTGGAGGCATCACGCTACCTGACTTCAAACTATACTACAAGGCTGCAGTAACCAAAACAGCATGGTACTGGTACCAAAACAGAGATATAGAACAATGGAACAGAACAGAGTCCTCAGAAATAATACCACACATCTACAGCCATCCGATCTTTGACAAACCTGAGAGAAACAAGAAATGGGGAAAGGATTCCCTATTTAATAAATGGTGCTGGGAAAATTGGCTAGCCATAAGTAGAAAGCTGAAACTGGATCCTTTCCTTACTCCTTATACGAAAATTAATTCAAGATGGCTTAGCGACTTAAATGTTAGACCTAATACCATAAAAACCCTAGAAGAAAACCTAGGTAATACCATTCAGGACATAGGCATGGGCAAGGACTTCATGTCTAAAACAGTAAAAGCAATGACAACAAAAGCCAAAATTGACAAATGGGATTTAATTAAACTAAAGAGCTTCTGCACAGCAAAAGAAACTACTATCAGAGTGAACAGGCAACCTACAGAATGGGAGAAAATGTTTGCAATCTACTCATCTGACAAAGGGCTAATATCCAGAATCTACAAAGAACTCAAACAAATATACAAGAAAAAAACAAACAACCTCATCAAAAAGTGGGCAAAGGATATGAACAGACATTTCTCAAAAGAAGACATTCATACAGCCAACAGACACATGAAAAAATGCTTGTTATCACCGGCCATCAGAGAAATGAAAATTAAAATCACAATGGGATACCATCTCACACCAGTTAGAATGGCAATCATTAAAAAATCAGGAAACAACAGGTACTGAAGAGGATATGGAGACATAGGAACACTTTTACACTGTTGGTGGGACTGTAAACTAGTTCAACCATTGTGGAAAACAGTGTGGCGATTCCTCAAGGATCTAGAACTAGAAATACCATTTGACCCAGCCATCCCATTATGGGTATATACCCAAAGCATTATAAATCATGTTGGTATAAAGACACATGCACACGTATGTTTATTGCGGCACTATTCACAATAGCAAAGACTTGGAATCTACCCAAATGTCCATCAGTGACAGACTGGATTAAGAAAATGTGGCACATATACACCATGGAATACTATGCAGCCATAAAAAAGGATGAGTTCGTGTCCTTTGTAGTGACCTGGGTGCAGCTGGAAACCATTATTCTCAGCAAACTATCGCAAGAACAGAAAACCAAACACTGCATGTTCTCACTCATAGGTGGGAACTGAACAATGAGATCACTTGGACACAGGAAGGGGAACATCACACACTGGGGCCTATCATGAGGAGGGAGGAGGGGGAAGGGATGGCATTGGGAGTTATACCTGATGTAAATGACGAGTTGATGGGTGCTGATGAGTTGATGGGTGCAACACACCAACATGGCACAAGTATACATATGTAACAAACCTGCACGTTATGCACATGTACCGTAGAACCTAAAGTATAATAATAAAAAAAAATAAAATAGCAGGAAAAGTAATTTTTGATGGAAAAAAATAAAAAATATATAAAAAATACAGAATCAAAAAAATAAAAATAAAAATGAAAAAAATAATAAAAAGACTGATTACCTGAAGCACAGTCATATGAGATTGGTGGGTTCCATGGTCCTGTCTCAAGGTCAACCCAGTCTCCAATTTGCCCACAACTTTTTCAGACACATTTAGATATACAAGATTAGAATCCTCCACTCCCAGCTTCACTTCTTCCAGATACATTGCTCCAGGTGTGACATGTCTGAGTCCTCACCTTCCTGTTTTCCAGGCCATAACTCATGTGGTGATTTGGGGGCTGGAAACATCATGTGAATGTAGACCTCAGATAATGCGGATGGTGCCCATCACAATGCCCATGAGGCCTGCAGCCAACCTAAGCATGCAGATTTGGTTTACACCAAATGGTTTCTATCAGCTCTGACATATGGGGTGGGAATCTCAGGTTCTGAAAAAAGGAACAGATAGGGTCACGGGATACTGTGTGTCTATGAGGAAACTGGTGTGTGCATTTGGAAGTGTACAAGACACCTAGACTTTGGGAGACGAGTGAAGTCGATCATTACAAAATTTTGCAATTGTGGGAAATGAAGTTGTGGCAATGAGGGCTAAAGGTCATAAGGCAAGGCAATGTGGACTTGGGATAGAATTGGAGGATATATACACCATGATGGATTTAAATATACCCCAGTGCTTGAGGAGTAACTCTTCTAGGCCCCAGTGCTCCACCTTGCAGTCATAAAAATCATCAGTGGAGGGGAGAAAAATGAGGTAACTGAGCTTGAGGAAGGAGTGGTCACTCTTGAGGTAGAAGGTTGTCTCAGAAATACCTTCTGGAACTAAGCATCCGTTGTAAACCCAAATGATATTGATGACAGGAGGAAAGATGTTGTCCACTAGATAGAAGAGAGTGTTGGGAACATCCAAGACCACAGAAGATTTGGGAAAGCCAGACACTGCAGGAATTTCTACAGAAAAGACAATGAACTTATATGAGTTTATGATTACCATGCCTTGAGTTTATTGATCATTTTAGGGGAGCCTTTCCATTCACAATTCCCTAGCTGTTTGTGAGATTTTTCCTGTCCTTTCAAAAACTAAGTGCAACCTTCATCTTATCAGCATCAAAACACTTCCCTGCCTCTGGGAATTTACAGATAATTGTGTGTGTGGGTCTATGTCTGTGTGCTTGAACGTGTGCATGAACACACATGCATACCAAGAGGCCAAGAGTTTGGGAACATTCTTTTTTTTTTATGATACTTTCAGTTCTAGGGTACATGTGCACAACGTGCAGGTTTGTTACATATGTATACATGTCCCATGTTGGTGTGCTGCACCCATTATTGCGTAATTTACATTAGGTATATCTCCTAATGCTATCCCTCCCCCCTCCCCCAACCCATTACAGGCCCTGGTGTGTGATATTCCCCACCCTGTGTCCAAGTGATCTCATTGTTCAAGTCCCACCTATGAGTGAGAACATGAGGTGTTTGGTTTTCTGTCCTTGTGATAGTTTTCTCAGAATGATGGTTTCTAGCTTCATCCACATTCCTACAAAGGACATGAACTCATCCTTTTTTAGACTGCATAGTATTCCATGGTGTATATGTGCCATATTTTCTTAATCCAGTCTATCATTGATGGACATTTGGGTTGGCTCCAAGTCTTTGCTATTTTGAATAGTGCCACAACAAACATATGTGTGCATGTGTCTTTATAGCAGCATGATTGATAATCCTTTGCATATATACCCAGTATTGGGATGGCTGGGTCAAATGGTATTTCTAGTTCTAGATCCTTGAGGAATCGCCACATACACTGTCTTCCACAATGGTTGAACTAATTTACATTCCCACAGTGTAAAAGTGTTCCTATTTCTCCACATCCTCTCCAGCACCTGTTGTTTCCTGACTTTTTAATGATTGCCATTCCAACTGGTGTGAGATGGTATCTCCTTGTGGTTTTGATTTGCGTTTCTCTGATGGCCACCAATGATGAGCATTTTTTCATGTGTCTGTTGGCTGCATAAATTTCTTCTTTTGAGAAGTGTCTGTTCATATCCTGTGCCCACTTTTTGATGGGGTTGTTTGATTTTTTCTTGTACATTTGTTTAAGTTCTTTGTAGATTTTGAACGTTAGCCCTTTGTCAGATGGGTAGATTGTAAAAATTTTTTCCCATTCTGTAGGTTGCCTGTTCACTCCAATGATAGTTTCTTTTGCTGTGCAGAAGTTCTTTCATTTAATTAGATCCCATTTGTCAATTTTGGCTTTTGTTGCCATTGCTTTTGGTGTTTTAGTCATGAAGTCCTTGCCCATGCCTATGTCCTGAATGGTATTGCCTAGGTGTTCTTCTAGGGTTTTTAATGGTTTTAGGTCTAACATTTAAGTCTTTAATCCATCTCAAATTAATTTTTGTATAAGGTGTAAGGAAGGAATGCAGTTTCAACTTTCTACATATGGCTAGCCAGTTTTCCTAGCACCATTTATTAAATAGGGAATCTTTTCCCCATTGCTTGTTTTTGTCAGATTTGTCAAAGATCAGATGGTTGTAAATGTGTGGTATTATTTCCAAGGGCTCTATTCTGTTCCATTGGTTTATATCTCTGTTTTGGTACCAATACTATGCTGTTTTGGTTACCGTAGGCTTGTAGTATAGTTTGAAGTCAGGTAGCATGATGCCTCCAGCTTTATTCTTTTGGCTTAGGATTGTCTTGGCAATGCAGGCTCTTTTTTGGTTCCATATGAACTTTAAAGTACTTTTTTCCAATTCTCTGAAGAAAGTCATTGGTAGCTTTATGGGGATGGCGTCTAATCTGTAAATTACCTTTTTTAGATTAAATTACCTCTTTTTAGATTATATAGGATAATCTCCAGACGTTACCATGGCATTTGTAAACTGTCATGGTCCTGGTGGGACTGTCTTTTAGCATGCTAATGCATCATAATTAGCATATAATGAGCAGTCAGGAGACCAGAGGTCTCTTTGGTTGCTATCTTGGATCTTGGTTTTGGTGGATTTTGACTGGCTTCTTTACTGCATCCTGTTTTATGAGCAAGGTATCTGTGAAAGCAGTCCAGCTGACCTCCTATCTTATCCTGTGACTAAGAATGCCAAGTCCCCTGGAAATGCATTCCAGCAGGTCTCAGCCTCATTTTACGCAGATGCTATTCAAGATGAGCTGGTCTGATTCCAATGCTTCTGGCAATGCCACTCAATTTCTTGCAAATAGATGGCCACAGTTTATGTTCAAACAGGCCTCCTCTTGATATTTTGTGTCCAGCCTCCTCTGGTTTTCTGAGATTTCTTAGGATAGGATCGGAATGGAGATGTTTATCAGCCTTCCCATTATCCACAAGACAAAACTTGTTAGAAAACCCAAATCTGTTACCCAGTCATCAGCATATTGCATATTGGCTCAAGTACCTGCTTGGCCAGTAGCTGTTATAGGTACAGAACATGAATGCCAATACACATGAACTGAGTGGTGTTGCTTTTCCTTCTGGAGTCAGAAGTGGGAAAACAAGGACCATTGTACATAGTGGATGAAGAACACGAAGAACAGGTGGGGCAGCTGCAGAGGCACTGGGCAGATGCCAGGCGCACTCGTAGAGGACACCCATTGCAGGGCCCAGGCAGTCCGTGGGCAGCCATTGGTTGGAGTGAGGTGATTTATAACAGCTTGAGGCAAGCCTACCAGCTCCAGCAGCGTGAAGCACATGCAGCCCCAGAAGGCCTCCAGGTAGGTGAGCATGTCTAGCAGGTGATGGTCATCCAACTCCCTCTCCTGGGATGGGTGGTGTGCTCTATGCCCAGTGGCTGTGGTGGGTCAGGCATAGGGCGGTGAGGAGGGGGCAGGAGGTGCAGTACCTAAGGACTGCGCAGCCACCGATGCACCCAGGCTGGGTCCCGACCCTGGCCCCTCCCAGGCTGCCGTGTGCTCTTTGACATTAAAATACACATCTGCATACTTACTTTATTAGATTATGCATTTCTTAGAACAATGAGACAATTAATTTTACATATGAGAAATACGAAGATCAAAGTAGTGAACTGACGTACTCAATGTCACTCAGTTAATTATTTTAATCTCTCCAATTCCAACAATCTTCAATGAAATTTGTCCTCCTCACCTCCCAAGCCCAAACTTGGAAAATATAGATTATGTTGAAAACAAAGAATATGACATGCTACTTTCTACATGGCAAAGAAAGTTTATGGACCTGGTTGCCCAAAGGAATCAGACAAAATGAAAATAAAATTAATAATAGTTTTGAGAAACAGTTTAGAGTAGGTTAGGAGTAGTAGAATCATAAATGGCTGTTAAAGGAAAGCAAATCTATCTGGAGAAACATCTGTAATACCAGCAGCTATTATAAATCAGTGCCAAATAATGTTCAGGAGTATATTATATGGTTCTGACATTAGAAAGAAAATAATGCCCTTGGTGAACACGTCAATGACAGGTGGACCTTATGGAATTCACTTTGGTCTACTAACTAAGCATGGATTTTAGGCTGGGATTTGGCTTCATAAACATAACAATTCAGATTGAGAGGAGCTGGGGCTTCACAGACTACCTCTTGAGGCCAACAACCTGATTCACAGTTTCTTGCCATTCCCTTTTTTTTTTTGAGACAGTCTTGCTCTGTCGCCTAGGCTGGAGTGCAGTGGCCGGATCTCGGCTCACTGCAAGCTCCGCCTCCCGGGTTTACGCCATTCTCCTGCCTCAGTCTCCTGAGTAGCTGGGACTACAGGCGCCCGCCACTACGCCCAGTTAGTTGTTTGTATTTTGTAGTAGAGACGGGGTTTCACTGTGTTGGCCAGGATGGTCTCGATCTCCTGACCTCGTAATCCGCCCATCTCGGCCTCCCAAAGTGCTGGGATTACAGGCGTGAGCCACTGTGCCCTGCCGCCATTCTCTTTCACAATTCTGAATCCACATGCTTCAACTGTGCACTCACCCACAATGTCTTCATCTCTATAGGGCCCTATCATGGTGGTCAGGGCAAAGACTCCTGGAATCAGAGCTGTGTTCATGGTCATTCTCCTCCAATTGTCTCCTCAGGGGTGGCTGTTCTGAGTGGAGCAGCCATAAGAACTGTGCAAGGAAAGTGATCAAAAGAGAGAAGAAACCATGTAGGTGGAGCCCAATCCTAAGCTGTCCCACGTTTCAGCCCATCATAGGAATTCCCTGGTGCACCTCTGCTTTCCAGGTTCAAGCGATCCCCTCACCTCAGCCTCCCGAGTAACTGGGTTACAGGCGCCTGCCACCATACCCGGCTAATTTTTGTATTTTTAGTAGAGACAGGGTTTCATCATGTTGGCCAGGGTGGTTTGGAACTCCTGACCTCAAATGATCCACCCGCCTCAGCCTCCCAAAATGCTGGGATTGCAGGAGTGAGCCACTGCACCCAGCCCCTAAGAAACCTTTACTATGCTGTACCCCACCACACCCCACTCCACATGTCTCCACACCTGTTATGCTTTAGGTGACTGGGATACAGGAGAAACACAATAGACAGCAATTCTGCTTATCACGTATCTTTCTACGTTTCTGGTTAGCTCTATTCTAAAAAAAAAAACAAAACAAAACAAACAAACAAAAAAAAAACTCTACTAATAGGAGCCAAGGAACATCTTATTTTTTCTTCTTCTGTACTTTCAATTAAGCGAGTTCTTCACTTGTATTCCTAAAAGCCCCAGAATTTTAAACGTCTATATTTTCCAAATGTTTAAAAATGTGTCATGTCATATAGAGTTGTAACATCATGTAGAACCATCCATATTAACCATTCATACACCCTTTTCTTCATCCTGATTTTTTCTGCTTGGCGCGCTTCTTATGATCTGTGCCTGGTGCTATCTACATTCAGTGGAAGTTTGTGGAAATGATGTATATCAATGAGAGTTGTCTCAATTAATGATAAAGTGATAAACATATGAAGTTTCTGATGGTCTTCACTGTTCCCTCCAGCATGCCCCTCTGTGAACATGGAGGTGTTTTCCTCCTCGTTCCATTCAGAATCTACTATAGCCTCCAACTTTCTGTACAACAAACTGCAGGATTTTCCTCACACCATTCTAACCTACCTCCTATCTTGCAGAAATCTCTTGAGATTCCAACAGCAAACTGACCACTTATTTTTGCAATGCCATTAGATTTTGCCTATTATTACTTTAAAATATTTATTTATAAATTCATTTGGTAGGCTGTGGTTTTTCACACATAGGATTGGAACACCATCAAACAGTGAGAGCCTAGCTTTAGAGCTCAGATTCAGTTGAAGACTAGTCCAGCCAAAGTCCTGCTACTAGATAATGGGTGTGTGTGTGTGTGTGTGTGTGTGTGTGTGTGTGTGTTTTGTGTATGCAGCCTCTGCAAGGTTTGGGGAGAGTTGGTATACTGACTTTCAGCCTGCCTTCGATCTCACCTACGCATTACACATTTGACTACTTCCTAGTTGGTTTTGAGCCTAATATGCTAGCTTTACATGTAACAATGCAAAATTATTAGTACATTGACTCAAGTGAGAGGAATGAATATCATTTCGACACTGAACAACATGAGATTTTCTCTTGTCTGCTAAGGAAAACAAAATGTTTCTCCTGGTAATTTAATGGAAAAAGATGCAAGGTTAAATCATGTAAATTTCCTAATAATTTGCTAGTATTCTAAAATACTTAGAAACATATTTTGATAATGCTATTTAATATAAATACTGTAAGTAAGTTGATTAGTCTGCTAAGTGATCATTATTTATATGAATGCAGGTTTTCTGAGAAAAACATTCCGTGAAAAGCATTCAAATGAGTCGTAGTCAACATATATAACAGAAAAATCTGTAGTTTGTTCAAGGGTTCTGCATTTTATTATCAGTTCCATGGCCTCTTTATGGTCTCAAAATCCAACAGTGGTTAAAGTTCCAACATAATAACAGAGACTGGATGGAACTTGCAGAAAGTGCATCGATTTCATGATAACAAAAACTGGAATTTAAATACATGTTCTCGTTTACATTAATCAGTTGCACCACCTTGGACAATTGATGTATGTCATTTTTACCCAGCAATTTTCTCTGTGAAATGGAAATGGTCTTACTTCATAATCCGTTAGTATGCTAAAACTAAATTATATATGTAAATGCAGTTGTTGAATTAGTCTGCATAGTTATTCCCAGTATCTCTTTTTATCCCTTCAGTGTCTCAAGCATCTGTAATGACAGTCCTATTCTTCTTTTCTAACTGGTAACTTCTGTTTCTCTCTTCTTTCCTAGGAGTTTATCAATTTTATTAATCTTTCCGAAGAACCATCTTTGGCTTTTTGTGTTTTTGTTTTGTTTTGTTTTTAAGAGACAGAGTCTCACTCTGTCGCCCAGGTGGGAGTGCAGTGGTGTGATCCTAGCTCACTGCAGTCTTGACTCCTGGGCTCAAGCTATCCTCCCTCAGCCTCTGGAGTAGCTGGGACTACAGACGTGTTTCACTGTGCCTGGGTAATTTTTGCACTTTTTTGTATAGAGGAGGTGTCACTATGTTGCCCAGGTTGGTCTCCAACTCTTGGCTTCAAATGATCCTCCCTCTCCATCCTTCCAAAGTGCCGGGATTACAGGTGTGAGCCACCACACCCAGCCCAGCTTTGTTAATTTTTCTGTTTGCTGGTTTTCTGTTTCATTGTTGTCTGGTTTTGTTTTTATTAATTCCTTCTTTCTTTTTTCTTTTTTGTTGTTGCAATATTTAATCATTTCTTTTTTTAAAATTTTTACTTTAAGTTCTGGGATACATGTGCTGAACATGCCGGTCTGTTACGTAGGTATACATCCACTATGGTTTGCTGCACCTATCAACCTGTCATCTAGGTTTTAGGCCCTGCATGCATTAGGTGTATGTCCTAATGCTCTCCCTCCCCTTTCCCTCCACTCCCCAACTGGCCCCGGTGAGTGATGTTCCCCTCCCTGTGTCCATGTGTTCTCCTTGTTCAACTCCCACTTATGAGTGAGAACATGCAGTGTTTGATTTTCTGTTCCTGTGTTAGTTTGCCGAGGATGATCGTTTCCAGCTTCATCCGTCTCCCTGCAAAGGACATGAACTCATTCTTTTCATAGCTGAGAGTATTCCATGGTGTATATGTGCCACGTTTTCTTTATCCAGTCTATCATCGATGGGTCAAGTCTTTGCTTTTTAATTCCTTCTTTCTACCTTCTTCTATCTTCTTTAGGTTTAGTTTGCTTTCCTTTTTCTACCTTGTTAAGGTAGAAGCTCACACCATTAATTTTAAACTTCTCTTCAGTTCTGATGTATACATTTAAAGAAGTTAATTTCTCTTCAAGCACTCTTTCAGCTTTATCTCCTACATTTTGACATAATGAACTACATGATCATTCACATAAAATATTCTCTAATTTCCTTTGTAATTTCCTCTGAGACCTGTGGTTTATTTGGTAGTGTGTTGATTAATTTCTGTATATTTAGGGGATTTTCTAGTTATTAGTCTGGTACTGCTTTCTAATTTAGTTGAGGGGTTTTTTTTTTGTCAGAGAACATACTCTACCCAATTTTAATACTGTTGAATTTCTTGAGACTAAATTTATATCCAGTATGTTGTTTATCTTGATGAATATTTCATGTACACCTGAAAATAATATGTATTTTGCCATCGCATATTCTAATGTCTTATAAGTGTCAATTAGGCTGATTTAATTATTAGTGCTATTCAATTGTTTAATATATTTTCCTGATTTTTTGTTTGTTTCTTTTACCAATTATTGAGAGAAGCATTTAAGATCTCTATGATTGCAAATTTATCTATATTTTCATTTCTGTCAATTTTTGTATCATTTATTATTTATTTATTAATTTATTTGAGATGGAGTCTTGCTCTGTCGCCCAGGCTGGACTGCAGTGGTGCAATCTCGGCTCACTGCAAGCTCCGCCCCCCGGGTTCACGCCATTCTCCTGCCTCAGGCTCCCGAGTAGCTGGGACTACAGGCCCCCGCCAGTACGCCCGGCTAATTTTTTTGTATTTTTATTAGAGATGGGGTTTCACCATGTTAGTCAGGATGGTCTCAGTCTCCTGACCTCGTAATCCGCCCGTCTCGGCCTCCCAAAGTGTTGGGATTACAGGCGTGAGCCACCGCGCCCGGCCCGTATCATTTATTTTTAAGTCATATTATTAGATGCATACATATTTAGAAAAGTTATGTTCTTCTTACAGTTTTTCCATTATGACTCAAGTTTTATTTTTATTTCTGGTAAAACATATTTTTAGGCCAGGCGCAGTGGCTCACGCCTATGATGTCAGCACTTTGGGCGACCGAGGCGGGTGGATCACAAGGTCAGGAACTCGAGATCGTCCTGGCCAACGCGGTGAAACCCCGTCTCTACTGAAGAATATATATATATATACACAAAAAATTAGCCGGGCGTGTAGTCCCTGCTACTGGGGAGCCTGAGGCAGGAGAATGGCGTGAATCCGGGAGGTGGAGCTTGCAGTGAGGTGAGATCTTGCCACTGCACTCCAGCCTGGGCGACAGAGCGAGACTCTGTCTCAAAAAAAAAAGAAGAAAACATTTTTAATGAAGATTATTTTGTTTGTTATTAATATGATCATACTGAATTTATTGTTATTTAGGTATTTGCAGTATGCATTCTTTCTTCCAGTTATTTTCTGCCTATCTGTGTAAAGAGCACGTATCTACCATTCTTCTTTGAACACATTCTTAATCTCTGACACCTGACATGTATTCACCATTCTTAAAATATCCTTACTTTCTATAATCATCTTTTATTTTTTTCTCAAGCTCTAGAATCTGTCATAGCTCTGGTTCCTCTTAGAAGAGTCTGGTTAAAAAGTTACATCAAGATCTGTGTGTTAGGTGTGCTCATTGCTATGGGAATGTCAAAAATCTAAGATCCTATTTGTGGACATACACATAAACATCTATACATTTATTTCTATAGCTACTTACTTATATTAAAAACCATATGTCTACATCTAGCCTTCATAGAAACAAAAATTATGAAATCTGTAAAAATGACTTAAAAATTTGCAATCATTGGAGATCTTTTGAAGCATGCAGAATACATGAGGAGATAAATATTGAGAAAACGAAAGTAACTAGGTAAGTTCAACATTTGCTGTGAGTTTCCCCTGAGAGTACTTTTCAGTTTAAAGCAGTAGATGGTAGAACAAAGCTCAAGCAGAAAGATGCAGTCTTACCAGGAAGAGAAGACGGAGGTTGGAGTTTGGTGCTGAAAGAATGAGTTGCTATTGAGGAGAAAAATCCCCCCAAAAGATGAAAACTCAAAGAGGGACCCCTATTCTGCATGCAAATGTCTTTCAAATGCAGAATTTTGGGCTTTCCTCTGTGGTATTCTTATTTAGGATTTTCCACTCAAGTTCTACAAGTTTTGCGCCACTGCACTCCAGTTTGGGCAACAGAGCAAGACTCTTTCTCAAATAAAATAAAATAAAATAAAATAAAATAAAATATTTTTTAAAGTTCCACAAATCTTAAAGATCTAAGTTGTGACATCTCTCTACTCAGTTACCATTAGGAGAGAGAAAAATATACAAAGAAAGGCAAGTAAAGAGGAATAAAAGGAAAAGAACAGATGGGCCAAAACCGAAAAGCCACAGGGTGGTAGACTTAAATCCAGCACCTCAGTAATTACATTAAATGCATACTTCTAAACTGAATAAATAAGCAAGACTTTTGACCCTGTCCATAAGAAATGCATTTTAAGTATGAAAACATAGGTTAAAAATATAAGGATGAAAAAATATACACTAGGCAAGAAAGCTGCAGTGGCTACATTAATATCATATAAAGAAAACTTTACAAATAAGGAATATTACTGGAGATAAATTTTTCATAATGAAAAAGAGTCAATATATCAAAAAGACGTATACTCCTAAGCGTGTATGTACCAAATGCTATATACAGATTATTTTCAAATTCACATAGAAAGTACACAAAAATATACCACATATATTGACATTAAAACATTTCAACGAATCTGAAAAGCAATGATAACACTGGACACAGTTGCCAAAAACAATCGTTTAAAGACTCTGGAAATTGACCAAAGGATATGAACATTAAGAAGCATTTAGTTAAGAGAATCTAAATTGAATCTTAATAAAAACAACAAAATCAGTATTATTTTGGCCAGAGTATGTGTTCACCAACTTCCTTCACCCCAACTTATGGTGCAGAATTTCTCCTGTGTGGGAGGACAGGTCATGGGATTAGACAGCTCTTCTAACCTGCCAGAGGGAGCTCACATTGTTTGGAAAAGAGCGTGCACACATGCACACGCGCGCGCGCGCACACACACGCACACATCCTCAAAATAATGTCTTGGCGTTTTGTAGAAAACAGCATAGATCTCAGGACAAATAATTATGGAAAATTAACATCTCAACTAGCTTGAAGTCATGATGGCAGGCCAGTCAGGAATTTTAACAGGGAGATCCAGAGAACGAGATAGTCAAAAATAGCCTTGCTAAAATCTCATTTATCCCCAGTGGTGTGGAAAGCTGTCTGCATCAGCTTGGTTAAGCCTGCTCAGGAGAGACCTGGCTGAATATAAGGCCATGTGAAGGCAGAAGGTAAAAACTGGGACATACGTGTAAAGTCCCGGAATTTTGAAAGCGTTTTCCAAGCCACACTCACTTCAGTGGCAAAGTATGGAAGTCTTACTGACTCAAGGTGTTTAAGCAGAACCTTTAGTCAGTCATAGGCTGACATTAAGCTACGATGGCCAGGGGTGACCCTAGGAAATCAGGCTTAATAATGAAAACAAAAATTATCAAGCAGCCTTAGCAGAGAGACCATAGGCTGCATACTAGGGGGAAACAGACTTCGAAGAACTTGCCCTAGCAAGTCACTAACACAAACAACAAATAGCAAGAGCACTTACTCCTCAGGACTGGGGAATCAGAATTCAGCGAATACATTACATTATCTAAAATATCAGTATCAAACAAAAATTAAAAGACGTGCAAAGAAACTGGAAAATTTTACCAACACATAATACATAGGAAAAAAAGAAGCCAACAGAACTTGTCTCTGAGGAGACAGGTTAAAATGATTTCATTTTAAATTGCTCTCGTTGAGCATAATGAAGAAACACTCTTTAAAGCAGGTGAGAAATAACTAAGCAGTCATCAATTAGAGGGTTCAAGTAGTGGTTTTGAGTCGTAAAAAAAAAAAAAAAAAAAAAAATAGGAGGGTGGGAAAGAGTACAAAAGAAACCGGATTCCTGTTTTAACTACCTTGGAACACATAAAATTGTGAAAATATGTTGAGAAAGTTCTATACAACCATCTCCAACTGCTGTATAATAGGTGTTCCAGAAAAATCGAAAGGATATAGGATACAATAAAAAAACGAATATCAGCCGGGCGCGGTGGCTCAAGCCTGTAATCCCAGCACTTTGGGAGGCCGAGACGGGCGGATCATGAGGTCAGGAGATCGAGACCATCCTGGCTAACACGGTGAAACCCCATCTCTACAAAAAATACAAAAAACTAGCCGGGCGAGGTGGCGGGCGCCTGTAGTCCCAGCTACTCCGGAGGCTGAGGCAGGAGAATGGGGTAAAATCCGGGAGGCGGAGCTTGCAGTGAGCTGAGATCCAGCCACTGCACTCCAGCCCCGGTGATAGAGCCAGACTCCGTCTCAAAAAAAAACAAAAAACAAAACAAAAAAAACGAAGATCTTTTTTTTCTGAAGGAAAGGAAGACTTTAGTCTCTGGCTAGATAAGATTCACGCAATTTAAAGGAATCAAGTGGAATCATGAAAATATACAAATAGTTATGTAGCTATAGGGATGAAAACTTTTACTACAAAATCAGAAAATGAAATGGTAATAAAAATGATCTAATGGCTTCCAAGAAGGAAATAAACAGTTTACACATAAAAAGACAAGAACCAGACTGGAATCAGATTTCTTATCTGAAATATCAGAAGCCAGAAAGCAATGAGAGGGAAAAAAGGCTGCCAGCTTAATACATGGGGAAGCAGGGTGTTGGCAGGAAAGACAGTTTAAGAGAGGAGATTTGTACAGGGAGATGGAAGAGACAATGGAGAGAAGACAATCTGAGCAGAAGCTGTGAGAGTAGATAGATACTAGGGAAAAGGAATGCTAACAATGGTGTTATTCTAAAACTAACCTTGTGTGGCATGTTTTAAAATTCTCATTCCCACACCTTCATTGCATTGTAAAATTTTTTGATTAATATTTTGTTTATCTTTTGGTGTAGAACTGTGCTAAAGGACACAGATTCTACTACTGGAAGCAGTTCCAGGTTCTTATTTTAGGAGGACATGGACAGCTGTAGGGATGTTAATCAGGCCATGTACACAAGTAGGTGGGGACATTGCACTTTAGAAATTCAAGGGAGCTGTCGCTTTTCCCTTTCTTCCTTGACCCTTGGCAGGTCTGGATTTGAGAGGTCAGGATTCCTTGAGGGTGGTAACCCAACCACTCTTATTTCCCGTACTCATCCTTCCATGTGTTCAGAATATGATGCAATCTGAGATGCGGTTTTGGATGTTTGAGAAGCAGAGAAGCATAACTAGAGCAAGAGTTAAAGTCTGCTTTTATTTGAGAACCGAGGAGCTCAGTCTTTTACACTGTCTCACAGGTAAGAGATTGGCACTATAAAATTATATGCTTACAACAAACTTCACTGCTGTCATTCCAGTGCAAGCCACTATGCTTTTTCACACTGAACATTCTGCCACCATCTCAGCATTCTTGATATTTCAGTAAGAATGATATTTTACTTTACAATTACTATTTTTAATTTATCAGGATACCAGTACATAGTTTGAAGGCTAAACAATAGAGATGTATTTTAATGAAAACAAGAACCCTTCATGCCATTCCTTTCCTCCACTGACATTATCCCCAACTCAATGACTTTTAACAGTAATATGTGCATCTTTGTGTATGTGGGGGTATTAATTTAGACATCCATTGACTTCCTGTTATGAAACCAGATAATTTGGACCACCAGCAATTATGTCTCTGACATCTTTCTTGTGATTTTATTTTCTTACTATGTTTAGTTCCTCTGTAGGCAATCCCTGCATTTTTAAACACAGTACTCTATTACTCCATCAGTTATATTCAAGATCTCTTGAGTTTTCTCCTTGTAGATGAAGATACTGCTAACCCTATTCTTTCCTATTCTACTTTTTTTCCCTATTTCATATCCCAACTTCTGGCATTTATAATTTATATTTAATATTTTCAAACCTGATAGTATTTATGGTTTGTTTGTTACCATGTATTTTTTAAACACGTAAATGCTCACTATTGAGAATATATTTCCTTTGTTGGTCATCTTTTAATTTTTATGAAGGTTCTATTTGCAATTTATTTTCCCTCATATATATATATGTAGTCTTCTTTCTAATCACATCCTCAGATATTTTGAATATCTCAACAATACTGTAAAACTTATGGGATCATACTAATCATATTTATCCACTTCCCGGTGCCCTTAGTTCTCTAGTTTCAATCTAAAAAATGATTGCCAGGATTGCTGAACAGATGTTGTCTTGGGATTCTCTTCATTGTTTTCTTTGGTAGAAGATACCGTTTCAGGTATCTGATATCTTCCTCTTACTTGCTTTGACTACCTAATTTTGCTAAAACACACCTTCTGTTAACACCCAAAAAAGGATATACTGGAAGCAAATTTTTCTAATCTTTGCATGTCTGAGAATCATTTTTATTCTAGATTCATGCCTGAATGAAATTTTATGGATTTAGAAGTCTGGGTCTAGTCAGGAGAGAGGAAGTCACACAATAATGTGAAATGAGAAAGATCAGTATAAAGAAATACAAACTGTAACAGGATTTGAGTAATGAGAGAATGGCTAGAAAGAAGTAAAGAGAACTCTAAATAATATAGCAGTTGCAGATATAATAGTGCATAATATAATAATATAATATAATATAATATAATATAATATGAAATGGCTACTTCCCTAGTGTATTATTCAGGGTTCTCTAGGGGGATAGAACTAATAGGATAGATATATGTGTAAAGGGGAGTTTATTAAGGCGTATTGACTTACATGATCACAAGGTGAAGTCCCACAAGAGACCATCTACAATCTGAGGAGCAAGGAAGCCAGTCCGCGTCCCAAAACCTCAAAAGTAGGGAAGCTGACAGTGCAACTTTCCGTCTGTGGTCCAAGGTCTGAGAGCCCCTGGCAAGTGAGAAAGATGAAGGGTGGAAGACAGCCAGTCTAGTCCTTCTATGGTCCTCTGCCTGTTTTTATCCTAGCAGTGCTGGCAGCTGATTAGATGGTGCCCACCCAGTTGAGGGTGGGTCTTGTCTCTCCCAGTCCACTGACTCAAATGTTCACCTCATGTGGCAACACCTTTACAGACACACCCAGGAACAATACTTAGCGTCTTTCAATTCAATCAAGTTGACACTCAATATTAACCCATCACCTAGGTTAAGATAGAGCACCCAAGAAGGAGCTTTCTCCAGTTTTCTTTCCAAGGGTGAGGTCAGACCTTGTTAGGGAGACACGTCCATGGCTCAGTGAATGGCAGAGAGGTAGCTGTTGTGCTGCTGCTCCAGCAGGAGTTTGCTGGAATCCACCCTCTGGGACTTGTCAGAAATCCTTCCTCTAGGGTGTTGGGGAAAGCTGTTCCTGTAGGGTTCGTGGAAGTGGGGTGGTGGTGGTCACTCTCCGCTGTAAGACTGCTAAAGGGGATGTGCCTGCCTGATGAAGCTGTGGGTGTTGCTGGCTGCCCTACCCTGCAAAAGCTGGGTGCTGAGGAAGCTGCAAGAGTCTGATGTTGTAGAAACCAGGTGAGAACTTGCCAAAATTAATAAGAGACAATGAATCACAGATTACAAATCTCAGAGAACACCAAGCAGGATTAAAAAACAAAACATCCCACACTTAAGTATATTATATTTAAACTGTAAAAAAAAGTTGAAATACATAAATACTATTTAGAAAAGCAAAGAAGGATGAGAAAAGTACAAGTTATCACATTTTATGTATTTCTTAAAAATGGATATAACAGGTAGATATTTGTTAATATGTATTACAAAAGTTGGACAACATAGTCATGAAATATATTTAGATATTTTAAATACATATATTACACAAGGGAAGAAATAAGCTACTACTCAGATCAACAGGAAAGAGTTAAATAACCCAATAGCAATATTGGAAAGTAGGTGAACAGGCAATTCACAGAAGAACTCAAATGGAAAATAGCATATGCAAAGATGGTCAACATTGTCTACAATATTTGACACAAAAACATTATGTCACTTCAGTTTAAATATAATTACACATTCATAAAAATTGGGGAGCACATCTTTGAAGGGTTACTAATAAATTGTCTGGAAACATTGTTCTAAAAGCTGATGTGGCTTTGGAATACCAAGTGTGAATATTCAAAGGCACTTTCATTTGTTGAGCAAAATGCCAAGTGGAGAAATTGAAGATCGCTGATTGTGAAAGGATCCAAGTGTTTAGAGCAGAACTGAAATTCTGAATAATGGTTCTCTACATGTAGTAGGCAGAGTATGTGACTAGTGGAAAACAGGCATTTATATAAACGAAAGCAGCCTAGATTTGCACATCAAATTCATCAATTAATGTATCCATTCATTTGTCAAATAATTATTTAGTTCCTAGTAAGTGCTATGTACTATTCCAGATAAAATAGTCAACAAGGTTAAAATGTCCCTACCTTTATGAGCTTTAATTCTAGCAGGAAAGAAAAAATAACCACATGATAAACAGATATGCAGTATTAGGTGCTATGAAGATACAGATGAAGAAAGCTGAGTAAGGGGATAGAGAAACAAGGGCTTACCGGCAGTAAATTTCCATGCAAGCCGTGGCAGGCTAATTTCAAAATCAGAAATATTTTATTATAGTTGTTCTTGGGTTATTAGTGTCAGACATAAGAATAGTGCAGTAGATTTACTACCACAGATTTTTGCATTTGTACTTATTTTGAATGAAATGTACTGTCAAAGAACAAAGCAGGCAGACTGGGCTTATATCTTGTCTCCTTGTAGTAGAGAATATTGAGTCTGATGTGCAGACCAGCAGATCCTGTGTGTATCACCTGCACCACTCCCTCATCCCCTCCATAAGCTCACATCAGGAGTAACTATGCTCCTGTACTGTAATGTGAACTCATCCCCTGGTAACACTTTACTGGTGCACAGTAAGCATCTGACTGGTCTAGGAAAAGAAGCCCTCCCCATAGGAATCTGGAATCAAGACAGGTGGATTCCATTTAAATCTATAAGATGATGCCTAGGGCAAAGGAGAGATGAACTGAGAACATCTTGGCAGGGACCATTTTGTACTATGTGAATTTGAAAGCAGAGATATGTAAAATAATGAAGATGATAGGCAGAGAAAATTAGAGATAAGAAATAAACAGAGGATTTCTTGTATAACGCAGTGTACTATCCTTTTACACAACTTCTTTGGTTTTGGTGAGTTAGCCCTTTGTTATGATAACAAATTTTATCTTTCTGATGAATCTAACTCAGGCACATGTGTTCCCCATGAAGACATGCTTTCATGATGGCTCTGATTTGTTTACCATACAGATGAAGATCATGAGTGTGGATTTCAGAAATGCAGTCAGTGGACTCAATTACTGCTTGTTGAGTCCATTAGCAGATATGATTAACAAAGGTCTGTGCACATGGGGATTAAAGGGTATCTTTTTGTTTTTGGATAGAGTTGGTGAAGAAATTAAATGAAAGTTACCACAGTCCATGGCCAAGAATTTCAAATAATAAAGTGTTTATATGAGATGTTTGGGATTTAATATGGGAAGTATGTATATGGGATGTATGGGCTCTAATTTGTTTAAGTTGTGTTTATTATTAATATTTGTGGGCATATAGTAAGTATATATATTTATGAGGTACATGAGATGTTTTGAAAAAAGGATGCAATGTGAAATCAGTAAATCATGAAGAATGGGCATCCATACCCTCAAACATTTATCCATTGAGTTGCAAACAGTCCAATTACACTCTTGAAGTTATTTTAAATGTATAGTTATATTTACTATAGTTGCTGTGTTGTGCTATCAAATAGTAGGTCTTGTTCATTCTTTCCATTTTTTTACCCATTAACCATCCCTGTATCCCTCCCTCCCTGATCCCCTACTACTTTTCCAACCTCTGGTAATCATCCTTCTACTCTCTATGTTCATAAATCCAATCATTTTAATTTTTAGATCCCACAAATAACTAAGAACATGCGATGTTTGTCTTTCTGTGCCTCGTTTATTTCACTTATGGAACTGCCATGCCTGTTGTTGTAAATGACTGGATCTCATTCTTTTTTATGGCTGAATAGTACTCCACTATGTATATGTACCACATTTTCTTCATCCATTCAACTGTTGATGGATGCTTAGGTTGCTTCCAAATCTTAGCTATTGTAAACAGTGCTGCAACAAAAATAGGAGTGTAGATGTCTCTTTGATATACTGACTTCTTTTTTCTTTTCAGTATATACCCAGCAGTGGGATTGCTGGATCATATGAGAGCTCAAATTTTAGTTTTTTGAAGAACCTCCAAACTGTTCTCCATAGTAGCTGTACTAATTTACATTCCCACCAATAGTGTCCAAGTGTTCTTTATTTCACATCCTTGCCAGCATTTGTTATTGCCTGTCTTTTGGATAGAAGCCATTTTTAACTGGGGGAGATGATACCTCATTGTAGTTTTGATTTGCATTCCTCTGATGATCAGTGATGTTGAGCACATTTTCATATGCCTGTTTGCCATTTGTATGTCTTATTTTGAGAAACATCTATTCAAATATTTTGCCCATCTTTTGATTGGATTATTAGTTATTTTCATAGTTGTTTGAATCCTTATATATTCTGGTTATTCATCTCTTGTCAGATGGGTAGATTGGAGATATTTTCTCCCATTCTGTGGGTTGTCTCTTCACTTTGTTGATTGTATCCTTTGCATTCAGAAGCTTTTTAACTTGATGTAATCCCATTTGTCCATTTGTGCTTTGGTTGCCTGTGTTTGTAGGGTATCACTCAGGAAATTTTTGCCTAGACCAATGTCCTGGAGATTTTCCCTAATGTTTTCTTGTAGTAGTTCCATGGTTTGAGGTCTCTAATTCATTTTGATTTGATTTTTGTATATGATGAGATAAAGGAGCCTAGTTTTATTCTTCTGCGTATGAATATCCACTTTTCCCAGCACCACTTATTGCAGAGACTGTCTTTTCCCCAGTGCATGTTCTTGGCACTTTTGTCAAAAATGAGTTCACTGTAGGTGTATGGATTTGCTTCTGGGTTCTCTAGTCCATTCCACTAGTCTATATGTCTGTTTTTATGCCAGTACCATGTTGTTTTGGTTACCATAGCTCTGTAGCATAATTTGAAGTCAGTAATGTGATTCTTCCAGTTTTATTCTTTTTGCTTAGGATGGCTTTAGCTATTACGAGTCTTGTGGTTCCATATAATTTTTTTTTTTTTTTTTTGAGACGGAGTCTTGCTCTGTTGCCCAGGCTGGAGTGCAGTGGCACGTGATCTTGGCTCACTGCAAGCTCCACCTCCCAGGTTCACACCATTCTCCTGCCTCAGCCTCCCCAGTAGCAGGGACTACAGGCGCCCACCACCACGCTCGGCTAATTTTTTGTATATTTAGTAGAGACAGGGTTTCACTGTGTTAGCCAGGAAGGTCTCGATCTCCTGACCTTGTGATCCACCCGCCTCGGCCTCCCAAAGTGCTGGGATTACAGGCATGAGCCACCGCATTGGCCGGTTCCACATAAATTTTAAGATTTTTTTTTCCATTTCTGTGAGAAATGTCATTGGTTTTTTGATAGAGATTGCATTGAATCTGTAGATTGCTTTGGGTAGTATGGACATTTTAACACTATTGATTCTTCCAAGCCATGAACATGGAACATGTTTCCTTTTTCTGTCCTCTTCAATTTCTTTTATTGTAGAGATTTTTCACTTCCTTGGTCAAGTTAATTCCTAGGTATTTCATTTTGTGTGTGGCTATTTTAAATAGAATTATTTTTAAAATTTCTTTTTCACATTGTTCACTATTGGCATATAGAAATTCTACTGATTTTGTATGCTGATTTTGTATCCTGCAACTTTATTGAATTTATCAGTTTAGTAGTATTCTTCTGGAGTCTTCAAGTTTTTCTAAATATAAGATCATATCCTCTGCAAACAAGGGTAATTTGACTTCTTCCTTTTAAATTTGGATGCCATTTATATCTTTCTCTTGTCTAATTGCTCTAAGACTTCCAGTACTCTGTTGAATAACAGTGGTGACAGTGGCATCCTTGTCATCATCTTCCAGATCTTAGAAAAAAGACTCAGTTTTTCCCCATTCAGACTGATACTAGCTGTGGGTCTGTCATATATGGCTTTTATAATGTTGAAGTATGTTCTTTATATCCCCAGTTTTTGAGAATTTTTAACATTAAGTGATGTTAAATTATATCAAATGCTTTTTTCAGCATCAATTAAAATCATCATCTGATTTTTATGCTTCATTGTGTTAATGTGATGTATCATGCTAATTTATGTATGTTGAACTATCCTTGCATCCCAGCAATAAATCCCACTTGGTTGTGATGAATGATCTTTCTGATGTATTGTTTAATTCAGTTTACTAATATTTTATTGGGGATTTTTGCAACACCATCAGAGACATTACAAGTTTTTTTTTTTTTTTTTAATGTGTCTTTGGTTTTGGTATCAGGGTAATACTGGTCTTGTAGAATGAGTTTAGAAGTATTCTCTCATAAAATACTTGTAGAAGTATTCCCTCCTCTATTTTTTGGAATAGTTTGAGTAGGATTGGTATTAGTTCTTCTTTGAACATGTGGTAGAATTCAGCAGTGAAGCCATCAGGTCCTAGGATTTGTTTACTGGTAGGCTGTTTATTGTGACTTTGATTTTGTTACTTGTTATTGATCTTTTTAGATTTTGAGTTATTTCCTATTTTAATCTTGGTAGGTTGCATGTGTCTAGAAATTTGTCCATTTCTTCTAGATTTTCCAATTTATAGCATATAATTGCTCATAGTAGCCACTAATGATCCTTTGAATTTCTGCAGTATCAGTTGTAATGCTTCCTTTTCCATTTATGATTTTATTTATTTGGATCTTCTCTCTTTTTTCTTAGTTCGTCTGGCTAAAAGTTTGTCAATTTGTTTAACTTTTCAAAAAAGCAAATTTTTGTTTCATAGATCTTTTGTATTTTTTTTCAATTTCATTTATTTCTACTCTGATCTTTACTTTTTCTTTTCTTCAACTAATTTTTGCTTTGGTTTCCTCTTGCTTTTGTAGTTTTTAAGATGCAACATTAGATTGCTCATTTAAAGTTTCTTCTTTTCTGATGTAGGCACTTATAGCTATGAACTTATGTCTTATTACTGCTTTTGCTGTATCCCATGGGTTTTGGTATATTGTGTTTTCATTTTCATCTGTTTCAATAAATGTTTCAATTTCCCTCTTAATTTCTTCATTGATCCACTGGTCATTCAAGAGCGTATTGCTTAATTTCCATGTATTTTTATAGTTTCCCAAATTTCTCTTGTTATTAATTTCTAGTTTTATTCCACTGTGTTCAGAGAAGATGCTTGAGCAATTTGGGAGGCCAAGGTGGGAGGATTGCCTGCACTCAGGAGCATGAAACCAGCCTAGGCAACATAGGGAGACCCAGAAGCCGTTCAAATGGGATTGAAAACTGTGTATGTGTTGCCTGGACAGTAGAGGGCATTGCAAGCCTGGTGGAGGTGAACAAAGGGAGAGATTAGATAAAGTTGAGTACCCAACTTCCAGAGATGCATACATCATTGAGAACAATAGTTCCACATACAGATTTAATTTAACACCTGCATTTTTAAAGTCAATCACAATAGACTTGTCAGACCATCTTAGAATTATAACAAAGAACAGAAGAAAACAAGATCACTTTTATTGTATTTTAGAACCTTGGGTGACAGTTGATTTGGGGAGGGCTTCAAAGGTATAAATGTAGATATAAATATAAACATAAACAGGTTTAAAGGTTTTAAATCACAGTGAATGTGCTAATTTGTAACTCCTTTTAAATTTAACATATGGTAAGCAACTCTATTTTGTCATTAAATATCTTTCTTTTTTTTTTTTTTTTTTTTTTTTTTGAGGCGGAGTCTCGCTCTGTCGCCCGGACTGGAGTGCAGTGGCCGGATCTCAGCTCACTGCAAGCTCCGCCTCCCGGGTTTGCGCCATTCTCCTGCCTCAGCCTCCCAAGTAGCTGGGACTACAGGCGCCCGCCACCTTGCCCGGCTAGTTTTTGTATTTTTAGTAGAGACGGGGTTTCACTGTCTTAGCCAGGATGGTCTCGATCTTTCTAAAACATTGTTTTGAAGGGACTGTATATAATTGTGTTATAATTTGTTACCTAATTATTTAAATTTTGAGGCCGGGCGCGGTGGCTCACACCTGTAATCCCAGCACTTTGGGAGGCCGAGGTGGGCAGATCACCTGAGGTCAGGAGTTCAAGACCAGCCTGGCCAACATGGTGAAACCCCATCTCTACTAAAAATACAAAAATTAGCTGGGCATGGTGGCAGGCACCTGTAATCCCAGCTACTCAGGAGGCTTAGGCTGGAGAATCCTTGAACCCAGGAGGCGGAGGTTGCAGTGAGCCATGATCGCGCCATTGCACTCCAACGTGGGGGACAAGAGCAAGACTTTGTCTCAAAAAAAAAAAATTTTTTTTTTTTTTTTTGAATACAGATGGGAATTGACTGAAAGCATTTTTACTGAATTGTTGGTTCTCAACTCCCCTGCTGCTCCTACATCTTGGCTGTACTTCCCAACTGAAAAATGGAAAGTTTCCTTTTTGGATACACAAGTACACAGAAAAAGGAGAATCTTTGCATTATGGAATGTCCAGTCTCTTTTTACATTGCATCTTGTTTTTATTTTATAGAGGTAATATTTTTATAGCCTTAAGTAGATTTTTTCATTTTAGTTGTAAAAATGTAAAACTTAAAGAAAACTTGCAATAAGAATAGTATTTTGTGTTTATATATCTTTTTTTCTGAAATTGCACACATCAGAGCTGTTTATCCTTAACTACTTCAGAGTGTATTTCCTAAGAAAAGGATACATTCTTGTACATAACCAGAATATAGCTACCAACTTCATTAAATTTAATTTTAATAATCTAATCTGTTTGAATTCTCATTGTCATATGAATTTTGTTTGAAAATACAAGCCCAAAATTATACTCCCATCTCTGAACATGCCACGTCTCTTGAATCATTTATGTCTTTATGCTGCATGGTAAATTTTTGTAATTAAAACACTGTATTTCTTTGTGGAATTTATTCCTTGAAACTTTATATTTCTGCTGGCAGTTTGAATGGTAATTTATCCTACATTCTCTCACCCATCTCCCCCTGCTACTATATATTTTATCTGTGCTTCTTAGTAGCTTGGGCTGTCCGAGACAAGTGACTCTGCCTCATCATAGGCTTCTCATTGGTTGGAGAGATACATATTCATTACTATTAGTTGTTTCTTCTAACCGGAGCTTCTGCAAAGCCCCTTTATCATTATCCTTTCTCTTCAATCACAATCTTGCCTAGCAACCTTTTCCATACCCAGATAGTTCCTTTCCTCCTGCAAGAACTAAGTGTATGTAAGTCTTCTCATTTGTTACCTAGTTCATTTTTCTTCACATGTGAGGATCCTGGATACTGTTAGGATGCCTTCACTACTGATTGGATCTTGGAAAAATATTCTTTCCCTACAAAATATATTTTCTTTTAAGCTCTTAGAGTAAATTTTGAAATTATCTACCCATAGATTAGTCCTCTGGTATTAACTAGTATCATTATTCTGACTGTAAAAGATCTTCTGTTCAAACTATTTACAGGTTAGATTATCCAGGGGGTATGGTTTAGAGCACCCATATAATTTTCAATAAATTACTTGATTTAAAAAGAACCTATCATGTTAATATTTCAAAGAAATTGATAATTTCTTTTAGAGGTTTCTTTGAAAAAATACAAGCAGACATGGAGTCCATATTAACAGGCTGGGTTTAAAGTAACATAATCTGGAAACCGGGTGTTGAGTTGAGTCCAGAGACAGGCCATATGCAGAGAACCAGAACAATGTCTCAAAATCTGCAAATGGCTGAGTTTGGGTGTTTCCTGTGTGAAGGAGGTTGTCAGAAATGAACAACCAAAACCTTAACAGAGACTGAAAACACATCCCAAAGTAGGCGTTAAAATATATCCACCTTCCGAAGATGGCCGAATAGGAACAGCTCCAGTCTCCAACTCCCAGCGCGAGCGACACAGAAGACCGGTGATTTCTGCATTTTCAACTGAGGTACTGGGGTCATCTCACTAGGGAGTGCCGGACAATCGGTGCTGGTCAGCTGCTGCAGCCTGACCAGCGAGAGCTGAAGCAGGGCGAGGCATCGCCTCACCTGGAAGCGCAAGGGGGAAGGGGATCCGTTTTCCTAGCCAGGGGAACGGAGACACACAACACCTGGAAAATCGGGTAACTCCCACCCCAATACTGCGCTGTAAGCATACAGGCACACCAGAATATATCCCACACCTGGCCGGGAGGGTCCCACGCCCACGAAGCCTCCCTCACTGCTAACACAGCAGTCTGCCGCGATCTATCCGCAAGGCAGCAGCGAGGCTGGGGGAGGGGCGCCCGCCATTCCTGAGGCTTAAGTAGGTAAACAAAGCCTCTGGGAAGCTCGAACTGGGTGGAGCTCACAGCAGCTCAAGGAAGCCTGCCTGTCTCTGTAGTCTCCACCTCTGGGGACAGCGCACAGCTGAAGACCAACAGGGGAAGTAGCGGGAGCCGGTGCAGACGCGAACGACTCTGTCTGACAGCTTTGGGGAGAGCCGTGGATCTCCCAACGCGGAGGTTGAGATCTGAGAACGGACAGACTGCCTGCTCAGGTGTGTCCCTGACCCCTGAGTAGCCTAGCTGGGAGAAATCCCCCACTAGGGGCAGTCTGACACCCCACACCTCACAGGGTGGAGTACACCCCTGAGAGGAAACTTCCAAAGGAAGAATCAGACAGGTACACTCGCTGTTCAGCAATATTCTATCTTCGGCAACCTCTGCTGCTGATACCCAGGCAAACAGGGTCTGGAGTGGACCTCAAGCAATCTCCAACAGACCAACAGACAGTCCTTCTGACTGTCAGAAGGAAAACTATCAAACAGGAAGGACACCTATACCAAAACCCCATCAGTACGTCACCACCATCAAAGACCAGAGACAGATAAAACCACAAAGATGGGGAAGAAGCAGGGCAGAAAAGCTGGAAATTCAAAAAATAAGAGCGCATCTCCCCCTGCAAAGGAGCGCAGCCCATCGCCAGCAACGGATCAAAGCTGGTCAGAGAATGACTTGGACGAGAGGAGAGAAGAAGGCTTCAGTCCATCAAACTTATCAGAGCTAAAGGAGGAATTACGTACCCAGCGCAAAGAAACTAAAAATCTTGAAAAAAGAGTGGAAGAATTGACAGCTAGACTAATTAATGCAGAGAAGATCATAAACGAAATGACAGAGATGAAAACCATGACACGAGAAATACGTGACAAATGCACAAGCTTCAGTAACCGACTCGATCAACTGGAAGAAAGAGTATCAGCGATTGAAGATCAAATGAATGAAATGAAGCGAGAAGAGAAACCAAAAGAAAAAAGAAGAAAAAGAAATGAGCAAAGCCTGCAAGAAGTATGGGATTACGTAAAAAGACCAAATCTACGCCTGATTGGGGTGCCTGAAAGTGAGGGGGAAAATGGAACCAAGTTGGAAAACACTCTTCAGGAAATCATCCAGGAGAACTTCCCCAACCTAGTAGGGCAGGCCAACATTCAAATTCAGGAAATACAGAGAACGCCACAAAGATACTCCTCCAGAAGAGCAACTCCAAGACACATAATTGCCAGATTCACCAAAGTTGAAATGAAGGAAAAAATCTTAAGGGCAGCCAGAGAGAAAGGTCGGGTTACCCACAAAGGGAAGCCCATCAGACTAACAGCAGATCTCTCGGCAGAAACTCTACAAGCCAGAAGAGAGTGGGGGCCAATATTCAACGTTCTTAAAGAAAAGAATTTTAAACCCAGAATTTCATATCCAGCCAAACTAAGTTTCATAAGTGAAGGAGAAATAAAATCCTTTACAGATAAGCAAATGCTTAGAGATTTTGTCACCACCAGGCCTGCCTTACAAGAGACCCTGAAGGAAGCACTAAACATGGAAAGGAACAACCGGTACCAGCCATTGCAAAAACATGCCAAAATGTAAAGACCATCGAGGCTAGGAAGAAACTGCATCAACTAACGAGCAAAATAACCAGTTAATATCATAATGGCAGGATCAAGTTCACACATAACAATATTAACCTTAAATGTTAATGGACTAAATGCTCCAATTAAAAGACACAGACTGGCAAACTGGATAAAGAGTCAAGACCCATCAGTCCGCTGTATTCAGGAGACCCATCTCACATGCAGAGACATACATAGGCTCAAAATAAAGGGATGGAGGAAGATCTACCAAGCAAATGGAGAACAAAAAAAAGCAGGGGTTGCAATCCTTGTCTCTGATAAAACAGACTTTAAACCATCAAAGATCAAAAGAGACAAAGAAGGCCATTACATAATGGTAAAGGGATCAATTCAACAGGAAGAGCTAACTCTCCTAAATATATATGCACCCAATACAGGAGCACCCAGATTCATAAAGCAAGTCCTTAGGGACTTACAAAGAGACTTAGACTCCCATACAATAATAATGGGAGACTTCAACACTCCGCTGTCAACATTAGACAGATCAACGAGACAGAAAGTTAACAAGGATATCCAGGAATTGAACTCATCTCTGCACCAAGCGGACCTAATAGACATCTATAGAACTCTCCACCCCAAATCAACAGAATATACATTCTTCTCAGCACCACATCGCACTTATTCCAAAATTGACCACATAATTGGAAGTAAAGCACTCCTCAGCAAATGTAAAAGAACAGAAATTATAACAAACTGTCTCTCAGACCACAGTGCAATCAAACTAGAACGCAGGACTAAGAAACTCACTCAAAACCGCTCAACTACATGGAAACTGAACAACCTGCTCCTGAATGACTACTGGGTACATAACGAAATGAAAGCGGAAATAAAGATGTTCTTTGAAACCAATGAGAACAAAGATACAACATACCAGAATCTCTGGGACACATTTAAAGCAGTGTGTAGAGGGAAATTTATAGCACTAAATGCCCACAAGAGAAAGCTGGAAAGATCTAAAATTGACACTCTAACATCACAATTAAAAGAACTAGAGAGGCAAGAGCAAACACATTCAAAAGCTAGCAGAAGGCAAGAAATAACTAAGATCAGAGCCGAACTGAAGGAGATAGAGACACAAAAAACCCTCCAAAAAATCAATGAATCCAGGAGTTGGTTTTTTGAAAAGATCAACAAAATTGACAGACCGCTAGCAAGGCTAATAAAGAAGAAAAGAGAGAGGAATCAAATAGATGCAATAAAAAATGATAAAGGGGATATCACCACTGACCCCACAGAAATACAAACTACCATCAGAGAATACTATAAACGCCTCTACGCAAATCAACTAGAAAATCTAGAAGAAATGGATAATTTCCTGGACACTTACACTCTCCCAAGGCTAAACCAGGAAGAAGTTGAATCCCTGAATAGACCAATAGCAGGCTCTGAAATTGAGGCAACAATTAATAGCCTACCCACCAAAAAAAGTCCAGGACCAGATGGATTCACAGCTGAATTCTACCAGAGGTACAAGGAGGAGCTGGTACCATTCCTTCTGAAACTATTCCAATCAATAGAAAAAGAGGGAATCCTCCCGAACTCATTTTATGAGGCCAACATCATCCTGATACCAACGCCTGGCAGAGACACAACAAAAAAAGAGAATTTTAGACCAATATCCCTGATGAACATTGATGCAAAAATTCTCAATAAAATACTGGCAAACCGGATTCAGCAGCACATCAAAAAGCTTATCCACCACGATCAAGTGGGCTTCATCCCTGGGATGCAAGGCTGGTTCAACATTCGCAAATCAATAAACGTAATCCAGCATATAAACAGAACCAAAGACAAGAACCACATGATTGTCTCAATAGATGCGGAAAAGGCTTTTGACAAAATTCAACAGCCCTTCATGCTAAAAACGCTCAATAAATTCGGTATTGATGGAACGTATCTCAAAATAATAAGAGCCATTTATGACAAACCCACAGCTAATATCATACTGAATGGGCAAAAACTGGAAAAATTCCCTTTGAAAACTGGCACAAGACAGGGATGCCCTCTCTCACCACTCCTATTCAACATAGTGTTGGAAGTTCTGGCTAGGGCAATCAGGCAAGAGAAAGAAATCAAGGGTATCCAGTTAGGAAAAGAAGAAGTCAAATTGTCCCTGTTTGCAGATGACATGATTGTATATTTAGAAAACCCCATCGTCTCAGCCCAAAATCTCCTTAAGCTGATAAGCAACTTCAGCAAAGTCTCAGGATACAAAATTAATGTGCAAAAATCACAAGCATTCTTATACACCAGTAACAGACAAGCAGAGAGCCAAATCAGGAATGAACTTCCATTCACAATTGCTTCAAAGAGAATAAAATACCTAGGAATCCAGCTTACAAGGGATGTAAAGGACCTCTTCAAGGAGAACTACAAACCACTGCTCAGTGAAATAAAAGAAGACACAAACAAATGGAAGAACATACCATGCTCATGGATAGGAAGAATCAATATTGTGAAAATGGCCATACTCCCCAAGGTTATTTATAGATTCAATGCCATCCCCATCAAGCTACCAATGAGTTTCTTCACAGAATTGGAAAAAACTGCTTTAAAGTTCATATGGAACCAAAAAAGAGCCCGCATTGCCAAGACAATCCTAAGTCAAAAGGACAAAGCTGGAGGCGTCACGCTACCTGACTTCAAACTATACTACAAGGCTACAGTAACCAAAACAGCATGGTACTGGTACCAAAACAGAGCTATAGACCAATGGAACAGAACAGAGTCCTCAGAAATAATACCGCACATCTACAGCCATCTGATCTTTGACAAACCTGAGAGAAACAAGAAATGGGGAAAGGATTCCCTATTTAATAAATGGTGCTGGGAAAATTGGCTAGCCATAAGTAGAAAGTTGAAACTGGATCCTTTCCTTACCCCTTATACGAAGATTAATTCAAGATGGATTAGAGACTTAAATGTTAGACCTAATACCATAAAAACCCTAGAAGAAAATCTAGGTAGTACCATTCAGGACATAGGCATGGGCAAGGACTTCATGTCTAAAACACCAAAAGCAACGGCAGCAAAAGCAAAAATTGACAAATGGGATCTAATTAAACTAAAGAGCTTTTGCACAGCAAAAGAAACTACCATCAGAGTGAATAGGCAACCTACAGAATGGGAGAAAATTTTTGCAACCTACTCATCTGACAAAGGGCTAATATCCAGAATCTACAAAGAACTCAAACAAATATACGAGAAAAAAACAAACAACCCCATCAAAAAGTGGGGAAAGGATATGAACAGACATTTCTCAAAAGAAGATATTCATACAGCCAACAGACACATGAAAAAATGCTCATCGTCACTCGCCATCAGAGAAATGCAAATCAAAACCACAATGAGATACCATCTCACACCAGTTAGAATGGCAATCATTAAGAAGTCAGGAAACAACAGGTGTTGGAGAGGATGTGGAGAAGTAGGAACACTTTTACACTGTTGGTGGGATTGTAAACTAGTTCAACCATTATGGAAAACAGTATGGCAATTCCTCAAGGATCTAGAACTAGATGTACCATATGACCCAGCCATCCCACTACTGGGTATATACCCAAAGGATTATAAATTATTCTACTACAAAGACACATGCACACGTATGTTTATTGCGGCACTATTCACAATAGCAAAGACTTGGAATCAACCCAAATGTCCATCTGTGACAGACTGGACTAAGAAAATGTGGCACATATACACCATGGAATACTATGCAGCCATAAAAAAGGATGAGTTTGCGTCCTTTGTAGGGACATGGATGCAGCTGGAAACCATCATTCTTAGCAAACTATCACAAGAAGAGAAAACCAAACACCGCATGTTCTCACTCATAGGTGGGAACTGAACAATGAGATCACTTGGACTCGGGAAGGGGAACATCACACACTGGGGCCTATCATGGGGAGGGGGGAGGGGGGAGGAGGGAGGGATTGCATTGGGGAGTTATACATGATATAAATGATGAATTGATGGGTGCTGACGAGTTGATGGGTGCAGCACACCAACATGGCATAAGTATACATATGTAACAAACCTGCACGTTATGCACATGTACCCTAGAACTTAAAGTATAATAAAAAAAAAAAAAAAAATATATATATATATATATATATCCACCTTCCAGGCAGCATACCCAGGCCTGATACACATGCTAGAATGCGTTCTAGACATGGGATAACAGGATAAAAAAAGTCAGTAAAATCATGGGAAAGATTAAAGTGAAAAATATCATAATATAAAGGTCCATACATCTCATTAATTTTAGTAAATGCAAATAGACTAAACTTGTGACCAGAAGACAAAGACTGACAAATCGAATGCAAAAACATAAATTAAGGTTATACTGCTTATAAGACACGTACCTAAAGCATAAAAGTCATTTCAGAGTTTAAGTATGGAACATAGAAAGGACACATCATGCAAAAACTAATTTTAAGAAATGGTGTTTATTTATTAACGTCAAAAACAAATTTTAAGGAAAAAGGTATTGCAGGACAGAAAGACTCATATAACGATAAACATTCACCTAGTCAAAGAAAACATAGGCTGGGCACAGAGGCTCACACCTGTAATCTGAGCACTTTGTGGGGCTGAGGCAGGTGGACTGTTTGAGCTTATGATTTCGAGACTAGTCTGGGCAACATGGCGAAACTCTGCCTCTGAAAAAAAAAAAATTAGCTGGGCATGGTGGTGCGTGTCTGCAATCTCAGCTACTTGGGAGGCTCAGGTGGGAAGATGGCTTGAGTCCAGGAGGCGTAGGTTGCAATGAGACGAGATTGCACCACTGCACTCCAGGCTGGGTGATAGAGCCAGACTTTGTCTAAAAAAAGAAAGAAAAGAAAAGTAAAACATAGCAACTATAAATATATGTGCATCTAATAAAATATCCTTAAAGACATGAATCAAAATTAATATAATATTTAGGTAGAAAGCAATAAATCTACCATTTATAGTATGATATTTTAATATATGTTCTTGGGTTCTTTATAAGTCAAGAAGGCAAAAGTAGGATATAAAAGATCTAAACAATCCTGATACCAAAGCCTGGCAGAGACACAACAAAATAAGAGAATTTAGACCAATATCCCTAATGAACATTGATGCAAAAGTTATCAATAAAATACGGGCAAACAGAATCCAGAGCACATCAAAAAGTTTATCCACCATGATCAAGTGGGCTTCAACCCTGGGATGCAAGGCTGGTTCAATATACACAAATCAATAAACATAATCCATCATATAAACAGAACCAAAGACAAAAAACACATCATTATCTCAGGAGATGCAGAAAAGGTCTTTGACAAAATTCAACAGCCCTTCATACTAAAAACTCTCAATAAATTAGGTATTGATGGGACATATCTCAAAATAATAAGAGCTATTTATGACAAACCCACAGTCAATATCATACTGAATGGGCAAAAACTGGAAGCATTCCCTTTGAAAACTGGCACAAGACAGGGATGCCCTCTCTCACCACTCCTGTTCAACACAGTGTAGAAGTTCTGGCCAGAGCAATCAGGCAGGAGAAAGAAATAAAGCGTATTCAATTAGGAAAAGAGGAAGTCAAATTGTCCCTGTTTGCAGATGACATGATTGTATATTTAGAAAACCCCATCGTCTCAGCCCCAAATCTCCTTAAGCTGATAAGCAACTTCAGCAAAGTCTCAGGATACAAAATCAATGTGCAAAAATCACTAGCATTCTTATACACCAATAACAGGCAAACAGAGAGCCAAATAATGAGTGAACTCCCATTCACAATTGCTTCAAAGAGAATAAAACACCTAGGAATCCAACTTACAAGGGATGTGAAGGACCTCTTCAAGGAGAACTACAAACCACTGCCCAATGAAATCAAAGAGGACAGAAACAAATGGAAGAACATTCCATGCTCATGGATAGGAAGAATCAATATTGTGAAAATAGCCATACTGCCCAAGGTAATTTATAGATTCAATGCCATCCCTATCAAGCTACCAATGACTTTCTTTACAGAATTGGAAAAAACTACTTCAAAGTTCATATGGAATCAAAAAAGAGCCCTCATTGCCAAGACAATCCTAAACCAAAAAAACAAAGCTGGAAGTATCATGCTACCTGACTTCAAACTATATTACAAGGCTACAGTAACCAAAACAGCATGGTACTGGTATCAAAACAGAGGTATAGACCAATGGAACAGAACAGAGCCCTCAGAAATAATACCACACATCTACAGCCATCTGATCTTTGACAAACCTGAGAAAAACAAGAAATGGGGAAAGAATTCCCTATTTAATAAATGGCACTAGGAAAACTGAGTAGCCATATGTGGAAAGCTGAAACTGGATCCCTTCCTTACACCTTATACAAAAATTAATTTGAGATGGATTAAAGGCTTAAATATTAGACCTAAAATCATAAAAATCCTAGAAGAAAACATAGGCAATACCATTCAGGACATAGGCATGGGCAAAGACTTCATGTCTAAAACACCAAAAGCAACAGCAACAAAAGCCAAAATTGATAAATGGGATCTAATTAAACTAAAGAGCTTCTGCACAGCAAAAGAAACTACCATCAGAGTGAACCAGCAACCTACAGAATGGGAGAAAATTTTTGCAATCGACTCATCTGACAAAGGGCTAATATCCAGAACCTACAAAGAACTCAATCAAATGTACAAGAAAAAAACAAACAACCCCATCAAAAAGTGGGCAAATGATATGAACAGACAATTCTCAAAAGAAGACATTCATACAGCCAACAGACACATGAAAAAATGCTCATCATCACTCGCCATCAGAGAAATGCAAATCAAAACCACAATGAGATACCATCTCATACCAGTTAGAATGGCAATCATTAAAAAGTCAGGAAACAACAGGTGCCGGAAAGGATGTGGAGAAATAGGAACACTTTTACACTGTTGGTGGGACTGTTAACTAGTTCAACCATTGTGGAAGACAGTGTGGTGATTCCTCAAGGATCTAGAACTAGCAATAACATTTGACCCGGCCATCCCATTACTGGGTATATACCCAAAGTATTATAAATCATGCTGCTATAAAGACACATACACACATATGTTTATTGTGGCACTATTCACAATAGCAAAGACTTGGAACCAACCCAAAAGTCCATCAGTGATAGACTGGATTAAGAAATATACACCATGGAATACTATGCAGCCATGAAAAAAGATGAGTTCATGTCCTTTGTAGGGACATGGATGAAGCTGGAAACCATCACTCTCAGCAAACTACTGCAAGGACAAAAAACCGAACACCGCATGTTCTCACTCATAGGTGGGACTTGAACAACAAGAACAGTTGGACACAGGAAGGGGAACATCACACACTGGGGCCTGTCGTGGGGTGGAGGAAGGGGGGAGGGATAGCATTGGGAGATATACCTAATGTAAATAACGAGTTAATGGGTGCAGCACACCAACGTGGCACATGTATACATATGTAACAAATCTGCCCGTTGTGCACGTGTACCCTAGAACTTAAAGTATAATAAATAAAAAGGAGAAGGAAATGTGTTCACCTTCTAAAAAATAATAATTCTTTATCGTTTATGAAGGAGATATTTTCTCTAGCTTTATTGAGGTATAATTGGCAAATAAAAATATATATATTTAATGTAAAAAAAAAAAACTAAATAACACAATTAGTAAGCTTGACCGAATAAAGTTGAATATATTATAAAGCTATTGTCCATGTTCTCATCTACGTGCCAGGTGGTAGATTCACCAGTGCCTATTACATTACTGAAAACAAACAAAAAACAAATTAAAAATAATAAACTGGCCTGGTGAGGTGGCTCACAACTGTAATCCCAGCACTTTGGGAGGCAAGATGGGTGAATCACCTGAAGTCAGGAGTTTGAGACCAGGCTGGCCAACATGGTGAAACCTTGTCTCTACTAAACAAATACAAAAATTACCATGGCGTGGTGGCATGCACCTGTAATCCCAGCTACTCAGGAGACTGAGGCAGGAGAATCGCTTGAACCTGAGAGATGGAGGTTGCAGTGAGCCAAGATTGCGCCACTGCATTCCAGCCTGGGTGATTGAGCAAGACTCTATTTAAAAAAAAAAAAAAGTTAAAATTAAAATAGAAAAATAAGCTTGGACCAATGATGACAGTGAGGAATGAAACAAGCATTAGGGTCATTCAAAATCTTTGCACCTTAGATGTATATGCAGGAGAGAAAGAGAAGGAGAAGGAGGAGGAGAGAAAAAAAAAAGATGATGGAAAGAAGGGGAAAGGGAAAGGATATTGGGGTACATTTGACTCTGTATAAACAGTCATGACTTTTATTTTAATACACATAGTCCTAAAGTCCTGTCAGTGCATGATAAGCTTCCTTCCCAAATCACTCTTGATTTTGAACTTCCAAAAATAGGAAAAACCATTCAACTGATGGATTTGAGTTTACAGCACCTAACTCTCCACTTCCAACCTGTGGCCATTTTTCTCCTAGTTTCCATGCTCCCCCATCCCAACCACAGTTCTTCCATTTAGTCCTTTATATTTATTTCCCATTCTTCCCTTCCTTGCTCTGTGCTCCTAGCAGCAGCTGACCTGGATTACCTCCTGGCTTCTAGTTTGATATAAGCCATGAAGAGCGTAATCAGGGGATCAGAGGAAAGGAAGGAAGTGGGCTAATATTCTCCACACTCCATCTCTGGGCAGGTCATAGAAGGCTGGCAGTTTTATTCAACCAGAGGGTCATATATGCTGTCAGATGACTCTCTCAGCACAGCACTCTCTGACTCCAGGGCCCCCTCATCACTTTCTTCCCTCATCTCAGGCTTGAGGTTGTAACAGGACACCTGTTACCTGCTTGCCCTAGCCCAGGTTACCTATCTGCCTTATTGTTTGCCTACGGTCTGATGATCATAGCTTTGTAAATAGAATTTTTATTAAAACTCTCCTCAAATTAGCAAATTTGAGTTTGCCATCCTTTTCCTGCCAGGAACCTGACTGACACAAATTTAAACCCAACTTCCAACTACTTTCCTCCTTCCAAAATGTCCCACTTGCTGTCAGGGCCAAAACCTGAGTAGTTGTCCCTTGATAGAAGCATGAAATCCTAATACCTGCTACCAATCATAAGGCCATGTCAGAAAACACCAATAACTTCTGTCTACAGTGTTCAATAACAATTTTATCCCTTCAGGGTGAGGTATAAAACACTGACAGATGCAGGAGACAGATAAGCAGGAGGTCCCTGGAGAATCTCCGACCCACCTGAGCACTGGGAGCATGGGGTGGAGCCATGGGAAGTTCCCACTTTGTGCAGAGGGGAAGAGCCTGACCTCTTTAGTTCCTGTGTGATGGCCTGCTGTTCAGTCTGTAAGGTGGGGGCCCGCTCCCCTGTGATTCCCTCTGGCTTTGCGGAGAGTTCCTCTTTCTTTTTTTCCTTTTCACCCAATAAACCCTGTTCTACTCACTTTTCAATGTGTCCGTGTGCCTAAATTTTCCTGGTTGTGTGACAAGAACCAGGTATTTTCTGCAACAACACAAATTTAATTTTTAGAGTGGGGAATGAGTGGTAGAAATGCAAGAAATCAGGCTACCCAACAATATTATAACATGAGATCTTTTGGGGAATACGTCTTATCTACACTAAAGACATAAAATGCTAGAAAATTATCACAATAAAATACACAGAAAAGCTAAAGATTCAAGAAGGAAGATCTGTAGATACAAAAAACAAAGAGGCAAATCCCAGCTACAGCTGTGAGTGGAAGCTGCAACATAATATTTCACAAAGGTTCTGGAAGAGGATACAACACACTAAAGAAACTAGAATTATTCCAAGCAGACATGCAGTGATGTGCTGGAGCCAGCTCCTACAAACTTGCCAGAGTCAATTGTTCAAATCAGTTGTTAAGCATAGCCATTATTAAAAATTAAATTGTATAAACTTATAATTAATGTTAAAAATAAAAGAGACACATATTAAAGACTCATTGCTTCTTAATTATTTTGCCACATGTTATAATCGTTCTAGCTCTTGAGGTCATTTGCATCTATTGTAATGTGTATTGGAAATGTTGTTTAAGGGTGATGTACTGCATATCTCTTCCTAACTCTGCATTCAGTGAAAGCAGATTGATAACTTGCAAATGGCTACAGTGGGAGGATTACACTGTGAAAATCACCAAATGTTATAAATCATCTTATTGTTTTGTTGATTGCCTAGATCAGAGGTCAGCAAATTTTTCTTCAAGATCGATAGAAAATATTTTAGGTTTTCAGGTTATACAGTTTCTTTCACAATTATTCAGTTCTGTTATTGTAGAGCTAAAGCTGCCACAGACAATGTATAATTAAAATAATATGGCTGTGTTCTAATAAAGTTTTATTCATAAAAACAGATTTCTGGCCCACTGTTTATATGTGGTCCCCTGTCCAACCTGCGGTGGGTACCACTGGAGATCAGACGGCCCCCAGAGATGGAGGTCACCAGGTTCAGAACCAGTCTCACAAATGGTCCGACAAGACTGATGGGTCCTGTGACTCAAACTCCCAGCTCCAGGAACTCGAACTGCTGTTACTGTGGAGGAGTCCTGTATTTGGTATTGGTAAATGCTTCCCTTTCTCCCTCTCTTTCCCTAAGCTCAAATCAGGAAGGGCCTTACACCATTCTCCTTTCAAACATCTTGGTTGTAAAAGTTACAGGTATCAACTGCTGGATACATCACACTTGAGTCAAAGCCTGGAAAGATGAGGAAGCAACCCTGACAGCCTACAGAAACATCTTGGATATCAATGTGAAGAAATAGGAGATCTTAAGCTAAAATTCATAAAAGTTAAGTAAATGACTGGAGGCTACTCATCCTACTCAGTCCGATCCCTACCTTATCAGATGCTTTCAGCTATTTCTACTTTTCCTCTTGAGATTCATCACCAGATATTAGAACTTCTTTTTAATGCATACTTGCAGGGAGATTTTGATTATCCATGGGATTACATTTATAACTTCATAGACCCCCAAAGGGAAATTCTATATCTTGGTGAGTAAAATTTTAGATGGAAATTATCTAGTACACCACCCTTACAGGAACTGTTATACTCACTCTACTGTTTGCAGTAGGACTATATATGGTAGCACCCCCACAGTGGAATATTGGACAAAGAATCTCAATCGCCATAGTATTTTTCTTAATTATTATCCTTATAGCAAGGATAATAGTTACCAACAAGAAATAGCCATGAAGGTTTTACTATTCCTGAGTCTGCTAGGATTTTTTATTGGCTTTGGTAAGATGTCAAACCTTTTAGTTCCTATGATATCAACCGTGGACCCTAGCTATGCAAAGAAGGTTATAAAGAAAAGAGATTTTATATAAGAAAGGATCTTGTATGGTAAATTCTTGTCCTAAAGTAAACAGTTGGTTGTTTAAAAAGAGGGATGTTTAGGACAAGTCAGAAAGTTGAAGAATGTCATAGATGTTCTATGTAAGTTGTAAAAGGATTAATAATTACAGGGAAAATTTAGCCAAAGTTAACACTGAAGTTACTCTAGCCACCCATTGCAATGTCACTTATCCTAAAAAGAATATTACTTTTATATTAATGTTTCTGGTAAAGTACAGCAACATCTGGTGGAGGCAAACCAGTATTACAACTCATTGAACCAGCTAGGAGGTATCAAACAAACTCCACTCTCATGGTTGTGGCATATAGCACCCCCACTAATAATGGTAATCTCAATACTCATATTCGAACCCTGTGTTCTAAACTTTCTTGTAAAATTTATTTCTTCTCTCCTAGAAGCTATTGAACTCCAAATGGTGCTGCAGATGGAACCACACATGGACACACCATTCTTCTGAGGACCCTTACATCAACCCCAGGAGGAGCCCTGGCTGCTATTCCTCACATGGTTCCCTTTACAGCAGGAAGTAGCCAGAAAGAGTAATTGTCCAATGTCCCCTAACAGCAGTTAGGGTTACCACTCCTGAGAGGGGAAATATGATAAAGGAGCTAAAACAATTATTTAGGCAGAGGCTGGGCACGGTGGCTCACACCTGTAATCCCAGCACTTTGGGAGGCCCAGGTAGGTGGATTACAAGGTCAGAAGTTCGAGACCAGCCCAGCCAACATGGCAAAACCTGTCTCTAATAAAAATACAAAAATTAGTTGAGTGTGGTGGTGCACACCTGTAATCCCAGCTACTCAGGAACCTGGGAGGCTGAGACAGGAAAATTGCTTGAACCCTGGAGGTGGAGGTTGCAGTGAGCTGAGATTGCACCACTGCACTCCAGCCTGGGCAACAGGGCGAGACTCTAACTCAAAAAAGAAAAATAACATTTAGACAGTGAGGGTAAGAGGGTTCTCAGCAGGGTTTTCCTTTTAACAAAAGCAGCCTCAAAATCATTTCTTTTCTGACAAAGAGCAGCCAGAAAATAGAGCTGCAGACATAGATAAGGAAGCTGGAAGCTTGCATGGGTGAATGCTGGCAGCTGTGCCAATAGAAAAGGCATGTTCAATGTGGAGGCTCCATCTTCCCTTTTCTTTGTCACCACATTTAGAGTAAAAAGAAGGCAACATGGCACCAGCAAGGTACAGAACCCATCTGCATAATAAAATATTAGGGTGGGGCAGCCAGCTTCTTCATGTGCTATGCAAATGGCACACCCGGTCCGACTAATCTTTCGTGCCCTATGTAAATCAGACACCACCTTTTCAAGCTAGTCTATAAAACCCCGTGCATTCAATAGCAAAGACTTGGAATCAACCCAAATGTCCATCTGTGACAGACTGGATTAAGAAAATGTGGCAAATATACACCATGGAATACTATGCAGCCATAAAAAAGGATGAGTTTGCGTCCTTTATAGGGACATGGATGCAGCTGGAAACCATCATTCTTAGCAAACTATCACAAGAACAGAAAACCAAACACCGCATGTTCTCACTCATAGGTGGGAACTGAACAATGAGATCACTTGGACTCGGGAGGGGGAACATCACACACTGGGGCCTATCATGGTGGGGGGGGGAGGGATTGCATTGGGAGTTATACATGACATAAATGATGAATTGATCAGTGCTGACGAGTTGATGGGTGCAGCACACCAACATGGCACAAGTATACATATGTAACAAACCTGCACGTTATGCACATGTACCCTAGAACTTAAAGTATAATAAAAAAAAAAAAAAAAGAAAAAAAAAAGAATTTAACTGAAAGTACCTGTGGGAGAAACTTAAATAATAAAACTAAATCTTTTATAAATAAAAGAGAAAAAAAAAAAAAAAAAAAAAAAACCCGTGCATTTCACCACAGAACTGGCTACCCACTTTTTCCAAGACCTCTGCTCAGAGAGCTTTTCTCTTTCTTTCACCTATTAAACTTGCACTCTTAACCTCACTCTGGTGTGTCCGTGTCCTAGTTTTCCAGGGTTGTGGGACAATGAACCTCATGTATTACCCCAGACAATGACACTGCTTCAGCAGGACTGCCACCAAGACTCCAGATCTGTAGAACTACCAACATGCAATGAGAGCCTGGAAAAGACAAGGTGCCTGACTCTAATCAATGAGAACAGCCACATGTGGGCTGCAACCACCAAACCCATGGGGGCAGGACTGCCAGAGGCCTTGAGGGACCGACTCCTGCCCTCAGTGTGCTCAGGATGAAGGACATGAACTCAAAAGATATTATTTCCAGCTTTAAAATTGAATGTCTTTCCTGTTGGGTTTCGGACTTCCTTGAGGCCTGTAACTCCTTTCTTCTGGCCTATTTCTCCTGTCTCAGCATTATATCTTGGAGATAGGCAACTGGTTTTAATTTCACAGGCTCACAGATAGGACCTTTTTTTTTGGATTTCTGAGTTGATACCAAAACAAGTTAAGACTTTAGGGCTCTGAGGATGGAATGAAGGTATTCCATGAGGATGGTATTTGCAAAGAAGAAAGATATGAGTTTTGTGGGGGAGGGCAGGGGTGAAATGCTATGGCTTAAATGTTTGTCCCCTCTAAAACTCATGCTGAAACTTAATCCCCATTGTAACAGTATTCACAGGGTGGAAAATCAGACTATGATATTTCAGGGGCAGAACCTTTTGGAAGGTAATTAGGATTAGACAAGGTCATAAGGATGGAGTATTAAGGCTTGATAAGAGAAAGAGATACTTGAGCTAACCCTCTTTGTCCCCTTGTCATGTAATGCCTTGAACTGCATCAAAACTCTGCAGGGGGTTCCCACAAGCAAGAAGGTACTTACAAGATGCTGGCACCATGCTCTTGGACTTCCCAGCCTCCAGAACTAGAAGAAATAAATTTTAGGCCAGGCGTGGTAGCTCATGCCTGTAATCCCAGCATTTTTGGAGGCCAAAGTGGGTGGATCACTTGAGGTCAGGAGTTTGAGACCAGCCTGGCCAACATGGTAAAACCCATCTCTACTAACAATACAAAAATTAGTTGGGTGTGGTGGCACATGCCTATTATTCAGGCTACTCTGGACGCTGAGTCAGAAGAATTACTTGAATCTGGGAAGTGGAGATTTCAGTGAGCTGAGACTATGCCACTGCACTCCAGCCTGGGCAACAGAGCAAGTGAGCCTCCATTTCAAAAAAGAAAAAAAAAAAAAAAAAGAAATGTTTCTTTATAAATTACTCAGTTTCAAGTATTCTATTACAATCAATGGCAAATGGATTAAGACAGTGAAATCAACATCTAGAATATAAATTAATTGGAGACAAAATTAATTTTATAAAATATTCTGGTGTATATTGTGTAAGTATATGAAATAAATAAGTTGAGTACAGATGACACTAATAATAATGACTTCATTTTTATTTCTATCTTGGTGAAGAAGGGGTCCTGTAGGTATAATTAATTATTCCCTTAGGTGTGTCTTCTCAGTGACCTGCCAGCAAAGTTAATTGTGGGTTAAAAAAAAACAGCACCCGGCCTTTATAGTTAAATGACTATAAATGTCATCAGATTCCTGTTCTTCCCTGTCTCTATCCCCAGGAATTCAATGACATTTACATACTTGGTATCCTGGATAAGATATTAATAAACCCATTTCATTACTCTGTCAGCAGTCATGACTGGACATTCTGTCAAGTTCCTGAGTCTCACACCTCCAGTCTTCACACCTATAATTGGTATGAAGGCGCTGAGAAATTGGTCTTTGAACTAACAAGATTTAGATAGGATGTTAGACTTGACCTGAGGCTGTAATTGGATGAGACTTTGGGGGGACCTTGGGAAGGGGTTAATATATTTTCCATTTGAGAGGGATCTGAATTACTGGTAGTCAGAGGGGTGAATATGGCAAATAAAATTCGAGGATGGCCCCTAAGAATACCTATCATCTCCTGTTGCACATGCCCTCTAAAACTCATTTGCTTTGACTGTGGGTAGAACCTGCAAATATGATGGAATAATCACTACTGTGACTGGATGATGTGTTGACCATAGTTGGCCTTACAAAGGGGAGATTTTGTGGATGAGCATGACCTTATCAGGTAAGCTTTGAAAGGGACTGAACTTTTCCTAGAGGGAAATTGGACGTGAGAAACATTATCTCTTGCTGACTTTGAAGATGGAGAGGGTCATGTGGCAAGGACCTGAGAGTGGCCAGTAGGAGCTGATAGTGAGTGCTGGCTGACAGCCAGCTTGAAAACGTGGACCTCAGTCATATGTGAAAATGAATTCTGCCAACAGGCAGTGAGCTTGGAAGAGGACCCAAAACTCAGATGAGAATTACAATGTCTCTGTGACTTGAGTCTTGTGACATCCTAAGCAGAAAGTCCAGTTGAGCTCCTAGACTTCTGACTTAGAAAACTGATATAATAAATGGGTTTTGTTCTAAGCTTCTGCATTTGTACTAATTTCCTATGACAGTGGCTAGAAAACTAATACAATATATTTTGCTCATTTAAGGTTTACCTACTGTACCATAAACACTTTCTTTTAACATAGTGCAATGCTTAAAAACTGATATACATTTCATATATTAATTCTTGATTTTTCATTTAACTTGTGATTGTATTTATGATTATTAAAAAATATAGTCTAACAATATTTTTCTATATGGTTTTTCTTTTATGTTACTTTAAATCATTCCACCACTTTTTAATAAAACAAATATTAACCTTTTTTAATATTTTGAATTCCTTCTTGATTTACATTTAAACTTTTAATCTATCTCAATATCATCTCTGTATGTGTGTATGTATGGGCTCCTTTTATTTTCCTACTAAATAACCAATAGACCCAACATAATTTTTAGTAAATTTTCTTCATTCCACTGAATTAAAAGTCTGCTTTTATTAAGTACTACATTTTAAAAATTTATCCAACATAAATTTAGGATAACTTGTTCTGTTCTTGAAAGCAGTTGTAATGTGGCATTCTTTAACAAGCAAGAGTGAACTTCCCAGTGCACCATTTAAAACACTTCAAACCATTAGTGCAATCTCTTGAAAGACACTGAATTAAAATTGTGTTTCTAATACCAAGGAAAATGGTTTAAAATTCTTTTAAAATACCTTCTTCTCCTAAAAATTTCACCTGAGAATGTCTTCACTCACCAATTTCCTCACCACCATGCTGCTTTCTCTTCTATTCCATATAGGTGCCATGCCGTTAAAGTATATTTCAAAAACTTGCCTCCTAATCCCTTACATCTCTCTAACTTCCAATCCTCATTAGCTACAGTCCTTTACCCCACAAACCTGGATTGACTCCAAAAGAGTGGAGTGGGTTCTTCTGTGCCTCAAAGAAATGAAGAATACAAAGTATAACACTGGAAGCTTCTTCAAAATATGTTTATCTCCCATCCCAAAATTTTCTCAAAGGTTTAGCAACTTCTAGAAATATAATACAGTAGCCCCATTTTCCATGGTTTCAGTTTCACGTTACATAGTTTCAGTTATCTGTGGTTAATCACAGTTTGAAAATAAGTGAGTATAGTACAATAAGACATTTTGAGAAAGAGAGAGGGACTCCATTTACATAACTTTTATCACCATACATTGTTATAATTGTTCTATTTTCTTATTAGTTTTTGTTTATCTATGACTGTGAATAATTTATAAATTATGCTTTATCATAGGTTTGTATGTGTGTGAAAACACATAGTCCACATAGGGTTTGGTATAATCCATGGCTTCAGGCATCTGCTGTGGGATCTTGCAATGTATCCCCTGTGAATAAGGGGGGACTACTATAAATACAATTTCAATCTCACTAATCATAACATAAATTTGGATCTGCTTCTGTGCAGTCAATGTTGTTCCACAGTTGTCTTTTTTTTTATGACAATATAAACATGTTTTAGTTGTTTAGCTTTATAATTATTTGTAAGCATCTACTAGAGCAACTCCCCCTCATTTTTATCAATAGTTATTTTGTATATTTATTACTCTTGAAAAAAATTAGAAACATTTTGTTAACAAAATTATCTTATTGATATTCAGATTAAAGCATCACAAAGTCTATGTATTTTGTTTGGAGAATTGACACAAATTGTCCTGTTCAAGAATGTGGTACTTTTATTTATCAAACTTTTCTCTTCTTAAGTAAACTTCTATTCTTCTCTGTGGATTGCACACATGACTAGTACACTGCTTTGATATTTTCTATGTTTATCGCTCTTTTAAGTGATATTTTTTCTGTAACAGACTTACTGGCTTAGTCTGCCAGAGACAAGTGATGCTGCTTTACTCCTTCTCATTGGCTGGAGAGGAAAGTATTTAGTGGTTTAATGTAAGCACAACTTCTGTGAATCTTTTTTTTTTAAAAGCAGCACCCCATATTTGGTTACACTCTGGTCTAGTAACCGCTTCCTTTGGGCAAGACAACCTTCTCCACCTGCAAGAGCCAGGCATGTGATTTAAAAATTTTCCTTTGTGGTCACTTAGTTATTCTTCTTGCTTTGAGCGTTTGGGCTGCTAGTTTCATGTATTCACTTTCAACTAAAACTGTTCTTTACAACTTGTTATAGTGAGTTTTGATTCACAGAATATTTTAGGCTCATCTACAATATAATGATTACCCACAAATGTAAAGAATATGGATTTGTACAGTTCTAAATATCAGTAAAAGAGCATGGAGCAGAGTGTTCATATTTAACTTTAAAAAAGGTAGTATTTCCACAGGTGCTTTCAGGGTAATAAAAATGTATTTGACTGATATTGACTTATGGGACAATATGTGAGAAACAGGCTCTGCTCTAGAGGATAGGATGAAAGGTGGGCAGGGAGTACTTATATGGTTTGAATTCCGGACACACAACCTAGTTGCCTAATTTGGAATTATCCACCAGCTTGAATATTTTTGTGAGATTCTGTTTTACATCTCTGGCAACACTAAAACAAAAAACGAGGACCATTTCAAGTCTAGCTCAGGAGAAACCATTAAAATAGTTATATTCTCCATTTAATTTTTTTCTACATTTATTTTTTCTTATTTTTTATTAATTAGAATAGGCCAGACTGCTACAATAACTAGATTTGAAAGTGTATGTGGCTGAAATGCAGTAGAAGTTTATAACTCACTAATGTAACAGTAGTAAGATACTGACGATTTGTGAGTAGCTCTTCTCCAGCTGGTGATTCAGGGATCCAAGCTGCCATACTCCAATATGGTACCTCTCATTTTTTTTCCTGTGAAAATTAACATACTTTAATTTTTCTTCAAATAGGGAAGGCGGGAAGACTGGCCAATTGTGATCTAGAAGATTAAGGCAAGGTGGTTAGTGAAATTTGCTACAGCGTCCACTATGTTGTCATTATGACTGTAACTAATATTCATCTCCCTCCTTCACAAGTTGCTCCTGATTCCCCTCATCCTCTGAATTTAGCATAGTTTATTTTTCCGTTTGGGTGACAGAGACAACTATTCCAGAAGGGTCTATACTGTTATTTACCCTGTCCTTGCTGGATTATGATTGTTTTAGTGTCTACTGGTAGTCGTTACCTTGCATAAAAGTACTAAAAGATTACCGTTGTATTTCCTCTAATTTGTTCCTGAGGCTTCTCTCATGAGAATGGCTATCAACTGTAGTCCTCTAATGAAGAGAAAAGAAATATGCATGGGCTCAACAACCAGGACTACAGTCAATAGTCAACAAGGATTATCTTCGTAATAGCATTGCTGAGTTCCACCATGCCAGCAGTAGAGGATGACACTGAACTCACCATATGGCCCCATTACTTGAGGAGATCAGCCAGCCAATTGGTGTCAGGTTGACTGTATCAAAACTTTCCACCTTGGAGGGGAAATGATTTATTCTTTCTGGAATTGGTATACACTTTGGATATGGATTTGCTATTCTCACTCACATTGCCTCTAAAACCACCGCCATTCAAACATTCATGGGATGCTATGTTTAATATTGCTCAAGACTACAAAACCCATTTAGTAACAAAGAAGATGTAGCAATGGGATAATGATATATACCCCATTACCTAGATGTAGCCAGTCCAAGAGAATAATTGAATGGTGCTGGCTGGAAGACACTGCCCTCTAGGATGTTGTCTTTGACTGTTTGTGTTGCTATAACACCACAGACTGGATAAATTACAAAGATCAGAATTTTATTTTCTCAGAGTTCTGGAGGCTGGAAAGTCCAAGATCAAGGTACTGGCATCTAGTAAGGGCCATCTTGCAGTGTCTTCACATGGCGGAAAGTGAATCACATGGTGGAAGGTGGAGGGGTAAGGGAGCCCTCCCTTCAACGTTAAGTCCTTTTATAAGGGTCCTAATCCCATCTTTGAGGGGCGTGCCCTCATGACTTAATCATCTCTCAAAATGATCACATTGGGGACAATAGGGTTAGGTTTTAATATATGAATTTTGGAATTTTGATTCATGTGGTTTGTTGAATTGTCTTCTTTCTGTCTTACCTAACTGACACATTCAAATTTAACTTCTTTCCCAGACAGAGCTGTCCCAGAGAGTGAAATTTTGGCAGGAATAAACTGGACACAGGTCAGACAAGAGCCACAAAAGTGTCTTCCATTATAAACAAGTTTCCTGTGAGGGGGCACTTGGTTATGGATCAGACACTTAGGCATTAGACCATCTTCCAGAATAAAGAGGCATCCCATAAAGGTACATTGTAAACCTCCACACCCAAATTCCCTAGAGCTCCAGCAGAACAAAACTAGTTTATAGCTGTTCTCATGAGAAAGACCTCAAGATTAAATAAGGTGAAAATACAGTAGACACTAAAACAATTATAATCCATCAAGGAGAAGATAAACAAGAGCATAAAACCTTCTGGGATTGTAGTCTCTATCACCAAACCAGAACCACCACCTAGTTTTTAAACCCGCTGCAGTCTTGTTTCCAATGTATTACTTCAATTGCATGATGGGTTGTGGTTGGTATGCCCAAACTTATAATTCTATGAATCTTATAACCCTCAGCATCATGTGGGCAATTTAAGTCACATGGTCACTTAGTGTGTTAAGTGCCTATCAGGAAGAAATGCACACTTGGTTGTAGTTTTAGAACACATGAATTCATGCAAAATTACTGTTAGAGAAGTTTTCCAGTGGTTATAATCTGGAACATGTAATATGAATGAAGTGATCAAGAGTTTGACTTGTGACTTACACTTTAGATCATTATATAATAATTTGTGTAGTCAATACTTTGTATGTCCCAGACAGTTTTCTTGAGCTTTAAGAGACTGACTTACAATGGAGCTGAGGCTTCTTCTGTTCCTTGCTACTGATCTGTAAGTAATAAACCTGCTTCACATAACTTGTGTGTGGGCATGCTCTATTTCATCAGACTCAGATGATACATAACCAGTGCGTGGTGGACCTAAACAGTAGCTCAGGATGCAGTGGAAAGAAGTATCTGGACTTTTTTTTCCCTAGTGGTTGGCATAGTAGTGATCTTTGTTATTCTCCACACAGTGGGGGTCCTCCTTTGGGATTGGTAATTAGTAAACCTGCTTCATAAACTGTGATTAATATACTAAAATCTCTTACGGAAAGGTAGACAACATGCTAGATTAGATAGGTAATTTCGGCAGAGATGAAAAATCTGAGAAAGAATAAAATTGAAATAAAATAGAAATACATTAACAGAAATAAAAAATGCATTTGACAAACTCATCAGCAAACTTGACACAGCCCTGGGAAGAATCAATGGATTTGAAATAGATCAATAAAAATTATTCAGAGTGAAACACAAAGAGAAACAAATAGTAAAAGTAAATTCAAAAAATAGGTCAAGTGTGGCAGTCCCAGCAGTTTGGGAGGCCAGGGCTGGAGGATTGCTTGAGCCCAGGAGTTGGAGACCAGTCTGGGTAACATGGGGAGACACCATCTCTACAAAAAATACAAAAATTAACTGAGTGTGGTGATATAGACCTGTAGTCCCAGCTACTTGAAAGGATGAGGCAGAAGGATCACTTAAGTTCAGGAGGTCAAGGCTGCAGTGAGCCATGACTGCACCACTGCACTCTAGTCTGGGCAGCAGAGTGAGACCTTGTTTAAAAATAAATAAATAAATAAATAAATAAATAAATAAATAAATAAATAAGTGTTTAACACTTTTCAGGCAAAAATATAGTACCATTTGATATGGTACTATAGCTTGTGGACACTCTGTTTTGTTTTTTCCCCCACTCTTCTTTTCTCTTTGTATTTCACGTTGGGTAATTTTTATTAGGTATTTTATTGAATTGGTTTTCTTTTTAAATAAACATATTATTTTGGTTGACTTTATTTTTCAATGTTGTATTTTGAAATAATTATAGATTCAGAGGAATTTACCAAGATAGTACAGAAAGATTCTCTATACCCTTCATCGAGTTTTCCCCAATTGTCACATCTTATATAACTAAAGTACAATACCAAAACCAGGAAATTACCCTGACACATATTATCAAACGATTTTCAACAAGGGTGCAAAGGACATTAATTGAGGAAAGGACAGCCTTCTCAACAATGGTGCTAGGAAAACTGAAGACCACATACAAAAGAATGAAATTGGATTCTTACCTTAGATCATAGACAAAATGAATTCAAAATGAATCAAAGACCTAAATACAAAGCTTAAAGCTATCAAACTATTAGAAAAAAACATAAAGGAAAATCTTCATGACATTTGATTAGGCCATGATTTCCTGGACATAACACCAAAGGCATAGACAAGACAAGAAAAATAGATAAATTAGACTTCATCAAAATTTAAACCTTCTAACTCAGGAAAGGAAAAACAAATACCATATGTTCTCATTTACAAGTGGGAGCTAGGCTATGGTTACACAAAGGCATGCAGAGTGGTAAAATGGACATTGGAGACTCAGAAGAGGGGAGGATAGGATGGGGGTGAAGGTTAAGAAACTACTTATTGAGTACAATTTATGCTACTTGGGTGACAGGTGCACTAAAATCTCAGGTTTCACAACTGTACAATTTATCTATGTAACAAAAAGTAATTTGTATCCCAAAAACTATTTATATAAAAATATTTAAATATTATTATTATTATTATTATTATTATTATTATCTACAATGTGTTCAACACTATTTTTGGTGCTTTATATTTGCCATTTCATTTAATCCCCAGCATTACTCCATGGAATAGATATTTTCATTTTGCAGTTGAAGGAACTACACTCAGAGAGATTAACCTGGATTTATAAGCAATGTATACATTATAAAGTAGAGGCAAGGAGACCAGTCAGGATGCTAAAAGCAGTAATTCACTTGGGTGGAATTGTTGGTTTTTGAAAATATAAAGTGAATCTCTTGGAAAGTTTCTACAACGTTATTGTTTTTGCCTCAAATGGCACATTACAGAAATCAATCAATTTAGTTGAATGGCAACTGTACTGACAAACATGTTCCTATTACTGTTTATATCATGTCTTGAACTATCTCTTTAATAAATGTGACATGAAAACTTTAAAACGTCTGTGCACGAAAGGACAGTGTCAATAGAGCAAACATGGTAATCAACAGAATGAAAGAAGATATTGACAAATAGCGTATCTCATAAGTGATCAATATCCAAAATATGGTCAGGCATGGTGCCTCATACCTGTAATCTCAGCTACTTGGTAGGCTAATGCAGAAGCATTGCTTAGGCCCAGGAGTTCAAGACCAGCCTAGGCAAGTAGGCAAGGTAGAAAGACACTGTCTTTTAAAAAAAATCCAAGATTTGTAAAGAACTTCTAAAACCCAACAATAAAAAACAAGAGAGGGGTCAAGAATGCTGATTAGAAGTAGCTCTGGTCTGTGGCTCCCACCAAGGAGAATAGAAACAGTGAGTGAACCCTGTACCTTCCGCTGAGGTATCCAGGTTTTCTCATTGGTATTGACTAGGCAGTTGGCACAATCCACAGAGAGTGAAGAAAAGCAGGGTGGAGCAACAGCCTACCTGGAAGTCGCAAGGGGTGAGGGGAACTCCCACCCCAGCCAAGGGAGGTGGTGAATGATTGTGCTACCCCACCAGGGAAACCAGGGAAACCATGCTTTTTTCATGGATCTGTACAACCTGATCTGTACTCCTCATCAGGAGATGTCCTTGTGTGCCCATGCCACCAGAGCCTTGGGTCCCAAGCACAGAACTGTGCAGACTCTTAGTGACTGCTGGGGTTGTGGCCAGTAGCAGCATGTTGGGGATTTCTTAAAACAACTGAGTTCCTAGGGGGAGGTGTGGCTGCCATCACTGTGGCTCCAGTTGGCCATTTTCCTGTCCTGGTGCTGGGGAGACTGAATAGTTTGGACGGGTAGGAACTCCCCACAGTGCAGCACAACAGCTGTGGCAGATCATGGCCAGACTGCTTCTTTAGGTGGGATCTGGATCCGTCCCTCTTCACTTGGTGGGGCTTCTCTGCAGGAATTACAGCAACTCCAGCTAGGGGTTTATGGACAGAACTCTGTTCATAAACTGTGGAAACTGTGGCTGTCCATCCTCTGGGGGGAGGGGTGGCCACAGTCTCCACAGTTCAACAGACTTACTCTTTCCTGCCTGTTGGCTCTGAAGAGCCTGGCAATCCAGAGGAGGGGGATTATCCCCAGCACAGTGCACCTGCTCCACGAATGGGCAGCCAGAGTGCTTCCTTAAGCAGGTCTCTGATCCCATAATCCCATGCCTCCTGACTAGGTGAGACCTCCCAACAGGGGTTGCTGGACAGTTCATACAGGAGAGTTCTGACCCGTATCAGGTCAGTGCCCTGGAATGGAGTTGCCAGAGGAAGGAGCAGGCAGCCATCTTTGCTCCAGGTGCAGGAGGGACCCAGGTGAGTTGGGTCTGGAGTGGACCCCCAGCAAACCACAGCAGCTCAGCAGAAAAGAGTCCTGACTTTTAAAAGAAAAATAATCAGAAAGCAATAATAATGACAATAACAACAACAACAAAAGACCCCACAAAAACCCCAACCAAAGGTCAGCATTTTCAAAGATTGAAGATAGATAAACCCATGAAGATGCAAAAAAGTCAACAACAAATGCTGAAAATACAAAAATCCAGTGTCCCTTCTCCTCTAAATGATTGCAACACCTCTCCAGCAATGGCACAGAACTGGGCTAAGGCTGAGATGGATGACTTGACAGAGGTAAGCTTCAGACAGTGGGTAATAATAAACTTCACTGAGCAAAAGGAGTATGTTCCAACTCAATGCAAAGAAGCTAAGAACCATGATAAGACATTACAGGAGCTGTTAACCAGTTAACCAGAATAACCAGTTTAGAGAGGAACATAAATAGCTTGATGGAACTGAAAAACACAGCACAAGAACTTTGCAATTCAACCACAAGTATCAGTAGCCAAATAGACCAAGCAGTAGAAAGAATCTCAGAACTTAAAGACTATCTTACCAAAATAAGACAGGCAGACAATATTACAGAAAAAAAGAATGAAAAGGAAAGAACAAAATCTCCAAGAACTATGAGATTCTGTAAAAAAGATTGAAGCTAAGCTATGACTGATTGGGGTGCCTGAAAGAGATGGGGAGAATGACCTAAGCTGAGAAACATACTTCAGGATATCACCCAGGAGAACTTCCCCAAACTAGCAAGACAGGTCAACATTCAAGCTCAGGAAATTCAGAGAACCCCAGTAAGATACTCCATGAGAAGATCAACCCCAAGACACATAATCATCAGATTCTCCAAGGTCAAAATGAAGGAAAAAATGTTAAATGCAGCCAGAGTGAAAGGCCAGGTCCCCTACAAAGGGAAGCCCATAAGACTAACAGTAGACCTCTCAGCAACACCCTATACAAGCCAGAAGAGATTGGGGGCCAATATTCAACATTTTTAAAGAAAAGAATTTTCAACCTAGAATTTCATATCTGGCCAGATTAAGCTTCGTAAGCAAAGGAGAAATAAAATCCTTTTCAGTCAAGCAAATGCTGAGGGAATTCGCACCACCAGGTCTACCTTGCAAGAGTTCCTGAAGGAAGCACTGGATATGGAAAGGAAAAACCATTAGCAGCCACTACAAAAACACGCTAAAGTACACAGACAAGTGACACTATGAAGCAACTACATAAACAACTCTGCAAAACAACCAGCCAGCATCATGATGACAGGATCAAATTCACACATAACAATATTAACCTTAAATATAAATAGGCTAAATGCCCCAATTAAAAGACACAGAATGACAAGCCAGATAAAGAGTCGAGACTCATCAGTGTGTTGTATGCAACAGACCCATCTCATGTGTGAAGACACGCATACACTCAAAATAAAGGAATGGAGGAAAATCTACCAAGCAAATAGAAAGCAGAAAAAAAAGCAGGGGTTGCAATCCTAGTTTCTGACAAAACAGACTTTAAACCAACAAAGATCAGAAAAGACAAAGAAGAGCATTATACAATGGTAAAGGGTTCAATTCAACAAGAACAGCTAACTAACCTAAATATACATCCACCCAACACAGGAGCACCCAGATTCATGAAACAAATTCTTAGAGACCTCCAAAGATACTTAGACTCTCACACAATAATAGTGGGAGATTTTAACACCCCACTGTCAATATTAGACAGATCATTGAGACAGGAAATTAACAAAGATATTTAGGACTTGAACTCAACACTGGATCAAGTGGACTTGATAGGTATCTACGGAACTCTCCATCCAAAAAAACAGAATATACATCCTTCTTGGTGCTACGTGGCACTTATTCTAAAATTGGTCACATATTTGGAAGTAAAACACTCCTCAGCAAATGCAAAAGAAATGAAATCACAACAAACAATCTCTCAGACCATAGTGAAATCAAATTAGAACTCAGGATTAAGGAACTCTCTCAAAATGAAACAACCACATGGAAATTGAACAACCTGCTCCTGTATGACTCCTGGGTAAATAATGAAATTAATGCAGAAATCAGGAAGTTCTTTGAAACCAGTGAGAACAAAGAAATAATGTATCAGAATCTCTGGGGTCCAGCTAAAGCCGTGTTAAGCGGGAACTTTATAGTACTAAACACACACATCAAAAAGCTGGAAAGATTTCAAGTCGACATCCTAACATCACAACTAGAAGAACTAGAGAACCAAGAACAAACCCCGAAGCTAGCAGAAGACAAGAAATAACCAAAATCAGACTGGAACTGAAGAAGATAGAGACACCAAAAAACCCTTCAAAAAATCAATGAATCCAGGATCTGGTCTTTTGAAAATATTAATAATATAGACAGACTGCCAGATAGACTAACAGAGAATAATAAAGGGAAAAATCAAATAGACACAATAAAAAAATGATAAAGAGGATATCACCACTGACCCCATGGAAATACAAACAACCCTCAGAGAATACTACAAACACCTCTATGCACATAAACTAAAAAATCTAAAAGAAATTCCTGGACACATACACCCTCCCAAGATTGAACCAGGAGGAAACCGAATCCCTTAATAGACCAATAACAAGTTCTGGAATTGAGGCATAATAAATAGCCTACCAACAAAAATAAAAGCCTGGGACCAGAGAGATTTACAGCTGAATTCCACCAGAGGTACAAAGAAGAGCTGGTACCATTTCTTCTGAAGCTATTCCAAATAATTGAAAAGAAGAAACTCCTCCCTAACTCATTTTATGAGGCCAGCATCATCCTGGTACCAAAACCTGACAGAGATACAACAAAAAAAGAAAACTTCATGCCAATATCCCTGATGGACACTGATTTAAAAAATCCTCAATAAAATACTGGCAAGTTGAATCCACCAGCACATCAAAAAGTTTATCCCCCACAATCAAGTTGGCTTCATCCCCAAGATGCCAGGTTGTTTCAACATATGCAAATAAATAAACGTAATTCATTACATAAACAGAACTAAGGACAAAAACCACATGATTATCTCAATAGACACAGGAAGGCCTTCAATAAATTTCAACATCCCTTCATGTTAAAAACTCTCAATAAACTAGGTATTGCAGGAACATACCTCAAAATAATAAGAGTCACTTATGACAAGCCCACAGACAATATCATACTGAATGGGCAAAAGCCAGAAGCATTCCCCTTAAAAACATGCACAAAACAACAATGCCCACTCTCACCACTCCTATTCAACATGGTATTGGACTTTCTGGCCAGGGCAATCAGGCAAGAAAAAGAAATAAAGTGTATTCAAATAGGAAGAGAAAATTGACACTCTAACATCACAATTAAAAGAATTGGAGAAACAAGAGAAAACACATTCAAAAGCTAGCAGAAGGCAAGAAATAACTAAGATCAGAGCAGAACTGAAGGAGACAGAGACACAAAATCCTCCAAAAAATCAATGAATCCAGGAGCTGGTTTTTTGAAAAGATCAACAAAATTGATGGACCACTAGCAAGACTAATAGAGAAGAAAAGAGAGAAGAATCAAATAGACACAATAAAAAAGGATAAAGGGAATATCACCACCAACCCCACAGAAATACAAACTACCATCAGAGAATACTATAAACACCTCTATGCAAATAAAGTAGAAAATCTAGAAGAAATGGATAATTTTCTGGACACGTACACTCTCCCAAGACTAAACCAGGAAGAAGTTGAATCCCTGAATAGACCAATAGAAGGCTCTGAAATTGAGGTAATAATTAATAGTCTACCAACCAAAAAAAGTCCAGGACCAGACGGATTCACAGCTGAATTCTACCAGAGGCACAAGGAGGAGCTGGTACCATTCCTTCTGAAACTATTCCAATCAATAGAGAAAGAGAGTCCTCCCTAACTCATTTTATGAGGCCAACATCATCCTGATACCAAAGCCTGGCAGAGACACAACAAAAAAAGAGAATTTTAGACCAATATCTCTGATGAACATCGATGCAAAAATCCTCAATAAAATACTGGCAAACTGAATCCAGCAGCACATCAAAAAGCTTATCCACCATGGACAAGTGGGCTTCATCCCTGGGATGCAAGGCTGGTTCAACATACGCAGATCGATAAATGTAATCCAGCATACAAACAGAACCAAAGACAAGAACCACATGATTATCTCAATAGATGCAGAAAAGGCCTTTGACAAAATTCAACAGCCCTTCACGCTAAAAACTATTAATAAATTCGGTATTGATGGAGCGTATCTCAAAATAATAAGAGCTATTTATGACAAACCCACAGCCAATATCAGACTGAATGGGCAAAAACTGGAAAAATTCCCTTTGAAAACTGGCACAAGACATGGATGCCCTCTCTCACCACTCCTATTCAACATAGTGTTGGGAGTTCTGGCTAGGGCAATCAGGCAAGAGAAAGAAATCAAGGGTATTCAGTTAGGAAAAGAAGAAGTCAAATTGTCCCTGTTTGCAGATGACATGATTGTATATTTAGAAAACCCCATTGTCTCAGCCCAAAATCTCCTTAAGCTGATAAGCAACTTCAGCAAAGTCTCAGGATACAAAACCAACGTGCAAAAATCACAAGCATTCCTATACACCAGTAACAGACAAATAGAGAGCCAAATCATGAATGAACTCCCATTCACAATTGCTTCAAAGAGAATAAAATACCTAGGAATCCAACTTACAAGGGATGTAAAGGACCTCTTCAAGGAGAACTACAAACCACTGCTCAGTGAAATAAAAGAGGACACAAACAAATGGAAGAACATACCATGCTCATGCATAGGAAGAATCAATATCGTGAAAATGGCCATACTGCCCAAGGTCATTTCTAGATTCAATGCCATCCCCATCAAGCTACCAATGAGTTTCTTCACAGAATTGGAAAAAACTGCTTCAAAGTTCATATGGAACCAAAAAAGAGCCCGCATTGCCAAGACAATCTTAAGTCAAAAGAACAAAGCTGGAGGCATCACACTACCTGACTTCAAACTATACTGCAAGGCTACAGTAACCAAAACAGCATGGTACTGGTACCAAAACAGAGATATAGACCAATGGAACAGAACAGAGTCCTCAGAAATAATACCACACATTTACAGCCATCTGATCTTTGACAAACCTGAGAGAAACAAGAAATGGGGAAAGGATTCCCTATTTAATAAATGGTGCTGGGAAAATTGGCTAGCCATAAGTAGAAAGCTGAAACTGGATCATTTCCTTACTCCTTATACAAAAATTAATTCAAGATGGATTAGAGACTTAAATGTTAGACCTAATACCATAAAAACCCTAGAAGAAAACCTGGGTAATACTATTCAGGACATAGGCATGGGCAAGGACTTCATGTCTAAAACACCAAAAGCAACGGCAACAAAAGCCAAAATTGACAAATGGGATCTAATTAAACTAAAGAGCTTCTGCACAGCAAAAGAAACTACCATCAGAGTGAACAGGCAACCTACAGAATGGGAGAAAATTTTTGTAATCTACTCATCTGACAAAGGGCTAATATCCAGAACCTACAAAAAACTCAAACAAATTTACAAGAAAAAAACAAACAACTCCATCAAAAAGTGGGCAAAGGATATGAACAGACATTTCTCAAAAGAAGACATTCATACAGCCAACAGACACATGAAAAAATGCTCGTCATCACTGGCCATCAGAGAAATGCAAATCAAAACCACAATGAGATACCATCTCACACCAGTTAGAATGGCAATCATTAAAAAGTCAGGAAACAACAGGTGCTGGAGAGGATGTGGAGAGATAGGAACACTTTTACATTGTTGGTGGGATTGTAAACTAGTTCAACCATTGTGGAAAACAGTATGGCGATTCCTTAAGGATCTAGAACTAGAAATACCATATGACCCAGCCATCCCATTACTAGGTATATACCCAAAGGATTATAAATCATGCTGCTATAAAGACACATGCACACGTATGTTTATTGCGGCACTATTCACAATAGCAAAGACTTGGAATCAACCCAAATGTCCATCTGTGACAGACTGGATTAAGAAAATGTGGCACATATACACCATGGAATACTATGCAGCCATAAAAAAGGATGAGTTTGCATCCTTTGTAGGGACATGGATGCAGCAGGAAACCATCATTCTCAGCAAACTATCACAAGAACAGAAAACCAAACACCACATGTTCTCACTCATAGGTGGGAACTGAACAATGTGATCGCTTGGACTCAGGAAGGGGAACATCATACACCGGGGCCTATTAAGGGGAGGAGAGAAGGGGGAGGGATGGGATTGGGAGCTATACCTGATATAAATGATGAGTTGATGGGTGCTGACGAGTTGATGGGTGCAGCACAGCGACATGGCACAAGTATACATATGTAACAAACCTGCACGGTGTGCACATGTACCCTAGAACTTAAAGTATAATAATAAAAAAGTAAAAATAAATAAAAAGATAAAAAAATAAAAAATAAATAAAAATAAAAAACAAATAGGAAGAGAAGAAGTCAAATTGTCTTTGTTTGCAGATGACATGATCCTAGATCCTAAAAAGTCCCATTGTCTCAGTCCAAAAGCTTCTTAAGCTCATAAGGAACTTCAGCAGTCTCAGGATGCAAATCAGTGTGCAGAAATCACAAGCATTCCTATATGCCAACAACAGACAAGCAGAGAGCCAAATCATGAATGAACTCCCATTCACAATTGCTACAAAGAGAATAAATACCTAGGAATACAGCTAACAAGGAAAGGGAAGAACCTCTTCAAAGAGAATTACAAACCACTGCTCAAGGAAATCAGAGAGCACACAAACAAATGGACAAACATCCCATGTTCATGAATACAAAAAATCAGTATCAAGAAAATGACCATACCGCCCAAAGTAATTTGTAGATTCAATGCTATTCCCATCAAAATACCACTGACATTCTTCACAGAATTAGAAAAAACTATTTAAAAATTCACATGGAACCAAAAAAAGCCCATATAGCCAAGACAATCATCCTAAGCAAGAAGAACAAAGTTGGAGACATCATGCTTCAAACTATATACAATGCTGAAGTAACCAAAACAGCATGGTACTGGTACAAAAACAGACCAATGAAACAGAATACAGAACTCAGAAGTAAGACCACACATCTACAACCATCTGATCTTCAAAAAACCTGATAAAAACAAGCAATGGGGAAATGATTCCCTATTTAATAAATGGTGCTGGGAGAACTGGCTAGCCATATGCATAAAGTTGAAACTGGACCCCTTCCTTACACCATATAAAAAAATTAACTCAGGATGGATTACAGACTTAAATGTAAAACCCAAAACTATAAAAACCCTAGAAGAAAATCTAGGCAACACCATTCAGGACATAGACATGGGCAAAGACTTCATGATAAAAACATCAAAAACAATTGCAACAATGGCAAATAATGACAAATGGAATCGAATTAAACTAAAGAGCTTCTCTACGGCAAAATAAACTATTATCAGAGTGAGCAGACAACCCACAGAATGTGAGAAAAATTTTGTAACCTATATCCATCTTACAAAGGTCTAATATCCAGAGTCTACAAGGAACTTAAACAAATTTGCAAGAAAAAAATTTTAAAAGTGGGTAAAGAACATTAACAGACACTTCTCAAAAAAAGACGTTTATGTAGCAAACAAACATATGAAAAAAGCTTAACATCACTGATCATTAGAGAAATGCAAATTAAAATCATAATGAGATACCATTTCATGCCAGTCAGTATGGCGATTACTAAAAACTCAAGAAACAAAAAATGCTGGCGAGGCTTCAAAGAAAAAGAAACACTTTTACACTGTTGGTGGGAATGTAAATTAGTTCAACCATTGTGGAAGACAGTGTGGCAATTCTTCACAGGCCTAGAACCAGAAATACCGTTTGACCCAACAATTCCATTACTGAGTGTATTAGTTTGTTTTCATGCTGCTGATAAAGACGTACCCGAGACTGGGAAGAAAAAGAGTTGTAATTGGACTTACAGTTCCACATGATTGGGGAGGCCTCAGAATCATAGCAGGAGGTGAAAGACACTTCTTACATGGCAGTGGCAGGAGAAAATGAGGAAGAAGCAAAAGCAGAAACCCCTGATGAACCCATCAGATCTCGTGAGACTTATCCACTATCATGAGAATAGCACGGGAAAGACCACTCCCCATGATTCAATTACCTCCCCCTGGGTCCCTCCCACAACACATGGGATTTCTGGGAGATACAATTCAAGTTGAGATTTGGGTGGGGACATGGGCAAACCATATTATTCTTCCCCTAGCCACTCCAAATTTCATTTTCTCACATTTCAAAACCAATCATGCCTTCCCAACAGTTCCCCAAAGTCTTAACTCATTTCAGCATTAACCCAAAAGTCCATAGTCCAAAGTCTCATTTGAGACAAGGCAAGTCCTTTCCACTTATGAGCCTGTAAAATCAAAAGCAAGCTAGTTACTTTTTAGATACAATGGGGGTACAGGTATTGGGTAAATATAGCCATTCCAAATAGGAGAAATTGGCCAAAACAAAGGGGTTACAGGGCCCATGCAAGTCTGAAATCCAGTAGGGCAGTCAAATTTTTTTATTTTATTATTTTATTTTTATTTATTTATTTTTTTGAGATGGAGTCTCGCTCTGTCGTCCAGGTTGGAGTGCAGTGGCATGATCTCTGCTCACTGTAAGCTCTGCCTCCCGGGTTCATGCCATTCTCCTGCCTCAACCTCCTAAGTAGCTGGGACTACAGGTGTCCACCACCATGCCCGGCTAACTTTTTTATATTTTTAGTAGAGACGGGTTTCACTGTGTTAGCCAGGATGGTCTCAATCTCCTGACCTTGTGGTCCACCCACCTCAGTCTCCCAAAGTGCTGGGATTATAGGCATGAGCCACTGTGCCTAGCCACAGTCAAATTTTAAAGCTCCAAAATGATCTCCTTTGACTCCAGATCTCACATCCAGGTCACACTGATACAAGAGGTGGGTTCCCTTGGTCTTGCGCAGCTCTGCCTCTGTGGCTGTGCAGGGTACAGCCTCCCTCCTGACTGTTTTCAAGGGCTGGCTTTGAGTGTCTGTGGCTTTTCCAGGCCCATAGTGCAAGCTGTCAGTGGATCTACCTTTCTGGGGTCTGGAGGATGGTGGCCCCTTCTCACAGCTCCACTAGGCAGTGCCTCAGTAGGGACTCTGTGTGGGGGCTATGACCCCACCATTCCCTTTCACACTGCCCTAGCAGAGGTTCTCCATGAGGTCCCTGCCCCTGAAACAAACTTTTGCCTGGGCATTTGGGCATTTCCCTACATCTTCTGAAATCTAGGTGGAGGTTTCCAAAACTCAATTCTTGACTTCTGTGCACCTGCAGACTCAACACCACATGGAAGATGCCAAGGCTTGGAACTTCCACCCTCTGAAGCCACAGCCTGAGCTGTATATTGGCCTCTTTCAGCCATGACTGGAGCAGCTGGAACACAGGGCACCAAGTTCCTAGGCTGCACAAGCACGGGGACCCTGGGCCTGGTCCACAAAACCACTTTTTCCTCCTGGGCCTCTGGTTCTGTGATGGGAGGGCCTGCTGTGAAGGTCTCTGAATATGGCCTGGAGACATTTTCCCATGGTCTTGGGGATTAATATTAGGCTCCTTGCTACTTATGTAGATTTTTGCAGCTGACTTGAACTTTTCCTAAAAAATGGGATTTTCTTTTCTACTGCATCACCAGACTGTAGTTTTTCTGAACTGTTATGCTCTGTTTCCCTTTTGAAACAGGATGCTTTTAACAGTACCCAAGTCACCTCTTGAATGTTTTGCTGCTTAGAAATTTCTTCTGCCACATACCCTAAATCATCTCTCTCAAGTTCAAAGTTCCACAAATCTCTAGGGCAAGGGCAAAATGTTGCCAGCCTCTTTGCTAAAACATAACAAGAGTCACCTTTGCTCCTGTTCCCAACAAGTTTCTCATCTCCATCTGAGACCACCTCGACCTGGACCTTATTGTTCATGTCACTATCAGCATTTTTGTCGAAGCTATTCAACAAATCTCTAGTAGGTTCCAAACTTTCCCACATTTTCCTATCTTCTTCGGAGCCCTCCAAACTGTTCCAACATCTGTCTGTTACCCAGTCCAAAGTTGCTTCCACATTTTTAGGTATCTTTTCAAGAACACCCCACTCCTGGAACCAATTCACTATATGAGTTCATTTCACACTGCTGATGAAGACATACTGGAGACTGGGAAGAATAAGAGGTTTAATTGGACTTACAGTTCCACATGACTGGGGAGGCCTCAGAATCACGGTGGGAGGTGAAAGACACTTCTTACATGGCTGCAGCAAGAGAAAATAAGGAAGAAACAAAATCAGAAACCTCTGATAAACCCATCAGATATTGTGAGACTTATTCACTCTTATGAGAATAGCATGGGAAAGACTGGTCCCCATGATCAAATTACCTCCCACTGGGTCCCTCTCACAACACGTGGGAATTCTGGGAGATATAATTCAAGTTGAGATTTGGGTGGGACACAGCCAAACCATATCATTGGGTATATACTCAAAGGAATATAAATCATTCTATTATAAAGATACACACATGTGTATGTTTATTGAAGCACTATTCACAATAACAAAGGTATGGAATCAACCCAAATGTCCATCAGTGATAGACTGGATAAAGAAAATACGGTACATATACACCATGGAATACTATGCAGCCATCAAAAGGAATGAGATTATGTCCTTTGCAGGGACATGGATGGAGCTGGAAGCCATTATCCTGAGCAAACTAATGCAGGAACAGAAAACCAAATACTGCATGTTCTCACTAATAAGTGGGAGCTGAACAATGAGAACACATGGACACAGGGAGGGGAACAGCACACACTGGGGCCTGTGAGGGGCAGGGGCAGGGAGAACATCAGGATAAATAGCTCATGCATGCTGGGCTTTATACCTAGGTGATGGGTTGATTGGTGCAGCAAACCGCCATGCCACACATTTTCCCATGTAACAAACCTGCATGTCCTACACATGTACTCTAGAACATAAAACAAAATAAAATAAAGAAACAATTCAATTCAAAAATGGGATTTTTTAGATTTCTCATATAAGTAAGATCATGCATTACTTGTCTTTCTGTGTCTGGCTTATTTCACTTAGCATAATGTCCTCTGGGTTCATGCATGTTGTCACAAATAACAGTGTGAAAGAAAAATAGAATCTTGGGACCCCAAACTCATTACACCAAGGGAAAGTTAATCTTGAGGACTGAGGCAGCAATACTGTCTTCCTTTTGTTCCCAAACAGAAGATGGTAATTTCACAACCCTGTGTCATAACCTCATTTCCTCTACTCTTTCCCTCTTTTCACATGTTTACTTAATTTTATGTAAAAGGTAGATTTACTGAGCATAAGATAATTAATAATCAACTTTTTCCTCTACTCTCTTTTCACAAGTAAAATGCAGATTTACTGAAGCTAATCAAAGACTCAGGAATGTAACCACTTGTGTCATGGCCTACTCTTCCCTCTTTTTTTTCTCCTTCCCCTCCTGCTTGCTCTTTCTCCTTTAAACACTGAAAGTTCTCAAAATTCTCTTTGGCAAAAACATGGATCACAGATGCTCCTGTGATTTGTATTTTTCCCAGCTGTATTCCTCAACCTTGGCAAAATAAACCTTTAATTGATTGAGACCTACCTCAGTCACTTCTTGACTTGCAACAGCATTTCCTTCTTTTTAAAGCATGAATAGGATTTAATTGTGTATACATACTACATTTTCTTTATCTATTCATCTGCTGAATGACACAGGCTGATTCTATACCTTGACTATTGTGAATAATGCTGCAAGGAACATAGGAGTATAGTTATATTTTCAAGATACTAATTTTAAATTCTTTGTCTACATCCTGCATATGGGATTACTACATCATATGATAGTTCTATTTTTACTTTTTGAGGAACTTCCACTTTGTTTTCTATAACGGTAGTTCTATTTTTACTTTTTGAGGAACTTCCACTTTGTTTTCTATAACGGTTGTACTAATTTACATTCCCACCAACAGTGTACAAATATTTCCTTTTGTCTACATCCTTAACACTTGTTATCTTTTGTCTTTTTGATAATAGCCATTCTGACAGATGTGAGGTGATGTGTCATTGTGATTTAAATGGAATATCTTAAGTTTTCCTATCTGAGGATATAAGAGTACTCTCCCCCAAATATTACTGCTAATGTTGCTGTTTTGCATGAACCATGGCCTTGAGCTGAGTCCTTGGACACATGAGTTCTTGAGGACTTGGATATGGGTTTAAGTACTCAAGAACTATATATATTTTTATGTGGCTGAATATTAGGGCCTGTCTTTACTGGTAAGAACTTATAGAAAAAGGAGACATGATAAAGATCTCACAAAGAGATATTGAAGTTTTTTTTCTGGGAATGAAGGAACATGGTGACTACTAATCTAGAGGCCGGGGGAAGAGCTGTCTCTGGAAATATCCCAGGCATCACTAGGGAACCAGAAGTAGAGACAAGCAGAGGTGTGCTGGAAAGAGTGACATGTGTAGGTTAGCTCTGGGTGGTTTAATCACCAGTGGTCCAACTGAGGCGATGTGTGAATGAGGAGATTGACAGGAAGAAGGAACCTGAAAAGATAGATTGGGAAACAGAGCTTCATTGTACAGCATAACTGCAGGCAGCTTGGTTTTCGTCCCAGTCTTCTGTCTTTAAGGGCTATTTTCATACAGCATGAGGAGCCATGGGACTAGTGAGATCTGGGCTTCTGTGCCAAGATCACCCACATTCCTCATTTCCCCTCAAATGTTCCAAATGCCTTGTACCAACTGATTTTCTATCTTCCTGCTAAAGCTTTTCCCATGCTCCTACTCCTTCACCCTCCATCATCCTCCAATTCTCATCTGACTTCCACCCTGGAGTTTCACCATGGCCACTTGCTTGTGGGAGCCACTGTCTGAACACAGCCCCTGAATGCTACTGATTTGGCTCTTTCTTCAGATTCTCTAGACTGAGATTTTAAAGAGATAACTTTGTGCCAAGAGAAAGGACCTAGTTTATATGTGCCACGAAAAATTCTTATATATAACTGGTTACCTAGGAGTTGATATAAAAGAAATATGTAAGTGGCTTCACAAAAAATTTTGAAAAATTTAGGGATAATTGCTTGATAAATTTTAATTAAAGGAAACCAATATTCTGGGAGCAGCATTTCTAGTTACATTACCATTGGCATTAAGGAGGCCACAGAACCTTTCAGAATATACAGTGATCTTGATTCCTGAAGTAAATGCAGGATAGGGTCCTGGATGGTCCTTCTGGTGACAGGATGACTCCTATGTTCACATTCAACTCCGCTGACCAAGCACAGATTCCAAGAGATGCTGACCAGGGAAGATGATTTCTCCCTTGATTCCGCAAAGAAGGAGTCCATGACTTTTTCTTCCGCACTGAAAGAAGAGAGAATGCCCCTTGAAGACAGTCTCCCTACTGTAACCCTGACCCTCCCTACTAATGGCAGTGTCTTTTTAGCCCATTTACCCACATGGGGTAAATGCTCTAATTGCTCTGCCCCCACAGAGGCTAGACAGGCGATCCAGGTGAGACACTCTAAATAAGGATGCTTGACCTAGTTTCTTTCTTCTCTGGCCTTATTCTGCCTGAATGCCCTGAATAATGCAGCAAGGATACAGCCAAGGTAGACAACTGTAGAGAAGGCTGGGTCAGGCAGACAGAGCTGGCAGAAGCCCGAAGCAAAACCTTTCCAGTGAGGTTTTAGCTAATCAGAAAAAGGCTCTAAAGTGACACTTGTTGCTAGCTGAAAAGTCTGTGTGAAGAGGCCTGTGAGACTGGGGAATCCCCAGATCTGATGCAGCCTTTGCCTCAGAATAAACCTGTGGGAAGTTTTCCCCTTAGACAGGAAGGAGAGGATGGATTAGAAGCCTGTATTCTGAGGGACACTGAGGTGGGGGCTAAGGAAGGACACTGAGGGCATCTTCAGGTCTCTCTGCCTATTCTTCCTTGCCCCAACTCCATTCCAGGTGTGAGTATGGTTCCTCCTTTATGCGCCCATCACAGCAGTAGAGACCCTCCTTAGACTGGGTTTACCCTGATCCTGAGTACACCACTGCTGCTGGACACCCAGTGGCAACTTTCCCAGTCTCAGGTGCTCTAGAATTCTGCACTGAATAATACAGAACATTGGAGTGGCTCAATACTTTCATGTGCCACTATTGCAAACCTCTTGCTGTTGCCTCTTTCTTCTTTTTACCTGGCAAACTTATATTCTGATTTTAGATTGTATTCTCTACTTTAAAAGCAGAACCTAAAATTTCGGGAAGATAAAGGAAGAAAGGGAGAGAAGAAGAGAGATGGAGATATTTACTGCCTTGGTTGAGGTCAGAAGTAATGTTTGCCAGACATTGTTCTAATTGCTTTATAACCATAAGTACTGTCCCTAGTCACTGGCAAGAGCAGCCTGATAAGTTATAAGATTATTTATAAAAACACATGATGTGGATATATCCATAAGGAACTGTTAAAAAAAATAGAATTGAAAAAAACACATTGATACTTCTGCCATTTGGGATTTGATGTTTAGGGCTGGCACAGTAAATCTGTGAGTCTAAACACTTTCTCCATCATTAGTACTATTCAGAACCTAAGAAATACTTCTCTATAGCTTTTACTCTGTCTCTTCAAAAATAAACATGACTGTGTCTGAATACTGTAAAGGTTTGTGTATTGTGCCTTTGCTGATATCAGATGCACCTATTTCATGGTTCGGGGAGGATTTAAACAGCTGAAGAACTTAAAAGAGAAATGTCAACTTAATTGATTTTTCAAATACTTTCACTTGAAGAGCATAAATACAATATATTCTTGCATAATGAAGAATCATGTACCAGCAGGGGTGGGTGTCAATTTTTTTTTGGCTTGTTTTCTTGTTCCACATATTAACCTGATAGTTACACATAACAGTTGAGGAGCCTTTTGTAATATTAAACAAGACAAATTAATCTTAAATTTGTATATGTTAAGATCTAGATGTAACATGCATGAAACATGACCCACATTTTACAAAGAGAAGCCTGGGGCGAAAATAAATTCAGTAATTTGTTGACTCTCCTAAAGCACATTAGCGATGGAACTGCAACTCACCATTATTTCCTTCTAAGAACTTTGCTCTTTTCACCCAAACTTAAGGTTCTTCAATGTGTCTAAGACAACAGCACTAAAAATTTCGGTAACAGCAATTTTCTCTCCCCTGAAATATGATCCCCACTTAATTTGCTTTTTTAAAAATCCCAAGTATAATAACTGGTTTTTAATCAATATTACAGAGATGTTTACTGTTGAATCGCATTTATCTTTTGCCTCTCAAAATCCCTGAGGCATCCAATCTTCAGCTCTTCTATAATTGAGAGGAAATTTTCGCCTCAAATGTTCATCCCGTGCAGTTTGAAGATGTCACAGTGCCAGGCACTGGATTGAGAACCTTCACACAAAAAATGTCTGCCCAGAGACAGATGAGGTCCTTCAGCTCCAGTGCTGATTGGTTCTTTTCCAAGGGATCATCCAATCCTACCACGCACGGAAAATCCACAGGTTTTTATTCTTTCTGACAGGTACATCATGATCCATCAGGTCCGAGCTGTGTTGACTACCACTACTTTTCCCTTCGTCTCAGTTATGTCTTGGAAGAAGGCTTTGTGGATCCCTGGCGGCCTTCGGGCAGCAACTGTGACCTTGATGCTGGCGATGCTGAGCACTCCAGTGGCTGAGGGCAGAGACTTTCCTGGTAAGTGCAGGGCGGCTGCTCTCCAGAGCCTCCACTCTGGGAACAGGCTGTCCTTGGGCTGGGGTATGGGGGATGGTGATCTCTATGATCTCGGACACAATCTTTCATCAACATTTCCTCTCTTTTGGGAAAGAAAGCTATGTTGCATTCCCATTTATCTTTTAGTGATGAGGTGAGTACAATCCAATCCCCATCCTACAGGCTTAAGCCTGGAAGAGGAGGAGAGAGGAGGAAAGAGGAGAAAAAGTGCACATTTACTACCAGTGATAGGACAAAGTGAGCATGGGGTTATTTTTGAAGATATGAATTTCTCCAAAGACACAGCAGCATTTGTCCTTTCAGCCTGCCCTAGGACTTTGCCTGGACTAAATATTATGAGATCCTGCACTGGGAAATGTAAGGCAGCAATGGTGTCTGTAGTCTCCGTATTTGAGGAAAAGTAGTCTGTATTCCTGACTGACTGGAGCATTTGTGGAGACAAAATCTTGGTACTGAGGGAAGCTGCCTGGCTGACCACAGACAGGGAGTCTTCAGGTTTCACTGATTTATGGGCAAATGGTGACTTGAGTGGGATTCAGAGACCCGAGTTGATGGTGGACTAAATTTAGCAGAAAGAAGGATGTAAAGAAAGGAAATAACACATACTGTGAAACCACTCACTTCAGACACAGAACAATACTTTACATAAATTCTCTCTCACTCCTTCTAACATCCTGTGTGTAGATATGATTTTCTTTTACACAATTATATTTGTGATATGGATATTCTGTTACATAACCTGCCCAAGCTGGTGACTGCCACAGTTTAATTGGAATCTAGTTTATCAAATTCAAAAGCTTGTGCTCTTTCCATGAATAAATGTTTCTATCTAGGACTCAGAGGTGTAGGTCCTTTCCAGCATAGAAGGGAGTGAACCTCAATGAGACTTGGGAGGGTAAATCCTTCCTTCCGGGAAGGAAGATATTTTACCCAGGGAGCAAGAGAATACGCGTATCAGAACGAGGACAGGGTTAATTCCTGGACCTATCTCATCATTCCGTTGAACTTTCAGGTTTATGTGGATAACTTTATCTCTGAGGTTTCCAGGAGCTCCATGAAAAATGGGATTTCATGCGAGAACGCCCTGATCCCCCTAAGTGCAGAGGTCCATGTAAAATCAGCCCGACTGCCTCTTCGCTGGGTTCACAGGCTCAGGCTGGGACAGGGTTTTCCTCCCTTTCCTGGATGTAGGAAGGCAGATTCCCGAAGCCCCCAGAGAGGGCGGGCAGGGCTGGGCAGAGCCGCCGGGAGGATCCCAGGTCTGGAGCGCCAGGCACTGGCGGGCGGGAACTGGAGGTCGTGCGCTCAGTTCCACAGCTCCAGGCGGGTCAGGGCGGCGGCTGCGTGGGCGGCTGAGCTGGGGCTTAGCTGGGGCCTGACTGACCCGCTGGTGATTCCCCGCAGAGGATTTCGTGTACCAGTTTAAGGGCCTGTGCTACTTCACCAACGGGACGGAGCGCGTGCGAAGTGTGACCAGATACATCTATAACCGAGAGGAGTACGTGCGCTTCGACAGCGACGTGGGGGTGTACCGGGCGGTGACGCCGCAGGGGCGGCCTGACGCCGAGTACTGGAACAGCCAGAAGGACATCCTGGAGAGGACCCGGGCGGAATTGGACACGGTGTGCATGCACAACTACGAGGTGGCTTACCGCGGGATCTTGCAGAGGAGAGGTGAGCATCGTCGCCCCTCCGTGAGGCCCACCCTCGGCCAAGGCCCCGAGTCTCTGTGCCGGGAGGGGCGATGGGGGCGCGGCCTCTGAAATCTGAGATCCGTTCATTCCACCCCAGGGGACAGGAGGCGGCGGCGGGGGCGGGGGGGTTGGTGCGTCGGAGGGGCAGGACCTAGGGCAGAGCAGGGGGCAAGCAGAGTTGGCCAGGCTGCCTAGAGTCCCCCCAGCCTCCCGGTCCATCAGCCTCGTCCTCTGCTCCGCACGTTTCTCGCCTCGTGCCTTATGCGTTTGCCTCCTCGTGCCTTGCCTTGGCTAAGCAGTTCTCTGTGCCCCGAATGCCCACCCTCTTCCCCTGCTCACCTGCCCCGCTAACACTGCCCCACCCAGCAAGGCCCACGTGCGCAGCTCGCACCACAGGAAGCTTCAGGCTTGGCCTGGTGGAGTTAGGGCTGCGCCACAACTGCGCGCAGGGCATCCAGCAGTTACAGTTGCGAAATAAGATATTTTGACTTTTTGGCTTCAAATCATTATTCATCGTAATTCTGTTTTCTTAAATGGCTATCACTAATCGCAGAGGTCTTCGAGGCGAGAGACTGTTTAAATTATTGTATGCCTGGTACCTGACACATTGACTGGTATGTGGTATAAGCTCAATGATCTTCTGTTAAATTCATGAATAAATGTACTCAGCTGCCAGTCCACTTAGGTTCAAGAAAAAACAGAGGCTTACAAATAGACTTTATTAATTATTTTATATCATTTTGCTTAATGCTTTAAACTCTTATTGACTTGGATATTAATAGAGTTTGTGAATACAAAGTCTGAGGAAAAAAGTGTTTGCTAAAAATAAAAACAATGCTTGAATGATGTTGTAAGGCAGAGTTTTAACTTCTTACAAAAGCTGAACAAAAGGCACAATGCAAAGGGCAGAAGTTTGGGAATAAATAGATTGAAGCCATTATATTATTGGATAAAAATAGTTTCAGATTGCTTTTGGCCTAGGTTCTCCCCTCCCCACATCACTATCCACTTCAGAAATAAACATTCTGAAAGTTAATTTTACCCATTTAGTGAGCACTTATTTCTAGACAGTGGCCTTATCAAATACCATATATGTGATGTCATTTAATCTCACAGTTGCTTGTGCATTAGAGATTAGCATCACCACTTTATATATCCTAATGTTGGTACATGATAAACGCTTCAAGTAATCGCCCACAATTCCTCACCAAGACCTTAAGTCTCCCAAAGTATACAACATTCTTTATATTCCTCACTACACCTCTATAGAGTCTAAGGGATGTAAGGCCTTCTTAAAGCCAGTTTTGAACAGAAGCAGCAATGAGTCTATTCCTGTTTGTTCTCCGTGTTAATGGGACAAAATGATACTTTCAAGGCATTGAAAATTCACTGATTAATCAATCCCTAGTCGGATCCCAGTGTTATCTGTGCAGGTTCACAAAACTTTTAATTTACTTTATACTCCCTTGCCTTCTTTTGACTCACATCCTACTGCCAGCAAGTACTTATATTTTTGCTACTCCAGTTCTATTTCCATAAAATATATTTTATCGTCTTTTCTCATAAATTTGTGCCCTCTATTTTTACTCCCGGTCTATTTAAGATGAACAAATCTTATAAAGCCACATAGCTGACTGTGATTTCAGTTGGACACCAGGAAGGAGAACCTAAAGAAAAGTTCAAGTTCGAGCAGAAACTGTGATTCCTTATGGATGATGGATCAAGAGTGCCGTTTAATTGGGGTGCAACCTGCTGACCTCAGCAAATCCCAATTATATTATATGTTCACATTACAGGCTCATTAACCCAGGCTGACCTCTGCACGGATCTCAGAATATTTTCTATGGAGAACATACATGATAATGTCTGATTTCAGAACAAGAAAGTAATTCTCAATAGCAAGGAAATGGAGTAGGATAGGCAGCTGGTAATTAAACTCACCTGTGTGTTAAAAAGAAACTAAGAAAAAAAGAAAATGAGAGAACATATTACTAAATAAAAAAGTCACACATTAAATTAAATATTTGCTATAGTTTCACACTAAGAGAATAAAGGAAATGCAATAAAGCGACCTGAAAGGTAAAGGATGAGATTTGTAAAGAGGCGGGGAAAGATGTGTCATTTTTTTTTTTACTATGAGCAGCAATCTGAGAAGATAAAGGAATCGAGTTATGGGCAAACATGATGTTTGATCAGTGTTATTTGTTTTGAAGACCTGCCTACTTTTTTTTTCAAATATTACAAATTTTTGAAATAAGATTCTTTTTGTTTTTTGCTGTCTGTTACTAGATTGCACATTCTATAAAGGCAGGCACCATGGTATGTTGTTTATCTTTGGATTCTCAGTGATTGTCAAATTTATATTTGTTGAATGAACCTTAATCCAAGACTTGGACTCCAGGTATCTTTCCACTCTGGTTCCAAGGAGGGACCCTTCCTCATGGCAGACGTGCTGTGTGATCTCACATCTCACTCCTATGTCTTTTCCTGTCTGTTACTGCCCTCAGTGGAGCCCACAGTGACCATCTCCCCATCCAGAACAGAGGCCCTTAACCACCACAACCTGCTGGTCTGCTCAGTGACAGATTTCTATCCAGGCCAGATCAAAGTCCGGTGGTTTCGGAACAATCAGGAGGAGACAGTCGGCGTTGTGTCCACCCCCCTCATTAGGAATGGTGACTGGACCTTCCAGATCCTGGTGATGCTGGAAATGACTCCCCAGCGGGGAGATGTCTACACCTGCCACGTGGAGCACCCCAGCCTCCAGAGCCCCATCACCGTGGAGTGGCGTAAGGGGATCTTGAGTTTCTGTTACTATGGGCCCCACAAGACAAACAGCTCCTTCTGATCCATTCCTTCCCATCTCTTATCCCTGATGTCACTACTGAGCTGGGAATCACAGGAGACTAGAGCACCTCTTGCTCCATGGCAAGCGCATCAGAGGAATCCTGATCTCATCACCTTTCCAGATGCTAGGGAAATTACTCTGCATACTGCTGCTCTGGATCCCAGTCATGATAGCTCTGAGGGACTGATTCTTAGGGCTGGTGATTGAGATCTTAGGGTCTAAGGTTATGCATGAGTTCCTGAGGAGCAGAGATTTGCTTCCCTACTTTCTCACCTACTCACTGTATCCAAGGACCTATTGGCTGGTCTTTCCCTCCCTTAGGGGTGGTCTGAATGGAGAACTAGGTTACTTTGACGCCTTCAACTCCTGCACCTCAGACTGGACTTCAGCTCCTCAGCAGGGATGCTATGGGGTGTGTGGACAAGCACTAACACTCAGGCTCTGCTCCTTAGGGGCTCAGTCTGAGTCTGCCCAGAGCAAGATGCTGAGTGGCATTGGAGGCTTCGTGCTGGGGCTCATCTTCTTTGGGCTGGGCCTTATCATCCGTCAGAGGAGTCAGAAAGGTGAGAAACCCCAGGGGAAAAGGGGAAGATGGGCTGCGATCCAGATCCTTTGTTCAGAGATATCCTGTCTCTAGTTGTAGCTCTTTCCTCCTGACCCTGAGAGGAAGAAGGCTGGGCTGGAGGTGGGAGGAGACAGGACAAGATTGGAGGAGGCATTGGAATCTGATTTTACTGGTTGAAAGGCAGCCCTGTCACAGAGCTGACTGATAGAGCTTATTCCAGGGCGTCCTTACCATTCATCATTGTCTCACTGGCTCCTCTCTAAAAGCTTCCTCCATGAAGAGGGTCAGAGCCTCAGCCTCCTTGCCTTCTAGTGACGATTTCCTTTGTTTCAGGGGATTTTCAATTAAGGTGCTTAAGGCCTTGAAGAACATGGATGGGAAGAGAATATAACTCTAATTAAGTCACACGTGTCATTTTCCTTTGGGTTGAGAGAGTAGCTGTTAGTGTAATGAGACCTTTCTCTGCATAACCTCCTTTTGTAGGACCTCAAGGGCCTCCACCAGCAGGTACTATTTCAGCCATGATCCAATGATCCGGGGAGGGCACAGGTGTAAGAGGGAAGAGCATGAGCTGAGTGGACCTGACCACAGTGGTCTCTGTTCATGGCCTGTTTGCTGCTATGGGGATCAAGACTTAGGCGAGGTTTGCCAGTTTCTGGGAATCTCCATAGGTTGTTTCCCAGAACCAAGCCTTAACTTTGGTAGCATCTTCTTGTGAAATGTGGAGCCAGAACCACAGCTTAAATGTTAGACACTAGGATGATGCCCACTTTGTGCCACATTTTGGTGGCTCCTGCCTGTAGGCATTTTCCAGTGACTGAAAGAGGCCACTAGTGGTGGAGATGAGGTATCATCCAATTTCCTAAAAAGATTGAACCCTTCATATTCCCCAGAAGAATAACAGCTATTCCCCTACTTCCTATACATCTGCATCAAGCTGAAGTTCTATGTTCTCATGAGCTGATTTCACCTTTGCACAGATCTTGGGGGAGGTGACGTATCTTCCTTATCACTTCATCACCCTGGACGTCATCACCCTGAACCTCAACTTTCTCTGTCTGAAGCTGCAGGGGGCAAGGGGTGGGGGAGATGGCAGGCCCACCAGCATGCCCTGTGCTGATCATCCCTCTTCTCTCTTCTCCAGGGCTCCTGCACTGACTCCTGAGACTATTTTAACTGGAATTGGTTATCACTCTTCTGTAATGCCTGCTTGTCCCTGCCCAGAATTCCCAGCTGCCTGTGTCAGCCTGTCCCCCTGAGATCAGAGTTCTACAGTGGCTGTCATGCAGCCACCAGGTCATCTCCCTTCATCTCCACCCCAAGGCGCTGGCTGTGACTCTGCTTCCTGCACTGACCCAGAGCCTCTGCCTGTGCATGGCCAGCTGCATCTACTCAGGCCCCAAGGGGTTTCTGTTTCTGTTCTCTCCTCAGACTGCTCAAGAGAAGCACATGAAATCCATTACGTGACTTTAGAGCTTTTTTACATAATTAAACATGATCTAGAGTTATCTGTATTCTCAATTTCCTTAATTGAGCAGAGGCAGGAAATCACTGCAGAATGAAGGAACAACCTTGAGGTGACCCAGCCAACCTGTGGCCAGGAGGGTTGTACCTTGAAAAGACACTGAAAGTATTTTGGGGTGTGAAGTCAGGGTGGGCAGAGTAGGTAGAAAATCACTTCAATTGTCATATCATTGATGGTTCTTTAATATTGATGTTCAGTGCAGTGGCCTGAGAATACCCCAGCCTCTCTTCTGGTTTGGTGAGTGCTGTGTAAGTAAGCAAGGTGGAATTGTTTGGGGACAGATATGGTGATCCTTGGTCACTGGTATTTCAAACATTCTGGAAATCACATCGATCAAGAATAAATTTTATTTTTAAGAAAGCAAAACCAGCAATAAAAGTACTATTTTTGAGTCTAAATGGTAGAATCCCAAATATATTTTGTTCATGGTACAAAGGAAGCCTAGAGTCAAGTTGATTTCAGAAGTGACTAGTTCCAGATACTCAATGAGATCTTCACCTCTCTCTGTTATATCTCTATCTGGGCATCTGTCTCTCTTTCTCTGTGTCTCTTTGTCCCTGTATAGTTCTTTCTACACGTCTCTCTGCATCTTTGTCTCTGTCCCCTTGTGTCTTTCACTACATTGTTGCCTTTCTTTCTATTTTTCTAATCCATTGTCACTGTTTATCTGCATTTTTTTCTATCTCCATGTTTCCTTTTGCATCTATTTTTCTGCATTTCTCTTCCTTATCACTTCTTCTCTCTCTCTCTCTCTCTCTGTGTGTGTGTGTGTGTGTGTGTTTATCTGTCTCTGTTATATATATTTCTAGAATGTCTACCAGAGTTTTAACAACTTTAGGAAAGATTCTGATTGGCCGAGCCTGGGTAACACGCACACCTCTCACACACACCATCCTGTGCATGGGAGGCTGATAGTCAGCATTGTGCCCATCCCTCTTATTAGGAAGGAGGACTGGATTTTCCAGATCCTTGTGGTGCTGGAAATGACTTCCAGTGTGCAGATGTCTATACCAACCTTGTGGAGCACCTCAGCCTCCAGAGCCTCCTCACAGTGGAGGGGTGTAAGGGGCAGTTTGTTTCTTGTGGAGCCCACAGGACAAATGGCATAGCTCCCTCTGGTTCTAGGGTCCCTCATTGGGAGTACCTGTTCACAGCCATTCCATTCCTTGTCTGAGCTCCCTTTGTCATTGACACAGTAACGCATTGATTCCTGATGACACTCTCTTCCCGGTTATGAGGAAGGTCACTACACACTGTGGCCCCTTTGATGTGAGCCCAGCCCTGAAGCTCTCAGTCTCTGAGTTTTGTCATGAAGACAGAGTCTGGGAGCTTCTGTGAGGTTATGTAAGGCCATGACCCCGAAAGCAGACATCCCATCTTCCTTTCTCCCTCACCCACACACTGGGCCTGAGGAGTCTTTGGCAGGCACTTCCTTCTTATGGACAAGGTCAGAGTGGAGAACTAGGTCTCCTTGGGACCTTCATCTCCTGTACTTCAGGCTGTCATGCAGGTCGTCAGACAGGGACACCGGCACACAAAAAGGCATCGACACTTGAGATTCTGCTCCCCAGGGTTATAGTATGAACTTTTCCCAAGCAAAATGCTGAACGGAGTCAAAAGTTTTGTGCCGATTTTGTCCTCTTCCTTGGGGTGGGCATCGTCATTCACCATAGGGATCAAAAGGGTGTGATGCTTCTGGGGAAATGGGGAAGGCATGTGCTGGGTTGTCCCGGGTGTCCTCAGTCTCTATGTGTAGCTCCTTGCTTTTGATCCTGCAAAGGGAAAAGGCAGGGCTGGGGATTGAACAAGACTCAAAGTTTGGGGAGACATCAAGATCTGATTTTTCTAGTTGAAGCATAAGCCCTATAATCCAGGTGGGTAGTAGATTATATTCTAGGATGTTCTTACGGTTCAACATCGTCACACTGAACACATGCTGGAAGATTCTTTATTAATGAAAGAGTCAAAATCTTCTCTTTCTTCCATTGACACTTTCATAGAAACAACTATTTTTTTGCACCCAAATTTCATTGGACAGTATGATCTCTAATGGATAATTTAATTAAAATGACAAGTATATCCTGTAAAGAACTGAGTCTCAGGCTGGGCGTGGTGGCTCAAGCCTGTAATCTCAGCACTTTGGGAGGCCGAGACGGGCGGATCACGAGGTCAGGAGATCCAGACCATCCTGGCTAACACGGTGAAACCCCGTCTCTACTAAAAAATACAGAAAACTAGCCGGGAGAGGTGGCAGGCACCTATAGTCCCAGCTACTCGGGAGGCTGAGGCAGGAGAATGGCGTAAACCCAGGAGGCGGAGCTTGTAGTGAGCTGAGATCCAGCCACTGCACTCCAGCCTGGGCAACAGAGCGAGACTCCATCTCAAAAAAAAAAAAAAAAAAAAAGGCCGGGTGCGGTGGCTCAAGCCTGTAATCCCAGCACTTTGGGAGGCCGAGACGGGCGGATCATGAGGTCAGGAGATCAAGACCATCCTGGCTAACACGGTGAAACCCCGTCTCTACTAAAAAATACAAAAAACTAGCAGGGCGAGGTGGCGGGTGCCTGTAGTCCCAGCTACTCGGGAGGCTGAGGCAGGAGAAGGCATAAACCCGGGAGGCAGAGCTTGCGGTGAGCTGAGATCCGGCCACTGCACTCCAGCCTGGGCGACAGAGCGAGACTCCATCTCAAAAAAAAAAAAAAAAAAAAAAGAACTGAGTCTCAGCATACAACTTGGAGGAAAGTGTGTTCTAGAGAAAAACTTACCAGTCTTGAGTATTTGTCCTTACCTTAGATAATAACAGTATATCTTTTGGAGACCATGGTGCTCGCCAATATTCCAAAGCTCCTATATATTCCCCAGTCTTTTCTGCTGTTAGGTTGGGGTCATTTGACTGACACTAGCCAATAGAACTTGCAAATAGGTGCATGACGGTGTATGAGATGCTGGAAACTCCATAACCAGAGTCACTTGAATAACTGTGGAATTAAGTCTGCTTATTGAATTAAGCCACTAAGATCTACTTTTTACTGTGAGTTAAGATCTTATTGCAACATAACCTTGCCTTTCCTGATTATCATTAAATGTTTAACTTAAGGAACAAAGTTCTTAAGTTAATAGAGTGAATCAGTTGAGTTAATGGAAGTTAAGAGATGATTCTTAAAAACAAAAAAGTAAAAAAACAGAAAACTTTATTTGAACAAGAAAAAGTTAAGAATGTTGCACTTCAAAAGAATTTTAAATTCATTATTTTTAATTGACAAATAACTGCATTTATAGGGTACTATGTGACTTTTTGATGCACGTGATTAAACCAGGTTAATTAAAATATCCATCACTTCACTTTTTTGTGGTATGAATATTTAAAATCTCTCTTAGCAATTTCCCTGTTTTTATTAGTTTCTTTTTTTTTTTAACTTTTTTTTTTATTATACTTTAAGTTCTAGGGTACATGTGCATAACGTGCAGGTTTGTTACATATGTATACTTGTGCCATGTTGGTGTGCTGCACCCATCAACTCGTCAGCGCCCATCAATTCGTCATTTATATCAGGTATAACTCCCAATGCAATCCCTCCCCCCTCCCCCTCCCCATGATAGGCCCCGATGTGTGATGTTCACCTTCCCGAGTCCAAGTGATCTCATTGCTCAGTTCCCACCTATGAGTGAGAACATGCGGTGTTTGGTTTTCTGTTCTTGTGATAGTTTGCTAAGAATGATGGTTTCCAGCTGCATCCATGTCCCTACAAAGGATGCAAACTCATCCTTTTTTATGGCTGCATAAAATTCCATGGTGTATATGTGCCACATTTTCTTAATCCAGTCTGTCACTGATGGACATTTGGGTTGATTCCAAGTCTTTGCTATTGTGAATAGTGCCGCAATAAACATACGTGTGCATGGGTCTTTATAGCAGCATGATTTATAATCCTTTGGGTATATACCCAGTAGTGGGACGGCTGGGTCATATGGTACATCTAGTTCTAGATCCTTGAGGAATCGCCATACTGTTTTCCATAATGGTTGAACTAGTTTACAATCCCACCAACAGTGTAAAAGTGTTCCTATTTCTCCATATCCTCTCCAACACCTGTTGTTTCCTGACTTTTTAATGATTGCCATTCTAACTGGTGTGAGATGGTATCTCATTGTGGTTTTGATTTGCATTTCTCTGATGGCGAGTGATGATGAGCATTTTTTCATGTGTCTGTTGGCTGTATGAATGTCTTCTTTTGAGAAATGTCTGTTCATACCCTTTGCCCACTTTTTGATGGGGTTGTTTGTTTTTTTCTTGTAAATTTGTTTGAGTCTTTGTAGATTCTGGATATTAGCCCTTTGTCAGATGAGTAGATTGCAAAAATTTTCTCCCATTCTGTAGGTTGCCTGTTCACTCTGATGGTAGTTTCTTTTGCTGTGCAGAAGCTCTTTAGTTTAATCATATCCCATTTGTCAATTTTGGCTTTTGCTGCTGTTGCTTTTGGTGTTTTAGACATGAAGTCCTTGCCCATGCCTATGTCCTGAATGGTACTACCTAGGTTTTCTTCTAGGATTTTTATGGTATTAGGTCTAACATTTAAGTCGCTAATCCATCTTGAATTAATTTTTGTATAAGGAGTAAGGAAAGGATCCAGTTTCAGCTTTCTACTTATGGCTAGCCAATTTTCCCAGCACCATTTATTAAATAGGGAATCCTTTCCCCATTTCTTGTTTCTTTCAGGTTTGTCAAAGATCAGATGGCTGTAGATGTGTGGTCTTATTTCTGAGGACTCTGTTCTGTTCCATTGGTCTATATCTCTGTTTTGGTACCAGTACCATGCTGTTTTGGTTACTGTAGCCTTGTAGTATAGTTTGAAGTCAGGCAGCGTGATGCCTCCAGCTTTGTTCTTTTGACTTAGGATTGTCTTGGCAATGCGGGCTCTTTTTTGGTTCCATATGAACTTTGAAGCAGTTTTTTCCAGTTCTGTGAAGAAACTCATTGGTAGCTTGATGGGGATGGCATTGAATCTATAAATAACCTTGGGCAGTATGGCCATTTTCACGATATTGATTCTTCCTATCCATGAGCATGGTATGTTCTTCCATTTGTTAGTGTCCTATTTTATTTCACTGAGCAGTGGTTTGTAGTTCTCCTTGAAGAGGTCCTTTACATCCCTTGTAAGTTGGATTCCTAGGTATTTGATTCTCTTTGAAGCAATTGTGAATGGAAGTTCATTCATGATTTGGCTCTCTGTTTGTCTGTTACTGGTGTATAAGAATGCTTGTGATTTTTGCACATTGATTTTGTATCCTGAGACTTTGCTGAAGTTGCTTATCAGCTTAAGGAGATTTTGGGCTGAGACAATGGGGTTTTCTAAATATACAATCATGTCATCTGCAAACAGGGACAATTTGACTTCTTCTTTTCCTAACTGGATACCCTTGATTTCTTTTTCTTGCCTGATTGCCCTAGCCAGAACTTCCAAGACTATGTTGAATAGGAGTGGTGAGAGAGGGCATCCCTGTCTTGTGCCAGTTTTCAAAGGGAATTTTTCCAGTTTTTGCCCATTCAGTATGATATTGACTGTGGGTTTGTCATAAATAGCTCTTATTATTTTGAGGTACGTTCCATCAATACTGAATTTATTGAGCGTTTTTAGCATGAAGGGCTGTTGAATTTTGTCAAAAGCCTTTTCTGCATCTATTGAGATAATCATGTGGTTCTTGTCTTTGGTTCTGTTTATATGCTGGATTACGTTTATTGATTTGCGAATGTTGAACCAGCCTTGCATCCCAGGGATGAAGCCCACTTGATCATGGTGGATAAGCTTTTTGATGTGCTGCTGAATCTGGTTTGCCAGTATTTTATTGAGGATTTTTGCATCGATGTTCATCAGGGATATTGGTCTAAAATTCTCTTTTTTTGTTGTGTCTCTGCCAGGCTTTGGTGTCAGGATGATGTTGGCCTCATAAAATGAGTTAGGGAGGATTCCCTCTTTTTCAATTGATTGGAATAGTTTCAGAAGGAATGGTACCAGCTCCTCTTTGTACCTCTGGTAGAATTCAGCTGTAAATCCATCTGGTCCTGGACTTTTTGTGGTTGGTAGGCTATTAATTATTGCCTCAATTTCAGAGCCTGCTATTGGTCTATTCAGGGATTCAACTTCTTCCTGGTTTAGTCTTGGAAGAGTGTAAGTGTCCAGGAAATTATCCATTTCTTCTACATTTTCTAGTTTATTTGCGTAGAGGTGTTTATAGTATTCTCTGATGGTAGTTTGTATTTCTGTGGGGTCCGTGGTGATATCTCCTTTATCCTTTTTTATTGTGTCTATTTGATTCTTCTCTCTTTTCTTCTTTATTAGTCTTGCTAGAGGTCTGTCAATTTTGCTGATTTTTTCAAAAAACCAGCTCCTGGATTCATTGATTTTTTGGAGGGTTTTTTATGTCTCTATCTCCTTCAATTCTGCTCTGATCTTAGTTATTTCTTGCCTTCTGCTAGCTTTTGAATGTGTTTGCTCTTGCTTCTCCAGTTCTTTTAATTGTGATGTTAGAGTGTCAATTTTAGATCTTTCCAGCTTTCTCTTGTGGGCATTTAGTGCTATAAATTTCCCTCTACACACTGCTTTAAATGTGTCCCAGAGATTCTGGTATGTTGTATCTTTGTTCTCATAGGTTTCAAAGAACATCTTTATTTCTGCCTTCATTTCGTTATGTACGCAGTAGTCATTCAGGAACAGGTTGTTCAGTTTCCATGTAGTTGAGCGGTTTTGATTGAGTTTCTTAGTCCTGAGTTCTAGTTTGATTGCACTGTGGTCTGAGAGACAGTTTGTTATAATTTCTGTTCTTTTACATTTGCTAAGGAGTGCTTTACTTCCAATTATGTGGTCAATTTTGGAATAAGTGCGATGTGGTGCTGAGAAGAATGTATATTCTGTTGATTTGGGGTGGAGAGTTCTATAGATGTCTATTAGGTCTGCTTGGTGCAGAGATGAGTTCAATTCCTAGATATCCTTATTAACTTTCTGTCTCGTTGATCTGTCTAATGTTGACAGTGGAGTGTTGAAGTCTCCCATTATTATTGTATGGGAGTCTAAGTCTCTTTGTAAGTCTCTAAGGACTTGCTTTATGAATTTGGGTGCTCCTGTATTGGGTGCATATATATTTAGGATAGTTAGCTCTTCCTGTTGAATTGATCCCTTTACCATTATGTAATGGCCTTCTTTGTCTCTTTTGATCTTTGATGGTTTAAAGTCTATTTTATCAGAGACTAGGATTGCAACCCCTGCTTTTTTTTGTTCTCCATTTGCTTGGTGGATCTTCCTCCATCCCTTTATTTTGAGCCTATGTGTGTCTCTGCATGTGAGATGGGTCTCCTGAATACAACAGACTGATGGGTCTTGACTCTTTATCCAGTTTGCCAGTCTGTGTCTTTTAATTGGAGCATTTAGTCCATTAACATTTAAGGTTAATATTGTTATGTGTGAACTTGATCCTGACATTGTGATATTAACTGGTTATTTTGCTCGTTAGTTGATGCAGTTTCTTCCTAGCCTCGATGGTCTTTACATTTTGGCATGTTTTTGCAATGGCTGGTACTGGTTGTTCCTTTCCATGTTTAGTGCTTCCTTCAGGATCTCTTGTAAGGCAGGCCTGGTGGTGACAAAATCTCTAAGCATTTGCTTATCTGTAAAGGATTTTATTTCTCCTTCACTGATGAAACTTAGTTTGGCTGGATATGAAATTCTGGGTTGAAAATTCTTTTCTTTAAGAACGTTGAATATTGGCCCCCACTCTCTTCTGGCTTGTAGAGTTTCTGCCAAGAGATCTGGTGTTAGTCTGATGGGCTTCCCTTTGTGGGTAACCCGACCTTTCTCTCTGGCTGCCCTTAAGATTTTTTCCTTCATTTCAACTTTGGTGAATCTGGCAATTATGTGTCTTGGAGTTGCTCTTCTCCAGGAGTATCTTTGTGGTGTTCTCTGTATTTCCTGAATTTGAATGTTGGCCTGCCCTACTAGGTTGGGGAAGTTCTCCTGGATGATATCCTGAAGAGTGTTTTCCAACTTGGTTCCATTTTCCCCCTCACTTTCAGGCACCCCAATCAGACGTAGATTTGGTCTTTTTACATAATCCCATACTTCTTGCAGGCTTTGTTCATTTCTTTTTCTTCTTTTTTCTTTTGGTTTCTCTTCTCGCTTCATTTCATTCATTTGATCCTCAATCACTGATACTCTTTCTTTCAGTTGATCAAGTCGGTTACTGAAGCTTGTGGATTTGTCCCATATTTCTCGTGTCATGGTTTTCATCTCTGTCATTTCATTTATGACCTTCTCTGCATTAATTATTCTAGCTGTCAATTCTTCCACTCTTTTTTCAAGATTTTTAGTTTCTTTGCGCTGGTTACGTAGTTCCTCCTTTAGCTCTGAGAAGTTTGATGGACTGAAGCCTTCTTCTCTCATCTCGTCAAAGTCATTCTCTGATCAGCTTTGATCCATTGCTGGCGATGAGCTGCGCTCCTTTGCAGGGGGAGATGCGCTCTTATTTTTTGAATTTCCAGCTTTTCTGCCCTGCTTCTTCCCCATCTTTGTGGTTTTATCTGCCTCTGGTCTTTGATGATGGTGACGTACTGATGGGGTTTTGGTATAGGTGTTCTTCCTGTTTGATAGTTTTCCTTCTAATAGTCAGGACCCTCAGCTGTAGGTCTGTTGGAGATTGCTTGAGGTCCACTCCAGACCCTGTTTGCCTGGGTATCAGCAGCAGAGGTTGCCGAAGATAGAATATTGCTGAACAGCGAGTGTACCTGTCTGATTCTTGCTTTGGAAGCTTCCTCTCAGGGGTGTACTCCACCCTGTGAAGTGTGGGGTGTCAGACTGCCCCTAGTTGGGGATGTCTCCCAGTTAGGCTACTCAGGGGTCAGGGACCCACTTGAGCAGGCAGTCTGTCCATTCTCAGATCTCAACCTCCATGTTGGGAGATCCACTGCTCTCTTCAAAGCTTTCAGACAGAGTCGTTCGGGTCTGCACAGGCCTCTGCTGCTTCCCCTGTTGTTTTTTAGCTGTGCCCTGTCCCCAGAGGTGGAGTCTACAGAGACAGGCAGGTTTCCTTGAGCTACTGTGAGCTCCACCCAGTTCGAGCTTCCCAGCGGCTTTGTTTACCTACTTAAGCCTCAGCAATGGCGGGCGCCCCTCCCCCAGCCTCACTGCTGCCTTGCGGTTAGATTGCAGACTGCTGTGCTAGCAATGAGGGAGGCTCCGTGGCCGTGGGACCCTCCCGGCCAGGTGTGGGTATAATCTCCTGGTGTGCCCGTTTGTTTAAAGTGCAGTATTGGGGTGGGAATTACCCAATTTTCCAGGTGTTGTGTGTCTCAGTTCGCCTGGCTAGGAAAAGGGATTCCCTTTCCCCTTGCGCTTCCCAGGTGAGGCGATGCCTCGCCCTGCTTCAGCTCTCGCTGGTCGGGCTGCAGCAGCTGACCAGCACCGATTGTCCAGCACTCCCCAGTGAGATGACCCCAGTACCTCAGTTGAAAATGCAGAAATCACTGCTCTTCTGTGTCGCTCGCGCCAGGAGTTGGAGACTGGAGCTGTTCCTATTCGGCCATCTTGCTCCGCCCCTCAGTTTTTTTTTGTTTTTTTGTTTTTTTGTTTTTTTTTTTTTTTTTGAGACAGAGTCTTACTCTGTTGTCCAGGCTGGGGTGCATTGGTGCCATCTCCACTCACTGCAACCTCCGCCTCTGGGATTCAAGCAATTCTCCTGCCTCAGCCTCCCGAGTAGCTGTGACTACAGGCATGTGCCACTATGCCCTTCTAATTTTTGTACTTTTAGTACAGACAGAGTTTCACCATGTTGGCCAGGCTGATCTCAAACTCCTGACCTGAGATGATCCTCCCGCTTTGGCCTCCCAAAGTGCTGGGATTGCAGGTGTGAGCCACCACGCCCGGCTGCAGTTTTCAAATATGCAATACAGTTGGCCCTCTGTATCTGTGGGTTCCACATCCTCTGATTCATTCAACTGTGGATTGAAAATATTTAGAAAAAAATGAAAAATAAGAATATAACAATAAAAATAATTCCAATTCAAAGACAATAGAGTATACAACTATTTACATAGCATTTACACTGCATTGGATATTATAAATAATCTAGAGATGATTTAAATTACATGGGAGGATAGGCTTAGGTTATATGCAAAAACTAAGCCATTTTTAACAAGGGACTTGATCATTCTCAGATTTTGGTACACAGAGAGGGTCCTGGAACCAATTCCTCGTGGATACTGAGGGACGACAGTACATTATCATTAACCGTAGTCACCATGCTGTACAATCGATTTCTAGTACTTACTCCTCCTGTCTAACTGAAACTTTGTACTTTTATTTTTTTTGAGACAGGGTCTAGTTCTGGCTAGAGTGTAGTGGTATGATCACAGCTCACTGCAGCCTTGACTTCCCAGGCTCAGTCCATCCTCCCACCTCAGTCTCTGGAGTAGCTGGGACTACTGGCATGTGCCACCATGCCTGGCTAATTTTGTATTTTTGTAAAGACAGAGTTTCACCATGCTGCCCAGCTGGTGTTGAACTTCTGGGCTCAATCAACCCACCTTCCTCAGCCTCCCAGAGTGAGGGGATTACAGGCATAAGCCACCACACCCTGCCCTTCTTTGTACCTTTTGACCAACATCTTCTCATTCCTCCTTGCCCCGCTCCCTACTACCCCCACTCCCCCACCTGCCGTGATTTTGACTTTTTTAGATTCTACATGTAAGTGAGGTCATGCGGTATTTGTCTTTCTGTGCCTGGCTTTTTTCACTTAACATAATGTCCCCCAGGTTCGTCCATGTTGTAAATGACGTAGAAGATTTCCTTCTTTTATAAGGCTGAATAGTATTCCATTGTGTATGTAGACCAGTTTCTTTTTCCACTCATCTGCTGATGGACACTTAGGTTGATTCCATCTTTTGGTCATTGTGAGTAGTGCTGCGATGAACTTGGGAGTACAGATATCTCTTTGATACACTGATTTCATTTTCTATGAAGATGTACCCAGGAGTGAAATTGCTGGATCATGTGGTAGTTCTATTTTAAATTTTAAAATAGATGATGAATTTTAAAAAACATTTATCTGGGCCGGGCACAATGGTACACACCTGTAATCCTAGCACTTGGGAGGCCGAGGCGGGCAGATCACCAAGTCAAGAGTTCAAGATCAGCCTGGCCAACATAGTGAAACCCCATCTCTACTAAAAATACAAAAATTAGCCGGGCGTGGTGGCACATGCCTGTAGTCCCAGCTACTCGGGAGGCTAAGGTGGGAGAATCGCTTGAATCCGGGAGGCGGAGGTTGCAGTAAGCTGAGACCACGCCACTGCACTGCAGCCTGGGTGACAGAGTGAGACTCTGTCTCAAAAACAACAACAACAAAAACAAAAAAACATACATTTATTTGTTTGTTTTCTTCCACATGAATATATATGTATTCCCAGAAACTAGAACACCGTTTCTATTGTGGACGCTGTTCTGTCCTACCTTACTCCCTTTGGGACTGAAGGATTTATTTTCTCATTGGTGGGAATGTTGCTGGCTGACTGCCCTTAGTTGACAGTCATCCCCTGGAATTGCCTTAGGTGATGAAAGCTGCCTCATAGGATTTTACTCCACTTCCCAGGGAGAACCCACCTATGATGACTGGTCAGTGTAGGGATATAAAGGTCCTAAATCCTTTCCCTAATTTGGGCCAACTCTGAAGGGCTCTTACAAGCTTCAGAACTCCCTGGGGGTTAGGCTGAAGAATTTTTGTGACTGAATGATAGTCCAATTTCTGAAACCCTGCTTTAATTCATAAGCCTTCTTACCTAATTCTTTTGGTTACAAATGTAATTTAAATATAGTGATTTTTGTGACTTCTTCATTACCTATGGACAATGTCTCTTTTCTGCTTCTTAGAAGATAAAGTTATTGATATTGTTACCCTACATTTCCTCTCTACTTTATGCTTCCACTTGGCAAAATGAGGTACATGCACCCTTTTTTCAATATTGTCAAAGCTGACAATTTTGACATTCTGCTGTAACACTAAGCGTCCTTGGGCTTTGCTCGTAGCTTAATTCTAAAAGTTAAAAAAATTGTTCATCATTTTCTAAATATCACTCATGTATCAGACATTCTTTGCTTGCCAAGAAACTGCTATAGTAGGATCCCTTTTCAGTGAGGTCCTGCATTAAATTCGGTTTCCTGGTTCCCTATCTTCCCATTTCCTGATTAACAGTTTCACTTTGCTAAGTAATATCCTTAGTCAATTTCTAATAAAACTATGTGTGGTAGGTAAAATTTATGTCCTTTCATATCCAACAGTATTTTTATTCTTTCTATGTGCCTGATTGTGATTTTGGAAAGGTCTACATTTATTAATAAAAATAATTTTCCATTAGAACTTCAAAGCCTTTCTCATTATCTTAATAATAGAAGCTTCTGGGAGTCTGACGTTCTGTCAGTTATCAGTTAGTTTCATTTTGGTTTCCCTCACTGGAATATTTTATGATGTTTCTTTAACCCTTGAGGTTCTGAAATTTTGAAAATGATTTATTTCGAGATGAGTCTTTATTAATTTTAATAAATACCTGACAATACCTTTCTATGTAAAGAATTGGGTCCTTAATATTTGGAAATTTTCCCCTTATTATTTGTTTTGATAATTTTCTCCCTTCATCATCTCTGTTGTTCTCTCTAGCTCTGTAATCTGAGGTTGGACTTCCTTGGTCTATTCTCTGTTTTATCTTTTCTCCCATATATTACATTTCCTTGTCTTTTTCTTTTTTTCTTGTGCTCTGTTGTCCAGGCTGGAGTGCAGTGGCCCTATCTTGGCTCACTGCAAGCTCCGCCTCCTAGGTTCGTGCCATTCTCCTGCCTCAGTCTCCCCAGTAGCTGGGACTACATGCACCCGCCACCATGCCTGGCTAATTTTTTGTGTTTTTTGGTAGAGACGGAGTTTCACCGTGTTAGCCAGGATGCTCTCGATCTCCTGACCTCGTGATCCACCCACCTTGGCCTCCCAAAGTGCTGGGATTACAGGCGTGAACCACTGTGCCGGATCATGTCTTTTTAAATGTCAGTGAGATTTTCTTGATTACATTTTTTCAACCTTTCTATTAAATTTTCCAATTGTTTGTAGCATTCTATTATTACTTTTACAAATTAAAAATTCTTTTTTGGCCCGGCGCGGTGGCTCAGGCCTGTAATCCCAGCACTTTGGGAAGCCGAGGCAGGCAGATCACGAGGTCAGGAGATCGAGACCATCCTGCTAACATGGTAAAACCCCGTCTCTACTAAAAATACAAAAACTTAGCCGGGCATGGTGGCGGGCACCTGTAGTCCCAGCTACTTGGAAAGCTGAGGCAGGAGAATGGCGTGAACCCAGGAGGCAGAGCTTGCAGTGAGCCGAGATCGCACCAATGCACTACAGCCTGGGTGATAGAGTGAGACTCCCTCTCAAAAAAAAAAAAAGGAATTCTTTATATTATTATTATTATACTTTAGGCTCCAGGGTACAAGTGCACAATATGCAGGTTTGTTACATAGGTATGCATGTGCCACATTGGTTTGCTGCACCCATCAACTTGTCATTTACATTAAGTATTTCTCCTAATGCTGTCCCTCCCCTAGCCTCTCACTCCCCGACAGGCCCCAGTGTATAATGCTCGCCTCCCTGTGTCCATGTGTTCTCATTGTTCAACTCCCACTTATGGGTGAGAACATGCAGTGTTTGGTTTTCTGTCCTTGTGATAGTTTGCTCAGAACGATGGTTTCCAGCTTCATCCATGTCCCTGCAAAGGATGTGAACTCATCCTTTTATATGACTGCATAGTATTCCATGGTGTATATGTGTCACATTTTCTTTATCCAGTCTATTATTGGTGGACATTTGGGTTGGTTCCAAGTCTTTGCTATTGTGAATAGTGCCGCAATAAGCATACGTGTGCATGTGTCTTTATAGTAGCATGATATATAATCCTTTGGGTATATACCCGGTAATAGGATTGCTGGGTCAAATGGTATTTCTAGTTCTAGATCCTTGAGGAATGGCCACACTGTTTTCCACAATGGTTGAACTAATTTACACTCCTACCAACAGTGTAAGAGTGTTCCTATTTCTCCACATCCTGTTCAGCATCTGTTGTTTCCTGACTTTTTAATGATCACCATTCTAACTGGCGTGGGATGGTATCTCATTGTGGTTTTGATTTGCATTTCTCTGATGACCAGTGATGATGAGCATTTTTTCATATGTTTGTTGACTGCATAAATGTCTTCTTTTGAGAAGTGTCTGTTCATATCCTTTGCCCATCTTTTGATGAGGTTTTTTTTTGATGATATTTGTTTTTTTCTTGTAAATTTGTTTAACTTCTTTGTAGATTCTGGATATTAGCCCTTTGTCAGATGGATAGATTGCAAAACATTTCTCCCATTCTGTAGGTTACCTGTTCACTCTGACGATAGTTTCTTTTGCTGTGCAGAAGCTCTTTAGTTTAATTAGATCCCATTTGTCAATTTTGGCTTTTGTTGCCATTGCTTTTGGTGTTTTAGTCATGAAGTCTTTGCCCATGCCTATGACCTAAATGGTATAGCCTAGGTTTTCTTCTAGGGTTTTTATGGTTTTAGGTTTTATGTTTAAGTCTTTAATCCATCTTGAGTTAATTTTTGTATAAGGTGGAAGGAAGGGATCCAGTTTCAGCTTTCTATGTATGGCTAGTCAGTTTTCCAGCACCATTTATTAAATAGGGAATCCTTTCCCCCTTTCTTGTTTTTGTCAGGTTTGTCAAAAATCAGATGATCGTAGATGTGTGGTGTTATGTCCAAGGACTCTGTTCTGTTCCTGTGGTCTATATATCTGTTTTAGTACCGGTACCATGCTGTTTTGGTTACTGTAGCCTTGTAGTACAGTTTAAAGTCATGTAGCATGATGCCTCCAGCTTTGCTCTTTTGGCTTAGGCTTGTCTTGTGTTGGCTATGTGGGCTCTTTTTTAGTTCTTTTTTTTTTTTAAGTTCCAAAAAAAAAAGTAGTTTTTTCCAATTCTGCGAAGAAAGTCAGTGGTAGCTTGATGGGGATGGCATTGAATCTATAAATTACCTTGGGCAGTATGGCCATTTTCATGATATTGATTCTTCCTATCCATGAACATGGAATGTTCTTTCATTTGTTTGTGTCCTCTTTTTTCCGTTGAGCATTAGTTTGTAGTTCTCCTTGAAGAAGTCCTTCACATCCCTTGTAAGGTGGATTGCTAGGTATTTTATTCTCTTTGTAGTAATTGTGAATGGGAGTTTACTCATGATTTGGCTCTCTTTTTGTCTGTTATTGGTGCATAGGAATGCTTGTGATTTTTGCACATTGATTTTGCATCCTGAGACTTTGCTGAAGTTGCTTATCAGCTAAACGAGATTTTGGACTGAGACGATGGGGTTTTCTAAATATACAATCATCCATCTGCAAACAGAGACAATTTGACTTCCTCTTTTCCTAATTGAATACCCGTTATTTCTTTCTTTTGCCTGATTGCCCTGGCCAGAACTTCCAATGCTGTGTTGAATAGGAGTCGTGAGAGGGGGCATCCTTGTCTAGTGCCAGTTTTCAAAGGAAATGCTTCCAGTTTTTGCTCATTCTGTATGATATTGGCTGTGGGTTTGTCATAAATAGCTCTTATTATTTTGAGATATGTTCCATCAATACCTAGTTCGTTGAGAGTTTTTAGCATGAAGGGCTGTTGAATTTTGTCGAAGGTCTTTGTTGTGTCTATTGAGACAATCATGTGGTTTTTGTCATTGGTTCTGTTTATGTGGTGGATTACATGTATTGATTCCCATATATTGAACCAGCCTTGCATCCCAGGGATGAAACCAACTTGATCATGGTGGATAAGCTTTTTGATGTGCTGTTGGATTTGGTTTGCCAGTATTTTATTGAGGATTTTCACATTGATATTCATCAGGGATATTGACCTAAAATTCTCTTTTTTTGTTGTGTCTCTGCTAGGCTTTGGTGTCAGGATGATGCTGGCCTCATAAAATTCTAATTAGAAAGATTTTAAACTTGTTTGCTGTTACATAAGCTTTTTCTATTAAATCTGTAGTAATTTTCATGTTATTTTATTCTCATCTTCTGTTTCATATTGTTAAAGTTTCTCAAACATTTGTTCTGCCCTCCTCAACCTCGTCCTTTACATACCATATACCATCTTATTTCATCTTAAGATACATTTCTTCAAGCCACCTCCAAACTCCCCCAAATTATACCTGGTTCCTGTGTGACACTCTCTTGCTTTATCTCATTCTTTTTCTTTATAAATTATTCAGAGTTTGTAATTATATGTTTGTGAAATTATGTAATATATGTATATTTCTTTCCACTGGAGTGTAAGTTCTGTGTAGACAATGTATCTCTTTTCACGTTATTTTAATGATACTCATAAAAAAGTGTGGTACTTATTGCTATAATGGTACTCCATGACCATTTTTGCATTTTTGATGAATTAATAAACATATAAACAAGTCTGGGGGCTTAGTATAGCCAATAATAAAGGAAAAAGTACACTGCTCTCCTTTGCTACTATTAGTTCTTGCATGCACATTATTTAGAGTTGCATTTCTGAGAGGTTCCCATAGACTTAGGAAGGATTTGGATACTCAGGGTTTCCTAACTATGATAAAAATGAGAAGAGCCTAAAAACTAACATAACTTCAAACAGCATGCTTGTCTGCCTATGTTTATGGGACTTTCCTGGAACGCATTTTTTAAAAACTTTGCATTATAGAAAACCTCAACTATGGACGGTAGTAGCGAGAAGAGTACCACGTTTTTTGTTTTTTGTTTTTTGTTTTTTTTTTTTTCTTTACAGAGTCTTGCTCTGTTGTCCAGGCTGGAGTACAATGGCACGATCTCAGCTCACTGCAACCTCTGCCTCCTGGGTTCAAGCAATTTTCCTGCCTCAGCCTCCCAAGTAGCTGGCATTACAGGCGCCTGCCACCACGCCCAGCTAATTGTTTGTATTTTTAGTAGAGTCAGGGTTTCACCATCATGTAGGCCAGGATGGTCTCGAACTCCTGACCTCAGGCTATCCACCCACCTTGGCCTTCCAAAGTGCCGAGATTACAGGCATGAGCCACCGCACCTGGCCGAGTACCATGTTTTAAAAGCCCAGCTTTATCAATGCTCAATTCATGGGCAATTTTGCAAACCCACCCAATTAATCATACGTGCACACTGGGTTATTTTGAAGATACTTTCAGATATCACATTTCATTCATAATTATTTTATTATGAAAATCTAAAGTATAATGACTTTTTAGAAAACATAACAGCAATCTCATTACCACACTAAAATTAGATAATTCCTTAATACAGTCAGTGTCAGTTTTTCTGATTGCCTCATATAAATTTGGTTCATATATTTCTTCAGCCTTTTTAAAATGTATAGCTTCTCTTCTCTCTCTCTCTTGAATTATTGCTGAAGAAATGGAGTTGTTTATCTAGCAGAAATTCCCATACTGTGGATCTTGTTGGTTGTATCCCTGTGGTGTCATTCGCTGTGGGATTTGTTAGTTGGACTCCAGAAAATAACAATAACACCAATTGTTAACACCTATTGACTACTTACTATGTGCCAGTCTGTGCATGAAGTGCTTCATTCGTAATAAAATGAAATCCCTAGTTTGAATGTGGTAAGTGCAAACCTGATATATTTCATGTGATTTTTAAAATTTTGTAAATTTTATTTATTTATTTATTTTTAGAGATGGGGTTCTACTCTGTTGCCTAGGCTGGAGTGAGCACAGTGGCACAATCCTAGCGCACTGAAGTCTTGAAGTCCTGGGCTCAAGCACTCCTCTTGCCTCAGCCTTTAGAGTAGCTGGGACTACAGGAGCGTCGCCATGTGTTAATTTATTTTATGTTGTAGAGACGGGGTCTTGCTTTGTTGCCCAGGCAGCTGTTGAACTCCTGGCTTCAAGCAATCCTCCCCTATTGACCTCCAAAGTGCTAAGATCACAGGCATGAGCCTCTGTGACCCACTAATTTTGTAAATTTAAATAGTGTGATATTAAATATTAATGAAGTCACACTTTATGTGAGTAATCTGAAATAATTCAAATAGCCCAAATAATTGTTTAAGAATCACATGATTTTAAATGATGCAGGTTGATCTGTAACCCTATTTATACTAGACTCTACATTTTTAGCTGATAAAAAGAAATATTTACTCTTATTTTTTAGAATTAGTTTTAGTTCTGCTATTTTAGCATTACATAAATATTTTTGAATACATCCTTTTAATAAAATACAACTATCATTAAATTTGCTTTCCACAGTGCTTCTTGAAGAAGCAGTCTGAGTGGGGCAGCATTTGTAGATTTCTGCATAACTCTGGTCATTATGCCATTCAGTATAACCCTTATGTTACACACACACACACACACACACGCACACACACACACACGCACACAGATGCACACAACTCCAATATGCTGGGTTCTTGCCTCATGAATTACCGAAATGTATATGAAATTTATTTGAAACCCTATTGCTAAAAACTTCTTAACATATTGTGCATTTTAATGTGACTATTTTTCATACTAAAATTTTTATTTTAACATGTTTAGATTTCTGCGTGACTCTGGTCATTATGCCATTCAGTATAACCCTTATGTTACAAACACACACACACACACACCCCTGCATACAGATGCACACAACTCCAAAATGCTGGGTTCTTGCCTCATGAATCATTTTAAAAATAGACTTTATTTTAAAGCAGTTGTAGGTTCACAGAAAAACTGAGCAGAAGGTGCAGAGGTATCCCAGAGGTCCCCAACCCCTGGGCCATGGACCAGTACCAGTTGGTGGCTGGTTAGAAACTGGACCACGCAGTGGGCGAGCCAGCATTACCAACTGAGCCCTGCCTTCCATCAGATCAGTGGTGGCATTAGAGTCTCATAAAGGCGCGAACCCTATTGTTAACTGTGCAAGCAAGAGATCTAGGTTGCATGTTCCTTATGAGAATCTAACTAATGCTTGTGGATCTGAGGTGGAACAGTTTCACAGTTTCATCCCCAAATCATACCCACATTCCCCCCATTATCTGTGGAAAAATTGTCTTCCATAAAACTGGTCCTTGGTGCCAAAAAGGCTGGGGACTGCTGCCAGATACACTCTGCTCCCACACATGCATAGCCTCCCCCATTAGCAACGTTTCCCACCAGAGTGGTACATTTGCTATAATTTATGAACTTACATTGGCACATCATTATCACCGAAGTCCATAGTTTACATTAAGTTTCACTGTTGGTGTTATACATTCTGTGGATTTGAGCAAATGCATAATGACATTGTTCACCATTGTGGTATCAAACAGAATAGTTTTATTGCCCTAAAAATTATCTGTACTCTGTGATGGACATTTTCATGATCATCACTGGTTCCGACTCCCTGTGCTTACTGATTCCCAGTCTGCGTTTTAAATTATTTCCTCCTTGAACTATCTTCACCTCTTCCCCAAAGTAAACATGTGTAAAGGTCTGTTGTATATGATGTACCTTGAATAAACACTTATGGGCCATAAAGAGGGAATGTATATCCCTTCTTGGAGAGTTGAAAACGAAAGTCAAATATTACAACTTCTCGTGCTAAGAGTTCTCTTACCAATCCAATCTCATCCTCTCTCATTCTGGAGAAAGAAAAATATCTTTCAATTATCATATGAAAAGAAATTCACCCATAGCTCTACATGTGAATCTCCTAAATCATTAAGGGGTTGAGAAAAACGAAAGTGCTTTTCATATAATAAGATCTATTTTTTAAAATAAATTAATTATAAATATAATCACAATGTTTTCTTATGTATTCATGCACTATGTGTAAGGCATTAACTATGTATCAAGATTATTCAAATTCTATCAATAACTCTGCAAGGAAAGTATTATTACTCCTACATTGTGGATGAGAAAAGTAAGGCCAGAAATGTTAGATACTTTACCCATTTATAAAGTCTAAAATACTAGCCTCAAAGTACTGAGTCCTGAATTTGGATTTAGGGTTCTTTGCACCAAACTATACTGTATCAATTATTGCGTTAATGTTTTGTATTTTTTCTCCAATTAAAATTTAAACTCACGGATGCAGGTGGCATGGATAGAAATATCCTCACGGATTTCATAGTTGTTTAGAGGCATGAGGTCACTGCTGACCCATTTCCTCTGGGAGAGTTTCTGCTAGGAGATGTGAATCCAGTGGAGGACCCAGCATCCTCTGCTGCTGCTACATTGTCTCAACTGTGTTGTTCCTCCTAGGGTTTCTCTCATAAGCTCATGCTTTCCTTAGCCAGGAGGGGTGAGGGGAAAGGGCTGGGGATTTCTGAAGATATTGGCATTGTTTTTCATCAGCATGTTTCCTAGAAACATCCTGCAGCCGTATTCACTATCCTGTCTCCTTCATGCCAGGGTGGCATAGGGAAAGCTACATAGTTATCTAGGAAAGCTTCATTCAGGAGGTGAGGCAGACTGCGCCTCTATTCAGGGCTCCTAGATATGTCTGCGACTTCTACTCCCATTCCTTTCCCCATTGTCACTAACCCTATGTGAGGAATAAGTAGCTGTTCCTTTTCAGATACCCACATTATCGTCTTATTCTAATGTTTTTCTGACTTCCATTTCTTTTCCTGACTAAAGAATTTTTATCTCAAGGTGAGGAGGGAAGAGGAAGGCTTCTACTGTCATCATTCTTCACAAATTTGAAGTTTTGAGAACAAAATTTTACTTTTGATATTTTTGAGATTCAAAGTTCCTTTATCCTAACTTTCTTCTCTGTCATACTTTTAAAAGTCACATTGAAATTAGTACAGACTTATTTTTTGGTTTTAAAATTTTTGCTATAGCAATTCTGGGCCAAGGGCAGATGGTATCCATTAACTTCACTGTTGCCTGAATTGAGGGGTGGGTGGCAGTGCCAAGGGTGGGAACACAAGGAAGCAAGAAATACTAATGTCAGCTAAGAAATCAACATATTATCAGGCTATACTGTACTTGGTCGCTTCTGTGTTACTGGACATGAAAAATGATCTGGGAAATGAGATTAAACAGGATTGAAAGATAAGAGTCCCCCAATTCTTAGCCATAGTTTCAGTCAGCCCTGGATGAAAGATGGAAAAATTTGACATAGATCTCATAAAAGGAATTTATTGTTTCCATGGAGATTTTAGATAGAGGTTACTGAGGAATTAGGCAGCTGGGTGGCTTACTCCAGGCACGTCTTAGTAGGTAATGTTTGAGAAAAGGAAAAGAAATCAGGAGGTCAGGGAAAGAATGTAAAGGTATTTGTGAGCTCTGAGGTTCCAGAGAAAGGTGAGAGGAGCACCTTAAGTCCCAGAGAAAAGGTGAGAGGAGAAACATTTAGAGGAGAAAAGGGATATGATAAATCGGGCCAGAGAATAGTCCTAAGTCATGTAGCAAGTCCACTCTTCTGCTCCTGTAGATGGTGATGTACCTGCAACAGGAAAGACATGAGATTGATGGGTCCGAGGGGACTCCTGTGTCATCATCATGCCACTTCCCAATTCCTCTACAACTTTCTACCACATTCATGTCCACAACACCCTCCCACTTTCCTTCCTCTCATAGTGAGGCTTCAGCTCTAACCAATCTCAATCTTACCTTCATTTTCAGGGTGGGATTCACAAGGGCCCTTGGTGTCTGGAAGCACCAACTGAACGCAGGCCTTGAATGATGAAGACAGTGCCCACCACAATGCCCACGAGGCCCACAGACAATCCCAGGGCGCAGACCACAGTCTCTGTGAGCTCTGACATGGGCGCTGGAATCTCCGGCTCTGTGGAAGTGAAGCTGTTGAGGTCAGAATGTGCAGTGTGCTCATGTGCATGTGTGTGGGATGGGATGGGGTGGAGGGTTGGCTCTGCGAAGACTCAAGGCTTAGGGAGGAGAGTGAAGTCTATCATTAGAAAACCATGAAGTGGCAGGCCTGCTCTCATCCTGTAGAGTGTACTTTCATTTTCAATAAATTTCTGCTTTTTTGCTTTACTCTTTCAAAAAAAAGAGAGAGAGAGAAAAGAGACCCATGAAGTGTGGAAAACAAGTTTTGGGATATAGGAGTAAAAGGCAGGAAGTTCTGAACTTGACAGACAAGAAAGCATCAAAAAATGGTGAAACTCATCCTTACCCCAGTGTTTCAGAAGAGGCTCGTCCAGGCCCCAGTGTTCCACCCTGCAGTCATAAATCTCATCAGTAGAAGGGAGGAAGGTGAGGTAACTGATCTTGAAGAAGGAATGATCACTCTTGGAGAGGAAGCTGGTCTCAGAAACACCTTCTGTGACTGACTGCCCATTGCTCAACCATGTGATGTTGACCACAGGAGGAAAGATGTTGTCCACAAGACAGATGAGGGTGTTGGGGTGACCCAGCGCCACGGGAGACTTGGAAAACACTGTGACCTCAGGAACCTCTGTGGTGAGGAAACAGCACTGATGTGAAGTGCGAATAGCTCTGCCCTGAGCTTCTGCATTACATCCTGGAAGAGCCCTCCTACCAGCATTTCATCACCTGATAGTCAAAGAGGCCTTGTTTACCTTCTGCTTGGGAGCAACGACACATTGCCTCTGCTTTATTACCGTGCCCTTCTCTCTGTGGGTATGTTTAATAAAGTAGGAGGTTGATGAGACCTCTCCTAGAAGGATTTAATTAATGCATAATGGAAAGACCCTTGTATTACATGGGAAGATGTGATTTTAGAGATGGGAGATGATAAAATTTCAGCAATTGCCATGAGAAGATCTGGGGACCTCTTGGAAAGAAAATAATGAAATTTGGTATGAAGGGATAGACTGAGTAAAGAGAGGCAGAATGGTGGACACATACCGTTGGTAGCAGCGGTAGAGTTGTAGCGTTTAGTCATGATGTTCAAGTTGTGTTTTGATGTAGCCAAGTTTCTCAGTGCACCCTGTGGGTCAAAACCTCCAAATTTGCTTAACTCAGGCCATCGCCAGGCCGTCTCCTTCCTCCCCAGGTCCACGTAGAACTGCTCGTCTCCATCAAATTCGTGGGTGTACTGGCCAGAGAAACCGTAAGTCTGGTACAAGTTTACACCGCAAGAGGCAACGTGGTCAGCTGATGAGTGAAGATGACAAGCAGGAAGGCGGAGAACAGGGGAAGAAAAAACCTTAATACACAAAATGATGAAAGAAACTGACTTTCAGATATTATGGGCTTCATCTTTGGCACAGTCCGTGGACATTTCCAGCCCCTGCTTCCTCCCCTCTTTGTGTTGGTAGTTGTCCGGTTAAAAGTGCACTTTCTTTCCCGCTATAGTGTGCGCTACACAAGGGCAGAATATCGCATGTCCAATTTTTATTATTTTGAGTGCCTGGCCTGTCACAGACTTATGATTAAATAATGTAAATGAACAAAAGAAGGAATGAATGAGTTATCATAGTATTTAGCTTTCTTAGTCGGAGATTAGATTTACTTCCCTCTGCTTCCTGACATTTATCTTTCACTTAATTCTTCCATCGGTTAATAACAAATTGATTATACTTCCTTTCTTCTCAGGACTGGCTCAGAATAGGACTCTCTATACAGAGATCTTTCTTTTTTTTTTTTTTTTTTTTTTTAAAAAGGAAAAGCATGCAGGATCTTATTAATTTAAAATAATTTCTGCTAACAATTGTAGGGTATAAGAAAGAGTATAACAAGATCAGAAATAACATTACAAAATATATCATAAATAAACAATGCCTCCTTCTGAGGTCTCCGTTTTGTTAATAGTAATGGTCCTTAGAGGACAGCAACTGATTTCTTCTGAAATGAAAAGTGGAAGCTCTACTAGTTTTTGGATTTCTGTCATTCCTCCCACCTTTTTTTTCTTTCCTTTTTCTTTTTTTTTTTCCTGTGAGGAAGGTTACTAAATGTCTACAGCGTTCTGACTCAACACTTATATTCACCCTTTTCCCTCTAATGCGCAGTGTGCTTGTCTGAGGATGCCAGAGCAGAACAGCAGCCATGCAGTACAATGTCAGCCAAATGAGCCAAACTGGACATTCTTGTCAAGACATGTGTAAACCTCTTACCATCGTATCTTTCCTTCCTTCCCCACTTTCTGAGCATCCACAAGTGTCAGACACAGCAGGGGATGTGTAAAACACCAATCAGTCATGGTCTACCATTAAGGAATAAACTGAATAGTGGGAGAGTCAGGTAGGTAAGGGAACAGACACTGTAGTAAGTTCTGTACTGTAGTAAGTTCTGTACTGTAGTAAGTTCTGTAAGGAGGATATCCACAGCCTTACAGTCCAACGTCCTTCACAAGTATCTGCCAAACAAACCAAACTACATTATCCTTTCATGTTCCCTGGTCTTTGCAGTGGTCTGTTGTTTTTCTCCCTGAAATGAAATTATCTTTTAGAACTTCCTGGAGAAATCCTAAAATCCATCCTTGAGGTTTCTGCTTAAGTTAACAACTTTGTAACTGAGTGCTCTCATCAACATGTTTTTGACCATGTTATGACCTCCAGTCCCTCCATCTCAGTATCTCCTGTCCAAGTTTGTCTGTTCCTCTTCCAGCTCACCTTCTTCCCTATCCAGCATGACTTGCCCTGGTTGGTCTTAACAGGCCACCAACAAAGCCTTCTTATCCTTGCCATAAACCTTGACTCCTTGTTCAAACATGAATATATGTGGAATACATGCAATCCTTCTTTTCTTCTGGTACTTGTCTTGGGTGCCAAATTTTGCTAGAGGATGTCACCCCTGCTGGCCCTCCTGGAACCAAGTCACTTGTATTGTTTCAGCCTCTGCTGGGTCCACTGCCCTGCTCAGCAATGGCCTTCTGCTTTCCTGCACCCCATACTGTTTTCATCACTAGTCTGCGCACCCTCTGCAGGGAAGACAGCATGACTTTTCATCTTTGAATCCTTAAAACTTAGCTCACTTTGTGCTCAAACATGTGTATTGAATGGCAGTTGCTATATTGGAGGACCACATAGATGCTGGAGAAAACGGACAGGCACACAGGTAGCAGAACCATACGAAGGCCAGGATCGGTCATGACCAGGGCTGTGTTCTGACATGTGAGTCCCGAGCACTCTTGCTTGTGTGGGCCCCTTCCTCCATAAAAATATGGAAAATTATATTTTATAACTGAATTGGTATAAAAACAATGTAATCTAGGCTGAATTAAAAGTTAAAACATTTTCTTAGGCTCTAATATTTCATTTTTTTTCTAATTTTAAAGTAGTTGAAACATTCTCATGTGGCTTTACAGTATGGAGGCTACCCTGCACTGCCCACATTGTGCCTAATGGATGAGCCGAGCCTGACCAGGGCACTCTGGTGTGAGGTTGAAGAAAGGAAATTTGGAACAAAGACACCAAGTGTCCTGGAAAGCAGGTGAAACTTCCACTGCCAAACAAAATCAAAATGGGAGCAGCCACGGTTAATAAGGTTATGAAAGTTTAGAGTACCTTCCAGTTCACTTCCCCTTTTAACTATCTGACTTTTCAACTTTTGTTTTACAAACCCACTGTCCATCTCCATAAAGGAGTAGGGAGCCAGAGATGGATCCTGAAAGGGTAGAGGGAGAAAGGAATGCATGAACAGAGGTGGAAAGAGATGGACAACAAAGACAGAGGAGACTAAGAGACCAAATAATTAACATGTGCTTCCTTCCTTCCTTCCTTTTTATTTCTGCCTTTTTTCCTTCCTTCCTCCCCTCTCTTTCCTGTCCTTTCCCTCCCTCCCTCCCTCCCTCCCTCCCTCCCTCCCTCCCTCCCTCCCTCCCTTCCTTCCTTCCTTCCTTCCTTCCTTCTTTCCTTCCTTCCTTCCTTCCTTCCCCTTCCTTCCTTCTCTCCTTCCTCCCTCTCTTTCTTTGCTCTTTCTTTTTGTGACAGGGTCTCTCTCTGTTGCCCTGGCTGGAGTGTAGTGCTGCCATCACGGCTTACTGCTGCTTCCGCCTCCTGGACTCAAGTGGTCCTCCCACTGCAGCTTTCTGAGCACCTGGCACCACAGGCACGCACTACCACTCCTGGCTAATTTTTATTTTTCTTTTTTGTAGAGATGAGGTCTTGCTATGTTGCCCAGGCTGGTCTCAAACTCCTGGGCTCAAAGGATCCTCCTGCCTCTGCCTCTCAAAGTGCTGGGATTACAGGCATGAGCCACCATGTGTGGCCCACTTTTCTTTTTATAGGACTTCATTAGATGAGGTGAAGAACAGGTAATTTGGGTTGATAAGTTGAGAATAAAATGATTTAATTTACCAATTTTTTCTACTTCTCAATTTTAAAATAAAATGATCCCTTATTTTGCTAAAGAAAAGAAATGTGAAACTATACCTGTAATAGAAATATGTAAAAAAATGATGTTCATGTTTTCACTATTTACAAAGTTTAGCTACATGCCCATTTTATTTGATTATTTGTGAGGTGACACATATGAGGCAGCTGAGAGTAAGTGAGAACCATGTGGTAAAATGCCTGTTGAAGGCATTCAGCCTGCTGGACTCCTTTACCCACTCCCCACTGTGCCAGTTCCCATGTGGAAATGTGAGTAAGTCTGAGAGAAAGAAACGGACAACTTTCTTAATATCTATAGAGTATATAATTGATGGAACGGCCCTAAGATCTACTACAGGAGACATATGAAAAGCTTCAAAAGTTGTTCAGGGAAATTTGAGAATGACACTTCATAAATTTTTAATAATAAAAAATTATCCACTGATGGAAACCTCACTAATTTTTGAGGCAATCCTGATGGAATGACATGGAGACCTCCAGGCTGTAGTCACTGAATATAATATAAGCAGAATAGCGTCCTTAGTGAACACAACAGCATAGATAACAAGAAGAGTAGTTTGGTGTTCTGGTTTCCTGAAGGAGGAACAGCTATAATTTTTAAATCTCGTAATACTGAAAGGGCCTTAGGAAATCTCTACCATTTCTCTGCAAATCGCTTTCTCTCTTTTCCTTCAATTTCCTGTCTTCCAGCTCCAGAGAACATCCCTTACTCATGCACTCACCCACTATGTCTTCACCTCCACAGGGGCTCATCATGGTGGTCAGGGCGAGGGCCCCCAGCATCAGAGCTTTGTTTAGGATCATCCTCTTCCCAAGGCAGCCTCAGCAGTTACTATTCTGAGCTGTAGAGTAATTGTGAGGACCTCAAGACAAGGAAATTTGAAGACACCCAAACCAAACCCTGCCAAATCAGGTTTTGACCAATTAGAAAAATCCCCTATGGTGACACCTCAGTTACTAGTTGAAGAGTTTGTATTAAGAGCCCTGGAAGGAGACAGGGCAATCCCCTGGTTGTGATGCAGTCTCCACTCAGAGTAAACTTGAGGAAATATTTTATGAATAGAGGGAAGACACTAAACTGGAATCTTCTCTGGTGTGTGCATGTCTGCCAGTGGCAAGAGGGGTGGGCATTTCTTTTCTTTTTCTTTTTTTTTCAAGACGTAGTCTCTTTCTGTCACCCAGTCTGAGGTACAATGGCATGGTCTCAGCTCACTGCAACCTCTGCCTCCCAGGTTCAAGTGATTCTCCTGCCTCACCTACCCAAGTAGCTGGGACTACAGGTGCATGCCACCATGCCTGGCAAATTTTTGTATTTTTACTAGAGACGGGGTTTCACTATGTTGGCCAGGCTGGCCTTGAACTCCTGACCTCGTGATCTGCTCATCTCGGCCTCCCAAAGTGCTGGATTACAGGCATGAGCCACAGTGCCTGGCCGGGGTGGGCATTCCTGAGCAGCCTCATGGATAGATGAGGTCATCCATTATATGGCATTCTTCAGGATTTTCTGGGTTACAACCTCCAGGAATTTTTCCCTGAGTTGATTTCCCTCCCTGGCAGTTCCCATCGCCTCCCCTTTCTCTGGCTTCTGTATGTGGGTTAGCTGTTTTTCTTTTTGCTTCCATAGTGCGTATGGAATTCTCCAAATGTTAAGTTGACCCCACCTACCTAGCGATCTCTGCTGGTGGTAGCCAAGCAATAGCTTTGCCTTTTCTGCTTATATAAATCCAGTTGAGTAAGTTCTTCTCAAGCTCTCAAAAGATCCAGATGGTTTTGGCCAGGGCAATAAAAGAGGGGTTATAATGTCAGATGGTGCTGTCTATAGTAACTGTACCAGATTTTATACAGTTTTTCTTTGCGTTGAGTAATCCTTATGTTCTGTGTTTTGGTGCTTCTTGAGTATGTTTAAAGGAAATTGAGGGACATTGATTACATTTAAAATTTGGCTGGCTCAATTACTCTAAGAATTTTTTTTAATTAAGAATATCAAGTCAAAAATGGGATCTAATTAAACTAAAGAGCTTCTGCACAGCAAAAGAAACTACCATCAGAGTGAACAGGCAACCTACAGAATGGGAGAAAATTTTTGCAATCTACTCATCTGACAAAGGGCTAATATCCAGAATCTACAAAGAACTCAAACAAATATACAAGAAAAAAACAAACAACCCCATCAAAAAGTGGGCAAAGGATATGAACAGACATTTCTCAAAAGAAGACATTCATACAGCCAACAGACACATGAAAAAATGCTCATCATCACTCGCCATCAGAGAAAGGCAAATCAAAACCACAATGAGATACCATCTCACACCAGTTAGAATGGCAATCATTAAAAAATCAGGAAACAACAGTTGTTGGAGAGGATGTGGAGAAATAGGAACACTTTTACACTGTTGGTGGGATTGTAAACTAGTTCAACCATTATGGAAAACAGTATGGCAATTCCTCAAGGATCTAGAACTAGATGTACCATATGACCCAGCCATCCCACTACTGGGTATATACCCAAAGGATTGTAAGTTATTCTACTACAAAGACACATGCACACGTATGTTTATTGCAGCACTATTCACAATAGCAAAGACTTGGAATCAACCCAAATGTCCATCTGTGACAGACTGGATTAAGAAAATGTGGCACATATACACCATGGAATACTATGCAGCCATAAAAAAGGATGAGTTTGCGTCCTTTGTAGGGACACGGATGCAGCTGGAAACCATCATTCTTAGCAAACTATCACAAGAAGAGAAAACCAAACACCACATGTTCTCACTCATAGGTGGGAACTGAACAATGAGATCACTTGGACTCGGGAAGGGGAACATCACACACCGGGGCCTATCATGGGGAGGGGGGAGGGGGGAGGGATTGCATTGGGGAGTTATACGTGATATAAATGATGAATTGATGGGTGCTGACGAGTTGATGGGTGCAGCACACCAACATGGCACAAATATACATATGTAACAAACCTGCACGTTATGCACATGTACCCTAGAACTTAAAGTATAATAAAAAATTAAAAAAAAAAAAAAAAAGAATATCAAGTCAAAAGTTGAGGGTAGAATAAGGAGAATTGCACTGACTTAGAAAAATGGTTTTCTTTTCTTAAACTACCAGATCTTTTAGAATTTGTTATCCTACCACATTAAAATTCCAAATATTTGCAAGGGACTAGAGATTGAGCTAAAGTTAGTCATTAGAGGGAAACTTGGTATTTTTTTTTCAGATGCATCTATTTTCTGTATGTGATAGAAACCATAAGTTAATGGAACTTCTATTTAGCATCACTCTGTCCTTGATAAATGGCCTTCTGAGATTCTCAGCACTATGTTTTACCTCCCACTGGCAGAGACTGTAAAAAAAGGTGAAACAAACAATATCCTGACACTTGAGAGCTGCCTGGATGCAATTAACAAAGTCTTGGGGTTGCTAGGAGCTAGCCTGGCACTCCCAGGTGGTTTTGGTTCTCCTGTTGAAGATAAAGGATTTCATAGAACATCAGAATCAGGTACTCTGTGAGCACAGTGGATTGAGACAGAACACCAGAATGCTCAGTCATCATGTCTGCTCCCAGACAAAACATGAATATTGTCCAAACCACAAAAATGACCAGGTACATCTCTCTCGGGAGTGATTGCTGCTTCTTTACCAATCACATCTGTAGCCTCAGGATAGTCTTCCGTCCCTCTAGGTAGGATTTATGAAGCTACCCAATCATAGCATTGCCACCCAACTCTCCACTTTCTGTCAGAATCCAATTAAAAGCAAAATTCCTCTTTCTTAAATCCTCCCCAAACTCACCTAAAATAAGCACAAACCTTACAATTGAATAATGGTCAATTTTGTGTGTCAGCTAGACTGTGATCCCCAGTTATCAAATCAAACACTAATAATCTAGATGTTGCTGTGAAGATACTTTGTAGATGTCATTGAAGTTCATAATCAGTTGACTTTGAGAATTTATCCTAGAAAAACTGGGTGAGCTTAATCCAAACCATTGAAAAGCCTTAAAAACAGAGCTGAGGTTTCTCTGAGGAAACAGAAATTCCACTCTGGACAGCGTGTCAGCCTGTGCTGAGAAGTCCAACCTGCCCTTCCTGACAACTACCTCCCTGTGGATCTCTGACTTGCCTAGCCCACCCCTACAGATGCACAAATTAATTCCTGCATCATTCTCTTAATATATGTATTCTCCTGGTTCTACTTCTTTGGTTACAACAATCTCTTACTGAGGGGCTGCATGACTCTCATGGTGAGTTTTATTCATCATGCAATGAACAATAAAGCCGACTTGTTCATTCAAGGGTATGCTCCTGCTGGTCTTTGGCTGGACGCTTTGACGTACCTCATTAGGCCATTGTGAGGAATGTATATATACTGCACTTGGAATGAAAAATTCCTAGGACTCTTTACATATATATGTCATATTTTAATATCAGCCTTATTTTCCAAGGAGGACATTAAAGCCCAGAGAGTTGAAGGACTTTTCCCAGAGTCACACAGCTGGTAAGCAGTACAGATGTGATGCCATGGGGCAAGCCATGAGTCCTTATGAGGAATGATGAGTAAGAGTCCCCTTTTGTGTGAATTCAGAATCCAGTGCCTTAACATGATTAGGAGAGATATTTGACCCTATGGGTGGCTTTATTCTTTCTACTCCTACCATTGTGAATGAAGAGGGTTTTTGAGGTCCCATTTGAGATGTGCTCCCTTTACCACTCAATATCCTTCTTGCTGTGTAGCAAATAAAGAGTTTTTATCTTTTTTCCTGTATCCAGACTTACCTGCTTTGCATCTCATGGAAATTCCTTAGAACTTTGGCAAATGAACAAAATGTTTTGGGGTGGTACTCCAGAATTTCACCTATTAACTTTACAGTTTAAATAACTCAACTCCAGTTAAGAAGTTAGGGTGTTAAATGTAGGATTAAAATTGTGTCTTGGATGGGAAGTTGAGGGTGCCATTTCAGATCTTACACCCTGTGGGGTGAAGGGAAAGTCCAAGCAAGGCAAAGTCATTGAAGAGATAATAGACGCCTTTTCTTTTCTTTTCCTTTCTTTTCCTTTCTTTTCCTTTCCTTTCCTTTTTTTTTCCTTTACTTTTTTAGAACCTTTCAATTTATTCCTTACTTCCTTCCTGCATTCCTTCCTAGGCTTCCTTCTTCATTTCCTTCTGTTCTTTCTTTTCTTCTTTCTTTCTTTCTTTCTTCTTTCTATCTTTCTTCTTTTTTCTTTCTTCTCTTCTCTCTTCTTCTCTTTCTTTCTTTTTTCTTCTTCTTTCTTTCTTTTCTTTTCCTTCCTTCCTTCCTTCCTTCCTTCCTTCCTTCCTTCCTTCCTTCCTTCCTTCCTTCCTTCCCTCCTTCCTTCCTTCCCTCCTTCCTTTCTTTCTTTTTTTCTTTCTTTCTTTCTTTTCTTTCTTCTTTTCTTTCTTTTTTTTTTTTTTGAGATGGAGTGTTGCTCTGTCGTCCAGGCTGAAGTGCAGTGGCACAATCTCGGCTCACTGCAAGCTCTGCCCCCCAGGTTCACGCCATTGTCCTGCCTCAGCCTCCTGAGTAGCTGGGACTACAGGTGCCCACCACCATGCCCAGCTAATTTTTTGTATCTTTAGTAGAGATGGGGTTTCACCGTGTTAACCAGGAGGGTCTTAACCTCCTGATCTCGTGATCTGCCTGCCTCGGCCTCCCAAAGTGCTGGGATTACAGGTGTGAGCCACCGCACCCGGCCCAATAGACGCCATTTCTATCGTTAACCTAGTTTTGTCTCTCTCCTCTTCCTGCTTCATCCGGCCATAACACAGTGAACCTTGTTCCAGTTGCTTCTGTCTTCAGGTCATAATTTTAATGTAAGGTAAAGTAATAAGTAAATGTAACTCAGAAGAACAGTGTACCATTTTAACAAAAGCTAATTTGTTACCTTTGTCTAGCAGAAAGAGAAAAGGTCCTCTTCATAAATTAATAGTGGCAATAAAATTTGAAGTTCAGAATAGTACTTTGTCCAACAGTTTTCTCAGAAAGCACTTATTGACATGCCATTGGTTCCATAACTAAAATAGCAATGGGATGTGCCATCATAATTGACATCATTAAAAGCCCTCTAAGAAATTAGGTAGAATTTATATTAGTTCTAATAAACAGTTATAACATTCCCTAAGACTCTGTATATTTTCAAATTGTTTTAGTCTGACTTTATGCACTGGTGAAGTTTTACTCTGAAGGCCAAGACTTCTATCTTGCAGTAGTTAAAGGTGCTTCACAACAATAACAGAGTCTAGAGTAGCAGAGTAAAAAGAATATAGATTTGTAATCAGATAAATATGTATTCCACGCTGCTTTTGATTTTATCAGCTATAGCACCTTGGGCAAGTCACTCAAAATACCTGAGCCTTAAGGTTATTTTCTATAAAACAGAAGGAAAATTATTAGATGATAGTTAATATAGTAAAATGAAATGATAGATAAGTACAATTATAAAGTTAAATACAATCCAGTGTCTGACATAAGCAACTATTCCCGAGTGGTAGCTGCTACATAAAGACAAATATTAATAATGATAATGATAATGACATCATGCTTTGGGCTGGGAAAGCCTATCAATTTTTCCTTATTCATTTAACCTTCTCCCTGTAGCACTCCAGGCATGTGGGAGCCTGTGAGCCACAGAAGCGCTCAGACATTGCTGAAAAACGAAATTTTTTTGAAGACTGTTGTATCTGTCAGATTTTTCTATGTAACAAAGTACTCCAAAACTTAATGACTTCAAATAATGGTTTAGTATCTTCTCGTGATTCTGTAAAACAGCAAATTGTGCTCAGCCCACCTGAGTGGTCTTTATGTACTAGGCAGGTTCAGCTTTTCTCAGGTGGGGTCCCTCACATCTCTGTAGCATCAGTAGGTTTGGCAGGGATAGGGGGCCTGTCTCCATCCATGTGGGCTCATTATCCTGCAGGCCAGCTGAACCTTATCACAGGTGCTGGAAAGCTCTCCTGTGCAAGATAGAAACAGCAGATGTCTTGAGCTGAAACTTAAAACTCACAACATCACTTGCACTACATTCTATTATTCAAAGCAAGTCATAGTACTAGCTCACATCAAGAGGTGGGTTAATAGATTGCATTTCTTGACAAAATGGGCTACAAAGAATTTGTAGCTATTTTTGCAACTTATAAATATCCTCTGGCTTTTGGCAATATGTAAACGAATTTGGTGTGCGAGCGTTGGAGAGCCCTCATATTTAAAATAAATTCCACTCACTCACCTACCAGTCAAGATCTTATCTTTAGTAATCTGCTTTAAAAACACAGTGAAACTTTCTGAAAGGAGACTTGAACTAAGGACTGTTGAATTCCAATATGAATAAAGTGCTACAATTGATTCTTATAAAAAATCTTTATGGAGTTTTACAGATGAAAATACAGAAATGTGGAGAATTGTAAGTAATCTCTTATGACTGCCAAGCTCATATTCTGATAAAAAGTCCTGTATGCTGATATCCAGTCACATGGTCTCCCACAATCATAAAATTAATGAAGCAGAGGAAACTTATAAAAGCAATTATTTGTTATTTAATATCATTTCCACCAATTATGTCAGCAACAACTCCTATGTGTATAAACTAGTTGCTTTAAATAACTCACTTGAATAAACTGCACAATACAAAATAATATGAGGAGGCTGGGCACAGTGGCTCACACCTGTAATCCCAGCACTTTGGGAGGCCGAAGCGGGTGGATCATGAGGTCAGGAGATCAAAACCATCCTGGCTAACACGATGAAACCCCATCTCCACTAAAACTACAAAAAATTAGCAGGGCGTGGTGGTGGGCACCTGTAGTCCCAGCTACTCGGGAGGCTGAGGCAGGAGAATGGCATGAACCCGAGAGGCGGAGCTTGCAGTGAGCAGAGATCACGCCACTGCACTCCAGTCTGGGAGACAGAGCAAGACTCTGTCCCCGCCCCCCCCCCCAAAAAAAAGAAAGAAAGAAAGAGAGAGAAATAGAAAAATCCAAAATTATCATTGGATATTTTATACTCATTTCTTAGTATTTCATAGAAAAATTAAGCAGAAAGTCAGTAAGGATATAGAATAACTTGACTAATGCTGAACTTAGTCAAGTTACATTTACAGAACACTCCACCCAACAACAGGAAAATACATAATTCGAAACTGTATTGGTTCTACCTACTATATTTCTTTCTATGAACGTCATGTTCTTCTCCACTTATTCATCTTCTCTTGTGGTCTCAAAAAAGTTTTATAACATTTTCTCTGATGATTCTTTGTATTCCTTGTTAAATACTTTTTATATTATTTTGCTCTTGTTAACAGATACTTTTTTCCTTCCTCCATCACTAAATAGTTTTTCTTACAATCTTCATGGCTTAGTCTGCCAGAGACAGATGATGCTGCTTCCCACAGGGTTCTGATTTGCTGAAGAGGAAAATATTTAATGTCTTAGTTTGGTTTCACTTAAACCTAGCTTCTGCAAGGGCCGACTGTCACCAAAACCTGACTAGAAGGGAGTGAGATTGTGGAGACTGGGGGTTGGGGTGAGGAATTGTAAATAACACATGATACACGGGTGTCCTTTCAGCGCCGTCTGTCTGGAGAATTAGCTAACCAGAGAAGTGAAGGGTTCAACAGTCAGATTAAAGAATAGGTAGGCCGGGCATAGTGGCTAACACCTGTAATCCCAGCACTTTGAGAAGCCAAGATGGGTCGATCACCTGAGGTCAGGAGTTCAAGACCAGCTTGACCAACATGGTGAAACCCCATCTCTACTAAAAATGCAAAATGAGCTGGGTATGGTGGCACATGCCTGTAATCCCAGCTACTTGGGAGGCTGAGGCAGGAGATTGCTTGAACCTGGGAGGCGGAGGTTGCAGTGAGCCGAGATCATGCCACTGCACTCCAGCCTGGGCAACAAGAGCGAAACTCTGTCTAAAAAAAAAAAAAAAGAACAGGCATTACCCTGTGCTTTGTGCTTTGAGTCACTATCAAGTGACTTAAACAAGGACATCTCAAGTGACTTAAACAAGGACAGCTCATGCCCACAGGTCTACAGGGAAAGAGTAACTGCTGTAAAAAGCAGCATCTTAATGTGTTTGCACTTGTGAAAAAGTAGAGGATGCTTCATTTCTTGAGTCCACGCAGTCTCCAGCGAGTTTCAGGATGTGCCAGTTGACTCTATGTCTACGCACTGTTTACTAAATTGACAATGAACCTCCAAATCAACTATGAGTTTGGCTTACTGGTATGAACCTGATGTTTGCAGTTTAAAGTAAACCAAAAGTCCTGGGATGTGTACATTGCGGGAAAAAAATCAGGATTAAAGTGAAGGAATGGACTCGGTTGTTTCCCCAGATGTGTGAGAATAGGTTAATTTCCTGGAGGTAGTTAAAATAAAACCAAAAGGACAAATTGCCTATTCCTCTCACGTTCCTTCTCCCCTCCTTATTCCCTCCCAGTGTAAAGAAAGCCAGGCCTCTTTTTGCTTTTGACTCTGAAACTTTGTCTTCAGATATACTGGATGTTTATCAGCCAGGCTGGTGAGAAAATGTCGACAAATTGCCGTGTTACCTCCCAGTCATGATGATGATAATAATAATTGATAGTAATGATGATAATAGTGCCTGATATGTATTGAGTACTTAACACATGCCAGCTGTTCCTCTAATTGCTTTTACCATACTAGTATTAACTGACTTAATTTTTAGAATAATACCATTAAGTAGGTGTATTATTATATCTCCCTCCCCCATTTTACCAATTAGTAAATTGCAGCATGGAAGAGTTGGATACTTGACTAAAGCTACACCACTAGTAAGATATGGAGCCAGAATTCAAACCCAGACAGTCTAACTTCAGAGTGACACGATAGAGAGAGGGCAATTGTGCCATACTGTAGCCCAGAATAGAATTTATGCCACAATTCCTATCACAGGCAAGGAACCGTTTGTCAAGTTACAACTTAATTCTTCTAAAGAAGTAATTGCACGTGGATCTGGCCACTTATACATCCAACTGTCTTCATTTAGAGGTGTTTCTCCAGGGCAAGCCCTGAGGTGGAAATTGGCATTAATGTAGCTGATTAAGCCCTGCTCTGTAGACGCTTTATGGACAGAAATGGGCCCTTCCTCTTCTCTTTGTTTCTCATACTTGACTGTGGCTCTGTACCCCCAGGAGATTGGTTCCAGGACCCCAGCTGATACCAAAATCTGTGGATGCTCAGTCTCTTCTATGAAATGTTGTAATAACCCATAGCTGTGGATTTAAATCCATGGTAGGTTGAATCCACAGATGTGGAACCTTGGATAGGGAAAGTCAACTGTATTAGATTTATGCACAGATAAACACTCTTGGTCAAGTCCAGCATAATTCATCTACAGGTGACTTAAAGAGAGAATGCACTTTGAAGTCTTCATGGTCAGCTGAAGAATCCAAAATTTTACTGTCAAACTCACTTACAAATCTTACAGGTTCAAACATGTTATGGTTAATACAATTTTGCAGCTTTGTCAAAAACCAAAGAAATGTTCCTGAGCTTAGACCAGGCTACATGACACTGAAGAGTCAGGGCTTGCTCCCAGCCCCAGAAGAGGGGGACCAGAAATGTCCAGTCTGGGAGGGTCCCCCACAAAAGTTGCTCTAAAACTACAGACTGGAGTTTTTTTCTGAATTTTTCCTTCTTCGGGGAAAAGAGTGTGAACCTGCGTAGTGTTCTTCTATCTCTGCTCACCTGAGTACCACGGGGTTCATGGGTTTCAAGTTGAAGACATCAGATTTAGGGAGGAGTCACATCTTTCTTTCTTTTTTTTTTTTTTTTTTGAGACGGAGTCTCGCTCTGTCCCCCGGGCTCGAGTGCACGGGCCGGCTCTCAGCTCACTGCAAGCTCCGCCTCCCGGGTTCACGCCATTCTCCTGTCTCAGCCTCCCGAGTAGCTGGGACTACAGGCGCCCGCCTCGTCGCCCGGCTAGTTTTTTGTATTTTTTAGTAGAGACGGGGTTTCACCGTATTAGCCAGGATGGTCTCGATCTCCTGACATCTGTTTATGTGTGAGGTACGGTGAGGTCGTCATTTTACTTCCATGACGACAGTGGATAAAAAAGAACCCTTTGGAGAGAAGGGAGAGGTAGAGATGAGTAAAGGTATGTAAAAGGATTGAAAAGTAGACCTGAGAGCTCAACTGAGAACAGAAATTTTGTGGCTATAATTCCAGGGGACCATGAAGACCTGCAGGAGAGGAAAAAAGACACTGCAGGGACAGTATATGTGAAATTCTACACAATGCTCCACATTAAAATGTTCCATACAAATTTCCCTGAGCAGAGATTTTTCAAGGTCACTCACCTTAGACCTGCAGGCCCTATTAAGACTGTTGGGAGGAGAAAAATGTAGTAGTTCTTCTATCACCTAATTCTAGTCTTCTGAGTGTCATTAAGATCCTTCCTGTTTTTATAAATATAAATATCACAGTATAGATACATTTACAGAATTGTAACATTAGTCTTTGTAGTTTTTTTTTTTCTTTTTACTTAATCTGTGGATAATTTCCTGCAGATTAGACAATCTTCTACATCACTAAACAGTTTCATAAAATCTTATCTTTAGTGGCTATAAAAACATCACCATGGCCAGGCACAGTGGCTCACGCCTGTAATCCCAGCACTTTGGGAGGCTGAGGCGGGTGGATCACGCGGTCAGGAGATCGAGACCATCCTGGCTAACACGGTGAAACTCCGTCTCTACTAAAAATACAAAAAATTAGCCGGGCATAGTGGCAGTTACCTGTAATCCCAGCTGCTGGGGAGGCTGAGGCAGGAGAATGGCAGGAACCCAGGAGGTGGAGCTGGCAGTGAGCCAAGATTGCACCACTGTACTCCAACCTGGGCGACAGACTGAGACTCCATTTCAAAAAAAAAAAAAATCACCATACACGTGAAATAGTATTTATTTAAACATTTTTTTTAAAAAAACTTGGGATACTTAAGGAGATTAATTGAAAGATCATATGGAGAATAGTTAGCCCCACCTCTCTTCCATTCTGACCTCTGCCACATGGGTGATTGGCATCTATCCCTCAAACAAAATACATGACGTTTCCTCTCAGAAGAAATTGAATAGGCCCAGGGAAAATAATTCCACGCTGTGGCCCTCATGGTCCCCCCGTGAAGGAATCAGACCCTGAAACATTAGCCCCAAATTCCTACAAATTCCATCTGATTTCTTCAAGCTCATGACCATTTTTTAGTCACTCTTACATGTAAAATAATATGAAGCAACAGAAGACATTTTAAGAGAGCCATAAGGATAAGCAAAAACTTAAAACAGAGAGATTAGAAATTCAAGACAGCTTTAAATACATACACAAAACAAGGCCAAACAAAATTTTAATTATTATTTTCACAAACATTGGAGAAGGTAGTCCCTTTGTAAAACAAATCAAATTGCTATTAATCTTTTCTCCAGAGGTAAAACAACAAAAACACTTTGAAAATTAACAATATCGCCATAATATTTGTAAGACATTCTTTTTTAAATAACCCAAACACACATAAATAAAGATAAAGCATTTGCTATGCAAGCAAACCCAGCTTCAAGACAAGCCACAGCCCCTACCCACCATGCAGAATTCTGGGCCTAAGCTCCTTCTGCATAGATTGATGTAAAAATCACCACCCTAGATGCAAAACAAGGCCTGTCTAAATTCAGATTGTGGTTGCTGAGGAGGAAGTGGGAATGGGGAGTGACTGCTTAATGGGTACAAGGTCTCCTTTGGAGGTGATGAAAATGTTTTGAATTACATAGAAGTGATGGTTGTACAACATGGTGAATGCACTAAATGCTACTGAGCTGTGCACCTTAAAATGGGTTAATTTTGTTATGTGAATTTTACCTCAACAAACAAAAAGACTGCCTAACTCAGGCCCATGCCTTTATATAATATGCTATATAATACACTCTACTACTCTTTAAAAAATTAACAATACAGGACAGTATACTTATCCTAGACTTTCAGGACATTTATTATTTTTTAAAATCTCATGAGGATTTTGAATAAAAGTAGTTTTAAATCTATAGATTATATCTCCATCCAACTTCATGATTCATTTTTAGTTTGTTTTCTTTTTAGTAAAGTACATTTTTTACTTCCTGTTGAGTCTATATATTTCTTACAAAACTTATTCTTTGATATTTTCTATTGTTCCTAATGCTAATGAAGCTCCCTCTACCGTCAACCTTGGATATGCCTTGTTGACGGTTTAGTCTGCCAGAGACAAATGACGCTGACTTCTCTACTTTGCCTTATTAGATAAAAAGAAAAGTATGTAATGATAATGTCAAGGTTTCATGTTAATGTGGTTTATGCAAAGATTTATGTCATCATCCTTCCCCTTCAACCACAACCCTGTTCTAAGAACCACATCCTGTGACCAAACAGATCTTCCTTTCCTGCAAGCATCAAACGTATTATTAGTTACTCTGAGGTTCTCAATGTGAATTTTAGATAATGACATATCCTTTGGTCAACCCTCGAACCATCTTCACACAAGATGTGAAGAACATGACAATAAATTCTCTGTAACTAAGGGTATCAACAGAGTATAGTTAAGCACTTCTGGATGTGATGGCTATTTTCAGTAAGACATTATACTACAGGACACTTTCTGGAGTAGGAATTCAACATATTAGAAACTACATTGTGGAGGTTTCCCCTGAAGAAAAAAAGTAGATGGGCAACCCATGACAGCAAGGATCTGAAATCATGTGGTATGACAGTGGGTGTAGGTGCACAGCTCTGGGCCAGTCACACAGAATTAGGGCCATTGTCTCATCTGAAAGAGACTGGGTTTGAACAGTGAGGACTACATTAACCAGGGGGCTGGATCTGCATAGCTGACACTTGAACAGATTGGAACCCAGCTGACTGTGAGTGAGTATGAAGAGCCCCCTGCTGGACACAAATGCCTGGAGCCCTGTGCATATGCTGGGCCATGAGGAAGAGCACGAGTCTATTCTCTGGAACAGGGCTCTTCAGGGCTTGGGCTAAGTCAGCCAGCACCCTCCTCCTCCTCACCCCACCAATGGTAAATCTGATAAGTCAGTGCTAATTTGCTTTGTATTACAGAATTTACTAAATGTGAAGGCTGATATTTTGAGCCAGGGTGGCAAATGCAGTTACTGACTCAAGAGCAATGTGTAGTGGTAACTGGGGCATGAGAATAGGATTGTGAATTGGTATGCAACTTTACCAGTGACAGATGTGTCTCACTATCCATTGGCATATATATTTTAGTCTAGTGCTGAGAAAGATACACAAAACATTAAGACTTTTACAGCAAGATTGGTAGCACAAAATGCTCATTTTTAGCTCTCGTGGATTTTCTGTCTTGCAGTTTTTTGTATCTTTCTCACTCTTGCTGAGGCATCACCAAGTCAACTTGTAAATTCTGTAATCACTTTCTTCCAGTAGATTTCTTATATCTAAATTTGAATTAAGACTAGGAATCCTTTTTGATGTTGGACACTGAAAGGAAGCATCTCTCAGTTTCCTTCTCTACTCATGCGTCTTCTTATCCACTGGGGAATCTGGGGTCATACGACTGAAGTAGTAGGTGGGGCTCGGACACCAGATCAAATTGAGAATTAACTAAATCAGGGATGGGGCAGAAGCACCTCTCCATAAGACATCCTACCAGTGTGCCATGTCAGTTTACCATTGCCATGGCAACACCCAGAGGTTACCACTTCTTTCCATGGCAATAATGACCCACTGGGGTCATTGCAGTGGTAATTGGAGTTACCTTCTATAAATTAAGGGGTGGATTATGCAGAAATTTCTACCCTATTTCTAGAAATTTCTGCATAATCCACCCCTTAATTTGCATAAAATTAAAAGTGGATATAAATATGACTGCAGAACTGCCTCTGAGCTGCCATTCTGGGCACACTGCCTATGGGGTAACCCTGCTCTGCAAGGAGTAGCTTGGTTCAATAAAAGTTGCTGTCTAACATCACTGTCTCATCCTTGGAATCTTTCCCGAGTGAAGCCAAGAACACTCTCAGGCAAAGCCGCAATTTTGAGGTTTGCTGGCCCTGCATCAAGACCACCCTTACAATGGATAAATTTATCTGCTAGTTATTTCATTACTGAGGGCTTCTTAATGTGGGAGTCCTCACCTTGGGGAAAATGAAGAATTTGACTGGTTTCAGGGGTTGGTCAAGGGAGATCTGCTGCAGTCTATTAAGTGATTCTGTGAAAGACAATGGTATCTTACTCCACTTGGAGCATTTGATCTGAATGCCTCCTTCACATTAAGCCTCTGTAGATCCATGACCAAGGGTGCAGGAATTTTGTTTCTGAGAACCTTTCCCATGATAGAATTCTGGTTATTTCTGTTTTTGTTTATGTGTTTGCTATTACGACCTATACCTCTGTTAACATCCCTGTGCATGCTTCCTGGTCCACATATCTAATGTTTCTTTAGAACATATGCCTAAGACTAGAATTTCTATGCACTACTTTGGTGTTTACAACTTTACTGTAACTAGTTGTATGAATTTATACCCTCACTGGAAGTGTTTGTTTACACTGATGAATTTTCTTGCCAATAAATTATTGCCAGACTTTCATTTTGCCCATCCCTTGAGAATTAAATGAAACTTCCTAGTGATTTGAAATGTGTTTATCTGTTTACTAATAAGGGTGGAAATCTTTTCACATGATGTATTGAGCTGCTGTGTTTCCTATTCATAAACTAGCTCTCATCTCTGGAGTGGCATTGAATTTCTTATTTTTGTAAATGTAAATATATCATGCATATACATAGAAATAAGTTTATATGACTTAAATTTTAGTTTTTACAATTTTAATTTCCTATATTATATGTATTAAAAATAACTTATTCCAATTTGTGTCATATTTATGAAGTGTATTTTAAGTTTTTAAAAATATGTATTAAAGTACATTTATTGGCATTTTAAAATTGTTTTTGCTATTTCATCCCTGTTAAGAAATACTTCTCTACTTCAGGTCATAAAGATAATCTTCTAAATTTTCTACTGAAAGTTTAAAAAAGCTTATTGATACATATTAATTGTACATATTTATGGGGTGCATGTGACATTTTGATACATTCATACAATGTATAACGATCAACTCAGAGTATTTAGGATATCTATCACCTCAAACATTTATCATTTCTTTATATTGGGAACATTTCAAATTTTCTTTTCTAGCTGTTTTGAAATATACAGTGTATTGTTGGCTATAGTCATCCTACAGTGCTATTGAACACTGGAACTTATTCCTTCTATGTAACTGTATGCTTGTATTCCTTAAACAACCACTATTCATAACATTCCTGTTCCCAGCCTGTAGTAACTATTATTCCACACTCGACCTCCGTGAGATCCAGTTTTTTTGCTCCCACTGATACATAAGATGATGTAATATTTGTCTTTCTGTGCCTGGTTTATTTCACTTAACGTAATGATCTCCAATTCCATCCATGCTGCTGCAAATGACAGAATTTCATTCTTTTTATGCCTAAATAGTATTCCATTATGTATATATATATATAAGCACGTTTTCTGTGTCCATTCATGCATTGATGGAGACTTAGGTTGGTTCCATATCTTGACTGTTGTCTACAATCCCTTTAGTCTACAATCCCTTTGATACATTTATTTCCTTTCCTTTGGATAAATACTCAGTAATGGGATTGGTAGATTATATGATAGTTCTATCTTTAGTTTTTTGAGAAACCTCCATACAATTTTCTGTAATGACTGTACTAATTTACATTCCTACCAATGGTGTATAAACGTTCCCTTTTACCCTCCTCCTTACCAACATTTATTTTATTTTATTTTTGCCTTTTTGATAGTAGGCATTCCAACTGGGATAAGAGGATAGCTCATTGAGGTTCCTATTCACATTGAATTAGTCTGAATTGAGTTGATTTTTGTGGATACTATGTTATATGAATCCAACGTTGAGTTTTCCCTCGAAATAACAAATTCTCTCAGGATGACTTATTGCACTATTTCATAAGGAAATTCCAATGCCAACTCCAACATATATATTATTATACATATGAGTGAGTTGGTTCTGGGACTGCTGTTTTTGTTCATTTGTCTATATGTCTATCCATGCATCAATACCACTCTCCTATTTATACTTAAGTTTGATAATAAATTGAGGACTATCTGGGCAAAATCTTACCAACCTGTTTCTTTCTATGTATAACTAGTAAAGACACAAAACTGTTTCTTTGTATGTATAACTAACTTGTAGGCTAGCCTTAAGCAATTGCTCTTCTATAGTTATTCAGAATCAGCTTGGTGATTCCACAATATTATGTTGGGATTTTGAGTAGAATTGCATTAGCTCTATAGATTAACTCAGAGAAAGATCGCGTTTATTTTTTGGATATTTTATTCACGAATATAGTATATCTTTCCATTTACATAGGTATCTCTGAGGCCCCCCCCCCCTTTTTTTTTGAGACAGAGTCTCATACTGTCTGGAGGCTGGAGTGCAGTGGCATGATGTCAGCTCACTGCAACCTCTGCCTCCCAGGTTGCAGCGATTCCTGTGTCTCACCCACCTGAGTAGCTGGGATTACAAGCTTGTGCCACTATGCCCAGCTAATTTCTGTATTTTTAGTAGAAACAAGGTTTCACTATGTTGGCCAGGCTGGTCATGAACTCCTGGCCTCAAGTGAGTTACTCGCCTTGGCGTCCCAATTGTTAAGATTACAGGTGTGAGCCACTGCACCCAGTCTCTAATGTGTTTTAATGAAGTGTTAAATTAAACTACCTAAAATTACTAACATTCATCTGTTTTTGATCAAAAGAATTTTGATCAATTTTGTTTACTGTAAAACCGTCATGCAACAGATCTCTATAACTTAGATTTATAGATTATGTACCTAACTTTACTTTTAATGTTGTTCAATTATTTGTTGATATAAGACTTGCTTAACATATTCTGAAGGTTGAAAAGTTGAGATTCAAGGAGACCATTAAAATTGCCCAAAGTCAGACAGTATATAGCAGAGTAAAATTTAAGCTAAGTTCTGCCTAATTCCAAAGCTCTGGTACCCTTCTTTTGCAACCAGTTATATTACATGATAAGTTGACTTATCTACATGTGATTGAGCTTACAGACAAATGGGAGAAGAAATATACATTTGCATCTTGACTAAAGACAATGCTAGTCTTGGCCAGACAAGAATTATGAGGCAGTCTCTATCATTAGAGAATTCCAACTTCTAAATTTACAGATACGATTTCTGTGTTTGAATTAATCCCTAGAAATTTGTACCTAAAGAAGCACACGTGCAAATAAGGTAATATAATAAGCAGTGGTTGTTGTTTTGTTTGTTTGTTTGTTTGTTTGAGACAGAGTCTTGCTCTGTTGCCAGACTGGAGTGCAGTGGTGCAATTTCAGCTCACTGCAACCTTCACCTCCTGGGTTCAAGTGATTCCCCTGCCTCAGCCTCAGCCAGGTGCGCACCACCATGCCCAGCTAATTTTTTGTATTTCAGTAGAGACAGGGTTTCATCATGTTGGCCAGGATGGTCTTGATCTCCTGACCTCGTGGTCCACCCACCTCGGCCTCCCAAAGTGCTGAGATTACAGGCGTGAGCCACCGCACCTGACCGGTTATTGTTTATATAATTCATTTGTTTTTATATAATTCGTTGTAACCCATGACTGAAGAAAAGCAAGACCAAGAAAAATTAAATGTGATGGAGGTAAGTATAATATGAAAACACTAGAGAATGTAGGGACAGTGTAGAGTTGTAGAGAAACACCCCTCTGTGTTGAATTCAACTCAATTTGTTTGAAGACACAAGAAATATTTTTAAAATCTAGGCCGTTTTCTAGGTGAAGCCCCTATAAATGGAATTACTGCTCTGTGAAAGAAGCTAAGGGAACTTATTCACCACGTCCATCTTGTGAAAACACAGGTGGAAGGCACTGTCTGGGAAACAGACATAAAGCCCTCGCCAGACACGGAATCTGCTGGTTCTTTGATCTTGGATTTTTCAGCCTCCAGACTGTGAGCATCAAATTTCTATTGTTTATAAATGACCTAGTCTAAGGCATTTTGTTATAACAGCTAAGTGGACTAAGACAACTAACTGTTACCACTATTGGTTTTCTCTCTTTGATTCAACATTGCCATCACACCTTCTTTCACTTCTTTAGTCATGCTTTCCTTTAGGTCTATGAATGTGATGGATCATTTTATGTGTCAACTGGAGTTGGCTAAGGGATGCCCAGATAGCTGGTAAAACATTGTTTCTTAGTGTGACTGTGAGGGCATTTCCAGAGCATTTTAGTATTTGAATCAGAAGACTGAATAAAGAAGACATACCTCACTAATGTGGGTGGGCATCATTCAGTCCATTTAAGACCCAGATAGAACAAAAAGGTGGAGGAAGGGTGAATTCTTTTTCTCTTTGAACTGGGACGTATATCTACTTCTACCCCTGGGCACCAGAGCTCCTTCTTCCCTTCCTCCCTCCATGACTCTGGCCCACGTCCTGGTTCCCAGGCCTTTGGCCTCAGACTGAGAATTGTACCATTGGCTCCCTTGATCCTCAACACTTCTGATCTCGCTGAATTACACTACCTGCTTTCCTGGGTCTCCTACTTGCAGATGGCATATCGTGGCACTTCTTGGAATCCATAATTGAGCAAGTCAATCACCACACGTATCTTATTGGTTTTGTTTCTCTGGAGAATCCTGACTAAAACATTGAATATATTTAAACATATGTATAGTGGATATTTTGAATATTTATTAAAAATCAGGAGCAATTTCTGCTGCCTTCTGTTTTATGGTGTATTGGTCATACTTTCTTGTTTCTTTGCATAGCTCATAATTTTTGTTGAAAAATGAACATTTTAGGAACTATAGTATAGCAACTCTGGGTACTACCCCCCACACTGTGCTTGTTATTCTTATTTGCTTGTTTGTTTGTGTGATTAACAATAATTTTCTGGATTATTTTCATAAAGTCTGTCTTCTCCTCATCCCACAGTGTTCAGCTTTTGATGTTGCCTCAAGGAGGCCCAGCTTTGAGTATATCCAGGGTTACCCTGGAATGACAGTGGTCCTGTAGGACTCTTTCACTCTTTCCCTCACCAACCCAGCCGTTAAAGTCCATTACTTGCCACTGTTTTCAACAATCCTCTGGGGCAAAATTCCTCTACAAAGTAATCCAATAAAACAGTAAGTCCTTCTATGAAATAGTTTCTGAGGTCAGTGTTTGATATTTATTCTACTTCAGGAGGGCTCCTCCCACCTATCTTATTCTCTAGTTCTCTTCAGTAAACTAACCAGCCTACAGTCTAAGCTGTATCTGCATTAGATGCACAAATCTCCTCCCAACTGCTTTTCACCACAACCTCTACTGTAATTGAGAGTGCCCTTAGGTTTAATTTTCTGCATGCTCTGTTCCAAATGAAGTCACTTCCTTTGGAAATATATTAGGATATATATTCTGATTTATATAGAATATACATAAAATACATTCTGTGTTCCTAAAATATATTCCTAATATATTGCCTTTCCTTGCAGGCAAACTTTCTACATCAAAACTCTGGAACTGGGTGTAACTGTGGCAAGCTTCTCTCTTGTGCAGAGTGTGGCCAGCAGCTTGCTGTCCTATTGGCTTGCTTCTCCTGGAGTGGAGCCATTCCCTCATGAGCCAGGTATAGGGTTATTAGGACCCCAGTAGTCTTAGCATACCACACCCAAAGCAGACCCTCCATTCCACAAGTGGGAGTTGGGCAGAAGAAGGGTGCTTTCACTTCTCAACTGCACTTGTCTGGGACTTAGTCTCAGCAACAGGTACCTGGGGGCAGGATGAAGGACTCTGAATTCTTGCTCCTCCTAAGAATAAAGTACTCTGATATGGAGCTGTGGAGAGGGAGAGGCCTATGCTCTGGGCTGTAGCAGTTTAGAGTATAGCCTATGCCTCGCTGAGCTAGCATGCAGGAGAGAGGGAGGGTACAGTTTTGGTTCAAATACCATAGGCTCTTGCTTTTCTTACCAATTTTCAGAGATTTTCTTGAATAGATGTCTCATTCTTGCTGTTTGTCCTTAGGATGTTTTTCAGAGGCTTTAATTTCTTAAAAATCAGTTGCATTGGAGAGTGGATCCCATAGTGATTATCTCACAATGAAGCAATGACAGATTAATTTGTCTCTATTAATTTTATAGACTTCCAATATTTCCTTATTGGGTAGGTGTCACTTACATTATAAGAAAAGTATGTGTTAATTTTTATTTTTTTTAAAACATAGAAGAATATGACTCGCTTTACTTTTTCTTCACTTGGATTTTGGAAGTCCTGTACCTGCTCCCACAACCAGTAGCTTTGCTGAAAGATCTGGATATTGACATCAATGAGGCACTGTTGCAGTTGAAATATTCTCTTGTACTTGAGAATTCATCCAAGAAAGTATTGACCAATCCCTACTTACATTACATGTATATGGAGGTTTCATTTTGGACCAAGACTTAACTCATAAAGTAAATCTCTTTTAAATGAATACTGATAACTTTTTTCAAATGGCAGATCACTTGGTTACTCCTCTCCTCCCTTGACAGGAATTTCTATATTCTAGGGAGATCTATAGGATGCCTCAATAAACCCTACTTAGGTCTATAACTTCCTACATGAGGTGTGACACACTTTTCCAACTACTGGTTCATACAAAAGACAAGGAGTTTCACCTTTTTCACCCTTACTTAGGAATTGGCAAGCACAGAATATTAGAAGTTGTGCTTTGGAAGTACAGGGACCATGCCAGGCTTTCAGCAAAGTATTCACATGGAGTTACCAAGGGGGTGACAAATAATTGTAGCTATGTGGCTAGTTTTTCAGGAAGCGAGTTGGAAAGTTCGTGAGTATATAATGATGAAAACTAAGGTACAATGTTTGTTGCCTAATTTGTGAGACTTATATTTCTTAGTCAAAGAGTAAAGTTCCCATTCCATAATTCTATGTTAAGTGCAAATGGTGCTATCAAGGTACTGGCTGATTGAATTTCACTGAGCATAATTACCCCCAAAATGATTTCAACAAATAATGTCCTTGTCTTACCTCTAAGGAGTGCTTGAAAAAGAATCCACAAAGGACTGCTTTTATTAGTTAACATTGTTTAGTCATATTGGGGAATTATTTTTCTTTAAGATAATTAAAATATTTTATCTTTATTTTAGTTGAAGTCAATTTCAGAAAATTATTTTCTTCTTTTTGTAATTACAGTTTACTTTTAAACAACACAGGTTTGAATTGCATGGGTCCTCTTATAGGTTGATTTTTAAAAATAAATATATTTGAATTTTTGGGAGGTATATGACAGTTTGCAAAAATCCACAGATGAATCATGTAGCCTAGAAATATTGAGAACTTTTTTAAAGTTAGGTATGTCATGAACTCAGGAAACATATGTAGATACTAGTCTGTTTTTATAAGTTACTACCATAAAATATACACAAATCTATTATAAAAAATTAAAACTTATGAAAAGTTATGCACTTACAGACCATACATAATGCCATTCACAGTGGAGAGACATGTAAACAAACATAAAGATACAGTATTGAGTCACAACTGCATTGAATAACTATAATACACAGGATGTTACTGTAATAACTTCATAGCCACCTTCTGTTGCTGCTGTGGTGAGTCCCAGTGTTGTGTATGTAAAATGCCTTCTCATGCTAATCATCATAAACTGTGTATTGCAGTAAAAAGTGATCTCTTATGGTTCTCGTATATTTTTCATGTTGAGTGCTATGTTGTAAACCTGGAACACCATGGGATCCATACAAAGTGCCACTAGTGATGCTGGAAGTTCTCCCAAGGAGCAGAGCAAAGTCCTGGCACTACAGGAAAAAATTGAATTCTTTGATATGTACCATAGAGTGAGGTCTGCAGCTGTGGTTCTTCACGATTTTAGACACATGTTTTGTCTTGTAAACCAGCTCACGTAAACTTACCGTATCGATAAACACAGTACAATACTGTAAATGTATTTTCTTTATTATTTTCTTAATAATATTTCCTTTTCTCTAGCTCATTTTATTATAAGAATATAGAATATAATAAATATACAAATATGTGTGACTAGACTGTTTATGTTATTGGTAAAACTTCTGGTCAACAGTAGGCTATTGGTAGTTTTTAGGGAGTTAAAAGTTATATGAAGATTTTTGACTGTGTTGGGCACTGGTGTCCCTAACCCCCGCATTAAGTTGCCGACAAAAAGAGTCAAATTCTGTAAAATATTTGAAGAGATTTATTTTGAGCCAAATATGAGTGACCAATGGTCTCTGGCACAGTTCTAGGAGATCCTGAGAACATATGCCCAAGGTGGTTGGGCTACAGCTTGGTTTTATACATTTTAGGGATACATAAGACATCAATCAATACATGTAAGACGTACATTGGTTCGGTCCAGAAAGGGGACGACTTGAAGTAGGGGCTTCCAGGTCACAGGTGGATTCAAAGATTTTCTGGTTGGCAATTGTTTGAGAATTTATCTAAAGACGTTATCTAAAGATTCAATTTATCTAAAGAATATTCTTTATCTAAATATACAATTTATCTAAAGAATATTCTTTATCAGTTTATCTAAAGAAGATTCAATTTATCTAAAGAATTTGTCTAAATATTCAATAGAAGGAAGTGTCTAGGTTAAGATAAGGGGTTGTGGAGACTAAGGTTGTTATTTATCATGCAGATGAAGCCTCCAAGTAGCAGGCTTCAGACAAACAAGATTGTAAATGTTTCTTATCAAATTTAAAAAGGTGCCAGATGGGCCAGGTGTGGTGGCTCATGCCTGTAATCCCAGCACTTTGGGAGGCTGAGGCAGGTGGATCACCTGAGGTCAGGAGTTCAAGACCAGCCTAGCCAAAAAGATGAAACCCCATCTCTACTAAAAATACAAAATTAGCCGGGCATGGTGATTAGCGCCTGTAATTCCAGCTACTAGAGAGGCTGAGGCAGGAGAATCGTTTAGAACGCATGAGGCAGCAGAGGTTGTGGTGAGCCAAGATGGCGCCACTGCACTCCAGCCTGGGCGGCAGAGTGAGATTCTGTCTCAAAAAAAAAAAAAAAAGAAAGTGCCAGATGCTTAGATAATTTAGATAATTCTCTCCTGGATCAAAGGAAAGACTGGAAAGAAGATTTTCTACAGAATGTAGATATTCCCCACAAGAGACAGCTTTGCAGAGCCATTTCAAAATGTGTCAAATACATGTATTTTGTGATAAAATACTTTGATTTCTTTCAAGGCATGCTATCTGTCATGTCGGTATCTTATTGCTACAAAGAGTCTGTTTTGTCAGTCTTAAGGTCTTTGTTCTAGTGTTAATGAGGGTCAAATGTGCCTCAATTCTAGAGGGAGGAAGGTATAATGATGCAAATCCAACCTCCCCTTCCCATTGTGACCTGAACTAGTGTTTCAAGTTTACTTTAAAGTGTCCTTGGCCAAGCAGAGGGCCCATTTAGTTGGTTGAAGGGCTTAAACTTTATTTTTGGTTTACAGTGTGAACTGTATTTTTCAGTTACCGAAATGACTAATGACAGTGAAATAAAAATGAAATATTTTTTAGTATTTATCATGGTCCAGGAATGATTTAAGTATTAACATGAGAGATTATGCAGTTCAACCCTTTAATTTTAGTGATGAAGAAACAGACACTCAAAAGAGTAAATTACTCGACCAAGGTGTGGGTTGGATGCCAGAATTCTGACCTTGTGACCGTGAATACAATGTTTTTATTCCCATTCTGCTATGTAACTATATTCACTAACTGAACCCCAAGGAACTCTGATAAAGTAAAATATGACTTTGCATTAAGGGAGGAGACCACCCCTCATATAGTCTTATGCCCAATTTCTGCCTCCAAAGAAAGAAGAAGTAAAAACGAAAAGGCAGAAACGAAATCCACAGGCAGACAGCCCAGTGCCGCACCCTAGGCCTGGTAGTTAAAGATCGACCCCTGACCTAATGGGTTCTGTTATCTATAGATTACAGACAGTGTATAGAAATGCACTGTGAAAATCCCTATCTTGTTTTGTTCTGATCTAATTACAGGTACATGCAGCTCCCCTAGTCACGTACCCCCTGCTTGCTCAATCAATCATGACCCTCTCACATGCACCCACTTAGAGTTGTGAGCCCTTAAAAGGGACAGGAATTGCTCACTCAGGGAGCTCGGCTCTTGAGACAGGAGTCTTGCTGATGCCCCCAGCCAAATAAACCCCTTCCTTCTTTGACTTGGTGTCTGAGGAGTTTTGTCTGCCGCTTGTCCTGCTACAGTATGAGAGGGGTATTGGAATTTTATTTTAGATACCCTGCTGATCTCAAATAAACCAATAATTTTAATTCCTGGGCTTTGAGTTTAGGCAGAACAGGATTTTAATCCTGATAATTATCTCTTAAATCAGTACAATTTCTTAAAATCACTCTTTAAAATCATGAATTCTTAGTAATCTCTTAAAATTGCTAATTCTGAGTAACCTACTCATGTATTTATCAATTTTCCAAATATTTATTGGTGCTGGGAACTGAACATTCAGCAGTTAACAAAAATAATGATTAATTGAGATAATACACCTGGAAGTACTACTTTGCTAGAGCAAAATAACCAGTACATGATATTGTGACTTTCCCTCAAATTGTCCTATGACAATCAGCAGGTGGGATCATGGGCTTCTTCATAATTTCCGTCTCGTTCACCACAGGTGCTCATGCATTACTAGCAGTGAGAATCCAGCGTCATAGTCATGCCCTTCCCTTTTAAAACTGACCAGGGACTTCCCACAGAGGCATGAAAAATATCAGGTAACCTCTTCTCCCCCACCAATACTAAATACTAAGAGTCTCAGTCTTTACTCTGCTTCACAACTACAAAATATGGTATCTTGTCTCTCCACATGGGGTATCTTATTTCTTTCCATGAAACTGCATCATCAGCCATTCTTCTCACCACTTATGAGTCATCCTGCTCCTTCCCTGCCTCCTCCCCAAGACCTGGGATCAGATCAGACCTTCTTAGCAGATATATCTGCTGGAGACAAGTGATGCTGCCTCATTCTCTATTACTATTGGTTCAAGAAACATGCCAGTGAATGGTTGGGGATTTCCAGGAATGCTTTCCTTTTTGAAACGCGTAGTGCAAGAAGCTGGAATGCCTTCCCCAAAAACGAAGTAACCTGAACTGAGACTGATGAGGCAGATTCTGGGTTTGAGAACTGTCTGTGGGTACTGCCTCTGAAAAGAGAGATGTACTCCTTCAAAAATGACTCATCTTTCTCTTTATCGAGTGATATTTTCTAGCATGATTATGAGAATATTAGTGCTCAGTAAATCCAAACTCTTCATTCTGACCATTACTTCCTAGTCTTGTAACTACACTGGGGTTTCCAAAATAATTTCCTGGTTGATTTCCCTTCCATCTGTAGCTATACAAGTCTTGTTTTGGTTGGGTGGTTTCACTCTGTACATCCCCTTCCATTCCTGAAGGAAGAATCTTCACTCCCATCAGACAGTACTCCTCTCCCTGCCTGCATCTTTCATCCTTCGTTTCCCTTATATATCGTTTCATTATATTTTCTCTATGCCTTCTACTGTCTTAATTAACCAAACTTGCCCTTTTTAATGAGTGTTACTATGTCATACACAGAGAGAGCTCCAATCTTTAATTTTTAAGGTTCATGTAAGTGTGTAAAACTTTTATTATTATTATTATTTTTGAGACCCAGGCTGGAGTGCAGTGGCGAGATCTCGGCCCACTGCAACCTCTGCCTCCCGGGTTCAGGCAATTCTCCTGCCTTAGCCTCCCAAGTAGCTGGGACTACAGGCGTGTGCCACCACACCAAGCTAATTTTTGTATTTTTAGTAAAGACTGGGTTTCGCCATGTCAGCCAGGCTGGTCTCGAACTCCTGACCTCCGGTGATCTACCTGTCTCTGCCTCCCAAAGTGCTGGGATTACAGTCATGAGCCACTGCACCTGGCCAGTGTGTAAACCATTTTAACAATTTGGCTCAAGTTTGAAAACCAACAAAGTTGTGCTCTTATTGCATTTTATAAACGAATCGATTGCAGTGCTTGTTGCAGTGTATTATAGCAAGTTTATGTTGGCTTTGAACTCCCAGGAAACAAGATCTGCAGATCCTGTTTATCCTAATAACGCATAACCCTGAAGAATGATTTGCACAATTGCAGCAGTATTAACTTTTTAATGTTCCCCCAAAGGAATAAATGTCACCTTTTTCAAGTCAGACTATAATTCCCATGTCTCTACCATTACCTCCAAAAGGGGTACAAAAGGTTATTTTCAGAGTTGTTGTAAAGATTAAATGAGATAATTGAAAATGGCTAACCAGACCCCGGAACTATTGATTCTCTTTTACGTCATTGTCCCTGCACGTTCTTCCTATAACCAGCAGGTGGGGAGATGACCCTTAATCAATCTCTTTCTTCTTTCCTTTCAATTGTCTCCCTACCACAGATTTTAGTTTTCTACTAGTGATGGGATCCTAGCATTACAGTAATTTTCTTTTCATTTAGTCCTGGGCAGGGACTTTCCACCTATCTCTGAAAAAGAACAAGGATCCTGATTCACGCTCTACATTCATTAAGCATGTTTGATCTTACTTGAAAAGGGGAGAGTCCTTGTCAATCCACACAGCTGTCACCTGTTTCTTTCTACAAATTTCAGGTATTATATCTTTCTCACACCACATAATCAATAATTTGCCCCTACTCCACCTTTTCACAGAGTCTCGAAACCAGACTAATGCTAGGACTATTGCAGTAGTGTTATTTGCTGGACACAAATGATGTTACTTCATCCAGTGGTTGCACAGGAAGAAAACTGAGTAATGGAGATTTTCACAAAGTCCCTTTGTCCAGAACTGACCTGCTTCATCTTAAAGCACAGAGCCTGGGAACCAGGATAGGTAATCAACCTGGGGGTTTGAGAACTCAGTCTTTGGATGCTATCTCTGAAAGATGAAAAGAGGTCTTAAAAAATTCCACATTTTCTCTTTCTACCCATTAGATAGTAGTACTTTGCACAAGTTTGGAAGGACACAAGGCACTCAGTAAAACCAGTCTCCTAGTCTCACCGTCACTTCCCGAGCCTTGATGCTCCTCCTGTACCTATACGACACTTGCCTTACCAACAGATGATTTTGCTGTTTTACATTTGCACATTTCAGTTCATCACCTTCCTAAGAAGTGACTGCTCAGCTTCTAAGGCCTTTCATAAAAACAGGTCCTCTCCGTGCATCTTCTCTTATCCTATACTATTCTTTAATCTAGATGTTCACTACAGTCATTCTGGGCTTTTCCCTAAATCAACCCACTCCCTGTCCCAGCCCCGCTGCCAGTACTGCTCTCACTCATGCGGTTCTTGATGGTTCCTTCCCCACTGCTGTTCCTCGGAATCATTTCCTCCTCTTCTCTGCTTCAAGTCTTACTTCTGCAAATGAACTATATTTTCAAGTTTTCTCCAAATACTCCAGTCTGTATGAATATACCCTTTATCTACTATTCTTGAATTTTGGTACTTTTAAATTACACTCCTTCCTTCCTTTCCTTCCTTCCTTCCTTCCTTCCTTCCTTCCTTCCTTCCTTCCTTCCTTCCTTCCTTCCTTCCTTCTTCCCTTCCTTCCTTTCTCTCTTTCTCTCTTTCTCTTCTTGCTTTTTCTTTCTCTTCTTTCTGTCTTTTTCCTTTCTTTCTTTCTCTCTCTCTGTTTTTCCCTCCCTCCTTTCTTCCCTCCCTCCCTCTCTCCCTCCCTCCCTCCCTTCCTTCCCAACTTCCTTCCTTCCTTCTTCCTTCCTTCCTTCCTTCCTTCCTTCCTTCCTTCCTTCCTTCCTTCCTTCCTTCCTTCCTTTTTTCCGGAGACAGTCTCACTCTGTTGCCCAGGCTGTAGTGCAGAGGCACAATCTCAGCTCACAACAACCTCTGCCTCTCGGGTTCAAGCAATTCTTATGCTTCAGCCTCCCAAGTAGCTGGGATTTCAGGCATGTGCCACCACGCCTGGCTAATTTTTTGTATTTTTAGTAGAGATGGGGTTTCACCATGTTGCCCAGGGTGGTCTTGAACTCCTGAGCTCAGGCAATCTGCCTTCCTTGGCCTCCCAAAGTGCTAGGATTACAGGTGTGAGCCACCACCTCCAACCCCCATTTATATTTTCATGGCAATTTATGTTTATATTTAAGCTTAATATATTGTTTATTAATTCAACAGTTATTAATAACTATCTATTTTGAACCAAGCATTTTTCTAGGAACTGAGGAGAGAATAGTGCACAAAGTGTCTGATGTAGGGGCGGAGCAAGATGGCCGAATAGGAACAGCTCCAGTCTCCAACTCCCAGCACGAGCGACACAGAAGACTGGTGATTTCTGCATTTTCAATTGAGGTACTGGGGTCATCTCACTAGGGAGTGCCGGACAATTGGTGCTGGTCAGCTGCTGCAGCCTGACCAGCAAGAGCTGAAGCAGGGCGAGGCATCGCCTCACCTGGAAGCGCAAGGGGGGAGGGAATCCGTTTTCCTAGCCAGGGGAACTGAGACACACAACACCTGGAAAATCGGGTAACTCCCACCCCAATACTGTGCTTTAAGCAGACAGGCACACCAGGAGAATATATCCCACACCTGGTCGGGAGGGTCCCACGCCCACGGAGCCTCCCTCACTGCTAACACAGCAGTCTGCGGCGATCTATCTGCAAGGCAGCAGTGAGGCTGGGGGAGGGGCGCCCGCCATTGCTGAGGCTTAAGTAGGTAAACAAAGCCCCTGGGAAGCTCGAACTGGGTGGAGCTCACAGCAGCTCAAGGAAGCCTGCCTGTCTCTGTAGTCTCCACCTCTGGGGACAGCGCACAGTTGAAGACCAACAGGGGAAGCAGCGGGGGCCGGTGCAGACGCAAACGACTCTGTCTGACAGCTTTGGGGAGAGCCGTGGATCTCCCAACGCGGAGGTTGAGATCTGAGAACGGACAGACTGCCTGCTCAGGTGGGTCCCTGACCCCTGAGTAGCCTAACTGGGAGACATCCCCCACTAGGGGCAGTCTGACACCCCACACCTCACAGGGTGGAGTACACCCCTGAGAGGAAACTTCCAAAGGAAGAATTAGACAGGTACACTCGCTGTTCAGCAATATTCTATCTTCGGCAACCTCTGCTGCTGATACCCAGGCAAACAGGGTCTGGAGTGGACCTCAAGCAATCTCCAACAGACCAACAGACAGCCCTTCTGACTGTCAGAAGGAAAACTATCAAACAGGAAGGACACCTATACCAAAACCCCATCAGTATGTCACCATCATCAAAGACCAGAGACAGATAAAACCACAAAGATGGGGAAGAAGCAGGGCAGAAAAGCTGGAAATTCAAAAAATAAGAGTGCATCTCCCCCTGCAAAGGAGCGCAGCTCATCGCCAGCAATGGATCAAAGCTGGTCAGAGAATGACTTTGATGAGATGAGAGAAGAAGTCTTCAGTCCATCAAACTTCTCAGAGCTAAAGGAGGAATTACGTACCCAGCGCAAAGAAACTAAAAATCTTGAAAAAAGAGTGGAAGAATTGACAGCTAGACTAATTAATGCAGAGAAGATCATAAACGAAATGACAGAGATGAAAACCATGACACGAGAAGTACGTGACAAATGCACAAGCTTCAGTAACCGACTCGATCAACTGGAAGAAAGAGTATCAGCGATTGAGGATCAAATGAATGAAATGAAGCGAGAAGAGAAACCAAAAGAAAAAAGAAGAAAAAGAAATGAACAAAGCCTGCAAGAAGTATGGGATTATGTAAAAAGACCAAATCTACGTCTGATTGGGGTGCCTGAAAGTGAGGGGGAAAATGGAACCAAGTTGGAAAACACTCTTCAGGATATCATCCAGGAGAACTTCCCCAACCTAGTAGGGCAGGCCAACATTCAAATTCAGGAAATACAGAGAACGCCACAAAGATACTCCTCCAGAAGAGCAACTCCAAGACACATAATCGCCAGATTCACCAAAGTTGAAATGAAGGAAAAAATCCTAAGGGCAGCCAGAGAGAAAGGTCGGGTTACCCACAAAGGGAAGCCCATCAGACTAACAGCAGATCTCTCGGCAGAAACTCTACAAGCCAGAAGAGAGTGGGGGCCAATATTCAACATTCTTAAAGACAAGAATTTTAAACCCAGAATTTCATATCCAGCCAAACTAAGTTTCATAAGTGAAGGAGAAATAAAATCCTTTACAGATAAGCAAATGCTTAGAGATTTTGTCACCACCAGGCCTGCCTTACAAGAGACCCTGAAAGAAGCCCTAAACATGGAAAGGAACAACCGGTACCAGCCATTGCAAAATCATGCCAAAATGTAAAGACCATCGAGGCTAGGAAGAAACTGCATCAAATAACGAGCAAAATAACCAGTTAATATCATAATGACAGGATCAAGTTCACACATAACAATATTAACCTTAAATGTAAATGGACTAAATGCTCCAATTAAAAGACACAGACTGGCAAACTGGATAAAGAGTCAAGACCCATCAGTCTGCTGTATTCAGGAGACCCATCTCACATGCAGAGACATACATAGGCTCAAAATAAAGGGATGGAGGAAGATCTACCAAGCAAATGGAGAACAAAAAAAAGCAGGGGTTGCAATCCTAGTCTCTGATAAAACAGACTTTAAACCATCAAAGACCAAAAGAGACAAAGAAGGCCATTACATAATGGTAAAGGGATCAATTCAACAGGAAGAGCTAACGATCCTAAATATATATGCACCCAATACAGGAGCACCCAGATTCATAAAGCAAGTCCTTAGAGACTTACGAAGAGACTTAGACTCCCATACAATAATAATGGGAGACTTCAACACTCCACTGTCAACATTAGACAGATCAACGAGACAGAAAGTTAACAAGGATATCCAGGAATTGAACTCATCTCTGCACCAAGCGGACCTAATAGACATCTATAGAACTCTCCACCCCAAATCAACAGAATATACATTCTTCTCAGCACCACATCGCACTTATTCCAAAATTGACCACATAATTGGAAGTAAAGCACTCCTCAGCAAATGTAAAAGAACAGAAATTATAACAAACTGTCTCTCAGACCACAGTGCAATCAAACTAGAACCCAGGACTAAGAAACTCAATCAAAACCGCTCAACTACATGGAAACTGAACAACCTGCTCCTGAATGACTACTGGGTACATAATGAAATGAAGGCAGAAATAAAGATGTTCTTTGAAACCAATGAGAACAAAGATACAACATACCAGAATCTCTGGGACACATTTAAAGCAGTGTGTAGAGGGAAATTTGTAGCACTAAATTCCCACAAGAGAAAGCAGGAAAGATCTAAAATTGACACTCTAACATCACAATTAAAAGAACTAGAGAGGCAAAAGCAAACACATTCAAAAGCTAGCAGAAGGCAAGAAATAACTAAGATCAGAGCAGAACTGAAGGAGATAGAGACACAAAAAACCCTCCAAAAAATCAATGAATCCAGGAGTTGGTTTTTTGAAAAGATCAAGAAAATTGACAGACCGCTAGCAAGACTAATAAAGAAGAAAAGAGAGAGGAATCAAATAGACGCAATAAAAAATGATAAAGGGGATATCACCACTGACCCCCCAGAAATACAAACAACCATCAGAGAATACTATAAACGCCTCTATGCAAATCAACCAGAAAATCTAGAAGAAATGGATAATTTCCTGGACACTTACACTCTCCCAAGACTAAACCAGGAAGAAGTTGAATCCCTGAATAGACCAATAGCAGGCTCTGAAATTGAGGCAATAATTAATAGCCTACCCACCAAAAAAAGTCCAGGACCAGATGGATTCACAGCTGAATTCTACCAGAGGTACAAGGAGGAGCTGGTACCATTCCTTCTGAAACTATTCCAAACAATAGAAAAAGTGGGAATCCTCCCTAACTCATTTTATGAGGCCAACATCATCCTGATACCAAAGCCTGGCAGAGACACAACAAAAAAAGAGAATTTTAAACCAATATCCCTCATGAACATCGATGCAAAAATTCTCAATAAAATACTGGCAAACCGGATTCAGCAGCACATCAAAAAGCTTATCCACCATGATCAAGTGGGCTTCATCGCTGGGATGCAAGGCTGGTACAACATTCGCAAATCAATAAACGTAATCCAGCATATAAACAGAACCAAAGACAAGAACCACATGATTATCTCAATAGATGCAGAAAAGGCTTTTGACAAAATTCAACAGCCCTTCATGCTAAAAACGCTCAATAAATTCGGTATTGATGGAACGTACCTCAAAATAATAAGAGCTATTTATGACAAACCCACAGCTAATATCATTCTGAATGGGCAAAAACTGGAAAAATTCCCTTTGAAAACTGGCACAAGACAGGGATGCCCTCTCTCACCACTCCTATTCAACATAGTGTTGGAAGTTCTGGCTAGGGCAATCAGGCAAGAGAAAGAAATCAAGGGTATCCAGTTAGGAAAAGAAGAAGTCAAATTGTCCCTGTTTGCAGATGACATGATTGTATATTTAGAAAACCCCATTGTCTCAGCCCAAAATCTCCTTAAGCTGATAAGCAACTTCAGCAAAGTCTCAGGATACAAAATTAATGTGCAAAAATCACAAGCATTCTTATACACCAGTAACAGACAAGCAGAGAGCCAAGTCAGGAATGAACTTCCATTCACAATTGCCTCAAAGAGAATAAAATACCTAGGAATCCAGCTTACAAGGGATGTAAAGGACCTCTTCAAGGAGAACTACAAACCACTGCTCAGTGAAATAAAAGAGGACACAAACAAATGGAAGAACATACCATGCTCATGGATAGGAAGAATCAATATCGTGAAAATGGCCATACTGCCCAAGGTCATTTATAGATTCAATGCCATCCCCATCAAGCTACCAATGAGTTTCTTCACAGAATTGGAAAAAACTGCTTTAACGTTCATATGGAACCAAAAAAGAGCCCGTATTGCCAAGACAATCCTAAGTCAAAAGGACAAAGCTGGAGGCGTCACGCTACCTGACTTCAAACTATACTACAAGGCTACAGTAACCAAAACAGCATGGTACTGGTACCAAAACAGAGATATAGACCAATGGAACAGAACAGAGTCCTCAGAAATAATACCACACATCTACAGCCATCTGATCTTTGACAAACCTGAGAGAAACAAGAAATGGGGAAAGGATTCCCTATTTAATAAATGGTATTGGGAAAATTGGCTAGCCATAAGTAGAAAGCTGAAACTGGATCCTTTCCTTACCCCTTATACGAAGATTAATTCAAGATGGATTAGAGACTTAAATGTTAGACCTAATACCATAAAAACCCTAGAAGAAAACCTAGGTAGTACCATTCAGGACATAGGCATGGGCAAGGACTTCATGTCTAAAACACCAAAAGCAACGGCAGCAAAAGCCAAAATTGACAAATGGGATCTAATTAAACTAAAGAGCTTCTGCACAGCAAAAGAAACTACCATCAGAGTGAACAGGCAACCTACAGAATGGGAGAAAATTTTTGCAACCTACTCATCTGACAAAGGGCTAATATCCAGAATCTACAAAGAACTCAAACAAATATACAAGAAAAAAACCAACAACCCCATCAAAAAGTGGGCAAAGGATATGAACAGACATTTCTCAAAAGAAGACATTCGTACAGCCAACAGACACATGAAAAAATGCTCAACATCGCCATCAGAGAAATGCAAATCAAAACCACAATGAGATACCATCTCACACCAGTTAGAATGGCAATCATTAAGAAGTCAGGAAACAACAGGTGTTGGAGAGGATGTGGAGAAATAGGAACACTTTTACACTGTTGGTGGGATTGTAAACTAGTTCAACCATTATGGAAAACAGTATGGCAATTCCTCAAGGATCTAGAACTAGATGTACCATATGACCCAGCCATCCCACTACTGGGTATATACCCAAAGGATTATAAATTATTCTCCTACAAAGACACATGCACACGTATGTTTATTGCAGCACTATTCACAATAGCAAAGACTTGGAATCAACCCAAATGTCCATCTGTGACAGACTGGATTAAGAAAATGTGGCACATATACACCATGGAATACTATGCAGCCATAAAAAAGGATGAGTTTGCGTCCTTTGTAGGGACATGGATGCAGCTGGAAACCATCATTCTTAGCAAACTATCACAAGAAGAGAAAACCAAACACAGCATGTTCTCACTGATAGGTGGGAACTGAACAATGAGATCACTTGGACTCGGGAAGGGGAACATCAGACACTGGGGCCTATCATGGGGATGGGGGAGGAGGGAGGGATTGCATTGGGGAGTTATACATGATATAAATGATGAATTGATGGGTGCTGACGAGTTGATGGGTGCAACACACCAACATGGCATAAGTATACATATGTAACAAACCTGCACGTTATGCACATGTACCCTAGAACTTAAAGTATAATAAAAAAAAGAAAGAAGAATAAAAAAGGGGTCTGATGTATGGAGTGTATGCTGAATATGTGTCTTTTTTTCCTGGTAGATATTGATCTTCATGAGATCTTCTTCCTGGAACCTTAGCTCCTACCACACTCTTTGAAACATGGGAGACGTTCAACAGGCATTTGCTCTTTGAATATCATCAGTTGTACTCCGCGCTTCTTATAGAAGCATGTGCATATATTAGTTAATTGCCTTCCTAAAGAAGTCAATGGGCGTTTGTCACTCTGTGAAGCCCTCTACCAACTTATTCTAAAGTCAGAAAGGAGGTGAAACTTGCCTTAACATACAGAAAGGAACAGTTTAGTGACCAAAAAGTTTGACAAGAACTGGAACTATATACAAGAAACACCAACCAAATCACAGAACTATTCCTGGAGCCCCCACTTCCAGTGTCCTTCACTCCGTACTCTCCTTCAGCTTCAATTTAACTACAAAAAACATTCATTAACATGTATGCCGATGTTTCCGATTTTCCAGTCCTTTTCCCTCCTGTGACTTCCAAAGCACCTGAGGGTGCATTCCGCTGTTGTTCTTATTTCTCTTTTCATAACCACAAATACTAAAGCCCCTGGTGAGAGGTCTCAGCACGAGTGTGATAGGCTCGTGGTAGGTCGTCATGAGAAGCTTTCCAGGCATATTCCATAGCACCTGCTAGTTATGCCCGGTAATTTCTTACTGTCCCTGTTTTAGATACATTATATTTGTGAGCACTGATGAACCTTTTTTATGATTCTGAATTTTTGATTCCATTGTAAAAATCTTTTTCTATTTCAAAGTCACGAAGATATCTCTAATATTTTCTTCTAGAAGTTTTGATTTTTATAGATAGATATGTTTTCTACTGGAATTAATTTTGTGTATAATGTGAGATAGGTGTCAAATTTCTTTCTTTTTTTTTTTTTTTTTTTTTTTCAATAAGGACATACAACTGATCCAGCAGCATTTACTGACAGGCTGATTCTTTCTGGGTCACTAAGTTGACAATTATTAGATCACAAAAGAGGCACAAAAGAGAACATACTGTATAGTTTAATTTGTATAATGTTATTAAGCATGTTTAGGAATAAATATTAGATTTTGAAGGTGTACTGAGAAGCAATGAAGGGATTGCTATGAAAGTCTGATGGTGAGTTGTCTTGGTGGGAAGGGAGAGCAGTGTGGACAGGAAGAGGCAAGGGAGAGCTTGTGGCTCTGGTCCCGTGTGCTGTTTCTTGATTTGGGTCCATGGATGTTGGCATTGTAATGATCAATTAAGTTGTACATCTGTGCTTTACATGTTTTACTATACGTGTGTTCTATGTCACTATACAATGTTAAAAATGTAACACATTTGGTTTCCTGATCATATCCCAGTAATAAAGAAATATTTATTTATTTATTTATTTATTTATTTATTTATTTAAGACAAAGTCTTGCTCTGTCGCCCAGGCTGGAGTGCAGTGGCACAATCTCGGCTCACTGCAACCTCTGCCTCCCGGGTTCAATGGATTCTCCTGCCTCAGCCTCCCGAGTAGCTGGGACTACAGGCCCCTACCACTACGCCCAGCTAATTTTTGTATTTTTAGTAGAGACAGGGTTTCACCATATTGGTCAGGCTGTTCTCGAACTCCTGAGCTTGTGATCTGCCTGCCTCAGACTTCCAGAGTGTTGGGATTACAGGCGTGAGGCACCACTCCTGATCATAATCAATATTTTTTAAATACTATAAATGATGGGCATTAATGAATGTGTTGGGGATGTAGCAGTTAACTGAAAACATAGTGTGGTATGTACATCCACTGCAGGGTTATGATGAGAATTAAATGAAACAAAGTGTCTGGAAGTAGAAAATTCAGTGCCTGGTGTAAAATAAACAATAACTCATTATTTTATTTTCCCTTCATTTGTCTGTGCATAAACCTATGGCAACCAGAGTTGACATAATAGATCTCTCTGACAGTCTCCATCTCTTCTAGAAGAATAGCAGGGAGATAGCAGCAGGATCGCTTTTTATTTGTGCTTTTAACACTATCCAGGCACAGGAATGGAAAACCAGGCATTATGTCTCTATCACTCTAAATGCTCAGCTCCTCCAATCCTCACTGCACATTTTGCTTTACTCCGCAAATACTCTTTATTTGGTAACTACCTATGTCCTAATTTATTCCACAAAGGAAGTTTTCAGCCTTTCTTATCAACACCTAATTTAGTCATCCTGTTCTCCTGCAACTTCTCTCCAAGACTTTATATAAGACCTTCTGCTTTGGGAGGCCGAGACGGGCGGATCAAGAGGTCAGGAGATTGAGACCATCCTGGCTAACACGGTGAAACCCCGTCTCTACTAAAAAATACAAAAAACTAGCCGGGCGTGGTGGCGGGCGCCTGTAGTCCCAGCTACTCGGAGGCTGAGGCAGGAGAATGGCGTAAACCCGGGAGGCGGAGCTTGCAGTGAGCTGAGATCCGGCCACTGCACTCCAGCCCGGGCGACAGAGCGAGACTCCGTCTCAAAAAAAAAAAAAAAAAAAAAAAAAAAAAAAAAAAAAAAAAAAAAAAAAAGACCTGGTCAGATGTATCTGCTGGAGATAAGTGATGTTGTTTCAGTCTTTATCCCTATTGGTTATAGAAAAAAACAGCAACAACTATTTGTGAATGGATGGGGATTTCCAGTAAATTTCTCTCCTTTTTTCTACAAAATGTCTTAACCAGAAGGAAAGAACCAACACACCGATGAATAGGAAGATTGATCCCTTTGGGTGTTACCTACAAAAGGAAAGAAAATATATTCCTTCTAAAAGACCTTCTGTTCCTCCCTTATTCATCAAATACCAGTTCTAATGCACATCTGGAAATCTAAAAGGAGCATGGTATTCCCATCATCCATTCTTGTTGTCACCACACTGATCTCTGTGTCCAATCCCTCACAACCAACCTTGGATTGTAAAAGGTTTGCTACTTGATAATTTTTCCTGCGTCCATCCACGTCTTTCTAAAAGATGTAACATCTTTGCCAAACTTTCAATGCCTTTCTTAGTGTACTTCAGCTCTGCACATCCACTCTGATCTTCCAGCATTATTTAAGGGGGCCTTTCAATTCTAGTCTAACAGACTCCCCTCTATCTCTATTTCCATTTCCTGACTCCTGCTTCCTGCACACACGTTATCGATGATAGTTCCTGTTCCCTGGGAGTCTCTAACCTAACTGAAACATAATTTCTCTGTGTTGTGAGTTTCACTGCCTCTGGAACTCACGTCTATACAAATACTTCCTTCTTGCTGTAAATATAAGTTTATTACTAATTTTAACCATTTTTGTTTTAAAATTTTTCTCTTAAAAATTAATGACCTCAAATTGTGTTTGATTGCTTTTTATAGATATGTTTGTTGTAGATCTTGTGACATTTTTATGTGAATTTTTTTCTTTTTTTTTTTTGAGACCAAGTCTTGCTCTGTCACCCAGGTTGAAGTACAGTGGTGCGATCTCGGCTCACTGCAAGCTCCACCTCCCAGGTTCAAGCCATTCTCCTGCCTCAGCCTCCCGAGTAGCTGGGACTACAGGCCCCTGCCACCACACTATGCTGACTTTTTGTATTTTTAGTACAGACGTAGTTTCACTGTGTTAGCCAGGATGGTCTCGATCTCCTGACCTCGTAATCTGCCCACCTTGGCCTCCCAAAAGGCTGGGATTACAGGTGTGAGCCGTTGCACCCGGCCCCATTTTTATATGAATTTTATGTCTGTCATTGCAATGCACTCTTGTGTCTGTGTATTTGTCTGTGTAAGATCTACTTAAAAGTAGGATCTAATTCATGTGAATCTTTGTATCCCCAGCATTAGAAGAATCTTTCGCACAAAGGAAGCACTGAACACAATATGCCCACCTAGATTGCATGTGTATGTGCACGTGCATATGGTGGATGCTCAGTTAAAGTTTACCAAATGTTAAGTGTGGCAAAAAATATGAGAGATATTAAGAATATATATATATATTTTTTTTACTGAGGATTTATATATGGAAATATGTGAAGGAAGGGCAATCCCTTCTACAAAATTCTTTTCACCAAATTACCACTGACTGTTACCACCCTCTGTGGCTCCCACAACAGCTTCTCTTATGAGAAGCAGATAAACTACATTTTTGTAGAAAACAGGATGAACTGACTAGTGAACAAGGGGTTAAACAGCTCCCAAATCACGTTCTCAGTGATGTCCACCAGTCCTCATTTCATAATTTAATTACCAGTTACAAAAGATCTTCTGGACGCCAGATATTTGGGTCTTCTGGAACTCTCTCCTGCTCTTCTGGTATATTCACAGTCTTGTCAAAACTGGATCCTGATACTTCATACAATTACTTGCTTCGGGACCTCTTGAGATTCATTTCTCATTTCCTCATTTCCTCACCAAATGCTGGAGTCCATAGAGTGAGAAGGGGCTAGCCTCAGCCATGTGTTTACTTTGGAGGCCTAGTCAAGAGCTTTTCTAGAATATCCTGTAGGAATCAGTGGCCTTGCCCCAATATTTTCCCATTATATTCTTTATTATTATTATTATTATACTTTAAGTTCTAGAGTACATGTGCACAATGTGCAGGTTTGTTACATATATATGCATGTGCCGTGTTGGTGTGCTGCACTCATTAACACGTCATTTACATTAGGTATATCTCCTAATGCTATCCTTCCCCCCACCCCCTCCCCACAATAGGCCCTGGTGTATGATGTTCCCCTTCCTGTGTCCAAGTGATCACATTGTCCAATTTTTACCTGTGACTGAGAACATGCAGTGTTTGGTTTTCTGTTCTGGTGATAGCTTGCTGAGAATGATGGTTTCCAGCTGCATCCATGACACTACAAAGGATGTGAACTCATCTTTTTTTATGGCTGCATAGTATTCCATGGTGTATATGTGCCACATTTTCTTAATCCAGTCTGTCACTGATGGACATTTGGGTTGATTCCAAGTCTTTGCTATTGTGAATAGTGCCACAATAAACATACGTGTGCATGTGTCTTTATAGCACCATGATTTATAATCCTTTGGGTTTATACCCAGTAATGGGATGGCTGGGTCAAGGATCTAGTTCTAGATCCTTGAGGAATCGCCACACTCTCTTCCACAATGGTTGAACTAGTTTACAGTCCTACCAACAGTGTAAAAGTGTTCCTATTTCTCCACATCCTCTCCGGCACCTGTTGTTTCCTGACTTTTTAATGATTGCCATTCTAACTGGTGTGAGATGGTATCTCATTGTGGTTTTGATTTGCATTTCTCTGATGGCCAGTGATGATGAGCACTTTTTCATGTGTCTGTTGACTGTACGAATGTCTTCTTTTGAGAAGTGTCTGTTCATATCCTTTGGCCACTTTTTGATGGGGTTGTTTGTTTTTTTCTTGTACATTTGATTGAGTTCTTTGTAGGGTCTGGATATTAGCCCTTTGTCAGCTGAGTAGATTGCAAAAATTTTCTCCCATTCTGTAGGTTGCCTGTTCACTCTGATGGTAGTTTCTTTTGCTGTGCAGAAGCTCTTTAGTTTAATTAGATCCCATTTGTCAATTTTGGCTTTTGTTGCCGTTGCTTTTGGTGTTTTAGATATGAAGTCCTTGCCCATGCCTATGTCCTGAATGGTATTACCTAGGTTTTCTTCTAGGGTTTTTATGGTTTTAGCTCTAACATTCAAGTCTCTAATCCACCTTGAATTAATTTTTGTATAACGAGTAAGGAAAAGATCCAGTTTCAGCTTTCTACGTATGGCTAGCCAATTTTCCCAGCACCATTTATTAAATAGGGAATCCTTTCCCCATTTCTTGTTTTTCTCAGGTCTGTCACAGACCAGATGGCTGTAGATGTGTGGTATTATTTCTGAGGACTCTGTTCTGTTCCATTGGTCTATATCTCTGTTTTGGTACCAGTACCATGCTGTTTTGGTTACTGTAGCATTGTAGTATAGTTTGAAGTCAGGTAGCGTGATACCTCCAGCTTTGTTCTTTTGACTTAGAATTGTCTTGGCAGTGCAGGCTCTGTTTTGGTTCCATATGAACTTTAAAGCAGTGTTTTGCAATTCTGTGAAGAAAGTCATTGGTAGCCTAATGGGGATGGCATTGAATCTATAAATTACCTTGGGTAGTATGGCTATTTTCACGATATTGATTCTTCCTATCCATGAGCATGGTATGTTCTTCCATTTGTTTGTGTCCTCTTTTATTTCACTGAGCAATGGTTTGTAGTTCTCCTTGAAGCGGTCCTTTACTTCCCTTGTAAGTTGGATTCCTAGGTATTTTATTCTCTTTGAAGCTGTTGTGAATGGGAGTTCATTCACGATTTGGCTATCTGTTTGTCTGTTACTGGTGTATAAGAATGCTTGTGATTTGTGCACATTGATTTGGTATCCTGAGACTTTGCTGAAGTTGCTTATCAGCTTAAGGAGATTTTGGGCTGAGACAATGGGGTTTTCTTAAATATGTAATCATATCATCTGCAAACAGGGACAATTTGACTTCTTCCTTTCCTAACCAAATACCATTTATTTCTTTCTCTTGCCTGATTGCCCTAGCCAGAACTTCCAACACTATGTTGAATAGGAGTGGTGAGAGAGGGCATCCCTGTCTTGTGCCAGTTTTCAAAGGGAATGCTTCCAGTTTTTGCCCATTCAGTATGATATTGGCTGTGGGTTTGTCATAAATAGCTCTTATTATTTTGAGACACATTCCATCAATACTGAATTTATTGAGAGTTTTTAGCATAAAGGGTTGTTGAATTTTGTTGAAAGCCTTTTCTGCATCTATTGAGATAATCATGTGGTTTTTGTCTTTGGTTCTGTTTATATGCTGGATTACATTTATTGATTTGTGTATGTTGAACCTGCCTTGCATCCCAGGGATGAAGCCCACTTGATCATGGTGGATAAGCTTTTTGATGTGCGCTGGATTCTGTTTGCCAGTATTTTTTGAAGATTTTTGCATCGATGTTCATCAGGGTATTAGTCTAAAATTCTCTTTTTTTGTTGTGTCTCTGCCAGGCCTTGGTATCAGGATGATGTTGGCCTCATAAAATGAGTTAGGGAGGATTCCCTCTTTTTCTATTGATTGGAATAGTTTCAGAAGGAATGGTACCAGCTCCTCCTCATACCTCTGGTAGAATTTGGCTGTGAATCCATCTGGTCCTGGACATTTTTTGGTCGGTAGGCTATTAATTATTGCCTCAATTTCAGAGCCTACTATTGGTCTATTCAGGGATTCAACTTCCTGGTTTAGTCTTGGGAGAGTGTAAGTGTCCAGGAAATTATCCATTTCTTCTAGGTTTTCTAGTTTATTTGCATAGGGATGTTTGTAGTATTCTCTGATGGTAGTTTGTATTTCTGTGGGGTCAGTGGTGATATCCCCTTTATCATTTTTTATTGATTCTTCTCTCTTTTCTTCTTTATTAGTCTTGCTAGCAGTCTATTAATTTTGTTGATCTTTTCAAAAAAACCAGCTCTTGGATTCATTGATTTTTTGGAGGGTTTTTTGTGTCTCTATCTCCTTCAGTTCTGCTCTGATCTTAGTTATTTCTTGCCTTCTGCTAGCTTTTGAATGTGTTTGCTCTTGCTTCTCTAGTTCTTTTAATTGTGATGTTAGAGTGTCAATTTTAGATCTTTCCTGCTTTCTCTTGTGGGCATTTAGTGCTATAAATTTCCCTCTACACACTGCTTTAAATGTGTCCCAGAGATTCTGGTATGTTGTATCTTTGTTCTCATTGGTTTCAAAGAACATCTTTATTTCTGCCTTCATTTCGTTGTGTATCCAGTAGTCATTCAGGAGCAGGTTGTTCAGTTTCCATGTAGTTGAGCGATTTTGATTGAGTTTCTTAGTCCTGAGTTCTAGTTTGATTGCACTGTGGTCTGAGAGACAGTTTGTTATAATTTCTGTTCTTTTACATTTGCTGAGGAGTGCTTTACTTCCAACTATGTGGTCAATTTTGGAATAAGTGTAATGTGGTGTTGAGAAGAATGTATATTCTGTTGATTTGGGGTGGAGAGTTCTGTAGATGTCTATTAGGTCCGCTTGGTGCAGAGTTGAGTTCAATTCCTGGATATCCTTGTTAACTTTCTGTCTCGTTGATCTGTCTAATATTGACAGTGGGGTGTTAAAGTCTCTCATTATTACTGTATGGGAATCTAAGTCTCTTTGTAAATCTCTAAGGACTTGCTTTATGAATCTGGGTGCTCCTGTATTGGGTGCATATATATTTAGGATCGTTAGCTCTTCCTGTTGAATTGATCCCTTTACCATTATGTAATGGCCTTCTTTGTCTCTTTTGATCTTTGGTGGTTTAAAGTCTGTTTTATCAGAGACTAGGATTGCAACCCCTGCTTTTTTTTGTTCTCCATTTGCTTGATAGATCTTCCTCCATCCCTTTATTTTGAGCCTATGTGTGTCTCTGCATGTGAGATGGGTTTCCTGAATACAGCAAACTGATGGGTCTTGACTCTTTATCCAATTTGTCAGTCTATGTCTTTTAATTGGACCATTTAGTCCATTTACATTGAAGGTTAACATTATTATGTGTGAACTTGATCCTGTCATTATGATATTAGCTGGTTATTTTGCTCGTTAGTTGATGTGGTTTCTTCCTGGCATCGATGGACTTTATATTTTGGCATGTTTTTGCAATGATTGGTACCGGCTGTTCCTTTCCATGTTTAGTGCTTCCTTCAGGATCTCTTGTAGGGCAGGCCTGGTGGTGACAAAATCTCTAAGCATTTGCTTGTCTATAAAGGATTTTATTTCTCCTTCACTTATGAAACTTAGTTTGGCTGGATATGAAATTCTGGGTTGAAAATTCTTTTCTTAAAGAATGTTGAATATTGGTCCCCACTCTCTTCTGGCTTGTACAGGTTCTGCCCAGAGATCTGCTGTTACTCTGATGGACTTCCCTTTGTGGGTAACCGGACCTTTCTCTCTGGCTGCCCTTAAGATCTTTTCCTTCACTTCAACTTTGGTGAATCTGACAATTATGTGTCTTGGAGTTGCTCTTCTCGAGGAGTATCTTCGCGGCGTTGTCTGTATTTCTTGAATTTGAATGTTGGCCTGCCTTACTAGGTTGGGAAAGTTCTCCCGATTGATATCCTCCAGAGTGTTTTCCAACTCAGTTCCATGTTACCTGTCACTTTCAGGCACACCAAACAGACGTAGATTTGGTCTTTTCACATAATCCCATATTTATTGGAGGCTTTGTTCATTTCTTTTTACTGTTTTTTCTCTACACTTCTCTTCTCATTTCATTTCATTCATTTGATCTTCAATCACTGATACTCTTTCTTCCAGTTGATCGAGTCGGTTACTGAAGCTTGTGCATTTGTCATGTAGTTCTCGTGTCATGGTTTTCTTCTCTATCAGTTCTTTTAAGGTCTTCTCTGCATTGATTTTTCTAGTTATCCGTTCATCCATTCTTTTTTCAAGGTTTTTAGTTTATTCGCACTGGTTACATACTTCCTCCTTTCGTTCTGAGACGTTTTATCAACTGAAGCCTTCTTCTCTCAACTCGTCAAAGTCATTCTCCATCCAGTTTTGTTCCGTTGCTGGCAATGAGCTGCGTTCCTTTGAAGGGAGAGATGCACTCTGATTTTTTGAATTTCTAGCTTTTCTGCACTGCTTTTTCCCCATCTTTGTGGTTTTATCTGCCTTCGGTTTTTCATAATGGTGACATACTGATGGGATTTTGGTGTGGGTGTCCTTTCTGTTTGTTAGCTTTCCTTCTAATTTTCAGGACCCTCAGCTGCAGGCCTGTTGGAGTTTGCTTGAGGTCCACTCCAGACCGTGTTTTCCTGGGTATCAGCAGCGGAGGCTGGAGAAGATAGAATATTGCTGCACAGCGAGTGTTGCTGTCTGATTCTTGCTCTGGAAGCTTCGTCTCAGGGGTATACCCTGCCATGTGAGGTGTGAGGTGTTGGTCTGCACCTGTTGGGGGATGTCTCCCAGTTAGGCTACTCGGGGGTCAGGGACCCACTTGAGCAGGCAGTCTGTTCATTCTCCGATCTCAATCTCTGTGCTGGGAGAACCACTGCTGTCTTCGAAGCTGTCAGACAGGGACTTTTACATCTGCAGAGGTTTCTGCTGGTTTTTGTTTAGCTATGCCCTGTCCCCAGAGGTGGAGTCTACAGAGGCAGGCAGGCCTCCTTGAGCTGCGGTTGGCTCTACCCAATTCGTGCTTCCCGGCAGCTATGTTTACTTACTTAAGCCTCAGCAATGGCGGGCGCCCCTCCCCCAGCCTCACTGCCACCTTGCAGTTAGATCTCAGACTGCCGTGCTAGCAATGAGGGAGGCTCCGTGGGTGTGGGACCCTCCCCGTCACATGTGGGATATAATCTCCTAGTGTGCCATTTGTGAAGACCCTTGGTAAAGCACAGTATTAGGGTGGGAGTTACCCGATTTTCCAGGTGTTGTGTGTCTCAATTTCCCTTGGCTAGGAAAAGGAATTCCCTTCCCCCTTGTGCTTCCCAGGTGAGGCAATGCCTCACCCTGCTTCAGCTTTTGCTGGTCGGGCTGCACCCGCAGACCAGCATCAACTGTCTGATGTGCCCCAGTGAGATGAACCCGGTACCTCTGTAGAAAATGCAGAAATCACCCATCTCCTGTGTCACTCATGCTGGGAGCTGGAGGCTGGAGTTGTTCCTATTCAGCCATCTTAGACGTCCCCTCTTTCTCATTATTTTTGCACTATTCACTGTTCCCATTCAATGCCGCTGCCGAGCTATTACTTTGCTTTCTATCTAGACACTGGTAACACTGGTTGGAGTGCCATCGTAGCCGATTCTCCATGTCTTAATGTCCTTCCATGACTCACATGTGCTACTGTCCATGAACCATGGTCTTTGTCACAAAACACAATTATCAGCTTCCCCCCAGCTCCTAGTCCTTCTCCCCAACACTTGCACTTACAGAAATGTTTCTTTTCCATTTCCCTTTTCTGTATCTACCATCTTTTATCTGCCCTAATATCTACAAAAATATCCTCAGTTCTCTTGACATAAAAATGGACACTTTTAAAATTGTTTTTGTAAGTATGGATGTATATATCTATAAATTTACAAATACATATTTATTTATTCATGGATATTGGTGAATAAATGTTAGGGTAGCCCTACTTTTTACACTCACTTCTTTGGTCACAATACAGATGCACTCTCTGCATTTGGGTGGGAGGCAGTGAGAGAAGCGTCAATTGACATGATTGGTGAATAAATGCATGCACAGGAAATGCCCAGTTTTTAGTTCCCGGCCTCCGTTTTTGCTTTCAGTACATGTCTCACCTCAACTACATCTCTAGAAGGTATTTGGAGATTTGTCGTGATCCCCCCATAAATATAAGAACCTTGTTCCATCCTATGACTTTTTAAATTATTGTAATTTTTATTTTATTTTTTGACAAAATATAACTGCATGTAATTATAGGGTACAAAGTAATGTTGTGATATATATACACAATGTGGAGTAGTTGACTCAAACTAATTAATACATCCATCACCTTAAAAACTTTTCATTTATTCCTCCTGTCTCTCTGCTTCTTTATACTCTTTGACTAACATCTTCCAATTCCCCCCGATCTGCAGCCTCTGATCATCACTATTCTACTCTCTGCTTCTATGAATTTGTTTTTGATTCCACACATAAATGAGAATATGCAGTATTTGTCTTATTTCATGTAGAAACGTTTGGCTTATTTCACTTAGCATGACGTCCTCTAGGTTCATTCATGTTGTTACACATGGCAGAACAGCCTTTTTTTAAAAGGCTATATGTAATTCTGTTATACAGAATATATTCTGTATATATATCACATTAAAAAATTTGTGAGTTGATGGACACTTAGGTTGATTCCATATCTTGGCTATTATAAGTAACACTGCAATGAACATGAGAGTGCAGATATCTCTTCAACATACTGATTTTAAGTCCTTGGTCCATACACCTAGAAGTGGGATTGCTGAATCATATGGTAGAGTTCTACTTTTAACTTTTTCAAGAACTTTCACACAGTTTTTTTATAATGGCTATACCAATTTACATTCCCACCAGTAGTGTACAAGTGTTCCCTTTTCTTTTTCTTTTTTTTTTTTTTTTTTTTTTTGTGATGGAGTCTCACTCTGTCACCGAGGCTGGAGTGCAATGGTGTGATCTCATCTCACTGCAACTTCTGCCTCCCAGGTTCAAGCTATTCTCCTGCTTCAGCCTCCCAAATAGCTAGGACTGCAGGCACGTGCTGCCACGCCCAGCTTTTTTTTTTTTTCTTTTTTCCATTTTTTAGTAGAGACAGTGTTTCACTGTGTTGCCCAGGCTGGTCTCCATCTCCTGAGCTCAAGAAATCTGCCCACCTCGGCTTCCCAAAGTGCTAGGATTACAGGCGTGAGCCACTGCACCTGGTCAAGTGTTCTTTTTTCTCCACATCCTCACCAACACTTATCTTTTACCTTTTCAATAAGAACCATACTTTCCAGCGTGAGGTGATATCTCATTGTGGCTTTTGCATTTCCCTAATGATTAGTGATGTTTAGCAATTTTTCTTTTCTTTCTTTCTTTTTTTTTTTTTTTTTTTTCTGAGACAGAGTCTTGCTCTGTTGCCCTGGCTGGAGTGCAATGGTGCGATCTTGGCTCACTGCAACCTCTGCCTCCCGGGCCCAAGTAATTCTCCTGCCTCAGCCTCCCAAGTAGCTGGGACTACATGCGTGCACCACCACGCCCAGCTAATGTTTGTATTTTTAGCAGAGATGGGGTTTCACTGTGTTAGCCAGGATGGTCTCAATCTCTTGACCTCATGATCCACTCACCTCAGCCTCGCAAAGTGCTGGGATTACAGACATGAGCCACCACACCTGGCCAATGTTAAGCATTTTTTCATATGTCTGTTAGCCACTTGAACGTCTTCTTTTGAGAAACGTTTATTCATATTCTTTGCTTATTTTAAAATCTTATTTTTTAATTTTTTATTTTTTTGCTATTGAGAATTCCTAATATATTTTGGATGTTAACCCTTCATCAGATGTATTGCTTGAAAATATTTTCTCCCAACTAATAGGTTGTCTCTTTGTTCTGTTGTTTCCTTTGTTGTGCAGAAGCTTTTTAATGTGATATAATCCCACTTGTTTACTTTTTAATTTTGTTGCCTGAGCCTTTGGGATCAAATAAAATAAAAATCATTGTGCAGCCCAATGTTGTATAGTTTCTCTCTGTTTTCTTCTACTATTTTTACAGTTTCAGGTCTTACATGTAAGTCTCCAATTCATTTTTAGTTGATTTTTGTATATGGAGTGAAATAAAGGTCCAATTTTATTATTCTGCATGTGAACATCCAGTTTTCTCAGCACTGTTAATTGAAGAGATTGTCCTTTTCCCATTGTGTGTGTTCTTGGTAACTACTGAAAATAACTTAGTCATAACTAATTAGATTCCTTTCTGGGCTCTCTATTCTGTTTCATCAGTTGATGTGTCTACTTTTATGCCAGTACCTTGCTGGGTTTTGTTGTTGTTGTTGTTGTTGTTGTTATTGTTTTGAGACAGAGTCTTGCTCTGTTGCCCAGACTGGAGTGCAGTGATGTGATATCGGCTGGTCTTGAAATCCTGACCTCGTGATCCACCTGCCTGGGCCACCCAAAGTGCTGGGATTACAGGCATGAGCCACTGTGCCTGGCCATGCTGTTTTAAGTACTAGAGCTGTGTAATATAGTTTGAAGTCAAGTAGCGTAATGGCTCCAGTTTTGCTCAAGATTGTCTTAGCTATTCAGGGTTTTTGTGTGGTTCATATGAATTTTATATTGTTGGTAGATATTGTAAATGGGATTGTTTTCTTGATTTCTTTTTTGAATACTTAGTGTATAGAAATACTACTGATTTTTGTGTGTTGATTTTATATACTGCAACTTTACTGTATTCATTTATTAGTTCTAATAGTGTTTTGGTGAATTCTTTAGCATGTTTTAGAAATAATACACGTTCTTCTCAAGCATATAATGAACTTTCCCCAGGATAAATAAGGTGTTAGGCCACAAAACAAGTCTAAACGAATTTTGAAGTGCACAACTTTATTTTGTTAACTATAGGCATTATGCTAAATAGCAGATCTCTAGAACTTATTCATCCAGCATAACTAACACTTTATACCATTTTATTGACAACTCTCCATTTCCCCCAGCCCCCAGCTCTTGATAACTACTATTGTATTCTCTGCTTCTACAAACTTGACTATTTAAATTACCTCATATAAGAGGAATTATGCAATATTTGTCTTTCTGTAACTGGCTTATTTCACTAAGCATAAGTCAAACTAAAAAGCTTTTGCACAGCAAAGAAAACAATAAACAGAATGAAAAGATAACCTGCAGAATGGGAGAAAATATTTGCAAACCGTATATTTGATAAGGGGCTAATTTCAAAAATATATAAAGAACTCATACAACTCAAGAGCAAAACAAACAACCAAACAAACAAATAACCTGATTTAAAAATGGGCAAAGGACTTGAACAGATATGTCTCCAAAAAAGATGTTATAGACTAATGTTTGTGTTAAATCCTAAGCCCCAATATAATAGGATTAGAAGGTGGGCCCTTTGGAAGGGATTAGGTCTAGAATCTATCTAGATAAACACTCCAATCAATTGCCCTTATGGGAACACAAATTGGTTTCTGATGTTGTAAAGTTACCGAGGAAAGATGATAACAATAGATGGATAAACAGGATCAATTTCTTCTTACCATGGAGGATATGTATCCTCAACAGAAGACTGTGCCATTTAAAGGCCATATTTGTATTCATCAGAGTTGATAGGACCCTTTCCAGTAAGATTTCAGCAATGTCCTCCATTGAAGAACTTTGGGTGCAGCCAGTCTTTGCACCATGGCACTGTGTCCAGAATAAATTCCTTCTGGTGGGTTATTGGTCTTGTTGACTTCAAGAATGAAGCCGCGGACCCTCCCCGTGAGTGTTACAGCTCTTAAAGATGGTGTGTCCGGAGCTTGTTCCTTCAGATGTTCAGATGTGTCCAGAGTTTGTTCCTTCCGGTGGGTTCGTGGTCTTGTGAAGCCGCAGACCTTCGCAGTGAGTGTTACAGCTCTTAAAGGTGGCACATCCGGAGTTGTTTATTCCTCCCAGTGGGTTCCTGGTCTCACCAGCTTCAGGAGTGAAGCTGCAAACCTCCACAGTGTGTATTACAGCTCATAAAGGTAGTGTGAACCCAAAGAGTGAGCAGCAGCAAGATTTATTGTGAAGAGCGAAAGAACAAAGCTTCCACAGATTGAAGGGGACCCGAGCAGGTTGCTGCTGCTGGTTTGGGTGACCAGCCTTTATTCCCTTATTTGGCCTCGCCCACATCCTGCTGATTGGTCCATTTTACAGAGCGCTGATTGGTCCATTTTACAGAGTGCTGATTGGTGTGTTTACAAACTTTTAGCTTGACACAGAGCACTGATTTGTGCATTTACAATCCTTTAGCTAGACAGAAAAGTTCTCCAAGTCCCCACCCCACCCAGAAACCCAGCCGGCTTCACCTCTCAGCACTCTCTAGGTCATGGCTGTAAGTCTGTAAGTGAAAAAACCATGGTCAATATTAACGATATTGCAATTAATATCAGCAATACCACTGAAGGAAACGTTGACAGTTAAAATAATTTTGTAGGCCGGGCATGGTGGCTCACATCTGTAATCCCAGCACTTTGGGAGGCAGAGGTCAAGAGATTGAGACCATCCTAGCCAACATGGTGAAACCCCATCTCCACTGAAAATACAAAAGTTACCTGGGTGTGGTACTGTGCACCTATAGTCCCAGCTCCTTGGGAGGCTGAGGTAGGAAAATTGCTTGAACCCAGGCGGCAGAGGTTGCAGTTAGACAAGATCATGCCACTGCACTCCAGCCTGGCAACAGAGTGAGACTCCATCTCAAAAAGAAAAAAAAAAGGAAAAAACAAAAAAAAGAATTTAGTGTTTAACTCCTGTTCTGGAGAGAAAATAAACCCATGCCTATGTATTTTGCCTCGATGGCAGAACCAATTGCTTTTAGAACTGATTCTTGTTATGCTTTTTTGTTTTTCATAGCTTTAGAACTTATAATAGCAGTAAGAATTCCTCACTTCTGGAAAAACTTAAAAATTTCTAATAATCCTTATATTATCTTCTGCTTTGGTTATTATAAAGTATTTTCCTCTGGTTAATAATATAGCTATGGATTAGATTATTTTTTATTAGCGGGTACCTTTTTTGTTATTCTAACAACTGACTAGATACCTCCTTAAGGTCAAATCCAAAATTCTGAACTATGGATACTGACAGGGTTTCGTTTGCACCCAGATCATATTTAACATCTCTAGATGGATACATAATAGTACCAAGTTTTACACCTTTATCTTGCTGGTGTAACCCCTTGAATGAACACATGACCAAAATAGGGATGCCAGCAATAGTTAGTGTGGTTCTTATGCTTTATTTTTCTCAAAATTGCTGTATGATGCTGAGAGTTGCTTTGTTTGACAGGCACAGGGTAGGAAGAGATGCCATGACAAAAGGAATAGTTAATTCTTTTGCACATATGTAAGTTGATTTTATTTAGGTAAAACGTTGTTAAATAAGTACTAGTAAGTTTACTTTTTCAAGATAATAAATTGTCTGCAAGGATGAACTATTAGAAAAATAACTGCTAAAAGATTTTATTATTTATTTTAAATAAAATAAGCAACAAACCAGGCACACACTTTGCAGGACAGATTGCCATGACGTTGGTACACTTCAACAGCTTCATCAATTTCTTCACTGTCCACACTGCAGTCACTGGGGAGTGGGTTAGTGGAGCACCAAAATGAAATTTTGAAAAATAATCCAGTCTATTTTGGACTGGATAGATAGGTGGATACTTACCACAGCACAATCAACATAAGATCTAGAAAGAGAAATAAAAAGAAAATTCTTTGTACTTACAATATTAGTACAAAGGCCTATGGGAATTCTAGTTTTTCTCTCTATAACTACACAATGGCAAGCATTCTGTTATAAAACAGCTAAGTTGAGTCAAAGAATGACATTTGAAAGTTGAAGAAGTCCTGCCAACTGACCTAGATAGTGTCATGGTGTAATGATTGGCACTACCAAAGTTCCTTAATGGAGGACATTGCTGAGATCTCACTGGAAAGGGTCCTGTCAAGTGTGATGAATACTAACAAGGCCTTTAAATGACACAGTTTTCTGTTCAGGATACATATCTTCCATGCTAAGAAGAAACTAGTTCTGCTTATCCATTTATTGTTATTATCATTATTTCTTTAGATATAAGGATTAGTAACATGCTTTTTACTTTAAATTCCAGACTAGTGGTGGTTGCTTTCTGAAAATTCCTGAGACATTTTGAGACTACTTGGACAAGTGGCAGACATTCTATGATAACTAAGGCTTGCTGAGAGCCAAAAGAGCCTATTTTCCAAAACGTGTTGCAAGCTTTCAGGCTTACTACAAGCGAGCCCCATTCTGTGACAATCGGTAGGACTGAAGACATTCTGTAATCCTACTAATGTCAACCTGCTTGTGGTTCAACAGAAGTCTGTGCTTCTGATTTTACCTGTTTAGTCCTGGGAATGTTGGGATTTATTTCCCGTAAAACCAAATCTATGGTTTCATGCATCAAGACCAGAGACTTTGGAACTTCCACACTGAAAGCCACTTTCTTCCAGAAACCAATTTAATTGCCATTTCCTCAGGAAATAAGCTCTTGTATTTGACACCTCTGTCAAACACACATAGCAGAGTTGAGAGGATTAGTCTATTGTTTTCAGTGCAAAAGTTCAGCCTATTAGATCACCTGTATGATTGATGGTTTGGTGAGAATTGCTATATTGTTTAGCCTGAACTATCCTTATATTGAATATTGAAGGAAAGTGTGAGATACATAATTTAAAGAAGCACATCTGTTGTAGTTTAAGTGTGTCCCCTTTAAAATTCAGGCAGGACTCCACTCATGAATGGGGTTAAGGCCCTTGTAAAAAATGCTTCAAACAGTTTTTAGCCTCTTGCCCTTCCACCTTCTACCATGTGAGTACACAATGTTAATCCCCTCTGGAGGATGCAAGGCGCCATCTTGGAAGTGGAGACCATGCCCTTTGTCAGACATTGAACCTGCTGGTGCCTTAATCTTGGACTTCTCAGCCTCCATGTGTTCTTTATAAATTACTAGGTCTACTGTGTTTTATCACAGCACAAATGAACTAAGACACATCTTTGTTACTCATAAATGTACAAAACATACAGAATTTAGTTCATTGCCATTGGCCATCTTTTTAAATATAAATTTGTATGATTTATAAATAGTGTGTCAAATTTATATAAACAAGTTTTGAAAGTTTCTCTTTAACTATATTTTAGTTGATGTAGAATTACTTATTTTTGCCTCAGCTTTTATCCTGTAATAATAAGGTGAACCTTAGCTTCCTTTCCTAGATTACCACATCACAATTAGTTAATTAGTAAATTATGATTCCCTATTATCAAATTAAATGTGATATTCTCCTGGTTGCAATCGCACAACTGTCAATGGTACTGAATGATCACTGTAGTGTAGGAACACTGTTTATTCTCACATCCAGGGACAATAGTGACTTCTACCCAACCTCTCCAAGAAATCTTTAACTTCCCACGTTAACAGAAATATATTTTTCCAAAGTAAACGAGACACTATTTTTATTCTATTCTGAAATGATCAAACTCGCACTACTTCGTGGTAAGAAATTGGAAATGATGATTGAGAGTAATAGAATGGAGTTAGGAATGCTGAGGCTGTTGTTATCTTTAATAAGAAGATTTGTGTAGGAGCTATGGATGTCCTTATGTAACATAAATGCAAATTGTGTCATTTCCAGAGGAGAATAACCATGGTGATGAGGGGAATCCTTTGAAGGAACTAGAATTGCTACATAGTATCTACCCCAAAGTCTATAAAATGTTGCCATTCATGAAAAGAAGTAGTCTTACTGATTTGCAAAGCCATGAATTAAAGGGATAAAATAATTTTAGAATAAGGGACATAATTCTCTTTAGAAATTGTATGTGAGGTAGTGTAGTACAACAGTAGAGCTTGAGCGGTTTGGAATCACATATATAATAACTTGGTTCAATACAGTTGATAGAACAACTTTGCTTTAAAATAATTAATATTGTATGTGAAGAGTGTTCAATCTCTTACTCGTGGTTCCCACTATGAATTTCTCATTTGTTAGAGGCTATGGCCCTTTACTATTCCACTTCTCTTGTTTTATCATAAGGGAAGATATAAGAAGACTTTGCGGGCCAGACGTGGTGATTTATGCCTCTAATCCCAGCACTTTGGGAGGCTGAGTTACTATTTACTAGCCTAGCATCCTTGCAAAAGTTGTTTAATCTCCATCATTTTATTCTTCCACTTGTAGGGATGAAAAGGGTATTTCCCTCACTCAGCTAATGTGAGAATTGAATAAAAATATGATGTATGGAAAGCTCTTGGTACAATTCTGAATACAAAGCAAAGCACTTAAAAATTGCTCAAGAAATTTTCGTCATTTTTATTGCACCATGGTGAGTATCCCATCCCTGGAAACACTAAGGCACATAAGGATTGAGTGCCTGTCGTAACTGTGGGAGGGTGTGAATTAATGCAGAACTTTACCTGCATTGTTGCACTTTGAAGTCCATTCTGAATCTTAGATGCTACGTTTATATAAATATAAAGCATAATAACTATCTGAATGTAGAATTATATGTTTAAAATTACATTATTACATCAACTGATGTAATTCATAGATTTTCCCTAGGGTTCCGTTTCCTGAACATTCTGTAATGTATTAGTTAACAAAGTCTTTTTTTTTTTTTTTTTTGAAACTGTGTCTCGCTCTATTGACCAGACTGGAGTGCAGTGGTGTGCTCCTGACTCACTGCAACCTCCGCCTCCCGGGAATCTAGCAATTCTCGTACCTCAGCCTCCTGAGTAGCTGGGATTACAGGCATGCACCACCATGCCCAGCTGATTTTTGTATTTTTTTAAGTAGAGACGAGGTTTCACCATGTTGGCCAGGCTGGTCTCTAACTCCTGACCTCAAGTGATCTGCCCACCTCAGCCTCCCAAAGTGCTGGAATTACAGGCATGACCCACTGCGTCCTGACAACAAAGTCTTCTTATATATTCCCTTATGACAAAACAACAGAAGTGGAATAGTAAAGGGCCATAGCCTCAATCAAATGAGGAAATCCTAATGGGAACCAGGAATGAGGGATTGAACACTCTTCACATAAAATATTAATTATTTTAAAACAGAGTTGTTCCGTCAACAGCTGACATTGAGTCCTTGATCGATCTCTCAGACCCCTGAATACTTGGATTTCACTGTTGATCTTATCACATTGTTAGGGTAAGTGCTATGCAAAGGCACCTTCAGACCCTCCATTGCACATAGGTGGCCCCTGTTAGCCCCTTGCCTGTGTGTGTTCTGGAGGTGCCACTAAACTTGGGGACAGCATCAGGAGACAAACTTGAGAAAATCCTTTTTAATCAGATTAAATTATTAACTAACTTTCAATTTCCTTTAACTTATTAGAGACATCTCTACCTGTAAATAGGTACAGATTACACTTTCTAGTCAACAGCTGTCATTCTGTCATATCATCAGATACCCGGTGCTGCCGCTCCTTGAAGGGTCCACAGAATCACAGCATTTTCCAGTATTGAAAGACCTGAAAGATCGCAGTGCCTTCATGTCAACTGTGAGACATGAAGTAATTTTCCCAAATCTACAACATTAAGATATGGTGCAATAAGGACCAAATGAAAGGTCTCCTGATTTGCAACCATGTTCCCTCCATCTCATTTACTCCTAAACACAGTCACACACTCACTCCTGCAAACACTTCTGTTGTCAAGTGTGAAATGAATGCTCTTACAAGGCTCCAACTTGTGAACACATCACTGACCAGCACAGAGCTGGCTAAAAATAGCGCCCCAATTAAAGTGTTTTACACGCAACTGCTTCAAATCTTTCAGGTACTAAATTAAAACAATCCTTTAAAGAAGGAAATTCTGTTTCAGAAGGGGACCTTCATACAGCATCTCTGACCAGCGACTGATGATGCTATTGAACTCAGATGCTGATTGGTTCTCCCACACGAGATTACCCAATCCAGGAGCAAGGAAATCAGTAAATTCTTCCTTATAATTTGGAATGTGGGTGGAGGGAGGTCATAGTTCTCCCTGAGTGAGACTTGCCTTGCTCCTCTGGCCCCTGGTCCTGTCCTGTTCTCCAGCATGGTGTGTCTGAAGCTCCCCGGAGGCTCCTGCATGGCAGCTCTCACAGTGACACTGATGGTGCTGAGCTCCCCACTGGCTTTGGCTGGGGACACCCAACGTAAGTGCACATTGCGGGTGCTGAGCTACTATAGGGTGGGGAAAATAGGGAGTTTTGTTAACAATGTGCCCAGGCCGTGTCCCTTAAGAAATTGTGATGTTTTCTTCAGAGACTGTCCATCTTTATCTTTGGATTCCCAATTATTTCCACCACAAAAGGAGCTTGGCTACTTGCCCTCTCCATGAGACTGTGTAAGGGGCCTCCATACAGGCCATTTCTTCTCAGATCTCCACCAATAAAACCTTTGCATCACATTTCCTCAGGGTCCTTAGAGGATTTAGAAATAAAGATGCTACAATAAATTCCCCATATGACACTTCCCTTTATTATGTTGACTTATGTCAGACAAAATGAGGTTCTTACTGAAAATTTTGTGGGAGTCAAGGGAATTCAAAGGAACTCTCCTAGACCATCCTGGGTTATATCCTCCACAGGACCTTTGATGTTGGCCCCTCTTCCTCATATGTGAGGATGGACCCAGTGGCCTCCTTATTATCTCCTTTCTTTTCTTTCTGAACTCCAATGTTTATAAAGCCTGTATCCCTGTAATGTATGTAGCTTCTCTGACAGAAGTTATACTTAGTGCTCTTTCTTTCTGATGGGGAAAATCCCTGGAACTGAAGCTGAGATCTTTAGTACTTGGAGTCACCCTACAGATACAGAGCATTTGTGAGGTATTCTTTGGTGCCTGAAGAACTTAAGGCATCCTCTGAAAAACTGGCCCAGGTTAGTGTTTATTATGAATCTTTTTTAACCTTTCTATGCTTGTTTCTCCTACATATCCGACATACTCTAACTAGAAATGACAGAAGAGATTTAATTAACGTAGTATAAATTATATGAAATTCTATTTTTCTAAGTCAAAAATAATGAAATATGAGAAATTTCCTAAGGTTCAAACTATATACTCTGAGTGGAGTTACCGAGACAATGCGGACATTGTCCACATCTCATAGGGCTGAAAGTCAATGAGCAAAGTTCTGGGAACTCATTGTCTTACTGGTGTCTTGTACTAAATTTCATGAGTTCACCCACCATGCCCTCAGCTTTCCTTAATTAACTATATGTACTTACCTCTTCCTCCAGTTTCTCTCTATTTTTGCCCATTTATGTTGTCATCATTTCCAGAAATCTCTAAAGCTTGCACAGATCTGTAACACTATGAGATCCATTGAAAGAGATAATTTTTTTCTTTTTGAGATAAGGCCTGGCTCTGTCACCCAGGCTGTAGCTCAGTGGTGCGATCGAGGCTCACTGCAACCTCTGCCTCCCACACTCAAGCAATCCTCCCTCCTCAGGCTCCAGAGTAGCTGGGAATACAGGCAGGCAACCATGTCCAGCTAATTTTTGTAATTTTGGTAGAGATGATATTTTGTCATGTTGCCCAGGCTGGTCTTGAACTGCCGGACTCGAGCAATCCTCCTGCCTTGGCTTCCCAACGTACTAGGATTATAGATGTCAGCCACTGTGCCCAGGCAAAAAGAGATGACTCTTAATAAAAAAATTTCTTTTTTCTTAAATCACTGTTTCTTTAACTGTGAATTCTTCTTCCAACTAGAAGAAGGAGAAAGAAGAAGTTTGCCTATATTTCTCAGCGAGAGGAGAAGGGGTCTAGTGTGACATCAAAATGAAAGAGTGCTGGAGCTTGAGCCCCTTCTTGCTTTCCAGGATGCCCATGGTGATCAGTTCCCATACCCTGGTTTATTCATGTAAACCACACTTCTTTTTCTCAGCAGCTACTGTGTACTGGGCTCCATTCTAGGTTCAAATCATTCTATTTGATTAAGATAGAGAGGGTCCCTACTCTCACGGAAGTTACACAAGTGTAGAGGAGATGGACACTAACCCAACAAGCATTTAACAAAGAAGAAGATGTTAGAGAGTCACAGTGCACTGAATAAAAGACATCAGGTTTGTGGAAAGAGAGAAATGGATTCACCTACTTTAGTTCATATGTTTAGGGAGCTCTACCTGAGAAAGTGATATTCAGCTGAGACAACAAAATAAGAAGACAGTTGTGAAGATCTAATGGATGAAAGTTCTAGGGAGACTGAATCCGGGGAAAGCCCTGGCATAGGAAATTATATGGAGGGAGAGAAAGAAGGTTAGGGGGCTGATGTATAGAAAGCAAGGAAATGGAGAGGCAGAAGATGAGGTAGGACACAGAGAGGAAGCCAGGAGCCTCATTATATTAGGCTCTGATGTCCATGGTAAAAAATTTGAGTTTTATTTTATATTATTTATTTATTTATTTATTTATTTATTTATTTTTATTTATTTATTTATTTATTTATTTATTTATTTATTTATTTTTTGAGATGGCGTTTCATTCTTGTTGCCCAGGTTGGAGTACAGTGGTGCAGTCTTGGCTCACTGCAACCTCTGCCTCCCGGGTTCAAGTGATTCTCCTGCCTCAGCTTCCCAAGTAGCTGGGATTACAGGCACCCACCACCATACCTGGCTATTTTTTGTATTTTTAGTAGAGATGGGGTATCACCATGCTGACCAAGCTGGTCTTAACTCCTGCCCTCAGATAATCTGTCTGCCTTGGCCTCCCAAAGTGCTGGGATTACAGGCGTGAGCCACTGTGCCCAGACTGAATTTTATTTAAATAGATACGAGAAGTTACTGTATGATTACAAGGAGAGTCAATTTATATTCAACTTTGTGTGTGTGTGTGTGATGGAGTCTTGCTCTGTTGCCCAGGCTAGATTGCAGTGGCACAATCTTGGCTCACTGCAACCTCCACATCCTGGGTTCAAGTGATTCTCCGACGTTAGCCTCCCAAGTAGCTGGGACCACAGGCGCAGGCTACCACACCTAGGTAATTTTTTGTATTTTTAGTAGGGATGGGATTTCACCGTGTTAGCCAGGATGGTCTCGATCTCCTGACCTCGTGATCCACGGGCCTTGGCCTCCCAAAGTCCTGGGATTACAGGCATGAGCCACTCTGCCCAGCTTATATTCAATTTTTAAAACTAATTCTAGCGATTCTGTGGGGATTGGATTGTTGGGGTTCACAAGTGGTCAGGAAGACTATTTAGGAGCACAGCAGGAAATTCTCCAGGGAAAACAGGCTGTGGCTTCATGGAGTGCATTAGTGATAAAGACAGTGAAAAGGATAAAGTGGACAGACTCGGCATGTATTTTTGCTTAGCTTGTTAATGAATTACTGTAAAGGGGGTGGAACAATCAAGCTTATTCCTAAGGATTTTGTTTTGACAAATAAGTGGGTGGTAGTGTCGTTTATTGAGATAGGAAAAACTATGGAAGGAAATGATTTGACATGGGTGGTTGGAAATAAAAGTTTTGTTTAAATTTTAGATGATTGATTGACATTTATTGGAGCAATCAGAAGGTCAATGGCATTTAAGAGACTCATGGTAGGCTAGGGCTTCAGATATTTATCTTGGCGGCATCAATACGTGTAGTGCGTTAAATTCCAGGGATTAGAAGAGGTTACATAGGAAGATGGATTGTGGGGAGAAAAAAGAAGAGGGCACAGGCCAGCAAAGGGGGCTGAAAGAGCCCAGGGATGTTGGAGAAAAACCAAGAGAACATAATGCGTGTAAGTCAAGGAAAATAGATTTTTTTTCAAGGAGAAGGGAGAGGTCAGTTGTGGTGAGTACCGCTAAGAGGAGGGGGAAGTGAGAACGTGGGAAGAAGTGAGAACGTGACAGAGAAGCAAGTGCTGCGTTTGGTGGAGTTGATATTTGCAATCAATGGAGTATCCAGGAAGGAAACTGGATTGGACCATTTGAAAGTGAGTAGAAGTGAGGACGAGGTTAAGGTTGACGATTTTGAGTAGAGAGCTTCAGGGAAGGACTGTGCTCTGGGTTCAGGGAGCCAGGTGAATCTAGGGAAAAAGCTAAAAAAGCTGAAGAGATGGAGGAGGACCTGCGAACCAGGGATGCTCAGTCATTATTAGCAAGGAAATACCAGAGAGCCCCTGCATGCAGTGATGACTGCTCATGCAAATGTCACACAGCCAATATTTCACACAGCCAGTATTTCACACAGCCAATATTTATTGGTGACATAGAATATAGCAATTATTACTCTAGGACATGAGAATGGAGTGATGAATAAAATGAATCCGGTCGCCATCAGTATATGCCATGTAACATTTTGCAGTGACTGTGTACCAGACCTATGAATTTCAGCATTCAATTTCAGTAATGATCCTATTGTATCTGTGGTATTTAAAAACATACATCTCTGGAATCTAAAATTGAAAGGTTATAAGTAAAACCCAGTATCACAAATGTAGTGCTGGAAATCAGATTGCAGTTTAAATCTCAGCATCTAGAAAGTCCCTTTCTCCTATGTCAGCAGATCTCTTTTGTGTGAGGTTTGTTCAGGTAGACTGCATTATTAGACATAAACCAGTGTTTCTGCCCTATGTTTTCAGAATGACAATTCTTTATGAAGCTAATAGAAGAATAGAAGACAATTGCACAATCATGATGAAGATATTAATTGCTTTAGAATTAAGGAGTACAAAAAATAGGCCGGGCGCTGTGGTTCAAGCCTGAATCCCAGCACTTTGGGAGGCCGTGACGCGCGGATCACGAGGTCAGGAGATCAAGACCATCCAGGCTAACACAGTGAAACCCCGTTTCTACTAAAAAATACAAAAACTAGCCGGGCGAGGTGGCGGGCGCCTGTAGTCCCAGCTACTCGGGAGGCTGAGGCAGGAGAATGGCGTAAACCCGGGAGGCGGAGCTTTCAGTGAGCTGAGATCCGGCCACTGCACTCCAGCCTGGGCGACAGAGCGAGACTCCGTCTCAAAAAAAAAAAAAAAAAAAAAAAAAAAAATACAAAAATAATGTGAACTGCAGTTATAGGGATCATAAAAGTTAAAATGGGAATGTATTTGAGTGTTTATTATGTGATCAGTGCTCAGAAGAGTCATCATTTAATTTTACACTTAACAGTAATCCTGTGAGGATTACGCTATTTATTAAATGCATTTGATAGATTACGAAAAGGCTTACGGTTGGTAAAAATTGACCCAAGTAGAAGAGATCATGTTTTTTATTCAGATTTTCTGATTCTAGAGTTTGAGAGTTTGTCCGTCATTAGTGAGCAGTGATTTGATTGTGTCTGAATTATTGATAATGACAGAATTTCTGATATTCATATGTACCAGGTTGTTTCTTAGAGTGGGGACAGAGATGCAAGGGCTGCTAGTTCCCATGTATAGGAGAAACTTTCATTCATTTTGCATTTATCATTTTAAAAGTTTTGTATGTCTATAATGGTCATGTGTTGAAGAACACAAGGAAGTATTAAATCACTCCTTCTTCTGAGGTTTGACTAGCAAGGTGGGCTAGAGTTACCAAATAAAATACAGGTTCCTAGTTAAATCTGAATTTCAGATACACAACCATAATTTATTAGAAATCCAAATTTACCTAGGCATCCTCTGGTTTTATTTGCCAAATCTGTCAACCCTAAGTGGGACACATGGACATGGATTACAGTGCTACATGCAAGCCACAGGGACAGCAACTCCACACATGTTTATTTTTTAGCTTTCTCTCTATAAAGAAAGTGCTTAGACAATTTAGGGATGAAAAGATAGGCATTGTTTGATCCAGGGTGCCCACCTCTCTGCCGTCGTTTCTAAAAGGCAAAGGGAGATTTCCGCAGGTCTTGCTTGCAGTCTGGGGACCTGCTCATTTTTTGAAACTGTCTGTATGAGAAGGTCATTTTCTTGGTTTCTCCCTTTCTGAGGGGACTTGACTACAAAACCAAGAGTTCTGCCTCTGGCCAAGGCTGGTCATTTGATGCCTGCTAGTATTGTTGGGAGTGGGAGACTGAAAGACATGAGTTAGTTGGGACATTACATGGGAATAAAATAGCTGTGGTTGTGATACATTACTACAGATAATTAGTGGACCAGTGGTAGAGAAATTAAGAAAAAATATGATGTCAATGATAAGTGATATGATTAGTGACTGCTTGGTAAGGCAAGGAAATCATTAAATCTTGGTTCTCATCAAGTTCATTTTCTGGAAATATAGCACTGTATTGGGACCAGAATTCTACAAAATATTCTTTTTAGGTAGGACCCAGATTGTCAACAAATGTTTTCCAATGCAATTCTCAGCTGCTCCATAACTAATAGTACCTTGTTGAACACAGATTTTTTCAGATGGTTCACACCTGTGGTTCTTACCCAGGGATAGTTCACCACCCCTCCCTTCCCTCCCATCATCCTTGGGGGTGGCAATGTTTGGAACAATTTTTGGTTGTCACAACAGGGGTTTCTTCTGCTATGTAATGAGTAGAAGCCAGGGACACTGCTAGAGAACCTGCAATGTTCAGAAGAGCCTCTGCCATCAACAAAGAATTATCTGGTCCAAAATGTCAATAGTGCTGAGGCTGAGAGCACTGGTTCACACTGTGCTCTTTCTGAAAATTCTAGTCTCACATCTCTTTTACAGTCAACACACAGTTCAGTTTTTGATGGTTTATTTTTGCTTGTTTCATCATAAAAAATTAGACAGTTGCATGAATTCAACCGCTTTCTTCTTGAATCCATTTAGTCAATGCAAGCTCAATATTTTAGTATTTAGTTTTTGCCTTATGCAATATTTTTCAACATTTTCATGAGTCGTCAGTCACAACTATCTCTATTAACTTTCAACAACTTGCCCTTGTAAGTCATAAATAGTGATGCTGCTGAAGTTATTTCTCACTAACATGCCTCAGATTTCTGTAGTGATTCTACATTTGATATTATTCACAATGTAAAATACTTCTACTTATTTATTTCACTTTTACCCACGGGATTATTTTTAAGTTATTTTTGTCATTTTCACACTTCAGACATAAAGACAAAAACATCAAAAATATATACAAAGTGTTTTACATCTGTGTATATTTTCACACATATATGTACATATGTTTATATGTATTGAAACTACAGAAGCACTTGTAGCCAATAAGAGCTCTGAGACACCTTTGACCACGTACCCTCATCAGATGAGATTTGCTAAATGAGTTGCGGAAACAAGTTTTTTTAACTGAATTTCTGAGCTTTGTGGATTTAGAAATGCAAAGGAAGATTTGTGGACATTTACCAGGATCATGGTTTTATTCTCCTTAAAACTCTTTGATGCTTTCCCATTGTCTTTAGTATAAATCCAAAATCATAACACCACCCACGAGGCTTTTAAATACCTGGCTTCTTGTGATTTCTCCAGTCTAATCTTTTACCCTCCTTTCCCTCAGCCTCTCTGCTGTAGTGAGCTTTGTTCTAGTTTCTTGAAGAAGTTCATCAATTCAAGTTTTTGTACATGGGATTTCCTAAACCTGAAATATGTCTCCCCCGTTTTGTCCAAACAGACACACAGGCTCCACTCTGCCTCCTGGCTCACACCTGCTTAACCTGTCAAGTCCCATCTGAACTGTCTCTCTTCAGAGGGTCCTTCTCTGGCACCCTAATGTAATTGAGATCATCATATTATTCTCCGCTCTAGAACTCCACACTTCCGACATTTCCCATTCCTGTCTAAGCTCCAGCGTGTTTGGTTTGTGGCCACGGCTTTCCCTGCTCTTTAAGCTCCCCAGCGGAGTGGAGAGGTCTGTTTTCCCTTGTTTGGATTCCTAGAGGCCTGGCACAAGGTCATCACTAAGGAAGTGTTCACAGGGTGAACGCGGTGGGTGCTGTTGAAGGAACCGGTAAAGCCTGTGGGATGAGAGAAGAGGCAGAGAGTGTCTGTGGAGGCTCCCAGAGGAGGCGGCGCGGGCTGCGGTGCTGGGCGGATCCTCCTCCAGCTCCTGCATTGAGTTCTCCAAACAGGCTGGAGGCAGGGAGGGGATCCCAAAAGTCTGGGAATCAGAAGGGGTTTTCCCGCATGGTGCCCCAGGCCCCCGTTCACCTCAGGAAGACGGAGGATGAGCCCCTGGGCTGCTGGTGGTGGGCGGTGCAGGTGGCACCGGTTAAGGTTTCCAGTGCCCGCGCCCGCCCAGGAGCCCCGGATGGCGGCGTCGCTGTCAGTGTCTTCTCAGGAGACCGCCCGTGTGACCGGATCCTTCGTGTCCCCACAGCACGTTTCTTGGAGCAGGTTAAGTATGAGTGTCACTTCTTCAACGGGACGGAGCGGGTGCGGCTCCTGGAGAGACACTTCTATAACCAGGAGGAGTTCCTGCGCTTCGACAGCGACGTGGGGGAGTACCGGGCGGTGACGGAGCTGGGGCGGCCTGTCGCCGAGAACTGGAACAGTCGGAGGGACTACCTGGAGCAGAGGCGGGCCGCGGTGGACACCTACTGCAGACACAACTACGGGGTTGTGGAGAGCTTCACAGTGCAGCGGCGAGGTGAGCGCGGCGGGGGCAGGGCCTGGGTCCCTGTGAGCTGGGAATCTGAGTGTGTGTGTGTGTGTGTGTGTGAGAGAGAGTGTGTGTGTGTGTGTCAGAGAGAGAGAGAGAGAGAGAGAGAGAGAGAGAGAGCGAGAGAGAGAGAGAGAGAGAGAGAGAGAGGGCGCCATCTGTGAGCATTTAGAATCCTCTCAATCCCCAGCAAGCAGTTCTGAGGGCACAGGTGTGTGTGTAGAGTGTGTGGATTTGTCTGTGTCTGTGTCTGTGTGGCTGTTGTGGGAGGGGAGACAGGAGGGGGCTGCTGCTTATCCTTGGAAGCCTCTGTGGGAAGCTGACATGGGAGGTGGGTGCGGGGGGCTGGAGAGAGAGGAGACCTTGATTGTCCTGGGTCCTTAGAGATGCAGGGAAGGGAAATGTAAGGGGTGTGTGGTTGGGGTGAAGGTTTAGGGGAGGAGAGCTAAGGGGTCTGGAAGGTTTGGGATAATGTGAGGAGGCCAGTTCCAGACTGTCCCTGGCACACACCCTTCATGTAATCTCTGAAATAAAAGCGTGTGGTGTTTGTTTGTAAAAGCATTAGATTAATTTCTAGGGGAATTGAGGAGACCTCTGAGGCATCTCTGAAGCTTCTTTAGGTCTAAATTTCTTCCTAGTTTTTTGTTTTTGTTTTTAGTGTGTATGTTTTTACATAGTAGAAATGACTGTGAAACTAACTTTTTGAATTAAAATTTTCACACAGTTACTATTTTGTTATAATGCTAATAGTTTTCTAGTAGTTACATATTATTCTTTCATATGTAATGGTTGTGACACAACTCACCTCACTTTCTCCTTTGTTGACCTTTATTATGACGTTCACCAAAAGTTGAAAATGTTTCTGGTTAATTTTTAATTTATATTTTTCCATTTGTAATTCTTCTGAATTATTTTGACCTATTTATTGACCAATTATAACTACTGCTCTAAGAATTCCCTATTGTATTTAGTAGGGAACAATGATCTGCTGTCTAATATCTCAAGGCTTAGTATTTTTCTCAGTGACTTTGTGGGTTCTTTACACTGTAAGATTATTAACGCTTTATTGATATTTGATTCAGCATTTGCTCCAGTTTGTGGTTTGTATGTTGATTTTGAAAATTCTTTTCCATGTTAAGAATTTGAACATTTTTATTTAATAAAATACATTGCAAAATTTTTATTAATGATTTACAACCCATCTTAAATCTACCATTTTATGGTATTGTTGTCTCTAGGTTTCTCCTTAATTCTAAAAAAAGAAATAGTTGTACGTATTGAGAATCTGCTAGTGTCAGGGATTTTCCTGGGCATAAGCACCCCAAGTAATGAGTCTCAGACCCTGCCTTAATCCAAATGTCATTCTGGAAAGCAAAATCATTTTACAATGATAGGCCTGAAAATCATAATGCTTGTTTTGCACGGGAGATTCATTGATCAGCTAAATGTAAATATAAAGAACTTTCAAAAGCAAAATGATGTTCCTTAACCCTTCTCTCTGCTTTAGGACTCATGCTTTTCTAGAAACGTAAAAATTTGGAGAATCATTTCTGTCTGTCCCACCTTAACAGGTGGGACATTTCTGTGGTGTTCTAAGGTGTGAGTGCATGGTGGTAGTATTCCTAAAAATTCATACTCGGTTTCCTCATGTACCCAACTCTGTCCCTTTGTCTATCCACATTGCTTTAAATCATATTTTTCCGTCACGGTGTACAAGGATGATAAATAGGTGCCAAGTGGAGCACCCACGTGTGATGAACCCTCTCACAGGGGAATGGAGTGAGAAGCCTTCTGACCTCATAAATTGAAGGCTATCTTCAGTCATCGTTTTATATATTTTATGTGCATTAATCCTCATATAACTCCAAGAGGTAAATTAGTATAATTATCCTTCATTGTAGGTGACAAAGTTGAGCATAGAAGAATAAAAAAACTCTGCCAGGATCAACCAGTAAAAGGAAGACCTTGGATTTGAACCAGGCAACCTGGCTCAGATATCAGTATTAATTACTACACTCTGTACTTTCAAAGATTTATAAACACTTTGACAACGCATCCCAATTTCAAGCTACGAAGAAACAAACACAGTTTTTCACAACATCTCTCAAATCTAATGGGTGCTAACTATCAAGATTAAATTCCAGGCTGATGACACTGTGAGGCCACATGGCCAGCTGTGCTGAGGGCTGGTCAAGGTCAGAGCCTGGGTTTGCAGAGAAGCAGACAAACAGCCAAACAAGGAGACTTACTTCGTCTTCCTGACTCATTCATTCTACCTTTTTTCTCCTAGTCCAACCTAAGGTGACTGTGTATCCTTCAAAGACCCAGCCCCTGCAGCACCACAACCTCCTGGTCTGCTCTGTGAATGGTTTCTATCCAGGCAGCATTGAAGTCAGGTGGTTCCGGAACGGCCAGGAAGAGAAGGCTGGGGTGGTGTCCACAGGCCTGATCCAGAATGGAGACTGGACCTTCCAGACCCTGGTGATGCTGGAAACAGTTCCTCAGAGTGGAGAGGTTTACACCTGCCAAGTGGAGCACCCAAGCGTGGCGAGCCCTCTCACAGTGGAATGGAGTGAGCAGCTTTCTGACTTCATACATTTCTCACCCACCAAGAAGGGGACTGTACTAATCCCTGAGTGTCAGGTTTCTCCTCTCCCACATCCTATTTTCATTTGCTCCATATTCTCATCTCCATCAGTACAGGTCACTGGGGATAGCCCTGTACCAGTTTCTAGAAATACCTGTACCCCCTGCAGAATCAGACATGCCTGCGAGGCAGGAGAGACTGTCCCTGTTTTGAACCTCCTCATGATATCACAGGTCAGGGTCACCCGCTCTCCCCAGGCTCCAGGCCCTGTCTCTGGGTCTGAGACTGAGTTTGTGATGCTGTTGCTCTGAGTTATTTATTGTGATTTGGGAAAAGGAGAAGTGTAGGGGCCTACCTGACATGAAGGAAGTCCAATCTTAGCTCTGCCTTTTATTAGCTCTGTCAGTCTAGACAAACTACTTAGCCTCGTTGAGTCTCAGGCTTTCTGTGGATCAGATGTTGAACTCGTGCGTTACATCAAGGCTGTAATATTTGAATGAGTTTGATTTCTGAACCCTGTAACTGTTCAGTGTGATTTGAAATCCTATTTTTCTCCAGAAATGACTAGTTATTTTAGTTCTTGTGGGGCAGCCTTCTTCCCCATTTTCAAAGCTCTGAATCTTAGAGTCTCAATTAAAGAGGTTCAGTTTGGAATAAACATCACTAAACCTGGCTTCCTCTCTCAGGAGCACGGTCTGAATCTGCACAGAGCAAGATGCTGAGTGGAGTCGGGGGCTTTGTGCTGGGCCTGCTCTTCCTTGGGGCTGGGCTGTTCATCTACTTCAGGAATCAGAAAGGTGAGGAGCCTTTGGTAGCTGGCTCTCTCCATAGGCTTTTCTGGAGGAGGAACTATGGCTTTGCTGAGGTTAGTTCTCAGTATATGAATGGCCCTGAACAAATATTTTCTTTCCCCAAGCGGCTCGAATGTCCTGCTAATCCAGAAATCATTAGTGCATGGTTACTATGTCAAGGCATAATAGTTGTGGCCTGCAGAGACAAGAGGAAGGTTAACAAGTAGGGGTCCTTTGGTTTGAGATCCCGGAGCAAATTAAGGAAGAGCCACTAAGGTTAATGCAATCACACTGGATCCTGTGACAGACACGTCACGCTTCATGGGTCACATGGTCTGTTTCTGCTCCTTTCAGCCCTGGTTGGTGTGGGTTGTGTTGTTAGAGAAATCTGTGTTGGAGGACAGATTTGCTTCCATATCTTTTAAGTGTATATCTTTTCCTCTTTTTCCCAGGACACGCTGGACTTCAGCCAACAGGTAATACCTTTTAATCCTCTTTTACAAACAGATACGGTTTCCCTTAGAAGAGGTAAAGCCAGGTGGACTTCTGGGTCGGGTGGGGACTTGGAGAATTCTCTTACAAGAGGTTTTTAAAATGCACCAATCAATGCTCTGTAAAAACACACCAATCGGTGTTCTGTGGCTAGCTAGATGTTTGTAAAATGGACCAAACATCACTCTGTAAAATGGACCAATCCACACTCTGTAAAATGGACCAATCAGTACTTTTTAAAATGGACCAATCAACACTCTGTAAAATGGACCAATCAGCAGGACATGGGCGGGGACAAATAAGAGAATAAAAGCTGGTCACCCCAGCCAGCAGCGGCAGACTGCTCAGGTCTCCTTCCATGCTTTGGAAGGTTTGTGTTTTTGCTCTTGACCATAAATCTTGCTGCTGGTCACTCTTTGGGTTGGTGCCGCCTTTAAGAGCTGTGACACTCACCACGAAGGTCCGTGGCTTCGTTCTAGAAGTCAGTGAGACCACAAAGCCACCTGGAGGAACAAACTCCGGGCACACTAGAATGATGGTAGAGGCGATAAGGCATGAGACAGAAATAATAGGAAATACTTTGGATCCAAATTTCTGATCAGGCAATTTACACCAAAACTCCTCCTCTCCACTTAGAAAAGGCCTCTGCTTTGCGGCACTATTGGCTCTGGGAGACTCAGGAACTTGTTTTTCTTCTTCCTGCGGTGCTCTCATCTGAGTCCTTGAAAGACGGAAAAAGAAACTGTTAGTAGAGCCAGATTAAAAACAACACTCTCCTGTCTTTTACAGGACTCCTGAGCTGAAGTGCAGATGACCACATTCAAGGAAGAACCTTCTGCCCCAGCTTTGCAGGATGAAAAGCTTTCTCGCCTGGCTGTTATTCTGCCACAAGAGAGGGCTTTCTCGGGACCTGGTTGCTACTGGTTCAGCAACTGCAGAAAATGTCCTCCCTTGTGGCTTCCTCAGCTCCTGCCCTTGGCCTGAAGTCCAGCAATGATGGCAGCGCCTCATCTTCAACTTTTGTGTGCCCCTTTACTTAAACCCTATGGCCTCCTGTGCATCTGTATACTCACCCTGTACCACAAACACATGACATTATTAAATGTTTCTCAAAGATGGAGTTAAATATCATCTGGTCCATTTGGCTCCAAAGACAAAAAATGAAAAGAAAAGGGAGGATTATTTCCCAATAGAATAAAGATTTTCATGTATATGTTATGAGTATGTGAGGTAATGCATATGTTAAATAGCATGATTTAGACATTCCACACTATAGGCATATATCAAAACCTCAGGCTGTACAACATAAATATACTATACAATTTTTACTTGTCAATTAAAAAAGTAAACCTAATGGTTAAAAAAGCAATGCATAAAAACTGAGAACAGACTATAACAACTGAAACAAACTCGGCCAACATGAGATGAGAAACCAGCCAGCAAGGCAATCAGAACTCTTTCTTCACCCCGTCTACAATATTTTGCATTTATAACTGTAAATTAGTGTATAGTGTTTCACTCCAGAGACTTCAATAATATAGTGTCATCAAAGGACTTGTACAGATTTCAGAGAAAGACAAATTTAGAAGACGGAGGGTTCTCCATTATGTTCTATCTGAGAGTCAGTATGAAATGTCAAATCTAAAAGTACATAATTCAGAGGTCTATTTCAAAGTAATAATCATTTGAGCATAATTTCTCCACTGTCAGAGATGACTGTTATTTTATTTTCAATCAAATTAAAAGTTGTTTCTATGCATATCTTATTTTTAGTTGCATGTTCCTTGTACATAACGTAGCAGTACAGGTACATATATATCCTGTAAGAGTATAAATCCTATAGCAGTATATTAAGCTTATAATTATGTCTGTTCTGTTTGATCACAGAGTTGCAACAAATAGGCCTCAGGATTCCTAAGTTGAGGACATGATTTTCTCATTTTATATGAGACTTGGGGGGTGGAACTACAAAGTAGAACCAAAATGTGGTGGAATGAATATTTCATTGAAGATGCCTTCTGCTGCTAATAGCAGGAAATTACATGTAGTGGGCTTTATTTTTCTTTAACCCATGATCTCACATAGCCGATAGATCCAAGGCTGGGCGTCTCCAGGATTGCTCAACTTAGCAGGCTAGGGGCATCACCAGCGATCCTGGAACTTCGTAGCTCATCTCTCTGTCACACACAGCACATCAGCTTTCCTGAGATGGTAGGGTGACCCATGCAGCAGCTTTAGGTTTGTTATTCTTTCACAACAACTCCCAAAGGGAAGAAAAGGATACTCCTTTCTACCGTGTGCCTTTATAAGGAGCAACTATTTCCAGGGTGCTTCCAGTACCCACTTTCTCACATTGGAATGACCGTGGGATCACACAGGCTCACACAGGTCAGGATTCAACCTTTGCAGAGTGGGCCTGATGCACATGGGAAGAAAAGGAACAAAATCATATATTTTTAAAAATAAAAAACTGGTGGATGGAGTAGGAAAGACTGATTTCAGGGTAGGGAAATGATAGAATGTGGTACTATCAGGTTGTAAGTATTTGAGTTAACTTCCACACGAAGGCCTATAGATTCCTGATAGGCACCCTCAATTCAGAGTTTTGGATCCATCTATCTATATATATATGTATATATGTGTATATACACACACATATATACACATATATATGCACACACACATATAGAACGTATTAAATGTCAGCCATTAACTCAATTACAATAAAACAAAAGAGCAAGCAAACAAGATTGTTTTTAGAACTCAAGTACGCTGACATGTTATTTTATGAGGTAAATATGTTTTCCAGGGAAATTATTGAAAAAAAGTAGAATAAGGAGTGACTAGCTCTGTAAGGTGTTAAAACATACTATACATTTACTTTTAAAAATGCATTTGTTACTGTTCTTTTTTATTAAATATGCTAGTAAAACAGAGTCTAGAAATAGAAACAGAAAGAGTTGAAATTTAGTTTCAGTTTTTGGTAAGTTGTATTCCAAATTCATTTCTTTCACTAAATACATTCTGGATAAATAAAACTTGAAATATAAAGAGAAAATATGAAATTACCAAGACAGATGTTATTTCTTTTTTTTATTATTACACTTTATGTTCTAGGGTACATGTGCACAATGTGCAGGTTTGTTACATACGTATACATGTGCCATGTTGGTGTGCTGCACCCATTAATTCGTCATTTATATTAGGTGTATCTCCTAATGCTATCCCTTCCCCCTCCACCGACCCCACAATAGGCCAGGGTGTGTGATGTTCCCCTTCCTGTGTCCAGTTGTTCTCATTGTTCAATTCCCACCCATGAGTGAGAACATGCAGTGTTTGGTTTTCTGTTCTTGCGATAGTTTGCTGAGAATGATGGTTTCCAGCTGCATTTATGTCCCTACAAAGGACATGAACTCATCCTTCTTTATGGCTGCATAGTATTCCATGGTGTATATGTGCCACATTTTCTTAATCCAGTCTGTTGGATTGATGGACATTTGGGTTGATTCCAAGTCTTTGCTATTGTGAATAGTGCCGCAATAAACATACGTACGTGTGTGTCTTTATAGCAGCATGATTTATAATCCTTTGGGTATATTCCCAGTAATGGGATGACTGGGTCAAATGGTATTTCTAGTTCTAGATCCTTGAGGAATCACCATGCTGTCTTCCACAATGGTTGAACTAGTTTACAGTCCCACCAACAGTGTAAAAGTGTTCCTCTTTCTCCACATCCTCTCCAGCACCTGTTGTTTCCTGACTTTTTAATGATTGCCATTCTAACTGGTATGAGATGGTATCTCATTGTGGTTTTGATTTGCATTTCTCTGATGGCTAGTGATGATGAGCATTTTTTCATGTGTCTGTTGGCTGCATAAATGTCTTCTTTTGAGAACTGTCTGTTCATATCCTTTGCCCACTTTTTGATGGGGTTGTTTGTTTTTTTCTTATAAAAAAAATATGGAACGCTTCACAAATTTGCGTGTCATCTTTGTGCAGGAGCCATGCTAATCTTCTCCGTATTGTTCCAATTTTAGTATATGTGCTGCCAAAGCGAGTACGACAGATGTTATTTCTAATACTACCATCATCATTATAATTATGGTTGAAGACAGACTTTTTAAACCCTTATGTGTTGCTGGTGGGAGTGTATGATTTTACAAATACCTGGTAATTTGGCAATTTCTTAAAAAGTTTAACGTATGTTTGCCCTACGACCCACCAGTCTCATTCTTTGGAATCTTCCTAAGAGACATAAAAACATATATCCTCACAAATATATATTCAAGGGTTCAGAACAGCCTTAGCCTCAGTAGGCCAAAACTGAAAATCCAAATATCTTTCAACTAGTAAATGAATAAACAAAATTCTACTACATCCAGGCAAGGCAATATCATTCAACAATAAAAGGGGACAAGAGTAAACTTATCTGGCAGGGGAGCTACCATGAACATCAGGGTAGTTTTCACAAGGCAAATTTCAACCCTTGCACTCTGATGAGACATTACTTAGTGGGTACAATACGTGTGATTGGAGTGATGGATGCTGTGGAACACCGACTTCACCACTATGCAATCGATGCAGGTAACAAAGTTACACTTGTACCTTATGTACTTAAATTTACACAGATGAAAAAAGACAAGAAGAAATGAAAACAAACAAAATGATGATACATACTGCAAAACTTGTGAACTTCAATACTTAACTAAGTGAAGGAAATTGGACATAAAGATTACATGTTGTATGATTTCATTTACTTGAAATATCTAGAAAAGGTAAATTTATGGACACAAAAAGCAGATCATTGGGTGCGGAACCTTCCTATAAATAGGGAAATTTTGGACATGGCAGAAATGTTCTAAAACTGGATTGTTGTGATAATTGCACAAATCGATTAATTTACTCAAATCATTACATTTTACATGTACAATGAGTGAATTTTGTAGTATGGAATTATGCTTTAGTAAACTTGTTAAAATAATTCTTTTTTAAAAAGTAAGGCTTCATAGGCAAGACAAAATCCAGAAGACACAAACGAAAAAATATTTGAAGAAAATTACTGGTTTCTTTGCATGAAGAAAATAACAAAATTAAAAGACGTATATGCTGCAGAGGAAAAATTTTGATCACGTAAGGCAGACAATGGCTAACTTTCTTATGAAAAATTGTTAACTAATCAATAAATAAATTCTTGGAAATGCCATAAATAACTGGGCAAAGGATACAGACTCACTATAGAACAGAATATTCTCATAGTCGATAAATATAAATATTTGCTCAAACTCACCAATGAACAGAAAAATACAAATTCCAACAGCGATGTAATAAACTATTTCTCCCACTCCAAAATTGGCAAGTACAATAATTTGTTTTAAAATCAGGGATTTAGGCCGGGCGCAGTGGCTCACGCCTGTAATCCCAGCACTTTGGGAGGCCAAGGCGGGCGGATCACGAGGTCAGGAGATCAAGACCATCCTGGCTAACACGGTGAAACCCCGTCTCTACTAAAAAAGAAAAATGCAAAAAATTAGCCGGGTGTGGCGGCTGGCGCCTGTAGTCCCAGCTACTTGGGAGGCTGAGGCAGGAGAATGGCGGGAACCCGGGAGGCGGAGCTTGCAGTGAGCCGAGACCACGCCACTCCACTCCAGACTGGGCAACTGAGCAAGACTCTGTCTCAAAAAAAAAAAAAAAAAAAATCAGGGATTTAGAAGATTCTAAGGGAATAGGCTCTCTCATATTATTAGGATCTTGAGTTATGGTAGTGTAGTAATATCTATTAAAACTCAAAATACAATTGTTACATGCTGATGAAAACAGCAAAAATCCCATTCTAAACATCTGTCTTAAAGAACAATCCTACATGAGCCCAAGGAGACATAAAATTGGTCTTTTGTTGAGCCACGATTTGGAATAACAAAAACATTTCCAAATTCAAAAAGAAAAAACTGATTAATTTGTCTCAATTATAAAAATTGTGTACATCCTAAAATCTATGCAGTATGTGAAGTGACAGCACACTGCAGGTTGACATTTGGTGCTGTGTGGGGCACTGTGAGCATAGACTGGTGTAACCCTGTGAGTAGTTTGGATAATACAGTATTTCCGCTCTAGGTTGTTACAGTCTCCATAAATTCTTCCTCATATGTCCATGATGACATATTAAAAAATGTAACAGGGGAGAAAAGAAACATTCTCTACATTTAAATAGAAGAAAGGTAAACTGTGGAATACCCATAGAAAGGACTTCAAGTAAATTCAGGCCTTTAAGTAAATTATGTAGGACTATCAACATGGAGTGGAAAAAAATCATAAACCATAATGCCAGCTAGGAGGTGGAAAATTACAAGAATTGCCACTGTTACTATAAGAGCAAAAGGATACATAGACTAAACTAAATGGATAAAGTGGAAAATAATCTTACTTTTAAAATTTTAACCAGCCATGCATCAGAAAGTATAAAAATTCCAAATTCCAGAGATGAACGAATTCCACTTAGGTGAGCAGGGACAGGTGTCCACTCTTATTCTTTGCTCATCTACTAAATCTTAACATGAGTGGAAGATTGAGCCTGGCTGGGAAAGGGAGATTGTGAGGGAGTGAGGACAGACCAGCTGAGTTGTAAATAGCCCTGTGGCCTTGTGTGATGCATTACAATCTATAGAGACCCCCTGAATAATATATATCTACTTTACACTGCCAGCTGATTCTCCTTCTGGAACTTTTTCTGACTTCATGCTGGTGGTGTGGGGACTAGGGAGGTAGATAGAAGACAGTAAACCTCTCTGTAGCTTTGTACAAACAAAGATCAGGGAGGAAATCAAGATAGGAACCATCTTTCAACCATCTTGACTTAGCTGTCATTGTAATTGACATAAATTGACAACATCTGATAACTACAGAATATATATTTATTTACATTGCACAAAGATAATCCATGAACTAGAACAAATGCTATGACTATAAAACTAGTATCAAGTACTTTTACAAGAATAAAATCATACAGAGTATATTCTCTAAACACGATCTTACCAAATTACAAATTAGTAAGATTGAGAAAACTGCCCAAATTTTTGGAATTAAAATAATGCATTTCTAAATAATCTGTGGCTTGTCAAAGAGGAAATCAGAAGGAAATTAGAAAATAATTTTAAATAAAATAACACTGAATGAATTTTAAAACCTTTCGAGATGTAACCAAGGTAGTCCTTAGAGAAAAATATTTAGTTTTAAATGCCTGTATTTTAAAAGGATAAATATGTAAAAATCAAAGGTATAAACTTTTAACTTAATAATAAAAAAGCAAATTTAAGTTGAAAAAAGTAGAGGAAAAAAGCAAAGAGGTGAGGAAATCGATAACATTATTTTCTTGGTTTTGTTTTCTATTTGTTTATGATAGAGCATAATTGTGTTAGTCCATTCTTACATTGCCAGAAAGAAATACCTGAGGCTGGGAATTCATAAAGAAAAGAGGTTTAACTGACTCAGGGTTCTGCAGGCTGTGTAGGAGGCTTGGTGCTGGCAATTGGTTCTGGTGAGGGCCTCAGGAAGCTAATAATCATGGGGGAAGGAAAGGGGAGCCCGGGTATCATATGGTGAGAACAGGAGCACAGAGAAAGTGGGGAAGAGTCCAACTCCTTTAAACAAGCAGATCTTGTGTGAACTGAGTGACAACTCATGAATTTCAGCTAGGATGGCAACAAGCCATTGATGAAGGATCTGCCTCCCAACCAAAATACCTCTCACCAGGCCTCACCTCCAACAGTGGAGATTACATTTTAACATGAGATTTGGAGGGGACAAACATCCAAACTCTATCAATAATGTAATTAGTTTAAAGTATACTGACTTTGTAATCAGCAATATTATTTAAATTTACTTATTAAATCTGTGAACTTGTCTATTGTTTTTATTTTCTAAGTACCTGATTATGTCAAGAGTAAATAATGACCATTTTACCTGGATGCAATTATTATCTCTTTGATATATTTTTCTTGCCATTATCATTGCCTAACTCCTCTAGTACTCCAGACATGAAGGAGACAGCTCTAACTATGTCACTGATGAGACTAATGTGCGCAACTGGGTAGCTATCATTTCCCAGATTTAAGAAATATATTTTTAATACAAGTATGAAAGCAGGTTTTTAAAAACTTAAGGCCAAGTGCTGGATTCTGTCAAATCACATTTCACGACTCTATCCAGGTGGTTGCATGTGTGTTCTCCCTCCTTCAGTTCATGTAGTGAATCACACTAATGGATTCTCAAATGTTCACACAACCTGCATTTCTGGAATAAAGTCCACTTGGGCATGATGTAGTAGCCATCTTTTGTATCACTGATTCACTTGGCTAATATTTTCTTAAGAACTTGGCTCATAAGAGTTACTGGTCTCTTAATTCCTATTTGTTGTAGAGTTCCCTTCAGGTCTTGAAGTAAAGTTTACACAGATCTCATCAAACATAACTGCAAGTGCTTTTCCTTTTTTCAAATGTGTTTGAAGTTTGTATAAAGTTAGTGTTGTTTGTTCCTTAAATATTTTAAAATAGTTACTGAATCTAGATGAACCTGGGGTTTTGTCTTAGGAAAGCTTCACAGAATGTGCTTACTTTCTTTCTTTTTTTTTTTTTTTTTTTGAGTCAGAGTCTCACTCTGTTGTCCAGGCTGGAGTGCAGTGGCTGGATCTCAGCTCACTGCAAGCTCTGCCTCCCGGGTTCACGCCATTCTGCCTCAGTCTCCCGAGTAGCTGGGACTACAGGCGCCCGCCACCTCGCCGGCTAGTTTTTTGTATTTTTTAGTAGAGACGGGGTTTCACCGTGTTAGCCAGGATGGTCTTGATCTCCTGACCTCATGATCTGCCCGTCTCGGCCTCCCAAAGTGCTGGGATTACAGGCTTGAGCCACCGCGCCCGGCCGAATGCGCTTACCTTCTCTATGAGATGTGGAACTCTTCCTATTTTATGTTCTTTGTCGGCTTCAGTACATTGTACATTCTGAATAATTTATTCATTACATGCATAGTACATTGTATATTTGAATATTTTATTTATTACATGCATATTTATTTTTCTAAAGTTGTTCATAATATTTAGTATTATTTCATGTTGATAAATCTGTAGGACTATAACAAAAGGTATGAAATTTGTGTCACTGGAGTCTTAGAGGGAGATGACAAAGGGTGATGCCCAAAGAGTGTCTGAAGGAAGATCGACTATTTTCCAAATTTGGACAAAGACTTAAATGTAAAAATTCAAGAATCTGTGCAAACCCAAATGAAGATAAATCCAAAGAAATTTAGACCAAAAAAAAAAAAAAATCTCGAAAGCAACAAGAGAGAAATGACATCTCATGCACAGGAGAAAATAAATTAAATGACAGTAGATTGCTCATTAGAAATCATGCAGACCAGACAGGAGTGGCACAAGATATTTTATTGTCTGAAAGGAATGTTAACCTAGAATGTATATTCAGTAAAAATATTATTATAAAGTGTTCTATCATGGCATTCTTATTTTATTCTTTTTTTTTTTTTTAATGGAATCTTGCTCTGTCACCCAGGCTGGAGAGCAGTGGTGCGACCACAGCTCACTGCAGCCTCTGCCTCCCAGGCTCATGTGATCCTCACACCTCAGCCTCCTGAGTAGCTGGGATTACAGACACACACCACCACACCCGGCTAACTTTTGTATTTTTGGCAGAGACAGGGTTTTGCCATGTTGCCCAGGCTAGTCTCAAATCCCTGAGCTCATGGGATCCGCCTGCCTTGGCCTTCCAAAGTGAGCCACCACGCCTGGCCATGACATACTTAGAGGAAGGAGAATCAAGAGAATTTCATGCTAGCAGACTTACGTTAAAACAAGGACTAAAGGAAGTGCTTGAACTGGAATAGAAATGATAATGGAAGAAATCTTGGACAATCGGGAAAAAAGCAAACAATAAATGAGTAAAAGTATGGTTAGATACAATAGACTTCTTCTGATTTATAAATTAATTTGATGGTTGAGGCAAAAATTACAACATTGACAGATGTGGTTTTCCATGCAAGTAGAGAAAATAAAAAATATACATTACACATGCAGAAGCGGAAAGGGACATAAAGGAGGGAAAGTTTGTATACTTTAGTCAAATTGGTAAAATGTCAGCACCAGTAGACTATGATAAGTTATGTTAATAGATAGATAAATCACAGAAACTCTACAATGAGATTCACCAAAAAATGATTGATTTAAAATTGGAATTCTAAAACTTGCTTAAGGAACACATTGGAAAATAGGAAAAGAAACCAGAGAAGAAAAAACCAAAGGAAACAAAAAAGGAAACAGAAAGCAGATGGCATCATAAGAGCCCACATATTAATAATTGCATTACACGTAAAGGGTGTAGAAAGACAAATGTCAGACTGAAAAATAATGACCCATCGCCATGCCCCCTATAAGAAACTTTCTGCAAATACTACATGCCCATCTCCCCTTGGCTTCCCTGTGACTGAGGTGGCAAAAGGCTGGTGTGTCAACACTGCCCTAAGCGTGCACACACCCAGCCAGTCCAGTCTGTGACAGCATTGGGGCTTTGCCCCAACTCCACTCTGAGGTCAGAGTGGGTACACAGGACCCGGTGAGGCCAAGGGAGAGGCCAGAAAGTGGAAGCAGACACCCCCAAGCCTGCATGGACAGGTGGACCTTCTCAGCCTTGAGGGTGTGGAGTGTAGAGAGGCCTGGATCCCGCTGCCTGCAGGGAGGGCCGGGAGGGTGGGGCTTCCAACCCATTCCTTGGAGCCTGCAGGTAGCTCCTGTCACACCTTCTGGCAGCCTGGGGTGGGCAGCTCCCCTCGCTGTGCCCAGGCCGGCTTGTGGGGCAAGGGTGATGTCTCTGCAAGTTATTCTCCTAGCACTCAGGGTGCCCGGGATTCCCTCTCGCCTGGATGCGGCGGGAGAGGCACCTTGGGGAACAGATCACAGCCCGGGCCTGGCTGTCAGGAGCATCAGGCTCCGTGGCCACCTGCGGGGACAAAACCCTGGGCGGCCTCAGGCAGAGCCTCTTCCTGAGGCGCAGGAACTGGACGCCCTCGGCAGGGTGGGACAGTGGCCTTGCCTCTGGCCGGGTCCTCAAAGTGAGGCCACTCTCACGTCCCACCCCAGGCCACTGAAGGTTGGCCCTAGCTCCATGCCCTCCCCACAACACAGGAACGCAGGAGTGGTGAAGGCTCTGGGCCTGGGGGCGGTCCCGCCGGGTGCTCAAGGGTCCCCGCAGTGCAGTCCGCTGCCTCAGTGACGCGAGGCACAGGGGACACGGGGCACAAGGATCCCACCACGGCCACTGCTCCCACAGTGGCTCCTGCTGCTACCGCTTGCAACTTCCCTCTGCAAGCCGGCCACTCTGGACAGCTCGCCACTGCCAGCATCACCACCCTTTCATCCTGAAAGACTAATGTGAACCTTAGCTGGCTTTCCTAGATTACTACCATCACAATTAGTTTCTTTTTTGCACAATTTGTTTCTTTTTTTTCTTCTCTTTCTTTTCTCCTTCTTTCTGAAGGAGTGTGATCTAGTGGCTGAGCCTGAGGGGTGTATAATTTGGTTCACTCTATAGAGTACCATTTACTAGTGTATCTTTGCAAAAGTTGTTTTATCTCCATCATTATAGTCTCTCCACCTGGGGCATGAAAAGGGTGTTTATTTTACTGAGCTGTTGTGAGAATTAAATACGAATATGAAGTAGAGAAAGCTTTTAGTACAATTCTGAGTACAAAGTAAAATGCTCATTTTTGCTGCAGCACGGTGAGAATCCTGCTTCTGGAAACACTAACGCACATAAGGAATGGGTGCTAATCAGAACTGAGGCACAGTGCGGATTAACGCAGAGCTTCATACATACAGTTGTACTTTGAAGTCCATTCTGAATCTTAGATGTCACATTTATATTAATATAAAGCATAATAATTATCTAAATGTAGAATTATATGTTTAAAATTACAAGATTACATCAACTGATATAATTCATACATTTTCCCTAGGGTTCTCTTTCCTGAACATTCTGTAACGTATTAGTTAGCACAGTCTTCTTATGTCTTCCCTTATGATAAAACAAAAGAAGTGTAATAGTAAAGGGCCACAGCCTCAATCAAATGAGGAAATCCTAATGGGAATCAGGAATGAGGGATTGAACACTCTTCATATCAAATATTAATTATTTTAAAACACAGTTGCTTTGTCAACAGCTGACTTTGAGAATCTTCGATCGGTCTCTCAGCCCCCTGAATACTTGGATTGCACAGTTGACCTTATCACATTGTTAGGGTAAGTGCTATACAAAGGCACCTTCAGACCCTCCATTGCACATAGGTGGCCCCTGCAAGCCCCTTGTCTGTGTGTGTTCTGGAGATGCCACTAAACTTGGGGGCACCATCAGGAGACACACTTGAAAAAAAACCTTTTTACTTAGATTAAATTATTAACAAACTTTCCATTTCCTTTAACTTATTAAAGACATCCCTACCTGGGAATAGGAAACAGATTACGTTCTCCAGTCAACAGCTGTCATTCTGTCATATCATCAGGTACCCAGGGGCTGTTGCTACTTGAGGCGTCCACAGAAACACAGCATTTTCCAGTATTGAAAGACCTGAAAGATCGCAGTGCCGTCATATCAACAATGAGACATGAAGTAATTTTCCCAAATCTACGACATTAAGATATGGTGAAGTGAGGACCAGATGAAAGGTGTCCTGATTTTCAACCATGTTCCCTCCATCTCATTTACTCCTAAACACAGTCACTGCTGCAAACACTTCTATTGTCAAGTGGGAAATGAATGCTCTTACAAGGCTCCAACCTGTGAACACATCACTGACCAGCACAGAGCTGGCTCACAATAAGGATCCAATTAAAGTGTTTTACATGCAACTGGGTCAAACCTTCCAAGTACTAAATAACAACAATCATTTAAAGAAGGAAATTGTTTCGGAAGAGGACCTTCATACAGCATCTCTGAGCAACAACTGATGATGCTATTGAACTCAGATGCTGATTGGTTCTCCAACACAAGATCACCCAAGTCAGGAGCAAAGAAATTAGTAACTTACTCCCTATGTTTGGGATGTGAGTAGAGGGAGGTCATAGCTCCCAGTGAATGTGAGACTTGCCATCTACCCTGGCACCTGGTCCTGTCCTGTTCTCCAGCACGGTGTGTCTGAGGCTCCCTGGAGGCTCCTGCATGGCAGCACTGACAGTGACACTGATGGTGCTGAGCCCTCGCCTGTCTTTGGCTGGGGACACCCGACCTAAGTGCACATTGTGGGTGCTGAGCTACTATAAGGTGGGTAAAGTAGGGAGCTAAATTTGTCACTGTGCCCAGGCCATGTCCCTTAAGAATTTGTGATGTTTTCAACAGGAATTGCCCATCTTTATCATGTGGATCCCAAATTATTTCCTCCACAAAAGGAGCTTGACTACTTGCCCTTTCCATGAGACTGTGTAAGGGGCCTTTGTACAGGTCATTTCTTCCCAAATCTCCACCAATAAAACCTTTGCATCACATGTCCTCAGGGTCTTTAGAGGATTTAGAAATAAGGATGCTAAAATAAATTCCCCATACAGCACTTCCCTTTATTATGTTGACTTATGTCAGACAAAAGGAGGTTTTTTCTGAAAATTTTGTGGGAGTCAAGGGAATTCAAAGTGTCTCTCCTAGACGATCCTGGATTATGTCCTCCACAGGACCTGTGGTGTTGGCCCCTCTTCCTCGTATGTGAGGATGGACCCAGTGGCCTCCCCATTATCTCCTTTCTTTTCTTTCTGAACTCCAATGTTTATAAAGCCTGTATCCCTGTAGCGTATGTAGGTCTTTTGACAAAAGTCATACTTAGTGCTCTTCCTTTCTTATGGAGAAAAATCCCTGGAGCTGAAGCCGAGATCTTTATTACTTGGCGTCACCCTACAGACAAAGAATATCTATGTGGTGTTCTTTGGTGCCTAAAGAACTTAAGGCATCCTCTGAAAACCTGGCCCAGGTTAGTGTTTATTATGAATCTTTTTTAACCTTTCTATACTGGCTTCTCCTACATCTCTAACTAGACTCCACAAGAAGAGATTCAATGAGTGTAGGATAAATTATATGAAACTCTGTTTTGTAAGTCAAAAATAGTCAAATATCAGAAATTTACCAAGGTTCAAACTATATACTCTGAGTGGAGTTACCGAGACAATGTGGACATTGTTCACACCTCTTAGGGCTGAAAGTCAATGAGCAAGTGTTGGAAACACATTATCTTACTCGAATCTTGTCCTAAATTTTATAGGTTCACCCATCATGCCCTCAGCTTTCCTTAGTTAGCCATGTCTGCTTATCTCTTCCTCCAGTTTCTCTCTATTTTTCCCCAGCTATGTTGCTATTATTTCCTGAAATCCTTAAATCTTACAAAGACCCAGAGAGCTATGAGGTTCTTCACAAGAGATAATTTCTTCTTTTTTTGAGACAGGGCCTGGCTCTGTCACCCAGGCTGTAGTGCAGTAGTGCGATAGAGGCTCACTGCAACCTCTGCCGCCAAAGCTCAAGTGATCCTCCCTCCTCAGGCTCTAGAGTAGCTGGGACTACAGGCAGGCAACCATACCCAACTAATTATTGTAATTTTGATAGAGACTGCGTTTTGCCATATTGCCCAGGCTAGTCTTAAATTCCTGGGCTCAAGTGATCCTCCTACCTCCCAACATGCTAGGATTACAGATGTGAGCCACCATGCCCAGCCAGAAAGAGTTGAATCTTAATTAAAAAAATTTCTTTTTTCTTAAAATTACTGTTTCCTTGGCCGGGTGCAGTAGCTCATGCCTGTAATCCCAGCACTTTCGGAGGCCGAGGTGGGCAGATCACGAGGCCAGGAGATCAAGACCATCCTGGTCAACATGGTGAAACCCATCTTTACTAAAAATACAAAAACTAGCTGGGCGTGGTGGCAGGTGCCTGTAATCCCAGCTACTCAGGAGGCTGAGGCAAGAGAATCGCTTGAATCCCGGAGGCGGAAGTCGCAGTGAGCCCAGATCATGCCACTGCACTCCAGCCTGGTAACAAAGCTAGACTCCGTCCCAAACATAAAAAAAAAAAAAAGGAAAAAATAAAAAATTACTGTTTCCTTATGTGTGAATTCTTCTTCCAACTAGAAGGAGGAGAAAGAAGAAGTTTGCATGTATTTCTCACAGGGAAGAGAAGGGGTCTAGTGTGACCTCAAAATGAAAAAGTGCTGGAGCTTGAGCCCCTTCTTGCTTTCCAGGATCCACACAGTGATCAGCTCCCAGAACTCTGGTTTGTTCATATGAACCACAGTTATGTTTATCAGCAGCTACTGTATTCTGGGCTCCCTTCTGGTTCAAATCATTCTATTTGAGTAAGATAGAGTGGGTTGGTCCCTACACGTGGAAGTTTACACAATCATAGAGGAGATAGACAATAATGCAATAATCATTTAACAATGAAGAAAATTTCAGAGAGTCACCGTGCACAGAAGAAAAGACATCAGGTGTGTGGAAAGAGAGAACTGGATTCACCCAACTTTGGCTCATATGCTTAGGCAGCTCTACCGGAGAAAGTGACATTCAGCTGAGACAACAAAATAAGTAGGCAGCCATGTGAAAATCTAAGGGTCGAATGTTCCAGGGAGACACAATGGGGGGAAAACCCTGGTGTCGGAATTTATGTGCAGGGACAGAAAGAAGGCTAGAGGGGCTGACATAGAGGAAGCAAGGAAATGGAGAGGCAGAAGATGAGGTAGGATGCAGAGAGGAAGTCAGGAGCCTCATCATATTAGGCCCTGATGTTCATAGTAAGAAATTTTAATTTTATTTAAATAGATATGGAAAGCTACTGGATGGTTACAAGAAGAGTCCGTTTATATTCAATTTTTAAAACTAATTCTAGCTACCCTGTGGGGGATTGGATTGCTGGGGTTCACAGGGGGTCAGGAAGCCTATTTAGGAGCACAGGAGGGAATCCTCAGGGAAAACAGGTTCATGGCTTCCTGGTGTGCATTAGTGGTAAAGACAGTGAAAAAGATGAAGTGGACAGACTCAGCATGCGTTTTGCTCAGCTTGTTAATTGATTACTGTAAAGGGGATAGAACAATCAAGCTTATTCCTAAAGATTTTGTCTTGACAAATAAGTGGATGGTGGTGTTGTTTATTGAGATAGGGAAAATTGTGGGAGGAAATTATTTGAAGTGGGTGGTTGGAAATGATTTATTGACATTTATGTGGAACAATCAGAAGGTCAATGGAATTTAAGAGACTCATGGTGAGTCCAGGGCTGGAGGTATTTATGCTGACAGCATCAATACGTGGACTATGTTAAATTCCAGGGAGTGGAAGAGATTACATAGGGTAATAGCATGTGTGTAGAAAAAAGAAGGCGGCACAGGCCAGCAAACGGGACTGAGGGGGAGCCCCAGGGATGCTGGAGGAAAACCAAGAGAACATAATGCATGTAAGTCAAGGAAAATAGATTTTTTTCAAGAAGAGGGGAGAAGCCAATGAGTATCACCAAGTGGGTGAAGTGAGAATGTGAGAAAGGAGCAAGTGCTGGGTTTGCTGGAGTTGATACTTGCAGTCAATGGAATATCCAGGATGGAAAATAGATTGGACCATTTGAAGAGCAAGTAGAAGAAGTGAGGATGAGGTTAAGGTTGACTGTTTTGAGTAGAGAGCTTCAGGGAAGGTCTGTGCTGTGGGTTCCGGGAGCCAGCTGGATCTAAAGGAAAGGGCTAAAGAGGCTGAAGAGATGGTGGAGGACCTGTGAACCAGAGATGCTCAGTCATTAGTGGCAAGGAAATATGAGAGGGTCCCTGTGTGCAGTGGTGACTGCTCATGCAAAATGTCACACGGCCAGTATTTCATACAGACCATATTTATTTGTGAGGTAGAATATACCAGTTATTACTCTAGGTCATGAGAATGCAGTGATGATTGAAATAAATCTGGTCTCCATCAATATATGCCATGTAACATTTTGCAGTGATTGTGTACCAGGCCTGTGATTTTCAGTATGCGATTTCTATAAGGATCCTGTTGTATCTGTGGTGTTTAAAAACATATACATCTCTGGAATCTAAAACTGAGAAGATAAAAGTAAAACCCAATATCCCAAATGTAGTGCTAGAAATCAGATTGCAGTTTAAATCTGAGCATGTAGAAAGTCCCTTTCTCCTATGTCAGCAGATGCCTTTTGTGTGAGGTTCAGGTATACTGCTTTATTAGACATAAACCAGTGTTTCTGCCCTATGTTTTCAGAATGACAATTCTTTATGAAACTAATAGAATAACGGAAAACAATTGCAAAATCATGATGAAGATACTAATTGCTTTAGAATCAAGGAATAGGAAAAATAATGTGAGCTTCAGTTAAAGGGATAATAAAAATTAAAATGGAAATATATTTGAGTGTTTATTATGTGGTCTGTGCTAAGAAGAGTCATTATTTAATTTTACACTTAAAAATAATCCTGTGAGGATGATGCTATTATTAAATGCATTTGACAGATTACAAAAAGGCTTATGGTTGGCAAAAACTGACCCAGGTAGAAGAGATCATGTTTCCATTCAGATTTTCTGATTCTAGAGATTGAGAGTTTATCCATCATTAGCGAGTAGTGACCAGTTTGTGTCTGAATTATTGAAAAAATTTCTGATATTCATATGTACTAGGTTGTTTCTTGAAGCGGGAGCAGAAATGCAAGGGCTACTAATTCCAATGTATAGGAGGAAATTTCGTTCATTTTGCATTTATCATTTTAAAAGTTCTATTATGTCTATCCTGGGCATGTGTTGAAGAACACAAGGAAGTATTAAATCACTCCTTGTTCTGAGGGTTGACTAGGAAGTTGACCTGGGGTTGCCAAATAAAATACAGTTTCCTAGTTAAATCTGAATTTCAGATACACACCGTAATTTATTGGAAATCCAAATTTAAGTGGGCATCCTCTGGTTTTATTTGCTAAACTTAGCAATTTCACTCCTTGGAATCTACCTAAGAGACATAAAAACATATGTCCTTATGAAGATACATGCTTAAGAATTCAGAACAGCATTAGCCATAGTAGGCCCAAACTGAAAACAATCCAGATATCCTTCAACTAGTAAATGGATTAACAAAGTGGATAAACTACATCCATGCAAGGCAATATCATTCAACAATAAAAGGGAACAAAACCAGACTTAACTGGCAGGGGAGATACCATGAATATGAGGGTAGTTTTCCCAAGGTAAGTTTCAACCTTTGCACTCCGGGTGATGAGAGATTACTTAATGGGTACAATGGATGTGACTGGGGTGATGGATACTGTGGAACACTGACTTCACAACTATGCAATCTACACAGGTAACAAAACTACACTTGGACCTTATAAATTTACACAAATGAAAAAAGAGAAAATAAATAAAAAGAAATGAAAAGGGACAAAATGATGATACATACTACAAAACTGATGAACTTCAATAATGTTAACTAAGTGAAGGAAACTGGACACAAAAGGTTACATAATGTATGATTTCATTTACTTGAAATATGTAGAAAAGGTAAATTGATTGACACAAAAAGCAGATCATTGGGTGCCTAGGGCTTGGGGTATCGGTGGGAATTAACTGTAAATAGAGAAATTTGGGACATGACAGAAATGTTAAAAAAAAAACTGGATTATTGTGATAATTGCAGAAATGTACTGATTTACTAAAATCATTACATTTTACATACAGAATGAATGAATAATCCTGTTAGAATAATTCTTTTTTAAAAAATAAAGGCTTTGTAAACAAGACAAAATCCAGAAGACACAAATGAAAAAATATTTGAAGAAAATTACTGACTTCTTAGGATGAAGAAAATAACAAAATTTAAAAAAGTATATGACGCTCAGAAAAAAATTTGATCACATAAGACAGAAATGGGTTAACTTCCTTATGAAAAATTGCTAACCAATCAATAAATTAATTAATGGAAATGCCACAGAAAATTGGGCAAAAGATATAGACTGACTATAGAAGAGAATATTCCAATAGTCAAATATTTGCTCAAACTCACCAACGAATGGAAAAATCCAAATTCAAACAGCAATTTCTCCCCCAAAAAACTGGAAAATACAATAGCTTATTTTAAAATCAAGGATTTAGAAGATTCTATGGGAATAGATTCTCCTATATTATTAGGATTGTGAGTGGATGGCAGTGTGCTATTAAAACTCAAAATGCAATTGTTACATGCTTGATGAAAACAACAAAAATCCCATTCTGAACATCTGTCTTAAGGAAACAATCCTACATGAGCCCAAAGAAATATAAAATTGGTTGTTTTGAGCCATGGTTTGCAATAACGAAAACACTTTGAAATTCTAAAAGAAAAACTGATTAATGTGTCTTGATTATAAAAATTTTGTACATCCTAAAAACTATGCAGCATGTGAAGTGTCAGCACACTGCAGGATGACGTTTGGTGTTGTGTGGGGCAATGTGAGCACAGATTGGTGTAACCCTGAGTCGTTTGGATAATACAGTATTTCCACTCTAGGTTTTTACAGTCTCGGTACATTTTTCCTTGTATATCCATGATGACATATAAAAAATGTAACAGGAGAGAAAAGAAACATTCTCAATATTTAAAAGAAAGGTAAATTGTGGTATAGACATAGAAAGGAATAATATACAGGGCTTTAAGTAAATTATGTAGGACTATCAACATGAATTGGAAAAATCATAAAATATAATGCCAATTAGGAAGTAGAAAATTACAAGAATTGTCACTGTTACTATAAGAACAAAAAAAATATAGACTAGACTAAATGGATAAACTGGAAAATAATCTTATTTTAAAAATTTTAATGAGCCATAGATCAAAAAGTATAAAAATTCCAAATTCCGGAGATGAACAAATTCCACTTAGGTGAGCAGGGACAAATGTCCACTCTTATTCTTTGACCCCTCTATGGAATCTTAATGGTGGGGAAGATTGAGCCTGGCTGAGAAAGGGAGATAGGGACTGAGGACAAAGCAGCTGATTTGTAAACAGCCCCGTGGGCTTGTGTGCTGCATTACAATCTATAGAGGCCCCCTGAATAATACATATCTACTTTACCCTGCCAGCTGATCCTCCTTCCAGAATTTTTTCTGACTTCGTGCTGGTGGTGTGGGAACGAGGGAGGTAGACAGAAGACAACAAACATCTCTGTAGCTTCGTGCAAACAAAGATCAGGAAGGAAATCAAGATAGGAACGATGCTTTCAACCACCTTGACTTAGCTGGCATTTATAATTGACATATATACTGACATCTGAGAACTACAGAATATTTATTTGTTTACATTGCACAAAGATTATTCATGAAATAGAACAAATACTATGACGATAAAAGTAGTCTCAATTACTTTCACAAGCTTAAAATCATACAGAGTATATTATCTGAACACAGTCTTACCAAATTACAAATAAGATGAAGAACATTGGCCAAATTTTTGGAAGTAAAATAATATGTGTCTAATCTATGACTTGTCAAATAGAATCAGAAGGAAAATTAGAAGATAATTTTAAATAAAATAATACTGAAATGAATATTTAAAATTGTTGTTATGCAACCAAGGCAGTCCTTAGAAAAACAATTGTTTTAAATTCTTGTATTATAAAAGAATGCAACATTGGAGGTTACATTTCAACATGAGATCTGGAGGGGACAAATATCCAAACTATATCAATAACATAATTGGTTTAATGTATAGCGACTTTGTATCCAGCAACCTTATTTACATTTGCTTATTAAATCTATGAGTTTGTCTATTATTTTTTATTTCCTAAGTACCTGATTAGGTCAAGAGTAAATAATGACAACTTTACCTGGATGCAATTATTATCTCTTTCATATATTTTTCTTGCCATTTTCATTGTCTAACTCCTCTACTACTGCAGATATGAAAGAGACAGTTTTACATATATTTCACTGCTGAGACTAATATGTGCAATAGGTTAGCAACCATTTCTTAGACTGAAAAAATACCTTTTAAATACAAGTTTGCAAACAGATTTTTGTTTTTGTTTAGTTTTTTAGACGGAGCTTTGCTTTTGTTGCCCAGGCTGGAGTGCAGTGGCACACTCTCAGCTCACTGCATCCTCTGCTTCCCAGGTTCAAGCAATTCTCTTACCTCAGCCTCCCCAGTAGCTGGGACTACAGGCACGCGCCACCATGCCCGGCTAATTTTGTATATTTACTAGAGACAGGGTTTCTCCTTTTGGTCAGGCTGGTCTCGAACTTCCCACCTGAAGTGATCCACCCAACTCAGCCACCCAAAGTGCTGGGATTACAGGAATGAGCCACCGCGCCTGGCCAGATTTTTAAAAAATTAAGGCCAAATGCTGAATTCTGTCAAATACTTCAAGACTCTTTGCATGTCTTTTCTCCTTCCTTCAGCTAATGTAGTGAAGCACACTAATTGATTCTCAAATGTTCCAACAACCTTGAATTTCTGCAATAAACTCCACTTGCTCATGAGGTAGTAGCCATCTTTTATATCACTGAATTCACTTGGCTAATATTTTCTTAGGAACTTGGCTCATAAGAGTTATTGGTCCATAAATTCCTACTTGTTGTAGAGTTCTTTTCAGGTCTTAAAGTTTACACAGATCTCATTAAACACAACTGCAAGTATTTTTCCTTTTTTCAAATATGTTTGAAGTTTGCATAAAGTTAGTGTTGTTTGTTCCTTAAATAGTTGAAAACAGTTACTGAAACTGGATGAACCTGCGGTTTTGTCTTGGGAAAGCTTTATGGAACGGGCTTACTTTCTCTATAAGATGTGGAACTCTTCATATTTTATGGTATTTGTCAGCTTCAGTACATTGTACATTTTGAGTAATTTATTCATTACATGCAAACTTATTTTGTAAAGTTGTTCATATTATTATTTCATGCTGATAAATCTGTAAGACTATAACAAGAGATATGAAGTTTGTGTCACTGGAGTCTTAGAGGGAGATGACAAATGGGTGATGCCCAAAGAGTGTCTGAAGGAAGATTGACTATTTTCCAAATTTGGACAAAGACTTAAATGTAAAAATTCAGGAATCTGTGCAAACCCAAGCGAAGATAAATCCAAAGAAATTTAGACCAAAAAACCCTTTTTTTTTTTTTTTGAGACAGAATCTTGCTCTGTAGCCCAGGCTGGAGTGCAATGGCGCGATCTCGGCTCACTGCAAGCTCCGCCTCCCGGGCTCACACCATTCTCCTGCTTCAGCCTCCCCCAAAAAACTCTTGAAAGCAACAAGAGAGAAATGACATCTCATGATCTCATGCATAGGAGAAAATAAATTAAATAACAGTGGATTGCTCATTAGAAATCATGCAGACCAGTCAGAAGTGGCACAAGTTATTTTAATGGCTGAAAGTAATGTTAACCTAGAATGTATAACCAGAAAAATATTATTATAAAATGAAGGTTCTGTCATGACATTCTTTGTTTTTGTTTTGTTTTGTTGTTTAGATGGAGTCTTGCTCTTTCATCAGGCTCGAGAGCAGTGGCGCGACCACGGCTCACTGCAGCCTCTGCCTCTCAGGCTCATGCGATCCTCACACCTCAGCCTCCTGAGTAGCTGGGATTACAGACACGCACCACCACGTCTGGCTAATTTCTGTATTTTCGGCCGAGACAGGGTTTCCTCATGTAGCCCAGGATGGTCTCGAACTCCTGAGTCAGGGGATCCACCTGCCTTGGCCTCTCAAAGTGCTGGGATTACAGGCATGAGCCGCCACGCCCCACCATGACATTCTTAGAGAAAGGAAAATTGAGAGAATTTGATGCTCCCAGACTTATCCTAAAACAAGAGCTAAAGGAAGTTCTTGAACTGGAATAGAAATGATAATGGAAGAAATCCTGCACTATCAGGAAAAAAATAAACAATAGAATGATTAAAAATATGGGCTAAGACGACAGACTTTTCTTCAGTTTTGTAAATTAATTTGATGGTTGAGGCAAAAATTACAACATTGACAGATGTGGTTTTTGATGCAAGTAGAGAAAATAAAAAATGTCTATTATAAATGCAGGAGTGGAAAGGGATATAAAGGAGGCAAAGTTTCTACACTTTAGTCGAACTGACAAAATATCAGCACCAGTAGACTATGAGAAATTATGTTAATAGATAGCTAAATCACAAAAACTCTGCAATGAGATACACCAAAAAAATGATTGATTTCAAAATGGAGTTCTAAAAATTGCTTAAGGAACACATCAAAAAACAGGAAAAGCAAACGGAGAAGCTAAAACCAAAGGAAACAAAAAAGAAAACAAAAAGCAGATGGCAGTCATAAGAACTCACATAATAATTGCATTACATGTAAATTGTCTGAAAAGACAAACGTCAGGGTGAAAACTAATGAACTATAGATATACTACCTATTGTGTCCGGAGTTTGTTCCTTCTGGTGGGTTCGTGGTCTCACTGACTTCAACAATGGGGTTTGTGGTCTCACTGACTTCAACAATGGGGTTTGTGGTCTCACTGACTTCAACAATGGGGTTTGTGGTCTCACTGACTTCAAGAATGAAGCCGTGGACCTTCCCAGTGAGTGCTACAGCTCTTAAAGTTGTCATGGACCCAAACAACAAGCAGCAGCAAGATTTATTGTGAAGAGCAAAAGAACAAAGCTTCCATAGTGTGGGAAGGGAACCGAGCAGGTTTCTGCTGCTGGTTGGGGTGGCCAGCTTTTATTCCCTTACTTGTCCCCACCCATGTCCTGATGATTGGTCCATTTTACAGAGTGCTGACTGGTCCATTAGTGCTGATTGGTACATTTTATAAACCTTTAGCTAGCTACAGAGCACTGATTGGTGCGTTTTTACAGAGCACTGATTGGTGCATTTTACAAACCTCTACCTTGCCACAGAAAAGTTCTTCAAGTCCCCACCCGACCCAGAAGTCCAGCTGGCTTCGCTTCTCACTATTAGCAACTTACTGCAAATATTACAAAAGTGGAAGGTTGAAAGAGAAGAATGAAAAAAATAAACCATACAAACATCTGTCAAAGAAAGCAGAAATGGCTATAATCTCAGATAACATAAAATACACAGAGCAATGAATATTCTAAGAGACAAACAGAAACAATAAAGATAAATGTGTTAATTCAGAACGAAGACATAGCAACTCGAAATGTGTGTGCAGCAAAAAAATGAGTTACAAATCAGTAGAGCAAAAATGATCATAACTGGAAGGAGAAATAGATAAATACACAGCTAAACTTTTAGAATTCACAAACCATCTCTGAAATATTAATAAAACTGTACAAAAACTCAGCCAGATAATGAAACCCAACAAAACTATCCGCCAATAAGATCTAATAGACATTTACAGACCACCACACCAAACAGAAGAATACACATTTTTAACTGTCCATGGAATATTTACCAATGTAGATCATACCCTGGACCATAAAAGAACCTCAACAAATGTGAAAGAATTGAAATCATACGGACTGTGTTCTCTGGAAGCAATGGAGTTAAGCCAGAAATCAATAACGTGAAGAAAATCGGTAGAACTCCAAACATACGGAAACTAAATAACATACTTTTAAATTACCTGTGGATCAAAAAAGATGTCTTAAGGAAAATAAGAAATGTATTCAACTAAGTGAAAATGAAAATATAATCTTTGGTACATAGCTAAAGCGGTGCTTTCAAAAACTATTTATAGTACAAAATGTACACACTGAAAAAGAGAAAAGGTCAGAAACCAATAATCTTAGTTCCCACCTCAAGAATCTAAAAAAGTAGTTCAAAATAACCTAAAGCAAGAAGGAAAAAAATATATATATGAAGGCAGAACTCTGGGGTTCACACCTATAATCCCAGCATTTTGGGAGGCCAAGGCAGGCGGATCACCTAAGGTCGGGATTTCCAGACCAACCTGACCAACATAGGGAAACACCTATGCCAACTCATTTTGACACATAATCATAATAATTCAATGGAGGTAATACAGTCTCTAGTCTTTTCAAAAATACGGTCCAGGAGAAAGTGGAAATCCATAGACAAAAACAAAACCAAACAAAATAAAAAAGGAAGCAAAAGGAAAAAGATACAAAAAAAGAAACTTAACAAATTCTCACATCTTATGAAAACATTCACCCCCAATTAAATCATGTCTATGTATTAAAGGTTTAGAAAAAACATATGAGAAAATCGTCAGGAGCTGAGGCCTGGTGTCTAGTTCTGAGTTCATAGACATGACACCAAAAGCACTATGAGTGAAAAACAAAAACACAGGCCGGGCAAAAAATTAGCCAGGTGTAATAGCAGGCGCCTGTAGTCCCAGTTACTTGGGAGGCTGAGGCAGAATGGCGTGAACCCGGGAGGCAGAACTTGTAGTGAGCTGAGACCAAGACACTACATTCCAGCTTGGGCCACAAAGCAAGACCCTGTCTCGGGAAAAAAAGAAAAAAATCCACAAACACAAAAAACAAACAAAATCAAATCAATAGATGTGATTTTATCAAAAAAAAAACAACAACCTGTTTTTCTGTAAGGTATCCTGCTAAGAAATGAAAAGTAAGCTAGAAATATGGAGAAAATATTTAAAACCACATATATTACCAAGAATATATTATCTAGAATATATAATCAACTATAAAAGCTCTACTATAAAATCTATAGAGTGAGGACTATGAAATTTAATGACAAAATGGGCAAAAGATATGAAGACACATTTTATCACAGAAGATATATATGTACAATATATACATGGCAAATAAGCACAATGAATGACATGCCAATCACTTGCCATCAGGGAAATGCAAATTAAGAACTTGATGTAATAGTGCTACACACCTCTTTTTTTTTTTTTTTTTTTTTTTTTTTTTTTTTTTTTTGAGACAGTCTCCCTCTCTCGCCCAGGCTGGAGTGCAGTGGTGCTATCTCAGCTCCACCTCCTGGGTTCACGCCATCCTACTGCCTCAGCCTCCCAAATAGCTCAGACTATAGGTATCCACCACTACACCCAGCTAATTTTTTGTATTTTTAATAGAAATGGGGTTTCACCATGTTAGCCAGGATGGTCTCCATCTCCTGACCTCGTGATCTGCCTGCCTCGGCCTCCCAAAGTGCTGGGATTAAGGCATGAGCCTCGGCCCCCGGCTCCCCAACCTCTTAATACAGCTAAATTTTTTTTAAAAACGACAATGTAAATGCTGGTAAGAATGCAAAAAAACTGGATTTCACATACATTGATTGTGAGGATGTAAAATGTCACAGTCTTTCTAGAGAATAGTTTGGCAGTGTCTTGAAGAATTCCTGCCATATGAGCCAGGAATTACATTCTGGGACATTTACATCAGATAAATAAAAACACATGTTAACACAACAGTCTTACACAAATGTTCACAACAGCTTTATTTGTAATCGCCCCAAAACTAGAAACAGTCAAAATGTCCCTCAAAAGGCAAATAGTTAAACTGCAGTGGCTCCATCTAATGAAGTGTTCCTTAACAATAAAAAAGAGCAAACGTGATACATGCAACAACTCGGATGGATCTCAAGGACATTATGCTGAAGAGAAAATGCCAGTCACAAAAATCACGTACTGTGTGATTCTATTTATGTAACATTTTCAAAATGACCCTATTCTAGAGATTGGTGGAGAAGAGATTAGTGGTTGTCAGTTGTCAGGGTGATAGTGTGTAAGGAGTATGGCATGACTCTAAAGGGCAGCATGGCAGGAGAGCTCTGTGGGATGGAATAGCTCTCCATTGGGTTGTGTGGTGGTTACATAAATCTGCAAGCATGATAAGACACAGGCATAGAAGTATGGACACATATTACACCAAAGTCAGTTTCCTGGTTTTGCTACTGTGCTAGTGTGTCTGGAATTGGTTCCTTCTGGTGGGTTCTTGGTCTCGTTGACTTCAAGAATGAAGCCACAGACCCTTGTGGTGAGTGTTACAGTTCTTAAAGATGGTGTGTCTGGAGTCTGTTTCTTTCCGATGTTCAGATGTGTCCAGAGTTTCTTCCTTCTGGTGGGTTCGTGGTCTCGCTGACTTCAGGAGTGAAGCCGCAGACCCTTCTGGTGAGTGTTACTGCTCATAAAGGTAGTGCAGACCCAAAGAATGAGCAACAGCAAAATTTACTGTGAGGAATGAAAGAACAAAGCTTCCACAGCGTGGAAGGGGACCCAAGCGGGCATGTCATCATGTCACCATGTCATCACTCTCACACTGAGCCCCAGGTATGTCTAACCATTGAGGGCCAGGAAACTGACTTCCTCCTGGACACCGGCACGGCTTTCTCAGTGTTAATCTCCTGTCCTGGACAGGTGTCCTCAAGGTCCGTTACTATAAGAGGAATTCCGAGGCAGCCTGTAACCAGGTATTTCTCCCACTTCCTCAGTTGTAATTGGGAGACTTTGCTCTTTTCACATGCCTTTCTTGTGCCTGAAAGTCCCATACCCTTGTTAGGGAGGGACATATTAACCAAAGCTGGAGCTATTATCTACATGAATATGGGGAAAAAGTTAACGATTTGTTGTCTCCTGATTGAGGAGGGAATCAAACCTGAAATCTGGGCATTGGAAGGAACAAACTCAAGCTCCAGCCTTAAGCCTTCCCACAGGAAAAAATTTCTCTTCTTTTTTTCTTTTTTTTTTTTTTGAGACAGATTCTCACTCTGCCTCCAGGCTGGAGTGCCGTGGTGCAATCTCGGCTCACTGCAACCTCCACCTCCTGGGTTCAAGCAAGTCTCCTGCCTCAGCCTCCTGAGTAACTGGGAAGACAGGCGCATGCCACAATGCCTGGCTAATTTTTTTTCTTTTTTTTGAGACTAAGTTTCACTCTTGTTGCCCAGCCTGGAGTGCAATGGCACAATCTCGGCTCACTGCAACATCCACCTCCCTGGTTCAAGCAATTCTCCTGCCTCAGCCTCCCGAGTAGCTGGGATTATAGGCATGCACCACCATGCCCGACTGATTTTTGTTTTTTTTTTTTAGTAGAGACAGGATTTCTCCATGCTGATCAGGCTGGTCTCGAACTCCTAACCTCATGTGATCTGCCTGCCTTGGCCTCCCAAAGTGCTGGGATTACAGGTGTGAGCCACCGCACCCAGCCCCAGCTAATTTTTGTATTTTTAGTAGAGACAGGGTTTCACCGTGTTAGCCAGGAGGGTCTCGATCTCCTGACCTCGTAATCCACCCGCTTAAGGTCTCCCAAAGTGCTGGGATTACAGGCGTGAACCACCGTGCCCAGCAGGAAAAAGGTTTAATAGACTCACAGTTCGGTATGGATGGGAAGGCCTCAGGAAAGTTACAATCATGGCAGAAGAGGAAGAGGACCATCTTATATGGCAGCAGGCGAGAGAGAATGTACCCATAGCAGGAACTGTCAAACACTTATAAAAACCATCAGATCTCGTGAGAACTCACTCACTATCACAAGAACAGCATGGGGGAAACGGTCCCCATGGTCTAATCACCTCCCAGCAGGTCCCACACTGGACGTGTGGAGATTATGGGTATTACAATTCAAGATGAGATTTGGGTGGGGAAACAGAGCCAGGCTAAGCATGTAACTGTTACGGGATCATTGGGGTGTTGCTTTTCTTGCCAGAATCCTGTGGCTGGTAATGCCTTTGCCTGAGTTTTACTCAGGCCAGCTGGGCTCATTCCACCCACTTTGCCTGGCATGCAGTGCTCAGCTCACACTACTGGCCTGGATCCCACACCTGCCAAGGGTGAGTCAGGTGGTGAGGGATGTGTGAGCAACTGAGTGTGGGGTCCGGCCACTGTGCAAAGCCAGGCATGTTGACTGTGCAGGGAAGGCAGCTCTAGGTGCTGCCACGGGTGTCAGCTCCCTGTGAGGCTGCAGCTGGACCAGGCACACCACAAGCAGCTTCCACAGCTGGCACTGGGAACAACGTGGCACCTGGAAGCTTGGAGACTCCAGGAATCACAGGCCCCAAAAAGTGAGTCACAGCCCTGGCTCAGTGAGCTCCCAGGTTTGGGCTCCCTGAAGAGCCACAGCTCTTGTCTCCTTCTCTTTGCCCACGACATGGCGAGCAAGGGGCATGTTTCAGCCATGTTTGTGTTACAGCTTTTTTAGCCTCACCATTCGGCGGCAGATCCCCAGTTCTCGTCCTGAGTCCAGGAAGAATGAGGTATGCAGACAAGTGGAGGTTCAGCAGGAAAAAGAGGAGCTTTATTAAGCCATAGAACAACTCAGAGACCTGCAGTGGGCAGCTCCTCTCCATAGCCAGGTTGTCCCGACACCTGTTCAGCTCTCCGCAGAGGGGGTAGCTCCTCTGAGGAGGGCAACTCCTCTCTGCAGCAGGTCATCGCTCATCAACCTGTCCTCTCTGTCGGCTCTCTCCATCCTCTGCTCAAGTCTGTGTGAGCCCAGGGCTTTTACAGGCCTCAGAGGGAAGTGCACATCATGGGCAGCCATGGGGCAGGCCCAGAAAAGGCACAAGTTCCCTCTACTGTCAGCAGGACTGGCAGCCCAGCCTGGTGAGCAGGGTCTCAGCAGGACCTGCCTCTTTCTGCCCAGGAGGCTGTTTGCCTCCTACCACTATCCATGGTGACCAGGCTGCTCTTGCCAAGGGGCACCTATAGGCCACGCCAGTTTCCCTCAGCCCATCTTCTCTCAGCTTCCTCATGGCTGAGGTGGCAGGAGACTGGTATGTCCGAGTGTGCACACACCCGACCAGGCTGTGACAGCACCGGGACTGGGCCCACTTCCACTCTGAGATTAGAGCAGGAGCTGGGAGAGACCGGGGAGAGGCCAGGCAGTGGGAGCAGACACCCTGAAGCCTGCAGGGACATGGAGGCCTTCTCAGCCTTGAGGGCGTGGAGTGCAGAGAGGCCTGGACCCTGCTGCGGGGGTTGGGTCTCCCACCCAATCTGTGGAGCCTGCAGGTAGCCCCTGTCACAGCTTCTCGCAGCCTGGGGTGGGCAGCTCCACTCACAGGGCCCAGGCCGGCATCTGAGGCAAAGATGATGTCTCTGCAAGATCTTCTCCTAGAACTCAGGGGTGCCCAGGGATCTTCCTCACCTGGAAGGGGTGGGGGAGGCACCTTGGGGAGCAGATCGTGGCAGGGCTTGGCCATGGGGAGCATCAGGCTCGGTGGCCACCCCCGAGACCACAACCCTGGGCAGCCTCAGGCAGAGCCTTCTCCTGAGACCCAGGAACAGTGCTCCCTCAGCAGGGTGGGACAGTGGCCTTGTGGCTGGATAGGTCCCCAAAGTGGGGCAACTCCCACTTCTCACCCCAGGCCCCTAAGGCATGACCCCAACTCCATGCCCTCCCCACAGCTGCGAGGTTAGAGCAGCAATGCAGGACTGGTGGAGGCTCCGGGCCTGGGGGCGGGTCCTGCCAGCTGCTCAGGGGTTGGGGCAGAGCAGTCAGGGTCGCAAGGCACAGGGGACATGGGGCACCATGGCCACTGCTCCCACAGTCACTCCTGCCACCACTGCTTGCAACTTCCCACTGCAACCAGCCACTCTGGACTGCTCAGCACTGCCATCATCACCATCTTTTTATCCTAAAATGCTCAGGTGAACCTTAAATGGCTTTCCTAGATTACCGTCATCATCATTAGCTTCTTTTTTCATGATTTCTTTCTTCTTTTCTTTTTTCTTTCTTTGTGTTTTTTGTTCGTTTGTTTGTTTTTGTTTTTGACAGGATCTTCCTCTTGTCAATGATGATGAGGGGAATCTTTTGAAGGAACTAGAATTGCTACACAGTATCTTTCTTTTTTTTTTTTTGAGACGGAGTCTCGCTCTGTGCCCAGGCTGGAGTGCAGTGGCCGGAACTCAGCTCAGTGCAAGCTCCGCCTCCCGGGTTTACGCCATTCACCTGCCTCAGCCTCCCGAGTAGCTGGGACTACAGGCGCCCGCCACCTCGCCCGGCTAGCTTTTTGTATTTTTTAGTAGAGACGGGGTTTCACCGTGTTAGCCAGGATGGTCTCGATCTCCTGACCTCGTGATCTGCCCGTCTCGGCCTCCCAAAGTGCTGGGATTACAGGCTTGAGCCACCGCGCCCGGCTCACGGTATCTTTCTTAAATTATGTAATGCTACCATTCATTAAAAGAAGTAGTCTTATTGCTATGCACACCCATAAATTATAGGGATATAAATAATTTTAATACAAGGAACATTATTCTCAGAAATGGAATGTGAAGGAGTATGAGATAGTGTCTGAGTCTGAGGGGCATATAATTTGGTTCACTCTATGGTGTACCTTTTTACTAGGCTTGTATCTTTGCAAAAGTTGTTTTATCTCCATCTTTTTATTCTCTCCACCTGTAAGCATGAAAAGGGTTTGTTTTACTGAGCTGATGTGAGAATTAAACAAAAGTATGAAGCCTAGAAAGCCCTTAGTACAATTCTGAGTACAAAGTAAAATGTTCATTTCTACTGCAGCATGATGAGAATCCTGCCCCTGGAAACACTAAGGCACGTAAGGAGTGAGTGTCTATCAGAGCTGTGGGAGGGTGTGAATTAGTGCCGAACTTTACATGTGTAGTTGTACTTTGAAGTCCATTCTGAATCTTAGATGTTATATTTCTAATAATATAAAGCATAGGCCGGGCGCGGTGGCTCATGCCTGTAATCCCAGCACTTTGGGAGGCCGGGGTAGGCGGATCACGAGGCCAGAAGATTGAGACCATCCGGGCTAATACGGTGAAACCCCATCTCTACTAAAAATACAAAAAAAAAAAAAAATTAGCCGGGCGTGGCGGTGGACGCCTATAGTCCCAGCTACTCAGGAGGCTGAGGCAGGAGAATGGCGTGAACCAGGGACGCAGAGCTTGCAGTGAGCGGAGATCGTGCCACTGCACTCCAGCCTGGGCAACAGAGGGAGACAACGTCTCAAAGAAAAAATAAAAATAAAAAAATACATATAAGGCATAATTATCTAAATGTAGAATTATATGTTTAAAATTATATGATTACATCAGCTGATGTAATTCATAGTTTTTCCCTAGGGTTCTCCTTCCTGAACATTCTGTAATGTATCAGTTAGCACAGTCTTCTTATATCTTCCCTTACGATGAAATAAGAGAAGCATAATAGTAAAGGGCCACAGCCTCAGTCAAATGAGGAAATCCTAATGGGAACCAGGAATGAGGGACTGAACACTCTTCACATAAAATATTAATTATTTTAAAACAGAGTTGTTCTGTCAACAGCTGACGTTGAGTCCTTGATCGATCTCTCAGCCCCCTGAATACTTGGATTGCACATTTGACTTTATCACATTGTTAGGGTAAGTGCTATACAAAGGCACCTTCAGACCCTCCATTGCACATGGGTGACCCCTGCAAACACCTTGCCTGTGTGTGTTCTGGAGGTGCCACTAAACTTGAGGGCAGCATCAGGAGACACACATGAAAAAAACCTTTTACTCAGATTAAATTATTAAAAACTTTCATTGTCCTTTAACTTATTAGAGACATCTCTACCTGTAAAGAGGTGCAGATTGCACTCTCCAGTCAACAGCTGTCATTCTGTCACATCATCAGATACCCGGGGCTGCTGCTCCTTGAGGTGTCCAGAGAATGACAGCATTTTCCAGTATTGAAAGATCTGAAAGATCACAGTATCTTCATGTCAACTGTGAGACATGAAGTAATTTTCCCAAATCTACAACATTAAGATGTGGTGCAATAAGGACCAGATTAAAGGTCTGCACATTGGCAACCACGTTCCCTCCATCTCCTTTACTCCAAAACACACTCACACACTCACTTTTGCAAACAGTTGTCTTGTCAAGTGGGAAATGAATGCTCGTACAAGGCTCAAACTAGTGAACACCTCACTCACCAGCACAAAGCTGGCTAACAATAGGGACCCAATTAGTGTTTTACACGCAACCAGATCAAACCTTTCAAGTACTAAATTAAAGCAATCCTTTAAAGAAGGAAATTGTTTCAGAAGAGGACCTTCATACTGAATCTCTGACCAGCGACTGATGATGCTATTGAACTCAGATGCTGATTGGTTCTCCAACACGAGATTACCCAATCCAGGAGCAAGGAAATCAGTAACTTCCTCTCTATAATTTGGAGTGTGGGTGGAGGGGTCATAGTTCTCCCTGGGTGAGACTTGTCTGCTCCTCTGGTCCCTGGTCCTGTCCTGTTCTCCAGCATGGTGTGTCTGAGGCTCCCTGGAGGCTCCTGCATGGCAGCTCTCACAGTGACACTGATGATGCTGAGCTCCCCACTGGCTTTGGCTGGGGACACCGGACGTAAGTGCACATTGCCGGTGCTGAGCTACTATGGGGTGGGGAAAACAGGGAGTTTTGTTAAAATTGTGCCCAGACCATGTCTGTTACGAAATTGTGACATTTTTCAGAGATCGTCCATGTTTATCATTGAATTCCCAATTATTTCCACCACAAAAGGAGCTTCGCTACTTGCCCTCTCCATGAGACTTGTGTAAGGGGCCTCCGTACAGGTCATTTCTTTTTCAAATCTCCACCAATAAAACCTTTGCAACACATGTCCTCAGGGTCTTTAGAGGATTTAGAAATAAGGATGCTAAAATAAATTCCCCATACAGCACTTCCCTTTATTATGTTGACTTATGTCAGACAAAAGGAGATTTTTACTGAAAATTTTGTGGGAGTCAAGGGAATTCAAAGGGTCTCTCCTAGACGATGCTGGGTTATGTCCTCCACAGGACCTGTGGTGTTGGCCCCTCTTCCTCATATGTGAGGATGGACCCAGTGGCCTCCCCATTACCTCCTTTCTTTTCTTTCTGAACTCCAATGTTTATAAAGCCTGTATCCCTGTAGCGTATGTAGCTTCTCTGACAGAAGTTATACTTAGTGTTCTTTCTTTCTGATGGGGAAAATCCCTGGTACTGAAGCTGAGATCTTTAGTACTTGGAGTCACCTTACAGATACAGAGCATTTATGAGGTATTCTTTGGTGCCTAAAGAACTTAAGGCATCCTCTGAAAAACTGACCCAGGTTAGTGTTTATTATGAATATATTTAACCTTTCCATACTTGTTTCTCCTACATCTCCTACATGCTCTAATTAGACATGACAGAAGAGATTTAACTAACATAGTATAAATTAAATGAAATTCTGTTTTTGTAAGTAAAAAATAATCAAATATCAGAAATTTAATAATGTTCAAACTATATACTCTATGTGAGGTTACCGAGACAATGTGGAAATTGTTCACATCTCATAGGGCTGAAAGTCAATGAGCAAGTCCTGGGAACTCATTGTCTTACTGGTGTCTTGTCCTAAATTTCATAGGTTCACTCATGATGCCCTCAGCTTTCCTTAATTAGCCATGTCTGCTTACCTCTTCCTCCGGTTTCTCTCTATTTTTCCCCAGCTATGTTGTCATCATTTCCAGAAATCTCTAAAGCTTGCACAGATGCTTAGCACTAGGAGCTCCATTGAAAGAGATACTTTTTTTCTTTTTGAAATAGGGCCTGGCTCTGTCACCCAGGCTGAAACTCGTGGTGTGATTGAGGCTCACTGCAACCTCTGCCTCCCACGCCCAAGCAATCCTCCCTCCTCAGGCACCAGAGTAGCTGGAAATACAGACAGGCAACCACGCCCAGGTAATTTTTGTAATTTTAGTAGAGATGAGGTTTTGCCATGTTGCCCAGGTTGGTCTTAAACTGCTGGACTCAAGCAATCCTCCTGCCTTGGCCTCCCAAAGTTCTAGGATTATAGATGTGAGCCACTGTGTCCAAGCCAAAAGAGATGACTCTTAATAAAAAGATTTCCTTTTTCTTAAATCACTGTTTCTTTATCTGTGAATTCTTCTTCCAATTAGAAGAAGGAGAAAGAAGAAGTTTGCCTGTATTTCTCACCGGGAGGAGAAGGGGTCTAGTGTGACATCAAAATGAAAGAGTGCTGGAGCTTGAGCCCCTTCTTGCTTTCCAGGATGCCCACGGTGATCAGTTCCCATACCCTGGTTTATTCATGTAAACCACGCTTCTTTTTCTCAGCAGCTACTGCGTACTGGGCTCCATTCTAGATTCAAATCATTCTATTTGGTTAAGATACAGAGGGTCTCTACTCTCACTGAAGTTACACAAGCGTAGAGGAGACAGACATTAACTCAATAAGCATTTAACAAAGAAGAAAATGTTAGAGAGTCATAGTGCACTAAAGAAAATACATCAGGTTTGTGGAAAGAGAGAAATGGATTCACCTACTTTAGTTCGAATGTTTAGGGAGCTCTACCTGAGAAAGTGACATTCAGCTGAGACAACAAAATAAGTAGACAGTCATGTGAAGATCTAAGCGACGAAAGTTCCAGGGAGACCGAATCGGGGGAAAGCCCTGGTATGGGAAATTGTGTGGAGGGAGAGAAAGGCTACAGGGGCTGACGTAGAGAAAGTAAGGAAATGGAGAGGCAGAAGATGAGGTAGGACACAGAGAGGAAGTCAGGAGCCTCACCATATTAGGCTCTGATGTCCACAGTAAAAAATTTAAATTTTATTTTATTTTATTTATTTATGTATTTATTTTTTATTTATTTTATTTATTTATATATTTTTCTGAGACGGGGTTTCTTTCTTGTTGCCCAGGCTGGAGTGCAATGGCACAATCTCAGTTCACTGCAACCTCCACCTCCCAGGTTCAAGTGATTCTCCTGCCTCAGCTTCCCAAGTAGCTGGGATTACAGGCACCCACCACCATACCTGGCTAATTTTTTTGTACTTTTAGTAGAGATTGGGTATCACCATGTTGACCAGGCTGGTCTCAAAACTGTGATCTCAGATAATCTGTCTGCCTTGGCCTCGCGAAGTGCTGAGATTACAGGCGTGAACCACCGCGCCCAGACTAAATTTTATTTAAATAGATATGAGAAGATATTGCATGGTTACAAGGAGAGTCAATTTACGTTCGATTTTTTTTTTTTTTTTTTTTTTTTTTTTGTGATGGAGTCTCACTCTGTTGCCCAGGCTAGATTGCAGTGGCACAATCTCAGCTCACTGCAACCTCCGCCTCCCAGGTTCAAGTGATTCTCCTGCCCCAGCCTCCTGAGTAGCTGGGACCACAGGCGCATGCCACTACACCTGGCTAATTTCTTGTGTTTTTAGTAGAGATGGGATTTCACCGTCTTAGCCAGGTTGGTCTCCATCTCCTGATCTCATGATCCACCCACCTTGGCCTCCCAAAATGCTGGGATTACAGGTGTGAGCCACTGCGCCCTGCCTATATTCAATTATTAAAAATAATTCTAGCTACTCTGTGGGAACTGGATTTGTGGGGTTCCCAAGAGGTTAGGAAGACTATTTAGGAGCACAGCAGGGAATTCTCCAGGGAAAACAGGCTGGTGGTTTCATGGAGTGCGTTAGTGATAAAGACAGTGAAAAAGATAAAGTGGACAGAGTTGGCATGTATTTTTGCTTAGCTTGTTAATGAATTACTGTAAAGGGGTGGAACAATCAAACTTATTCCTAAGGATTTTGTTTTGACCAATAAGTGGGTGGTGGTGGTATTTATTGAGATAGGAACAATTATGGGAGGAAATGACTTGAAGTGGGTGGTTGGAAATACAATTTTCCTTTAAATTTGAGATGATTGATTGACATTTATATGGAGTAATCAGAAGGTCAATGGCATTTAAGAGACTCATGGTGAGGCCAGGGCTTCAGGTATTTATGTTGGCGGCATCAATACGTGTAGTCCGTTAAGTTCCAGGGAGTGGAAGAGGATATATAGAGAGATGGATTGTGTGCAGAAAAAAGACGAGGGCACAGCCCAGCAAAGGGGGCTGAGAAAGAGCCCAGGGATGTTGGAGAAAAACCAAGAGAACATAATGTGTGTAAGTCAAGGAAAACAGATTTTTTTCAAGGAGAAGGGAGAGGCCAATTGTGGTGAGTACCGCTAAGAGGAGGAAGAAGTGAGAACGTGGGAAGAAGTAAGAGGAGGAAGAAGTGAGAACGTGGGAAGAAGTGAGAACGTGACAGAGAAGCAAGTGCTGGGTTTGGTGGAGTTGATATTTGCAGTCAAGGGAGTATCCAGGTAGGAAACTGGATTGCACTTTTTGAAGAGCTAGAAGTGAGGACGAGGTTAAGGTTGACTTTTTTGAGTAGAGAGCTTCAGGGAAGGACTGTTCTCTGGGTTCAGGGAACCTGCTGAATCTAAAGGAAAAGGCTAAAGAAGCTGAAGAGAAGGAGGAGGACCTGTGAACCAGAGATGCTCAGTCATTATTAGCAAGGAAATACTAGAGAGCCCTGTGTGCAGTGGTGACTACTCATGCAAAAGGTCACACAGCCAATATTTCACGTAGCCAGTATTTCACACAGCCAATATTTATTACTGACATAGCATATACCAGTTATTACTCTAGGTCATGAGAATGGAGTGATAAATAAAATGAATCCAGTCGCCATCAGTATATGCCATGTAACATTTTGCAGTGACTGTGTACCAGGCCTATGAAATTCAGTATTCAATTTCAATAACGATCCTGTTGTATCTGTGGTATTTAAAAACATATACACTTCTGGAATCTAAAATTGAGAGGTTATAAGTAAAACCCAGTATTACAAATATAGTGCTGGAAATCAGATTGCAGTTTAAATCTGGGCATGTAGAAAGTCCCTTTCTCCTATGTCAGCAGATGCCTTTTGTGTGAGGTTCAGGTATACTGCTTTACTGGACATAAACCAGTGTTTCTGCCCTATGTTTTCAGGATGACAATTCTTTATGAAACTAATGGAAGAACAGAAGACAATTGCAAAATCATGATGAAGTTACTAATTGCCTTAGAGTTAAGGAATACAAAAAATAATGTGAGCTGCAGTTATAGGGATCATAAAAGTTAAAATGGGAATGTATTTGAGTGTTTGTTATATGATCAGTGCTAAGAAGAGTCATCATTTAATTTTACTCTTAACAGTAATCCTGTGAGGATTATGCTATTTTTTTTTTCAGTTTAGAGAATTTATTATGAAATTAGTTTTTCATTTATACATTGTAATTCACTTTATTCTTGGGCATAGCGGTGAAGACAGCCTCGTGGGACCTCTTCCAACTCCTTTCTGGTGGTTACTGATTATGCTATTATTAAATGCATTTGATAGATTACAAAAAGGTTTATGGTTGGTAAAAATTGACCCAAGTAGAAGAGATCATGTTTTTATTCAGGTTTTCTGATTCTAGAGTTTGAGAGTTTTTCCATCATTAGTGAGTAGTGACTATATTGTGTCTGAATTATTGACAGAATTTCTGACATTCATATATACCAGATTGTTTCTTAGAGTGGGGACAGAGATGCAAGGGCTGCTAGTTCCGATGTACAGGAGAAACTTTCTTTCATTTTACATTTATCATTTTAAAAGTTCTGTATGTCTATAATGGTCATATGTTGAAGAACACAAGGAAGAATTAAATCACTCCTTCTGAGGTTTGACTAGCAAGTTGGGCTAGAGTTACCAAATAAAATACAGATTCCTAGTTAAATATGAATTTCAGGTGCACAACCATAATTTATTGGAAATCCAGATTTACCTGGGCAGCCTCTGATTTTATTTGCCAAATCTGTCAACCCTAAGTGGGACACATGGACATGGCTTACAGTGCTAACCATGCAAGCCACAGGGACAGCAACTTCACACTTGTTTATTTTTAAACTTTTTCTCTGTGATGAAAGTGCTTAGACAATTCAGGGATGAAAAGATAGGCATTGTTTGATCCGGGCTGCACACCTCTCTGCCATCGTTTCTAAAGGGCAAAGGGCGATTTCCGCAGCTCTTGCTCACAGTCTGGGGATCTGCTCATTTTTGAAACAGTCTGTATGAGAATGTCATTTTCTTGGTTTCTCCCTTTCTGAAGGGACTTGACTACAAAACCAAGAGTTCTGCCTCTGGCCAAGGCTGGTAATTTGATGCCTGCTAGTATTGTTGGGAGTGGGAGGTTGAGAGAAATGAGTTAGTTGGGGCATTTAACTGGAATAAAATAGCTGTGGTTGTGATTCATTACTACAGAGAGTTAGTGGACCAGTGGCAGAGAAATTAAGAAGGAAGATGATGTGAACGAAAAATGATATGATTAGTGACTGATTGGTAAGGCAAGGAAATCAGTAAATCTTGGTTCTCATCAAGTTCATTTTCTGGAAAGATAGCACTGTATTGGGACCAAAATTCTACAAAACATTCTTTTTATTTAGGACCAAGATTTCCAACAAATATTTTTTCAATGCAATTCTCTGCTGCTCCATAACTAATAGTAGCTTGTTGACATAGATTTTTTCAGATGGTTCACACCTGTGGTTCTTACCCAGGGACAATTCACCACCCCTCCCTTCCCTCCCATCTTCCTTGGGGAATGTGTGGCAATGTTTGGAACAATTTTTGGTTGTCACAACAGGGGTTTCTTCTGATATTTAATGAGTAGAAGCTAGGGACACTGCTAGAGAACCTACAATGTTCAGAACAGCCTCCGCCATCAACAAAGAATTATCTGGTCCAAAATGTCAGTAGTGCTGAGGCTGAGCACACTGGTTCACACTGTGCTCTTTCTGAAAATTCTAAACTCACATCTGTTATACACTCACCACACAGTTCAGTTTTTTTATGCCTTATTTTTGCTTGTTTCATTATAAAAAATTAGACAGTTGCATAAATGCAACCATATTCTTGTTGAATCCATTTACTCAATGCAAGCTCGATATTTTCATATTTATTTTTTGCCTTATGCAAATTTTTTAATATTGTCTGTCGTCATTATCTCTATTAACTTTCAACAGTTTGCCCTGGTAAGTCACAAATAGTGATGGCTGCTGCAATTATTTCTCACTAACATGCCTCAGATTTCTGTAGTTATTCTACATTTGATGTCACTTACAATGTAAAATGCTTCTGTTTATTCATTTCACTTTTACCCACAGGATTATTTCTAAGTTATTTTTGTCATTTTCACACTTCAGACATAAAGACAAAAACATCAAAAATGTATACAGTGTTTTACATCTGTGTATATTTTCACACATATATGTACGTATGTTTATATGTATTGAAACTACAGAAGCACATGTCACCAATAAGAGCTCTGAGACACTTTTGACCACTTACCCTTATCAGATGAGATTTGCCAAATGAGTTGTGGAAACAAGTTTTTTTTAACTGAATTTCTGAGCTTTGTGGATTTAGAAATGCAAAGGAAGGTCTGTGGACATTTACAGGGATCATGGTTTTATTCTCCTTAAAACTCTTTGTTATTTTCCTATTGTCTTTAGTATAAATCCAAAATCCTACCACCACCCACGAGGCTTTTAAATACCTGGCTTCTTGTGCTTTCTCCAGTCTAATCTTTTACCCTCCTTCCCCTCAACCTCTCTGCTTTAGTGAACTTTCTTCTAGTTTCTTGAAGAAGTTCATCAATTAAAGCTTTTGTAAATGGAATTTCCTAAACCTGAAAGTGTGCCTCCCTTTTTGTCTAAACAGACACAGGCTCCACTCCGCCCCCTGGCTCACACCTGATTAACCTGTCAAATCACATCTGAACTGCCTCTTTTCGGAGGGTCCTTCTCTGGCACCCTAATGTAAATGAGATCATCCTATTATTCTCTGCTCTAGAACTCCACACTTCTGACATTTCTCATTCCTGTCTAAGCTCTTGTGTGTTTGTTTTTGGCCATCGCTTTCACTGCTCTTTAAGCTCCCCTAGCAGAGTGGAGAGATCTGTTTTCCCTTGTTTGGATTCCTAGAGGCAGCGCAGGCCTGGCACGAGGTCAGCACTAAGGAAGTGTTCACAGGATGATTGCGGTAAAGGAACCGGTAAAGATGTGGAACAGAAGGAGCAGAGTGTCTGTGGGGTGGAGGCTCCCAGAAAGAGGCTGTGCGGGCTGCGATGCTGGGCGGATCCTCCTCCAGCTCCTGCATTGAGTTTTCCAGAGCAGGCTGAAGGCAGGGAGGGGGTCCCCAAAGCCTGGGGATCAGAAGGGGTTTTCCCGCATGGTTCCCTAGGCCCCCGATCGCCTCAGGAAGACGGAGGATGAGCCCCTGGGCTGCTGGTGGTGGGCGGTGCGGGTGGGGCCGGTTAAGGTTTCCAGTGCCCGCACCCGCCCAGGAGCCCCGGATGGCGGCGTCGCTGTCAGTGTCTTCTCAGGAGGCCGCCCGTGTGACCAGATCCTTCGTGTCCCCACAGCACGTTTCTTGGAGCAAGCTAAGTCTGAGTGTCACTTCTTCAATGGGACGGAGCGGGTGCGGTTCCTGGATAGATACATCCATAACCGGGAGGAGTACGTGCGCTTCGACAGCGACGTGGGGGAGTTCCGGGCGGTGACGGAGCTGGGGCGGCCTGACGCGGAGTACTGGAACAGTCGGAAGGACATCCTGGAGCGGGCGCGGGCCGCGGTGGACACCGTGTGCAGACACAACTACCGGGTTGATGAGAGCTTCACAGTGCAGCGGCGAGGTGAGCATGGCGGGGGCGGGGCCTGAGTCCCTGTGAGCTGGGAATCTGAGTGTGTGTGTGTGACTGTGTGTGTGTGTGTGACAGAGAGAGAGAGAGAGAGAGAGAGAGAGAGAGAGAGAGAGAGAGAGAGAGGGCCATCTGTGAGCATTTAGAATCCTCTCTATCCTGACCAAGGAGTTCTGAGGGCACAGGTGTGTGTGTAGAGTGTGGATTTGTCTGTGTGTCTGTTGTGGGAGGCGAAGCAGGAGGGGGATTCTTCTTATTCTTGGAGGTCTCTGTGGGGAGGTGACATGGGAGGTGGGTGCAGGGGGCTGGAGAGAGAGGAGACCTTGATTGTCCTGGGTCCTTAGAGATGCAGGGAAGGGAATTGCAACGTGTGTGTAGTTGGGGTGAAGGTTTAGGGGAGGAGAGCTGAGGGGTCTGGAAGGTTTGGGAAAATGTGAGGAGGCCAGTTCCAGACTGTCCCTGGCACACACCCTTCATGTAATCTCTGAAATAAAAGTGTGTGCTGTTCGTTTGCAAAAGCTTTGGATTAATTTCTAGAGGAATTGAGGAGACCTCTGAGGCACCTTGAAGGTTCTTTAGGTCTAAATTTCTTGCTAGTTTTTTTGGTTTTTTTTTTGTTTTTTTTTTTGTTTGTTTGTTTTTTAGTGTATATATTTTTATATAGTAGAAATGACTGTGAAACTAACTTCTTGAATTAAAGTTTTAACACAGTTACTCTTTTGTTATAATGCTAATAGTTTTCTAGTGGTTACATATTACTCTTTTACATGTAATAGTTGTGACACAACTCACCTCACTTTCCCCTTTGTTGACCTTTATTGCAACATTCACCAAAAGCCGAAAATGTATGTTTCTGGTTAATTTTTAATTTATATTTTTTATTTGTAATTCCTTTGAATTATTTTGACCTATTTATTGGCCAGTTACAATTACTGCTCTAAGAATTCCCTATCGTATTAGGTAGGTAGTGGACAATGATCTACTGTCTAATATCTCGAGGGCTTAGTATTTTTCTCAGTGACTTTGTGGGTTCTTTGTACTGTAAGATTATTACACTTTATTGATATCTGATTCAGCATTTGCTCCAGTTTGTGGTATGTTGATTTTGAAAATTCTTTTCCATGTTAAGAATTTGAACATTTTTATTTAATAAAATATATTGCAAAATGTTGATTAATGATTTACAATCCATCTTAAATCTACCATTTTGTGGTATTGCTGTCTCTAGGTTTCTCCTTACTTCTAAAAAAATTGCATTTATTGAGAGTCTGCTAGTGTCAGGGATTTTCCTGGGCACCCCAAGTAACAAGTCCCAGATCCTACCTTAATCCAAATGTCATTCTGGAAGGAAAAATCATTTCACAATGATAGGCCTAATAATAAATACGCTGTGTTGCACGGGAGATGCATTGATCAGCTAAATGTAAATATAAGAACTTTCAAAACTAAAATGACATTCCTTAATCCCTCTCTCTGGTTCAGGACTCATGCTTTTCTAGGAACGTAAAAATTTGGAGAATCATTACTGTCTGTCCCACCTTCCCAGGAGCAGAACCATTTCTGTGGTTTTCTAAGGTGTGAGTGCATGGCGGTAGTATTCCTAAAAATTCGTACTCGGTTTCCTCATGTACTCAACTCTGTCCCTTTATCTATCCACATTGCTTTAAATCATACTTTTCTGTCATGGTGTACAAGGATGATAAATAGGTGCCAAGTGGAGCACCCAAGTGTGATGAGCCCTCTCACAGTGGAGTGGAGTGAGAAGTTTCTGACCTCATAAATTGAAAGCTATCCTCAGTCATTGTTTTATACATTTTACATGCATTAATCCTCATATAACCCCAGAAGGTAAATTAATATAATTGTCCTTCATTGTAGGTGACAAAATTGAGACACAGAAGAATCGAAAAACTCTTCCAGGATCAACCAGTAAAAGGCAGCCCTTGAATTTGAACCAGGCAACCTGGCTCAGATATCAGTATTAATTACTACACTCTTTACTTTCAAAGATTTGTAAACAGTTTGACAATGCATGCCAATTTCAAGCTATGAAGAAACAAATATAATTTTTCACATCTCTCAAATCTAATGGGTCCTCACTATCAAGATTAAATTCCAGCCTGACACTGTAAGGCCACTTGGCCAGCTATGCTGGAGGCCTGGTCAAGGCCAGAGCCTGGGTTTACAGAGAAGTAGAAAATAGCCAAACAAGGAGACACTCTGTCTTCCTGACTCATTCCCACTATGTTTTTTTCTCCTAGTCCAACCTAAGGTGACTGTGTATCCTGAAAAGACCCAGCCCCTGCAGCACCACAACCTCCTGGTCTGCTCTGTGAACGGTTTCTATCCAGGCAGTATTGAAGTCAGGTGGTTCCGGAACGGTCAGGAAGAGAAGGCTGGGGTGGTGTCCACAGGCCTGATCCAGAATGGAGACTGGACCTTCCAGACCCTGGTGATGCTGGAAACAGTTCCTCAGAGTGGAGAGGTTTACACCTGCCAAGTGGAGCACCCAAGCGTGGCGAGCCCTCTCACAGTGGAATGGAGTGAGCAGCTTTCTGACTTCATACATTTCTCACCCACCAAGAAGGGGACTGTGCTAATCCCTGCGTGTCAGGTTTCTCCTCTCCCACATCCTATTTTCATTTGCTCCACGTTCTCATCTCCATTAGCGCGGGTCACTGGGGGTAGCCCTGTAGGTGTTTCTAGAAACACCTGTACCTCCTGGAGAAGCAGTCGTGCCTGCCAGGCAGGAGAGGCTGTCCCTCTTTTGAACCTCCCCGTGATGTCACAGGTCAGGGTCACCCGCTCTCCCCAGGCTCCAGGCCCTGTCTCTGGGTCTGAAACTGAGTTTCTGGTGCTGTTGCTCTGAGTTATTTGTTGTGATCTGGGAAGAGGAGAAGTGTAGGGCCCTACCTGACATAAGGGAAATCTGATCTCAGCTCTGCCTTTTATTAACTCTGTCACTCTAGATAAACTACTTAGCCTCATGGAGTCTCAGGCTTTCTGTGGATCAGATGTTGAACTCGTGCCTTGCATCAAGGTTGTAATATTTGAATGAGTTTGATGTCTGAACCCTGTAACTGTTCAGTGTGATTTGAAATCCTATTTTTCTCCAGAAATGGCAGTTATTTTAGTTCTTGTGAGGCAGCCTTCTTCTCCATTCTCAAAGCTCTGAATCTTAGAGTCTCAATTAAAGAGGTTCAGTTTGGAATAAACATCACTAAAGCTGGCTTCCTCTCTCAGGAGCACGGTCTGAATCTGCACAGAGCAAGATGCTGAGTGGAGTCGGGGGCTTTGTGCTGGGCCTGCTCTTCCTTGGGGCTGGGCTGTTCATCTACTTCAGGAATCAGAAAGGTGAGGAGTCTTTGGTAACTGGCTCTCTGTCCATAGGCTTTTCTGGAGGAGGAACTATGGCTTTGCTGAGGCTAGTTCTTAGTATATGAGTGGCGCTGGATAAAGCCTTTCTTTCCCCAAATGACCTCCAATGTCCTGCTAATCCAGAAATCATCAGTGCATGGTTTCTATGTCAAAGCATAATAGCTTGTGGCCTGCAGAGACAAGAGGAAGGTTAACAAGTAGGGGTCCTGTGGTTTGAGATCCTGGAGCAAATTACAGAAGAGCCACTAAGGCTAATGCAATTACTGGATCCTGTGACGGACACTTCATGCTTCATGGGTCACATGGTCTGTTTCTGCGCCTCTCTGCCCTGGTTGGTGTGGGTGGTGGTGTTAGAGAAATCTCAGGTGGGAGATCTAGCGCTGGGACATTGTGTTGGAGGGCGGACTTGCTTCAATATGTTTAAATGTATATCTTTTCCTACTTTTTCCAAGGACACTCTGGACTTCAGCCAACAGGTAATATCTTTTAATCCTCTTTTAGAAACAGATATGGTTTCCCTAGTGAGAGGTGAAGCCAGCTGGATTCTGGGTTGGGAAGGGACTTGGAGAACCTTTCTGTCTTACAAGAGGTTTGTAAAATGCACCAATCAGCGCTGTGTAAAAACACACCAGTTGGTGCTCTGTGGGTAGCTAGCTATTTGTAATATGGACCAATCCACACTCTGTAAAATGGACCAATCCACACTCTGTAAAATGGACCAAGCAGCATTCTTTAAAACGGACCAATCAGCAGGACATGGGCGGGGATAAATGAGGGAATAAATGCTGGGGGGCCAGCATTTATTCCCCTGAGGGAACCCCAGCAACCCCCTCAGGTCCCCTTCCATGCTGTGGAAGCTTTGTTCTTTCGCTCTTCACAATAAATCTTGCTGCTGCTCACTCTTTGGGTCCGTGCCACCTTTAAAGAGCTGTAACACTCACCACGAAGGTCCCTGACTTCATTCTTGAAGTCAGCGAGACCACAAACCCACCAGAAGGAACAAACTTGGGACACACTAGAATGATGGTAGAGGTGATGAGGCATGAGACAGAAATAACAGGAAAGACTTTACATCCAAATTTCTGATCAGGCAATTTACACCAAAACTTCTCCTATCCACTTATAAAAGGCCTGTGATCTACAGGAAGGTTGGCTGTGGGAGACTCAGGAACTGGTTTTTCTTCTTCCTGCAGTGCCCTCATCTGAGTCCTTGAAGGAGGGGAAAAGAAACTGTTGGTAGAGCCAGGTTGAAAACAACACTCTCGTGTCTTTTGCAGGACTCCTGAGCTGAAGTGCAGGTGACCACATTCAGGGAAGAACCTTCTGCCCCAGCTTTGCAGGGTGAAAAGTTTTCCCGCCTGGCTGTTATTCTGCCACAAGAGAGGGCTTTCTCAGGACCTGGTTGCTACTGGTTCAGCAACTGCAGAAAATGCCCTCCCTTGTGGCTTCCTCAGCTCCTGCCCTTGGCCTGAAGTCCCAGCATTGATGGCAGTGCCTCATCTTCAACTTTTGTGCTCCCTTTACCTAAACCCTATGGCCTCCCGTGCATCTGTACTCACCCTGTACCACAAACACATTACATTATTAAATGTTTCTCAAAGATGGAGTTAAATATCATCTGGTCCATTTGGCTCCAAAGACAAAAAATGAAAAGAAAAAGAGAAGATTATTTCCCAATAGAATAATGATTTTCATGTATATATCATGAGTGTGTGAGGTAATGCATATGTTAAATAGCTTGATTTAGACATTCCACACGATAGGCATATATCAAAACCTCATGCTGTACAACATAAATATACTATAAAATTTTTATTTGTCAATTAAAAAAGTAATCCTAACATTTAAAAAAGCAATGCATAAAAACTGAGACCAGACTGTAACAAATGAAACAAACTTGGCAAACATGAGGTGAGAAACCAGCCAGCAAGGCAATCAGAACTTTCTTCACTCTGTCTACAATATGTGGTATTTATAACTGTAAATTAGTGTATAGTGTTTCACTCCAGAGACTTCAATAATATGGTGTTATCAAAGGACTTGTACAGATTTCAGAGAAAGACAAATTTAGAAGACAGAGGATTCTCCATTATGTTCTATCTGAGAGTCGGTATGAAATGTCAAATCTGAAAGTACATATTTCAGAGGTCTATTTCAAAGTAATAATCATTTCAACATAATTTCTCCACTGTCAGGGATGACTTATTTTATTTCTAGTCAAATTAAAAGTTGTTTCTATGCATATCTTTTTAGTTATATGTTACTTGTACATGCGTAGCAGTACAAGTACATATAAATCCTGTAAGAAATATATTAAGAATATATATATAGAAATTAATATATAGAAATATATTAAGCTGATAATTATGTCTGTTCTGTTTGATCACAGAGTGGCAACAAATAGGCCTCATTTCCTAAGCTGAGGAAATGATTTTCTCATTTTATGTGAGTCTCGTGGTGTGGAATTCCAAGGTAGAACCAAAATGTGTGTAATGAATATTTCAGTGAAGATGCGTTCCGCTGCTAAGAGCAGGAAATTACATGTAGTGGGTTTATTTTTCTTTAACCCATGATCTCACATAGCCGATAGATCCAAGGCTGCGCTTCTCCAGGGTTGCTCAACTCAGCAGGCCAGTGGCGTCACCGCGATCCTGGAATTTCACAGCTCATTCTCTATCACACACAGTATGTCAGCTTTCCTGAGACAGGAGGGTGACCCATGCAGCAGCTGTAGGTTTCTTATTCTTTCACGACAACTCCCAAAGGCAGGAAAAGGTTACTCCTTTCTCCTGTGTGCCTTTATAAGGATCAACTAAAGTGTTTCCACGATGTTCCCAGTACCCACTTTCTCACACATTGGAATGATGGTGGGATTACACGGGCTCAGACAAGCCAGGATTCAACCTTTGCAGAGTGGGTCTGATGCACATGGGAAGAAAAGGAGGAAAACCATATATTTTTTAAAATAAAGAAATGGTGATGTAGTAGCAGAGGTTGATTGCAGTGTAGGGAAATGATAGATTGTGGTGCTATCAGGTTGTAAGTATTTGAGTTAACTTCCACACGAAGGCCTATAGATTCCTGATAGGCACCCTCAATTCAGGGGTTTGGGTCTATATATATATAAACATATATATACACACATACACACATATACATATGTACACACAAACGCACACAGACAGAGTATTAAATGTCAGCCATTAATTACAATAAAACAAAAAAGCAAGAAAACAGGATTGGTTTTAGAACTCAATTAAGTATGCTGACATGCTATTTTATGAGATAAATATATTTTCCAGGGAAATTGTTGGAAAAAAGTAAATGAGAAATGACTAGCTCTATAAGGTGCTAAAACATACTATACATTTACTTTTAAAAATGCATTTATTACTGATTTTTTTATTAAATATGTTAGTAAAACAGTCTAGAATTAGAAACAGAAAGAGTTGAGATTTAGTTTCAGTTTTTGGTAAGTTGTATTCCAAACTCATTTCTTTCACTAAATAGATCCTGGATAAATAAAACTTGAAACATAAAGATAAAATATAAAATTACCAAGACAGATGTTATTTCTTTTATTTATTTATTTTTTTATTATACTTTAAGTTCTAGGGTACATGTGCATAACGTGCAGGTTTGTTACATACGTATACTTGTGCCATGTTGGTGTGCTGGACCCATCAACTCGTCAGCACCCATCAATTCGTCATTTATATCAGGTATAACTCCGAATGCAATCCCTCCCCCCTCCCCATGATAGGCCCCGATGTGTGATGTTCCCCTTCCCGAGTCCAAGTGATCTCATTGTTCAGTTCCCACCTATGAGTGAGAACATGCGGTGTTTGGTTTTCTCTTCTTGTGATAGTTTGCTAAGAATGATGGTTTCCAGCTGCATCCATGTCCCTACAAAGGACGCAAACTCATCCTTTTTTATGGCTGCATAGTATTCCATGGTGTATATGTGCCACATTTTCTTAATCCAGTCTGTCACTGATGGACATTTGGGTTGATTCCAAGTCTTTGCTATTGTGAATAGTGCCGCAATAAACATACGTGTGCATGTGTCTTTATAGCAGCATGATTTATAATCCTTTGGGTATATACCCAGTAGTGGGATGGCTGGGTCATATGGTACATCTAGTTCTAGATCCTTGAGGAATCGCCATACTGTTTTCCATAATGGTTGAACTAGTTTACAATCCCACCAACAGTGTAAAAGTGTTCCTATTTCTCCACATCCTCTCCAGCACCTGTTGTTTCCTGATTTTTTAATGATTGCCATTCTAACTGGTGTGAGATGGTATCTCATTGTGGTTTTGATTTGCATTTCTCTGATGGCGAGTGATGATGAGCATTTTTTCATGTGTCTGTTGGCTGTATGAATGTCTTCTTTTGAGAAATGTCTGTTCATATCCTTTGCCCATTTTTGATGGGGTTGTTTGTTTTTTTCTTGTAAATTTGTTTGAGTTCTTTGTAGGTTCTGGATATTAGCCCTTTGTCTGATGAGTAGATTGCAAAAATTTTCTCCCATTCTGTAGGTTGCCTGTTCACTCTGATGGTAGTTTCTTTTGCTGTGCAGAAGCTCTTTAGTTTAATTAGATCCCATTTGTCAATTTTGGCTTCTGCTGCCGTTGCTTTTGGTGTTTTAAACATGAAGTCCTTGCCCATGCCTATGTCCTGAATGGTACTACCTAGGTTTTCTTCTAGGGTTTTTATGGTATTAGGTCTAACATTTAAGTCTCTAATCCATCTTGAATTAATTTTCGTATAAGGAGTAAGGAAAGGATCCAGTTTCAGCTTCCTACTTATGGCTAGCCAATTTTCCCAGCACCATTTATTAAATAGGGAATCCTTTCCCATTTCTTGTTTCTTTCAGGTTTGTCAAAGATCAGATGGCTGTAGATGTGTGGTATTATTTCTGAGGATTCTGTTCTGTTCCATTGGTCTATATCTCTGTTTTGGTAGCAGTACCATGCTCTTTTGGTTACTGTAGCCTTGTAGTATAGTTTGAAGTCAGGTAGTGTGATGCCTCCAGCTTTGTTCTTTTGACTTAAGATTGTCTTGGCAATGCGGGCTCTTTTTTGGTTCCATATGAACTTTAAAGCAGTTTTTTCCAATTCTGTGAAGAAACTCATTGGTAGCTTGATGGGGATGGCATTGAATCTATAAATAACCTTGGGCGGTATGGCCATTTTCATGATATTGATTCTTCCTAACCATGAGCATGGTATGTTCTTCCATTTGTTTGTGTCCTCTTTTATTTCACTGAGCAGTGGTTTGTGGTTCTCCTTGAAGAGGTCCTTTACATCCCTTGTAAGTTGGATTCCTAGGTATTTTATTCTCTTTGAAGCAATTGTGAATGGAAGTTCATTCATGATTTGGCTCTCTGTCTGTTATTGGTGTATAAGAATGCTTGTGATTTTTGCACATTAATTTTGTATCCTGAGACTTTGCTGAAGTTGCTTATCAGCTTAAGGAGATTTTGGGCTGAGACAATGGGGTTTTCTAAATACACAATCATGTCATCTGCAAACAGGGACAATGTGACTTCTTCTTTTCCTACCTGGATACCCTTGATTTCTTTCTCTTGCCTGATTGCCCTAGCCAGAACTTCCAACACCATGTTGAATAGGAGTGGTGAGAGAGGGCATCCCTGTCTTGTGCCAGTTTTAAAGGGAATTTTTCCAGTTTTTGCCCATTCAGTATGATATTGGCTGTGGGTTTGTCATAAATAGCTCTTATTATTTTGAGATACGTTCCATCAACACCAAATTTATTCAGCGTTTTTAGCATGAAGGGCTGTTGAATTTTGTCAAAGGCCTTTTCAGCATCTGTTGAGATAATCATGTGGTTTTTGTCTTTGGTTCTGTTTATATGCTGGATTATGTTTATTGATTTGTGTTTGTTGAACCAGTCTTGCATCCCAGGGATGAAGCCCACTTGATCATGGTGGATAAACTTTTTGATGTGCTGCTGGATCCAGTTTGCCAGTATTTTATTGAGGATTTTTGCATCGATGTTCATCAGGGATATTGGTCTAAAATTCTCTTTTTTTGTTGAGTCTCTGCCAGGCTTTGGTATCAGGATGATGTTGGCCTCATAAAATGAGTTAGGGAGGATTCCCTCTTTTTCTATTGATTGGAATAGTTTCAGAAGGAATGGTACCAGCTCCTCCTTGTACCTCTGGTAGAATTCAGCTGTGAATCCATCTGGTCCTGGACTTTTTTTGGTTGGTAGGCTATTAATTATTGCCTCAATTTCAGAGCCTGCTATTGGTCTATTCAGGGATTCAACTTCTTCCTGGTTTAGTCTTGGAAGAGTGTAAGTGTCCAGGAAATTATCCATTTCTTCTGGATTTTCTAGTTTATTTGCATAAAGGTGTTTATAGTATTCTCTGATGGTAGTTTGTATTTCTGTGAGGTCGGTGGTGATATCCCCTTTATCATTTTTTATTGCATCTATTTGATTCTTCTCTCTTTTCTTCTTTATTAGTCTTGCTAGCGGTCTGTCAATTTGGGAGATACGCTCTTATTTTTTGAATTTCCAGCTTTTCTGCCCTGCTTCTTCCCCATCTTTGTGGTTTTATCTGCCTCTGGTCTTTGATGGTGGTGACGTACTGATGGGGTTTTGGTATAGGTGTCCTTCCTGTTTGATAGTTTTCCTTCTAACAGTCAGGACCCTCAGCTGTAGGTCTGTTGGAGATCACTTGAGGTCCACTTCAGACCCTGTTTGCCTGGGTATCAGCAGCAGAGGTTGCAGAAGATAGAATATTGCTGAACAGCGAGTGTACCTGTCTGATTCTTACTTTGGAAGCTTCCTCTCAGGGGTGTACTCCACCCTGTGAGATGTGGGGTGTCAGACTGCCCCTAGTGGGGGATGTCTCCCAGTTAGGCTACTCAGGGGTCAGGGACCCACTTGAGCAGGCATTCTGTCCATTCTCAGATCTCAACCTCCGTGTTGGGAGATCCACTGCTCTCTTCAAAGCTGTCAGACAGAGTCGTTTGCGTCTGCACAGGTTTCTGCTGCTTTTTTTGTTGTTGTTGTTTAGCTGTGCCCTGTCCCCAGAGGTGGAGTCTACAGAGACAGGCAGGTTTCCTTGAGCTGCTGTGAGCTCCACCCAGTTCGAGCTTTCCAGAGGCTTTGTTTACCTACTTAAGCCTCAGCAATGGTGGGCGACCCTCCCCCAGCCTCGCTGCTGCCTTGCGGTTAGACCGCAGACTGCTGTGCTAGTAATGAGGGAGGCTCCGTGGCCGTGGGACATTTCCCAGCCAGGTGTGGGTATAATCACCTGGTGTGCCCGTTTGCTTAAAGCGCGGTATTGGGGTGGGAATTACCCGATTTTCCAGGTGTTGTGTGTCTCAGTTCCCCTGGTTAGGAAAAGGGATTCCCTTCCCCCTTGTGCTTCCCAGGTGAGGCAATGCCTCGCTCTGCTTCAGCTCTCGCTGGTCGGGCTGCAGCAGCTGACCAGCACCGATTGTCCGGCAGTCCCTAGTGAGATGACCCCAGTACCTCAGTTGAAAATGCAGAAATCACCGGTCTTCTGTGTCACTCGCGCTGGGAGTTGGAGACTGGAGCTGTTCCTATTCGGCCATCTTGCTCCGCCCCCCAACAGATGTTATTTCTAATACTACCATCATCATTATAATTATGTTTGAAGACAAATAGACTTTCTAAACCCTTATGTGTTGCTGGTGGGAGTGTATGATTCTACAAATACCTGGTAATTTGGCAATTTCTTAAAAAGTTTAACGTATGTTTGCCCTATGACCCAGCAATCTCATTCCCTGGAATCTACCTAAGAGACATAAAAACATAGGTCCTCATAAAGATATGTGTTCAAGGGTTCAGAATAGCCTTAGCCATAGTAGGCCAAAACTGAAAACAATCCAAATATCCTTCAGCTAGTAAATGGATAAACAAAATTCTACTAAATCCAGGCAAGGCAATATCATTCAACAATAAAAGGGGACAAAAATAGACTTATCTGGCAGGGGAGATACCATGAACATCAGGGTATCTGATGTTCAACCCTGCACTCCGAATGATGAGAGATTACCTAACAGGTACAATGCGTGTGATTGGGGTGATGGATACTGTAGAACACTGACTTCACCAGTATGCAATCTACGCAGGTAACAAAACTACACTTGGACCTTATAAATTCACACAAATGAAAAAAGACAAAAAGAAATGAAGAGAAAAACAAAATGATGATACATACTACAAAACTGGTGACCTTCAATAATGTTAACTAAGTGAAGGAAATTGTACACAAAAGATTAAATGTTGTATAATTTCATTTACTTGAAATATCTAGAAAAGGTAAATTGATAGACACAAAAAGCAGATTATTGGGTGCCTAGGGTTTGGGGTCTCAGTGGGACTTAACTATAAATAGAGAAACTTGGCACATGACAGAAATGTTCTAAAATTGGATAGTTGTGATAATTGCACAAATCTATTAATTTACTCAAATCATTAAATTTTACATATACAATGAGTGAATTTTGTAGTATGTGAATTATGCTTTAGCAAACCTGTTAAAATAATTCTTTTTTTAAAAAAAGACTTTGTAAGCAAGACAAAATCCAGAAGACACAAATGAAAAAATATTTGAATAAAATGACTGATTTCTTTGTATGAAGAAAATAACAAAATTAAAAGAAGTATATGATGCTCAGGAAAAATTTTGATCATGTCAGGCAAGCAATGGGGTAACTTTCTTAAGAAAAATTATTAACTAATCAATAAATAAATTCATGGAAATGCCATAGATACTTGGGCAAAGGATATAGACTCACTATAGAAGAGAACATTCTAATAGTTGATAAACATAAATATTTGCTCAAACTCACCAATGAACAGAAAAATGCAAATTCAAACAGTAATGTAATAAACTATTTCTCCCACTCCAAAACTGGCAAGTACAAGAGTTTGTTTTAAAATCAAGGATTTAGAAGAATCTAAGGGAATAGGTTCTCTCATATTATTAGGATTTTGAGTTATCGCAGTGTAGTAGTATCTATTAAAACTCAAAATACAATTGTTACTTGCTGATGAAAACAACAAAAATCCCATTCTAACCATCCATCTTAAAGTACAATCCTACATGAGCCCAGGGAGACATAAAATTGGTCGTTTGTTGAGCCATGGTTTGGAATGACAAAAACATTTCCAAATTCAAAAAGAAAAGCCGATTAATTTGCCTTGATTATAAAAATTTTGTACATTCTAAAATCTATGCAGTATGTGAAGTGACAGCACACTGCAGGATGACATTTGGTGCTGTGTGGGGCACTGTGAGCATAGACTGGTGTAACCCTGTGAGTAGTTTGGATAATACAGTATTTCTGCTCTAGGTTGTTACAGTCTCCATAAATTCTTACTCATATGTCCATGATGACACATACAAAATGTAACGGGGAGAAAAGAAACATTCTCTACATTTAGATAGAAGAAAGGTAAACTGTGGTATAGCTGTAGAAAGGAATAATATTCAGGGTTTTAAGTAAATTATGTAGGACTATCAACATGGAGTGGAAAAAAATCATAAACCATAATGCCAGTAGGAGCTGGAAAATTACAACAATTGTCACTGTTACTATAAGAGCAAAAAGGTGTATAGACTAAACTAAATGGACAAGCTGGAAAATAATCTTATTTTTAAAATTTTACTGAACCATAGATCAAAAAGTATAAAAATTCCAAATTCCAGAGATGAACGAATTCCACTAGGGTGAGCAGGGACAAGTGTCCACTCATTCTTTGGTCCATCTACTGAATCTTAACATGGGTGGAAGATTGAGCCTGGCTGAGAAAGGGAGATTGTGAGGGAGTGAGGACAAACCAGCTGAGTTGTAAACAGCCCTGTGGGCTTGTGTGCTGCATTACAACCTATGCAGACCCCCTGAATAATATATATCTATTTTACCCTGCCAGCTGTTTCTTCTTCCGGAACTTTTTCTGACTTTATTCTGGTGGTGTGGGAACTAGGGAGGCAGACAGAAAACAACAAACATCTCTGTAGCTTTGTGCAAATAAAGATCTGGAAGGAAATCAAGATAGGAACGATACTTTCAACCATCTTGACTTAGCTGTCATTTATAATTGACATAAATTGACCACATCTGATAACTACAGAATATTTATTTATTTACATTGCACAAAGATAATCCATGAACTAGAACAAATACTATGACTATAAAACTAGTCTCAATTACTTTTACAAGAATAAAATCATACAGAGTATATTCTCTGAAAACAATCTTATCAAATTACAAATTAGCAAGATTGAGAAAACTGCCCAAATTTTTGGAATTAAAATAATACATTTCTAAGTAATGTATGACTTGTCAAAGAGGTAATCGGAAGGAAAGAGAAAATAATTTTAAATAAAACAATACAAAAATGGATTTTAAAAATTTTCGAGATGCAACCAAGGCAGTCCTTAGAAAACAATATTTAGTTTTAAATGCCTGTATTATAAAAGGATAAATATGTAAAAATCAAAAGTGTAAACTTTTAACTTAATAATAAGAAAAGCAAATTTAAGTTGAAAAAAGTAGAAGAAAAAAGCAAAGAGGTGAGGAAATCGATAACATTATTTTATTGGTTTTGTTTTCTATTTTTTTATGACAGAGCATAATTATGTTAGTCTATTCTTAAATTGCCAGAAAGAAATACCTGAGGCTGGGAATTCATAAAGAAAAGAGGTGTAACTGGTTCATGGTTCTGCAGGCCGCATAGGAAGTGTGGTGCTGGCAACTGCTTCTGGTGAGGGCCTCAGGAAGCTAATAATCATGCGGGAAGGAAAGAGGGGCCCGGGTATCACATGGTGAGAGCAGGAGCACAGAGAAAGTGGGAAGAGTCTGACTCCTTTAAACAACCAGATCTCGTGTGAACTGAGTTAGAACTCACTCATTACAGCTAGGGTGGCACCAAACCATTGATGAAGGATCTGCCCCCGACCAAAATACCTCTTAGCAGGCCTCACCTCCAACAATGGAGGTTACATTTTAACATAAGATCTGGAGGGGACAAACATCCAAACTATATCAATAACATAACGGGTTTAATGTATAGTGACTTTGTAATCAGCAACATGATTTAAATGTACTTATTAAATCTATGAGCTTGTCTATTGTTTTTATTTTCTAAGTACCTGATTATGTCAAGAGTAAATAATGACCATTTTACCTGGATGCAATTATTATCTCTTTCATATATTTTTCTTGCCATTATCATTGCCTAACTCCTCCAGATATGAAGGAGACAGTTTTAAATATTTCACTGCTGAGACTAATGTGTGCTATTGGGTAGCTGTCATTTCTCAAATTGAAGAAATATCTTTTTAATACAAGTTTGAAAACAGGTTTTTTAAAAATTAAGGTCATGTTCTGAATACTGTCAAATAATCTTTCATGACTCTTTCAAGGTGGTTGCATGTATGTTCTCCTTCCTTCGGTTCATGTAGTGAATCACACAAACTTAGTCTCGAATGCCCACACAATCTTGCATTTCAGGAAGAAACTCCACTTGGTCATGAGGTAGTAGCCATCTTTTATATCACTGAGTTCACTTGGCTAATATTTTCTTGAGAACTTGGCTCATAAGAGTTATTGGTCTCATAATTCCTATTTGTTGTAGAGTTCCCTTCAGGTATTGAAATAAAGTTTACACAGGTCTCATCAAACGTAACTGCTAGTGCTTTTCCTTTTTTCAGATATGTTTGAAGTTTGTATAAAGTTATTGTTGTTTGTTCCTTAAATATTTCTAAATAGTTACCGAAGCTGGATGAACCTGGGGTTTTGTCTTGGGAAAGCTTCATAGAATGGACTTACTTTCTCCATGAGATGTGGAACTCTTCCTATTTTATGCTATTTGTCAGCTTCAGTACATTGTACATTTTGAATAATTTATTCATTACATGCCCATTTGTTTTTCTAAAGTTGTTCATAATATTTAGTATTGTTTCATGCTGATAAATCTGTAAACTATAACAAAGGGTATGAAATTTGTGTCACTGGAATCTTATAGGGAGATGACAAATGGGTGATACCCAAACAGTGTTTGAAGGAAGATGGACTATTTTCCAAATCTGTACAAAGACTTAAATGTAAAAATTCAAGAATCTGTGCAAACCCAAATGAAGATAAATCCAAAGAAATTTATGCCAAAAAAATCTCGAAAGCAACAAAAGAGAAATGACATCTCATGCACAGGAGAAAATAAATTAAGTGACAGTGAATTGCTCATTAGAAATCATGCAGACCAGACAGAAGTGCCACAAGATATTTTAATGACTGAAAGGAATGTTTATCTAGAATGTATATCCAGTAAAAATAGTATTATAAAATGTTCTATCATGACATTCTTTTTTTTCTTCTTCTTTTTTTTTTTTTTTTTTGTTTGTTTGTTTGTTTTTTAGATAGAGTCTTGCTCTGTCATCCAGGCTGGAGGGCAGTGGTGTGGCGACCAGGGCTCACTGCAGCCTCTGCCTCCCAGGCTCATGTGATCCTCACAGCTCAGCCTCCTGAGTAGCTGGGATTACAGACACACACCACCAAGCCTGGCGAATTTTTTGTATTTTTGGCAGAGACAAGGTTTTGTCATGTTGCCCAGGCTGGTCTCAAATCCCTGAGGTCATAGAATCTGCCTGCCTTGGCCTTCCAAAGTGCTGGGATTACAGGCATGGGCCACCGTGCCTGGCCATGACATACGTAGAGGAAGGAAAATCAAGAGAATTTCATGCTAGCATTTCATAGAAATGGTAATGGAAGAAATCTTGGACAATCGGGAAAAAAGTAAACAATAAATGAGTAGAAATATGGTTAGATACAACAGACTTCAGTTTTGTACATTAATTTGATGGTTGAGGCAAAAATTACAACATTGACAGATGTGGTTTTTGATGCAAGTAGAGAAAATAAAAAATATACATTACACATGCAGAAGTGGAAAGGGATATAAAGGAGGGAAAGTTTCTACACTTTAGTAAAATTGGTAAAATGTCAGTACCAGTAGACTATGAGAAGTTACGTTAATAGATAAATCACAAAAACTCTACAATGAGATACACAAAAAAAGGTTGATATAAAATTGGAATTCTAAAAATTGCTTAAGGAACACACTGGAAAACAGGAAAAGAAACCAGAGAAGAAAAAACCAAAGGAAACAAAAAAGAAAACCAAAAGCAGGTGGCAGTCATGAGAGCTCACATATTAACAATTGCATTACATGTAAAGGGTGTAAAAACACAAATGTCAGAGTGAAATATAATGACTCTTCGACATGTTTCCTATAAGAAACTTACTGTGAATATTACATGCCCATCTCCCCTTGGCTTCCCTGTGACTGAGGTGGCAAAATGCTGATGTGTCAACACTGCCCTGAGCGTGCACACACCCAGCCAGTCTGTGACAGCATTGGGGTTTTGCCCCAACTCCACTCTGAGATCCGAGTGGGCACCTGGGACCCTGGTGAGACCAAGGGAGAGATCAGAAAGTGGGAACAGACACCCGCAAGCCTACATGGACAGGTGGACCTTCTTAGCCTTGAAGGCGTGGAGTGTAGAGAGGCCTGGATCCCGCTGCCTGAGGAGAGGGCCGGGAGGGCGGGGCTTCCAATTCACTCCTTGGAGCCTGCAGGTAGCCCCTGTCACACCTTCTGGCAGCCTGGGGTGGGCAGCTCCCCACGCTGGGCCCAGGCCTGTATGTAGGGCAAGGGTGATGTCTCTGCAAGTTATTCTCCTAGCACTCAGCGGCCCTGGGGTTCCCTCTCGCCTGGATGGGGCGGGGGAGGCACCTTGGGGAACAGATCACAGCCCGGGCCTGATTGTCAGGAGCATCAGGCTCGGTGGCCACCCGCAGGGACAAAACCCTGGGTAGCCTCAGCCAGAGCCTCTTCCTGAGGCGCAGGAACTGGGCGCCTTTGGCAGGGTGGGACAGTGGCCTTGCCTCTGGCCGGGTCCTCAAAGTGAAGCCACTCCCACGTCCCACCCTGGGCCACTGAAGGGTGGCCCCAGCTCCATATCCTCCCCACAACTGCGGGGTGAGAGCAGCAACGCAGGAGTGGTAAAGGCTCTGGGCCTGGGGGCGGTCTCGCTGGCTGCTCAGGGGTCGGGGCAGTGCAGTCAGCTGCCTCAGTGACGTGAGGCACAGGGGACATGGGGCACAAGGGTCCCACCATGGCCACTGTTTCCACAGTGGCTCCTGCCGCCACGGCTTGCAACTTCCCTCTGCAGCCCACCACTCTGGAAAGCTCACCACTGCCAGCATCACCACCCTTTCATCCTAAAATACTAAGGTGAACCTTAGCTGGCTTTCCTAGATTACTACCATCACAATTAGTTTTGTTTTTTTGTTTTTTTTTCCCACAATTTGTTTCTTTTTTTCTTTTTCTTTTTCGTTTCTCCTTCTTTCTGAAGGAGTGTGATCTAGTGGCTGAGTCTGAGGGGTGTATAATTTGGTTCACTCTATAATGTATCATTTACTAGTGTATCTTTGCAAAAGTTGTGATATCTCCATCATTGTAGTCTCTCCACTTCGAAGCATGAAAAGGGTGTTTATTTTACTGAGCTGTTGTGAGAATTAAATATGAATATGAAGTAGAGAAAGCTTTTAGTACAATTCTGAGTACAAAGTCAAATGCTCATGTTTACTGCAGCACGTGAGAATCCTGCTTCTGGAAACACTAACGCACATAAGGAATGGGTGCCTGTCAGAACTGAGGCACAGTGTGGATTAACGCAGAGCGTCATACGTATAGTTGTACTTTGAAGTCCATTCTGAATCTTAGATGTCACATTTATATTAATATAAAGCATAACAATTATCTAAATGTAGAATTACATGTTTAAAACTATATGGTTATGTCAACTGATGTAATTCATAGTTTTTCCCTAGGGTTCTCTTTCCTGAACATTCCGTAACGTATTAGTTAGCACAGTCTTCTTATATCTTCCCTCATGATAAAACAAAAGAAGCGTAATAGTAAAGGGCTATAACCTCAATCAAATGAGGAAATCCTAATGGGAACCAGGAATGAGGGATTGAACACTCTTCACATCAAATATTAATTATTTTGATACAGAGTAGTTCTGTCGAGAGCTGACTTTGAGTCCTTGATCGATCTCTCAGCCCCCTGAATACACTGATTGGACAGTTGACCTTTTCACATTGTTAGGGTAAGTGCTATGCAAAGGCACCTTCAGACCCTCCATTGCACATAGGTGACCCTGCAAACCCCTTGCCTGTGTGTGTTCTGGAGGTGCCACTAAACTTGGGGGCGGCATCAGGAGACACACTTGAAAAAAAAACCTTTTTACTCAGATTAAATTATTAACGAACTTTCCATTTCCTTTAACTGATTAAAGACATCCCTACCTGGAAATAGGTACAGATTACACTCTCCAGTCAACAGCTGTCATTCTATCATATCATCAGACATCCGGGGCTGTTGCTACTTGAGGCATCCACAGAATCACAGCATTTTCCAGTATTGAAAGACCTGAAAGATCGCAGTGCCTTCATATCAACTGTGAGACATGAAGTAATTTTCCCAAATCTATGACATTAAGATATGGTGCAATGAGGACCAGAGTAAAGGTGTCCTGATTTTCAACCATGTTCGCTCCATCTCATTTACTCCTAAACACACTCACTGCTGCAAATACTTCTGTTGTCAAGTGGGAAATGAATGCTCTTACAAGGCTCAAACCTGTGAACACATCACTGACCAGCACAGAGCTGGCTCACAATAAGGACACATTTAAAGTGTTTTACATGCAACTGGGTCAAACTTTCCAAGTAGTAAATTAAAGCAATCATTTAAAGAAGGAAGTTGTTTCAGAAGAGGACCTTCATACTGCATCTCTGAACAGCAACTGATGATGATATTGAACTCAGATGCTGACTGGTTCTCCAACACGAGATTACCCAAACCAGCAGCAAAGAAATTAGTAACTTCCTCCCTATGTTTGGGATGTGAGTAGAGGGAGGTCATAGTTCTCCATGAATGTGAGACTTGCCTGCTACCCTGGCACCTGGTCCTGTCCTGTTCTCCAGCATGGTGTGTCTGAGGCTTCCTGGAGGCTCCTGCATGGCACCTCTGACAGTGACACTGATGGTGCTGAGCCCTCGCCTGGCTTTGGCTGGGGACACCTGACCTAAGTGCACATTGTGGGTGCTGAGCTACTATAAGGTGGGCAAAGTAGGGTGCTAAATTTGTCACTGTGCCCAGGCCATGTCCCTTAAGAATTTGTGACATTTTCAACAGGAATTGCCCATCTTTATCATGTGGATCACAAATTATTTCCTCCACAAAAGGAGCTTGGCTACTTGCCCTCTCCATTAGACTGTGTAAGGGGCCTTTGTACAGGCCATTTCTTCTAAAATCTCCACCAATAAAACCTTTGCATCACATGTCGTCAGGGTCTTTAGAGGATTTGGAAAGAAGGATGCTAAAATAATTTCCTCATACAGCGCTTCCCTTTATTATGATGACTTATGTCAGACAAAAGGAGTTTTTTTCTGAAAATTTTGTGGGAGTCAAGGGAATTCAAAGGGTCTCTTCTAGACGATCCTGGGTTATGTCCTCCACAGGACCTGTGGTGTTGGTCCCTCTTCCTCATATGTGAGGATGTACCAGTGGTCTCCCCATTACCTTCTTTCTTTTTTTTTCTTAACTCCAATGTTTATAAAGCCTGTATCCCTGTAGCGTATGTAGCTTCTCTGACAGAAGTTATACTTAGTGCTCTTTCTTTCTTATGGGGAAAAATCCCTGGAACTGAAGCTGGACTCTTTAGTACGTGGAGTCACCCTACAGATAAAGAGCATCTCCGGGGTGTTCTTTGGTGCCTAAAGAACTTAAGGCATCCTCTGAAAACCTGGCCCAGGATAGTGTTTCTTATGACTCTCTTTTAACCTTTCTATAGAAATTTCTCCTACATCTCCTACATGCTCTAACTAGACGTAACAAGAAGAGATTCAACTAACATAGGATACATTATATGAAATTCTATTTTTGTAAGTCAAAAACAGTAAAATATGAGAAATTTAATAATGTTCAAACTATAAACTCTGTGTGGAGTTACTGAGACAATGTGGACATTGTTCACATCTCATGGGGCTGAAAGTCAATGAGCAAGTCCTGGAAACTCATTGTCTTATTGGAGTCTTGTCCTAAATTTCATAGGTGCACCCATCATGCCCTCAGTTTTTCTTATTTAGCCATGTCTGTTTACCTCTTCCCCCAGTTTCTCTCTATTTTTCCCCAGTTATGTTGTCATCATTTCCTGAAATCCTTAAAGCTTGCACAGACCCAGAGCATTATGAGACCCATTGAAAGAGATTTTTTCTTTTTTTCTGTTTTTTTTTTTTTTTTTTTTTTTTTTTTTTGAGACAAGGCCTGGCTCTGTCACTGACGCTGTAGCTCAGTGTTATGATCGAGGCTCACTGCAACCTCTGCCTCCCAGGCTCAAGCAAGCCTTCCTCCTCAGCCTCCAGAGTAGTGGAGACTACAGGCAGGAAACCATGCCCAGCTAATTTTTATAATTTTGCTAGAGATGAGACTTTGCTATGTTGCCCAGGCTGGTCTTAAACTGCTGGACTCAAGCAATCCTCCTGCCTTGACCTCCCAACATGCTAAGGTTATAGGTGTGAGCCACTGTACCCAGGCAAAAAAAAAGATCAATCTTAATTTTAAAATTTCCTATTTCTTAAATCACTGTTAATCTTTATCTGTGAATTCTTCCAACTAGAAGGAGGAGAAAGAAGAAGTTTGCCTGTATTTCACACCGGGAGGAGAAGGGGTCTAGTGTGACATCAAAATGAAAGAGTGCTGGAGCCTGAGCCCCTCCTTGCTTTTCAAGATCCACACAGTGATCAGTTCCCAGAATGCTGGCTTATTCGTGTAAACCACACTTATTTTTCTCAGCAGCTATTGTATACTGGGCTCCATTCTAAGTTCAAATCATTCTATTTGATTAAGATGGAGAGGGTCCCTACTCTCATGGAAGTTACACAACAATAGAGGAGACAGACACTAACCTAATAAGCATTTAACAAAGAAGAAAATATCAGAGAGTCATAGTGCACTGAAGAAAAGACATCAGGTTTGTGGAAAGAGAGAAATGGATTCACCCAACTTTAGTTCAAGTGTTTAGAAAGTTCTGCCTGAGAAAGTGACATTCAGCTGAGACAATAAAATAAGTAGAGAGCCATGTGAAGATCTAAGGGACAAAAGTTCCAGGGAGACAGACTGTGGGGATCGTGGGGGGTTGGGGGGTGTGGTGGGAAGCCCTGGTGTGGGAAATTATGTGCAGGGAGAGAAAGAAGACTAGAGGGACTGATGTATAGCATTCAAGGAAATGGAGAGGCAGAAGATGAGGTAGGAAGCAGAGAGGAAGTCAGGAGCTTCATTATATTAGGCTCTGATGTCCATGGTAAGAAATTCGAATTTTATTTTATTTATTTTCATTTTTTAATTTTATTATTTATTTTTTGAGATGGAGTTTCTTTCCTGTTGCCCAGGCTGGAGTGCAATGGCACGGCCTCGGCTCGCTGCAACTTCTGCCTCCTGGGCTCACATGATTTTCCTGTCTCAGCCTTCCAAGTAGCTGGGATTACAGGCACCCACCACCATACCAGGCTAATTTTTTAGTATTTTTAGTAGAGACAGAGTTTTACCATGTTGACCAGGCCGGTCTGGAACTCCTGACCTCAGGTAATCTACCTGCCTTGGCTTCCCAAAGTGCTGGGATTACAGTCATTAGCCTCCACACCCGGTTTGACTTTTATTTAAATAGATGTGGGACGCTACTGGATGGCTACAAGGAGAGTCAATTCATGTTCAATATTATAAACTAATTATAGCTTTAAAGTAGAGGGAAATTTATAGCACTAAATACCAAGAGAAAGCAGGAAAGATCTAAAATCAACACCCTAACATCACAACTAAAAGAACTAGAGAAGCAAGAGCAAACAAATTAAAAAGCTAGCAGAAGACAAGAAATAACTAAGATCAGAGCAGAACTGAAGGAGATAGAGACATGAATACCCTTGAAAAAAAATCAATGAATCCAAGAGCTGGTTTTTTGAAAAGATCAACAAAATAGATAGACTACTAGTCAGGATAATAAAGAAGAAAAGAGAGAAGAAGCAAATAGACGTAATAAAAAATGCTAAAGGGGATATTACCACTGATCCCACAGAAATACAAGCTACCATCAGAGAATACTATAAACACCTCTATGCAAATCAACTAGAAAATCTAGAAGAAATGGATAATTTCCTGGACACTTACACTCTCCCAAGACTAAACCAGGAGGAAGTTGAATCCCTGAATAGACCAATAACAACTTCTGAAATTGAGGCAGTAATTAATAGCCTACCAACCAAAAGAAGTGCAGGACCAGATGGATTCACAGCTGAATTCTACCACAGGTACAAAGAATGAGGCCAGCATCATCCTGATACCAAAACTTGGCAGAGACACAACAAAAAAAGAAAATTTCAGGCCAATATCCCTGAGGAACATCAATGTGAAAATCCTCAATAAAATACTGGCAAACTGATTCGAGCAGCACATCAAAAAGCTGATCCACCATGATGAAGTTGGCTTCATCCCTGGCATGCAACGCTGGTTCAACATACGCGAATCAATAAACGTAATCCATCACATAAACAGAAACAATGACAAAAACCACAAGACTATCTCAATTGATGCAGAAAAGGCATTCGACAAAATTTAACAACTCTTTATGCTAAAAATTCTCAATAAACTAGGTACTGATGGAATGCATCTCAAAATAATAAGAGCTATTTATGAAGGGCCCACAGACAATATCATACTGAATGGGCAAAAACTGAAAGCCTTCCCTTTGAAAACCAGCACAAGACAAGGATGCCCTCTCTCACCACTCCTATCCAACCTAGTATTGGAAGTTCTGGCCAGGGCAATCAGGCAAGAGAAAGAACTAAAGAGTGTTCAATTGTCTCTGTTTGCAGATGACATGATTGTGTATTTAGAAAACCCCATTCTCTCAGCCCAAAATCTCCTCAAGCTGATAAAACAACTTCAGCAAAGCCTCAGGATACAAAATCAATGTGCAAAAATCACAAGCATTCCTATACACCAATAGCAGACAAACAGACAACCAAATCATGAGTGAACTCCCATTCACAGTTGCTACAAAGAGAATAAAATACCTAGGAATAAAACTTACAAGGAATGTGAAGGACCTCTTCAAGGAGAACTACACACCACTGCTCAAGGAAATAAGAGAGGACACAAACAAATGGAAGAACATTTCATGCCCATGGATAGGAAGCGTCAATATTGCGAAAATGGCCATACTGCCCAAAGTAATTTACAGATTCAATGCCATCCCCATCAAGCTACTGTTGACTTTCTTCACAGAATTGGAAAAAACTACTTTAAATTTCTTTCTTTTTTTTTTTTTTTTTTTTTTTTTTTTGACGAAGTCTTGTCTGTCATTCAGGCTAGAGTACAATGGCATGATCTCAGCTCACTGCAACCTCTGCCTCCTGGGTTCAAGCGATTCTCCACCCTCAGCCTCCCGAGCAGCTGGGATTACAGGCACCTGCCACCATGCCTGGCTAATATTTGTATTGTTTAGAGACGGGATTTAATCATGTTGTTCAGGCTGATCTTGAACTCCTGATCTCAAGTAATCTACTCACGTCGTCCTCCCAAAGTCCTGAGATTACAGGCGTGAGCCACTGCACCTGGCCCAAAACTACTTTAACTTTCATGTGGAACCAAAAAAGAGCCCACGTAGCCCAGACAATCCTAAACAAAAAGAACAAAGCTGGAGGCATCATGCTACCTGACTTCACACTATATTACAAGGCTACAGTAACAAAAACAGTATGTTACTGGCACCAAAACAGATATACAGACCAATGAAACAGAACAGAGGCCTCAGAAATGACACCACACATCTACAACAATCTGATCTTTGACGACCTGAAAAAAGCAAGCAATGGGGAAAGCGTTCCTTATTTAATAAATGGTGTTGGGAAAACGGGCTAGCCATATGCAGAAAGCTGAAACTGGATCCCTTCTTTACACCTTATAGAAAATGTAACTCAAGATGGATTAAAGACTTAACCATAAGACCTAAAACCATAAAAACCCTAGAAGAAAACCTAGGCAATAATATTCAGGAGCAAAGACTTCATGCTGAACTACCAAAAGCAATGGCATCAAAAGCCAAAAGAGACAAATGGGATCTAATTAAACTAAAGAACTTCTGCACAGCAAAAGAAACTATCATCAGAGTGAACAGGCAGCCTACAGAATGGGAGAAAATTTTTCCAATCTATCCATCTGACAAAGGGCTAATATCCAGGATCTACAAAGAACTTAAACAAATTTATGGGAAAAAAAATACAACCCCATCAAAAAGGGGGAAAAGGATATAAACAGACACTTCTCAAAAGAAGACATTTATGCAGCCAACAAACATATGAAAAAATGCTCATCATCACTGGTCATTAGAAATGCAAATCAAAACCATAAAGAGATACCGTTTCACGCCAGTTAGAATGGCAATCACTAAAAAGTCAGGAAACAGGACAGGCACAGTGGCTCAAGCCTGTAATCCCAGCACTTTGGGAGGCCGAGGTGGGTGGATCATGAGGTCAGGAGATGGAGACCATCCTGGCTAACATGGTGAAACCCTGTCTACCAAAAATACAAAATAAAAAAGCCGGGCGTGGTGGCAGGTGCCTGTAGTCCCAGCTACTCGGGAGGCTGAGGCAGGAGAATGGCGTGAACCTGGGAGGTGAAGCCTGCAGTGAGCCAGGGTTGCACCACTGCACTCTAGCCTGGGAGACAGAGCGAGACTGTGTCTCAATAAAAAAATAATAAAATTTTAAAAAAGACAGGAAACAATAGATGCTGGAGAGGATGTGGAGAAATAGGAATGCTTTTACACTGTTGGTGTGGTATAAATTAGTTCAACCATTGTGGAAGACAGTATTGTGATTCCTCAAGGATCTAGAACTAGAAATACCATTTGACCCAGCAATCTCATTACTGGGTATATACACAAAGGATTATAAATCATTCTATTATAAAGACACATGCACATGTATGTTTATTGCGGCACTGCTCACAATAGCAAAGACTTGGAACCAACCCAAATGCCCATCAATGATAGACTGGATAAAGAAAATGCAGCACATATACACCTTGGAATACTATGCAGCCATGAAAAAGGATGAGTTCATGTCCTTTGGAGGGATACGCACGAAGTTGGAAACCATCGTTCTCAACAAACTAACACAAGAACAGAAAACCAAACACCTCATGTTCTCACTCATAACTGGGAGTTGAACAGTGAGAACACATGGATACAGGGAAGGGAACATCACACACTGAGGCCTGTCCAGGAGTGGGGGCCTAGGGGAGAGACAGCATTAGCAGTAATACCTAATGTAGATAATGGATTGACGGGTGCAGCAAACCATCATGGCACATGTATACCTATGTAACAAACCTGCACGCTCTGCACATGTACCTAGACCTTGAAGTATAATGATAATAAAAATGAAATAACCAAAATCAGAGCTGAAGTGAAGGACCTAAAGAGAGGAAAAAGCATTTAAAAGGTCAACAAATCTAGGAGCTGGTTTTATGAAAAAATCAATAAAATAGACCACTAGCTAGACTAATAAGAAAAGAGAAAAAATTCAAATAAAGACAATCAAAAATTATAAAGGGGATATTATCACTGATTCCCCCAGAAATACAAATAACCATCAGAAAAATATTATAAGCACCTGTATGCATATAAACTAGAAAATCTAAAAGAAATGGGCAAATTCCTGGACATACACACTCTCTCAAGACTGAACCATGAAGAAATTGAATCCCTGAACAGACCAATAACAATTTCTGAAATTCAGGCAGTAATAAATAGCCTACCAACCAAAAAAATCCCATGATGAATTCACAGTTGAATTATTTGTACCAGATATACAAAGAAGATCTAATATTATTCCTGCTGAAATTGTTTGAAAAAATTGAAAAGGAGGGCCGGGCATGGTGGCTCATGCCTGTAATCCCAGCACTTTGGGAGTCCGAGGCGGGCGGATCACAAGGGCAGGAGATCGAGACCACGGTGAAACCCCGTCTCTACTAAAAATACAAAAAATTAGCCAGGCGCGGTGGTGGGTGCCTGTAGTCCCAGCTACTCAGGAGGCTGAGGCAGGAGAATGGCATGAACCCAGGAGGCAGAGCTTGCAGTGAGCTGAGACTGCACCACTGCACTCCAGCCTGGGCGACAGACTCCGTCTCAAAAAAAAAAAAAAAAAAAAAAAAAAAATTGAAAAGGAGGAGCTCCTCCCTAACTCATTCTATGAGGCCAGCATCATGCTGATACCAAAACCTGTTAGAGACACACACAAAAAAGAACTTCTGCATCTATTGATATAATCTAATGGTTTTTGTCATTGCTTCTGTTTATGTGATGGATTACATTTATTGATTTGCATATGTTGAACCAGCCTTGCATCCCAGGGATGAAGCCAGCTTGATCATGGTAGATAAGCTTTTGGATGTGCTGCTGGATTCAGTTTGCTAGTATCTTATTGAGGATTTTTGCATCGATGTTCACCAGGGATATTGGCCTGAAATTTTCTTTTTTTGTTGTGTCTCTGCCAGGTTTTGGTATCAGGATGATGCTGGCCTCATAAAATGAGTTAGGGAGGATTCCCTGTTTTTCTATTGTTTGGAATAGTTTCACAAGGCATAGTACCAGCTCCTCTTTGTACCTGTGGTAGAATTCAGCTGTGAATCCATCTGGTCCTGGACTGTTTTTGGTGGGTAGGCTATCAATTACTGACTCAATTTCAGAAGTTGTTATTGGTCTATTCAGGGATTCAACTTCCTCCTGGTTTAGTCTTGGGAGAGTGTATATGTCCAGGAATTTAGTCATTTCTTCTAGATTTTCTAGTTGATTTGCATAGAGGTGTTTATAGTATTCTCTGATAGTAGTTTGTATTTCTGTGGGATCAGTGGTGATATCCCATTTATCATTTATTATTACATGTATTTGATTCTTCTCTCTTTTCTTCTTTATTAGTCTGGCTAACAGTCTATTTATCCTGTTGACCTTTTCAAAAAACCACCTCCTGGATTCATTGATTTTTTGAAGGGTTTTTCATGTCTCTATCTCCTTCAGTTCTGCTCTGACCTTAGTTATTTCTTGTCTTCTGCTAGCTTTTTAATTTGTTTCCTCTTTCTTCTCTAGTCCTTTTAATTGTGATGTTAGGGTGCTGATTTTAGATCTTTCCTGCTTTCTCTTGTGGGCATTTAGTGCTATAAATTTCCCTCTCCACACAGCTTTAAATGTGTCCCAGAGATTCTGGTACATTGGTGTCTTTGTTTTCATTGGTTTCAAAGAACATCTTAATTTTTTCCTTCATTTTATTATTTACCCAGTAGTCATTCAGGAGCAGGTTGTTCAGTTTCCATGTAGCTGTGCGGTTTTGAGTGAGTTTCTTAATCCTGAGTTCCAATTTGATTGCACTGTGGTCTGAGAGACTGTGTGTTATGATTTCCATTCTTTTGCATTTGCTGAGGAGTGTTTAACTTCCAATTATGTGGTCAATTTTAGAACAGGTGCAATGTGGTGCTGAGAAGAATGTATGTTCTGTTGATTTGGGGTGGAGAGTTCTGCAGATGTCTATTAGGTTTGCTTGGACGAGAGCTGAGTTCAAGTCCTGGCTATCCTTTTGAATTTTCTGTCTCATTGATTTGTCTAATATTGACAGTGGGGTGTTAAAGTCTCCCACTATTATTGTGTGGGAGTCTAAGTCTCTTTGTAGGTCTCTAAGAACTTGCTTTATGAATCTGGGTGCTGCTGTATTGGGTGCATATATATTTAGGATAGTTAGCTCTTCTTGTTGCATTGATTCCTTTACCATTATGTAATGCCCTACTTTGTCTCTTTTGATCTTTGTTGGTTTAAAACCTCTTTTATCAGAGACTAGGATTGCAACCTCTGCTCTTTTTTGCTTTCCATTGACATGGTAAATATTCCTCCATCCCTTTATTTTGAGCCTTTGTGTGTCTTTGCACATCAGATGGGTCTCCTGAATACAGTACACCAATGCATCTTGATTCTTTATACAATTTGCTGATCTGTGTCTTTTAATTGGGGCATTTAGCCTATTTACATTTAAGGTTAATATCGTCATGTCTGAATTTGATCCTGTATTTATGATGCTAGCTAATTATTTTGCCCCTTAGTTGATGCAATTTCTTCATAGCATCAATGGTCTTTACAATTTGGAATGTTTTTATAGTGGCTGGTACTAGTTATTCCTTTCTATGTTCAGTGCTTCCTTCAGGACCTCTTGGAAGGGAGGCCTGGTAGTGACAAAATCTCTCAGCATTTACTTGTTTACAAAGGATTTTATTTCTCCTTTGCTTATGAAGCTTAGTTTGGTTGAATATGAAATTCTGGATTGAAAATTCTTTTATGTAAGAATGTTGAGTATTGGCCCCCACTCTCTTCTGGCTTGTAGGGTTTCTGCAGAGAGATGTGCTGTTAGGCTGAGATGCTGTTACCCTTTGTGGGTAACCCAACCTTTCTCTCTGGCTGCATTTAATATTTTTTTCTTCATTTCAACCTTGGGGAATCTGATGATTATGTGTCTTATGGTTGCTCTTCTGGAGGAATATCTTTGTGGTGTTCTATGTATTTCCTGAATTTGAATGTTGGCCTGTCTTTCTAGGTTGGGGAAGTTCTCCTGGATAATATCCTGAGGAGTGTTTTCCAACTTGTTCCATTCTCCCCATCCCTTTCAGGTACACCAGTCAAATGCATATTTGGTCTTTTCACATAGTCCCATATTTCTTGGAGGCTTTGTTTGTTTCTTTTCACTCTTTTTTCTCTAATCTTGTCTTCTCACTTTATTTCGTTAAGTTGATCTTCAATCTCCGATATCCTTTCTTCCGCTTGATCAATTCAGCTATTGATGCTTGTGTATATTACACCACGTTCTTGTGCTGTGTTTTTCAGCTCCATTAGGTCATTTATGTTCTTCTCTAAACTGGTTATTCTAGTTAGCAATTCTCCAACTTTTTTCAAGGTTCTTAGCTTTCTTGCATTGGGTTAGAACATGCTCCTTTAGCGCAGAGGAGTTTGTTACTACACACCTGACGCCTGCTTCTGTCAATTTGTCAAACTCATTCTCCATCCAGTTTTGTTCCCTTGCTGGCCGGGAGTTATATTCCTTTGGAGGAGGAAAAACATTCTGGTTTTTGAAATTTGCAGCTTTTTGAACTGGTTTCTCCCCATCTGCATGGATTTATCTACCTTTGACAAAATTTAACAGCACTTCATGCTAAAAACTCTCAATAAACTAGGAACTGATGGAATGTATCTCAAAATAATAAGAGCTATTTATGACAAACCCACCGCCAATGTCATACTGAGTGGGCAAAAACTGGAAGCATTGCCTTTGAAAACCAGCACAAGATAAGACTACCGTCTCTCACTACTCCTTCAACATAGTATAGGAAGTTGTGGCCAGAGCAATCAAGCAAGAGAAAGAAATAAAGGGTACTCAATTAGGAAAAGAGGAAGTCAGATTGTCTCTGTTTGCAGGTGATGTGATTGTATATTTAGAAAACTCCATCATCTCCACCCAAAATCTTCTTAAGCTGATAAAACAACTTCAGCAAAGTCTCAGGATACAAAATCAATGTGCAAGGCTGGGCTCAGTGGCTCAAGCCTATAATCCCAGCACTTTGCGAGGCCGAGGCGGATGGATCACGAGGTAAGGAGATTGAGACCATCCTGGCTAACACAGTGAAACCCTGTCTCTACTAAAAATACAAAAAAAAAATTAGCTGGGCGAGGTGGTGGGTGCCTGTAGTCCCAGCTACTCAGGAGGCTGAGGCAGGAGAATGGCGTGAACCTGGGAGGCAGAGCTTGCAGTGAGCCAAGATCGCACCACTGCACTCCAGCCTGGGCAACAGAGCAAGACTCTATCTCAAAAAAAAAAAAAAAAAATCAACGTGCAAAAATCAAAAGCATTCCTATACACCAATAACAGACAAACAGAGAGCTAAATCATGAGTAAACTCCCATTCACAACTGATACTAAGAGAATAAGATACCTGGGAATACAACTTACAAAGGGTACGAAGGACCTTTTCAAGGAGAACTACAAACCTCTTCTCAACGAAATAAGAGAGGACAAAAACAAATGGAAAAACATTCTATGCTCATGGATAGGAAGAATCAATATCATGAAACCGGCCATACTGCCCAAAGTAATTTATAGACTCAATGCTATCCCCATCAAGCTACCACTGACTTTCTTCACAGAACTGGAAAAAACTACTTGAAACTTCATATGGAAGCAATAAAGAGCCCACATAGCCAAGACAATCCTAAGCAAAAAGGACAAAGCTGGAGACATCACACTCCCTGACTTCAAACTATACTACAAGGCTGCAGTAACAAAAACAACATGGTACTGGTACCAAAACAGATATATACACCAATGGGACAGAAGTGAGGCCTCAGAAATAACACCACACATGTACAAAACCTGATCTTTAACAAACCTGAAAAAAACAAGCAATGGGGAAAGCATTCCTTATTTAATAAACGGTGTTGGGAAAATGGGCTAGCAATATGTAGAATGCTGAAACTGGATCCCTTCTTTATACGTTATAGAAAAGTTAACTCAAGATGGATTAAAGACTTAAGCATAAGACCTAAAACCATAAAAACCCTAGGAGAAAACCTAGGCAATAATATTCAGGACATAGGTATGGGCAAAGACTTCATGACTAAACCACCAAAAGCAATGGCATCAAAAGCCAAAATAGGTAAGTGGGATCTAATTAAACTGAAGAGCTTCTGCACAGCAAAAGAAACTATCATCAGAGTGAACAGGCAACCTGCAGAATGGAAGAAAAATTTTGCAATCTATCCATCTGACAAAGGGCTAATATCCAGGATCTACAAAGAACTTAAATGTACACGAATAAACAACCCCGTCAAAAACTGGGAGAAGGATATGAACAGACACTTCTCATAAGAAGACATTTATGCAGTCAACAAACATATGAAAAAATGCTCATCTTCATTGCTCATTAGAGAAATGCAAATCAAAACCACAATGAGATACCATCTCATGCCAGTTGGGATGATGATCACTAAAAAGTCAGGAAACAATAGCTGCTGGAGAGGATGTGGAGAAATAGGAATGCTTTTACACTGTTGGTGGGAGTGTAAATTAGTTCAACCATTGTGGAAGATAGTATGGTGATTCCTCAAAGATCTAGAACTGGAAATACTGTTTGACCCAGCAATCCCATTACTGGGTATATACCAAAAGGATTTTTTTTTTTTCTTTTTTTTTTGAGATGGAGTCTCACTCTGTTGCCCAGGCTGCAGTGCAGTGGTGTGCTCTCGGCTCACTGCAAGCTCTGCCTCCCTGGTTCATGCCATTCTCCTGCCTCAGCCTCCCAAGTAGCTGGTACTACAGGCGCCTGCCACCAAGGCCAGCTAATTTTTTGTATTTTTAGTACAGACGGGGTTTCACCATGTTACCAGGATGATCTCAATCTCCTGACCTCGTGATCTGCCTCCGTTGGCTTCCCAAGGTGCTGGGATTACAGGCATAGCCACCATGCCCGGCCCTACCCAAAGGATTATAAATCATTCTGCTATAAAGACACATGCACACGTATGTTTATTGTGGCACCGTTCACAATAGCAAAGACTGGGAATCAACCCAAATGCTCATCAATGATATACTGGATGAAGAAACTGTGGCACATTTACACCATGGAATACTATGCAGTCATTAAAAAAAAGGATGAGTTCATGTCCTTTGGAAGGACATGGATGAAGCTGGAAACCATCATTCTCAGCAAACTAACACAAGAACAGAAAACCAAATACCACATGTTCTCACTCATAAGTGGGAGCTGAACAATGAGAACACATGGACACAGGAAGGAGACTATCACACACCAGGGCCTGTCAGGGAGTAGGAGTTAGGGGAGGGATAGCATTAGGAGAAATATCTAATGTAGATGACAGGTTGATGGGTGCAGCAAACCACCATGGCACGTATATACCTGCACCTTCTGCACACGTACACCAGAACTTAAAGTTAAAAAAGAAAGAAAGAAAGAAAGAAAGAAAGAAAGAAAGAAAGAAAGAAAGAAAGAAAGAAAGAAAGAAAGAAAGAAAGAAAGAAAGAAAGAAAGAAAGAAAGAAAGAAAGAAAGAAAACTTCAGGCCGATATCATTGATGAACATTGATGCAGAATCCTCAACAAAATACTGGCAAACTGAATACAGAAGCACATCAAAAAGTTATCCACCACGAAGAATGAGGCTTTATCCCTGGGGATGCAAGGTTGGTTTAACATGCATAAATCCATAAATGTGATTCATCACATAAATAGAATGAAAGGCAAAAACCACATGATTATCTCAATAAATGGAGAAAAGGGTTAATAAAGCTCAACATCCATTCGTGTAAAAAACTCAAAAAGGTATTGAAGGGGCATACCTCAAAATGTTAAGAGCCATGTATGACGAACCCACAATCACTTCATACTAAATGGGCAAAAGCTGGAAGAATTCCCCTTGAAAACTGCCACAAGACAAGAATGGCCTCTCTCACCACTCCTGTTTAACGTAGTATTGGAAGTTCTGGCCAGGGCAGTTGGGCAAGAGAAAGAAATAAAGTGCATTCAAGTGGAAAGAAAGGAAGTCAAACTATCCTTGTTTGCAGAGAACATCATCTGATATCGAGAAAACCTCATAGTCACAGCCCAAAAGCTTTTTAAGCTGATAAGCAACTTCAGCAAAGTCTCAGGATACAAAATCAATGTGCAAAACTCGCTAGCATTCCTACACACCAATAGCAGTCAAACGAACAGCCAAATCACAAATGACTTCCCATTCACAATTGCCACAAAAAGAATAAAATACCTAGGAATACAGCTAACTAGAGAGGTGAAAGATCTCTACAAGGAGAACTACAAAACTGATACAAAGAAACTAGAGATGACACAAACAAATGGAAAAAGGTTCCAAGCTCATGGATAGGAAGAATCAATATCATTAAAATGGCCATACTGCCCAAAGCAATTTACAGATTCAATGCTATTCCCATTAAATTACCATTGACATTCTTCACAGAACTAGAAAAAAACTATTTTAAAATGCATATGGAACCAGAAAAGAGCCTGAATAGCCAAGGCAATCCTATGTAAAAAGAACAAAGCTGGAGGCATCACATTATCTGACTTCAAACTATACTACAGGACTACAGTAACCAGAACAGCATGGTACTGGTACAAGAACAGACACACAGACAAATGGAACAGCATAGATAACTCAGAAATAAGACTGCACACCTGCAACTATCTGATCTTCAACAAACGTGATCAAAACAAGCAAAGGGGAAAGGATTCCCTATTCAATAAATTTGCTGGGATAACTGGCTACCCATATGCAAAATAATTGAAACTGGATCCCTTCCTTACACCATATGCAAAAATAAACTCAAGATCGTTTAAAGACTTAAATGTAAAATCCAAAACTATAAAACTCTGGAAGACAACCAAGGCAATACCATTTAGGACATAGGCACAGGCCAAGATTTCATGACAAAGATGCCAAAAGCAATTGCAAGAAATGCAAACATTGACAAACGGGATCTAATTAAACTAAAGAGCTTCTGCACAGCAAAAGAAACTACCAACAGAGTAAAGAGACAACCTAAAGAATGGGAGAAAATTTTTGCAAACTATGTATCTGACAAAGGTTTTATATTCAGTATCTATAAGGAGCTTAAACAAATTTACAAGAAAGAAAACATTTAAAAGTGGGCAAAGGACATGAACAGACACTTTTCAAAATAAGACAAACTGCAGTCGATAATCATATGAAAAAAAGCTCAGCATCACTGATCATTAGAGAAATGCAAATCAAAACTACAATAAGATATAAAGCACTTAGTAGAATTGTGAGTACAAAGTAAAATACTCAAAGGTCACTCTGCAAATTTTCGTCTTTTTTTTTTTTTTGGAGGCAGAACCTCGCTCTTGTTGCCCAGGCTGTGTCAAAGGTTGACTTCAAGTCCTCTCTTGATCTCTCAGGCCCTCTGCATACTTTGACTGGACAGTTGACCTTATCACATTGTTAGGATAAGTGCTACACAAAGGCATCTTCAAGACCCTCCATTGCTCATAGGTGGCCCCTGCAAACTTCTTGCCTGTGTGTGTTCTGGAGGTGCCACTAAACTCGGTAACAGCCTCAGGAGGCACAATTTGAACATCTTTTTACTCGGATTTAATTATTGGCTAACTTTCAATTTTTTTTAGGTTATCAGAAATATCTTTACCTGTAAAGAGGTACAGATTTTACTCTCCAATCAACAGCTATAACTGTCATATTATGAGATTCCAGCGACTTCTGCTCCTTGAGGCATCCACAGAATCATAGCATTTTCTGGTATTCAAAGACCTGAAAGATCACAGTGCTTTCATTTCAACTGTGAGAAGTTAAATAATTTTCCCAGACCTACAACACTAAGTGATGGTGTAATAAAGGCCAGATTAAAAATCACTTGATATGCAATCATGTTGCCTCCGTCCACTTTAGTCCCAAACACACTCACACACACTTGTCCAAACAGCTCCATCTTCAAGGGAGAGATAAATGCTTCTACAAGCCTCAAACTTGTGAACACATCACTAATCTGCACAAGGCTGACTCACAATAGGGGCCAGATTAAAGTGTTTCACATGCAACTGGACCAAACTTTAAAGTCTAAATTCAAGCAATCCTTTCATGAAGGAAATTTTGTTTCAGAAGAGGATCTTCAATTAGCAGGGTGTTGTTGCGCACGCCTATAGTCCCAGCTACTAGAAAGGCTGAAGTGTATGGATCACTTAAGCCTGGGAGGTAAATGCTGCAATGAGCCCTAATCATGCCACTGTACTGCAGCCTGAGTGATAGAGTGAAACCCTGTCTCAATAAATAAATAAATAAATAAATAAATAAATAAATAAATAAACCTCATACTACATCTCATCTCAGACCGGCTATTCACCTCTGAGGCTGATTACTTCTTCAACACTAAGATTACCTAATCCAGGAGCAAAGAAATGAGTAACTTGATTCCTATGATTTGGAAAGTGGGTGGAGGAACGTATGTCATAGTTCTTTCTGAGTGAGACTTGCCTGCTCCTCTGGCACCTGGTCCTGTCCTGTTCTCCAGCACGGTGTGTCTGAGGCTCCCTGGAGGCTCCTGCATGGCAGCTCTGACAGTGACACTGATGGTGCTGAGCCCTCACCTGGCTTTGGCTGGGGACATGCAAGGTAAGTGCACACTGTGGGTGCTGAGCTACAACAAGGTGGGGGAGAAAGGGAGTTAACTTTGTCACTGTGCCCAGGCTGTGCATCTGAAAAAATTGTGACATTTTCTTCAAGGACCACCCATCTTTATCATATGAATTCCCAATTATTTCCATAACAAAAGAAGGCTGGCTACTTGCCCTCTGCATAAGATCTGCATAAGGGGCCTCCATATGGACCATTTCTTAGATCTCCTACAACAAAACCCCTCCAGCTTTGCATCACATTTTCTTGGGATCTTCAGAGGATTTATAAATAAAAACACTGAAATGAATTCCCCCATACAGCACTTCCCTTTATTATGTTGAGTTTTGCCATAAAAAAAAAAATTTCTCAGCTGGGCGCAGTGGCTCCTGTAATCCCAGCACTTTGGGAGGCCGAGGCCTTTTCTGTGCAGATCACAAGGTCAAGAGATTGAGACCAGCCTGGCCAACATGGTGAAACCCTGTCTCTACCAAAAATACAAAAAGTAGCTGGGCGTAGTGGCACGTGCCTGTAGTCCCAGCTACTCAGGAGGCTGAGGCAGGGGAATCGCTTGAACCCGGGAGGCGGAGGTTGCAGTGAGCCAAGATGGTGCCACTGCACTGCAGCCTGGCGACAAAGTGAGACTCCGTCAAAAAAAAAAAAAAAAAAAAAAAAAAATCTCACGGGGAGTCAAAAGGAATTTGAAGGGTCTTTCCTAGAGAATCTTGTATCATGTCCTCAACAGGATCTGTGAGGTTAGTGTGAGGATGCACCAAGAAGCTGCCCTGTTATCTTCTTTTTTCTCCCTTAACTCCAATGTTTGTAAAGCCTTTATCTTTGTACTGTAGATTTCTGACAAAAGTTGAGGTTAGTACCCTCTCTTTCTCTTGGGAAAAACACATTGGAGTTGAAGTGGAGACCCTTAGTACTTGGAATGACCCTATAGATAAGGAGCGTCTATGGAGTATTGTTCAGTACCTTAAACAACTTAAGGTATCCTCTGAAATGCCACTAATGCTACTAACCTGGCTTGAATCTTTCTAGGTTAGTTTCTCCTACATTCTCTGACTTGAGCTTACAAGAAGGGATTCAACTAATGTAGGACAAATTATGTAAAATTCTATTTTTATAAGTCAAAATCATCAAATATCAGCAATTTCATATGGTTCAAACTATATACCTTCAGTGGGGTTACAGACAGATTGTAAAGGTTGCTAAAATCCCATAGGGCTGAAAGCCAACCAGCAAGTCAAGGGGACTTATTGTCCTACTGGGAATATGTCCCAATTTTTAGAGCTGGATTCAGCATGCTCTCTGCTTTCCTTAATTATTCATGTCTGCTGACCTCTACCTCAAGTTCCTCTCTGTTTTTCATTTAACTATGTCATCATCATTTCTGAAAATCCCTAAAGCTTGCCCAGACATTTGGCACTATGAGACCTATCAAAAGAGATCATTCTTCATGCAAATTTTTCTCTTTCTTACAATCACTGTTTCCTTATCTGTGATTCCTTCTTCCAACTAGAAAGAGGAGAGAAAGGAAGTATGCCTGAATTTCTCACAGGGAGGAGAAGGGATACAGCATGTCATTAGAATGAACGGGTGCAGGAGCTTGAGCCCTTTTCTGCTTTCTAGAATACCCAGAATGATCAGTTCCCGGAACCTGGTCTCTTCATTTAGACCACAGGTATATTTCTGAGCAACTGTTACATTCTGGGCTCTGTTCTAGGCTCAGAGAATTCTACTCAAATAAGATAGAAACTCAGTGCCAGAGGAGACAGACAATATCCCAGTAAATATTTAACAAAAAAGAAAAAGTCAGACAGCAATATTGCCTTTTAAAAAAAGGCATCAGGGTGATAGGACAGAGAGATTTGGATTCACCCAACTTCACTTCACATTGGATTCACAAGTAGTGAATCTATCACAGAGGGAGATAGATTTTGTGTAGAAAAAATATGAGGGCCACAGGACAGCATAAGGGACTGAGAAGATTTCATCACATTTAGCTAAGACAAGAACAATAAGACAGCCATGTGAAGATCTGAGGGACAAGTGTTCCAGAGAGACAGAAAAGGGGAAAGGCCAAGGAACGGGAAGATGTGTGCTGTGCTGAAGAGGCAAAAAGAAGGCCAGAGGGGCTGAAGGATGAAAAGCAAGGGGTGCAATGGCAGAAGATGAGGAAGAGGGACAGGAAGTCAGGAGCTGCGCCATATTCGGCCTTGGTGGCCATGGTAAGGGATTACATTTTATTTAAACATGTTGGAAGCTCCTGGGAGACTACAAGGAGAGTCCATTAATATTCAATTTTAAAAATAATTCTAGCTACTATCTGGGGATTGGATTGTTGAGGTTCACAAGTGGAGAACAGCAGAATTCTCCAGGGAAGACAGAGTTGTGGATTCATGTAGTGCAGTTGTGCCAAAGACAGAGATAAAGATAAAGTGAATAGACTTGGGATGTGTTTTTGCATGACTTGTTAATGGATTAAATGCAAACTTATTTCTAAGTATTTTTCCTTGATAAATAGGTGGATGGTGGTGCTGTTTATTGAAATAGGGAAGAATGTGGGAGGAAATTATTTGAAGGGAGTGATTAGAAATGACAATTGTGTTAATTAAAATTGAGATGATTTTTGAAATCACATTAAGCAATCAGGAAGTCAACTGAATATAAGAGAGGAGTTCATGGTGAGGCCAGGGCTGGAGGTATTTATATTGGGGTTCTGTGTTAAATTCCAGGGAAGTGGAAGAAGTTGCAGAGGGAGATAGATTTTGTGTAGAAAAAATATGAGGGCCACAGGACAGCATAAGGGACTGAGGAGATTCATCACAGATGCTGGAGAAAAAAAAAAAGAGAGAGAGAGAATGTGATTCATGGGAATCAAAGAAAAATGATTTTTTCAAGGCGAGGGAGTGGCCAGTTGTGGTGAGAACCACTAACAGGTGAGTAAAGTGAGAACGTGACAGAGAAGCAAGTGCTGGGTTTGGTGGAGTTGATGTTTGCAGTCAATGGAGTATCCAGGATGGAAAGTGGATTGGACCATTTGAAGAACGGGTGGAAGAAGTGAAGCCTGGATGAAGTTTGACTCTTTTGAGTAGCGAGCCTCAGGGAAAGACTATGCTCTGGGATCTGCCAGCAGAACCTAAAGAAAATTAATAAAGAAGCTGGAGAGAAGCAGGAAGATCTGGGAACCAGAGCCAGATGCTCAGTCATTGGCAATGAAGCACTAGAAGGCCCCTGTGTACAGTGGTGACTGGTTATGAAAAAGGCCATTCGTTCATACAGCCAATATTTATCAGTGACTTAGAATATACTAGTATTACTCTAGGTGATGAGAATGGAGTGATAAACAAAGCAAATCTGGTCTGTATCAGCGTGGAGCATTGTAACATTTTGTAGTGACTAATTACCAGGCTTATAAATTTTGGCATAGATATGTAATACCTATCCTATCATAGCTTTGGTATTTAAAAGTATATACATCTTTGGAATCTAAAATTCAAAGGGTATAAGTAACTTACCCACTGTCACAAAGTCAGTGCTAGAAATCAGATTGCAGTTTAAATCTGAGTACATAGAAAGTCCCTCTCTTTGATGTCAGCACTCTCCTTTTGTGTGAGGTTTAGGCATATGAATTATAATTATTATTATTATTATTTTTTTGAGATGGAGTCTTGCTCTGTCGCCCAGGCTGGAGTGCAGTGGCTGGATCCAATTTCCTGACCTTGTGATCCGCCCGTCTCAGCCTCCCAAAGTGCTGGGATTACAGGCTTGAGCCACCGCGCCCGGCGAGGCATATGAATTATTATACATAAACCAATGTTTCTGCCCTCAAGTGTTTAAAACGGTAAATAGTGATAAATTAATAAAGGACCATTGCCAAATCATGATGTAGACATTATTTGCTTTAGAAGTTAAAGAATAGAAAAATAATGAAGCTTTCCTTTATAGGGATTGTAAAAATAAAATGGTAATATATTAGAGTGATTATTATGTTATCAGCACTAAGAAGAGTCACTACTTACTTTTACCCTTAACAATAATCTGATAAAGAATATATTATTGTTGGATTCATTTTATATAATTTTTAAAGGTTCATGGTTGTTAAAATTAATCCAAGTAGAAGAGATCATGTTTAAATTCAGATTTCCTGATTCTAGAGCCTGAGCTTACAACCACCGTTAGTGAATAGTGACTAGACTGAGGCTGAATTGTTGATAGAATTTCTTATGTTCATATGTACTGGGTGTGTCTCAGGGTAGGGAAGAAATGCAAAGTCTGCTAGTCCCAATGTGAAGGAGAAACTTTCATTCATTTTGCATTTATCATTTGAAAACTTCCATATGTACAGGCTGTCACAGGCATGTGTTAAAGAACACAAAGTATTCAATTCACTTCTTCTGAGCATTATTAGCAAGTTGGGCTAAGGTTGCCAAATAAAGTACAGGGTACCCAGTTAAATCTGAACTTTAGATAAACAACAATAATTTATTTGAAATCCAAATTTAACTAGGCATTCTCTATTTTCATTTGCTAAATATGGCAATCTAAGCTGGACACATGAGTATAGACTGCAGTGCTAACCATGCAAGCTACAGTGACGGCAACTTCATATATTTTTATTTTTCAATGTTCTTATCTGTGAAGAAGGTGCTCAGAGAATTTAGGAATAATAAGATACACCTTGTCTCATTCAAAGTGCTCTCCTCCCTGCTATCATTTCTAAAGGGCGAAGGGAGCTTGTGCAGCTCTCTACTCAAAATCTGGGGACTCGCTCGTTTTTTGTAAACTATCTGTAAGAGAATGCCATCTTCTTAGTTTCTCCCTGTATTAGTCCGTTTTCAGGCTGCTGATAAAGATATACTCAAGACTGGATAATTTATAAGGAAAAAGAACTTTAATGGATTCACAGTTCCACGTGGCTGGGGAGGCCTCACATCACAGCGGAAGGTGAAAGGCACGTCTCACACGATGGCAGACAAGAGAAGAATGATGGTCAAGCAAAAGGGTTTTTTCCCTTATAAAACCAGATCTCGTAAGACTTATTCACTGTTAGCCGGGCAACGTGGCGGGCGCCTGTAGTCCCAGCTGCTTGGGAGGCTGAGGCAGGAGAATGGCGTAAACCCAGGAGGCGGAGCTTGCAGTGAGCTGAGACCCGGCCACTGCACTCCAGCCTGGGCTGCAGAGCGAGACTCCGTCTCAAAAAAAAAAAAAAAAAAAAAAAAAAAAAAAAAAAAAAAAAAAAAAAAAAAAAAGACTTATTCACTGTCATGAGAACAGCAAGGGGAAATACCTGCCCCCACGACTCGATTATCTCCCCCAGGTCCCTCCCACAACACGTGGGAACTGTGGCAGCTACAATTCAAGACAAGATTTGAGTGGTTACACTGCCAAACTATATCACTCCCCTTCAGAGAAGGCTTAACTACAGAAACGAGAATTCTGCATCTGTCCAAGGTTGGTAATTTGATGCCTGCTTGTATTGTTGGGAGTAGGAGACTGAAAGTTAGAAAATGAATTAGCTGAGGCAGTGAGTAGTGGACCAGTGACACAGAAATTAAGAATATGACTTGGTGACTGATTGGCAAGGCAAATAAATTAGTAAAACTTCGTTCTGAATGAATTAATTTTACTGGAAAAATAGCTCTGCACTAGGACCAGATTCCTAAAAATCCTAAGTTTTATGTGGGACCAAGATTTTAAATAGATAGAATATTGGCAGAGTTTTCAATGTACATCTCAAATGTTCCATAATTAATAGCAGCTTTTTAATCATAGATTTATCAGATGGTTTACACTAGTGGGTCTCACCCAGGGATAGTTCACCATCCCTCTGTTCCTCCCTGCCCTCTCACAACTCCCTAGGGAACATTTGGCAATGTCTGGAGCCATTTGAGGTTGTCACACCAGGAGTTTCTTGTGACATGTAACAAGTAGAAGCCAGGGACACTAGTAGCTCCTCTCATCAAGAAAATATTATCTATTCCAAAATGTCAATGGTGCCAAGGCTGAGAACACTGGTTTACATTGTGCTTCTTCTAAAAATTCTAGACTCACAGTTTTTAAACACATTTATCTCTTAGTTCGGCTCTTCATGGCTTAGTTTTGCTTGTTTCATTACCAAAAAAAAAAAAAAACGGTTGCATAAATTCACTGCTTTCTTGGTGAATCCATTTAATCAATGCAGGTTCAAGATCTTCATTTTTACTTTTTGCACATTATGCACTTTATTTCAAAAGGTTCATTGTGTTCTTGATAATTACTATCTCTATTAACTTTCCACAACTGGTCATTATAAGTCACGAATGGTGATGACTGTCACAAATATTTTTCAGTAAAATGCCTCAGATTTCTGCAGTAATTCTACCTTTTATACCTTTTATAATGTAAGATGCTTTTCTATTCATTGTGGTACATATACACCATGAAATATTATGCAGCCATAAAGAGGAATGAGATCATGTCCTTTGCAGGGACATGGATGAAGCTGGAAGCCATTATCCTCAACAAATTAACGCAGGAACAGGAAACCAAACACCGCATGTTCTCACATATAAATGGGAGCTAAACAATGAGAATACGTGGACACAGTGAGGAGAACAACACTTACTGGGGTCTGTTAGGGGAGGGCAGAGCGGGGGTGAGCATTAGGGAAAAGAGCTAATGCATGCTGGGCTTAATACCTAGGTGATGAGTTGATAGGTGCAGCAAACCACCATGACACACGTTTACCTGTGTAACAAACCCATACACCCTGCACATGTACTCAGAACTTGAAAAACACAGTAAAATAATTATTTAAAGAATACTTTCTACTCATCTTATTTTTATTAAACACAAAGATTTTTCTTTTTTTTCTGGATAATAAGTTTTATAAACATCACATATCTTCAACATTTTAAATATTCTCAATGGATACATTTCATATAATGTAACACAGTTCCACTTTTTAAAAAAATAGCAAAATAAATATAATCTCACTTTTTCTTGATTATTCAGGATCATTATTATCAATGTCAATTTGGAACACAATATCCTTAAGGTATAGTAATAAATGTAAGGCTGCTTGCCTTTATCCTAAGTGAATTTGGATTGTTTTTATGATTCTCTGCTTTTCATTTTCTCTGTCTGGTCCTTTTACTTACTGACATTCTTTGTTATTATAATCAGTGTGTTCTGATGGTTATTTTTCAGAAAAGTCTTCAGGTGAAGGCCTGTGAATGGTTACATTCTCCTAGAGAGCTAAGTGCATGGGTGCATGGGCTTTGTGACTGTCATTTGCTAGTCAGAGGACCTTTTCTTCCCTCATTATTTCTTTTTTTAATTATTATTATTTTACTTTAAGTTCTAGGGTACATGTGCACAACATGCAGGTTTGTTACATAGGTATACATGTGCCATGTCGGTTTGCTGCATCAATCAACTCGTCGTTTACATTAGGTATTTCTCCTAATGCTATCCCTCCCCCAGGCCTCCGTCCCACAACAGACAGTGGTGTGTGGTATTCCCCACCCTGTGTCCATGTGTTCTCGTCGTTCAACTCCCACCTATGAGTGAGAATGTGTGGTGTTTGGTTTTCCGTCCTTGTGATAGTTTGCTGAGAATGATGGTTTCCAGCTTCATCCATGTCCCTGCAAAGGACATGAACTCATCCTTTTTTAATGGCTGCATAGTATTCCATGGTGTATGTGTGTCACATTTTCTTAATCTAGTCTATTTCTGATGGACATTTGGATTGATTACAAGTCTTTGCTATTGTGAATAGTGCCACAATAAACATACATGTGCTCGTGTCTTTATAGTAGCATGATTTATAATCCTTTGGGTATATACCTAATGGGATCGCCGGGTGAAATGATATTTCCAGATCCTTGAGGAATCGCCACATTGTCTTCCACAATAGTTGGACTAATTTACACTCCCACCAACAGTGTAAAAGCATTCCTATTTCTCCACATCTTCTCCAGCATCTGCTGTTTCCTGACTTTTTAATGATCACCATTCTAACTGGCGTGGGATATCTTATTGTGGTTTTGATCTGCATTTCTCTGATGATCTGAGATGATGAGCATTTTCTCATGTGTCTGTCGGCTGCATAAATGTCTTCTTTTGAGAAATGTCTGTTCATATCCTTTGTCCACTTTTTGATGGGGTTGTGTGTTTTTTTCCTTGCAAATTTGTTTAAGTTCTTTGTAGATTCTGGATATCAGCCCTTTGTCAGATGGGTAGATTGCAAAGATTTTCTCCCATTCTGTAGGTTGCCTGTTCACTCTGATGGTAGTTTCTTTTGCTGTGCAAAAGCTCTTTAGTTTAATTAGATCCCATTTGTCAGTTTTGGCTTTTGTTGCCGTTGTTTTTGGTGTTTTGTCATGAAGTCTTTGCCCGTGCCTATGTCCTGAATGGTGTTGCCTAGGCTTTCTTCTAGGGTGATTTTTCTTTACCTGTTTTGATTTTTCACAGTTCATTTAAACATAAATACAAAAAACCAAACACATATACATGCATGGTATTTGAAATCTGTGAAATCTGTGTATATTTACACAGGTATATGTATGTTTGCATGTTTATATATATTGAAACTACAGATGCACATGTCACCAATAAGAGCTCTGTGACACTTTTGACTCCTTACTTCTTCAGATCAGATTTACCAAATGAGTTTTGGCAACAAATTAAAAACAATAGTCAGTGAATTTCTGAGCTTTCTGGATTTCGAAAATCCAAAAAAGTTTGTGGTTCTGTGTTGGGGTCATGGACTCTTCAATTGTTTCCCATTACATTTAGTATAGATCAAAATCCTAACATGATAAAGATTTTAATTGTTCCCTTCCTTGTGATTTCTCCAGTTTAATCTTCTCTTCTCTTCCTTCTCTTCCCTTCTCTTCTCTTCTTTATCTTCTCTTCTCCTTTTCTCTTTTCTTTCCTTTCCTTTCCTTTCCTTTCCTTTTCTTTTCTTTTCTTTTCTTTTCTTTTCTTTTCTTTTCTTTTCTTTTCTTTTCAGAGAGAGTCTCGCTCTGTCACCCAGACTGGAGTGCAATGGCACAATCTCGGCTCACTGCAACCTCCACCTCCCAGGTTCAAGCTATTCTTCTGCCTCAGCCTCCTGAGTAGCTGGAACTACAGGCACGCGCCACCACCCCCATGCCACCACGCCTGGTTAATTTTTGTATTTTTAGTAGAGACGTGGTTTCGCCATATTGGCCAGGCTGGTCTCGAACTCCTGATCTTGTGATCTGCCCGCCTGAGCCTCCCAAAGTGCTGGGATTACAGGTGTGAGCCACTGTGCCCGGCCCAGTTTAATCTTTTCCCCTCCTTTCCCTCATGCTGTGCTTTAGTGAACTTTCTTCTGGTTTCTTGAAGAAGTTCATCAATTCTTTCAAGCTTTTGTAAGTGGTTTTATGCTTACCTGAAAGGTGCCTCCCTTTTTGTCCAGAGACACACAGGCTCCACTCTGCCCCCTGGCTCACACCCACTAAACTTGTAAGGTCACATTTGAATTGTCACTCTCAGAGTCCTTCTCTGAGAGTGATTTAGATCATCCTATTCTTTGTTCTAGAACTCCACACTTCTCTTAACATTTCTCATTCCTGTATAAGGTGCTGTGTATTTCGTTTTTTGCCATCACTTTCACTACCCTTTAAGCTCCCCCAGCTGAGGGGAGAGGTCTGTCTTTCCCCTGTTTGGATTCCCAGGAGCACTAAGAGAAGCATTTACAGAATGGAGGACACAAGGTCAGCACTAAGGAAGCATTTACAGAATGGAGGATACAAGGTCAGCACTAAGGAAGCATTTACAGAATGGAGGATACAAGGTCAGCACTAAGGAAGCATTTACAGAATGGAGGAGGTGGGTCTTGTTTAAGGAATGAGTAGAGTGTGGCATGATAAGAGGGAGCAGGAAGTGTCTTTTGGGTGGAGGCTCCCAGGAGGAGGAAGTGCAAGTGGCAGTGATGAAGCAGATGATCCTGGTCCAGAGCCTTCCAAAGAGGCGTCCACCTCAACTCGGCAATGGGGAACGAATCCCGAATGGTATTCCACGGCCCTCGCAGCCTCCCTCCGCCTCAGGCAGATGGGAGATGAACCCCTGGGATGCTGGTGGTCGGGGTTGGCTGGTGGCTGCCAGTCAAGGTGTTCCATCGCCCCGCGCCCTGCCGAGGGCGTCCCTGATTGTGGGCATAGCCGTCACTCTTTTCCCAGGATGCCGCCCATGTAATCGGTTCTTCTTTTCCCCGCGGCACATTTCTTGGAGCAGATTAAACATGAGTGCTATTTCTCCAACGGGACGGAGCGGATGCGGTTTGTGCACACTCATCCATACCCGGAGGAGTATGCGCGCTTCCACAGCGACGTGGGAAAGTTCCGGGCGGTGGAGGAGCTGGAGTGGAGGAGAGTTTAGGAATGGAAACAGCCAGAAGAACCTCCTGGGCTACTTGCGGGGTCTGTTGGACACCTACTGCAGACACAACTATGAGGTTTTTGAGAGCTTCTCCATGCAGAGGCGCGGTGAGCAAGGCGCGTGGGGGAGGGGGAGCGGGGTTCCTGAGAACGGAGAGAGTGTGTGTGTGTGTGCGCACGCGCGCACGTAAGCACCCTGTGGGAGAATATAGGATTGTGAGCAAGAAGGAAATAGGACGGCTCAGGTAGGTGAGTGCAGAGTGGGGATTTGTCTGTGTGTCTGTTTTTGGAGGGGACTCAGGAGGGAACTTCAGCTTGTCTTTCCAGCCCTCTGTGCAGAGATGAGAGGAGGGTGGGAGTGGTGATGCAGGGGCCTAAAGAGGGAGATCTTGATCGCCCTCAGTCCTTAGAGATGCAGGAAAGTGAAATTTACCTAGTCTGCTGTTGGCATGAAAGTTTAGGGGAGGAGAGATGAGAAATGATAATGTGAGGGATAATGTGAGGAGGCCAGTCACAAACTGTCCTTGGTACACACCCGTTATGATCCCGAAATCTCTGAAATAAAAGTGTGTGATACTTGTCTGCATAAGCATTTTATTGAGAAAAAAGTATTAGACTAATTTCTTTCTTTTTAATTTTAAATGTTTATTTTAGTTTTAGGGATACGTGTGCAGGTTTGTTCTATAGGTAAACTGCATGTCAGGTGGGTTTGATGTACAGATAATGGCATCACCAGGGTAATAAGCATAGTACCTCCCAGGTACTTTTCCTGATCCTCTCCCTCCTCCCATCCTTCACCCTCAAGTAGGTCCCCGTGTCTACTGTTCCCTTCTTTGTATCCACGTGTTCTCAATGTATAGCTCCCACTTATAAGTGAGAGCATGTGGTATTTGGTCTTTTGTTCCTGTTAGTTTGCGTAAGATAATGGCCTCCAGCTCCATCCATGTTCCTGCAAAGGACGTGCTCTCATTCTTTTTGTGGCTCCATACTATTCCATGGTGTATTTGTACCACATTTCCTTTAACCAGTCGACTGCTCATGGGCATCTAGGTTGATTCAGTGTCTTGCTATTGTGAACAGTGCTGCAATGAACATATGTGTGCATGTGTCTTTCTGGTAGAATGGTTTATATTCCTTTAGGTATATACACAGTAATGGGATTGCTGAGTCAAATGGTAATTCTCTTTTTAGTTCTTTGCACCACATTGCTTTCCACAATGGCTGAGCTAATTTACATTCCTACTAGCAGTGCATAAGCATTCTCTTTCCTCTGCAACCTCACCGGCCTCTGTTATTTTTTGACTTTTTAGTAATAGCCATTCACACTGGTGTGAGATGGTATCTCATTGTGATTTTGATTTGCATTTCTCTAATAATTAGTGCTGTTGAGAATTTTTTCCTGTGTTTGTTGGCTGCATGTATGTCTTCTTTTGAAAAGTGTCTGTTCATGTCTGTTCATGCCCATATTTTAATGAGGTTGTTTGTTTCTTTTTTTCTTGTAAATTTGTTTAAGTTGCTTATAGATTCTGGATATTAGACCTTTGTCAGATGCATAGTCTGCAAATATTTTCTGACGCAGGTAAGCAATAACTATCGAGGCCAGTGGTGCCAGAGTAAAAGAATTCACCAAGACAGTTGTAGGTAGAAAAAAGCAGATTTACTAGAGAAAGTAGAAAAATACGTTGCAAGGAGGCAACAGGCAGGCCAGCAGAAGAGAAGCTTGCAGGAGATTTTATAGGATGGTTCTTAGGCTGCAGAGTGCTACGTGCAGTAGCAATAATGCCAAGGTTGCAGTGAGCTAGCTTACAGATGTCTGATGATAATTGAGTACAGGAAGACTGAATTATTTGCACAGGAGGGCTGTATGTCCTGGACCATGAGGAAAGACAGACTTATAGCTTATTTGCTTTACCTCTTTGCTTTCTTCTGGTCCCACCAGCCTGACTCCTATTCCCAAATTAGGACTTGACATTTTCTCCATTCTCTAGGTTGTCTGTTTATTCTGTTGATAGTTTCTTTTACTGCACAGAAGCTCTTAAATTAGGTCCCATTTGTCAATTTTTGTTTTTGTTGTGGTTGCTTTTTGTGTCTTTGCCATGAAATCTTTGCCAAGTCCTACGTTCAGAATGGTATATTCTAGGTTACTTTCCAGGGTTTTTATGATTTTAGGTTTTACATTTAAGTCATTAATTCATTTTAAGTTGATTTTTGTATATGGTGTAAGGTAGGGGTCCAGGTTCAGTCTTCTGCATATGGCTAGTCAGTCACTACAGCACTATTTATTGAATGAGGAGTCCTTTCCTCATTGCTTGTTTTTGTCATCTTTGTCAAAGATCAGTTGGTTATAGGTGTGCAGCATTATTTCTGGACTCTCTATTCTGTTCCATTTGTCTATGTGTCTGCTTTTGTACCAGTACCATGCTGTTTTGGTTACTGTGGCCTTGTAGTATAGTTTGAAGTTAAGTAACATAGTACCTCCTACTTTATTCTTTTGCTTAAGATTGCCTTAGCTATACCTGTTTGGCTTCCATATGAATTTTAAAGTAGTTTGTTCTAGTTCTGTAAAGACTGTCAGTGGTAGTTTAATGGGAATAGCGTTGAATCTATAAATTACTTTGAGCAGTATGGTCATTTTAATGATACTGATTCTTCCTATCCATAAGCATGATAATTTTTTCCATTTGTTTGTGTCATCTCTGATTTCTCTGAGCTGTGTTTTGTAGCTCTCCTTGTAGAAGTCTTTCACCTCCGTAGTTAGCTGTATTCTTAGGTAATGTGTGTGTGTGGAAATTGTGAGTGGGATTATGTTCCTGATATGGGTCTTGGCTTGGGTGTTCTTTGTGTATAGGAATGCTGCTGATTTTTATATGCTGATTTTTTTTTTATCCTGAAACTTTGCTGAAGTTGTTTATCAGCTAAAGGAACTTTTGGGCCAAGATTTGGAGATTTGGGGTTTTCTAGACACAGGATCATATCATCTGCACACAGGGATAGTGTGACTTCTGCTCTTCCTCTTTGAATATCCTTTGTTTCTTTCTCTGGCCTGATTGCTCTGGTCAGGACTTCCAATACTATCTTGAATAAGAGTGGTGAGAGAGGGCCAGGCACAGTGGCTTATGCCTGTAATCCCAGCACTTTAGGAGGCTGAGGCGGGCAGATCACAAGGTGAGGATATCAAGACCATCCTGGCTAACATGATGAAACCCAGTCTCCACTAAAAATTAAAAAAAGAAAAACTAGCCAGGCATGGTGGCACGTGCCTGTAGTCCCAGCTACTTGGGAGGCTGAGGCAGGAGAATTGCTTGCACCCGGGAGGCAGAGGTTGCAGTGAGCTGAGATCGCGCCACTGCACTCCAGCCTGGCGACAGAGTGAGACTCCGTCTCAAGAAAAAAAAAAAAAAAAAAAAAACGGTGAGAGAGGACATCCTTGTCTTGTGGTGATTTTCAAGAGCAATGCACCCAGCTTGGCTGTGTGTTTGTCATTGATGGCTTTTATTATTTTGAAGTATGTTCCTCCAGTGCCTAGTTTACTGAGTTTTGTTTTGTTTTGTTTTTTGAGATGGAGTCTCTCTCCGTCGTCAGGCTGGAGTGCGGTGGTGCAATCTCGGCTCACTGCAACCTCTGCCTCCCAGGTTCAAGTGATTCTCCTGCTTCAGCCTCCTGAGTAGCTGCGACTACAGGCTCGTGCCACCGTGCCCGGCTAAGTTTTCATTTTTAGTAGAGATGGGGTTTCACCATGTTGGTCAGGACGGTCTCAATCTCCTGACCTTGTAATCTACCCACCTCAGCTTCCCAAAGTACTGGGATTACAGGCGTGAACTGAGCATTTTTAACATGAAGTGCTGTTGAATTTTATCAAAAGCTTTTTCTGCACGATCATGTGGTTTTTGTCTTTCATTCTGCTTTATGTGGTGAATCACATTTGTTGATTTGTATATGTTGAACTAACCTTGCATCCCAGGGATAAAGTCTATTTCATCGTGGCACATTAGCTTTTGATGTGCTGCTGTATTTGGTTTGTTAGTATTTTGTTAAGGATGTTTGCATCTGTGTTCATCAAGAATATTGGCCTGAAGTTTTCTTTTTTTGTTGTGTCTCTGACAGGTTTTAGTATCAGGATGATGCTGGCCTCATAGAATGAGTTGGGGAGTCATCCCTTCTCCTCAATTTTTTTGGAATATTTTAATAGGAATACTACCAACTCTTCTTTATACATCTGGTAGAAGTCAGCTGTGAATCCATCTGGTCCCGGGATTTTTTTGGTTGGTAGCTGTTTATTACTGACTCAATTTCAGAACTCATTGTTGGTCTGTTTAGAAATTCAGTTTCTTCCTGGTTCAGTCTTGAGAGGTGTATGTGTCCAGGAATTTATCCATTTCTTCTAGATTTTCTAGTTTGTGTGCAAAGGTGTTTATAGTAGTATTAGACTGATTTCTAGAGGAAGTGAAGGGACCTCTGTAGCACCTCTGACCTTTCTGAGGCTTCTTTTAGGTCTAAAGTTCTTGCTACGTTTTTGTTGTCTTAGCATATACATATATTTCCATAGTTGAAATTATTGTGAAACTAGCTTTTGAATTAAACTTTTGTTATACTGTTAACAGAACCTGTGTACAAACACAAAGCATATGTACATAGTAACATGTTACTATATGTTACTATGTGTACAGTATACGCATATGTTACTATGTATATAGTATATATCATATACATACATATGCTGTGCCTGTGTGTATATACACACACATATGTAACCTGTGCATACATTTTTAGAGACAAAGTCCTGCTCTGTCATCCAGGTTGGAGTGCAGTGGTGCAATCACAGCTCATTGCAGCCTTGAACTCCTGGCCTCAAGTAATCCTCCCCTTTCAACCTCCCAAAGCACTGGAATTGCAGGCCTGTGCCACCATGGCTGTTACAGTTTTTATTTTAAAGCTAATAGTATTTAACTAGTTACATATTATTCCTTTATACAGTTGTGATACAATTTACCTCACATTTGCCTTGATTAATCTTTTTTACAATATGGCCAAATAGTTGAAAAGTTATATCTCTTTTTAATTTTTAGTTAATAGTTATTTGATTTCTATTATTGTTCCAAGAATTATTGTATATTTAAAGGAAAGATAAGTATCTCTTTTCTGTTACCTCTGGGATCCTAGTATTTTTTTTCAGGGATTTTATGGGTTATCTGTACAGTAAGATTATTAACACTTTTGTGGTATTTGATTCAGCATTTTCTTTTTTTTGAGACGGAGTCTCACTCTGTCCCCCAGGCTGGAGTGCAGTGGTGCAGTCTCGGCTCACTGCAAGCTCCGCCTCCTGGGTTCACGCCATTCTCCTGCCTCAGCCTCCTGAGTAGCTGGGACTACAGGCACCCGCCACTGTGCCCGGCTAACTTTTTGCATTTTTAGTAGAGACGGAGTTTCACCGTGTTCGCCAGGATGGTCTCAATCTCCTGACCTCGTGATCCGCCTGCCTCGGCCTCCCAAAGTGCTGGGATTACAGGCATGAGCCTCTGTGCCCGGCCTGATTCAGCATTTTCTCCAGATTGTAGTTTATATTTTTATTTTCAAAATTATTCTCCATGTTACAAACTTGAACATTTTTATTTAATGAAATATATTGCAAAATTTTTGGTAATGATTTACAACCCATCTTACATCTATCATTTTGTAGTATTATAAAAATGTTGTCTCAGGGCCGGGCATGGTGGCTCATGCCTGTAATCCCAACACTTTGGGAGGCAGAGGTGGGCGGATCACCTGAGCTCAGGAGTTCGAGACCAGCCTGGCCAACATGGTGAAAATCCGTCTCTACTAAAAATATAAAAATTAACCAGGTGTGGTGGTGGGAGTCTGTAGTCCCAGCTACTCAGGAGGCTAAGGCAGGAGAATTGCTTGAACTCAGGAGGCTAAGGTTGCAGTGAGCCGAGATCGCACCACCGCACTCCAGCCTGGGCGACAAGTGCAAAACTCCGTCTCAGGAAAGAATAAAAAAAGTTGTCTCAGGTTTCTCCTTTTTTCTTTTAAAATAATTGTACTTACTGAGGGGATGCTAGTGTCAGGAATTGTCACAGGCATTAAACACACTGTCTCAGACCCTTCCCTGGCCTCAAATATCAGTCTAGAAAGAGAGGCAGTTAGAAAATTATAGTTCTAATGTTGTTATTCTTGTTTTACAGAGGAGATAGATTGATTGGCTGAAGGTAAATATGAGAACTTTTCTTACTCCTTTCTCTCTCCTGTATGACTCATATTTTTCTAGGGACTCAACCCATAGAGGTAGAGAATCACTTCTGTCTGTTCCTCCTTCCCAGTGGCAGAACCATTCCTGTGGTGTTCTAAGGTGTGAGTGCATGGAGCCAGCACAGTTAAAATTTCATACTCCATCTCCCCATCTACCCTACAGCTGTCCCCCAATCTATCCATACCACTCTGAATCATATTATTCTCTCAGGGTAAACGGGATAAAAAATAGCTAACAAAACTTGAGTGCTACATTCAGTTGTTGTCTTACGTATTTTTATGTGAATCCTCACATAACCCCAATAGGGAAATTAGTATTATTAACTTTCATGATAGGTGAGAAAGCTGAGGCATAGAGGAATTGAAAATCTCTTTCAGGACCAATCTGTAAGAGGCAGAGCCTGGATTTGAGCTAGACAGCCTGGCTCCAGAAATGAAACATTTAGTAAACACACTATATGCTTTCAAGGATTTCTAAACACTTTGATAATTCATAACAGTTTCAAACTATGAAAAAAGCAAACACAATTTTCTTCATCACTCAAATCTAATGGGTCTGCCCTGTAAAGATTAAATTCCAGGCTGTCGACACTGTGAGACCACATGGCCTGCTTTGATGGAGGCCTGGCTGAGACCTGAGCCTGGGTGTGGAGAGAGGCAGAGAGAAAAGCAACCAAGAAGACTTGCTCTGTCTCCCTTACTGTCTCCCTTACATATTCTTTGTGTTTTTTCTTAGTCCATGCTGAGGTGACTGTGTATCCTGCAGAGACCCAGCCCCTGCAGCACCGCAACCTCCTGGTCTGCTCTGTGAGTGGTTTCTATCCAGACAGCATGAAAGTCAGGTGGTTCTGGAACGGCCAGAAAGAGAAGGCTGCGGTGGTCTCCACAGGCCTGATCCACAATGGAGACTAGACCTTCCAGACCTTGGTGATGCTGGAAACAGTTCTTCAGAGTGGAGAGGTTTACACCTGCCAAGTGGAGCACCCAAGCGTGACGAGCCCTCTCACAGTGCAATGGAGTGAGAAGCTTCTAGACCTCATAAATTTCTCACCCACCAGGAAGGGAACATTGATTATCCTTGACTATCAGGTTTCTCCTCTCTCATATCGTATTTTCAATTGCTCCATGTTCTTCTATCTTCAACACAGGTCACTGGGGATAGTCCTAGGAGAGTTTCTAGGAATACCTGTACCCCCTGGAGAAGCAGCCGTGCCTAGAAGATAGAAAAAAGGCTGTCCCTGTTTTGAACCTCCTCAAGTCACAGGTCCTGGTCATGCCTTAGCCCTGGGCACCAGACTTTGCCTCTGGGGCTGGGATTGTGCTTTCTGGCACTGTTACTCTGAGTTGTTTGTTGCCATCTGAGAAGAGGAGAAACATAGGGCCTTCCCAACATGAAGAGAGTCCAGTCTCAGCTCTGCCTCTTATTTATGTATTTTAGGTACATTAATCCTCACAGAACCCCAGTTTGGAAATTAGTATTATTAACTTCCATTATAGGTGAGAAAGTTGAGGTATGGAAGAATTGAAAATCTCTTTCAGAACCAATCAGTAAGAGGCAGAGCCTGGATTTGAGCTAGACAGTCTGGCTCCAGAAATGAAACATTTAGTAAATACACTAAAACAAGCTACTCAACTTCATTGAGTCCCAGGGATTTTCTAGATCAGATGTTGAAGCTGTGCCTTATGTTGGGCTGTGATATTTGAACTCAAGAATGAGTTCAATTCCTGAACATTTTAGCTATTCAATGTGATTTTTAAATCTTTTTACCAGTTATTCCAGGTATTTTGGCCAGTTATTTTGGTTCCTCCAGGGTAGCTTTCTTCTCCCATTGTCAAAACTCTGAATCTCCGAGTTTCAATTAGATAAGTTGGATTAGGGTTAAAAATCACTAAATCTGGCTTCTTCTCTCAGGAGCACATTCTGAACCTGCACAGAGCAAGATGCTGAGTGGAGTCGGGGGCTTTGTGCTGGGCCTGCTCTTCCTTGGGGCCGGGCTGTTCCTCTACTTCAGGAATCAGGAAGGTGAGGAGCCTTTGGGAGCTGGCTCTCTCCATAGGCTTTTCTGAAGGAAGAAATATGGCTTTCCTGAGATGAGTTCCCAGTGTGTCAGTGGCCTGGTATTAAGCCTTTCCTTCCCTAGTTGACCTCAAATTTCCTGGAACTCTAGAAATCAATATTCCATGGTTACTGTGTCACAGCGTGAGGGCTTGTGTCCTGCAGAGATAAGAGAAAGGTTAACGAGCATGGGCATCTTGGTTTGAAATTCTGGAGCAAATGAGGGAAGAGACAGTAAAGCTAATGCAATCATACTGTGTGTATGTGTGCCTGTATGTGTGTGCGTGTGTGTGTGTGTGTGTGTGATATGAAAGCTTCATGGGTCACACCGTCTCAGTTTCCACTCTCTTCTCTGCCCTGGCCGGTGTGGGTTGTAGTGTTAGAGAGATTTCAGGAGGAAGATCTGGAGCTTGGAACATTGTTTCCGGGGAAAGACTTCCTTCCATATCTTTTAAGTATATATCTTTCCCTCTTTTTCCAGGACACTCTGGACTTCAGCCAACAGATAATGACCTTTAATCCTCTTTTAGAGACAGATTTGGCTTCCCTAGAAAGATGGTAGAGATGACAAGACATGAGATAAAAATAATGAGAAACACTTTGGATCCAAAGTTCTACGCATGTAGTTTATACTAGAGCTTCTTCTCTCCGCTTAGTAAAATGTCTGTGCTCTAAAGTAACAGTGGCTCAGGGAAACTTAGAAGTATTTTTGTTTCTTCTTCTTGCTCTCTTATGAGGTCCTAAAAGAAGGGAGAAGAAGCTTTTTGGTAGAAGAGTGTTGAAAACAACACTGTCTTTTGTATTCTGCAGCCCCCTGAACTGAAGATGATACTCAGGAAAGAACCTTTAAACCTAGCTCGGAAGCATGAAAAGATTGCCTGCCTGGCCTCCCGTTCTTCCACAAAAGGAAAGCTTTCTCAGGACCTGGTCTGCTCCTGCTTCAATGACCTTGCAGAAAATGTCCTCCCTGGTGGCTTTCTCAGCCCTGCCCTTCGCTTGAAAGTCCCAGTATTGATGGCAATACCCCATCTTCATTCTTTCGTGGTCCCCTTGGTACCCAGCCTTACTGCCTGCCATAAATCTGAAATTACCTTGTATGTAATGTTATTAAGTTTTTCTGGAATAAACATGGAGTGAAAAATTATCTGCTTCAATAACTACAAGGACAAGAAATAGAATAAAAAGAAAAATGCAAGATTACATTCCAATACAATAATGGTTTTCTCTTATAGATGATAACTCTGTGGGTTCACAGATCTATTAAATAGCTTGATTTAGTCATTCTACATTGTAGGCATACATCATACATTGTAGGCATACATGCTGTACACCATAAATACACTATGTAATTTTGACTTGTCAATATTAAAAAAAAAAAAATGTGGCCAGGCACAGTGGCTCATGCCTGTAATCCCAGCACTTTGGGAGGCCGAGGCGGGCAATCCCAGCTACTCAGGAGGCTGAGGTAGAAGAATTGCTTGATCCTGGGAGGCAGAGGTTGCAGTGAGCTGAGATGGTGCCATTGCACTCCAGCCTAGGAGACAGAGCGAAACGCTCTCAAAAAGAAAGTCAATTCTCCCCAATTTGATATCCAGGTTTAACATAATTTCTCTCTAAATTCAAAATCAAACGTCTTTACCCTAAAACATTGTGTATATATAATTTTAAATCAGTGCATAGTTCTAATTGCATGGAGTTCGACAAGATACTATTATAAGGGAGTTGTATAGATTTCCCAGAAGACAAGTGAACCTGGTTAAGAAGATGGAAGACTCTGTTATTGTATTCTGTCTGAAGAGCAAAAAGTAAATAATTCAGAAGCTTATTTCAAAATAGAAATCATTTGAACACAGTTTATCATGTGTCAGAGACAGCTATTATTTTAATATCTACCAAATTTAGTTTATTTTATGCATATTTTATTTTTAAATACATGTTACTTGTGCAAAGCAGCTTATCCTATAGAAATTTAATAAGCTGCTAGTCATGTCTGTTCTGTTTGATCCCACAGTTGCAACTTTACTCTTGCTTTATTCCCTGAGATGAAGATAAGATTTATCTCACTTTATGGGAAACTTGTGGTGTGAAATTATAAGGTGGAATTAAAATGTATGGAATGAACATTTCCATGAAAATGCTTTCTGCTGCTAGTAACAGAAAATCCAATCTAATTAACTTTTTCTTTAACTCATTATCTCACATAGCAGATGGATCTAAGGCAGGGCATCCCCAGAGTTGCTCAATGAAGCAGGCCAGTAGCATCACCAGCGATCCTGGAACTTCATAGCTCATCTCTTTACAGCACATCAGCTTTCCTGAGATGGTAGGAGGACACCTGCAGCAGCAGCAGTTTTAGGTTTTGTATTCTCTCACAACAACTTAGAAAAGTAAGAAACAAACTATTTCTTCTTGTGTCTCTTTATAAGGAGCAATTAAACTTTTCCTACTCTCTCCCTCACACGTTGGAAGAAACATGGGATCACATGGGTTCAGACAAGCCAGGATCCAATCTTTGTGGAGTGGTCTTGACACATGGGAAGAAAAGGAGCAAAATTGGGAGAAAAATGGTAGAATAGAAAGTTCCACTGGTTGTGTCCCCTGCAAGGACATCAAGTTAACAACTACCTACACAGGAAAAAAACAAAAACAAAAACAAACAAACAAAAAACATTCATAAGAACCAAAAGTCAGATGAGCACTCATAGCACCTGGTTTTAACTTTGTGTCCCTAAAAGAGGCACTGAAGAGATCGGAAGAACAGTCCTGAAGTGCCGATATGATAGAATACCAGGTAGAGATCTAAGGTTTTTGACTGTAGTGCCTGAATCCCAGATGGTACTTCCGGACACCCCTGCCATATGGGAGACCTTGCTATCTTCAATAAAGGACAGAGGACTGGCTGGCTTTGCTACCTGCTGATTGTAGAGCCCCAGGGCCTTGAGTGAATATAGGCAGTAGCCAGGGAGTGGTTGCAGCAGGCCTTAGGCAAGACTTGGCTGACAGACAAAATAGCCAGTATAGAAAAGTACATAACTGACCCAATCGAGCTGAAAAGCACACTACAAGATTTTCATAATGCAGTAAGAAGTATTAATAGCAGAGTAGACCAAGCTGAGGAAAGAACCTCAGAGGTTGAAGACTGGCTTTCTGAAATAAGATGATCAGACAAGAATAGAGAAAAAAATGAAAAGAAATGAGCCTAACCTTCGAGAAATGTGGGATTATGTAGAGACAGAATCTACTACTCATTGGTGTCCCTGAAAGAGATGGGAAGAATGGAACTAATGTGGGAAATATACTTCAGGATATCATCCATGAGAAGTTCCCCAACCTAGCTAGAGAGGCCAACATTCAAATTCAGGAAATACTGAGAACCCCAGTAAGATACTTTACAAGATCATCCCCAAGACACATAGTCATCAGATTCTTCAAAGTTGAAATGAAAGAAAAAAATGTTAAAGACAGCTAGAGAGAAAGGTCAGGTCACCTACAAAGGGAGGCCCATCAGACTAACAGTGGACCTTTCAGCAGAAACACTACAAGCCAGAAAAGATTGGGGGCCACAATTCAGCATCTTTAAATAAAAGAAATTCCAGGCTGGGCGTGGTGGCTCAAGCCTGTAATCTCAGCACTTAGGGAGGCTGAAGTGGGCAGACAATGAGGTCAAGAGATCAAGATCATCCTGACCAATGTGGTGAAACCCCGTCTCTACTAAAAATAGAAAAATTAGCTGGGTGTGGTGGTACATGCCTGCAGTCCCAGCTACTCAGGAGGCTGAGGCAGGAGAATCTCTTGAACCCGGGAGGCAGAGGTTGCAGTGAGTTGAGATGGCGCCACTGCGCTCCAGTCTGGTTGACAGAGTGAGATTCCATCTCAAAAAAAAAAAAGAAAGAAAAAAGAAATTTCAACTCGGGATTTCATACCTAGCCAAACTAAGCTTCCTAAGCAGAAGAGAAATAAGATCCTTTCCAGAAATGTAAATGCCAAGGGAATTTATTACTACCAGACCTCCCTTAATAGAGCTTCTGAAGGAAGCACTGATTATGGAAAGGAAAGACTGTTACCAACCACTACAAAACACACTGAAGTACACAGACCAGTGACACTATAAAGCAACCACATAATCAAGTCTTTAAAATAACCAGCTAACATCAGAATGACAGGATCAAATTCACTCATATCAATACTAACCTTGAATGTAAATGGATTAAATGTCTCCAATTAAAAGGCACAGAGTGGCAAGCTGGATAAAAATATAAGATCCATTGGTACGCTGTCTTCAAAAGACCCATCTCACATGATGCAGCACCCATAGACTGTAAATAAAGGGATGGATAAAAATCAGCCAAGCAAATGGAAAACGGAAAAAAAGACAGGGGTTGCAATCCTACTTTCAGACCGAAAAAAAGACTTCAAACCAACAAATATAAAAAAGACAAAGAATGTTGACGTGGGTGGATCACTTGAGGTCAGGAGTTCAAGACCAGCCTGGTGAACATGGTAAAACTCCATCTCCACCAAAAATACAAAAATTAGCTGGGTGTTGTGGTGTGTACCTGTAATCCCAGCTACTCAGGAGACTGAGACAAGGGAATCACTTGAACTGAGGAGGTGGAGGTTGCAGTGAGCCAAGATTGCACCACTGCACTCCAGACTAGGTGTCAGAATAAGACTCCATTTCAAAACAAAAAAAGGGGGCATTACGTAATGGTCAAGTGTTCAATTCATCAAGAAGATTTAACCATCCTAAATATATATTCACCTATATTAGTCCATTATCATGCTGCTGATAAAGACATACTTGAGACTGGGCAGGTTACAAGAGAAAGAGGTTTAATGGACTTGCAGTTCCGTGTGGCTGGGGAGGCCTCACAATCATGGTGGCGGAAGGTGGAAAGCACATCTCACATGGCAGCAGACAAGAGAAGAGGATTTGTGCAGGGAAACTCCCCTTTATAAAGCCATCAAATCTCATGAGACTTATTCACTATCACAAGAATAGCACGGGAAAGACCTATCCCATGATTCAATTACCTCCCACTAGGTCCCTTCCACAACACATGGGCACTATAGGAGCTACAATTCAAGGTGAGATTTGGGTGGGAACACAGCCAAACCATTTCGTTCCACCCCTGGCCCCTCCCAAATCTCATGTCCTCACATTTCAAAACCAATCATGCCTTCCCAAGAGTCCCCCAAAGTCTTATTTCAACATTAAGTCAAGTCCCTTCTGCCTATGAGCCTGTAAAATCAAAAGCATGTTAGTTACTTCTTAGACACAATGAGGGTACAGGCATTGGATAAATATACCCATTCCAAATGGGAGAAATTGGCCAAAATGAAGGGGCTTAAAGGCTCCATGCAACTCTGAAATCCAGCAGAGCACTCAAATATTAAACTCCAAAAAAAATCTCCTTTGACTCCTTATAGTACATCCAGGTCACACCGAAGTGAGAGGTGGGTTCCCCTGGTCTTGGGCAGCTCCACCTCTGTGACTTTGCAGGATATAGCCTTCCTTCTGGCTGCTTTCATGAGCTGGCATGCAGTGTTTTCAGCTTTTCCAGTACATGATGTAAGCTATCAGTGTATCCATCATTCTGGAGTCTGGAGGATGGTGTTCCTCTTCTCAAAAACTCCAATAGGCACTGCCCCAGTGGGAACTCTGTGTGAAGGTGCCCGCTCCACATTTCCCTTCTGCACTGACCTAGCAGAGGTTCTCCATGAGTGCCCTTCCCAGGCAGCAAACTTCTGCCTGGACATCCAGGCGTTTCCATACATCTTCTGAAATCTAGGTGGAGGTTCCCAAACCTCAATTCTTGACTTCTGTGTACCTGCAGGCTCAACACCACATGGAAGCTGCCAAGGCGTGGGGCTTGCATCCTCTGAAGCCATGGCCTGAGCTCTATGTTGGCCCCTTTTAGTCACAGCTGGAGTGGCTGAGACACAGGGCACCAAGTCCAAAGACCGCATACAGCACGGGGACACTGAGCCCAGCCCAAGAAACCATTTTTTTCCTCCTAGGCCTCCAGACCTGTGATGGGCAGGGCTGCCATCAAGACCTCTGACATGCCTTGGAGATATTTTCCCCATTGTCTCGATGATTAACATTCAGCTCCTCGTTACCCATGCAAATTTCTGCAGCCAGCTTGAATTTATCCTCAGAAAATTGGATTTTCTTTTCTATCACACTGTCAGGCTGCAAATTTTCCAAACACGTATGCTCTGCTTCCCTTATAAAACTGAATGGCTTTAATGGCACCCAAGTAACCTCTTGAATGCTTTGCTTCTTAGAAATATCTTCTGCCAGATACCCTAAATCATCTCTCTCGAGTTCAAAGTTCCACAAATCTCTAGTACAGGGGTAAAATGCCACCAGTCTCTTTGCTAAAACATAATATATATGATATATGCAGCAGCTTGCATGGACCTCAAGGGTATTATGCTAAGTGAAAAACACCAGTCATCTACTGCATGATTCCATTTAACTAGTATTTTTAAAATGACAGTATTCTGGAGATTAATAGAGAAGAAATTAATGGTTTTAAGTTGTTAAGGTGATTGTGTGGGGGAATTTGGCTAGAAAGGGAAGCAGGACGAAGATCTCTGTGATATGGAATAGCTCTTGTGCTTGATTGTGGTGGTGGTGACATGAATCTACAAATGTGATAACACATATGCATAAAACTATACACACATTGTATTAAGGTATTTTCTTGGTTTTGCTACTGTGCTATAGTTACTTAAAATATAAACATTTGGAGAAACTGGGTGAAGGCGCATGCAGAATGTCTCTGTACTGTCTTTGCAATTTCCCATAATCTACAATTATTTTTAAATAAAAAAATATTAAAATGGCTTTCTTGCTGAAATCCCAAACCCCAGAATACCAAATGTTGGCAAGGATATAGAACAACAGGGACTCTCGTCCATTGCTCGTAGGAATGCAAAATGATACAACCATTTTGGAAGATATTCTAGTCGTTTCTTACAAAGCTAAACATACTCTTACCATATGATCCAGCAATTGCACTTCTATGTATTTATCCAAAATGGAAACCTTATGTCTGCACAAACATCTGTTCATGGATGTTTATAGCAGTTTTATTCATAATCACCAAAAATGAGAAGCAACCAAGATGTCCTTCAATAGATTAATGGGTAAATAAACCATAGTACATTTATACAATGGAATATTATTTAACATTAAAGAAAAATAAGCTATCAAGCTATGATAATATATGCAGGAAACCTGTATGCATATGGCTAAGCAAAAGAATCTTATCTGGAAAAGCTCTGTACTGTATGATTACAAGTATGTGACATTCTGGAAAAGGCAAAATAATAGTAAACAGCTCAGTGAATGCCAATGGTTCAGAGGGAGGAGGGAAGGATGAGTAGATGCAGCCTGGGGCATTTTTAGATCAGTGAAGCTATTTTGTATGATCCTGTAATGGTGGATATATGATATTATGTATTTGTCAGAACCCATATAACTGTGTAATACAGAGTGAACCCTCGTATAACTATGAACTTTAGTTAATAACAATTATCAGTGTTGGTTCATCAATGGTAGCAAGTGTACCACATTAATACAGGATGTTAAGCATTGTAGAAACTGGGGATGCGGGAGCTCTCTATATACTTTCTGCAATTTTTCTGTTAATTTAAAACAGCTCTAAAAATAAAAGTGTATTAAAATTGTTTTCTTTCTTTCTTTTTTGAGAGAGTCTTGCTCTGTTGCCCAGGCTGGAGTGCAGTGGCGCGATCTCGACTCACTGCAAGCTCTGCCTCCCGGGTTCACGCCATTCTCCTGCCTCAGCCTCCCAAGTAGCTTGGACTACAGGCACCCGCCACCACGCCCGGCTAATTTTTTGTATTTTTAGTAGAGACGGGGTTTCAAGGTGTTAGCCAGGATGATCTCGATCTGATCTCGTGATCCTCCCGCCTCGGCCTCCCAAAGTACTGGGATTACAGGCGTGATTACACCGTGCCCAGCCAAAAATGGTTTTCTTACATGGTAGTATATGGGTTTACTTTTTGCTTTCTTAATCCATGCTTGTCTAAGTTTTAGTGTATTCTCTGTGTTAAGCTATTTATTTTATAATAAAGTTTGTAGTCATGTAAGAAAGACACTTGTACCTATTCTACCTTCAACAGTCTCAAGATTCTGCTTTCATTCTCTGAACCAACAGTAGAGAAACTTCTTTTTTTTTTTCTCTCTCTCTTTTTTTTTTTTTTTTTGAGACAGAGTCTCAGTCTGTTGCCAGGCAGGAGCGCAGTGCTGCGATCTCGGCTTACTGCAACCTCTGCCTCCCAGATTCAAGAGATTCTCCTGCCCCAACCTCCTGAGCAGCTGGGATTACAAGTGCCTATGCCCAGCTAATTTTTGTATTTTTAGTAGAGATGGGGTTTCACCATGTTGACCAGGATGGTCTTGATCTCCTGACCTCGTGATCCACCTGCCTCGGCCTCCCAAAGTGCTGGGATTACAGGCATGAGCACCTGGGCCCAGCCGAGAAACTTCTTACTTATTAGTAAATCTTAGAAGGTCATGATGCTTTGGTTTATCTTTGTTTTGTTTAGTTTATCTTAGATTTTTATCACCAGGCTGTAGACATTTTGAGATAAACAACAGAACGTATAATTTTTGGCAATATTTTATTATCACTAAGCATGTTATCTAATTACTTGTGTTTTCATTTTAATTCTGATATTAATTAATGTAGTAAAAATTAACACCAGTATTTTCATGAGTAATGTGAGGCTAAGTAAGATACCAGTGAAAACATAGCTAGTAAATGATACAGCCAAGATGAAACCCAGGCCTAGCTCATTTCAACAGCGTTGATTTGCAGTCTACCACACTGTCATGAATAGTTTATCTTTACGGTTTATGGCAGGTTCTGGAAACCATTTTAGAAATAAGTATCAAGTCATAGCTTTATGGACAAATGAGAAATAGTTCATTGTGTTTCAAATATTCTCTCCTCTCATCTTAATGTCATATTTTTCTTCCCAACCCCAAATTTCACTCAGCCTTTTCACTCAAAGACACATCTTCAAATATAAGACGGTTTCAAGAATCAGTCAGACTACTCTCCCAGTAATAAAACAGCCATCTGAAACTATGTCTAACAGAATGGGTAAGGCCAATCTTCACTGTACAATCTTTTTGCTCATTAAGTCTGGAATGAACAACATTGATGTGTAAAATCCTGTAATGTTTGTGGACCCTCCTCTCTTCCTTCTCCCCATTCTAACCGCATCTGCTCCCCTCCATCCCATGCATTCTGAGTCCATACCTTAGAGTTTCAGATTCACTCTACTGAAGATACAGTTATGTCATTGCTCAGTAGAGCTCTCCCAACAAACCAACCCCACTTCAGGTTTTCCTGAAGGACTAGACCACAACAAGGGGGCTGCCTGCAGATGCACAAAATGAGACCAAGCCCAAATGAACTGATGAATATGTCTGATGAATTCCAGAATTTATAAGATAAATTCAACATTCAGATATTTTACCAGGAAAGGATCACATATATTTCCCAGCACCAACTCCCCACTCCCCACCGCCACCCAAAGAACTGGCTTAAACACCAAAAATTCCACCCAAGATCATCAAAATCATTTATTGGGTTCAGAAAAAATCACAGTTTGAGGAAACCTTAAACAAAAAGTACACAAGAGATGCCCCCATGGGATGTTCAGAAAGTTCCATAGCCGAGACAGTCTTCAGTATGTTTTATTCCAGAGGCGTTGCATGGTGATAATAAAATGTGGGAAATAGAGGAAAATAGATAGAGGAAAAGGCAATAGACAGGGAAGTCAGCTAGATGTTAGAGTATGGAGCAATCGAGGAGGCATAACCACACTTGGGGTGGCTATAGAGCTGGAAAATGCTGAAGATGACTGCTTTCACTGAGGTCAAGGACTGGAATATTGCCAGCTTTGTAAAGTCATTAAAGCAGAAGTTTCTTCAGTGATCTTCTCTCTAAGAAACACCATCACCTATAGCAAGACACACATAGTTACTAAGGAGTTTAAGATGAGTTCTGAGCTCTTTGCTTCAGATTCCTTCCTCTTCTCTCTTAATCCTTTGACTTTGCAAAATCTTTCAATGTTCATCTAACCTTTCCAACCTGAAGTAACTGTATACCCTACTCTCCATCTGAACATAATAAGCAACCATGCTTTACCATTTTTTAGAGTTTCTGATACTACATTTGAGACTAAAGGAGCAAAAGCAGGCATTGGCCTCTAAAAGATTCCCATTTCATGCAATGAATCTACCCTAAACCCAAAGGAGCCAGGATCTGGAAATGCTTCTGAACTGATGACCTGCCTCATGAAATACAAGCTAGGATGTGCCCAAATCTTGAGGCTTATTTTTCTAGATCCCTAGACTCAGTATTCTAGTGTGAAACAATGGTTTTAGGTTCTGGAGATGATTTCTAAGACCGGAGCCATGACTGAGGTGCCCATCTATGGAAAGGGATGACAGATCCTGAAGCTTTGGGATACCAGATGATACCAGTATCTGATTCGTTCTAGCAAAGAGAAATCAAGAGCCACATCTGTTCCTACCTTGTCTCTTAAATGCATTACATTTCCTTTTCCCACCCTGTTTTCCTCCCTCAGATACCTCCATATATGTCTTCCTCTGGCCACACCTAACCCACCTGCATATGTCTCACAGAGGCCCCCTGCGTTCTGCAGCATTGCTTTTGCGCACACCCTTGATGATGAAGACGGTCCCAACAATGATGCCCACCAGACCCACAATCAGGCCCAGGGCACACACCACGTTCTCTTTAGTCTCTGGGAGAGGGCTTGGTGCATCAAACTCTGGGGGGAAATAAGGCAGAGTACATGGTAATGAGTGTGGGAAGAAGTAACACTCAGAATCAAATGTAGGGTACTTCATAAAGAGAAAAGTTATTCATAGATGAAAGAAGAGGAAGACAGAATGATGTGTTGAGAGAATTACAGATTAAAAAGAGGAGGAAGCTGGGCAGTAGGAGAAGACAGTTATATTAATTGTAGCAGGTATTATGAAACAGTTAGAACACCGAATTTCACACAAGCATCATAGGAGGAAACCTTGAAATAAAGGAGATTGAGTGATGGTCCATACCCCAGTGCTTGAGAAGCGGCGCATCCAAGCCCCAGTGCTCCACCTTGCAGTCATAAATGTCTTCAGTTGAGGGCAGGAAGGGGAGATAGTGGAACTTCCGGAAAAGGTGGTCTTCCCTGGGCAGGAAGACTGTCTCTGACACTCCTGTGGTGACAGGTTTTCCATTTTGAAGCCATGTAACATTGACCACTGGTGGAGAGAACTTGTCGATGAAACAGATGAGGACGTTGGGCTCTCCCAGTTCCACAGGGCTGTTTGTGAGCACAGTTACCTCTGGAGGTACTGGAGGACACATGACAGACATGACAGAAATCAGCCATCACTGCTTAGGCTCACCCCTCTCCCTCCCATGCTGAATTGTGGTACAAACCTGTCTAAAAACCCTAAAGCTGAAAAAGTAGTTGAAATTGTGCCCTGAGAAGTCTATGTCACATCCTCAGATAATCTCTGAGCGCCCCTCCTCCCCAAGAAATTGAGCCAATATTGAGGTATAAGATATCCAAGGACTTCCCTTCTGGCTCCCCCAGCATGAACTCAGGGCAATGACTTCGTAGAGACCATGGATGACAGAGACAAGACTTGAGCACATCAAGATAGGAACAAACCCATAAAGTTCTCAGACCTCTGGCTATAAGAATTTGGGGCTTGTTGATGGCAAAGTTAGGCCCCTCAGAGGGAAAATCAGTTACAATAATCTAACACAAAGAGTTGAAGCATCTACTTTCAAACTATGGATTCCCATGTCCAGGAGTGCAGCAGAGAGGGAGGTACCATTGGTGATCGGAGTATTGTTGGAGCGCTTTGTCATGATTTCCAGGTTGGCTTTGTCCACAGCTATGTTGGCCAATGCACCTTGAGCCTCAAAGCTGGCAAATCGTCCAAATTCTTCAAGCCGCCAGACCGTCTCCTTCTTTGCCATATCCACGTGGAAAATCTCATCACCATCAAAGTCAAACATAAACTCTCCTGATTGGTCAGGGTTCAGATAGAACTCAGCCTGGATGATCACGTGTTCTTCTGAAAGGCAAGAAAGGGAGAGAGTTGGGTGGGGGAAATCAGGAGAGAGAAATGAATAACCCACATACATGTAGGCAGGAAGTGGTGGAGAGACATTGGGCCAAGAGGAATGAAAGAATGATGGCGAGTAGGGATGAGTGACAAGACAAGCTCTGGGTGAAGGACATGCTGTTGAACAAAGCTGGGAGGCGAGAAACGAGAAGGACTGGTTATAAAGAGAGTGGATTGAAGGAAATGAGGGCTAAAGAACCCAGAGTCTTGTGAAGCTGTTGCTTGGCTTCATGTTACTAGCTGAGAAATTATTTTCTTTTTAGAAATCCAGCAGTAGCCCCTAAAGAGCAATGTTCTCCACTCTCTTTATCCAGGCGTTAATACACTTAGGCCAGAATTCCAGAGCATCTCTTTCTCAAAACATTGTCCTCTAAGAAGAGAGAAACGCTGTTTGAAAGGTTAGGTTTTAAACTCTAGGATCAAAGAAAATCTTGAATTCTTATTCAGCAACTTACCTAGTTATCCTGAGCAGATTATTCTACCTATTTATGCGTAATTTTCCTATTATGTAGTCCTGCTGTGGTTTTGGTCCTGTCAGGGGTTTGTTTTTAAGATTAAATTAGATAAGGTAATTTCTTAATACATCAACAAGCCTGTAACAAGTACCGTTTACATTTTAGAGTCAGAAGCTTCTTTTTATTTAAGGGCCAAATCCATGGAAAATATAACTGGGGACTGAAGTGCTCCAAAAATTAAGACTGAGACCTTGTAGTGTCATAGAGCCCCTGCTTCCCTGCATCCAACCCACACGGTGGTTACCTCTATGAGAAGGGTCACGTTTGCATTGACCTTGGCAATTCCACCTTTTATCTTAATGCTCCTTAAATTGGGACTGTTATTATGGAACATGTTCTATTATGACTGACACTGAGAATAACCAACACCAAGGGAATAATGAACATGAAAAAAGAAAGCTACGCTTGGAAAGTATGCTGCCTCTGTGGAGTGTGTCGATCAGTGGGAGATTTTTTCTCTCCTTAGTCTTCAAAAATAAGGTGAGATATTTTGTTTTGGTTTGGTTTGGTTTGTTTGAGTCTTGCTCTGTCACCAGGTTGGAGTGCAGTGGCATGATCTCAGCTCACTGCAACCTCCACCTCCCAGGTTCAAGTGATCTTCCTGCCTCAGCCTCCTGAGTGGCTGGGACTACAGGCATGCGCCACCACACTCAGCTAATATTTTGTATTTTAGTAGAGACGGGATTTCACCATGTTGGCCAGGATGGTCTCTATCTCTTGACCTCGTGATCCGCCCACCTCGGCCTCCCTAAGTGCTGGGATTACAGGTATGATCCACCGTGCCTGGGCAAAGTGAGAGATTTTAATGTTTGACTATGTATTGATAAACCTAGGAATTTATTTACCATTTGCATCGATGCAAACACACACAAATATACTAGCTGCCTCTTTACAAACCAAGGGAAGAGCCTCTATCTTTCCAGGTAAGAATCCCTATGTATGGCTCTTTTTGGGCAATAGAAATCTACAATTGCCACTATGGGTATGGGAGCTGGGTTATTACTTTGCTTATTTGAAGTCTACTTGACACCTTCTGTGGGGGTCACTCTGGGTGAAGAATACTTTTCTACAGTATGTCTTTACAATAGCACGAATGTTGCCCTGGAGATGAAAGAGAGTAATATCAGATTCCCCACTTCCTTACTTATTTTTCTACTATCTTGGAAATATTACTAAGTTAACATGATATAAGATCTACTGTACCATGGAGATGGGAAGGCAGGGAATGGTTATCACAGTCCCATGGGGCAACTCATATCAGCATGCCTTCCCTGCCCTTTTCCTGAAGTAAATTGTTGTTTTCTGATGGCTTTTCCTTCTAGTAACCTTCAACACAATATAAGTGCTCAATATATACTGAGAGGATTTACACTCCAAAAAATAACTACTGTATCATGTATTCAGGTAAGAACAGGGCTAATAACTTTTCTTTTTTTTTTTTTTTTTCATTGAATTCTAGAAAAACTATGTGTGGTTTTTAGTTTTTAATTTTACTAATTTTCCAGAAAGAATAATTAAGGCCCAGAGATATAACTTGTTAATGCTTGCCAGAAAAAATTCTTCCTCCCCCACCCCAGCTTGGCTTGTAGCAGGACTGTGCTATTCATCAACACACAACTCAGTTTTGATCCTCTAAACCAAATTTGACTTAATTCAATTTGTGTTGAGGGAAGAACTCCACCAAATCACAATTTGTTATACTTTCTGTCTAGACTACATAATACCTGTCACACTTTTCTTTCACCCCACACATTATCTTCCAAATGTCCATAGGTCATTTCTCCAATGCTTCATAGTCTATTGTCCCAGATTTTATTCCCTCAGCACCTACCTTTGATAGCCCATGATTCCTGAGCGCTCATCAGCACAGCTATGATGAAAAATCCTAGCACGGGGACTCCACTTACGGCCATTTTCTTCTTGGGTGCTCTGTTGGGAGTCAGTAGAGCTCAGGGGTGAGGCAGAACAGACAAGAATTAAAGAAAAGAGAATGGGGTGTAATAGAGTCTGACTATTAAAATGCAAATCAATTACGCATTGGCCAATCAGAAAAATATTTTGAGATGACGCATCTGTTGCTAAGGGAAGGGTTCTTGCAAAGGGTCCAGGATGCAAGATACTCAGTTCATTGGATAAAGAAGTAAAGTTCTTCATCAAACAGGACAACAACAACAGATCAAGTATTTAAGAACGTTGGTCAATCACGGACAGACTCTTTAATCCCAGTCTGAGTTCTAGACAGGGATATTCCTGAAGCACATTAGTGAGAATAGAATCAATGGAAACACCTAAAGTGAGAGCTAAATACAGATCATATGTCTGTGCCATGACAGCTGGAGAGTTGGCATAAGGGACAATAAATTACCCAAATAGAAGGTATATTGTCAGGCCATGGAGAATGTCTGAATTTTGGCAGTACTAAAGAAGCTCTTTCATGTTTCTTGGAGTCATCAACTTCAAGGTGACCAACTCAGGCCAAAAGCTTGGGTTGGCTGCCATTGTGCCTCATTTAGAGAAAATCAGAGGATAAACTCTTAGGTTCAACAGTCTCAACACTGGAGAAGGATGGAAGGCTATATCTTGAAACACAAGAAGTAGTTAGTGGAAATAGTGGGCTATAAAGGAGCTACCTTCTTCTCATCTCTGCCACCTTAAATATGACAAGAGATTGGAGTTGACTAATGGACACACCTCATTTGAGGATTCAGGCCAATGAATATGAGAGGGTATAGTGGGCAAAGCCTATTCTTTTTCTTTTCTTTTTTTTTTTTTTTAGACAGAGTCTCGCTCTGTCTCCCAGGTTGGAATCAGTGGCGTGATCTCAGCTCATTGCAATTTCCACCTCCTGGGTTCAAGTGATTCTCCTGCCTCAGCCTCCTGAGTAGCTGGCAGTACAGGCGCCAACCACCACGCCCAGCTAATTTTTGTATTTTTAGTAGAGACAGGGTTTCACCATGTTGGTCAGGCTGGTCTCAAACTCATGACCTTGTGATTTGCCTGCCTTGGCCTCGCAAAGTACTGGGATTACAGGCATGAGCCACCGCACCTGGCTGACAAAGCCTATTCTATTGGGAACATTAGAGATAATAACCCACAGAAGGACTTTAATATTCCTTCCCTCATGTCATAAGATTATGAAAGTTTTTCTCTTGTCATATGATTATTAAAGATCTGCTCTAAAGAGTATATTTTGATGTTCAACATAGACAGTCCTGAAAATTAAGAGACTTCGACTCTCATGTTGCTGAAAATACAATGTTATGAAAAGGAAAATGTTAAGTTCTTTCCATAGAAAGGACTGGAATACAAATACTTCCATGAAGAGTGACCTGGCAGTGAGGGAGCCTATCGGATAGTAAGTCCACTGTTCAACATCAGTCATGACACATCTGCTTAGGGTGGATTTTCCACACTGTTGTGCTGAGGTCTTATCCTGCCATGCAGCCGTTCTCACAAGTTATGAACACAAATATTCTATACTTTACTGATTATCTGATCACATCAAAGGGCTCTGAACACACTGTGACATTAACTCCTAGATCACTAGAAAGAGACCCACAGTACGGTCTCTCCTGTAATTTTTCAGGAATACCTTTCCTGAAAGGTAAACAGTCAGGAGAATGGGCCAGATGATAGCCTATGGTATCAGTCTATGCTGAGAGTCTGATCGTATGATTTAAGCTTGTCATCTCCTCTTTTAGAGGCAAAACCATGTATAATTTTCTATGTCTGCCCTTTGCTGGCTGCCATAATGCCTCGTTCTTAAATGGTGCTTAAGAAAAACATGGTAAACTCAAAGACATTTCATCTATCATGACAGCACCTTCAACCCAAGTTGTTGCTCAGCAACTTATGACACTGTTTAGTCCTAAAACACTGATTGGTTCTTCTTGTGAGATTACCAAATTTGGGAGACTTGAGAAATGACTTTCAGTTCCCTTTCTCTGTGATAGGAGAGAAGTTCCTATTTGGACGGTGCTCATGGTTCTCCGTTTTCTTTCAAACTCTAATTTCCTGTGTGTTTGAGGGAATTTCCAAAGGCACCTGAATGAGGACTTCTTGGTGATATTAAATGGGGAGGAGCCGCTGTAGCCATGAGAATTCAGTCAAGAAACAGGAATCCCTGTAAGCAGTCTAAGCAGAACTGAATGTACTACAGGGAATTAGCCCTTAAAACTGTTAGGGGGTCTAGAAGAGCACAAGTCAGTGCAGACCCCTAACTTTAAAAGATCAGGAACCCCTAGGAAGCCTTTGCTGATGTTGCAGATCCTCTAGCGCCCCTAGGAGTAAATGTCTTTAGGATACAAGGCTGCTGCCAAAACTCACATCTGTGAAGCCTGTCCCTGAGATGGCTGTGGCCTAACTTCCACCTCCCAAATCTCATGATACTGAGTTTCACTGGAGAAATGTATTCCACATTCAGAAACCTGGGGCAGAACAAACCTGGGAGAAGTAATATTCTTACTTCTATTCCTTAAGATATGGACAGGACCAGAGAAGCAAATGGAAATCTTACAAAAATTACTAAATACACATATGTGTGTCTGTGTTTGTGTGTATATCCACCACAGATCACTCTGGTTCTCCCCACAGTGCCAAGTCTAAATCCAGAGGACACATTCTTCTGGAGAAACAGGTTAGGGCTTTCACACTGGGCCCAGATCAAGCCTGGGACCTCAATACTTCATTTGTTTGTGTCGTTTGAGTTCTGAGAACCTCCAGCCTCTTCTTTTAGCTTCCCTTCCACCACCCCCTACCCCCTTTTCCTTCTGCACTAAGGGTCTCCATAGTGTTTTTCCCCTACTAAGGACTTCCTGCCAGAGGTGCTGAGGGAATATTGATCTAGGTATTTCCTTCTCAATTCACTACATAAGACATTTTTCTTGTGTCACTTCTTCGCATCCTGAGAGGTCGCAGAAGCTGGTCTGCAGGAATAGATCCCTATTAGAATAAAAACTGTGAACTGTTGAGATCAACAAGTGCACTAGGACATTAACAAATGTGCTGGGGCAATGGGTTAATGGGCCTTCCTAGAATGTCCTGTGTTAACAGAGGGCTCCGTGATGACTGGACTCATCTTTAACCTGGGAGGATGGCAGTTTGAGTTTGATTCATTCTCTCTCCACCTTTACCTGAAACCTGATGCTTTAAAGACCAGAGTTATCTTTATACAGACCTCCTGGGGTGTGAAATGACCCCGCTTTACTTGAGTAGTCTTTGTAAATTAGAAAATGCAGGTAGGGGTGTGTGTGTGTGTGTGTGTGTGTGTGTGTGTGTGTGTACGTGCATATGTTTAGAAATTTCGAATCCATGTCTCAGAATATTTTCCTGCCGGCCAACTACAAGTTTCATTGCTATAACTTGAGCATCTATAGTCAGATTGTTCTATAATTCTCTGTGTTCTTATCTGTTCTAAATGGCACAAGCTAAGCCTTATAATTGGGAGAGTCTGAAGGAAAAGATTAGCTTGACCAATCACCAAAGAAGCCTCAGGGTGGTTGTCTCTAACAGCTGCCCCTATATGGCCAGTCCACGGCTTGATTCACTCACTCAGCACCTCCTGTTCCTTAGAAATTCTGGCAATTTGTTTTCAGAGTTCCTTCCATTTCTATCACCTTGGCCACTCCAAAACCAGCACAGAGAATTAGGATATAGGACATTCTGATGCTCTCATCTTCTCATCTTCTGAAAAAAATGCATCCTCTCACCTGTGAATCCTTTCTTAGCTATTCTTCCAGGAATAGGGAATGATTTTACTCAACCATCCATGTAAAACATAGTCCAGAAACTTCATTTAAATATTATGTTCTGTTTCATGAGTAAACTATGGAATCTCATCAAGGTCAGAATGATTTTATAGAATTCAGATGTGTTTGTATGCACACGTGTGTGTGTGTGTGTGTGTGTGTGTGTGTGTGCTGAAGGAGGAGAATTAGGAAAGTATCAATTTCAATCAATCTAATTCATATAACTTTTAAAATTTACTGACTAATTCTTTAAATACTATGTGATCATACTCTTTATTCAAGGTACTTTCTTTTGTTTATTTTTAAAAACATCTGAAGCATACAAATGTAATTGCTAGGTTGGAAAAGCACTAAATGGAATCCTTAAATCAAACAAAAACTCATTGTGTCTGCTATTGCCCCGTTAGATAATTTCATTAGAGATGCTACTCCCCTGTGCTTGGGTAGGAATTATAGCATACTTCATGAATTATTTGCTCGATTCTAATTAATATGCTATTCTACAATTCCCTTAAATTGCACAAGTATATCTTAGTTCAGCAATTAGATTGTTTGGTACTATATAATAATTGAAAGTCCCAACTTGATTTAAGATAAATCTTTTTCTATCTCTGTGTAAATTGTTGCAGTCAGGAGTGACTGTGGTTCTCCTTCCTTCTAACATTCTACTGGCACTTTGAGGCCATAGCCCATCTAGGGCAGGTTCAGGGAAGGGGAGGAAGAGAAAAAGACCGGAAATGTCTTACTGAAAATGAAATATTTGTGTTCTCTGAGCGTGGGTGACGTTCCAAGTAAAGCTTTTCTCTTGTGCAAGGTTTGGTAGGCTCCTCAGATTCTCTCATGGCCCATGCCTGGTGTGTAGGGAATACTACAACATCCTTTGTGTCCACAAACTCCGGGAGTGTGACCATTCCCAATGCATCACTGTTTCAAGATCCAATACCGACTAGTCCATATACCCTGCTCTTTAGGATTCTGATGGGAGCAGAAGCCAATTCCATCATCTTCAACCACCCAACTTCGTATTAAGCAGAGGAAACTCTTGGTCCCCCTAGAAAACAGTTTCACTAAATTCCAGGCAGGTAAGTTGGTCCCTTTCCCATATACATTGGGAGTAGATGATAGAATTCACAGTAAAGAGCAGATCTATTCAAGGATATCACAAATCTGCTTCATCCTACACTCTCTGACCACCATTTGGTCAGTAGAGAGACAATAACAGAAAACTAGTTTTCCCATCATTCCTTATTTATTTATTTGTTTTATTATACTTTAAGTTTCTGGGATACATGTGCAGAACATGCAGGTTTGTTACATAGGTATACATGTGCCATGGTGGTTTGCTGCTCCCATCAACCCGTCTTCTAGGTTTTAAGCTTCTCAAGCACTAGGAATTTGTCTTAATGCTCTCCCTCCCTTTGCCCCTCACCCCCCAACAGGCCCCTGTGTCCATGTGTTCTCATTGTTCAACTCCCACTTATGAGTGAGAAAATTCAGCATTTGATTTTCTGTTCCTGTGTTATTTTGCTGAGAATGATGGTTTCCAGCTTCATCCATGTCCCTGCAAAGGACATGAACTCGTTCTTTTTCATGGCTGCATAGTATTCCATGGCGTATATGTGCCACATTTCTTTATCCACTCTATCATTGAAGTGTTTTCCCCATCATTTCTTTATGAATTCTGCAAAAGAGGTGAAGAACAGTCTCACATGTCCATAAAGAGATATCTGTGTTAATGGCCTCTTAGCTGATACTGAGGAAAGACCACAAACATTAAAAACAAAACAACAAACATATGAAAAAGTATAAATCATGGTCATTGTCTGTTACTGGTCACATAGACATAATTATAACATAGTTTAGGAAATGGAGGCAGAACTGGCCATTTAAGCTGTGTTTCCTAGTCCAGTTTTCTTACAAGATAATGGAGAAGAGTATGCATACAACATGCTTTTTGTTAGATTAAGCATCACTCTGTTAAGGAATAAATCTGAGTTACTTTCAACCACTTTTAAGGATCCTGCTCTTTTTCCCAAAGGAAAATTGATATTTGAGGTCTCAGTAAGTTCCATGTTCTGTCCAATTATTTAGCATTACAGTGCCTATGTACCTCCAAGTGACTAAAGACTTTTACTCTTGGCCATGTGCCACACAACTGAAGATTATTCTTTCAGGTGAAAGTGGCAGGATTCCTATAAGAACCTTAAGAGGCTTTTCCTTTAGTTAGAAGGGAATTTAGGGACTGGAGTTCTGAGAACTGGCCATGTCCAGACAATAGTGCCCCCAGACGACAGTCATTTCTGCCACCTTTTCTCCAGACATATGCAGCATTATTTGGAAATCTTTTTTCATTAAGCATGATCTCTGCTCATTTCTGAATATCATAAGAATGTCTGTGTAGCAGTCTTTTTCTACTTTTAATTCTTTTCTAAAAGGTATAATTGAGAGTAAGAAACAAAAAACTAGAAGATGGTTTATTTCATGTACACAGTCAGCAATCATAGTAAAGGAGCTGAGTTTTAAACATGTAAAACACTTACTGTAGCGAAGTTAGGAAGAAGACAAGGAGTGTGAAGATGAGAAGTTAGAAGTGTGAAGAATGAATCACTAGAGCCTCCTGATAAGAAAGGTAGTTGAAAATTATTTTTAAAGTACTTAAGTAGGTAAGATTTCAAATCCAAATGTCGTGAATGAATGAAGAAAATTTTCACAAAAAAATAGAAGTCATGAGAAGAAGGTAGCTCTTGTTCACCCTGAGTATAGCATGGGTCAAGCACAGAATGTAAGAGGGGAATTAGTTCTCACAATAAAATAGAAGAGAATATGAGTGGCTAAATGGCACCTAAAAAAAAAAACCATCCCAAGACTTAAGCTAATACAGATGGTCTCTGACTTATGATAATTTGGCTTATGATTGTTCGACTTTATGATGGGTTTATTGGTGTATTAAATGCATTTTCAGCTTAAGATATTTTCAAGTTATAATGGATTTATTGGGACATAACCCTATTGTTAAGTTGAAGAGCATCTGTACACGAGCAGTGGTCCATGCTGCAAAATGTTTTTTAAAACCCAATAGTGAGGATAGAGAATAAACTATTTTAGGTTTCTGAGATTACTTATGAACTTTGAACCTTTAAGGTAGAAAGAAAGGTGAGAAATATGCCAGAAGATTGTTGCTGCTTTCACTGAAATTCTGTTTTGGGGTACAGTTTCTTTTTACCAATTAAAAATACTACTATTATGACTAAGACACCAAAGTTTACTTATATATATTAGATAATAGTTGTATTTCCATTTTACCTGAGAAAACTGGGTTTAAAGAAATCTAATCTTTTGGTCAAGGGCTTACTTAGAAAGTAGCAATTGTGGTTTTCTAAATCAAGTCTCTAGCTCTGTAGCCAATAATATGTGGAGTCCAAGAACCAGTCCACTCAAAACACTAAAACCACTCAAACCACAAACATATCCTTGGGTAGGGATGACAGTCGGTTTTTTCTTGTATACTATGTTTATATTTGACTATTTCAAAGGTTCTCAGGACACATCTTTTTCCCTTGATTTTCTAAGGTACAGTGTAAGTGGGACTAGGTTTCCCTCTTGTGGTCAACAGTGTTTAATTCTTCATAAGTGTGTTTGACATTGAGTATTCAGACACCTTAGAAAGATCGAGGATTTCTTAAGTCAAGATGCTTCAACTAATTTTTTTCTTATGTGCGTACTCAAAGTGTGCTTGATTTAATTAGGTCACTTAAACGGTTTGTAATTTTAAAATATTTAAAGTCTTTTTATAAGTATTACCATGCCATTTTTGAATAAGCACACGAAATATAGGATATACTTTTAAATAATTTGAAGGTTGAAATAATCTCTTAAAATGGACAAAATTAACTCTATTTCATTTTGAATCTTGTGGATAAATGCTTTATAACATCCTTTCTACTTCTCCATGATATGTTTAATCTTACGCTAATTTTCTAGTTGTTCTCTGGAAACCTGAAGGAGGAAGAACATCAGCTGGATTTTTAGACAACATTGCTTGTGGCACAAATGGCTTCTGGTTGGCATTTTGTATCTTTACCAGGAAGACTATTCGATGAACCATAACAAATGACGGGGACCCATAGTTTGGGTATCTCTGAACGCAATGACCCTTATAACTAAGCATGCCCTTTACAGGGACTCTGCAAGCTGTGCCCTTGGGTTTGTTATAAGAGGTAGTAGCTCCTAGATGGCATGGGGATTCTAAGCCAGGGTGGACACAGCTTCCACAGGTGTAAATTCAGCTCCTTGTACCTGAGCTGTCACTTGGGGGATGGGGGCAGAGGATGAAACTAGCACCTGGAATAAGTTATAGACTGTTTCAAGAACTTCTCCCACTGAAGAAAAAAACCTGATTCAGCACTTTGGCATACTTTGACTTCTGTCTAATATCCTTCTAAGTGAATCTGAGGGCCAGGTGTGGCCTATGATAAAAACTTGAATATGAGTATTTAGTTAAACCTTGAGAATACTCCCCGCCCCCGGGTATTGATACATGGACAATTTTCATTTTATGTCCTTTTTTTACATGTGCATATGTCACATGGTGTATGTGTATACATAGGAGATACACATACACACACACATTTCCCATATTTTGGGGGAAAAAATCTGCGTATTTTTTATGGCTTTAACATAATTAATAGTTTTAGTCTTTTATTTTTGTAAGCAAATTAACTTACATTAAATACACATATCATCTAAGGATAGATGATATGTGTATTTAAGGATCTAAGGATAGATGTACAATATTTTAATATATGCCAAAGACATATTTTTAAAAATATGTTGAGAAATTTCTGGTTCCAAGACAAGATGGAGTAGGTGCAATTCTTCCTATTCCTCCTACTAAGTACAGCTACAGACAGACCTAAGAAGCCCTTGAATGACGGAAAGGAGAAGCAGGTTGGCCTCAGACCACGGGATTGGGGAATGACTGAGTGGTGAGTTCCACGGGTTTTCCTTCTGCCTAATATATCCAGGAATGAGTGCTGGAGAAACTGGAAAACAGGAAACATCAGTAGTCACAGACAAAAATATCCTAAGGAAAGCATGTTTCTCTATCCAAGGGAATGAGAAAGAGCAACCTACCAGGCAGATAACTGATAGTAACCGCACTACTCCAGTCAAATACAGAAAAATCAGTGGCTCCCAACCCGCCTCAGTCAGCAAACGCTGAGCGAGGAGCTTTGTCTTATCCCATTGCCCGGCAATAATGAGATTCCTCCCAGACCCATCAGGCTTACGTCAGAGGAAGCCACCTGGGGATTTAGGACTTTCACCACTGCCCATCAGTAATCAGCCACCTCCACATTGTGGTGTTGCCCACATTGTGGGCATAGTGAAGCCCATGTGAAGAGCCTGGACTTCCACCTGCCCTGTTAGAAGGAAGCACTCCTCACCCACTTTGCCAGGGTGCTGTCAGAGGAGGCCAAGTAGAAAGCTGGGGCTTTCACCACTGCCCAAGTATAAGGAGGCACTCCTACCCTCCTGGGGTCAGTAGAGGCCACGTTGGAGCACCGATGAGACCCTCTCCCTCCCAGTCAGGATTCTGTAAATGGAGGCCTAGTGGGGAGCCTGAATTCCTATACCCAGCCTACAGTCACAAGGCGCCCCTGCCAGAAAGCCTTCAGTTCAAAGTTCACCAGGAATCGAACCTGTGAACACCTTGATCTTTGACTTCCTAGCCTCCAGGACCGTGAGAAACACAGAGGGTCCTCCTATAGCATTGCTTTGTTCAACATCGTTTTGTTACAATGTTGGTGAGAAAATAAATAGATTCCCGGCCAGGGCCACTGTCCACGTGGAGTTTGTGTGTTCTCCCTACATCCGCATGGGTTTTCTTTGTGTACTTTAGTTTTGTCCCACATCCCAAAGACGTGCATGTTAGGTTAATTGGTGAGTCTAAATTGTCCCAGCAGACAGAAAAAGCAAAATTGTGCTTCCAAAGATCAGGAACTACAGAAAGCTACTATTGGCATTAAATAGTACTAAACAGACCCACACTCCTGGCAGCTGCTGCTACTTGCTGTCAGAAGCAGAATGACAGCAATTTTCCATTCTCTTCTATTTGCAAGCGAGTGCCTTCCTAAGAAAGGGACCCTGGAAGAAGTGGTGTCCAGGCTTCAACCCCAAGTGATATGGAAAAAAGTACAAAACAGGGGAAAAATTAGTACCAACAGATAGTATCTCCAACTTAAAATATCTTGAATATTTATTCCTGAATATATTACCCTTTTCTCTCTGTTTACATTTTCTGTATTTGTGCTTACATATATATTTGATGAATTTTTAGCATTTTCAATAACTTACTAAATCTATATTCAATAGAAATATTAAACCTAATATAATGTATGACATTATCAGATATAGAAGATCTTAATGTCATTAATTAAATGTTAGCCTCTTGGGATTTAATTTATATAAAGCTTAGTTATGTGAAAATAAATGAAGATCAATCAAATGAAAACAGCAAAGATTATTCACAAATTGCTATAACAAAGGAGTCAGCCACCATCATTTCGTTTTTGGCAGAGACTCCAAGGCAGGCAGAGAAGTAGGAAACTGTATAGTGGTAAAAAGGGACCTGACTGGAGGCTGTTGGCCTGGGGAACGTTTAAGGGAAAACTTGAAGTGGAATATCCTAGGTAATTGGTTAGGGTGCATATTTAGCTTTCCCTGGTTGGTCCTAAGTTGGAAGCAGGCACAAATATTGGGGAAACTGCCAGTTATTAATCAAGTCCTGGCCATTTTAGAACAATTGTTATATAAATTATTATTTAGCTTCCCGGATTACCACTAGAGACAGCAATCTGACTTCCTGCACGTCTGACTTATAGCAGACTATCTTGCTGGATTGTTTATTGTAGATAAGGGGATTGGGGCAGGTTGCTGTAGGCTGTGGGTCAAAGGTCTTTCAGAGCAACAGGCTGGAGTGCAGTGGCGCAATCTCGGCTCACTGCAACCTCTGCCTCCTGGGCTCAAGTGATTTTCCTGCCTCAGCCTCCCAAGTAGCTGGGACTACAGCTGCACACCACCATGCCCAGCTAAATTTGTAGTTTTAGTAGAGACGGGGGTTTCACCATGTTGGCCAAGATGATCTCGATCTCTTGACCTCATGATCCATCCGCCTTGGCCTCCCAAAGTGCTGGGATTACAGGCATGAGCCACAGTGCCTGGCCAGACCTATTTTTATATATGGTCTGGCCATTGTCTCTTACTATATCCAGTTTTTCAGAAAGCACAATTTAAAATCTTATTCTTTTTTCCACCACAGTATAAGATGCATTAGGGTCACAGTAGGACAAATTCTCCCACTGGCAACAACTACAAAAATAGGATAAAATTTTAAAGGGATATTTTTAAAAAGCATTGTTTAGCTAAGAAAGTAAATAGAACTAGATGAACTAAAATTCCAAAGAAGAACCAGGGAAATGTAAGCTGATGTTTGGACATCACGTTTTCTCTTGGTAGCGTTTGCTGTTTGTAAGTGTGTGCTGCGTTTTGGTGTCATTTTTCTGCTACAGTTTTCTGCTGTAGGAAAATTTTCTGCTACAATTTTCCTACAGTTTTCTGCTGTAAGAAAGAAACCAGCAGCAATTATGGGGTCAGAGTGATGTAACTAGGAAACCGAGGCATCTCAAACACTCTGGTTTCCTCAAAACACATTGGTTAACTTCTGATGCTATAGTAGAAGGTAAAACAAAAAAATTAGAGTGTCAGCTTCTGAAAGGCAGTGCAAACTCTTTCACTGTCCAGTGGTGTTGAGGAAACAAAGACCTACCATTGATAAGGGGCCTAAAACAAAACAGACAGAAGTTTCAGAAGAACTGGTGAATTGATGCCAAGTAGCAACAACCACTTATCACCTGAGGACACTTACTGATCTGAGTGCTTGTGTGGAGCTAATAATCCAGGTTTGGCCTCTGACAATGGGCTCCTCCAGTGGACTAAGAAATTAGCAAGTGTTATGTCATTTGATGTGGTGCTGAAATGACAAGATTTGAGAGTTGATGACCTCAAGCGCTTTGTAGGTGTCCTTTTCAAAACACTTGTTAAATGTTGAAGATGTATGGAGTAAAATACTAATGAGCCAAGCTGAAAATTTCTTTAAGTTCAGCTTAAATCTCCTTCAGCCCTTCAGGGTTGAGAAGATGAAAACTATTGAGTTATTCACTGAAAGTCGTGGAGGACCATGCTCTAGAAATGGGGCAAAACTTAAGTCATGCATCACTTGGCTAAAGGGACAGGCTCTGAGAAATGTGTCATTAGGTGATTTCATCTTTGTGTGAACATCACAGAGTGTCCTGACGCAAACTAGATATTATAGCCTACTACACATTTAGGTTATATGGTACAGCCTATTACCCCTAGGCGACAAACCTGTACAGCATGTGACTGTACTGAATGCTATTGGTAATTGTAACACAATGCTAACTGTTTGTGTATCTAAACATAGAAAAGGTGTAGTGAAAATACCAAATGAAAGATTTTTAAGTGGTACATCTGTCTAGGACACTTACCGTGAATGGAGCTTGCAGGACTGAAGTTGCCTTGGGTGAGTCAGTGAGTGAGTGGTGAGTGAATGTGAGGGCCTAGGGCATTACCCGACACTACTGTAGACTTTATAAATACTGTAACTAAGACTACACTAAACTTATGAAAAAATTTTTTCTACAATAATGAATTAACCTTAGCTTACTGTAATTTTTAAAACTTTGTAAACTTAATTTTTTAACTTTTTGACTGTTTTGTAATAGCACAGTTTAAAACACAAATACACTATACAAAAATATTTTATTTATATCCTTATACTATGAGCTTTTCTCTATTTAATTTTTTTTTTTTTTTTTTTTTACTTTTTAAACTTAAAAAAAAAATCTAAGAAACACACACATTAGCTTAGGCCTACTTGGGATCAGGATCATCAATATCACTGTTTTCCACTTCCACATCTTGTCCTACCAAAGTGTCTTCAGGGGCCATAGCACACATGGAGATGCCCTCTCCTATGATAACTATACTTTATTCTCTAATTCCTCCTGAAGGACCTGCTTGAGGTTCTTTTTGAGGAGGTGTCACTCTTCAGAAACAGGTCCATGATGGTTTGTTTGGTTTCCTTTTTCATCATAGATTTGCTTATAAGCAGAAAATTCACCATGAACATTCCTCTTCATTAATGAAAACCTTTTTGTGCTGGGGCTCATGCTTTCAAACTTTTTAAGGAGTTTGTTGAGGTCTGCAAAAGCTCCTGCTAAACCCTGCACGAATTTTATTTGGGGTTCTTCTTCTCCTTCAGTTTCCTTTTTTTCTCACCATGACTTCAGCTATGCATTTTTATCTCAGTTCCAACAACTCCTCATTAGTCAATTCCAAGGAACTACCTCTAGGAGCTCCTAATGCCATCCTCATCTATACTCAGTTTAAAGTTGTTTGCCATCTCAACCAAAGCCTTGTAGATTTTTGCAATCTCCTCATCCCTGGCAAACCCTTTGAACTCACAGACAAACCTCCTGAGTGTCTTCTTCCAGATGCCATTCACACACTCCTTGGTGACATCATCCCTCCCAAGCAAGGTTCTTGATGTAGCCATAGCTGTTCTTATCCTTCCAGAATTGCATCAGTGTCTTCTCAATGTCTTCCTGAGTTGCCATAATAACCTGGGCAAAGTCCCTCCTCAGATAGTAAACCTTAAAAGCTGCTATAATTCCTTGATCCATTGGTTGGATTAAAGAGGTAGTATTTGGAGGGAGAAACACCACTTCAATATTGGGATAAAGATCATTAATAACAGGAGGATGTGCAGAAGAACTAATAACCATAAACAAAATCTTGAAAGTTATGGTATTCTTCAAACAATGCCTCTCTATTTCTCTGGCATAGAAATTTAGGATGTAATCATGGAAGAGGAGATGGGTCATCCATGATGTTTTATTGCACCTATAGTGTACCGGCAGGGTATGCTATATATATACATATACATATATATATATATACACACATATATATATATATCTTTTTTTTTTTAGACGGATTCTCACTCTGTCATCCAGACTGGACTGCAGTGGCACGGTCTCGGCTCACTGCAAGCTCCACCCCAGGTTCATGCCATTCTCCTGCCTCAGCCTCCCGAGTAACTGGGACTACAGGTGCCCGCCACCACGCCTGGCTAATTTTTTGTGTTTTTAGTAGAGACAGGGTTTCACCGTGTTAGCCAGCACAGTCTCGATCTCCTGACCTCATGATCCACCCGCCTTGGCCTCCTAAAGTGCTGGGATTACAAGCGTGAGCCACTGTGTCAGGTCTCTTTTTATATTCTTAAAGGAAGGTCCTGGGGTTTTCACCATGCCAGATCACAAAGGGCTTTAATTCATAGCCTGCAACATTGCCCTCAAGCAAGACCATTATCTGTACTTAAAAGCCTTGAAAGCTAGCATTGACTTGGCCTCCTTGTGGATTAAATTCCTTTCAGGCAATGAGAACAAAGACACAACTTACCAGAATCTCTGGGACACATTTAAAGCAGTGTGTAAAGGGAAATTTATAACAGTAAATGCCCACAAGACAAAGCAGGAGAGATCTAAAATCAACACCCTAACATCACAATTAAAAGAACTAGAGAAGCAAGGGCAAACAAATTCAAAAGCTAACAGAAGGTAAGAAATAACTAAGATCAGAGAAGAATTGAAGGAGATAGAGACACGAAAAACCCTTAAAAAAAATCAGTGAATCCAGAAGCTGGTTTTTTTTTTAAAAAAAGATCAATAGATAGACTGCTGACCAGACTAATGAAGAAAAGAGAGAAGAATCAAATAGATACAATAAAATATGATAAAGGGAATATCACCACCGACCCCACAGAAATACGAACTACCATCAGAGAATATTATAAACACCTCTGATTAAACAGACTTTAAACCAGCAAAGATCAAAAGAGACAAAGGAGGGTATTACAAAGGGATCAATTCGACAAAAAGAGCTAACTATCCTAAATATATATGCACCCAATACAGGAGCACCCAGGTTCATAAAGCAAGTTCTTAGAGACCTACAAAGAGACTTAGACTCCCACATAATAATAGTGGGAGACTTTAACACTCCACTGTCAATATTAGACAGATCAACAAGACAGAAAATTAACAAGGATATTCAGGACTTAACTGTTTGGACGAACGGAGGCAAGATGGTGCACTTCCGGGTTCTTCTTCACCAACTTTTCCCGCGCTCGCGAAAATGCAGCCAGGCGCCAGAGAAGGTGCAGACCAACTGGGCATGCGCCAGGTGACGTCAATCCGAAGAGACCAAGATTTACCTGGTCGCACCTGCGGAACGCCCCCTGACACGCCCGTGCCCCGCCTATTGCCCTCCCACTCCTAGAAAAGCCGCTCCGGAGGGACGCCAAGCACGGCCTTCCTCAGTCCTCCACTCCTCTCGGGATGTCTGGACTGCAGGAACTCCCTCCGAGAGCCCCACCGGGGGACTCTGTCGGCCTTCTTTGCTGGAGGCCGACAGACCTCTTCCCCACACCTTAGGTGACCAAAATAAACTTGCAGTTTTGCTCCTACACTTGCCTACTCGCTGGTTCTTTTGTGCCCGCTCTGGTGGTCTTAGAAAAACAAATCATTAACTTAGCTCTGGACCAAGCAGACCTAATAGACATCTACAGAACTCTCCACCCCAGATCAACAGAATATACATTCTTCTCAGCACCACATCGCACTTATTCTAAAATTGACCACAGACTTGGAAGTAAAACACTCCTCAGCAAATACAAAAGAACGGAAATCATAACAAATAGTTTCTCAGACCACAGTGCAATCAAACTAGAACTCAGGATTATGAAACTCACTCAAAACCGCACAACTACATGCAAACTGAACAACCTGGTCCTGAATGACTACCAGGTAAATAACAAAATGAAGACAGGAATAAAGACCTTCTTTAAATTTCCACTCTTAGCCTCACTTTTTGTGTGTCTGCATCCTCGATCTCCATGGCCACGAGACAACGAACCTCAGGTCACCCCAGACAAACGAGGCTGCTTCAATCCCACTTATATGAGGTGTCTAGGTAGCCAGTCTCATAGAAACAGAGAGTAGGTTGGTGGTTGCCAGAGACTGGGGGCAAGGTAAATGGGGGAGTCACTGTTCAACAAATATAACATTTTAGTTATGCAAGATAAATAAGTTCTAGAGATAGACTATACAACATTGTGCCTATAGCCAACAATACTGTGTTATAGTTAAAAACTTATAAAGAGGGTATATTTCATGTACTGTGTTCTTATCACAATAATACAATGAAATAAACTGGAAAATGAAGGTGATCCAGAATTTATCATTGTTACCAGCAAGAGGGTTATTTCAATACAAACTACTCCACCAATACCAGAGGCCATAGCTCTCCTTCCAGAGCTTTTAATTAAGACTCAGGTAGGTCTCTGTTCCTGCAAATGTCAGTGAGACATTCAACCCTAAACTTCAGTTCTTGCTGGCCCAGCTCCCTGGCCTCCTTCTCAGGTAGCTCAGGAGCTGGCACATGTGAAAAGGGGGAGACCCACCTTGTACTTGACAGACCCAGGCTGAAGGCAGTTCTCTGTGTCCTGAACACAAGCAATATGGAGGAGGCCTCATTCTGCCTTTGGAGTTTGGGGCCTGGCTCATAGTTCAGTGCTGCACCAAAGCTCAAGAAATATCTTGTGGGGAAATCTGACCATGAATTTGAGAATTTGAGAACCTCAAATATCTAATTTCTTACTCAGTCCCTGTGTCCCTTACTTGGTTCCCCTTTCTCCAGCAGATTCCTCCTGAGACCATGACACCTCTTCTGCATGAACAATGAGTTGGCAAATGTCCTGTGGGTGGCAGGGGAAGGGCTGTGACTGTCAGCTCAGCTCAAAAGGATCACCTGTTCTCTGCAATTGCATTTCATCTAGTGCGTGTTGCTTCCACAGCCCTCCTTTTCCTTTAAAGTATGAATTTTGTGTTTTAAATTTTTAACTTTTCTAGCTGTTTTACTGGGAGTGTTGAGTTAATCTAGCAATATCCCACAGAGAAGTCAATGTCCTATATTTATTTTCTGTTATGTTTTTCCTGGCTTTTATCATTTTTTGTTTTCTTATTTTTTTAATTGAGGCCATGCAGAAGAAAAATATGAGTGATAATTTGAGGCTCCAGGAAATATTATATTTCTCTAGAGGTTATTTAGTTTAGCTTGTGTCAGGCAATGAGGCTAAGGGCATTAATATCTCAAATCACCCAAATCTAGACTAGGATTAGTTAGACAGAACTCAGGATTCAGTTCCTATGAAGGATGATCGGTTTCTATTTCACCTTATTCCACATATTAGATGTCCAAGGTTTCTATGGAAAGTGTATTTTTATGTTATGGGGCCCTTCCTTTATTTGTGAGGCATGAAATCCAAATTTGTCCCTCTAGCCCTTTGAACATTTTGTGAGGTTTTTGTGCTTAATGGAAGTTGAGCCACATGAAAAGGAACACAGATATCAAACACCACATGGAAGCCGAAGCAGCCAGCTGTATTGAACATGTTTCCCCCTCACATAATAGCATATATTCTTATCAAGCTGGAGCTGGCATTATAGGAAGCACCTTTTCTCTTTGCCTTTACATCTTCTGATCTTTGACTGGGAATGAAAATCTTCTGTATATGTGATTCTTTCCTACTTGGTCTTGTTCCCTTACTCCAAGGAAATATCCAGATGTTGGATGACTTGGGGCTGGATAGTGATGGATGTGAAGTTGTATTTTACTTGCACATGGTTAGCTGGGACCTTTCCCTCTCCACCATCTACCTAAGTAGTTTCCAGGCTCCCTGTATCAGATCAAACAGGTCCAGGTGAGCAGGTGTAGAATCCAGAGATGCCACATACACTGGGACATGAGGATGTCTGTCCAGTTGTGTTTTGTATAAATTGTGAAAGAAAAATAAAAACTGGGCACCCCAATTCATCATGCCAAAAGGAAAAAATTAAGCTGAAAGCTGAGTCATGCAAGAAATTGCCTTTCTTTTGGTTTCCAAGCAGATAGCTACAGATAAAAGGTTAAAAATATTCCCACCGGTAGCTATGCTACGTTCACCTAATCATATGCAAAATGACGATTTACTGAATGCAAGATAAATACATAACTGCCTCTTCCCCTACCTGCCCCTTTTTCCTTGCAACATGTGGATTGCCATACCTTCTCTCTTTCCCTGTCAGCCCACTTTTCCCCTTTAAGTATCAAGGCCTTCAAAATCATCTTTGGAGAAAGACACAAACCAGATTGCTTGTGTCATTCGATGATTTTTTCTTTCCAGCATGTCCCTAATCTTGGGAAAATAAACTTCTAAATTGCTTAAGACCTGTCTCAGATACTTTTTGGTTTACAACCTTGACACATATCAGAGTTTCAACCTATGTGACAGTCCAAGGAAGAGTGAAAATTACCAAGGAAAGTACACTATTGGAGCTATTGGTCTGCTTTCTTTGCTTCTAAAGATGGGTATAGGCCGGGCGCGGTGGCTCAAGCCTGTAATCCCAGCACTTTGGGAGGCCGAGACGGGTGGATCACGAGGTCAGGAGATCGAGACCATCCTGGCTAACACGGTGAAACCCTGTCTCTACTAAAAATACAAAAACTAGCCGGGCGAGGTGGCGGGCGCCTGTAGTCCCAGCTACTAGGGAGGATGAGGCAGGAGAATGGCGTAAACCCGGGAGGCGGAGCTTGCAGTGAGCTGAGATCTGGCCACTGCACTCCAGTCCAGGCGACAGAGCGAGACTCCGCCTCAATAAATAAATAAATAAATAAATAAATAAATAAATAAATAAAGATGGGTATAATTGGGTTCTTCCTTTATAATGCCATATATCTTGTTCTTGTGGCATGGGCTGTAGCTATATGGTGCCTGTACCATACAGGCATCATCAGGCAGGTAAACGCATTGAGATTTCCAACCTTTACCAAAGCTTCTCCCCTTCAAATAGAGCTACAAAAATATATCTTGATGACACTGAGCTTCTTTTTTTCTGTTTTTATACACTTTATTCCTTGTTTATGCTTTATAAAAATTGGTTTTTATAGCATCTTCAATGGATGGGATACACCTCTGCCTTTCTGTCTGGCTGCTTCCCAACTCCCAGGCTCTTTATGCTGATTACCAGGGGCACCCACATTTGTCATTGTTACAAAATATGGGGAGAAGAATAACTTGAATCTAGTGATATGTCGTGTCACCCTACATGTCCCTTGCGGACATGCTCTGTGATAGAGCCCTCGTGAAGAATTATTCCTGAGACTACCTCAAGCAGGAAAATGAAATATGCTAACCAAAACTTTTGGTTACAAATGACAGTAAATAAAGCAGCTCTGGAGGAATGACAGTGGCTTCATTAATTCTCACATACAGTAATCAAATGGTTGTGGACATAGTCTGGAGTGTGAGAAAGACTGAGAACCCACGTACTGATGTGGGAGATACATCTCTTCGTGCCTCCTTCATCCACAAAGGGCTGAAATTTATAATGTTGGGGAAAATGGTATGAGCATCTTGTTATTTCAGGAATACAACAGTAGGAAAGAGCAATTTCTCTAAAATGACCATTTTTTTGAAGTGAATGAGTAACTGTGATGGCACCCGAGAGGGCAGAAATTCCTGGGAAGGAAATCAAGGAATCAGGTGATGTGAGCAGAAACACCCACTGAAGGTCCACCTAAGACTGGGGCACAGTGCGGAATGATACTTGGGCTGAGAAGGGCAAAGCGTGAACCACCTGTAAGGATGCCATCCTCAAAGATGGCATGGGGACCTCCACCAGCCACCCATGAAATGAAATGGCACTGTGAGGAAACCCTTTCCTAGGTAGCTGGTGGAGGTCCTCACGCTATCTTTAGGGGTGGGGGCAGTCTGTCCCCATCAAAGAATGGAAAGAATTGATAAAATTATGCATTGTGTACAAAAATAAGGACCATTATGAGAATTTTTTGGAAATCATTAAACATAAGAATTATTTTATTTCCCATTCCTTTTTCCCTCCTTTTGACTCCTTCTTTCCTCCCTCTGTCCCCTCGCTCCCATTTTTTTTTCCTTCCTTCCTTCCTTTTTTCCTTCCTCCCTCCCATTCTTCCTTTCTTTTATACATCCTTTTCTATTCTTGCTTAATTTTTTGCATTAAAGATCATGTTCAGGTGAGCATCTCAGAAGCTGATGTTACACTAAGTGACAGGTAGAAACCAGCCAGCGAACTCAATCTCAAGATTGAGATCACTGAACTATGGTTTCTAAACTCAGTATCAGAAAGGGAAGCATCCAGCTTAAATTAGGAATAACTTGCTAGAAAAGTTGAATATTCCTGTCTAGAGGACAAAGGCCTCTACAAAAAAGCGAAGAGCCCCAATCCATGGTCTGCTTTCCCTAAAACCTCCATCTCTCCCATTAATTATCTGTGAATAAGTATTAGAAGAAACATAATGTGGAAAACACTACAGGATAGATTTTCCTTTTTCCTCCTGAAGGAGAGTTTAATACAGGCAGGGCTCAGATCCAGCAGGAGTGAGTCCTCCCAGGAGCTCACACATAGCAGCCTGGGGATGGCACCAACCACAGGCCAGACACCGCTGGAACAACTGTGGGACCAGAATCAGGTCACATCAGGCTCACACCTGGAGATCTCCCAAGCTCACCTCCCCCATCCTCATCCAGGCCACCTGAGAATTGAAATGGCCAAACAGCACATAGGGCAGAGTGAGAAGCAGGGCTTGGACCAAAGGGAGAGAGAACAGCCCTGAACTTGCCTTAGAATCAAAGTGCATTGCAGCAGGAGGAATCATTGTAGAGAGAATCAGTAGGGTGTAGAAAAAAATGGAAAAATTTAACTAAGTGGAAAATAAAAAGAAAAGCTGATCTTAGAGAAGTTTTAGGCTTTTTGATTGAAGGAAAGATGAAGCAGATCTCAGAAACTACAATGTTATTCTTACATTCTAGAGTAAAAATCCCTGGTTTATTTTAGGGCTGTTCCAAAATCCATTTACTGCCCCAACGAACAGTCTGCATCAGTTCTACGTCCCCTTCCACTCCTGGCAGAAGGTTTTCCCTGTCAGTATTTGTTTCAAGGCTGAGGCATCAGGAGACACTTACCAGGCAATTCTCAGCTCCAGAAACCTCTCAGGAAATCAATGTGGTGAGGGAGCTACACACTCAGCGTCTGAAATGTAGTAACTTGTAGCCAGCAGCCCTGAGAGCCTAGAGCTGCCATGCTCCTGTTAGCTAAAAGGATGGCACTCTGACTGGACAAGGAATTAACTTTTGTTCTGCCTGTAAATCCTCATCCTGTTATCCTCTGACAGTTTCAACCAACTGACATGTGCCCCTCTGAAAGCACTAGAAAAGGAAAATGTGTAACATCTGAGGTCGGTGGCATGAGAAAGTCCCTCGCTGCCCTTTAGGGAGGGGTTACAAGTACCAGGACATGCAGACCTGAAGACAACCGAGCCTGTGTCCCCCGCTCTGAACCGCCACCCCCCTCCACCCCCAGTGCTCCTTCTGCATGACCTTGGCTCTGTTATCAATTTTAAACGACCTCTCATCTCACCGTCTAGGTCATCAGTGTTACTGAAAGGCCCACTGAAGTGTCTGCTTCTACACTCCCCAGCTAAGGGCTTCACCAGCTTTCCATCTTGCTTTGATTCCTCTTACCTCGTTTTTCCTACTGCAAGACCATAGCCCACACCAAGTTCCTATCACCATCATTTTGCAATTCACCAAAGTGGCAGGAAGTTGGGGAGTAGCGCCCCCTTTAGGTTCATGATTAAGTCTAATGATCAATGAGCTTAATTTCCATGTGACATTTAACATTTATATTTCTCTAGATTTGCTCCAACCCTCATCACACAAAGATACAAAAAAGCCTATCAGTATTTAAAACCAGGTATTGGAATATACTTGAGGCACTCTTTCCATTCTTTAGGCTCATATATTTATTTTCTACATAAAGTCACTCCACTTAACTCTCAGTCCTGCTTTTGGAATCAAGAAATCTTATCATTTTTCTTTATGAATTGCTTAGCTTCTACCTGAAAGGACGGTTTATGTTTTCAATATATGCAGATTGCAGGAAACAGTGATTATTTATACTCTTGGTACCTGTTGCCCTGAGCTAGCTGTAAACTTTTGTGAAGGGTTTGGCACCTTGTCATGTGTCCCTGAGAAGAGATCCTCGTTCCGTTCCCTGGACAGCATTCAAATTCTGAAGGCGTCCCTGACCCTTGAAAGTCTGAGGAAGAAGGCGGCACTACCCACCTGCTCAGCAGATGCCAAGGTGAACGTCTGTGACAAATTGGAGCAACAAAGGTGCAGAAAGTTAGGGGCCATAAATCAGTGAAAGAATTGGTTCTAAGATTGGTTCTGACCCTGAAATCTGCCTAATTGTCCCATAGAATGAATGTTTGGCAGGGGTTGCATAAACATAAAAATTGACCCTCCCTGGTCTTAAAAGTTGAAACTTAACATTTGTCTTGTCTGAGTTCGCTCCTCAGGAAACTGACCCTCAGACAGGGAACTGAAACTCATCAGCTTACTACATCCAGACAATGAGATGCCAGACCCCTCATCTGCCATGATCGCTTCCTTGTGCCCCCTAATCCCTGTATCGCTGCATTCTTTCCCTGCTATAGAACCCCCCAAGTTGAGTCAGTTGAGGGAGATGGATTTGAGACTGATCTCTCATTCTCCTCAGCTGACATCAGCCAAGTAAAAAGGCTTTTTTTCTGGCAATATTTGTCTTCGTAACTGGCTTTCTCTGTGGTGAGCAACAGCCCCTAACCCCTGGCATTTCAGTCACAATGCACAAGGTGGCATGCCAGAGCTGGAGGGAGCTCCAGTAATTTGTTGAACAAAGTTTCCTGCCAGACCTCTGCCATCACTCTTCCCATTTCATTTTCATTATTCCCCAGTCCTGCCACAGTGAAGGTTACCCAAAGGAAATGCGGAGCTATTCACTGCAGAATTATGCATCATTGGAAAAGACTAGAAATAGTCCACGTGTTCATTAACCAGTGACTGTTGAGTAAATATAGTAAGGTCACACAATGCAGTGCAGTGCAGCTGTTAAAAAGTAACAATCAGGGAAGATGGGGGCAGAGAGGCCCTAGAGAAAAGCGCTTGAGGCTTAGGTTTTGTAGCAAATAGTAGCTGTGTTAGCAGAAACTGCAGCTGAAGGTAGAAGCTGGAATTGGTTCTGGAAAGCAATCATGTGACTGAATGTTGGAGAAACCAGCCCCACACCACCTGGCAGGTACCCCGAGTCCAGCAGAGACAAAGGAGTTAGAAAGAGACAGAATAAGAGTTTAAAAGGTGGGTCCAGGGTACCAGAGCGTCGGAGGCTTGCTCACAGCCCAGAACTCTCCAGAGCTCTCGGGTTTACAAGCTGGTTTACAAGAGCTTGGTTTACAAGCTCTTTGTTCTTAGGGCAGATGGGAGGGGGAGAAAGGGATGAGGAAAAGGATTAATCCATGAAGGAGAACTCGTGAGTCATTCAATAAGATATATAGCAGTGGCAGTTTCTGTGAATTTCCTTGAGCAAAGGTGTGTCTAAACTACTTAAGATCATTAACTTATTGGGACTGAAACGGGTGGGAGCAGGTTTCAGGAGGAACCAAGTTGTTTGATTATACTCTGCTGCTTCAAGGGAGTGTTATCTCCCTGAGCAACTGTGGAATGCCGCTGAGTGGTTATGCTCTCGGGGCATAAAGACATGAAGGCAATAAGGAGACTTTTCTCCTCAGAGGCCGCCCATGCTCTCCATGGGTGTCTCACACAGGGGAGACCAACTCATCTGGCACCCCAGAAACTCTCTTTCCCACAACTGAACACTGGAGCAAAAAGCGTAACTCACCATGGAGAGGTGCCTAGCTTTACCAACCATTCCTGGATTTCCTGGCCGTTATCTTCTGCTCATTTAGGTATTTCTCCATAATAAACAAACTCAGGATTATTTTCCAACCCTTATTTATCTGAATCAGAGAAAACTCTGGCCATCACTGCAGTCACAGATAATAGTCTCCCCGTATGGGCATGCTCCGTCCTGGTGAAATGCTTCCTGTTTCTCTGCCTTCTGATAGTGTCAGCTACACACCACTCGTTATACAGAGAATTACTTCAAATAAACTGATATTATTTGGGCAAAGAGTGAGGGCTGTGGGACTATTGAGGCCTTCTGGGAGATAGTGACCTCCCTAAGGTGGCTTATGTGCTGCTTACACAGCGTGGTCAGCACAGAACGTGGTCAGGAAGTGACTGGTTACTATGGGAGTGTGGCCCTATTGACCTTCCAGCAGCCTCAGTGCTGACACAGTTATAACCATTCCAAACAAGCCAATCCACTTGACTTTTATATTGTGAAAGGAAAATAAAACTTGGGACTCCAATTCACTCTGCCAAGAGGAAAAAAACATGAAGCTGAAAGCAGAGTCATGCAAGAAGCTGCCTTTCCTTTTGTTCCTAAGCAGATAGCTACATTTAAAAGATGAAATATCCCTACAGGTAGCTACCCTATGTTCACCTTATCGTATGTAAAGTAGCGATTTACTGAGTGCCAGACAAATACACAATAGACTCTTCCCCTACCGGCTGCTTTTCTCTTGCATCTTGTGGATTCAGCAATGTGACCTTACCCTCCCCATTCCCCCTCCAGCCTGCTTTTCCCTTTTAAATATTGAAGCCTTCTAAATCATCTTTGGAGAAAGCCACAGACCTGTCTTCTGGGCATCGTCCTAAACCCTAGCAAAATAAACTTCTAAATTGACTGAGACCTGTCTCAGATACTTTTTGGTTTAAAGTATTGTAAATATGGGCCGGGCGCGGTGGCTCACATCTGTAATCCCAGCACTTTGGGAGACCGAGGCGGACAGATCACGAGGTCAGGAGATCAAGATCATCCTGACTAACACGGTGAAACCCCATCTCTACTAAAAAAATACAAAAAAAATTAGCCGGGCCGGGCGCGGTGGCTCAAGCCTGTAATCCCAGCACTTTGGGAGGCCGAGACGGGCGGATCACGAGGTCAGGAGATCAAGACCATCCTGGCTAACATGGTGAAACCCCGTCTCTACTAAAAATACAAAAAACTAGCCGGGCGACCTGGCGGGCGCCTGTAGTCCCAGCTACTCGGGAGGCTGAGGCAGGAGAATGGCGTGAACCCGGGAGGCGGAGCTTGCAGTGAGCTGAGATCCGGCCACTGCACTCCAGCCTGGGCGACAGAGCGAGACTCCGTCTCAAAAAAAAAAAAAAAAAAAAAAAAATTAGCCGGTTGTGGTGGCGGGCGCCTGTAGTCCCAGCTACTCGGGAGGCTGAGGCAGGAGAATGGCATGAACCCAGGAGGCGGAGCTTGCAGTGAGCCGAGATTGCGCCACTGCACTCCAGCCTGGGCGACAGAGTGAGACTACATCTCAAAAAATAAATAAATAAATAAAAATAAAAAATGTTTTAAAAGTATTATAACTATGGTCTTTGTACCTGCCACACTGCCTCCTCCCCATTTGATTTACCAATGCCCAATGAAGCCATGTTTCCGGCATGCAAAACCCAGGAAAAAAATTCTACAAAACTTGCCAAGCAAGAACTCAATGTTGCACAAAACTCATAATGATAGTGCACCAGCTCACCGAGAGGGGAGCCAATTCACAAATAAGCACAAGAAAATCCAGATGAAGGCCATTTTACCAGCCCTAAAAAAGCGATTTCTGTTTATGAATTAAACTATAATTGATATTAAAATATATAAAGTTATTCAGTTGTTAATGGATACTTAAGTTGTTTTGATGTTTTGCTATTAGGAATAAAGTCATGAACTTGCAATAATTGTTCTTGATGTATGTTCAAGAGTAGTAATGTAGTATGATAATGTATATATATTTTCAACATTACTATGTTATATTGATTTGTTTTCCAAAATGATCCTAACAATTTATATTTCCTTCAGAGGTCTGTTGGTAGAAACATTGACCCACACCCTTGCTAGGTTTTGATATTTTTATTATTTTTTCAGTGTGGCCTTTATTTACATTTCTCTGACTTAAAATGAAGAGTTTGAAGTTTTTTCACACATTCACATGTCATTTATACATGTTGCTATATTTCTTCTTGCCTTTACCATTTTTTTCTCAGATAAATATAGTCCTTTACTAATTGATTTGTAGGAGGCCTTTCTATGTTCTGGGTACTAATCCTTTTCATGGTTTAATATGTTGCAAGTATCTTTACCCAGTTTACCAAAAAAATTTCCTCTCTCTAGTGAGTGATTCCAATCAGTATATAAACACGCCACCGCATTTCCTTTTCCCTAAATCCAACTCTGCTAATGAATTTTTACTTCTAATCTGAAGGAAACCCTTAAAAATACTGGGCTGCACCTGTTATTTCCATTCCTCCCCATTCTTCTTTCACTCTTCACAGATCAGGCTACAGTTCACATCTTTAACTGAGCTCCTTGTCATCGACATGTGTTAGCTCAATGTTGCCAAATCCAATGGTCATCTCTAGGATGTCATTTTATTCGCCATATCGGAAGCATTTTATACAGTTAACAGTTACTGCATCATTGATGTATTTTCTTGACTTGTTACTAAACCTTACTGTCCTGGGATTCTGATCACACAAGAATAACAGCCAGGTTTCAGCCTGCCTTGCCAAGTCCTCCATCTTCCCAACCTCCAAATGACTGAGGGCCTAAGACTCATCTCTTGCATTTGTTTCCTATGCATCTTCATTCCAGACGCTCTCATGCATTCCCATAACCAAGTACAATTCTTTGTTGAAGTTGCTGTAACTTACATTCTAGCCTTGACATGTTGCCTGTAGCTTTGAAGCATGACTTGAAACCAAGCTTTGCATATTTCTTCTGTTCTTTTTCAAATACATTTTGGCTACTGTAGATCCTTTGCGTTTTCATATAAATAGTACAATTGTCTATTGCTAAAAAATACCCAGTGGGAATATTGATCAAGATTGTGTTGAGAATTGGTATTTCAAAAATATTAATTCTTCCCAAATCAAAACATATTTTATCTCTTTATAGATTTAGAATTTTATCAGTTTCTCTCATCAATATTTTATAGTTTCACATCACACATCTTTTGGTTCAATTTCTGTCTAAGTATTTTATGTTTTTATTGCTATCATAATGAAGTGATTTTATATTTTTTGTGTGATATTCTGCTGTGGTGTATAGAATTACAACTTGTTTTTGTATTTTACCGTTGTTAAATTCACACATTCTAGGCATTTTCAATAGCTCTCTTAGGGTTTTTTATATAAGCAATCAAGCTTTCCAGGCTACAATGTTTACTCTTTGCCAAAAGGAGTCTGAAATTATGTGAAATCTGCTTGGTTTAAACTAATTTTTAAAATAATATCAGTGTGAGGCTGGGTGCAGTGGCTCATGCCTGTAATCCCAGCACTTTGGGAGGCCGAGGCGGGTGGATCACAAGGTCAGGAGTTTGAGACCAGCTTGGCCAAGATGGTGAAACCCCGTCTCTACTAAAAATAAAAAATTAGCCAGGTGTGGTGGCGGGTGCCTGTAATCCCAACTATTCGGGAGGCTGAGGCAGGAGAAACACTTAAACCCAGGAGGCGGAGGTTGCAGTGAGCCAAGATCACGCCACTGCACTCCAGCCCCAGCAACAAGAGCAAAACTCTGTCTTAAAAAAATAATATCAGTTTGGAATAAAAAGCCAGGTCAATTTAAAAAATAAAGAATATTTTCAAAATAGTTTCCCATGCCCAATTTTATGCTAAAATACAACCATAGTTAGTTAAATGTTTTAGATATGGTCATGAAACTAAATTGCCCCCAATTATTTTCATATTCCAGTTTATATCAATTTCAATGGCTAGGCTATCCTTTGGGGTATAGTTCTCCTTTCATCCTGCTAATTCATTAATTATCCTTTTCTGTGTGTCCACAAATGTCAGAGGTGTTTGAACCAGAGCAACTCCATCTTGAACAGGGGCTGGGTACAATAAGGCTGAGAGCTACTGGGCTGCATTCCCAAGAGGTTAAGTTATTCTCAGTCACAGGGTGAGACAGGAGGTCTGCACAGGATACAGGTCATGAAGACCTTGCTGATAAAACAGGTTGCAGTTAAGAAACGGGCCAAAACCCACCGAAACCAGCATGACCACAAGAGTGACCTCTGGTCGTCCTCACTGCTCATTATAAGCTAATTATAGTGTATTAGCATGCTAAAAGACACTCCCACCCGCGCCATGACAGTTTACAGATGCCATGGCAACATCCAAAATTACCCTATGTAGTCTAAAAAGGGGAGAAACCCTTAGTCCAGGAATTGCCCACCACCTTCCCGAAAACTCGTGAGTAACCCACCCCTTATTTAGCTTGTGATCAATAAATGCTAAACCTACATGAAGTATGAACGATTCCTTACGTTCCATCCCTTGCACCACATCCTCCCTGAAGACTGTCTTGATTCCTTCATAGTTACTGAATTATTATAATATTAGTGCCTACGTTCTCTACTCTCAAAAGTGCAAACGACATTAAGAATTGAATTTATAATATTTTCTGCTTTGCTACCTTAAGAGTGCCTGGTATTGCGACGTGATCACAACGAATTTAAGACAATTAAGCAGTCAGTCCTCTCTCCCCATCTCCCTCATTTCCTCTCTAGCTCTCTCTCTGTCTCTCCTTCTCTCCTCCTCCCTCTCCCCTGCATTCTCCCAGGGTGGTTCAGGGGCAGAATTCTGTTGAGGCCTTTAAGAGAGAGACGCATATTCATCATCAGCAGCGGCAATTTTCCTATTCCTGCCCCCATCCGCAGCTTTGAACTGCGTTTACCACGAAATATAAAAACACAATTTTAGAAAGAAAGAGATCGACAGTTAAGATTTGAGACGTTTCTGAATGGGACTCAGTCCTTCCCACCACTCTGAAATCACTGTGCCATGGTAAAATCTTGGAGGCGGTTATTGAACTGCAACAGCCCAATGGGAATGCACTTGGCAGAGATGGAGATCCTGTCAGAGGCACCAAGAGGACCAAGTAAAAGAACCCAGGATGAATGGCAGGTTGATGGCTGCAAATGCAGGAGGCTTAGTAGATTGGTGTGCTTTTCTTTAGCCTTCTTTCTCCCAATAGTTGGAAGGGTCCCCTATTTCCAGTGTGAGACATGCCCGGATATCTCAGTGAGTACAGCTTCTTTGGGGTCCTGGGAGGAGTGAGATGATATTAACACATTCTATACACCGTCTCCCCGCAGTTCCCCAAGGGGGCATCTGCGTTAGTTTAGGAGTCAACTGAGGTGGGCTTCACCGAAGCTTACATCTCTTCCTGGGAACTTTAGTCTTATAGGCTCCCACCTTCAGTAAAATCAATTTTAGGTAATTTCATCATTTTCAAAAAATAATAGATGATCATTGTGATTGTCTTAAACTTCTGTAACTCTTTCATAAAAGTAAATTTAAAAGTAAAATTTTGTTTTATTATTTTTTTGAGATAGAGTCTCAATCTGTCACCCAGGCTGGAGTGCAATGGCGCAATCTCAGCTCACTGAAACCTCCGCCTCCCAGGTTCAAGTGATTCTCCTACCTGAGCCTCCGGAGTAGCTGGGATTACAGGTGTGCACCACCATGCCCAGCTAATTTTTGTATTTTTAGTGAAAACGGGGTTTCACCATGTTGCCCAGACTGGTCTCAAACTCCTGACCTCAGGTGATCCACATGCCTCGGCCTCCCAAAGTGCTGAGATTACAGGTATGAGCCATCACACCTGACCTAAATTTTTTAAAATTAACAGTTTTAGAGGAACTGGTTTGTCAGACACTTTTTGTAAAGTATATGACAGCCATGTATGTAAAGAGCTCAACTTAGACTATAGGTCAGCCAGAACTAAGAATACCTCAGTCCTCCATCCCTAAATGTTTGGGCATTTTACTATTCAGAAGTTCTACTGCCTGCCCTTCCTCCCTTCTTCTTTTTTCTTTTTCTTTCTTCTTTTTTCTTTTCCTTTCTTTTCCCTCCCTTCTTCCTCCCTCCCCACTCCCTCCCTTCCTCCCTTTCTTCTTTCCTTCTTTGCTTCTTTTTTTGCCAATCAAGAAAAATGACCAGATGTGCAGATTGAACCGTGGTCATGCTGTGAGGAAAGGCCTGCGTCCCGTGAGCACCAGCCTCCCCTCACTGGCCTCGGGAATCCCAGGCCCCCACTCACATCTAGGGGAGGAGTCGTAGGGCTTCTGCAGGTGCTCTCTCTCCTCCAGTCAGGCAGCAAACCGAGGGGACTGTGGAGGACAAGCCACTGTGCCTCCAGGAGATGAGAGCTGCTGCTTTTTCTTTCCTTTTCCTGAGGAAACGATACCTGTATAAGTCTCACTGCTGGGGGACTCCACAAAGTCATCATCTTTCTGATGAGTTGATCTGAGAGCTCTCAAAACATCTTTCAACCAGGTCCCCAAGAAACAGCTGAATACGTCACCCGAACTTCTCCATATTCATAGCAACACTCCTGACATTGCTTGGATTGATCTTGTTTTCTTATCTTCAGTTCTAACCTCCTCTATTTTTCTATCCACCTTCTTTCCAAGGCCTTCTACTCCCAGTAATGACACCTTATAGCTATATAGGGATTTTGTATCATGATTATATTTTTACTCTATCCTTACAACGGAACTTTAATGTGAGCCATCCACATACTATCCCTGTGTAAAAACTAAGAAAATTGAGATCCCTGAAAAGAACAGACTTGTCCAAAGTAAAGCTTGCCCAAATGTATAGCAAAGCTAGAATGAAAATATCAGTCAGCCTAAACTCAGGGCTTCTTTTGTCGTCTAGGGGCTGAGGGAGTTATGAATGTGGGTCACAGGTGACCGCCGCATTTGAAGAAGGAAGGGTCTGTAAGTGAATCCGTGAAGCCGACAGTGAGCCCGTCTCTGCTGCCCTCTGGTGGCCAGGCCGATCCATGACTCCCCTCTCCTGTTCTGCCCTCGCCGGGTGCTTGTTTTTCCCTCTCCCCAGTTCTAGCAGCTTGTGCCTTCTTTTCCCGCTTCTCCTGCAGGTGGACTCTAGTCAGAATGGCAGAGATTGTGACTCTTTTTCTTCTCTCCCACACACCAACCTCTTCCGGCACAAAATGGCCTCCCATAATATGTAGCATAATTTAGGACACAGTTCTTATCTCAGCACAGGCAGACCTCCGAGAAAGTGTATGCAGATGAGTTGTGAGAAAACACGCACACGAGTGTAAACAGAGCTTCTTGACGCGGTGAGTTGGCGCTGATGTGACTGACCATAAACAAAAATTCAAATAATTCCAGCATTTGGTGCCATAGAGATGATACTACAGAATGCATGCAATGAGCGGCATCTTTTCACACATTGAGGTATATAAATTAATTTCTATGTTTTCCTATTACGGATTTTAATTTGCATGCCAAGCACTGTTATGTCTTCTGACAGAGGAGTTCATCTGGTAATTTCCAGATAAATTCAGTGCCTTTCACACAATGAGTTTAATAGCAGCCTCTCCTTCACCCACCCTGTGATTTCTAAGTTCTGAGGTGGGAGGTGGTGCAGGGCTGGTGTAAAAGTCTCTCCTCACATTTGCGTCATCAGCTCCCATAATATGTCACTATCCCGTCGTGTTTCCTGGTCGTCACTGTCCTTCCCACAGCGGTGACGATCACTGTTATGTCCTTGCTGGAACTTTCCATGCCAGCACTTTAGGCAGCAAACTTTCATCCCACTGTCGGAGCCTTCCCGGGTCTGCCGCTTCTTGCCTTGGGGAACTTTTCCTTTGCTGCTACTCTGAGAGGGACGTCTGCGGGCATCGCTGCCATTCTGGGAACCAGAGGCGAAGTGGGGTACATTCCCCTCTAATTGAGAGAGAACCAGGGTAAAGAGACCCTCCTATCCTCACCCATGTTTAATTATGTTTCTCTTCTCTCCAAACCTCTCATCCTCTACCGTGAAGAGAGGGTCTTTGTCGAGACTGAAGGATGGAGGGGGAAACCCTTACATTAAGAATAGTAACCATAAGTCAGGGGACCCAATTATGGGCTGCTCATAATGGGAGGGAAAGAAACTTCAGGAAAAAATTGGCTCAAACCTTGTAACATCATAATACTGAAAATGCTTTTATTATTACATTGACATGAAAATCTGCAATTAAATTAAAAATTGTTCTGGAGAACTCTTGAAATCCTGAGACCCCTTCTAGCTCAAGGAACACAGACTTAAGGGGAATGTAAAGGAAAATCTGGCAGAAACAAAAACACACACAAAATGTGCCTATCATTATACTCTTCATGCCCAAATATTATGCTGAGAAGCTTATTACATTTCTTTGGTAAATATCTGAGAGCAATTAAACCTTTTATTACTCAGAAAAGGGAGATAAAGTACCTGAGTAAAAAGAGCAATAAAGTAGCCCACAAAGGACCTTGGCCCAGTGCTCTGATCCTAGAGAGGTCAGTTCCTTTCTCTGGGCCTCTATTTTCTCATCAGTGGAATGAGGGATGGCACATTTGATATTCAGTTTTGCTTCCAACTCCAGCCCTATGAGTGCCATGCTCTGGTGGAGACTTGGCACTAGTTGGGAATCTTTGATGTGTGGCAAGGTGGAGGGAAGGGTGGACAGCACCCGCATGAGGTGCTGTGGGTCAGTGGGGTCTGCGTGAGGACCTAACTGGGGAGTTGCAGATGAGGCCCCCATAAATTCCTTGGCTTTCTGGGGAAGGTGAGAATTGCCGGTGTCATGATTTTGTCTGCATGTCTGCAGAATTCACAACCGAACCCAGCCAAAGTCCACTTGTCCCCTGAGTTTCACTTTTGAGAGGATTATAGCTGGTAGGAGGTGAATGTGCTATTCTGATTTTCAGAATGCAATCTCATTTTCAGAGGGCCTCCGGGATTTGGCTCTGTCTTCAGCTTGGGTGAGATGGCTTAAATCCTCCTTCACCCAAAGTCCTGGGAGAGCTGCAGCCACCTCCACACTCTCTGGCTCTCCCACAGTTCTGTCTTTGATCAGCACACCCCAGGGCTCTGACCTGTTTTTGACCACCTGCTATGTGGATGAAGATACATCTGGGGCCAAGTGAGAAGACCCAGTAGCACCGGGTTTCACCCCAAAGGAGAGAGGGAGACACGTGAGTGGTTTGGAGTCCCTGGTGAAGGATGGCCATGGGAAGCTGGGGACGTTGTCTCAGATTAGAGAGTAGGACATACAACAGAATCAGTGTCGTTTAGGGAAATGCTGCCACTTGTTACACTGCCTCCCACTTATATGTTATATTTATATCCCCCTGTGCAGTCTTCAAAGTGCGACTGTAGCCCATTTGACCCTCACAGTGTTCTTGTGAAGCAGGCTGAGTGAGGAAGAAGCGCCAGATTAAAAACAAGAAAACCAGGATCACATTATTCATTTGTCATGGACGATGTGGGGCTTGTGTCCCTGAGCCTTGACGTCCTCATCTGTCACATGCTCATGGCACAGCTTGGTAAACATTAGGATATTGTCTCCACCAAACAGTAGAGAAAATAGAGGCTCAAGGAAGTAAAGAAAGGTGTCCAAGGTCACACACACACACACACACACACCCAATTCACTTTGTCTCCTAGAAATCTCATTTTAGCTTTCTCTATAAAAATGTATCGTTTTGGCAGGCGCGGTGGCTCAAGCCTGTAATCCCAGCACTTTGGGAGGCCGAGACGGGCGGATCACGAGGTCAGGAGATCGAGACCATCCTGGCTAACACGGTGAAACCCTGTCTCTACTAAAAAAAATACAAAAAACTAGCCGGGCGAGGTGGCAGGCGCCTGTAGTCCCAGCTTTTCGGGAGGCTGAGGCAGGAGAATGGCATAAACCCGGGAGGCGGAGCTTGCAGTGAGCTGAGATCAGGCCACTGCACTCCAGCCCGGGTGACAGAGCGAGACTCCGTCTCAAAAAAAAAAAAAAAAAAAAAAAAAGAAGTATTGTTTTAACATATGATAAACTATAGCTGTTTTTAATGCCTACATAGATACATAAGCTTCCAACTTCCTGAACTAAGTTAATTTATTCTTACCACTGAGTTACTGTGGCTACTTGGCATTTTGAGGAGCAACATTTGAGGCTTTTACTGAAAAAAATTCTAATGACCCATGATATGTAGTAATTTGCAATTTTCTTTGATATGAGTTTTAGTAGTGCAGGATAGGTCTTGAAATTCAGAATAGTTCATCATCTAATACCTAAACATAAGCTACCACTTATTATTACAATTTAACACTTATACTTTATCCAGAAAATTAAATTAAATTAAATATGGGTTTTTGAGAATTTGATGATACATTTGCATATTAGATCATATATCTTGATGACACCAAAATTTACTATATTTAATAGGAACAGCAGTTTCAGAAGATTCTTGCATTACATCCAAATAGTAAAACGGAGGGGTCAAAAGTTTATCATTTTAAAAGGTTTTTACTTAAAGATTGCAATTTAAGTCTAGTTATCTATTTTCAAAAAATGTGCCAAAGCTTGTCAGCATCCTGACAGCAAGCCCTGTGCAGGGCTTTTCCTCGGCACCAGCGGCCTTCTGGGCTGGAGGATTCTTTGCTGTGGGGGCTGCCACCTGCCTCACAGAATATTCAGCAGCATCCCTGGTTTCCACCCAATATATGTCCCCTCCCCCTAGTTGTGACAACTGAAAATGTCCCCAGACTTTTCCAAATGTCCTCTAAGGGCAAAAACCACCTGTTTCCCCATTAAGAACCCTCGTCCAAGGTGGTTATTCTCCCTGATATATTCTCTCACCAATCTATCTGAGCACTAGAGAAGGTTAGGATGGATTCTCCCAACATTCTTCGAAAGCTTCATCGATTTCAGCAATTTTTTTGAGAGTTCACTTGTAGATTTTCCCTCCCACCACTTTGATATAAAAGACCTACAGGAACACAAGCCTCTAAAGTGGTCTGCAGTAAGTGTGGGTTCGTTTTAGTTCACGCGGCTGAGAAATCATGTTAGGCATGGATGTTGTGGGGCTTTCTTTGCTCTTACTTGCTGGGAAAAAAAGTTCCTGCTTTTCACAAGAGGAGTCAAGGAGGCATCAGCAACACCCTTCAGTCTAAGGGAAGGGGACTGATAAGTTTCAGGTGGCAAGGTGCTCATGGTCTGCACTGTCCTGTAACACCCAACCCCGTTTTCACATAAATATCATACTGCCCTTGTAGATCTAGGGATTGTGAATGGGCTCATATAAGTTTCCTTAGAGATATCTTATATGAAAGTACATATTTTTTATAAAGCAAGTGGGCAATATTTGAGTAACAACAATCTCCTGACTCATTTGATTGTTAATCTCCATTTCAGAAGGCTGATTTTTCCCCGTCCCATAAAATGTTACTAGCACTAGTTTCTGGGAAAGGGGGAAGCTGTAATTGACTCGACACTGCCTCTGAGCTACTTTCTCTACTTTCTGTGAAGCAAGTTTTCTTTCAAAGAAATACTTGACACATCACACATAATAAGTCTTAGACTTCTTTCACTCTGAAGTTTGTATTTTTCAATGGTAAAACTAGCCTTCTATCCTTGTCCTGGTAAGTTTTAAACTTTTTAGCTGTGTAGAAGTATTTTTGTTATGCTGGTACAGTGGGGTTGTTGGGTTTGCCAATTTCTGCCAGTTGGGCTTTTTTTTTTTTTTTTTTTAATTCATTCCTGTGTTTTTAAGTCTATTCTAAAAGGCCACTTACAGATATTTTCCCTACTATCTTTCTGCTACTCTTTCTTTCACTTTCCACGGCGTCTCTGTGCCCCTGGGTTCTCTGAGTGCTAGCACTGAATGTTGGCTTTCTGGCTGCAGTGTGGAGACAGACAGCCTTCCTGCTATTCCCTCCACGTGTAGAAAACTATGGTAAAGAAAGCCTTTGAAGGAGGAGTTGGGAGGAGGACAGGAAAAATTTTTGAATCTTGCTCTATACGTTTTGCAAGCTCACAACAGACGAACCTAAGGAGTTTTGTTTGCTTTGGTTTGGTTTGGGGTTTTTTAAATATTATTGTTCCTTTACCTCAAGTGTTTTTTCATTTCAGTCACAAGACTTCCTCATCCCTAAAAAATTGCTTAAAATATTGTCTCATGAAATTAGGGTTGTTGAGGCAGGAATAATTTCATAAAGATTTGTTGGAAGCCAAACGTCAGGATTGATGTGGGAAGACACACCAGAGAAGTTGAGGGTGGTCCAAAGTCTGTTACAAGTTGGAGGGTTTTTGTAAGGAAGTTCAGGCAGAAAGAAAGGGGCTCTTCATATTGGAGTTGTCTTTTTTCATTGGAGGGTACAATACAGAGGTTACAATCATTGGACACAGGTGACGATATATAGGCTAAAATATTTCATGCACAAAACAATCAGTAAAACTTTATGATTCAGAAACAAATTCATATCCTTTTCAATGTCAGGAGGTTACGTATTAATTACCACATCAAACTAGCTCAGAAGCCACATTGAAGCCAAATTTCATCAACTTTTGGGTGTACGAGCAGATCTGGTTATAGGTTACAGAGGTATCCTTCAATCAGACGGTATCTTATGTGTAGGAAAAGGCAAGGACTATGATTGCTTATCTTTTTTTTTTTTTTTTTTTGAGACGGAGTCTCGCTCTGTCACCCAGGCTGGAGTGCAGTGGCCAGATCTCAGCTCACTGCAAGCTCCGCCTCCCGGGTTCATGCCATTCTCCTGCCTCAGCCTCCCGAGTAGCTGGGACTACAGGGGCCGCCACCTCGCCCGGCTAGTTTTTTGTATTTTTAGTAGAGACGGGGTTTCACCGTGTTAGCCAGGATGGTCTCGATCTCCTGACCTCGTGATCCGCCCGTCTCGGCCTCCCAAAGTGCTGGGATTACAGGCTTGAGCCACCGCGCCCGGCCAATTGCTTATCTTTTAAAGAGTATAATGACTCAGGCAAGAGAGATGGGAGGCCATGTGCTCAATCTTGTTTTGTCTTTGAAGCATCTTTCTGGAGAGCTGCAGGTCATCACAGAATCAGGGGCTTTGTGAAAGTATGCTAGCAAGCAGAAATGAGCAAACAAGACCTTCTTACATTTGCTACATTGTCTCACAATATAACACTTTAGGTAAAGGGTTGAATGTGACCAATAATTGCAGAGAAATGAAGCCAAACCCGTTTCACTGACTGTGCAGGGGTTGATGTGGATTCTCTGGTAAGACTGCATAACCAATGGAAGCCATGGACCATGCTGGGTGTGTCACAGCCTCACTTAGGCACAGGGTTTCCTTGTCTTTGATCCAGGGAGGATGGTGGATTTTCCAGGGTACAGTCAGTCTGGTGCAGTCGCCTCCTTCCTGTTCATCCTGCTGACAATGAAGCAGTCAGGTAGGATTCCCTTCTCCCTTCACTGTATAGTCTAATGTTCCAGTGAGCTAGTCTGGGTCCACAGGTCTAGAACAACATCTAAGAGTGTAAGTCTGGGGCCAAGGCAACTGTATGCAAAAAGGAACTCCTCACTTTTGAGGAGCTCCTCCACTCCTAGCTGAGTCACCTTTGGAAAGTTACTTGAGCACCTCATGCCTTAGTTCTTTCATCTTTTTAATGAGAATAGCAGCAGTAACTACATCTCAGAGCCAGCACAGGCTTTAGGATTAAATGAGACATTAAAAGCACTTGAGGCCAGGCGCAGTGGCTTACACCTGTAATCCCAGCACTTTGGGAGGCCGAGACGGGCGGATCACGAGGTCAGGAGATCGAGACCATCCTGGCTAACACGGTGAAACCCCGTCTCTACTAAAAGCTACAAAAAACTAGCCGGGTGAGGTGGCGGGCGCCTGTAGTCCCAGCTACTCGGGAGGCTGAGGCAGGAGAATGGCATGAACCCGGGAAGCGGAGCTTGCAGTGAGCTGAGATCCGGCCACAGCACTCCAGCCTGGGTGACAGAGCAAGACTTCGTCTCAAAAAAAAAAAAAAAAAAAAATATATATATATATATATATATATATATGAAAAATACATACCAATTATCTCAATTGATGTGAGAAATATCTGACAAAATCCAACATTTTTTTCCTGTTTTGCAAAACAATGAACACATTAGGAATGGGAGAATGCATACTCAATCTGTGAATTTAATATTGTATTTAATATTGAAAGTCTTAAATCTTTCTAAGTTTAGAAACAAAAAACATGTTAATTCTCAGCCGGGCACAGTGGCTCACGCCTATAATTTCAGCACTTTGGGAGGCTGAGGTGGGAGGATCACCTGAGGTCAGGTGTTCTAGGCCAGCCTGGCCAACATGTGAAACCCTGTCTCCACTAAAAATACAAAAATTAACCGAGTGTGTGCCTGTAATCCCAGCTACTAGGGAGGCTGAGGCCAGAAAATCACTTGAACCTGGGAAGCAGAAGTTGCAGTGAGCCGAGATCTCGCCATTGCACTCCAGCCTGGGTGACAAGAGCAAGACTCCACCTCAAAAAAAAAAAAAAAAAAGTGTTAATTCTCATCACTTATAGTCAACATTTTACTGGAGGTTATTCTCAGAAAAATTAGGCAACAAAATTAATAAAATACCTCCATCTAGGAAGTACAACTATTTCTATCTGCAGATGATATCATGTTAAATATAGAAAATCCTACACGCACGCACACACAGATATACATGCACACACACTTAAAGCTAATAAGTTTAACAAAGTTGCAGAATATAAGATCAAGACACAAAAGTTAGGTACATTTCTACACACTAGCATTGAAAAATGAACGTAAAAGTGAAATAAGGAAAATGTTGCATTTACACTACCACCAAAATAATAAAACATTTATGAATAAACATAACCAAGGATGACTTTGGACTTAGTTTGTTCTTTTCTTTTTTTTTTTTTTTTTTTTGAGACACAGTCACACTCTGTCGCCCAGGCTGGAGTACAGTGGCACTGTGTCGGCTCACTGCAACCTCCACCTCCCAGGTTCAAGCAATTCTTCTGCCTCAGCCTCCCAAGTAGCTGGGATTACAGGCGCACATCACCATGCCTGGCAATTTTTCCATTTTTAGTGGAAACGGGGTTTCACCATGTTGGTCAGGCTGGTCTCAAACTGCTGACCACGTGATCTGCCCACCTCGGCCTCCCAAAGTGCTGAGATTATAGGCTTAAGTCACCACGCCTGGCCTGTTCTTCTTTTTCTAGTTCCTTGAGGTGTAATGTTAGGTTATTTATTTCAGATCTTTCTCTTTTTTGGATGTAGGTGGCTTCTGCTATAAACTTCTCCTTTAGAGCTGCTTTTACTGCACTCCATAATTTTTGGTATGCAGTGTTTCCATTTTCATTTGGCTCAAAATGATTTTTATTTCTCTTTTAATTTCATTTTGACCCATTCATTATTCAGAGCATCTTATTTAATTTTCACATATTTGTGATTTTTCCAAAATTCCTTCTGTCATTTTCAGTTTCATTCCATTATGTTCAGAAAAATATTTGATATAATTTCAATCTTCTTAAATTTGTTAAAGACTTGTGTTGTGGCCTAACATATTATTTATCATAGAGAATGTTTCATGTGCTTTGAGAACAATGCAGCTATTGGATGAAATGCTCTGTATATGTCTAAGGTTCACTTGGTCTAATGTATGTCAAATCGAGGGTTTCCTTACTTATTTTATGTCTGGATGATCTCTACATTGTTGAAAATGGAGAAGTGAAGTCCACCAATATTATCATATTGCAATCTATCTCACTTTTTTGATTTATTAATATTTACTTTATATCTTTAGGTATTCTGATGTTGTGTACATATATATTTACAATTAATATTTGCTCTTTATTAGCTCACCCCCTTATCCTTATATGATGACCTTCTTTTTCTCTTTTTATAGTTTTTAAAAATCTATTTTTTCCTGACATAAATATAGCCACATTTGCTCTCTTTTAGTTATACTTTTCATGGAATATCTTTTCCATTCCTTCACTCTCAAGTCTATGTGTGTCCTGAAGGCTCAAGTGGGTCCACTGTAGACAACATATTGTTGGATCTTGTTTTTTCTTTTTTTCAAAATCATTCAGCCACTCTGTGTCTTTTAATTGGAGAATTAAATCTATTTATACTTAAAGTAACTATTTATATATAAGAACTTATTGACATATTGTTAAGTTTTTTACTGTTTTGTAGTTCTTTTGTTCCTTTCTTATAATCGTGTGTCTTCCTTTGTAATTAGTAGTATTTGTTAGTGGTTTGCTTTCATTTCTTTATCTTTTGTGCATCTGCTGGAAATGTTTCCTTTGTGGTTACCATGAGGCTTACAAAAATTATTTTATAGTTATAATACCCTAATTTAAGCTACAACGCCTTAATTACAATACAGTACAAAGACTCTACACTTTTGCTTCTCACACACATATACGGTTTATGATATTGATATCTTTATATGATGTATCTGCAAACGAATTACTATAGCCATAGTTATTTTAAATACATTCTTTTTTTAACTTTTGTAAGAGTGATTATACACCACCTTTACAATATTAGAATATTCTGAATGTGGTTATATATGTACATCTACCATTGGGTTTTATATTTTTTCTTTTTTCTTTTTTTTTTTTTTTTTTTTTTTTGAGACGTAGTCTCACTCTGTCGCCCAGGCTGGAGTGCATTGGTAAGATCTCGGCTCACTGCAAGCTCCGCCTCCCAGGTTCACACCATTCTCCTGCCTCAGCCTCCCAAGTAGCTGGGACTACAGGCCCGGCTAATTTTTTTCTATTTTTAGTAGAGACGGGGTTTCACCATGTTAGCCAGGATGGTCTCGATCTCCTGACCTCATGATCCACCCGCCTCGGCCTCACTTTTTCTATTTTTATGTTGTTACTTATTGTCCTTTTGTTTCAACTCCAAGAACTCCCTTCAGCATTTCTGGCAAAGCTGGTCTCATGGTGATGAAATCCCTCAACTTTTGTCCTCACATGTCTTTACCTCTCCTTCACGTGTCATAGACAGCTTTGTCAAGTATAGTATTCATGGTTGGTATTTCTTTTTCTTTTAGTACTTGAAATCTGTAACCCCACTCCCTCCTGACTTGCAAGGTTTCCGCTGAGAACTCTGGTAATGGACTTATTGGAGATCTCTTATATGTGAGGTTTCTTTCAGAATTCTCTCTTTGCGTTTGCCCTTTGACAATTTGATTATAGTGTATCTTGGAGTATGTCTTTTTTGAATTGAACTTGCTTGGGGTGCTTTGATCGTCTTCAATCTGGATGTCCATATCCCTCTCAAGATTTGGAAAATTTTCAGATAATATTCCATTGATTAAGCTTACTGCCCCTTCCTCTTTCTCTTCTTCTGGTACTTCCATAATTCATATATTTGTATGTTTGATGGGTTCCATAAGTATGCAGAAAACACTTATGGAAAAATAATCTCAAAATTTTTGAGTGGAGCAACCTAAAACTAGAAGGCATCACTTTCCTCTTCAAGTGACTGACTTCTTAACCTAGAAATCACCACCACAGGATGCATATAAGACTGAAACAAAATGTGGCTTTGTGAATACAGTGTGGGCTTTGGAGTCAGAAACTGCCATTTGTTGGCTGGGTAACTTCTAGTGTCTCTCTCCATCTCAAAGAATTTCATTGTACAGTTTATTAGAGATTAAACAAGTTTGTGCTTATAAGGTACTCACTATAGAACTTTGTAGTCAATAGATATGAGTATATATATAAGGTGTTTATTACTCTCCTTGTTCTCCACAGTGGCTTATGACATCCCATTTACTGGCTCACTCTTCCTAGCACCACAGACCTCTGGACTGGATTTCTTCTTGCTATCTAACTCCAACAATTTGGCTTCTTTTGTTCACCTTCATTTGTTTCAAGGCTCTTTTTTTAACTTTTAGTTCTAAGGGTACATGTAATTGTTTGTTATATGGGTAAATTGTGTGTTGTGGAGCTTTGGTGTACAGATTCTTTAGTCACCTGGGTAATAAGCATAGTACCTGAGAGATATTTTTTCTCCCTCCTCCTAGCCTCCATCCTCAAGTGGGCCCCAGTGTCTGTTCCCCTCTTAGTGCCCATGTGTTCTTGTTGTTTAGCTCCCACTTATAAGTGAGAACATATGGTATTTGATCTTCTGTTCCTGCTTTAGTTTGCTTAGAATAGTGGTCTCCAGCTCCATCCATGTTGCTGCAGAGGACATGATCTCATTCTTTTTTATGGTTGTGTAGTATTCCATGGTGTATATGTACCACTTTTTCTTTATCTAGTCTGCCTCTTTTTAAATATAGACATTCTTCTCATTTTTAATTATCAAACATTTATAAAGTGACTATTTTGTGGAAGGTTCTCTGCCTCAAGAGTTACAAAGATTAGGCCGGGGGGAGTGGCTCACACCTGTAATCCCAGCACTTTGGGAGGCTGAGGCGGGTGGATCACCTGAGGTCTGGAGTTCGACACTAGCCTGACCAACAGGAAGAAACCCCATCTCTACTAAAAATACAAAATTAGCTGGGCGTGGTGACACATGCCTGTAATCCCAGCTACTTGGGAGGCTGAGGCAGGAGAATCTATTAAACCCAGGAGGCAGAGGTTGCAGTGAGCTGAGACGGCACCACTGCACCCCCGCCTGGGCAACAAGAGTGAAACTCTGTCTCAAAAAAAAAAAAAAAAAAAGTTACAAAGATTAATGATATAGAATCTCTGGCCTTAAAAATCTCTGAAAAACTAGAAATAATTCTAAAGCCCACACAGAGGGAGTTCCCTTCCAGTATTCTGTACAAGTTCAAGGTCCTCCAAAGTATTCTTCAATCTTCCTAGCCTTTTGATCCTCCTCTGCCTTTTCTCCTGCCTCGCTGATGTTCTAAGTCTCTGTTATGACACAGATTCCAGAACCTTCACAGGCCACACTCCCATCATTTGCTTAGGTCTGATCAATCTGCTCCACGCAATTTCTCAGTGATCCTCTGCATCTCTGCCTACAAGGGCCTCCCTGACACCCAAGTTCATATTGCTCAGAAACAGTGAACTTGAGTTTTTCGTTTTATCTTGATCTCTCTCTGACAAAGAAATCCAAATGATGTGAGATCTGCTGAAGACAATACATGGAAAATGACAGTCTTGGGTATGGACTAACTCCCTGTTTGAGGCTTTCTTGACTCTAATGGTTCAGGAGTCTCCTCTTAGGGACTCAGGGACTTTAACACGACTGCTTTATCTTCCTTGCCTGCTTCCTTTTCAAATTCAATATTTTTTCTTTCAGTCTTATTGATTCCTCTGGAAGCCTGGGGGAAACAACCCACAGTTAACTAAGCTGTAGGCTGATCATGCTGGTTTCTCCTTTGGTTTCTAGAGTTTAAACTGAACAAAGAAAATAACCATCCTCCATAGCACTAGGAAAATTCCTTAGCCCATTATCTCACTTCCTGTATATGGTCACTCTATAATCTACCTCAACTCAGAAATAATGATTTCCTCTCATTTTCACTATTAATGGGGGGGACCATCTTCTAACTGCCCTATAGACGGGGCATTTCAGACACTAAAGGAAGAAAGGGAGTATACAGTAGTACTGAGTACACCACCTAGTTATCCTTCCCTCCCCGATGAGTTATTTAAAACTAGAAAAAAAAAAAAGTTCACATAATAGAGGCCATATTGATTACTTGCTGTTCATTTTAGTGGTACATTAGAAGAAAATCTCCAAAAGTTGATTTGGCAGGAGAATTTTCTCACAGGACCAAATACCTAGAAGACTCAGTAGAGAAATGCCTAATCTGCCCTGATGGAGGTGTGTTATTACATCTTGAGATGGATTCACCTATTGTTTGTTTGAAGTAGTCTTAATGTGGGTATAATCTACTTTCTTAGTCTTTCAGAGTTCAATATTCTTCAGAGTTTTTACTTTCACAGGGAGATTTATGGTTGGTTTTTTCTTCTTTCCTTCCTCTCTCTCTCTCTCTCTTTCTCTGTCTCTCTTCTTTTTGTCTCCCCCCAGATCCTTCATAGCCACTGCCCTTTATAACCATATGATACTAAGATTTTTCTTTCTTACAACTGCAAGACTCTATCTTATATCAATTGAATGCAAATCAATGACACAAAAACAAACACAAGTTAAGCAATCCCTGCATGTTTTATCCTACCAACCACAATAACAGACCTCGCAAATATCCATCTTATCATGAGGAGGTTGGCGAGTGATGACTGAAAGGTTTTTCTGTGATAAGAAATTTCTGTCCTTTGCTGTGGCTTTCATTAATAAAACCATTTTCAGTCAGCATCCTTTAGTCAGGGTGCTGAAAGTTTTTGATCACTCACTCATAAAAATGTTTTGAGTATACATTTCCTATGCAAGTATATTTATAAATGTTATGAATTCATAGCTATATGTATATATAGCTATATATACACATATATACATATCTAGCTATATATATACACACATATATAGCTATATATATGCACACATATCTAGCTATATATATACAGAAAATCTTGCAACTTTAAAGGTATGAGTTAAAGTTACACAGAAAATAGAAGTTCTAATATTTTCCCCAGTGGATAGCTTCTTAGACCACTGATTCCCTTTAACATTCTTCCTGCCTGGGGAGTAAAGGGTTCAATTGAGGAGGAAATTTGTCAGATTGTTGACTCTAAACCAAGGGTACACAGCATCTGAGGTTCTTAGTATATGACCAAAGAATCAATGTAAGAGCTAAAAATGGGCAGGGGCGGGAATGTGAGGACAGCAATATGAGGCAAATAAATGAATAAAGGAGTTGAAGCAGCAGAAAGGGGAAAGAAAAAAAAGTCTATCTGGTGGATAGTAAGAGGTGATCAGAAGTTGTTTCTGGTAATTTCCTGGTCTAAATAAGCATGTTTACCGGTGAGTTTTTGTTTTCAGAAATAACTTTGGCTGTCATCCTGACTCTCCTGGGACTTGCCATCCTGGCTATTTTGTTAACAAGATGGGCACGACATAAGCAAAGTGGTGAGTAATCATGAGTCAAAACAAAGATTTCTTGTGAAAACCACAGAGGAAGGGATGCCAAGATTCAGTCTGAGTTCATCTCTACTTATCAAACAGCTAGAGACTTTGCCAATATTCTGGGAATCTGTTTCAATACTTGAGTCAAAGAATCTCTGACCTAGTAGTGATTCTCCCTGCACTTTTAACTCCCAAAGTTTACATTATCAATAATGTCAAACAAAAAATCACAGATAGGCTGGGTGCGGTGGCTCAGGCCTGTAATCCCAGCACTCTGGGAGGCTGAGGCGGGTGGATCACAAGGTCAGGAGTTCGAGACCAGCCTGACCAACATGGTGATATCCCATCACTACTAAAAATACAAAAATCAGCTGGGCGTGGTGGGAGGCAACTGTAATCCCAGCTGCTTGGGAGACTGAGGCAGGAGAATTGTTTGAACCCAGGAGGCGGAGGTTGCAGTGAGCTGAGATCACACCACTGCACTCCAGCCTGGGTGACAGGGCAAGACTCCATCTCAAAAAAAAAAAAGAAAAGAAATCACAGATAGAGTTTAGCAAAAGTAATAAGAATACTTTAAAAGAAAATTACCTGAGCTCCAAGGGAAATTACCTGAGTTTAAAAAATGAATAAATAAATAAAAGTGAGAAGACAGTAAGTTGGTAAACACCAATATCTAGTATTATATAATAAGAATTGGAGACTTTTAGTGACTTAATTTGGGGAGATGATAAGAAGAGACAAATACAGAGTAGTACTTGTCAATGAAACAGAGATGGAGCTCATAAAAGCTAAGACCTATTTCTATGCCACAAGGTCCCTCTTTCCTGGATTTTTCTATTTCTCTCCCACAACTTTCTAATTAGCTATATTCCCTCCATTTCCCACCCTCAATGCCTGTGAGCCCTCAAAGCATAAGTATTGTGAAAAGACAGATAAAAACAGGGCTGATGGGAGATGTGGAAAATGGGTGAGAACAATAATGCATTATATCAGGAGGACCACCTTGGGAGACAAGAAGCATAGCTTAGAGTAACGAGAGTTGGATCAGAGGAAGAACACTTCTCACAAGCAACTAATAAAAACATTTTGCCTAATTCTTCCACAGAAATGTATGTCTCCAGATACAGTTCAGAACAAAGTAAGTACTTATGAGAAAAAGAAATACAGTAAGTATTTATAGAATTTTCACAAGTCAAGAATGAAATCTGTCTTGTTTACAGTTGTGTTTCCAGAACCTTGCATAGTGCACCATTGCATGAACTGAACTGCTTCTAAGTGACTGGGAGAAATCTACCAGAGGTTTCTGAGCAGTACTGAATGCTAAACTGGAGTTGGGGAGAATTAATTAATACTGGGTAGGCCCACATAATTCTGAGGCCCTCTTCAGATGTTTCCTGTGGTCTGAGAGCAACAATAGAGATACTAACCCATGGAAATAGCAAACTCCTCAGGCACTGAAGCAGATGGTTCAGTAAAAAGCCTAAATCTATTCGTGAAGAGGGTCTTAGTAAGGTGGCTGGACAGAAAAATCTAATGTACCCTAGAATAACAAGAGTGAACACAGTTAAGGTAATTATGATTGAGAAGAGTACCAACTTCAGGATGTGAAGAAGACTTTCCATGGAAAGGTCTGGAGAGATGCCAAAGTTGCTAAGAAAGATAGCACAGGATTGGCATAAGGCAAAAAATAGGAGACTAGCTGCTGAAATATCAAGAGGTAAAAGAAACTTTGAAATTCCTTCTGACTATCATTTAGCTTGGCTAATATTATAAAACTGATGATTGGCACAGTCACTTATCATCATCAGTTCATGCAACTTATGCACAATTCCTAGTTCCTGCAAAGTAAATTAATTCACATCATTATTCACCATTAGGAGTTCATGTTTACATTAGTTCTCAGAGTCTTAAATAAAGCCTCATAATCAAGAAGAAAAATCATGTGCTCTCCCTTTTTTTCTAGGTGCTAGACTTCTGGACTGTGAGGATGGTAGAGGTAAATAGATTAGGAACTACTAGAGCGTTAATGAAGGAATACACTCTTTAGAGAGTGAATCAATTCAGCTTTCTTTGAGCATGATTTGTTGAGTCTGTATATCTTTCATTGTTATAATATCCAAATGCTTATCACTCCTCTCTCTCTCTCTCTCTCTCTCTCTCTCTCTCTCTCTCAAGAAAATTATGCACTTTTCTCAGAAAAGGTAAATAATTCTCCTTCTTAAGACCATCAGAAGAATTCATTTCTATCTTCTGTTTACCCCCAACATATTAGAAAGGTTAAGGAACCTCTCCGAAACAATTTTCTGGATTTTTAAAATGTGGATAAAATGAATATGAAATGGAATAGTATATGTGAAAATACACTTTGAAAGCCATTCAGTGTAAGAGGTAAAATAAAAAGCTTATCGCCATTTAAGAAGATGAAATTTATGCTCAAAAGATTGAGACTTACTCAAGTTCACCTAGCTGAGGAAGGAGCTGGATATCAAATTCAGGTTTTGAAATGTGATAGTTATGAGAAGACAGCAATGTCCTGTCTACTTTTTTGAGGGAACACACCAGTACCACTAATTTCAATGTACCATGGCTATCCCTAATCCTCATGCCCCAACACTCAATGTTCTCTTTTAATATCTACTCTCTAGGGTTGCCTATAGATGTTCCCTCAGCTCTCTCTCTCTCTCTTTCTCTCTCTCTCTCTCTCTTACTCTCTCTCTCTTTCCTTCCCTCTTTCTTTCTCTCTGACTAGTCCTATCTCCAGAACTCAACAAGAACCACTAGAGCTACCTCTCATTCTTGTTGGAAGCCACTAAAGTTGTCCACACCAGGCCCACCAGCTACACCAGAACTATAAGGTCATGAGATTGTGGATGTGGAAATAATTACACACACACACACATACACACACACACTACAAGCATATAGATCCCGGAGAGTTGAGGAAAGAAAAGAGAAAGTAACTCAGTTACTTCGCTTGCTGTCCATGCCCCACACTTGGACTCTTGGTCCATCCTTCTTACCTCTATGATTCATCTATCATGAACAAGAGTGAGGAGCAAAGTACCATGGCATTCCCTGTTTATTTTCTGAAATGGAACCTAAAGAAAATGGGAATATCTGGGAAACTAGCAAATCTTTCAGTAGTTGGATTGAGACTAATGATAAACTGTTTTTGTTTGTTTGAGACGGAGTCTCACACTGTCGCCTGCGATCTCGGCTCACTGCAAGCTCCACCTCCCGGGTTCACGCCATTCTCCTGCCTCAGCCTCCTGGGTAGCTGGGACTGCAGGTGCCTGCCACCGTGCCCGGCTAAAACTTTTGTATTTTTAGTAGAGACGGGGTTTCACCGTGTTAGCGAGGATGGTCTCCATCTCCTGACCTCGTGATCCGCCCGCCTCGGCCCCGCAAAGTGCTGGGATTACGGGCGTGAGCCACCGCACCCGGCCAAGTCCCAATTCTTTCTTTTTTTTTTTTAGTTATTTTTATTTTAATTTTTTTTATTATACTTTAAGTTCTAGGGTACATGTGCATAACGCGCAGGTTTGTTACATATGTATACCTGTGCCATGTTGGTGTGCTGCACCCATCAACTCGTCAGCACCCTAGAAACTCAATCAAAACCACTCAACTACACGGAAACTGAACAACCTGCTCCTGAATGACTACTGGGTACATAACGAAATGAAGGCAGAAATAAAGATGTTCTTTGAAACCAATGAGAACAAAGATACAACATACCAGAATCTCTGGGACACATTTAAAGCAGTGTGTAGAGGGAAATTTATAGCACTAAATGCCCACAAGAGAAAGCAGGAAAGATCTAAAATTGACACTCTAACATCACAATTAAAAGAACTAGAGAGGCAAGAGCAAACACATTCAAAAGCTAGCAGAAGGCAAGAAATAACTAAGATCAGAGCAGAACTGAAGGAGATAGAGACACAAAAAACCCTCCAAAAAATCAGTGAATCCAGGAGTTGGTTTTTTGAAAAGACCAATTCTTTCAAGCAGGGGAAATTTTGGAGCTGAAGAGTGCAATGACTAAATTTTAAAAAAAAAAAGAGAGAATAGAGAGCTTTCAAGATAATGGATCAAGTACAAGAAAGAATAAGAGAAGTCAAAGACCAATCATTTAAAATTATCCAATCAGAGTACAAAAAAGAAACACAAACAAATGAAGAAATATGTATAAGATTTATGGAACACCATCAAGGAAGCTAACTTTTTCATTATTGGAGTCTCAGAGGAAAAGATAAATAAAATAGAATAAATGCTTATTTAAGGCATAATTGCTAGAAACTTTCCAAATCTGTAAAGAGATATAGACATCTCGATACATGAAACTCAAAACTCTCCAATCGTATTTAACCCAAAGAAGTCTTCTCCAAGACATTATGTCAAATTGTCAATAATCAAAGTTAAAGAGAGAATCTTGAGAAAAGCATATCACATTTAAAGGTACATCAAAAGGATATTAGCACTTCTAGGCAGACATTTTCTAGGCCAGTACATAGTGGGATGATATATTCAATTTGCTGAAAGAAAAAAACTGCCAACCAATAACTCTTTACCTGTAAAGCTGTTTTTCAGATATGAGAAAGAGATAGTCTTTATCAGACAAACAAAAGCTGAGGGAGTTTATCACCAATAGATCTGCCTTACAAGAAATGCTAGAGAACGTTCTTCAAGCTGAAATGGAAGGCCAATAAATTAGTAAAATGGAAACACGTCCAAGTACAGAATTCACTGCTAACGTAAACATACAGTCAATTCAGAATATTCTAATACTCTAATGATGGTGTATAAATCACTTTTAATGCTAATGCAAAAGTTAAAAGACAAAAATATTAAAAATATATAATTTGTTAATGGATGTACAATTATTTTAAATGTAAATTTTGACACTAAAAATGTAAAAAGTAGGGAGAATAATATGTAGAGTTTTTGTATGCAGTCTATTTTAAGTTATTATCAGCTTAAAATAGGCTGTTGAAACCATGTTTTATGTAAGCCTGTGGTAACCACAAACCAAAAACCTATACTAGATACACAAAACAGAAAGATATTAAAGCATACCACGACAGAAAATCAGCAAATCACAAAGAAAGAAAGGAAGAAAGGATATACAAAACAGTCAGAAAACAACCAAGAAAATAGCTATATTAAGTCCTTAACTATCAATAATTACTTGAACGTAAATGGATTAAATTTCCTAATGAAAAGACATAGAGTAGCTAAATGTATTTAAAAACGAGCTGCAACTATATATGCTGCCTATAGCAGACACACTCCAGCTCTAAGGATACACATATAATGAAAGTAAAGGGATGAAAAAAAGATGCCCCATGCAAATGGAAAACAAAAGAGGGTAGGGGTGGCTATACTTATATCAGGCAAAATAGACTTTTAGTCAAAAATTATAACAAGAGACAAGAAGGCCATTATATAATTATAAAGGGGCCAATTCATCAAGAGGATATAAACATTATAAGTACATATGCACATGATGTCAGAGCACCTAAATATATAAAGCAAATATTAACATAACTGAAGGGAAAAATAGACAGCAATATAATAATAGTAGTGGACTTCAGTAACCCATTATCAACAATGAATAGATCATCCTCACAGAAAATTAATAAGAGAGAAAATAAAGTTACCAAGAATACACAATAGGGAAAGGATAAATGTTACTGGGAAAACTGGATATCCACACGCAAAAAAAGAAAGAAATTGGCCCTTATCACATACTATACACAAAGATCAATTCAAAATGGATTAAAGACTTTAATGTAAGACTTGACACCGTAAAACTCCTATAATAAAACAGGGAAAAGCTCCATGACATTGGTCTTTGCAAGTTTTTTTATATGACACCAAAAACACAGTAACAAAAGCAAAAATAAGTGGTATCTCATCAAACAAAATTGTTTCTGAACAACAAAGGAAACAATCAACAAAATGAAAGCCAACTCACAGAATGGGAGGAAATATTTGCAAACCATATATCTGAATAAGTGGTTAATATTTGTCTTAATCTGTTTCAGTTGCTTATAGCAATATCTGAAACTGGGTAATTTATAAAGAAAAGAAATGTATGATTATTTCTTACAGTTATGGAGGATGGAAAGTCCAAGGCTGAGGGGGCGCATGTGGTGAGAGCCTTCTTGCTGGTGGGGACTCTCTGCAGATTCCTGAAGTGGTACAGGGCATAACATGGCAAGGTGGCTAACATGCTATGATTAGGTCTTTCCTCTTCTTATGAAGCCACCAGTTCCACTTGCGTGACAACTCATTAATCCATTAGTGGATTAATCCATTTATGTGGTAGAACCCTCATGATATAATCACCTCTTTAAGGCCTCACTTCTCAATGCTGTCACATTGAGGATTAAGTTTCAACATGAGTTTTGGAGGGGACATTCAAACCACAGCAATATCCAAAATATATAGGGAACTCATACAACTCAAAAGCAAGATACAACTCAAAATACAGCTCAAACAAACTGATTTTAAAATGGACTAAGGAACTAAATACAGGTTGGTTCACTGCACAAAGGGCTAAGGGAATTGAAATCCCCAGCAGTGTCTCTGGGGTGGGGCTGCATTCACCTGGAGGAAGGAACACCTTTTCCTAATATGCACCAAAGCAACCTGTAGGCTACTGGAGGCCTTGGACAGCCAGGGAGGGATTTTGGGGTAGTTCATTTTTGTGTGGTTGACAGAGTTGACAGCAAGCAAAGTGACTCAGTTACTTTCTCTTTTCTTTCCTCAGCTCTCCGGGATCTATATACTTGTAGTGTGTGTGTGTGTGTGTGTGTGTAATTATTTCCACATCCACAATCTCATAACCTTATAGTTCTGGTGTAGCTGGTGGGCCTAGTGTGGACAACTTTAGTGGCTTCCAGTAAGAATGAGAGGTAGCTCTAGTGGTCTCAGAGAAGACATACAGCCAGCTAATAAATAAATATAAAGGTGCCCAACATCACTAATCATCAAGGAAATGCATCTCACACCAGTTAGGATGCATTCAAAAAGTCAAGGGATAACAAGTGTTGGCAAGGATACGGAGAAAAGGGAACCCTTGTATACTGCTGTTAGGAATGTAAATTAATACAGCCATTATGGAAAAGAGTATTGTGGTTCCACCAATAAATTAAAAATAGAACTACCATATATTCAGCAATGCCATTTCTGGGCATATATTCAAAGGAAATAAAAATCATTATCTTGAAGAGATATTCACATTCCCATATTCACTGCAGCATTATTTACAATACCCAGGATATAGGAATAAACTAGGTGTCCATCAGTGGATGAATGGATAAAGAAAATGTATACACAGACACACACACACACACACACACACACATACACACACACACAGAGGAATATTATTCAGCCTTAGGAAAAGAAAGAAATCTTGCCATTTGTGACAACATGGATGAACCTGGAAGACCTTAGGCTAAGTATAATTAGCCAGGCACAGAAAGACAAATGCTACATGATCTCATGTATATATAGAACCTTAAAAAGTTGAACTCAGAAAGCAGAAAGGTGACTACCAGAGGTTGCGGGATGGAAGAAATGGGCAGAAGTTGGCCAAAGGGTACAAACTTGCAGTTTTATGACAAATACATTATGTAGACCCAATGTACAGCATGGTGACTATAATGTATTATATACTTGAAATTTACTAAGAGAGTAGGTTTTACATATGCTCATCACAAAATGAAACATAAAAGTAAGTATGTGAAGTGGTAGATATGTTAATTAACTCAATTGTGGCAATCATTTCACAATGTATACATATATTAGAATCACACATTGTATACCTTAAATATATATAATTTTTATAATTACACTTCAATAAAGCTAAAGAAAAAATAATCTGAGTAGTCAAGAGAAATTCACCATCCCAGATCTCACAAATGCTAACTACTCATTGTGCCTTTCTTAATATGAATGTTAAGAAATCAAGGAATAAATTCTTAAAAGTTCATCACATTAAGGTATGACGTGTGCAATAAAATTCCAAGGGTACAAAGACATGCTGCTGTTGTCTACTGTTGTCATTTACATCTCAGATTTCTTGGGGAAAAACCTCTTCAGTAACAGTCCACCAGAACACCAGATTTAACCAGTGCAAGAAGCTACCTCAATGTTAGGAATTTAAGGGTACACAGAAAAATAAATAAATAAAACTATACCCCATAGGAAGGGAGGAGAATTAATATGTACTCAGCACCTATTATGTGTTAGTCACTCTGGTGGGTATTTTTTTCATTTTATTAATATTTAATATCTAGAAACAACCCTGTCAACCACACAAAGATGAACTACCCCAAAAATCCCTCCCTGGCTGTCCAAGGCCTCCAGTAGCCTACAGGTTGCTTTGGTGCATATTAGGAAAAGGTGTTCCTTCCTCCAGGTGAATGCAGCCCCACCCCAGAGACATTGCTGGGGATGTCAATTCCCTTAGCCCTTTATGTGGTGAACCAACCTATATAATCATAGCACACATGTCCTGAAGATACATGAAAGGCATCTCACTTTTAGCATGTCTAAAACCCAAGCCCTAATCCCTTCTATCCACTGGTGCTGGCACCTGTATTCACTTAATTGCTCAGACTATCTACCTTGGAATTATATTTAACTCCTTTCCTACCCTCTTCATCCAATCCACCATCAAATCCCACCTCCGATGCTTTCAAATTATACTCCAAATCAAACCACTTTCCACCACCATGACAATCCTTGCCCTAACACCAATATCTCTTGCCTCCTACCTTGTTTCCTTGATACTCCTCTTGCCTTCTTATAGTCTATTCTCCTCACCACAGTCAGGGAGATCCTTAATAAGTAACTCTTAAATGAATAAAGTGACTTACTATTGTTATCCCTAACTTACATAAGAGAAACTTATGCTTAAAAAACAGTAATGACTTGCCCAAGGTCACAGGACTTGGAAGTGACAACCTGGATAGGAATTTAGAATTGGCTAATTCCAAATTTTAGGCAGAGAGTTTATTCTTATATAATTTAGTAATATCTTAATTTTTAATTTCCTGTTTACAGATCTTTAGTGTACAGCCTACAATCTTAGTATCTTTCTAATCTGGGCTCCCTTGCATTCTTAGGGAAAAACTTGAACCAGTAAACATTTCATTGCTGTTTTAATAAGTCACACTTTAAAATTCATAAACCCAAATGACTCTTTCTCTGACTTTTCAGTCCCCCTAACATAACCTATAAATCTCAGTCATCCTAAGTTTCTAGGTTCCCAAGCTCTACTAGTCTTCCCTCTATTATTTCTAAACATAGGAATATAAATGTACTGGTCAACTTGAGACTACAGAGATCTTCTGGCAGGAAGATATTAACATTAGGTAAGGTCATTATGTTAGTTTAGGTACATGAAATTTAGTACTCAAAGTTTAGTTTAACTTAAATATATCACATATAAAAGCTGCCATGGTTATTCCAAAATTTTTTTGAAATTAAATTTATTCTTAGTATTTTTCTAGCAAATGTAAGTGCAGCACATGAAAGTTTTTATAACAAATTTCAAGTGCAGCATATTAAAGTGTTCAGCATCTCAATGGTATTTTTCATTTTTGTGGCAACTCTATTAACATCTTGATGTATTTTCCTTTTTTTTTTTTTGAGACAGAGTCTTGCTCTGTGGGCCAGGCTGGAGTGCAGCAGCATGATCTTGGTTTACCGCAATCTCCGTCTCCCAGGCTCAAGCAATTCTCCTGCCTCAGCCTCCCGAGTAGCTGGGATTACAGGAGTGCACCACCATGCCCAGCAAATTTTTGTATTTTTAGTAGAGACAGGATTTCACCATGTTGGCCAGGCTGGTCTCGAACTCCTGACCTCAGGTCCACCCACTTTGGCCTCCCAAAGTGCTGGGATTACAGGCGTGAGACACCGTTTTTAAAATCCCCATAGAACCATGAGAAACAAGTAACATTATTATAAAACAGAGAATGTGTTTTGTACTTGATTCCCACCAGAATGACTACCAAGTATGGAAGGAGAGCACTCATTTTCAGAAAAGAAGCTGAAAAAGAAATACCATTGTCTTTACATTTCTAAGGAGATCTTTAACTATACTTTAGTGAAATATCAAATGATATTATGATTCAACATAATTTAAATCAACTACAAAGTATCAATATTACTATTTGCTTTTACACTTTCATGAAAACAACAGTGATAACATGACCAGTTTTTCATGTAATTTGCTTTGTCTCTAGATTTCTTAGAAAGTCTGTTTTCATGACATCACTAAGAAACAAGTTTTAGATCATAGGATGCACATTCAATCGCAATCAATATACACATTTGTATTCATTATAATTTGCCATATTGTCGTTGAACTTGAATTCTCAATCAGCTGAGTAAATATTTTACCATTCCTTCTTTTATTTGACCTCAAGTTACCTTATAACTATATTCTTTTGTTTTAATGTTTGCATGCATAGTTTATTATTTCTTCTCACTACATGTATTTACCTTAATTAATCTTTGCGTGGTTTTTTATGTCATTAAACTTACAAATTCAGCCATGAGAAGATTCTGTCTCCAGTTTCCTGCCTAACTGGGTATTTGAGGGTGTTGATTGGGTAATCCTCTGTAGTGACACCAAAACTACAGGAATAGAATATCCAAATTGATTTTTCTTTCTTTTGTTTGTGTTTTCAGAGGGATCCAAAAGAGACTACAGTAAGTATTATCTTGTTTCTCAACAAAAATGTGCTTCCCATTAGTAACATTTCCCTAGATTGTAAACACTTTGGAGGAAAGAGAAATCCTGTCATATGTCAAGTCATGTGAATACTAAGCAATAGATAAAGTTTTCTTTTTTTTTTTTTTTTTTTTTTTTTTGAGACGGAGTCTTGCTCTGCCGCCCAGGCTGGAGTGCAGTGGCCGGCTCTCAGCTCACTGCAAGCTCCGCCTCCCGGGTTCACGCCATTCTCCTGTCTCAGCCTCCCGAGTAGCTGGTACTACAGGCGCCCGCCACCTCGCCCGGCTAGTTTTTTGTATTTTTTAGTAGAGACGGGGTTTCACCGTATTAGCCAGGATGGTCTCGATCTCCTGACCTCGTGATCCGCCCGTCTCGGCCTCCCAAAGTGCTGGGATTACAGGCTTGAGCCACCGCGCCCGGCCAGATAAAGTTTTCTAGTGCTGGTTTAGAATGATCTGGCTGGGAGAAAAGGAAAACAATAGAAGAAGTGATGAGCAAGAGAAAAGGAAAGTAATAAAGATAAAAGGGAGAGAGAGAAGAAAATAGAGAGGGAAAAAAAGGAGGGAGGAATTAGGGCAGTAGGAATGGCATCTGCCTACTAAAAATTAAACCCATTTGTAGAGATGGAAAGCATCTGCAGTAGCTGGTGGGAGTGGCCATCAGTACCCATCACCAGATCAGTGATGACTCCCAGGGCCTAGGCTTTAACTCCTGAGAAGGGGGTAACAGCAACTGAAGCTGATATGCAAAGATTAGGGATCCAAATTCTCATGATTCACCTCATGTTTTCTGTGTATTTTAGCACCATCAACCAACTCTCTAGGTAAGTGCTTTGTGGTTTTCTTTCAATTCTACTGTCATCTGGTTTGCAAACCATATTGTTTCTATATTTTTTCTCTTTTAAGAAAGATTTTAAAATTAAGTATAAAAATAATTAACACTTGTATATCCACACCTTACATGTGACAAATTGATAATATTCTTGTCATATTTCTCAACTTATTATTATTATTACTATTATTATTATTATTATTATTTTTTTTTTTTTTTTTTTTTTTTTTTTTTTTTTGAGACGGAATCTCGCTCTTTCGCCCGGGCTGGAGTGCAGTGGCCGGATCTCGGCTCACTGCAAGCTCCGCCTCCCGGGTTTTACGCCATTCTCCTGCCTCAGCCTCCGGAGTAGCTGGGACTACAGGCGCCCGCCACCTCGCCCGGCTAGTTTTTTGTATTTTTAGTAGAGACGGGGTTTCACCGTGTTAGCCAGGATGGTCTCGATCTCCTGACCTCGTGATCCGCCCGTCTCGGCCTCCCAAAGTGCTGGGATTACAGGCTTGAGCCACCGCGCCCGGCCTTTCAACTTATTATAGACATATTCCACTCCCTTCTTCCCAAAGGCTTATTAATATACTTTAAATATTTAAGTCTATTTACATATATTTATAGTCTCTACCTATCACTGAACAAAATGTAGTATTATTTTTTAGATGTTTAATTTTACAAAAAATGGCATCTGTCTGATAGTATCATTGTGGTTTGCATTTTTCTCTCAAAATGTAATTTTGAAATCCAGGTTATACACTTTGTTGAACAATATTCCACCCTATGAATATACAATATTTTTCTATTATTTTCTCCTACCCATGCATCCTCAATGTTTCCAGTTTCTGCTATCACAAATAATGCTGCAAAGATAGTCCTTAACTAGATGGAAAAGAGTTTATCCAGGGTACATACCCTGAAGTAGGATTAGTGATCACATTGTATATGAGCATTTATGTAATTTATGCGTAGTTTAAATTTTACTAGCTATTAATGAATTAAGCTCCTTGGTAGTTACATAGAGGCATACAGAAATTGGCACTTGAGTACATGTACAATTTTTAATATCTGCATTCCCTGCTCACTCCTGAAATTGAGTATCTTCTCATAGGCTTACTAGCTAGTTAGGTTTCACCCTATATAAATTGCTTGTTCATTTACTTTACTCATTTATCTATCAGTTATTGATCTGTAGTAATTCTTTATTATTATGAAACATCAACTTTTATGTTATGTTAAATATTTGCAATTATCTCCTCCAATTCTATCTCTTAGCTTTAAATTTTTATGGTGTCTCTTGACTTTTAGAAGGCCTCCACTCACTCTCCCCCAACACCACACAATTTATTGTAATAACATTTGTCAATCTCTTGTTTCCTTTTAGAGTTTCTGCTTTTTTGTTTGTTTGGCCTTACCTCGGTATCACAAAGATTTTGTTTAATACTTTCTCTTAATAGTTTTTAAATTTCCCTTTCTGCATATAGGCCTTTAATCCAAATGGGGTTTTGTTCACTGTTTTTTGGTTTTGGTGAGTGATTTCAGAAATAATACAGGTGAGATCTAATTTTCCGCTCATCTGGAAAACCAACTAGATGGATTTCTTCTCATCTTGTTCCCACTAGATTTATTGACTGGTGTGTTCTTTCTCTGCTGATTTGTAATGCCATCTTCATCTTATATATTTGGTTTTTCCATGGATTTTATTTTCTGTTCCAGTGATCTTTTGTCTTTTACTGAACCAATACTACATTGCTTTCACTACTAAAACTGTGTAACATTTATTATTTAAAAACAGCACATTATCTTTGTTCTTTTTCAGAAATGTGTTGGCTATTCTTCGACCTTTTCTCTTACACAAGAATTTTATAATTTCTCAAGATCCATAAGAGTCATCTTAGGATTTCACTGAAATTTCACTGAGTCTGTAGATTAATTTGTAAAATCAGTTCTTCCCATGCATTAACATGGTTGCCTACTATTCAAATCTTCTCATATACCCTTCAATAATGTAATATAATTTTCTTCAGAAAGGTTTTGCATATCTTTTGTTGGATTAATTCTTATACAAATACTTGTTTTTTGTTTCTGATGTGAATGCTATCTCTCTGTGTGGATTTTACAAATAATTATTGTTGGAATATAAATTATATGCTGTATATCTGAGAGTAGATTTTGTATCTAGCCACCCTGCTGTGCTCTTAAGAGTTCTAATAACTTTTAGATTCTCTTGAATTCTATATGTAAAACGTTATGTCAACTGCAAAATCTGATAATCTTGAGTTTCCTTTTCCAATTCTTAAAACCATTTTCTTGTCATAGCTTGGGCTATGTATATCTATGGGTAAAATTCCTTCTCTTTACTTTCGCTTTATTTTTGTTCCTTTTTCTAGCTTGCTATATGAAACTCTTAATTATTTTCCAGACTTTCTTATCTTTTTTTATTTTATTTTTATATGGGACACTTCACAAATTTGCGTGCCATCCTTACACATGGGCCACACTAACCTTCTCTGCATCATTCCGACTTTAGGGTATGTGCTGCCAAAGCAGACGCTCTTATTTTCTAATATAAATATCTAAGTAACTTCTAAATGCGCTGAAACTCATGTCTTCATATCCACTCATATCCTCATGACTATTTTTTGACTTAAATTCTACACTGTCTGATATAAACATTGTTCTAACAACTTTGTTTTATTAGTATTTTCCTATTATACATATTTTTCATCCTTTTATTTTGAACCTTAAGAGTTTGTTTTTGTCTTGTGTCTTTTTTAAATGGCATATTGCTTGACTTTGTTCATATTAACAATGTAAAATTTTCCATTCCCCAATAGATGAATTTAACTCATTTTATATTGTGAATTCTTATGTTTATCAAAATGTTTCCTTTTTTTTTTTTTTTTTTTTTTTTTTGAGACAGAGTCTCGGTCTGTCACCCAGGCTGGTGTGCAGTGGCGCAATCTCAGCTCACTGCAACCTCTGCCTCCTGGGTTCAAGCAATTCTTCTGCCTCAGCCTCCCGAGTACCTGGGACTATAGGCGCCCACCACCATGCCCAGCTAATTTTTGTATTTTTAGTAGAGACGGGGTTTCACCATATTGACCAGGCTGGTGTCGAACTCCTGACCTTGTGATCCCCCTGCCTCGGCCTCCCGAAGTGCTGGGATTACAGGTGTGAGCCACCGCGCCTGGCCAATGTCTCCAATTTATATTGTGTTTTCCACTTACAGTACTATGCTCTTTCATTTTTAAATCTTCTTTCCTACCTTCTGCTGGTATATTAGATTTCCTTTACAAACAAGCCTGAATGACTTTCATATCACTTCTAACAACATTAGATTGACTAGAACTCAATCATATAGCCACACCTAACTACAAGGGAATTTGGGAGAAATAGTCTAACCATGTGGTATTAGTTTTCTATAGCTGCTCTAACAAATTACCACAAACTTAATGGCTTAAAACAACACAAATTTATCATCTATCAATTCCATAGTTTATAAATCTGTCATATATGTCTCACTGGACAACAATCAGGTTGTCAGCTAGACTGTATTCTTTCTGGATGTTGTAGGAACAAATCTGTTTCCTTGCCTTTTCAGCTTCTAGAGGCTGACCACATTCCTTGGTTCATGGCGCCCTTCTTCTGTCTTCAAAGTGAACAAAAATAAATCAAGTCCTCACATCACATCATTCTGCCCTTCTTCCATTGTAATACCTCTTTCTCTTTCTATCTTTCTCTCTTCTGTCTCCTGCTTCCACTCTTAAAAATCTTTGTGATTATATTGGGCCCACTCAGATATACCAAGACCATCACCCTATTTTAAGGTGAGCTGATTAGCAACTTTAACTTCACCTGCAATATTAATTCCCTTTTTCCATGTAACCTAACACATTAAACAGGAAGATAATCCCAGGTTCTTACAATGCATGAGGCCTATGGCCTTGATTTCTGCTGGTGATCAGGTGTTTAAGACTCAGTCCTCCAATAAGATATCACATGGGTGGTGAAACTTCTCATTCATTACCAAGAATATGGGTTCCTTCTTGATATATTTTTCTTGAATATATTACTTCTCTTTTTAGTTTTCAAGTCCAGCTCTACTTTATAAACTTTAAAAACTACCGTGTTTAGAGTAGTCACTTAAAGGAGAGGATGAAATATCCCCCTCTATAGCAAGCACCCTTTCAGTAAGCCCTGAGGTTCTAAATACTTTCACTACTTTGACTCTTTAGCTTCTAATATTATTCAAAAACTTCCTGATTTGGTCTCTTGCTATTCTTCATCTCCATAGGGCACAAGTGAATTTTGGAAAGTGGAAACCCCTGTTGAAGCAGTCAGGTGGTAATTGTTTGGTGTAACAAAAAATATTTTCGAACAAAGGTGAAAAAAAGAAAACTAAGGGAGAGAGGAAGAGGTGGAAGAAAGGTAGAGAAGGAAAGAACAAAGCAGCAGAATCACCAACGAAAGAAGACTTATAGGGACAGAAAAATGTCCATAGATTGAGAAGCTAGCAATCTCCAAAAATATTTTTATTCTGTTACTCACCAAAATTGAAAGACAGGTTGCATAGATCTTGTAGTCCCACCTTACCACAAAAGTATTGCAGTCCATATGTAGATATCCAGCTGCTCACCACATTGCATTGCAATTGATAACAGGAAATGAGTTGTGACTCATTTCTATCCTCTTTCCCACAACTTTTCTGCAATATAGTGTCTACGGCATCTAAGTTCTCCCTGGGACAAACAGAATTCATTCTTGTTTTGATGTGTTTTGTTTTAGCACTGTCTCGATCAAGTATTGGTAAGTTCCTTTACTTTTCTTCAATTCTGCTGACATTTAGCCCCATTTAATCAAGAGGATATCTTCCTAAACTTCCCAGACTTCTTCACTGAAGCACAGCAGAAGCTTGAGCTTCACGTTTATCCAATTTCTTTGTTCTTCATAACCAGACACCTCAATAATCAGTCAAAAGTAAATGCAAGTTTCTAGTGGTTTATTATGATGACACAAAGAGAGCAATTTCCAAACCTGAAGTGTTGGAAAAACAGAGTAAATAAAGAAGGATGAGAGCAAGAAATTAGTAAGAAAAATAAGGTGAGGATGAAGATAATATAGAATGAGGGATAAATGATATTAGCTGTGTCCTCAGAATTTCAAAGCTTTGCATAGCTAGCCAGAAAAACAGCCTTCCCTGAGGCATCCCCAAGTCAGGCTGGCAGCAATGGAAGAGATGGCTAATTCCCTATCTCCCTGAGCTGCAACTGACACTAAGGGTTTGGTGCTCCCAGGTGTTCTTGGTTCTGATACTAATCCCTGCCATGTCCCCTGCCAAAAAAAAAAGAAAGAAATGGATAGTTTTTGAGCCAGACAACCATATGAATTTTTTGTTTGTATTTATTTTTAGGAGAGCAAGGGGGAAATTTTCATATTTCCAAATTCTAAGTCTCTCTGGTGTGTCACAGAACTAAAGAACATTCCCTAACCCTGCTGAGCTCTTGTCCCTCACCTCCTTTTCCTTCCCCATCATTGAGCGTTTTGTCTAAAATTAATGAGACCTTCAAAGAATGAGAAGTCCACTGATGAAAGAATAAAGAGAGGATTAAAATGGTTTTAGCTGGCAATCACAGTTTCAGCGAAACAGTAATAGCTTCATTAACTTAGGAATAGGAAGGAAGAAGAGAGAGGTTTGTGAAGAGACCAGGGAATGGGAGTAGGGGACAAGGAGAGGGTTGTAATTAAAGTGGGTTGTGTTCCTTGACTATTTACAGATATTACACATGAGGAAAACATGAAGTTTAAAGATATTATTTAACTTGACCAAAGGCATATAGCTAGTAAAAGAGTAAAACTGAGGTTCTAAACACTGGCCTTTGGACTCCAAGTCCTGAGCTTGTCCAGCTACCCCCAGGACATCATTAAATATATTTACTCTTCCAATCCAAAGTATTCTTTGGAAACAAAATGTTTGTTCCAAGGAATTTAGAAAATTATGCATATGTTAAAAATATATTACTTCAATTTTTAAAATGTAATTTGAAAATCTTAAATGCAAATTAATATAAAATATCAGAATTAGTGTGCTAATCCAATACCATGCCATAACCTTATCCCATGAATAAGGCTGTTTTGTTGTATATATAACTGTTAACAGGTGCCCTTAGAAAGCTATTAAGCTCAATATTTTATTACTTTTATGATTAAAACATGTTTTATCTAGTTTTGCTTTGTTTTCATCTAACTTACAGAAAGGGTAAAACATTTGGGGGTTGAAACATGCTAAACAATAAACTCAAATCTTCAATTTATCCAGCAAAATCTGCAGAGGACCCATGTGAGACAGGCTTGCCATAAAAACCCTCCAAAGGGGAAATTTCGAGCATTGCAGCTGCTATGCTGAAGACAATATAAGTATTGTCAATATAACAATATAAGTATTTCATAGACAGCATAGATTCTAGTGAGGTAAGACAGAAAATAAACATGTAAGCAAACAAATACAATAATTTCCCTTTGTAGATTAATTCCTACTATGATTATTAGACTATCATAGTAAATTCTAGGGAGAAAACAAATTAAGATAGTATGATACAGCAGGACCAAGAAGTGAGGGCCTTTAGCTAGGAGATGGAAAGAAACTTCCCTGAGGAGATATTTGAACTGACACTGGATGGTGAAAAGGCGGCAGCCACACGAGGATCTTAGGGAAGAGTATCTCAGGCAGAAAGAACACCAAGTTCCTGAGAGGGAAGAAGAGTAGCACGGATGAGAGATTGCTGAAAGCCAGTTGTGAATGATGGTGGTGGAGTCTGAAAGGTAGGGAGAGGCCAGACCACAAAAAGTCTTCTAGAATAAAATATGGAGAACACTTCTGAGCACCACAATAAGCCATTGTGTTCATCAGGGAAGGGATAAAGCCACATTTATGCTGTAAAAAGGCAACCCTGGCTTCTGGTAGAGAATGAAATGGGAGAGAATGACCGTCATATGTATTTATGATAGCAACAAGGAGAGAGGTACAGAGTAAAGTCTCATATGGGCTTCAAAGACAACAGGGGTTCTACTGGAGAAGATATTGTTTGGAAACAGCAATGGGGAGCAAAAATGACATTTACCTACATTCAGGCATGTATATGGGTATGGACTTTTTCTAAACAAACAAACAAAAAACCAGACATCACAGCCTCAACAACAGAGTGAGACCCTGTCTCTACAATGAATAAAAAATTAGCCAGCATGGTGGCATGCACCTGTGGTCCCAGCTACTTGGAAGGCTGAAGTGGGAGGATCGCTTGAGCCCAAGAGGTCAAGGCTACAGTGAGCTGTGATTGCACCACTGCACTCCAACCTGGGTGACAGAGTGAGATCCTGTCTCAAAAAAAAAAAAAAAAAAAAAAAAAAAATCACTAAGAGAACTGTAAGAGACATGGTTTTTTAAAAATGTTATCATTTTTAATTGACAAAAATGTATATATTTATGGTATACAACATAATGTGTTGATATATGTATATACTGTAGAATGACTAAATCAAGCTGTTAACATATCCATTTCCTCATATACTTTTTGTAGAGAGAACTCTTAAAATCCACACTCTTAGCAAATGTCAAGTATAACACATTATTAACTATAATCACCATGTTGTACAAAAGATCTCCTGAATGTATTGCTCCTATCTAACTGAAACTTTGTGTCCTTTGAGCAACATCTGAGATACAGTTTTTTTTTGTTATTTATTTTTTTTGAGATAGAATCTCACTCTGTTGCCCAGGCTGGAGTGCAGGACGTGATCTCGGCTCCCTGCAACTCCACCTCCCTGCAACTCTACCTCCCTGCAACTCCACCTCCCGGGGTCAAGCAATTCTTGTGCCTCAGCCACCCAAGTAGCTGGGATTACAGGCATGCACCACCATGTCCGGTTAATTTTTGTATTTTTAGTAGAGACAGGGTTTTGCCATCTTGCCCAGGCTGGTCTTGAACTCCTGGCCTCAAGTGATTTGCCCTCCCCGGCTTCCCAAATTGCTGGGGTTACAGGCATGAGACACCAAAACCAGCCTTGAGATACAGTATTTTAAAGGACAGTCAGGCATATTAAAGCAAGATGGTGAAGAAAACGTTTGAAGAAGTTCAAGATACAGGTAAATTTGCTGATATGAATTTCTGACAGCATGGTGTGTTTTTGAGAGTAAGGAGAGGTGGAAGGAACGTCCAATTAGGAATTTAAAAAAGCATTATGATGGGGGGGCGGAGCAAGATGGCCGAATAGGAACAGCTCCAGTCTCCAACTCCCAGCGCGAGCGACACAGAAGACCGGTGATTTCTGCATTTTCAACTGAGGTACTGGGGTCATCTCATTAGGGAGTGCCGGACAATCGGTGCTGGTCAGCTGCTGCAGCCTGACCAGCGAGAGCTGAAGCAGGGCGAGGCATCGCCTCACCTGGAAGCGCAAGGGGGAAGGGGATCCGTTTTCCTAGCCAGGGGAACTGAGACACACAACACCTGGAAAATCGGGTAACTCCCACCCCAATACTGCGCTGTAAGCATACAGGCACACCAGAATATATCCCACACCTGGCCGGGAGGGTCCCACGCCCACGAAGCCTCCCTCACTGCTAACACAGCAGTCTGCCGCGATCTATCCGCAAGGCAGCAGCGAGGCTGGGGGAGGGGCGCCCGCCATTGCTGAGGCTTAAGTAGGTAAACAAAGCCGCTGGGAAGCTCGAACTGGGTGGAGCTCACAGCAGCTCAAGGAAGCCTGCCTGTCTCTGTAGTCTCCACCTCTGGGGACAGCGCACAGCTGAAGACCAACAGGGGAAGTAGCAGGAGCCGGTGCAGACGCGAACGACTCTGTCTGACAGCTTTGGGGAGAGCCGGGGATCTCCCAACGCGGAGGTTGAGATCTGAGAACGGACAGACTGCCTGCTCAGGTGTGTCCCTGACCCCTGAGTAGCCTAGCTGGGAGAAATCCCCCACTAGGGGCAGTCTGACACCCCACACCTCACAGGGTGGAGTACACCCCTGAGAGGAAACTTCCAAAGGAAGAATCAGACAGGTACACTCGCTGTTCAGCAATATTCTATCTTCGGCAACCTCTGCTGCTGATACCCAGGCAAACAGGGTCTGGAGTGGACCTCAAGCAATCTCCAACAGACCAACAGACAGTCCTTCTGACTGTCAGAAGGAAAACTATCAAACAGGAAGGACACCTATACCAAAACCGCATCAGTACGTCACCACCATCAAAGACCAGAGACAGATAAAACCACAAAGATGGGGAAGAAGCAGGGCAGAAAAGCTGGAAATTCAAAAAATAAGAGCGCATCTCCCCCTGCAAAGGAGCGCAGCCCATCGCCAGCAACGGATCAAAGCTGGTCAGAGAATGACTTGGACGAGAGGAGAGAAGAAGGCTTCAGTCCATCAAACTTATCAGAGCTAAAGGAGGAATTACATACCCAGCGCAAAGAAACTAAAAATCTTGAAAAAAGAGTGGAAGAATTGACAGCTAGACTAATTAATGCAGAGAAGATCATAAACGAAATGACAGAGATGAAAACCATGACACGAGAAATACGTGACAAATGCACAAGCTTCAGTAACCGACTCGATCAACTGGAAGAAAGAGTATCAGCGATTGAAGATCAAATGAATGAAATGAAGCGAGAAGAGAAACCAAAAGAAAAAAGAAGAAAAAGAAATGAGCAAAGCCTGCAAGAAGTATGGGATTATGTAAAAAGACCAAATCTACGCCTGATTGGGGTGCCTGAAAGTGAGGGGGAAAATGGAACCAAGTTGGAAAACACTCTTCAGGAAATCATCCAGGAGAACTTCCCCAACCTAGTAGGGCAGGCCAACATTCAAATTCAGGAAATACAGAGAACGCCACAAAGATACTCCTCCAGAAGAGCAACTCCAAGACACATAATTGCCAGATTCACCAAAGTTGAAATGAAGGAAAAAATCTTAAGGGCAGCCAGAGAGAAAGGTCGGGTTACCCACAAAGGGAAGCCCATCAGACTAACAGCAGATCTCTCAGCAGAAACTCTACAAGCCAGAAGAGAGTGGGGGCCAATATTCAACATTCTTAAAGAAAAGAATTTTAAACCCAGAATTTCATATCCAGCCAAACTAAGTTTCATAAGTGAAGGAGAAATAAAATCCTTTACAGATAAGCAAATGCTTAGAGATTTTGTCACCACCAGGCCTGCCTTACAAGAGACCCTGAAGGAAGCCCTAAACATGGAAAGGAACAACCGGTACCAGCCATCGCAAAAACATGCCAAAATGTAAAGACCATCGAGGCTAGGAAGAAACTGCATCAACTAACGAGCAAAATAACCAGTTAATATCTAATGGCAGGATCAAGTTCACACATAACAATATTAACCTTAAATGTTAATGGACTAAATGCTCCAATTAAAAGACACAGACTGGCAAACTGGATAAAGAGTCAAGACCCATCAGTCTGCTGTATTCAGGAGACCCATCTCACATGCAGAGACATACATAGGCTCAAAATAAAGGGATGGAGGAAGATCTACCAAGCAAATGGAGAACACAAAAAAGCAGGGGTTGCAATCCTTGTCTCTGATAAAACAGACTTTAAACCATCAAAGATCAAAAGAGACAAAGAAGGCCATTACATAATGGTAAAGGGATCAATTCAACAGGAAGAGCTAACTCTCCTAAATATATATGCACCCAATACAGGAGCACCCAGATTCATAAAGCAAGTCCTTAGGGACTTACAAAGAGACTTAGACTCCCATACAATAATAATGGGAGACTTCAACACTCCGCTGTCAACATTAGACAGATCAACGAGACAGAAAGTTAACAAGGATATCCAGGAATTGAACTCATCTCTGCACCAAGCGGACCTAATAGACATCTATAGAACTCTCCACCCCAAATCAACAGAATATACATTCTTCTCAGCACCACATCGCACTTATTCCAAAATTGACCACATAATTGGAAGTAAAGCACTCCTCAGCAAATGTAAAAGAACAGAAATTATAACAAACTGTCTCTCAGACCACAGTGCAATCAAACTAGAACTCAGGACTAAGAAACTCAATCAAAACCGCTCAACTACATGGAAACTGAACAACCTGCTCCTGAATGACTACTGGGTACATAACGAAATGAAAGCGGAAATAAAGATGTTCTTTGAAACCAATGAGAACAAAGATACAACATACCAGAATCTCTGGGACACATTTAAAGCAGTGTGTAGAGGGAAATTTATAGCACTAAATGCCCACAAGAGAAAGCAGGAAAGATCTAAAATTGACACTCTAACATCACAATTAAAAGAACTAGAGAGGCAAGAGCAAACACATTCAAAAGCTAGCAGAAGGCAAGAAATAACTAAGATCAGAGCCGAACTGAAGGAGATAGAGACACAAAAAACCCTCCAAAAAATCAATGAATCCAGGAGTTGGTTTTTTGAAAAGATCAACAAAATTGACAGACCGCTAGCAAGGCTAATAAAGAAGAAAAGAGAGAGGAATCAAATAGATGCAATAAAAAATGATAAAGGGGATATCACCACTGACCCCACAGAAATACAAACTACCATCAGAGAATACTATAAACGCCTCTACGCAAATCAACTAGAAAATCTAGAAGAAATGGATAATTTCCTGGACACTTACACTCTCCCAAGGCTAAACCAGGAAGAAGTTGAATCCCTGAATAGACCAATAGCAGGCTCTGAAATTGAGGCAACAATTAATAGCCTACCCACCAAAAAAAGTCCAGGACCAGATGGATTCACAGCTGAATTCTACCAGAGGTACAAGGAGGAGCTGGTACCATTCCTTCTGAAACTATTCCAATCAATAGAAAAAGAGGGAATCCTCCCTAACTCATTTTATGAGGCCAACATCATCCTGATACCAAAGCCTGGCAGAGACACAACAAAAAAAGAGAATTTTAGACCAATATCCCTGATGAACATTGATGCAAAAATTCTCAATAAAATACTGGCAAACCGGATTCAGCAGCACATCAAAAAGCTTATCCACCATGATCAAGTGGGCTTCATCCCTGGGATGCAAGGCTGGTTCAACATTCGCAAATCAATAAACGTAATCCAGCATATAAACAGAACCAAAGACAAGAACCACATGATTGTCTCAATAGATGCAGAAAAGGCTTTTGACAAAATTCAACAGCCCTTCATGCTACAAACGCTCAATAAATTCGGTATTGATGGAACGTATCTCAAAATACTAAGAGCCATTTATGACAAACCCACAGCTAATATCATACTGAATGGGCAAAAACTGGAAAAATTCCCTTTGAAAACTGGCACAAGACAGGGATGCCCTCTCTCACCACTCCTATTCAACATAGTGTTGGAAGTTCTGGCTAGGGCAATCAGGCAAGAGAAGGAAATCAAGGGTATCCAGTTAGGAAAAGAAGAAGTCAAATTGTCCCTGTTTGCAGATGACATGATTGTATATTTAGAAAACCCCATCGTCTCAGCCCAAAATCTCCTTAAGCTGATAAGCAACTTCAGCAAAGTCTCAGGATACAAAATTAATGTGCAAAAATCACAAGCATTCTTATACACCAGTAACAGACAAGCAGAGAGCCAAATCAGGAATGAACTTCCATTCACAATTGCTTCAAAGAGAATAAAATACCTAGGAATCCAGCTTACAAGGGATGTAAAGGACCTCTTCAAGGAGAACTACAAACCACTGCTCAGTGAAATCAAAGAGGACACAAACAAATGGAAGAACATACCATGCTCATGGATAGGAAGAATCAATATCGTGAAAATGGCCATACTGCCCAAGGTTATTTATAGATTCAATGCCATCCCCATCAAGCTACCAATGAGTTTCTTCACAGAATTGGAAAAAAGTTCATATGGAACCAAAAAAGAGCCCGCATTGCCAAGACAATCCTAAGTCAAAAGGACAAAGCTGGAGGCGTCACGCTACCTGACTTCAAACTATACTACAAGGCTACAGTAACCAAAACAGCATGGTACTGGTACCAAAACAGAGCTATAGACCAATGGAACAGAACAGAGTCCTCAGAAATAATACCGCACATCTACAGCCATCTGATCTTTGACAAAGCTGAGAGAAACAAGAAATGGGGAAAGGATTCCCTATTTAATAAAGGGTGCTGGGAAAATTGGCTAGCCATAAGTAGAAAGCTGAAACTGGATCCTTTCCTTACCCCTTATACGAAGATTAATTCAAGATGGATTAGAGACTTAAATGTTAGACCTAATACCATAAAAACCCTAGAAGAAAATCTAGGTAGTACCATTCAGGACATAGGCATGGGCAAGGACTTCATGTCTAAAACACCAAAAGCAACGGCAGCAAAAGCAAAAATTGACAAATGGGATCTAATTAAACTAAAGAGCTTTTGCACAGCAAAAGAAACTACCATCAGAGTGAACAGGCAACCTACAGAATGGGAGAAAATTTTTGCAACCTACTCATCTGACAAAGGGCTAATATCCAGAATCTACAAAGAACTCAAACAAATATACGAGAAAAAAACAAACAACCCCATCAAAAAGTGGGGAAAGGATATGAACAGACATTTCTCAAAAGAAGATATTCATACAGCCAACAGACACATGAAAAAATGCTCATCGTCACTCGCCATCAGAGAAATGCAAATCAAAACCACAATGAGATACCATCTCACACCAGTTAGAATGGCAATCATTAAGAAGTCAGGAAACAACAGGTGTTGGAGAGGATGTGGAGAAATAGGAACACTTTTACACTGTTGGTGGGATTGTAAACTAGTTCAACCATTATGGAAAACAGTATGGCAATTCCTCAAGGATCTAGAACTAGATGTACCATATGACCCAGCCATCCCACTACTGGGTATATACCCAAAGGATTATAAATTATTCTACTACAAAGACACATGCACACGTATGTTTATTGCGGCACTATTCACAATAGCAAAGACTTGGAATCAACCCAAATGTCCATCTGTGACAGACTGGATTAAGAAAATGTGGCACATATACACCATGGAATACTATGCAGCCATAAAAAAGGATGAGTTTGCGTCCTTTGTAGGGACATGGATGCAGCTGGAAACCATCATTCTTAGCAAACTATCACAAGAACAGAAAACCAAACACCGCATGTTCTCACTCATAGGTGGGAACTGAACAATGAGATCACTTGGACTCGGGAAGGGGAACATCACGCACTGGGGCCTATCATGGGGAGGGGGGAGGGGGGAGGAGGGAGGGATTGCATTGGGGAGTTATACATGATATAAATGATGAATTGATGGGTGCTGATGAGTTGATGGGTGCAGCACACCAACATGGCATAAGTATACATATGTAACAAACCTGCACGTTATGCACATGTACCCTAGAACTTAAAGTATAATAAAAAAAAAAATAAAAAATAAAAATAAAAATAAAAAAGCATCATGATAATAAGCATCCTTAAGATGAGGATTATCTTCGGATGGTGAGTAAATTAAATGAGGATGTAACACATTTTGAGATTAATCTCAAAGGATAATGAGCAATTAGTTATATAGAGTATTTAGCTGAAAGATGCATAGGGCCACCAGGAAGCTATTCATCCCTGAAGCTCAAGATGATATGTGGTCCTGCAGAATGGATGAGGCCCTCTTGAGAGATAATTCTCATAGGCAATTCACTGGACTGTGGTAACTTGAGAAAGGGCCTCTCAAACCAGGACCTCAAAGGACTTGATCCTATTATCTCTTTGAAAATCTTGAACTAGCATAGTGCCCAAGATGGAGGAGGCTGTGGTCCATTACCCGTACATGTATAAACAGATAAGGACTGCAATGTGAAACGATGATATAATAATATGTGTTGAGCATTATGCTCCAGGCTCTGTCCTAAATACTTCTTCATAATAATCCTAGGAAGTAGATATTATTATAAATTCTATTTTTAAAATGAATAAACTTAGGCATAAAAAAATAAAAAACAGGCAGAGTAACACAGCTAGTAAGTAGGGGAACCAGGATTCAAACCCAAGCATTCTAGTAGTTGATGGCCCATTGTACTTAATGAGACCTAATCAAGGGTCCCCTTTCTAAAATGATTTCAGTGAGAATTGTATACTTTATAAACCAATTAACTCAGACTGATGTGGATTTTTATTATTATTCCTCAGTGCCAACTCCAGGAATCATATTTCAGTTTATTTTCTATTTCTAATTTAGGAAAGAGAAATGAGAGCAAGCAGATAAGAAGGAAGTACATAGGGAAACTAAGGAAAGTTTAATCAAGACTAAGGTCCTCCACCTCCTCAAAGCAAGAGGAGGAAAAAGAAAAAAAAAAAAAAAAAAAAACTAAGGGCCAAGCATGGTGGCTTACACCTGTAATCCCAGCATTTTGGGAGGCTGAAGTAGAAGGATCCTGGAGGCCAGGAACTCAGGACCTGCCTGGACAACATAGTGAGGCTCTGTCTCTTCAAAACAATTAAAAGGATTAGTAGGGCATGGTGGCATGCCTGTAGTCCTAGCTACACAGGAGGCTGAGATGGGAAGATCACTTGAGCCCAGTAGTGAGAGGTTACAGTGAGCTACGACAGAACCACTGAACTTCAACCTGGGCAACAGAGTGAAACCCTGTCCCAGAAAAAAAAAAAAAGACTAAGGTCTTCCAAGTTTTCTTAAGAGTTTCAACCTTTACAAAGGCTGAGAAGAAAAGGAAAAGGGAATCACCTTCTCTGCTCATCGTCAGTCCTACATGTCATTCTGGGCCTTGGCCACACCACCAGAGTACAAGATGCCTAAACAATCTACGAAAAAAATCACACTACAGCTGGCATACAGGATCTGATGCTCCCTGGGGAAGGTAGTGTGAGGGATGTTTTTTCTGATCTTCTTTTCAAAGGGGGGTTAACACTGATGCTTTTAAGCAATCGATGTGCCCTTAGAGATGTGGGTATTTAACACAGTTTACAAGGGAATTGAGCAAGTTCTTGGTTGTTTCAGTACCATAAACCCTTGTTTGTCTAGGGACCTCATCCTCCTTATTTGCCTCTTTCTAGGCATGCCCTATTTCTAGAAAGTCAGCCTTTTTGCTTATCCTACCAAAACTTACCCTAAGGCTAAAAGGCCCAAGAACATAGGGCTTTAGTTTGTGAATGTAGCCTCACTGAATCATAAAAGTTGAGCAGAAGAAAAATTATTAAACCCTGTCATAGATCAGTTAAATGCAGTTCCAAAAGATGGTGAGAATTATCAAACTTTGCATAGTCATTTAACAGTCAATGTAAGACAAATAAGACTAATGTCCAGACTTTCTCCACTGAATATAGTGAGGGTTCATTCTATGGTAGCTTGTACAAATTACTATCAAAGTTAATATCATTGAACCTTCTACAAGCCTTGCCCTAGAATTTGTTATTTTACAAGAGGAACATTTTAGAGATGAACAAAAACAACAGCAAAAAAATGTTGGGGAGGGAAGATGGTATGTTAAAGAAAAAAAAATTTTAAAGGAATATTCCAGAAAGAAGAGAAAATTGTAAAGAATATGAAGGAAAACGTGCTGAACTTAAAGTGAAGAAAACTGGAGGCTAAAATTGCCTTTAATTTTTTGCATACTCAGGCACAGCCCTTCTCTTTCTCAATCTCAGTGTTCTTTTGTTATAAAACTAGAACCTTTGTAACATTGCCTTTCTTTGGTTCTTGAGGCTATCACATTAGGGAAAGAAGACTCTCCAAACTGAAAAGATGAAAGAAAAAGGGAGTGAGAAACGGAAAAGACAGGAGAAAGGTGGAGAACGAAATCAGAATATTGGAAATATAGTAAATCTGAATATTCCCCTGTAACTTTCACTCCTGCATAGTGTCTAAGGGGGAAAAGACATGGGACCACCTGCAAGTGTGACCACTTTATGAGCCTACCTACAGGGGAATGGAAAGTCTAATAACCTGAGGGAGGACCTATTTCCGGGAAGACTCTTGGGAAATTGATGGATTATTGAAACTTTAGACTGACTTGAATAATTGTTATTGTTCTTTAGCTTCACCTCAAGGATCCATGAGTAAGTTTATCTTTTTGTTTCAAAATCTGGTGGTGCTGGGCTCCTACACAAGGCAGAGGACTTCTCCCTGTCTGAACTATTTTCTGTTTCCTGCTATGTCCGTGTAACAGAGCTTAAGTCTCATGATTCTCCACCTTGTCCTTCATTAGCCATCTTAACTGGATCATGCCCACCTTTATCACCTTTCCCCCCTCTCTAAGACAATGAGACCTCCCACCTTGCTTAAGCAAATTCCTTCCTTCTTGCCTTTGACCACATCCTCTCACTCCCTTATTTCTTCAGAAGTCATTGCTTCTGTCTTCTACATCTTTAAATATTTTCCTTCCTTTAACTGCTTCTCCTTAAGGTATAGAACAGGTTTGATTTTCTTCCATCTTAAACAGATCCTAACTACGTCCCTCTCTAATCGCAGCCTACCTTCAAGGGAGGAAATTATGCTGTACACTCTGACTGTGGGCTTAGAAAAAAGTTATTGCTCACTTCTTATCTGAACTATATACTATTTCTCCATGAATTGAAAGTAATATAAGACCTACTAAAAATCACTTTTAAAATAAATTTGCTTGTTAATTATTTTCAATTTACAGAGGACTATTGTCTAGAAGTTAAACACACAGACCCTAGAGCCAGGCTAACTAGAGTTGTATCCCGGTTCCCTACTTACTATTTGTTTGAACATAGGCAAGTTATTTAATCTCTCATTAAAATTTCAAGTCAGTTATATAACTAATTTCAATAACCAGTTGAAAATTAATCAAATAAAAGAAAAGAGAAGAGGCTGGGTACTGTGGCTCACGCCTGTAATCATGACACTTTAGGAGGCTGAGGTGGGTGGATCACCTGAGGTCAGGAGTTCGAGATCAGCCTGGCTAACATGGTGAAACCTCGTCTCTACCAAAAATACAAAATTAGTTGGGCATGGTGGTGTGTGCCTGTAATCCCAGCTACTAGGGAGGCTGAGGCAGGAGAATCACTTGAACCCGGGAAGGGGAGGTTGCAGTGAGCCGGGATCGCACCACTGCACTCCAGCCTGGGTGACAGAGGGAGACGCCATCTCAAAATAAAAGAACAGAGAAGTGAGGGAAGCTGAAAAAGATGAGTGGAGAAGGGAGGAAAACCAAAGAGGTAAAGTTTAAATAAACCTTCTGGAACTGATTTCAATTGATTGTCAAAAAAAAAAAAAAAATGAACACATTTTCTAAATGAAGGGAAGACTGTGACAGGAATGAGGAGCAGAGAAGTGAGGAAATCGGCAAAAAAGTCCAAAACAGATAACCCTGGCTGGACAGATTTTTTTTCTGATCTATGTGCTTTTCCTACAAAATTTTTCATATTGACTATTACTTTTGTGGTTGCATATTAGGGTCACATTTCCTACTAGCAAAGTTGTTTCTTGTTCAAAGATGGAATTAAATATATCATATTTCATTATGTTTTTCTAAAAGGCATCAAAACTTCCAGATGCTTCACAATCTGAACAAGTTTATTACTCACAGGTTTTAATTAAATGTGACCCAACCAATACCTATCCTTAAAATAAGGAAAAGAAAGGGATTCACTTGCCCTATCCTGACTCAGGCCACAACCCATACGATGCTGATCTCAAACTGCACTGTTGCTGAAGTATAGATAGTGGTCACTTAAATCATCTCTCCTTATCTGAAAATACAGCTCCCAAATTAGCCAAGAGTAGCCCAGTGCCACTTGTAGATGTGTTTTGTTTGGCCAGCACAGCATTATTTTAAACTCTGAATTTGAATGCCTCTGAGTAGGGCATGGACTTTTCACCATCTCTATCCCTTGTAACTCTAGCAGATTCACAATAATGAGACCTGCTGGACCCCTTAATGCAAGTGAGTTTGTGATCCCCACAAAGATAATGAGGAATTCTGTCTGGTATGGAAAATGTGGTACTCTCTAAACGAACTAACTTGGATGTTCCCATTAGGAAGAATATCCACAGAGACAGTGTCCTTAATCCAAAACACATAATATTCAGTATTTTGGCAGGATATGTATATCCTAAGTTTTTTTATCTGCTTTTTTGGTCTGTAAGGCAACAAGTAAATGCCTTTCACTGCCCTGCTTATTTGTCTTCAGCTGGGAAATGCCACAAAACACTCAGTTCAAGAATTTCCTTTCTTGGCCCAGTATGGAGGCTCATGCCTGTAATCCCAGCACTTTGGGAGGCCGAGGTAGGGGGATCACTTGAGGCCAGGAGTTTGAGACCAGCCTGGTCAACACGGCGAAACCTCATCTCCAATAAAAATACAAAAATTAGCTGGGCATGGCGGTGCATGCCTGTAATTCCAGCTAATCAGGAGGTTGAGGCACAAGAATGCCTTGAACTCAGGAGGCGAAGGTTGCAGTGAGCCGAGATTGTGCCACTACACTCCAGCCTGGGTGACAAAGACTGTCTCAAAAAAAAAAAAAAAAGAAGAAGAAGAAGAGAAAAGAAAAGAAAAATTCCTTTCTCCTCATTATTCCTTATTACTTTAGGTCAGGAATGGAATATATATGACCTGTGTTACATTTCTGCTCACGCGTTTACCTATGGCAGACATCAGTAATCGATCATGATTCTCTTACCTGCGCAGCCCACATGTATCCTAAAATTCTTCTCATCTCCAGATAGTCATTACTAATTGATAAAAATTAAATATGCATAACTCAAGTACACTTGTCACTCCTATCATAGGTTAATATCTTAAATCTTAAAAATCTTAAGTATAGAAAACTGTCCTTTTAAAATTATCTTTATTTGGTGGTGGAAGTGGCTTCACCTTCTCAAGAGACTGACAGTTCAGTGATTGATGGCCTAAAATACCACATAGAAAAACAGACATCTCTTCCCAAATGCTGAGGGTAGATCCTGTTGTTTCTGGGGAAAGCTACTACTTCCCTCCCAAAACAGCAAAGTAACAAATAAGCGAAAAATAATTATACACAAAGAAGGAAACACAATATTCAATTATTTTAAGAGAAAAAATTGCAAAATTTTCAACATCTTAAAATATGATTGGTTATTTCTCAAGACAGAAGCAACAGAGATTAAAATGACATAATTAAGGTACTAAGGTACACAAGAAGACAGGGTTATTTTAAAGATTAAAATAACACAAATTAATAAATCAAAAATAAAAACACAATTAAATGTACATTATAACGCTCTGCTGTCAGGACTCAGAACTTTTCAAATGACAGTCAGAAATAAAAGGAAAAAATAAAGCAGAAAAAAGTAAAATAAAGTAGCTTACTACTTTGCCGAAGTATTTCATTTGTTTATAGTTACTGAATATTTCTTTCCATAACATTTCTAATACAACTTTTCAGCTTTCCCTTCTGTTATTACTCCTGATTTTTCACTGCAACTTCACAATATAAGTAAGATGGGGACACCACTTCTGTTTTAGAGATGAGAAAATTAATGTTCAAAACATTTAGTGACTTGCCCAGAATCACAGAGCTAAAGAATAGCAAAATTGGGACTCAGGTCTTTAACCTCAAGACTGTTTGTACCACACCTGGGGAGGAGGAGGAGGGAACGGGATTATCTATCTCCATGCCTTCTGACAGTCTAAATCTAATTTAGTCTAAAGTCTAATCTAAATCTAATCTAATATTATACTTTTCCATTTTTATTATAGGTAGTATAAAATGTTTAAAAACAATTGAAGAACCTCTCTGTAAGTTTCCCATATACACAACTCAGTCCTTTTTTTACTGACACCTAATAATTGCACAAATTTATGGGATACATGTGATATTTTGATACATGCATATCAAGTGTAATGATTTGGATGTTCTATAATGTGCCTGCTACCAGAGGAATGGGGAGGGTGGTGAGAAGGCACATAAAGGTGGAGGAAAGGAGAAAAACTTGCAATTTTACTGTTCTCTCTTTCTTTTACCAGTATGAGGAATTTGAGGCTGATTTCAAGATCCTATAAGTGACTGATTAATGTTTTGTTTTGTTTTTTTTTTGTTGTTTTTTTTTTTTTTTGAGGTGGAGTTTCACTCTTGTTGCCCAGGCTGGAGTGCAATGGCACGATCTCGGCTCACCGCAACCTCTGCCTCCCAGGTTCAAGCAATTCTCCTGCCTCAGCCTCCCTAGTAGCTGGGATTACAGGCATGTGCCACCAGGCCCAGCTAATTTTGTATTTTTAGTAGAGACGGGGTTTCTCCATGTTGGTCAGGCTGGTCTCGAACTCCCGACCTCAGGTGATCCACCCTCCTCGGCCTCCCAAAGTGCTAGGATTACAGGCGTGAGCCACTGCGCCCGGCCTGTGACTGATTAATTTTTTCATTTAGCAAAGGGGAAATTCTTATAATAAAAACTAGATTAATTAATGAAATTGTGAAAAAGATTCTGGGGCCAGGGAAAATTGTCTATAATCTTTAGAAGGATTTGACAGCAGGAAGATAATGAAAATTAAGAATAATAACTGCAGGGAGTATGATTTTCACAGTCTCCTAAGGAAAAAAGGAAAATGCCTGCTTACCTTCTTGCTGCCTTTCCATGTAAATCAAATATGTAATAAATGCTTGATCTGAAACTCCCTGAGATAAACACCCTTGAGTCATGCTGTCTCTAAACTCACCTTTTTTGTTTGTATTTTAGCCAGAACGGCAGGAGCCATTAGTAAGTTCTTTTTCTGCCCTTTAATTCTCATGTGCTTTGCTCTACTAAACTGTTAGAACATGTAAGACATTTCATATTTCTAGATGCTTTTGTTTCTTTCACAAATTGTCCATTCTTTTCCCCTTCCTTATTCTCTATTCTTATCTTAATAAACTGCGGTGCCTCTGTAAGAAAGTGCTATTACCTTTAACTTTTCCAAACTCTTGAGATTCAACAGCAAAGGGAAAAGAGTAAAGAACAAAAAATGGTCAAGTGAAAGGAAGAAAGATTGCCCTGTGAGAAAACCCAGTAACACTCAAAGAAAGAGGCTTGATGGTGGCCATTGTACTTAAGACCCACCAAGAAAATTTCAGTGACATGCAGTAAGTCCCAGCTCACTGACCGAGGATCCCAGACTGTCACTGATGTTTGTGGGATGTATATCCCCTGCCAAGAACAAAGAATAAAACTGAAAGAAGTATCCAGATAGAATTTTAAATGAAACTGTAGCGTACATCTCTGGAAGAAGCATTGGTTGGGAATAGAGAATAAGGGATAAGTGAGAGGAAGTTGATTTAAAAAGGAAAAAAAAAAAAATAATGGTAAATGGAAACAATGACTTTTATATGATCTGAGATTTTACCAGCCCTTTATGGCTTTGATGCTTAAAGTGAGTCCAAGGACCTGCATCAACATCACCTTGGAGTTTTAGAGATGCAGAGTCTGAGCCTGTTGCCCACCCCTGACCTACTAAATGAGACTTTGCATTTTAACAAGATCCCCAGGTGATTTGCATGCATACCAAAGTTTAAGAACCATTGCTCTACAGGATTTTAATTCTCTGCCCTGAGAGAGGAAATAAAAAGATGAATGCACTTGGTCCAAATTTAACCAGCTTTTCCAGCCCTGCTGATTCTCCATACCAAGACTGATCTTAAGGTCAAAGACAAGAAAGATGAAACTCATCAGGGTTTAATTCACTTTTTAACACATTTCCATCCTTCATTTTTGAGGATGTTCAGAGCTTGAGCCCCTGAGGCAGCACTAACTCTGAAGGAAAGAGGAAAAAAGTGATTTGAAAATTAAAGCTCGTGGTTTATCACATCCTGTGTCTACTCCTCTTGAAGTGTTTATACAAATGAAACATTATTAAAATAATCAAGTCAAACTTCGAGAGCAAATACTGGGTAGGTATCATAAAAGAACATATTAGGCCAAGCACAGTGGCTCATACACGTAATCCTAGCACTTTGGGAGGCCAAGGTGAGAGGATCACTTATAGCCTGTGAGGTGCATGAGGTGTAGAGGTGTGGTGGGGTGTGTGCGTGTGTGTGTGTGTGTGTGTGTGCGTGTGTGTGGTCATAAATAAGAAGACTGTTACTGCATTATTAACAAGTATGTGGGTCTAGTGTCTCAATTCCTTTGCCCACTACTCATACCTATAAATGTCTTAAGTCAACCTAGCAGTTTCTATTCCCTCTTATATGGCAGGCCAAGTTACTCTGTTGAATAAGGGCCAAAATCACCACAGAGACAGAAATTCCCACTGTCTCCTTCAGAAGATGAGGCTATAGATTCTAGCTAAGCAAGTTCAAATTAGCCAGCTGGAAGACAGGCAATGGCCTGTGTAATCTACTGAGATACAAGCAGGACACCCATCGGGAAAGGGGAAGGAACCCTGCCTGACCAAATGTGCATCCCTACAGTTCCAGCTGGCAGATTCCAGCAGTAACCGGGGTCCTCCAAGATGAAGAAGGAAGCATTTATAAACTCTATTTGTTCCTCCATGGAAGTGGAAATTTTCCTCCTGGTATCTACATTTGTGATGTTTTCCCAGTAAGAATTTTAATGCAAACAGTATTTTCTCATTAGTTCTATTTTGTTTTTTCCATATTTTAGCTGGAACTATTAGACCTATAAGTGAGTTCCTTTTCTGTTTCCTCTAACATTCTTTGGCCTTCTGTGGGATATGGGGTCCTCTCCACATCCTGTTACCATTTCTACCCCTACAGGATTTCTCACTCATACTTCTTAATTGTATTCAAATCTTCTGACACCTTCTGATGCCCCAGTCATCAGACACAATATCCTGAATTGTTACTTAATTTAGGATAAGGGAAAGCCAAATAATTCATGTTTAAAATTGTATTTTATTTTAATTATTTATATTTATTATTTTTTAGTTACCTAAATTTCTCATTTAAGATAGATGCTGAATGATTTAAACTGGCAGGAGGGTTATGCGGCTTCCAGGCTAAGATTATCTGCAGTCCCACAGTAGTTGTTCTCCTCTGGTTGAATTGTTTCACCGTTTATTTAGAAACAATATCGGTAAAATGAAAATTCTGTTAATGTCAAACCATACTTTCCTCCTTTTTGTATTTCAGTGCAATTCACAGCCCCTATTCGTAAGTATCAAGTTTGTTTTTCCACTCTGGTCCCTTTGATATCTGACCTATGAGGTCTTGGGGCCTGATCTGCTCTGCATTTTTCTAAATAATTTCAACTTTTATTTTAGATTCAGGTGGTGTATATGCAGGTTTGCTAATGGGTATATTGTGTGATGCTGAGGTTTAGGGGTGACATGCATTCTTAACACTGTCTTTCTCAATTCCCCTAGCATTCCTGTTACATAGTTTCCAAAGAGGCCATCCTCAAAGTGTTAAGAAATCTCACAGGCTAACATTTAAAAATATAAACCAAAACAACCCTCTTAGTAATAGTCATAATGATCCATCAGCAAGGGAAGGTACATCTTTCAAATAAACCCTGTCTCTAAGGAAACTGGGGGCAAGGGGCAATAAAATGTAAGAAGAAAAATAGAGGCATAACAGATTAATATGGAGTGAGTCTTTCCCAACCCTCTGAAGATTTCCAACCATCCCTGAAAGCAGGAGGAGGCCTCCATCCCTGTAGGTCCCTTATATTGTGCAACAGGGAGCCTGCCTGAGGCTCGCCATACAAGCAACTCTTGATCTTCCCGTTGTTTCTATTTATGATACTCCCTAGAGCGAGTGTTAGGCAATGGGAATTTCCTTCACAGTGGTGAAGCATACTGATATCTTTTTCTTTCTCCCTCTCTCTCTCTCTCTCTCTCGCAGCTGGAGCTACAGGACCTATCAGTAAGTTTGCTGTCTGATTCTCCACAGTGAGCATTTTACTTTCCTGCGGTATCTTAGGGATCACTACCTGGTTTCCATGTTGGGATTTCAAGGGTTTGGAGTTCACATTTTCTTCATCCTCTTATTTTTCTTCGACCTAGCATTTCAGTAAGTCATGATTAGCTCTGTGAACGTACACTTCACCAATAAAAGCAAACTACAAAGTGGAGGATGAACCCTTGCAGATTTCCAATGGCTCCTTAGCATCACACAAGGGATTTTTAGATGAGGAGGCCCTTATATGTACTAGTTTGCCATAGCAAGAAAGTCACCATTTCTACTACTCAACTGCAGCTGAACTTGACATTAGTGATGCAGATTCCTACTGGGGAAAGTATAAAAATGAAAGTACATAAATAAAAAGTATATATAAAATATATATATATAGCTACTGATTTCTTTTCTCTTTTTTCTTTAGAGCTCTCTCACAAAACCATTGGTAAGTCATCTGATTCTCAATTATAATGCCTTCTGGTACTTTACTTAGAACATCAATCTATTTTTAATTCAATTATTCATGCCCAAGGACTCAAAGATCAAGTCCTTCTGCCACCTCATAATTTCACCCAGTGCTCCTTCAGGTTGGACTCATCCAGGTTTTGCAATAAAAATATATTAACTATGAAGCTGAAATGCAAAGTGAAAAATATCCCACTAGAGATGGTCCTAAGCTGTTTCCACTTCAGCATATAATCTAGCTCTGTAGAGTCAATATTTAATAAAGATTTAGAACCCAGCACCTAAACTTCCTGCTTTGCTTTCCATGGAAATGATTTTTCCATTATTAGATAATCTTCACTTTGTAAAATAATGCAAATTTTAAGTTTCCTTTCCTTTTTGGGGGTGGGGGCGGAGACAGAGTCTAGCTCTGTGGCCCAGGCTGGAGTGCAGTGGTGCAATCTTGGCTCACTGCAAGCTCCGCCTCCTGTGTTCAGGACATTCTCCTGTCTCAGCCTCCTGAGTAGCTGGGACTACAGGTGCCCATCACCACACCTGGCTAATTTTTTTGTATTTTTAGCAGAGATGGGGTTTCACCGTGTTAGCCAGGATGATCTCGATCTCCTGACCTCGTAATCTGCCCGCCTCAGCCTCTGAAAGTGTTGGAATTACAGGCTTGAGCCACCTTGCCCAGCCTTTCTTTCCTTTCTAATTGCCCTGAAAAGTTCTCTCCAGAAGAGTTAGGCTCTATTTTCAGCAACTTTTAGCAACCTAGTCACATTCTTTGAGTGATCCCTATAATGTCTTACTACTGTTTTTCTAACACTCATGTACATTACTTTGTTGCATCTAAACAACATCAAATGGCAATGGGTAAGGCAGTTATTATCCTCACATTTAGAAATGAGGAAACTGAGGGTCAGGAGTCATTTCTCAAAAAAAAAAAAAGAGGATGGGTTAGTTAATAAAATTAAGACTAAAGTTTTATTAACTCTTCATTCTTTCCACTATCTTTCCATTTTTGGGTGTTATAACAAGTTATTAACAGTGAATAAAATGAACTTCTAATGTTGAGATTAAAAGGTAGTAAAGGCCTAGAGGAGACAAAGTGAGAGAATGAGTAACACAAATAGTAACAGATAAAGAAGATGCAGGTTAGAGACAGATAAATAGGAGAAATTTAAAAAGAACAAAAGTAGGAAGAAAATTGGAAGGAGAAAGAGTAAGTGAATTGGCACATAAGAGAAACGAATATGTTGAGAAAGAGAATAAAAATAAAGGTACAAGAAGTCACAAACTGAAACTGGAAACCGGGGAAGAAAACAGAAAAACCCAAGAAACAAAATACATTTTGAAGTGATCACCTATCCAAGGATTTAGTAACTTACGTCAAGAGAGCAGGTTTCCTAAGAGTTCTACTTCAGAATCAAAGATACATATTTGTAGATACAGACAAAGCAACTATTAGCATAATATCTAAACGTATAACTGGTCTACTGCTCATAGCCAAGGGTATCCAGATCTGGACAGCCACTTTCTAGGTGTTTATACACAGAAAAAAAAATTCAGAGTTAAAAGTTCGGGGATTATATTGATCAAAATTTGGATGTTTCTCATCCTGAGTGACACTGAAGTGAAGGATTATTAACTGCAATGCCCACTGGGTGAGGATATGGTCTTTTCAGATTCAACTAACCTTGCAGACTGACAAGATTACCACAGCTCTCATCTGGCACCAGTCTACTCAGTAGGACCTAAGGCAGGAAGCACAGCTTGCCAGCAAGGGCATTATCAGCTATCCCTCTGCTGTGGGAGCAGTACTCGCCATGATCTATGCAGGTGTCCACATAGCCACCTAGGACCTATTCTGCTTGGCCTTCTGTTAGATGAGTTGGGAGCTGACCTGGCTTAGAAACCCCACAGGTCTACCAGGAACTAAAATCTCCTATAAGAACCCCATACACATTACCTGCAGGGATCCCGTAAGGAATATGACCAAACACATGGGTCACTGCACTCAGGGAAGCCCAAAGTTATGGCTTCTTAATACATATTTACAGTTTTCCTAGTTCAGATGCAGTCTGACATCAAGGATCATTCTTATGTAAGCAGTGTTGCTAAATAACATAACAGGCTTTCGGCCAGGCACGGTAATCCCAGCACTTTGGGAGGCCAAGACCAGCGAATCACAAGGTCAGAAGTTTAAGACCAGCTTGGCCAATATGGTGAAATCCCATCTCTACTTAAAAAATACACAAAAATTAGCTGGGTGTGGTGTCGTGCACCTACAGTCCCAGCTACTCAGGAGGCTGAGGTAGGAGAATCGCTTGAACCCGGGGGTAGAGGTTGTAGGGAGCCAAGATCATGCCACTGCACTCCAGCCTGGGCAACAGAGTAAGACTCCGTCTCAAATAAATAAATAAATAAATATAACAGGCTTTCGATATTTATCAGGTCATCAGGTGATCAGAGCTAGAAAACCAACTGAAGGCCAAATTCTCATTAAAAACTGAAGGTTTTGGCCAGGCATGGGCTCACACCTGTAATCCCTGCACTTTGGAAGGCTAAGGCAGGAGGATCACTTGAGACCAGGAGTTCAAGACCAGCCTGAGCAACAACAGAGCAGGACCCCATCTCTACAAAAAAATTCTTTTTAATTAGCCAGGCATAGTGGCATGTAGTTGTAGTCCTAGCTACTCAGGAGGCTGAGGTGGGAAGGTCACTTGAGCCCAGGAGGTGGAGACTGTAGTGAGCTATAATTGCACCATTGCACTCCAGCCTGGGTGACAGAGTGAGACCTTGTCTCAAAAAAAAAAAAAAAAAAACAGAAGGTTTTGTTGACTCTTTGCTCATAGACTCTAAAGCTAATCAAAGCAGCAGTCACTGCTCTATCACTCTCCAATAAGCTGGAAGCTGTGCGAAGAGGAAACTGGATTCTTACCTCCTATTCTAATGTCTACCTCTGGAACATATTAGTTGATCAGAAATAAAGATTTTAGTGAAAGAACAGTCCCTTGGGAAAGAAATATTTTCTACTCCTACTGACAGGAAGTGTTTCACCTTTCCCTACTATCAGTAATGTTAATACCTAATAACAAAGTTTCACCTTTCCCTAGTATCTCTTAGGTTGACAAGAATCCTATAAAAACTTTCACCTTGGGCTGAAATACTGCAGTAAATGCTAAATATTCTTTTTCCTTTTTTCTATGGTTAACATAGTTGGATTAATTCTCCCTAATGATCTCATAACTGATATCACTTCTTCTCCCCTGCTCTACCTCTCAAAGCCTCGGTTCTAGGATAAAATTAGTGAAAAATATACCCCCCAGTCAAACCACCATACTAATATGCCAATTTGAACTTCTTTTTAGTGCAGACTCCAGGACCTATTGGTAAGCTGCCTGTATATATCAACTTATCTCTATTGGTTTCTTACTATGTCTGAAGGAGACTGGCTCCAACCGTTTAAGTATCTGGGTTAAAGAAGCTAAAAATCATATGTCTTAGACTTTCATTTCCCCATATCCTAACTGTTAGGTTTTGGAGGGAAGGCAAGGGTTAAAGAAAGACACAGAGAGAGTGGTGGCTCTACAGCAAATGCAGGCTTTATGTCCAGCAGAAGACCTACAGAAGCGGGGAACTAGCCTAATGCCAGTGTCCACCACTGCTTACAGGCTGGGGATACTTATAGGTATGGGTGGGAGGGTCTGGGTAGTATGGCTCGCTGCCCGGCAGGATATTGATAAGATGTTCCCATGATAAGGGGGTTCTGGCCCTTGTTCCTGCAGAATGTGGTGTTCCTTGCACTTTCTCCCAGCAGAATATGATAGGGAGGTTTCTTTAGTTGGCCCTTTGTCCACCTTGTAGTCAGGTGGTTAGGCAGAACGTTTCTTACAGCCTGAACCCTCGTGGAATGTTTCACTTTGACCAAGGTCTTCAAAATAGCTGGAGGCTTACAAAATGGTGCAGTTTGGATTAACACTAACATCTCTCTGGGCAACCAATTATATTTTAGAAAATGGAAATTCCATCACCTTAAAATTCATAACAGACAGGCATTGTTCTAATAATGATTATAGTGGCTTGTCAATAATCATTAGAATAGCTTCCTAAGGCAAAGGTGTAATCGAATCTGGAAAAGAATATAAGAAATGAACAAGAATATAAAAGAAAGGTAGCTGAGAGTGAAACAGAGTGATGTGAGGAAAAAAGACTGGGGGAATATGGGGAAAGGAATACAATTAAGGATCTCACCTCCAACACCTATAATGAAAAGCAAGAATGAAGTGGTTATGTAACTAAAACAGGGTTAATAATCTCCTAGAAGAAGATCTGGTTCTTATAGAGAGGCTACAGTACAGCAGTAGTGCAATGAAAAATATTTAATCCTGAATAATGAGATTTAGTAATTCCTGAGAAAATCATTTTCACTGCTTGCCTTGGGAAAACAGCACTAATAGAGGTGTTTTTGGGCCAGGCGCAGTGGCTCACACCTGTAATCCCAGCACTTCGGGAGGCCAAGGTGGGCGGATCACCTGAGGTCAGGAGTTCAAAACCAGCCTGGCCAACATGGCAAAACCCCATCTCTACTAAAAATACAAAAAATAGCCAGGCATGGTGGTGGGCACCTGTAATCCTGCTACTCAGGAGGCTGAGGCACGAGAATCACTTGAACACAGAAGGCGGAGGTTGTAGTGAGCCAAGATCACCCCACTGCACTCCAGCCTGAGCAGCAGAGTGACACTCTGTCTCAAAAAATATGTGTGTGTGTGTGTGTGTGTGTGTGTGTGTGTGTGTGTGTGTTTAATTTGTTTGTTTCTATTTTTAGTACAATATCCTGGACCCAATGGTAAGTACCTTATCTATCCTCTCCCTCCAGCTTCCTTGATCTTCTCCAGTGTCTAGAGGGCCTGGTCCCTGTCTGAAATGCCCTAGATGTGTCTTACTGCCATAAGAGCAGTTGTTTTACGCATGTTTTTATGCTTCCTGGTTTCAACCTACTGAGAATTCTCCAGGACTTTTTTTTTTTTTTTAAGAAAAAGAGTAAGAAAATTTCCCCAGAAATAGTCATAATGTCTTCTATAAAAATACAGAAGAATTTTCTAAAGTAGCAGAGAGAGAATAATAAGGGCAGCTTTCCAGTTCTAAAGTGCTTTGTGGTTTCTAAAGGGCCTACTCAAAGATAATGGAGACAATGAGGAGGAAATGAGAAAAGAAAATCAAATTTTAAGAATAAATATAAAGGGAGAAAAGACAATAAAATTTTACAGGAAATACTATTCTGGGTCTAGTCTAACCTGAGTTCTCCGGTCTTCTCTCCAAAGGACTTTCTCTTTCCTCATGTCCTATCCTGCTCTCTTATCTCCAAACACCTTTCATCCCCACCACACGTGCGCGCATGCGCAAACACACACACACGACAGAGAGGAAAAGACAGAGCACCTCGTGGAACACGATATGACAGTAATTGGGCTGTAATTACAGGAACTGGCAGAAGCATCACATATGGAAGAGAATAAAGTGAAAGTCCATATTGTGACGAACTAGGGAGAAACCAGTGTTAAAATATACGGCATCAAACCAACCCCAGGACATGGGAAATTCTGAGTCTAGAAATTAAGGGGTAGCATTAGAAAGTTTAAGTCAAGCAGGAAGGATTATCAGAAGGCAAGTCACATATATTCAAACAAACATTCCTTCATCTAGCTGATCTCCTACCATGTATCAGATACTAAGCTGAGCATCATGAATAAGGAAGAGAGATGTGGTTGGTCTCTGGTGCCATGGAATTTACACTCCTATAAGATCACTTGGGAAAACAAACCCAAAATGTGTAGAGAGCAGGCAGCATCCCACACAATCATACTATGACCATTAAAACTGGATATTTACTGCCCTAAATTCTGGTTCTAACTATCCTTTTTGTGCATGAATAAGAGTCATTTGTTATTGACTATTCCCCTGAATCAAGACTGATTTTCTCAGTACTCACAGATATTGCCAAGACTTATAGCCTTGGAAGTTCTCATAGTTATTACCCGGAGGATAAACATAAGCCAGCCCACCTCAGAGGATCTCACTGGGGCTAAAGGAAGGGTCACATGTGGTCCAAAGTTCCCTAATGGCCACCATGTGCCAGAGAATCTACATGGATACATGAATTCCCTTTCCCTTTTCTCCCCTGCTTGACTCCCTCTCCCCTACGTGTAAACACTTTAAAAATATGATAGTGTATAAATGAAAATTATATTGCTATTTTATTCCTTCCTAGCTTTTCCCTAAGTTATAAGTGATTTGGAGAAAGTGCAAAATGAATTGATTAAAATTTAAATGACTTTAACAAAAATTAGTGGTTCCTGACAGCCCTAGTAAAGAGAGTAGGAAGAAGACTTTTCAAGTCAATTGAAAGGTTATTACTGGGTAGAATATTCACTATTTGGGTAATGGGCACGCTAAAAGCCCAGACTTCACCACTTTGTCATATATGCACATAAGAAATCTGTACTTGCACCTCTTAAATATAATTAATTAATTAAAAGGTTAGGTGAAAAAGAATGACTAAAGAAAATGAGGCCGGGGCCGGGCATGGTGGCTCATGCCTGTAATCCCAGCACTTTGGGAACCCAAGGCAGGTGTATCATGAGGTCAGGAGTTTGAGACCTGCCTGACCAACGTGGTGAAACCCCATCTCTCCTAAAAATACAAAAATTTGGCCTGGTGCAGTGGCTCACTCCTGTAATCCTAGCACTTTGGGAGGCCGAGGAGGGTGGATCACTTGAGGTCAGAAGTTCAAGACCAGCCTGGCCAACATGGTGAAACTTCATCTCTACTAAAAACACAAAAATTGTCCGGGCGTGGTGTCTCATGCCTATAATCCCAGCTACTCAGGAGGCTGAGGCAGGAGAATCACTTGAACCCAGGAGCTGGAGGTTGCAGTAGGCCGAGATGGCGTCACTGCACTCCAGCCTGGGCGACAGAGTAAGACTCTGTCTCAAAAAAAAAAAAAAGATGCTGGGCGCGGTGGCTCACGCCTGTAATACCAGCACTTTGGGAGGCCGAGGCGGGCAGATCATGAGGTCAGGAGATCGAGACCATTCTGGCTAACACAGTGAAACCCCGTCTCTACTAAAAATACAAAAAAAAAAAAAAAAAAAATAGCCGGTTGTGGTGGCGGGTGCCTGTAGTCCCATCTACTCGGGAGGCTGAGGCAGGAGAATGGCGTGAACCTGGGAGGTAGAGCTTGCAGTGAGCCGAGATCACGCCACTGCACTCCAGCCTGGATGACAGGGCGAGACTCCGTCTCAAAAAAAAAAACTACAAAAATTAGCCAGACTTGGCGGCAGGCACCTGTAATCGCTTGAACCCGGAAGGCAGAGGTTGCAGTGAGCCGAGGTCATGCCACTGCACTCCAGCCTGGGTAACAGAGCAAGACTCTGCCTCAAAAAGAAAAAAAAAAGAAAGAAAGAAAATAAACGAAAAAGAAAAGGAGACTGACAAAAGTACATGTAAGTACAAGTTTAAGACATTATGAACCTCTGGAAGTGGTTCAAGCATCTACTGTCCCTGAGCGAAATGAGACGGAAGAATAAAGCCTCACTTTATCGCTTTATAACCAATCTCCTGCCTCAGACCAGCAGAAACAGGTCTGAGGCTACAAAGCACAAAGTAAGGCACGTAAGACTGGACATGCACTGAGCTGTCAGATTTTAGCGCCCCCCATATCCTCTCTGCAGTTACCCTCTTTAAGCCTATCAAGGGAGAACTGAATTCACTTGGTTTTACAGATGTTGATTTCTCCATTGTGTGTTCCTTCTGTTTCTTACCACCAGCTGAAACTTCAGTAATGACTGCTTAAGTTCCATGCCTGTTATAGGGCCTAGCATACTTTTCCTCTCTGCTCATTTCTGTCTTGGGTGTGTAGAAACTCATATTCCTTCATCTCTTTTGCTTATTCCACTATTTAGCTGCTGCTCCACCCCTAAAAGGAATGAATAAAGGAGAATACCAAACCCACTGATCAACCCAAAATAGAGAGATATACTTCAGAAACTACCCTAAGTTTATAGTGACTTGTCAACAAGGGAAGGGAAGGATATTTGTATGAATAAATGAAAGCTTTCACAGAATGGCAGAAATAGGGAGAAGAAAGGTAAAGGCAGCCCAGTTTAAAGAAATTACCAATCCCCCGCAGGATTTCCAGCAGTAACCACTCACTGCAAAAAGGGAAGAGATAAATCATCTCCCTTTCCTGCAGCCTCCTATACTAAGCAGAAGGCAGAATCTCCACAAGGCATGATGGCAGGTATATTCCCCAGCACAGAGCTCTATGCCCCTGCCCTAAGAAGGATGTTTCTTCCATTGCCATATCTGATATTTCCTTTCAGGAAAGTAGTACAAAAACTAGCTCTTCTTTAGCAGCCTGTACACATTGATTTATCTCTTTGTTTTTCAGCTATCGGATCGTCTTGTAAGTTTGACTATTTCCCTTCATGATTGAAACTCAATTGTCTCCAGCAGTGTCTAACATATCTTAAGCCAAAATGCATGCATTCACATTGTGATATGATAAACTTCCAATTTCCTTGGTCCCTTATTTTTCCATTACTCAGAACACAAATATATTATTTTTTTTTTCAGCGTCACGATCAGACTATTGCATTTAGCAATCAACAGCATGGGTACAAAAAAAAATCTACATCAAAACCCTTTGTTGGATTGCTTTACACTTTCCACAGAACAGAAACTAAAATAATCTGTTATACAATTAATCACAAATACAGTCCTCGAGTTTTTTGCCCATACACATGAGTATTTGTCTAAAACATGTCTTCTTTGTACCAGCTAGGCCCTGCCACCACTGTGCTTGGCTGAGTTCACAAATCTGTTGTAACCTGTAGCTTCCCTGTCACTTCTCTGGCTCTCCTCTCCTGCTAAGCTTTGTTTCCTAATTAAAATCTTCTGCCACTGCCATAGCTACTGCTGCTACTGGAACTGCCATAGCCACTTTGGTTTCACGGTTTGGCAAAGTATTGGCCTCCACCACCATAGGGGCCAGAGCTTCTGCCTCCAAACTTTCCTCCCTTCATGGATCCAGAATTTGAAGACTGATTGTTTTAATTGCCAAAATCATTGTAGCTTCCACTACCTCCAAAATTGCTTCCATCATTACCAAATCCATTATAGCCATCACCACTGCCACCATATCCACCACCACCATGGCTGCCACCAAATCCACCATGACCACTGAAGTTTCTTCCATGACCAAAGCTGTCATTCCCACTGAAACCACCTCCACCATCACCACCAAAGTTTCCAGAACCACTTCGACCTCTTTGGCTGGATGGAGCACTAGCCATCTCTTGCTTTGATAGGGCTTTTCTAACTTCACGGTTGTGGCCATTCATAATATAGTATTTCTGAATGACAGTCTTATCCATGGAGTCATGGTTGTCAAAGGTTACAAAGGCAAAGCCTCTTTTCTTGCTGCTGCCTCGGTCAGTCATGATTTCAATCACTTCAATTTTTCCAAACTGTTCAAAATCATCTCTTAGTTGATGTTCTTCAGTGTCTTCTTTAATGCTACCAACAAACATCTTTATCACAGTTAAGTGGGCACCTGGTCTTTGAGAATCTTCTTTTGTGACAGTTCTCTTTGGTTCCACAACTCTTCTATTCACCTTGTATGGCCTTGCATTCATGGCTGCATCTACCTCCTCCACAGTGGCATATGTGACAAACCCAAAGCCCCTGGAGCACTTGGTGCTTGGATCTCTCATGACCACACAGTCTGGGAGCATTCCTCATTGCTCAAAATGGCTCCTCAGGCTCTCATCAGTTGTTTCAAAGCTCAACCCTCCAATGAAGAACTTCCTCAGCTGTTCTGGCTCTTTAGGAGACTCTGACTTAGACAAGATGGCCGGGAGAAGAGAGACTTCCACGATGCTTCTTCCATGGCATCCATGGGCAGAAAGGCATAAATACATTATTAATAAGTTTCTAGAACATTCAGTGACTCATATAAAAAGTAAAGACCAGAGAAAAAAGTTTCTACATGACTCTAAAGAATGTTAATTAGGAACTTGCCATGCAGAAGGAAAAAAATGAGAGAAAAATTATATAGAGCCATTTCTGCTTTCTAGATAAGTCATCTGTACAGGCAATTGGTCAGTCATTTGTTTGTTTCTCTGTGGTGCGCTTATCAAAGTCCACTGATGTCTAGTGGAATTTGAGTTGCAACATGGAACTTGAAGTTCTCAGCCTTTTGTTTTTCCATTGTCCAGAATTCAACCAGCTGATAATTAGTGTTTTGGAAATTTCTAATGCCTTTGATTTAAAAAAAAAAAAGAAACTGTTCAAGCAAGTATATCACTAGTAATTTTACCAATAGAAAAAAAAATGAGTAGGAAAAGAAACAAGAAGGGGGTAACAAAAAACATCTTTGCTTGTTTTTCAGTCAGATCGCATCCTCACACAATCAGTAAGTCTATGTGTTCATTTAATTATCTCCTTTAGGACTCAGTTGGTCTCTAGTGGAGCCCAAGAGTCTTTATCTGACCATATTGGGATACAAAGGGCTTGAGATACATCTTGGCCCCTTGCTGTCTCATTATCAAAACCTCTCTGGATTACTAATGATGTACTGGAAAGTTTTAAGACTACCAATTTACAATCCCCTGCAGGATTTCAAGCAGTTACCAGTCACTGCAAAAAGGGAAGAGATAAGTCAGAGCAGAGAAAAAAATTTTACAAAATTTCAAAGCCCATCAACAAGAGACTATCTTACCAAACACCATATGTTCTCACTCATAGGTGGGAATTGAATAATGAGATCACTTGGACACAGGAAGGGGAACATCACACACCAGGGCCTATTGTGGGGAGGGGGAACGAGGGAGGGATAGCATTAGGAGATATACCTAATGTAAATGACGAGTTAATGGGTGCAGCACACCAACATGGCACATGTATACATATGTAACAAACCTGCACGTTGTGCACATGTACCCTAGAACTTAAAGTATAATTTAAAAAAAAAGAGAGAGACTATCTTAAAAAGGGAAAAAATGGTAGGGGAGAAAGGAGTAGATAAGAAGTTTCTATATAACCCTTTTTCATTTGACCCTCCTGCTGTATCTGCTCTCTTTTTCCACACTAAATTCCAAAACATCTAAGAAAATTTTGTATCATCTTTTAGAGACTTTAGAGGATTTAAGCCTAAACTTTAAACAACAACTTTAAAAAATTATAGGGCATTTCCTCCATGTTTTGCTTTCACGTGACACATCATTCTCTCACCTTTTAAATAACTCATGGAAAAAATCAAACTTAATATTTTATTAAAAAATAAAGAGCAGGGGAGAAAGTTTATCAGCAGGTCAAAATGATATATTACAAGGGACTTAACAAATTGAAAGACAATTTGAGCAAAGGGGAAAGAAAAAGGAGATAATGTTCTCTGGTCTATTTACAAGCTGGATTCATTTCACTTGCTATCAGTAAGTCCATGTTTTCAGCACTGTAGGATTCTAGAATCTCTCCTTTCCCTGGTGCTGCTAAGATTTCTGGGTTTGGGGTGCATACTACTTTAACCATTTACCTTCCCATCATCAAAATTCCATGAAGTTATTGATGAGTTTCTGAAAGTTCACATTCTGCTGATTCATGTTAAAAGTAAATGAATACCAAAGGGAAAGTTTTCCCTATTGTTATAATGACCTACCAAGAAGAAACTCTCTACATACAAAGGAAAATATCATGGAGAAAAAACAGTTGCTAAGACACCTCTCTGTTTTTCAGCTGGTCTACCTTCAGCACCCCGCGGTAAGTTCAAGTTCAATTTCTTTTTCTACTGTTTTCTGTTGTTGTTCTTGTTGCTCCCTGCAAGGCTTAGAGACCTGTCTCTACCCTGCTCATTTCTAACTGTGTGTGCAGCTGCCTGACTCAAAGCTTCCAGTTTCCTCTGCCTTCTGCTCATCCAGCTTCTCCCTGAGAAGGAAGTTATATTCACATAGTTTCAAACATATTTACTTTGTATCTCCTCTAGAACTATTTAAGTGCTTTAATTACATTATCTCATTTAATCCTCAGAATAATTCCACTAACCCCTTTGTAAGAGATAAGAAATTCAGCCAAATACTTACTCACGAATACTTAGTCATAGAATCATAATTCGGACCCAGAACGGTGTCCAAGATTCTCCCCTACACAAATATACCTCCCTAGAGGGAACCTTGTTTCTTTCAAAGAAATCTTCACTGATATCTAATTTGGTTTTTAGGTCCACCCGTGGCACCCATAAGTAAGTATAACATCTCTTTTTCTTCTTTGGTTCTCTGTGGTCCCCTTCATTTCACTTCTGTCAAAGTGATTTGAGTTTCCCATTCTTCTCTTGCTTCCTTATTACCCTGCTTGCCCTATAATTTTTTTAAAACACTAATTAAAAGCAGGAGTAAGCTAGCATTCATCAACAATAAACTGAACAATACTATGAAATAACAAGTAGGAGGAATTTTCAGGGGGGTGGAGAGAGAAAGAGAGAAAGAGAGAGGAAATCCAAAATGATGTCTAAATGGAGAGAAACTTTCAGTGTTCTTTAGAACATTACAGTGCAAGGATCCAGTGGTCTTTTCCCAACACTATGTCCAAAGCTATTCAGGTCCAAAATGGAGAGGGCCTTTAAGGAAACTCTACCTTTGATTTCATCATTATATCATCATGCAAACTAGATGTTAAATCTTACATCTAGTTTTGCATTATAAAACTAATCTAAAACCAAATGATCTATAGCGTGGTTTGGAATACCTCCTTCATTACTCACCCAAGTCCTCCCCTCACAGACTCCAGCAAAATATATTAGATAATACTATGTGTTTTCTATTTGAGAAAAATTAAATGGATTTTTGTTTGCTTATTTTTCAGTAATTTCGCAGAGAACTGCAAGTAAGTACCTTTACTTTCCAGCTGGTCATATGTGGAGACTTATCTTAGATGTTTCTATTTCTAAGTGCCTCATATTTCTCATATTCATTTGCTTCTACATAACCCAAAATCTTCAAGATTAGGACTGCAAGTCAGCCTTTTTGATTCGTAACTGTAGTATTTCCCATTATAAATTCAGCTTCCAAGGTAACACATACGAACAGTGACTCAATATTTAAACCAGATCAAGCACTGACAATGATGATATTTAACATAGAATTCGTGAAACCACCTTTCACACTACATCTTAGTTTTCCAAAATGCAAATCTGGTTCTCATATCTCAGTTACAAATGATTTAAGCAAACCCAACATCGCTCGGATTCCTCAGCCTGAAATTATATCACATTAATATTAAAACCCAAAGTTCCTGTCAAGGTTAAACACGCAGACGCCAAAAGAGCCCAGGCAGGTCAGTAAATGAGCGAGATGAGGTGCGTCTCCTGGGAACTGTGTAAAACTGGGAGGACACATATAGTCTGAAGAGGGTAGCTGTTGCCCTGCTCCAGCCAACCTCTTCATGCAAGAATTCACATCCAGAGTTGTCAAAGCATCTCACTTAATCCAGAGAGTAGGTAAAATTTTCCAAGCTTTAAACATGACAGATATCTGGGTTACTCTAACAGATTGCAAACATACTTACACACTCCCCTCTAGTTCCATCTAAACACATTCTGGATATAGTTTTCATAATAACATTTTACTCACTTAAATAATGTTAGGACAAAGGCATTGGTATTTGAGAGAGGAGAATCGGAGCTATTCACACGGAAGTAGCCAGTGTCTCTCCAAAGTCCTCATCCACACATCTCTCTGAAGTCTGAGCAAAGAGGCTGATCGTCTAAGTATTCTCACTGCACAGATGAAAATACAGAGACAGTGGCTCCGACCCAGGGATGAGGCTGCAAAATCCATATGCCTATGTTTGGGCATAGACCCGAGGTCAGGAGAAGGGATTATTGGTCTCACAGCTAGAAATTACAAGCCAAAATCCAAATAGAATGCATAGTGTCCTTTTCAGAGAAGTCATCAGAGAGTATGGGCAGGAAAAAGATGTAAAAATCCAAGACCCAATAGATATATAGGGTCTTGGATCCTATATATCATCCTAGTAGAGAGGATGAAAAAAAGCATGCCAAAGTAACTAGGGATTATACCACCTGCTTTTCGGATAGCTAAGTGTTGGCTGGCCAATTCCATTACTGGGTATAGACTCAAAGGAATATAAACCATTCTATCATAAAGACACATGCATGGTTATGTTAAACACAGAACCATTCACAATAGCAAATACATGGAATCAACCTAAATGCCCATCAATGGTAGACTGAATAAAGAAAATGTGATACATATACACCATGGAATACTATGCAGCCAAGAAAAGAATGAGATCATGTCCTTTGCCGGAACATGGATGGAGCTAGAGGCCATTACCCTTAGCAAACTAATGCAGGAACAGAAAACCAGTTACCGCATGTTCTTATTTATAAATGGGAGGTAAATGATGAGAACACATGGACACACAGAGGGGAAAAATAGACACGGGCCTGTCAGAGGGTGGAGGGTGGGAGCGGCAGAGGATCAGGAAAAAATAACTAGATTTAATATCTGGGTAGCAAAATAATCTGTACAACAAACCCCCACGACACAAGTTTACCTAAATAACAAACTTGCACAGGTAGTCGTGAATTTAAAATAAATATTTAAAAAGTGTTACCTGGCAATATCTTTAAATGAAAACTATACAGCCAAGCTTAAGCATAAGAAAGGTGGATAAGAATGATTTCCAAGGAGCAGAAATTGAATATAGGAACACACTGTAAAAAGAAGCTAAAGTTAAGCTCTTGATGGGAATGGTGAGGGGATGAAAAAATAGAGGTGGCAGCTTTGCCTCAGGAGCAAAGGTAGGGTTTCAACATCTGCTCCCAAATGACAGCAAAAGCCTCAAGATCCAACATGCGAAAAACTGAAATTAGGCCCCTCTGAGTAAAGCCAGTAGCAGAAAATATACTGCCTCCCCATGCAGAGAAGCCAAAATATCTTCACCCATCTGCCTCAAGCATGAAAACAGAGTCACCCACACAGGTCCAGAGTTAGATCTGTCCAGGGTGCAGAGCCCTGCTGGAGGTGTGCTACCCATGCAGTGTGCATAATATTCCGAGTCAATACAACTGAGATCTGGTTCAGTGACAGTGTACCCAGGAAGTCAGGATGACAATCAGCAAGAAGAGATCCACAATCCAGGGTATTTATATCATAGAATATCCATGAAAGCTAGCCCTCAAGGAATAAGTAACTACTAAAAGTTATGAAATCTATGAGGAAATCCAGCACCATGTGAGTGATACCTCACAAGCCCCCAACAAATTGGAGAATTCCAACCCAGAGAAATAGAACTAGAGCAACCTGAAGAAGACTAAAATAAGAAACCTAACAGCATTGAACAAGTCAAACACTAAAAGAAAAAAAAGAAAAAGTCTTCAAAGATATTAATGCATTTAATAAATATATGTATTCAACAAATATATATTGGCCTATTCTAGGCCAGGCATTATCCTAAGCACTGGAAATATAGCCATGAGCAAGACAAAGTCCTTGCACTTAAGGAGTTTATATGTTGAGATAAAACAGGCAAATAATGGCAAGTAAACATACAGTAAATGTCAGGCAGATAGATTCATGTAGAAAAATAAGAAGAGTAACAGACTAAAGAAAGATGGTACAGAAGGGGGACTGTGCTTCAGGCAAAAGGAACAAGTACAACATGCACAGGTCTGCTATGGGGATGCAAAACAGCCAGCCAGGCTAGAAAGAAGGAGGCAGAGCAGGAGGTAGGGCCAGAGTGACAAGAGCTAGATTATGTCGGGCCCTGCAGTCCGTAATAAAAATTGCAGATTTCATTCTAGGTATCATGAGAAGCAACTGAAGGGCTGGAACAGGGTAATGATAGGGTCTACTTTATAATTTTAAAAGATCACTCTGTTGTTGTGGAGGATTAACTGGGGTAAGAGTGAGGGCTCAAGAGAACAAGCAGGAAGACCAGTTAAGAGGCCTGAAACTAAAGGTGAGTGTGGCAAGAAGAGTGATCAGAGTGGAAGTGGGAAGAAAGTCTTCAGATTTTATTTATTTGGCGGGGAAAGGAAACAGGGCCTGCTCTTCAATGGAATGTGATTTTAAGGGAAAAAGAAGACACCAAGTGTTACTCCTAGATTTGGGGTCTAAGTAACTTGACGAATGAGACTATTTGTTGATTTCGGTAGCGTGGAAGAAGAGCAGATTTAGAGCATGCTATTGTGAGTTCAGTTTTGCATATGTTAGGTTCCAGATGCCTGGGACATTTAGGACTAATTAATTAGTCTGACCTTAGCGGGCTTCAAGCATGTTTTCTGGCAAATATCTCCTCTCTGTCCCTTAATGATGTATCTTAGAACCCATAATTTTATCTTTTTTATCTTTGTAAATAATAGCTTTGTTGAGATGATATTCACATATGACACAATTCACTCATTTAAAGTGTGGAATTCGGTGCTTTTTAGTATATTCACTGGGTTGTGCAACCATCACCAGAATCAATTTTAGAACATTCTCATCACTCCCCAGAAAAACTCTGTTTAGCAATCACTTCCCACTATCCCCCAACCCAAAACCCTCTCCACACCATGGCCCCAGGCAACCACTAATCTTCTTTCTGTCTCTATAGATTCAGCTCTTCTGGACATTTCATATAAATAGAATCAAACAGTAGGAAGTCTTTTGTGACTGGCTTCTTCCATTTAGCACAAGGTTTAACAGGTTCATCCGCATGGTAACATGAAGCAGTACTTCAGTTCTTTTTATGGCCAAATAATATTTCATCATATATTTGGTTGGCTTTTTTTAGCTTTTCCTTTATTTACCTGTAGGAAATGTTATGATAAATAGTATCAACTTGCTTTCTTTATTTTTATTTAAGTTTTAAGTTCAGGGGTACATGTGCAGTTTTGTTATATAGGTAAACTTGTGTCATGCGGGTTTGTTGTAGAGATTATTTCATCATCCAGGTATTAAGCCTTAGAATCCATTAGTTATTTTTCCTGACCATCTCCCTCCTCTCACCCTTCAGCCTTCAATAAGCCCCAGTGCCTGTTGTTTCCTTCTGTGTCCATGTGTTCTCATCATTTATCTCCCATTTGTAAGTGAGAACATGTGATATTTGGTTTTCTCTTCCTGCATTAGTTTGCTAAGGATAACACCCTCCAGCTCCATCCATGTTCCTGCAAAGGACATGATCTTGTTCTTTTTTATGGCTGCATGGTATTATATTGTGTATATGTACATTTTCTTTATCCAGTCTATCGTTGATGGGCTTTTTTTTATTATTATACTTTAAGTTCTAGGGTACATGTGCACAACGTGCAAGTTTGTTACATATGTAAACATGTGCCATGTTGGTGTGCTGCACTCATTAACTCATCATTTACATTAGGTATATCTCCTAATGCTATTCCCGCCCCCCGCCACAATAGGCCCTGGTGTGTGATGTTCCCCTTCCTGTGCCCAAGTGATCTCATTGTTCAATTCCCACCTATGAGTGAGAACATGCGGTGTTTAGTTTTCTGTTCTTGCGATAGTTTGCTGAGAATGATGGTTTCCAGCTGCATCCATGTCCCTACAAAGGACACAAACTCATCCTTTTTTATGGCTGCATAGTATTCCATGGTGCGTATGTGCCACATTTTCTTAATCCAGTCTGTCACTGATGGACATTTGGGTTGATTCCAAGTCTGCTATTGTGAATAGTGCCACAACAAACATACGTGTGCATGTGTCTTTATAGCAGCATGAATTATAATCCTTTGGGTATATCCCCAGTAATGGGATGGCTGGGCCAAATGGTATTTCTAGTTCTAGATCCTTGAGGAATCACCACACTGTTTTCCGCAATGGTTGAACTAGCATTTAGGTTGATTCCATGTCGTTGTTACTGTGAATAGTGCTGCAATAAACACACGTGTGTTTCTTTATGATAGGACAATTTTTATTACTTTGGGCATATACCCAGTAATGGGATTGCTGGGTCGAATGGTAGTTCTGCTCTGGGGTCTTTGAGGAATTGCCACACTTTTTCCCACAATGGTTGAACTAATTTACGTTGCCACCAACAATGTAAAATTGTTCCTTTTTCTCCACAGCCTCCCCAGTATCTGTTATTTTCTGACATTTTGATAATGGCCATTCTGCCTGGTGTGAGATGGTATCTCATTGTGTTTTGACTTGCATTTCTCTAATAATCAGTGATGTTGAGCTTTTCTTCATATGTTTGTTAGCTGCATGTATGTCTTCTTTTGAAAAGTGTCTATTCCCTTTTTTTTGCCAACTTTTTAATGGGGTTGTTTATTTTTGTCTTGTAAATTTAAGTTCCTTACAGGCGCTGGATATTAGACCTTTGCCAGATGCATAGTTTGCAAAAATTTTCTCCCATTCTGTAGGTTGCCTGTTTACTCTGTTGACAGTTTCTTTTGCTGGGCAGAAGCTCTTTAGTTCAATTAGATCCCATTTGTCAATTTTTGCTTTTGTTACAATTGCTTTCATTGTCTTCATCATGAAATCTTTGCCCATTCCTATGTCCAGAATGATATTGCCTAGGTTGTCTTCCAGGGTTTGTATAGCTTTGGGTTTTACACTTAAATCTTTAAAGCATCTTGAGTTAATTTTCATATGTGGTGTAAAGAAGGAGTCCAGCTTCAATCTTCTGCATATGGCTGGCCAGTTATCCCAGCATCATTTATTGAATAAGAAGCCCTTTCCCCATTGCTTGTTTTTGCCAGCTTTGCCCAAGATCAGATAGTTGTAGTCATGTGGCCTTATTTCTGGGCTCTTTATTCTGTTGCATTGATCTATGTGTCTGTTTCCTACCAGTGTCATACTGTTTTGCTTAATGTAGCCTGGTAGCATACCATAATTTTCTAGTCATGATAAATTATTAAAAACACTCAGGCCAACCCCTCTTAAAACCCTCTCCTCTCCTAGTGGCCAGTCTCAGGCATACTGACTCAGAATACGGAGGAGAAATGCAATGTGCTTCCCCTTCCTGCTCACTCTCCCTGTTGTTATAATTCCCACTGTGTTGAGGCTGAGAGAATGGATTTGGGGCATGCAATCTCCTTCCTCTGTTAGTTGCAGATTTTTTTCTCTAAGAACCTGTGACTGACTGTGCTTTGATGTTATCTAGGGCAGACACCCAAATGTCTTGCAGAGATACATATTTGAGTTCTTTGGAGGAACCTACAAAAACTTGACCAAGTTCTGAGATTCCACTGCACAGTCCCTGATATGGCAGTACTGACTCTAGTCTTGCCTATTCCAGAGCCCCTCAGCTCCCTCTCCAGCAATATACTTCATAGCCTGTACTACAAAGATGCCCTTACCAAGTAGGTCACCCACTTGAGTGACATACTAGCAAGAAGGCTCAAGTCTGTGAAATGGGAAAGGTTCCTTTGTCCCCCTTGCAGTGCATGTGATGGGGAGCGGCTCTCTTCTTCAGTGCCCCACTGCTCAGACCTCTAGGGGAGCATGCAGATGGGCAGGCTGTGCAGCTCTGACCCCATGGCAGTGTCTGGGAGGGGAGCTTTTATATCTCCTAAAGCCCCAGTGTGCATGTGTTACAGGCTGCTCTTTTAGTTTTGCTCTTTTAATTTTGCCATCTAAAGGTGGCTTGTGTTAACCAGCTCAATTAGACTCCCTTCCTTATCACAAGGACAGAGGGATTTCTGTATCCCAGGGTTGCCTTCGTGTACCGGAGGAATCGGATCACACATGGGCTTGGAGAATGCAAGATTTTATTGAGTAGAAGTAGCTCTCAGCAGATGGAGAAGCCAGAAGGGAGATGGTTTATCCCTGGAGTCCAGTTGCTCTGTGACCCGACTCCTCCAACCGCTCTGGACAGATGCCCCATCATTCTGCTGATGGATGGCCTGCCAGCCTCCTGGTGCCCACTGGTATGCTCTTTCGCTGGCATGCTCTTGACGACCAATGGCTTGTGTCTTCTTCCATGGAACTGTTTCTCATGACATTCAGCTGCTTGTGTGTGTGCCCCCTATGGTCTTGGGTTTTTACAGGCCCAGGATGGGGGTGTGGTGAGCCAGGGTGGTCTTAGGAAATGCAACATTTGGGCGTGAAAGCGGGAGTGCCTGTCCTCACCTAGGTCTGTGGAGGTGGAGCCTCAGCCAGGGAGCCACCTTTCTCTACCCAGAACTTCCCCAATTCCTGTATTATTTAAAGAGACCAAGTTCTTCCCTTCCCAGCACTCCTGTGACCTGGATGTCTTTTGCACTGCCCACTGAACCCTCAGGAAGCTCAAGCATCCTTGTCACAGAACAAGGACACTCTGCACTACTGTCTGTCTCCAATTTGCCTTCTATTCAGATAGGCACAAAACAAATCAACAAATCTACTATTCCACCAGGAGATGGGTTGCCACACATCCTTTCTCACAGATACCCCCAATCACTGTAAGCAAATCTCAAAGTGCTTCCCATTTACCTTCAGAAAAAGAAAGCACAATTCCTTCCTCCCCTACAACAGCATTCCTTTGTTAACTACTCACAACTCCAAAGACTCTTAAATCTCCTACCTTTTACAGTTGTTTGCTTATGTTGGCTTGGAAAAAGGGTGACATTTGAGATAGGAGAGCTAATTTGGCCATCACCTGTCAAGGCTGGCGAGCAGCACGTCTGCACTGCACAGCTTCAAGAATCCTTTCGCTTTGAATTATGGAGTTGGCAATGCTGCAATCCCTCCTGAGGGCTTGTCTCACCTCAGTTTGCTGAGGAGGGGAATAGGAAGTTATAGCCTCCTTTTCCTCAGCTTTGTGATCCTACTTGTCAATTTGGGAATAACAAGAAAAGTCCCACTCGACATTCTGCCCCCCATCCAAGCATATACTCTGTATTCAAAAGCAATTAAATAATTGAGTCTGAAGATTTAGGGAGAGATTGGGTGGGAAATAAATTAGACAGTAATCAGCATATAGATAATATTTAAGAACACTGGACTAAATTAGATAACCAAAGATGTATGTAAAAATGAAGGGGTAAGGATTAATCACATTTAAAAGTTTAGAATAAGGGAAAAATCTAACTAAGCATGTAGAAAAGGGGTGAACAGGGAGAAAGGAGAACAAGTAAAGGTGGGGTCTCACAGAACTCAAGAGAAGATGTACTTCAATATGGAAAGAATGAACAACAGCATCAAAAACAGCCAAGCATTAAATTTTTGGAGTAAGAATTGATAATGATTTTTGCAAAGATATCTGAGGAAAATTTCCCTGACCATTTAAGGATTTTAGTAGCTTGAAGTTGCTATTTCCTTGATGTCTTGCTTTCACGTGACCCATCATTATCTCAATTTTTAAATAATTATATGGTGTATTAGTCCATTCTTAGGCTGCTATGAAGAAATATCTGAGACTGGATAATTTATAAAGAAAAGAGGCTTAATTGACTCACAGTTCCACATGGCTGGGGAGACCTCAGGAAACTTACAATCATGGTGGAAGGTACCTCTTCACAGGGCGGCAGGAGAGAGAATGAGTGCAAGCAGGGGAAATGTCAGACACTTATAAAACCATCATATTTCGTGAGACTCACTCATTATCACAGGAACAGCATGAAGGAAACCACCTCAATGATTCAATTACCTCCACCTGGTCCCGCCCTTGACATGTGGGGTTTATGGGGATTACAATTCAAGGTGAGATTTGGGTGATGACACAGAGCCAACTCACATCATATGGAAAAAACAAAACTTTACTATTTAATTAAAAAATAAAGAGCAGTGGGGAAAGTTTCTCAGTAGTTTAAAATGCAGCATTATGAGGGAAATCACAAATTGAAAAACAATTTGAACAAGCAAGTAAAGAAAAAGATAATTTTCTCTCTTTTATTCACCAGCTGGATCCATGCCACTTGCCATGAGTAAGTCTATATTTTCACAACTGTGGGGTCCTAAAATCTCTCCTTTCCCTGTAAGTGTTAAGATTTCTGTGGTTGGGGTGCATACTTTTCTAACACTTTAACGTTTCCGTCATCAAAATTCCATGAAGTTATTAGTGATTTTTTGAAAGTTCACATTCTGCTGATTCATATATTAAAAGTAAATGAATACCAAAGGGAAAGTTTTCCCTATTGTTTTAATGACCTACCAAGAAGAAACTCTCTACATAGAAAGGAAAATATCATGGAAGAAAAAATGGTTCCTAAGATACCTCTTTGTTTTTCAGCTGGTCCATCTTCAACACCAACACCCTGCCGTAAGTTCAATTTCTTTTTCTACTGTTTTCTGTTGTTGTTCTTGTTCTCTATGAGGCTTAGAGATCTGTCCCTACACTGCTCACTTCTTTTTTTTTTTTTTTTTTGAGACGGAGTCTTCCTCTGTTGCCCAGGCTGGAGTGCAGTGGCATGATCTCCACTCACTGCAAGCTCTACCCCGGGGTTCATGCCATTCTCCTGCCTCAGCCTCCCGAGTAGCTGGGACTACAGGGGCCTGGCACCACGCCTGGCTAATTTTTTTGTATTTTTAGTAGAGTATTTTCTCCAGGATGGTCTCGATCTCCTGACTTTATGATCCTCCCGCCTCAGCCTCCCAAAGTGCTAGGATTACAGGCGTGAGCCACCACGCCCGGCCTACCCTGCTCATTTGCCTCTGTGTGTAGCTACCTGACTCAGAGCTCCCAGTTTCCTCTGCCCTCTGCTTATCTAGTTTCTCCCTGAGAAGGAAGCTTACATTTAGGTGATTTCAAACACATATTTACTTTGTACCTCCTATAGAATTATATAGGTGCTTTAATTACATTATCCAATTTAATCCTTAGAATCGCTCCACTAACCGCTTTGTAAGAGATAAGAAACTGACCCAAATACTTACCCAAGAATGCATAGTCATAAAGAATTGGAGCTGTTAACAGAGAATTAGCCATTGTCACCCAGAGCTGTTTGACTACCAAGATTCTCCCCTACACAAATCTCTCTCCCTAGAAGGAAACTTGTTCCTTTCAAACAAATCTTCACTGATATCTCATTGTTTTAGGTCAGCTGGCAGCACCTATAAGTAAGTACTATGTGTCTTTTTCTACTTGGTTCTCTTTGGTCCCCTTCACTTCACTTCTGTCAAAGTGATTTGCGGTTCCCATTCTTCCCTTGCTTCCGTATTACCCTACATGGTCTATATTACAGAGAATCTTCTTAAATACTAATTAAAAAAGGACTAAGCTAGGATTCATCAATAGTAAACTGAACAATATTATGAAATAACAGGTAGGCAGAATTATTGGGAGACGAAATCCATAATGAAGTTTAAATGGAGAGAGGCTTTCAGTGTTCTCTCAAACATTATAATGCTATTCAAAGGAAACAGAAAGATACAGCAGTCTTTACCTGAGACTAGACCCAAAGCTGTCAGGGCCAGTAAATGAAGAGGGCCTTTAAGGAAACCCTACCTTTGACTTCGTTACATCATCACTGCTTAATCTTACATCTAGTTTTGCATTGTAAAATTAATCTAAAACTAATCTATAGGGTGGTTTGGAAGGCTTCCTTCTTTGCCCACACAAGTCCTCCCCTCACAGACTCCAACAAAATGTGTTAGATAGTACTATGTTTTTCCATTTAAGAAAAATTAAATGGATTTCTTTTTGCTTATTTTGTAGTAATCTCGCGGAGAACTGCAAGTAAGTTCTTTATTTTTCAGCTGGTCATATGTGGAGATTTATCTTAGATGTTTCTACTTCTAAGTATCTAAAAGATTGAGACTCATCTAAATATCCAAAAAATTGAGACTCATATTTCTCATATTCATTTGCTTCTACATTACCCAAAGTCTTCCAGATTAGGACTGCAAGACAACCTTTCTGATTCATAACTGTAATATTTCCCATTATTTTAGTTGTTTTGTTTTGTTTTGAGACAGAGTCTCACCTGTCACCCCGGTTGGAGTGCAGTGGCACCATCTTGGCTCACTGCAACCTCCACCTGCTGGGTCCAAGTGATTCTCCTGCCTAAGCCTCCCAAGTGGCTGGCAATACAGGTGCAAGCCACCATGCCCAGCTAATTATTGTATTTTTAGTAGAGACAGGGTTTCCTCATTTGGCCAGGCTGTTCTCGAACTCCTGACCTCAAGTGATCCGCCCACCTCAGCATCCCAAAGTGCTGGGTTTACAGGTGTGAGCCACCACACCCAGCTCCATTATTTTAGTTCTAAACTCAACCTTCAAGGTAACACATACCAACAGTGACTCAATATTTAAACCAGATCAAGCACTGACGATGATATTTAATATAGAATTCATGAAACCGTCTTTCACATTATGTCCTAGTCTTCCAAAATGCAAATCTGGTTCGCATATCTCAGTTACAAATGATTTAAGCAACCTCAATACCAGCTGAGATTCCTCAGCCTCAAATTAAATCGCATTAATATTAAAACCCAAAGTTCCTGTCAAGGTTAAAAACACAGATACCAAAAGAGCCCAGGCAGGTCAGTAAATGAGCGAGATGAGGTGAGTCTCCTGGGAACTGTGTAAAACTAGGAGGACACGCATAGTCTGAAGAAGGTAGCTGCTGCCCTGCTCCAGCCAACCTCTTCATGCAAGAATTCACATCTAGAGTTGTCAAAGCATCTCACTTAATCCAGAGAGTAGGTAAAATTTTCCAATTTTTAAACATGAAAGACATCTATGTTATTCTAACAGATTGCAGACATGCTTATATATCCTCTCCAGTTCCTTCTAAACACACTCTGGATATAGTTTTCATAATAACAACATTTTACTAATTTCAATAATGTTAGGACAAAGACATTGGTATTTGAGTGAAGAGAATTGGAACTGTCAGCAAAGAATTATTAGTGAGTGTCTCTCCAAAATCCCCATCCACATACTTTTCTGAAGCCTGAGAAAACAGGCTGATCAGCTAAGTATTCTCACTGCACAGATGAAAATACATACTCAGTGGCTGAGACCCAGGAATGAAGCTGGAAATTCCAGATGTCTGTGTTTGCACATGGGCCCTATAATTGGGAACAGAGACCAAGGCCCACCAAAGTTCAGGAGAATGGATTATTGGTCTCACAGCTAGAAATTACAAGCCAGAATCCAAATTAAACGCATAGTGTCCTTTTCAGAGGAGTCATAAAAGAGGATGGGCAGGGAAATAATGTAAAAATCCAAGACCTAAGGGGTAGGGAGAAAGAAAAAAGGAATGCCAAAGTAACTAGGGGTTATAAACCTCATTTGAGGCTGGCTAAGTCTTGGCTAGAAATATTTTTAAATGAAAAATACACAGTCATACCTACGCATAAAGAAGGAGGGTAAGAGTGATTTCCAAGGAGCAGAAATTGAATATAGGAACACATATAAAGAAAGGAAAGCTAAAGTTAAGCTCTTGGGAGGAATGGTGAGGGGATGAAGAAACAGAGGTAGCAGCTTAGGAGCAAAGGGAGAGTTTCAACACCTGCTCCAGGATAGTGGACAAAACCTCAAGATACAGCATGTAGAAAACTGGAATTACACCACTCGGAGTAAAGCCAGGAGCAGAAAATACACTACCTCCCCATGAAGAGAAGTCAAAATACCCCAAGAATGAAAACAGAGCCACCCACACAGGTCCAGAGTTAGATCTGTCCAGGGTGCAGAGCCCTGCTGGAGGTGTGCTACCCATGCAGTGTGCATAATATTCCAAGTCAATACAACTGAGATCTGGTTCAGTGACAGTGTACCCAGGAAGTCAGGATGACAATCAGCAAGAAGAGATCCACAATCCAGGGTATTTATATCATAGAATATCCATGAAAGCTAGCCCTCAAGGAATAAGTAACTACTAAAAGTTATGAAATCTATGAGGAAATCCAGCACCATGTGAGTGATAACTCACAAGCCCCCAACAAATTGGAGAATTCCAACCCAGAGAAATAGAACTAGAGCAACCTGAAGAAGACTAAAATAAGAAACCTAACAGCATTGAACAAGTCAAACACTAAAAGAAAAAAAAGAAAAAGTCTTCAAAGATATTAATGCATTTAATAAATATATGTATTCAACAAATATATATTGGCCTATTCTAGGCCAGGCATTATCCTAAGCACTGGAAATATAGCCATGAGCAAGACAAAGTTCTTGCACTTAAGGAGTTTATATGTTGAGATAAAACAGGCAAATAATGGCAAGTAAACATACAGTAAATGTCAGGCAGATAAATTCATATAGAAAAATAAGAAGAGTAACAAAGAAAGATGCTATAGAAGAGCGACTGTGCTTCAGGCAAAAGGAACAAGTACAACACGCACAGGTCTGCTATGGGGATGCAAAACAGCCAGCCAGGCTAGAAAGGAGGAGGCAGAGCAGGAGGTAGGGCCAGAGTGACAAGAGCCAGATTATGTTGGGCCCTGCAGTCCGTAATAAAAATTGCAGATTTCATTCTAGGTATCATGAGAAGCAACTGAAGGGCTGGAACAGGGTAATGATAGGGTCTACTTTATAATTTTAAAAGATCACTCTGTTATTGTGGAGGATTAACTGGGGTGAGAGTGAGGGCTCAAGAGAGCAAGCAGGAAGACCAGTTAAGAGGCCTGAAACTAAAGGTGAGTATGGCAAGGAGAAGAGTGATCAGAGTGGAAGTGGGAAGAAAGTCTTCAGATTTTATTTATTTGGCGGGGAAAGGAAACAGGGCCTGCTCTTCAAATGAATGTGATTTTAAGGGAAAAAGACACCAAGGGTTACTCCTAGATTTGGGGTCTAAGTAACTTGACGAATGAGACTATTTGTTGATTTTGGTAGCGTGGAAGAAGAGCAGATTTATAGCATGCTATCGTGAGTTCAGTTTTGCATATGTTAGGTTCCAGATGCCTGGGACATTTAGGACTCATTAATTAAATAATCTGACTTTAGCAGGCTTCAAGCATGTTCTCTGCTATATATCTCCTTCCTGTCACTTAGTGATGTCTTAGAACCCATAATTTTCTAGTTATATTAAATTATTTAAAATGCTCAAGTCACCCCCTTTAAAACCCTTTCCTCTCCTAATGGCCAGTCTCAGGCACACTGACTCACAATAGGGAGGAGAAATACAACGTTCTTCCCCTTCCTGCCCTCTCTCCTTGTTGCTATAATTCCCACTGTTCTTATAATTACCACTGTTGAGGCTGAGAGGATGGATTTGGGGCATGCAATCTCCTTCCTCTGTTAGTTGTAGGTTCTTTCCTCTGAGAACCTGAGACTGACTGTCCTTTGATGTCATCTAGAGCAGACACCCAAATGTCTTGCAGAATACATATTTGAGTTCTTTGGAGGAACCTACAAGAACTCAACCAGCTCTGAGGTTCCACTGCATAGTCCCTGATGTGGGAGTACTGACTCTAGTCTTGCCTATTCCAGAGCCCCTCAGCTCCCTCTCCAGCAATATACTTCATAGCCCATACTACAGAGATGTCCTTACCAAGTAGGCCACCCACTTGAGTGACATACTAGCAAAAAGCCTCAAGCCAGGATGTATTTTGTACTACCCAAGGAACCCTCAGGAAGCTCAAGCATCCTTGTCACAGAACAAGGACACTCTGCACTACTGTCTGTCTCCAAGTTTATTTTCCTTCTATTCAGATAGGCACAAAACAAATCAACAAATCTACTATTCCACCAGGAGATGGGTTGCCACACATCCTTTCTCACAGATATTCCCAATCGCTGTAAGCAAATCTCAAAGTGCTTCCCATTTGCCTTCAGAAAAAGAAAGCACAATTCCTTCCTCCCCTACAACATCATTCCTGTGTTAACTACTCACAACTCCAAAGACTCTTAAATCTCCTACCCTTTACAGTTGTTTGCTTACGTTGGCTTGGAAAAAGGGTGACACTTGCAATAGGAGAGCTAATTTGGCCATCCTCTGTCAAGGCCGGCAAGCAGCACCTCTGCACTGCACAGCCTCGGGAATCCTTTCCCTTTGAATTATGGAGTTGACAATGCTGCAATCCCTCCTGAGGGCTTGTCTCACCCCAGTTTGCTGAGGAGGGGAATGGGAAGTTATAGCCTTTTTTTCCTCAGCTTTGTGATCCTACTTGTCAATTTGGGGGTAACAAGAAAAATCCCACTAAACATTCTGTTCCCCATCCAAGCATATACTCCATATTAAAAGGCAATTAAATATTTGAGTCTGAAGATTTAGGGAGAGATTGGGTGGGAAATAAATCAGACAGTAATCAGCATATAGATAACATTTAAGACCATTGGACTAAATTAGATAACCAAAGGTATATGTGAAAATGAAGGGGTAAGAATTAATCAGTTTTAGAAGTTTAGAATAAGAGAAAAATCTAACTGAGCATATAGAGAAGTTGTGAGCAGGGAGATAGAAGGAGAACCAGCAAAGGAGGGTGAGTCTCACAGCACTCAAGAGAAGATAGTACTTCAATATGGAAAGAATGAACAGTATCAAAAACAGCTAAGCAATAAATTTTTGGAATAAGAACTGACAAGGAATTTTGCAAAATGAATGTCATGAGTAACCTTGATAACACAGGAGGGAAGAAATGCCTAAATGGAGGAGGTGAAGGAGATAGTAAAATTTTAAACGGTAAGGCAGCTGATATGGCATATGGCAGCTAGTATAGCATGAAAAGGCCACAAAAGGCTGGAGTTCTGATAGGTTGCGGCTTACCTATGGGGGATAAAAGAAAGACGATCCTTTCTAAAAAGATAAAAAAAGAAATGTATATATTATATATATATAAAATATATATGTATTTGAGAGATAGTTTGAAGAAAGAACAGGCAGATTTAAAAAAGAACCAAGCTGAAATCTTGAAAATAAAAAAGCTATTAAAATTGAAACAATTGTTAGATAATATATAAATACTAATATAACTATATGTAAATAATATTTAAATATTATTAATCACAGTTTTAAAAAGTAAACTGGAAAACAGAACTAAAGAAATCTCAGTTCAAAATAATACATGGAAGATATTGAAAATCTCAGTTCAAAATAGTACACAGAAGATATTAAAAATATGAAAAAGAAGAGGTGTAAATAGAATAAGGTCAAGTATAATAGGAATTTGATAAGAGAGAATTAAAAGAATAAATGTCAGGTAATATTTTTAAACATAATAATTAATAATATTCCAGAAGAAAAGAGACATAAGTCCTCAGATCAAAATGGTCCACTGAAAGCTGAAATTAGATAACTTTAAAACACACAGACAGATATATACACACACACACACACACACACACTTACATGTACCAAAACTCAATGTAGTAAACTGACAAACAGACATTAAAAAGCAAATCATAAAGACAACCAGAGAAGCAGATCACCTGCAAAAAATCATGTTAACACTAGACATCTCATTAGTAATAATATGTGCCAGAATACAACAGAACAAGAATGAGATCCAAACAAGAATGAGATCCTATCATTTGCAACAACCTGGATGGAAATGAAGGTCATTATGTTAAGTGAAATAAGCCAGGCACAGAAAGACAAACTTCACATGTCCATACTCATCTGTGAGAACTAAAAATTAAAACATTGAACTCATGGAGATAGAGAGTAGAATGATGGTTACCGGAGCCTGGGGAGGGTAGTCAGGAGACAGGAAAATTGAGAATGGTTAATAGGTACAAAAATAGTTAGATAGAATGGATAAGATCTAATATTTGATAGCACAACAGGGTGACTATAGTCAAAAGAAATTTATTGTACATTTTAAAACAACTAAAAGAATATAATTGCAATGTTTGTAACACAAAGAAATGATAAATGCTTAAGGTGATATTCAATTAACCCTGATGTGATTACTACAAATTATTACACATTGTATGAGTATACCAAAATATTTCATGTACCTATTTGCACCTACTATGTACTCATAAAAATTAAAAATAAAAAATTTTTTAAAATAATACAACAGAACAATATCATCAGAAGACTGAAGGAAAATTACTTTAAACCCATATGATAACAATCAGCCAAATTATCATTTATGAGTGAGAATGAAATGAAGTCATTTTCATATATTCAAGAGCATAGAAACTCATTAAACACAGGTCCCCAATGAAAGAATTATCAAAGGGACATACTTCAGGGAGTTTACTTTTGAGTAAAAACTCAAAAAGAAGTTAGAACCAAGAAACATATGTAAGAAAACAAATCAACAAAACATGATAGTAAATCTAAAATGTTGACTATAAAGAAGAAAAAGAGAAGGAAGAGAAGGAGAAGGAAAAGAAGCAGAAAGAGGCTGAGCACAGTGGCTCACGCCTACAAGCCCTGCACTTTGGGAGGCCAAGGCAAGGGGATTGCTTGAGCACAGGAGTTGGAGACCAAGCTGGGCACCATGGCAAAATCCTGTCTCTACAAAAAATACAAACATCAGCTGAGTGTGGTGGTGCATGCCTGTAGTCCCAGCTACTCAGTAGGCTGAGGTGGGAAGATTGCTCGAGCCTGGGAGGTCAAAGCAGCAGTGAGCCGTGATCGTGCCACTGCACTCCATTCTAGGAGCAAGACCCTGTCTGAAAAAAAAAAAAAAAAAAAATGCAGGAAGAAAAGAAGGGGAAGGAGAGCGTGAAGGAGAAATATATTAGTGTGCTTTAAAATGAGTAGACCTAAAGCATTAGGAAAAAAACCCTTAGAGACAAGGCTAGTGATTATGAACTAAGATTATTTGACAAAAGGTCAGATGTACTGATTAACTTTTCATCTTATTAAATATATACATTTGAATATTTAGGGCAAAAATAAAAGACAACTATTAATATAATAGAAATGTGACATATACCTTCTGAACCCATAGGGAAAATAAAAATAAGAAAACACTAATCCACAAGAAAGCAAGAAAAAAGAAAAAGAGAAAGCAAATAAAAAGCAAATTTTTTTAAAATGAGGGTCAAAAAAGTCTAAATATGTCGCTTAACACAATATTATGCAATAGTAGATTAAACTCACAGATTAAAAGCTAGAAACTCTCAGATGTAATTAAAAGAGTTAAACTTTTTTAATTTTTTTATTTTCCTGTAAACAAAAAATAAGAAAAATAGCGAAACTCTATTAAGAAATATACCTAAAACAAAGTGACACACAGAAAAATTTAATGAAGAAATTTTAAAACATACCAGGCAATTGGCTGGGTGCAGTGGCTCACACCTGTAATTCCAGCACTTTGGGAGACCAATGCAGGTAGATCACTTGAGGTCAGAAGTTCAAGACCAGCCTGGCCAACATGGTGAAACCCCTCTCTACTAAAAATACAAAATTAGCCAGGCGTGGTGGTACATGTCTGTCATCCCAGCTACTTGGGAGGCTGAAGCCGGAGAGTCACTTGAACCTAGGAGGCAGAGGTTGCGGTGAGCCGAGATTGCACCATTGCACTCCAGCCTGAGTGACAAGAGTGAAATTCTGTCTCAAAAAAAAAGGCAATTAACAACAAAACAAAACTTGATATAATTGTGCAAATATCAGATAAAATATAAGTGAAAGCGGTGAGCTTATAGCATAGCTTTTTAAATACATAAAACAAAAACTGACAAAATAACAAAGATATCTGTAACTAAATAAAGATATTTCAATAATATTTCTCTCATAAAATAAATAAATAAAACAGACAAAAATTAGTAAGGCTAGAGAGGCTTTGACATATTTTAGAAAGCTTTATCTAGTAATGTACACTGAACATTCCACCAAGCAAGCATAGATGGAAAAGTTATTAACTTGACCACCAATTCCTTCAACTAGAGCAAGCCTCAACTAATTTCAAAGTACACTTCAACATAACAGAAATCACATTTTCTGAGCGCAAGGCAACAAAAGAGACATAAATAACAAAAAATATTAACATATACGTATTTAGAAACAAAAAAGCTGGCCGGGCGCGGTGGCTCAAGCCTGTAATCCCAGCACTTTGGGAGGCCGAGACGGGCGCATCACGAGGTCAGGAGATCGAGACCATCCTGGCTAACCCGGTGAAACCCCGTCTCTACTAAAAATACAAAAAACTAGCCGGGCAAGGTGGCGGGCGCCTGTAGTCCCAGCTACTCCGGAGGCTGAGGCAGGAGAATGGCGTGAACCCGGGAGGCGGAGCTTGCAGTGAGCTGAGATCCGGCCACTGCGCTCCAGCCCGGGTGACAGAGAAAGACTCCGTCTCAAAAAAAAAAAAAAAAAAAAAAAAGCATACATCCAAGTAATCCACAGGTTACAAACAAAATTGTGAGAGAAATTACCAAATATATAGAAATAAGTGAGTATAAAATCATTACTTAAAGCACTTAGGATATAGCCAAAATATCATTTAGAGAGAAATTATTAGAGTAAATGGTTTTAATAGAAAGTATTCATTAATAAAGATAGATGAACTAAACTAAACATGAGCTCAAGATGATTTAAAAAAGGAAAAATCTCAAAAGTAGGAAACAATAACAAAAATGTCCTACTTTTATTAGGCAAAAACTAATGAAATTAAAAGTATTTTAAAATAATCAACAAAACAATTTTGATTTTTTGAAACAAAATTAACTAAAGAAAAGGAAAAGCAATAACAATACAAGGAACAAAATAGAAATGTAGGGAGACAGCAAAATTTCCTCAAAATCATAAGAAAATGCACTAAAAAAATGCAAATACTACAAAATGAACACTTGGTTAGCCTAGCCAAATCATCCATGTTGCCTGAGCATTTGACACTACTCATGGCAGTCAGAAAAACCTTGTATCATGAGATAAACTGAGAATGGCAGCAGGTGAAAAAAGAAGGAAAGAAAACCAGAAGGAAGGCAGAGAGAGAAGGAGGGAGGGAGGGAGGGAGGGACAGACAACAAGCCTTATATGTTCTTAAATTGAATAATAGTTCCATTTAGCACTGGAACCTAAAATAAAGGCTTAAGTTCATATGCTTTACATTGCTGGCTTCCTAATGGAAACAATTTTAGTGCTGATTTTTACAATATTGATACATATAAATCTAAGTAACCAAACCCAGGTTTGACTGCTTGCGGCTAAAAAGCCAGACATGAGAGACAAGGGTTGTTGGGATGAAAAGCAGATTGAATTGGAAAGTCAGCAAACGGAGAAGATGGAGAACCAGCATTCTAAAGTACCATCCATCTAATGTCTTTCAGCCTGGCTGGAGGGTTTCTATGGGAGGCGGGATATGGGGAAACTATGCGCAGGAGTTAGAATCAAGAGATGACTGAGGAACACAGAGATCTGGGTGCCAGCAAGAGTCAGAGGAGGTTGGAAATGTCTTTGTCCTTAGTCAGGTCACAATGCTCCCATAAATCTTTAACAAAATGTAATTAGTGTTTACATAATTCCCCCTTAGTCGCACAGTTAGTTTCAAAAATTACATGATTGCTGTTTCTGCATTTTATCTCAGGGCTCTAAAATTGTCCCAGCGTACATGCAGGAATGGGTAAAGGTCCCTTAAACAAAAAAAGAGTTCATGTTAGTTATTTTGCTGTTTCACTGTCATAAAAATGTGTTGTGACCCTTGCCAATATATAATCGTGATGGAGAATTATTTTTCCACCAATGAGAATAATCAGCAAACTAAATAACTTTATAGATTATGCCCCTTAAACTCCTGCTATGTCTCTGATTAAGCGAGCCAGTTCTTCTGAAGACAGGACTTGCTTGCAAGCACTGCAACTTAAAAAAGAAAAAAAATGTTTCTCAGTTCCAATTTGCCTCCAGTTTTTATTGACAATACAGATCTTTAAAAAAAATATGACCTGGCCAGGCACCGTAGCTCATGCCTGTAATCCCAGCACTTTGGGAGGCCGAGGCAGGCAGATCACCTGAGGTCAGGAATTTGAGACCAGCCTGGCCAACATGGCAAAATCCCATTGCTACTAAAAATACAAAAATTAGCTGGATGGCACACACCTGTAATCCCAGCTACTTGGGAGGCTGAGGTAGGAGAATCGGGCTGCTTTTCTTCATGGTCCAATAACGAGATGCAGATGAACTAGGAAAGAAGACAGTTTTTATTTATGTAACTGGGTACAGAGAGAAGGCCTAGAAATTTTTGCCAGACCAACTCAAAATTACAAAGTTTTCCAGAGCCGATATACCTTCTAAGCTCTATGTCTACGTGTAAGTGTGCATTCGTCTAAAGACATAAGTGATTAACTTCTTCTAATCTATGACTAAGAAGTGAGTCCTGAAGACCTTCCTCTGGAGCTTCAGTAAATTTACTTAATCTAAATGGGTCCAGGTGCTGGGGTGATTACCCTTATCTTGTCCCCTGCTAAATCATGGAGGTTTATGGAGTTCCTTCAGACCCCAATAAACTTGTCTGTGGAGGCCTGGGGATTTTCTTCAGACCCCCCAATGAACTGGTTATAATCCTAAACGGCTCCTGTTAAGAATTCCTTCGTAATCTTGTCATGCTTCAAGGCCCAGGAAAGGCCTAGGCAAATTCTTGGTGGCCTTGTTACATTCCAACCTGGCTCTATCAGCTTTTAATATTTAACTTAACCCCTCAGTCAGTGCTGAAACTGTTGTTACGGAGGCCTGTGTTAGTGAGACCTGCCCTGCCACAGTAAGGCAAGGAATAAGTAAACTTAGTAATGGAAATCTAGGAGAAGAATATAATGAACCGTGAAGAATAGAACAGATATTTTGAGACTACAGACTGAAATAGGAAAAAAAGTAAAAGAAGCAAAACTTAAAATAAGTATTACTAACTCTTGAAGAGTTTTAAATTCTCATAAAAACTGAAAAGAAAAAGAAAAGGTGCTAAACTCAACTACATTTTTCGCACTCTAAAGATATTCACCATGAAAGATGTAGGACTATAGAAGAGGATCGGAAAATGTAAGCTCTTAGGATTTCTTGTTTGTCATTATAACATCCTTGCTCTGCCCTATTCTAATACCTCTGGGAAATGTGCTAGTAAGAACCTTTGTCTCCATGTCCAAAGAAAATCACATTATTTTTTGTTGGTATTTTAGCAAAGGGTGTGTCTTAGTCCGTTCGGGCTGCTATAACAGAATACAATAAACTGATAAACAACAAACATTTATTTCTCACTGTCTAGAGGCTGGGAATTCTAAGATCAAAGTGCTAGCTGATTTTGTTCCTGGTGAGGGAGGTTTTCGTGGCCTACAGACAGTTGCCTTGTGTCCTCACATGTCAGAAACAACCTCTCTCGTGTCTCTTCTTATAAGGGCACTACTCCCAATCATGAGGACACTACCTTCATAACCTAATTACCTCCCAAAGGCGCCACTTCAAATGCCATCACATTAGAGATTAGGGCTTCAACATACAGATTTGAGGGGGACATAAACATTCAGTCATAGCAAGATACAAGCCTAACATATAAATTCCTTTTCTCTTAATTCTACTGCTCTTCAGTATCCTAAAATATCTGAAGGGTTTCTTCTAACATATGTTATTTCCCAAGCCAGCTTTAAAATTCTGATTAAATTTGAGATTATCAGAAAGAAAAAATATAGAAAAATTATCATTACAAACATTTTAAAACATAATTACAAATAAACTTTCTGTACTGTAAAAAAAAATACAGTGAGAGCTGGTATAATGGTAGAAATTTGAAAGGAAGAGAAAAAAAAAAGACAATGAAGAGATAACGTAAATTAGTAACCTTTAACTATTAACCAGTCTCCTGAAAGAATGTGACCTAGATTAAGAATGTTTAAAAAAATATTTTATTTCATTAGGAAAAAGTGGCCTTCACTCATATAAGCCATCATATGGGCCATTCAAAATGGCCTGGATATTTAAGTTATTAAAGTGGAGTTAACATTGACTTAATAAGAGAGAGCATATTCCTAGAAGATTTAATGTTTCCCAAAGGTCTATTTTCTGGTGTTACAAGTGGATTTTCAATAGGAACTCAGTACATAATTTTTTTTTAAGTAATTTATTTTATTTTTAGCAAATGGTCCAATAGCAACCAGTAAGCTCCTACTGTCTTTCTCAGTTTCCTCTGGTCTTTGGTAGCATCTCGATTCCTTTATTTGTACTGACAGGTTTTTGTTTTTGGTTTCTATTTTGGTTTAGTTTGGGTCTTTCTTTCTGTCTTTTGTTCGTTCACTTGTTCTTTCTTCTTCCTTTCTTTCTGTCTTTCTGTCTTTTAAATAAATAAAAGGCCCACAGAAACAAGAAACCACATAGAAAGGACCAAAAACAAGTTGTTCTTCTGGTTAGAGAGTTAAGTTGCAAAAAAGAAGCAAGAAGAAATAATGCTGGCAAAATATGCTGGGAAGACCACGGAAAAAATACACTAAGAAATTTATATCACAATCTGAAGTCACAGGGTCACAAAACAAAACTCCAAAAGATAAAAGGTAGAAATAATAAAAATGAGAAGATGTAGCAAATGGGAATCGAAGAAGGGACAGACTGCAAAATGCAAACAAAGAAAACACTAAAATAGAATTCAAGATAAAAAGGAAAGATTGATCTTCATCTTTTCCTCCATAAAGTTTATTACATCTAAACTTGGACCACTACTGCTGCAGAGATTAAGCCTTTTCTGACTTCCCCTCCTTGAAAGAATTGGGACTTGCCTGTCATAACAATCAGGCAAATCACATGAATTTATTTTGTGTAGGTCTAAATACACCAATTTTTTTAAAAGATTACCAAAGTACATTAAAAAGTGACCTAACTATATCCTATCTACAAGAAAGTCACTTCAAATTTAACAATAAAAGTTTAAAAAAATGAAAAATATATGCCATGAAACATTAATTTTTTCAAAAAAAAAGGCAGAAATGGCTACATTAATATCAGGTAAAGTGGACCTGAATGCAAAGAAATTTACCAGGGATGAAAGAGGGACATTATATCATGATAAAAATATCAATGTATCAAGAAGACATAGAAATCCTACATATGTACGTACCAAACAACAGTGCTTCAAAACACACTGGAAAAAAAAAATACCTACTAGAACTGAAGAGAAACAGAAAACCCCACAACTACAGTTGGAAAGTTTAATGCCTCATTCTCAGCAATTGCTAGAACTACTAGATGGAACATGAAATAGGTGAGAGAATTAGCTAGGCAATATTTGAGGGGGGACTATTTCAATCAGAGAAGACAACAAGTAAACCACCCTAGGGTAGGAACATTTTCCAGACTATTTGAGGAAAAGCAAGAAAGCAAGTACCATATAGCTGGAACAGAATGAAAAGTGACATAAAAGAAGCTATAAGAGAGATTTAGAGGGACAGATCTTCCAGGGCTACCTTTGAAAGTCAGTGTTGTGATTTTGACTTCTGTTAAATCAAGATGGGGAGCCATTGGTGGATCTTAAGCCGGAGTCTTGCTGACACTTTAAAAGGGTCCCGCTAACTGCTCTACTAGAAATTGACTGGGAGGCAAGGGTGAAAGCAGAGAGCTCAATTAGAGAGACAACAATAAGTTGGACCACAGTGAGAGTCATAAAGGTGGTAAAAAGTGTCAGGTTCTTATAACACACTAAGGGATCTGCTGTCTCATCATATTTCATTGTATTCTGCTAGAAGTCGTTATGGTACTCTAGAAAAAAGAACTAGGGAATTGGGAGTGGGAAAGAACTGTATTTCTGTTCAAAAATGCTACCATTAACCTATTTTCTTGTTTTGATTTTCAAGAATACCTCAAGTTCACACTAGTAAGTTTCTAATGTATTTTTAATGCATTAGTTTCTTGTAGGGCTAGGGTGAGCAAATCTTTTCTATAAATATTTTTAATGTTTTGTGTTTGTTTTGTTTGTTGAGTTTTTGTGGTTTTTTGGTTTGTTTGTTGTTTTTGGTTTTGTTTTGTTTTGAGACAGGGTCTTGCTCTGTCACCTACCCTGGAGTGCAGTGGTGTGATCATAGCTCACTACAACCTCCTCTCCTGGATTCAAGCAATTCTCCTGCCTCAGCCTCCTGAGTAGCTGGGACTACAGATGTGTGCCACCATGCTTGGCTAACTTTTTTTTTTTTTTTTTTTGTAGAAACTGAGTCTTGCTGTGTTGCCTAGGCTGGTCTCAAAGTCCTGGCCTCAAACAATCCTCCTGCCTTAGCCTCCTAAAGTGCTGGGATTACAGGCATAAGCCACCATGCCCAGCCAAATATTTTAAATTTTATAAGCCATAAAGTCTCTGTCACAACTACTCAACTCTGCTGTTGTAGCACAAAAACAGTCATAGACAATATATAAAAGAATGAGCATGGATATGTCCCAATAAAATACTCTTTTAGACATTGAAATTTGAATGTCATACATGTGCCACAAAATATTATTATTACTATTGTTATTATTATTTCAACTATTTAAATATGTAAAATCCATTCTTACCTCACAGGACATGCAAAAATAGCCAACATACTAGATTTATTCCATGGGCTGTATTTCACCAACTCCCACTCTATGGTTTAAATACCCTAACTCCACATATTTATCTCTGGTAAACAATCCTGGTATTATGCTTCTTACAATTTCATGCTTTCTTATAATTTTGTGCTTTTTTTTTTTAAAGACAGAGCTTCACTCACCCAGGCTAGAGTGTCCTGGTGTGATCATGGCCCACTGCAGCCTTGACTTCCAAAGCAATCCTCCCACCTCAGCTTTCTGAGCAGCTGGGACTACAGGCACATGCCACCACACCCAGCTAATTATTTTCTATTTTTTTGCAGAGATGGGGGTCTCACTATGTTGCCCAGGCTGGTCTTGAACTCCTAGGCTCAAGCCGTCCGCTTGCCTCACAGCCTTCCAAAGTGCTGGGATTGCAGGCATGAGCCACTGTGCCAGCCTATTTTGTGCTTTATCAAGTAACATCAACAAAAAAGATATACCTATATTTCAGTACTTGGTAACAACTTTACCTTAAATATTTCACACCAGGCCAGGCATGGTGGCTTACACCTATAATCCCAGTACTTCGGGAAGCCAAGGAGGTGGATCACTTGAGTGCGGGGTTCCAGACCAGCCTGGGCAACATGGTGAAACTCTGTCTCTACAAAAAAAATATTAAAAAATTAGCTGGGTGTGGTAGCATGCACCTCTAGTCCCAGCTACTCAGGAGGCTGAAACTGGAGGATCGCTTGAGCCCCGGAAGTGGAAGCTGCAGTGAGCCATGTTCGTGCCACTGCACTGCAGCCTGGAAGACTGAGACCCTGTCTCAAAAAAAATATTAAAAAAAAAAAACTCGTATCAAACAATGTCAAAAAATAATGTTAGCATACAACTTCTAAGCAAGACCATTATATGTCCTATATTTTATAAATTGTAATCTTGACATTCTAGACAAAATTGCTAATGGTCAATGATAAGTAAAGGTGATTTAAAGTAGCTTATCACAAGGTCTTTGTCAACTACACTGGGCAAAGAGAAGGGGGAGGGGAAATGAAGTTTCTTCACATTTAAATAAATGAAATTTAGTTGTTAATGACGCAGATGATCCCACTCAATGCAGAAGCTTAGGGACTGGGAAGACAGGAAAGCCCAGTACCTACTGATGTGTTTGCCTTTGTCTCTTTCAGTGGACAGTTCTGGGAAAATCAGTAAGTTTGGATCATTTCCTTGCCTTACCTATTTCTGTGCCTAGGACCTTTACATTCTTTTTCCCAAATGTTCTTGTATTACAAATTCTTCTACCTTACAGCAGTCAAAATTTCTTCAATGAGTGATTTCCTCATATTTCAGTTTAATTCTTCTTATCTATTTTCCTTTTGTAACAAAGTATAATGGCCCTGTGTTTGATTCTAGTTATTTACTACCAAAGATTTTGGTAGCATATATTCCCAGCTAATCTATCACAACAGAGCCTAGTTCCTCTGTGCTATAATCTGGCAACAAATAATTTTTAATAAAAAATAAAATCCTCTAAGATTGACAAAAAGAGTATGTGTTCAGGATGAGAGGTGATTTTGGTAATTGACCAACAATACACATTTTTCAAACTGACCAAAACAGTGAGCAAAAAACTGTTTTGCAGAAGACATGTGAAAGACTTATGAAAGAACAAAGAAAGGAAGGAAATGCAATAGTTTAAATTTCAGTAGAATTGATATTACCTACCCAAGATTTCAAATCCCTATATTAACTAAATGTCATCCTAAAGACAATCCTCTATGTGGAGTGGGATGTGGAGCATTGGCCAGCAACACTCCTGAGGATGAAACAGAGAGTTTTATGCTCCCTTCAAGTCCTGTTTCTAAATTCACCTAGGAAGGATACTATTGGAAGGTGGGTTCTTCTTGAGTTAGAAAATCCCCACTGATCTTTCTTCTGTGTTTTGTTTTTAGCACTGACTCCCGTGGGTAAGTTCCATATCTCTTCTCAACTCTGATATTTTACATTGCTTATTATAATTCTTTTGTGACCTGTCTGTTTCTACTCCCAAAATAGAGATCTGTGCTTCTAAGGCTAATTTGAATGTTCCTATCTTCCAGAAACTTCCAAGGTTTTTCTCCCCCCCTTTCTGTTTGAGACAGGATCTCTCTATGTTGCCCAGGTTGATCTTGAACTCCTGGGCTCAAGTGATCCTCCTGCCTCGGCCTCCCAAAGTGCTGGGATTACAGGTGTGAGCAACTGTGCCAGGCCCCAAGTTTTTAAAGAACTACTTTTTCAGAGATTGCTGTAGAAGAGATGAAGTTCATATGAAAGGGTGCCACAATCTCTGGCCATCTTCTAGGCTCTGAAAAAGAATCTCCTCCCTAATTCTCAGCAAAACATAATGAAAGGAAGATTGGTTTCTGAATTCCATTAGTTCTTTGCTGGGAATTTAGAACTCTTTTTTAGTTATAGGTGAAGTCCCTCTGAATCATATTAATGGGGGAAAAAAAACTAGTTAAAAACAAAATCCCGTCTACTTTCTGTTGCCTTTTAAATAACTTTACCTTTGAAAGACAGTAGGTATTGAGTATTGACAATGTATTGTACACTGTGCTAGGCACTTACAAAAGTAGCATCTCTTATTCTTACCATATCCTTGCCTGGTAGCTATTATTATTCCCCATTTTACAGATTAGGAAACTAACTCAGATATTTACCCAAGGTTAAAGACTTGGTAAACATTGGTGTCAGGATTTAAACTCAGGATGTCCTATCTCCAAAATACACACCCTTCCCATACTAACACATTGCCTCCTACACTGAATCATAAATGCATTTTTTGTGATTAGTCATGAAACTTGACGGAATGTTTGTAAATACAAATATACATCTACAGAAAAGTTGGATAATTAAATGTACACAAAAGGATCCTTTTAAAAATAGAAGACCACATTTAAATCAATGTTTGACTTTTTTAACTGTTTTCTGGATTCAGATTTCTCTCTATTGGGATTACTTAATATATATGGCTCAGCTCTTCAAGCAAGGAAACCATACAAAACAAAGCAGAATAATAACTTTTAATTCTGTAAATATATGATCAAAAGAAGCAAATAAGACTTAAACCTAGTGAGACACGTTTCAAGCATTTCAAACATTCCAAACACTGACACGAACACAAAATATGTCCTTATATTTAATCATGTTTAAGCCTCATTCTTCTTTCTCAGTTCACACTAGAAAGAGAGTGGGTTTGGAGGGAGAGGAAGGTAGAGCGATGAAGTTGAAAGGGGCAATTAATTTCTTTCTTTCTTTTTTTTTTTTTTTTTTTTAACAAATTTCATTCTTGTCACCCAGGCTGGAGTGCAATGGCGTGATCTTGGCTCACTGCAACCTCCGCCTCATGGGTTCAAGTGATTCCACTGCCTCAGTCTCCCAAGCAGTTGGGGTTAAAGGCGTGTGCCACTATGCCTGGCTAATTTTGTATTTTTAATAGAGACAGGGTTTCACCATGTTGGTCAGGCTGGTCTCGAACTCCTGACCTCAGGTGATCCGCCCGCCTCGGCCTCCCAAAGTGCTGGGATTACAGGCGCAAGCCACCATGCCCAGCCAGGGAAATTAATTTCTTTTGACTCATGGTACAAGAAACAGTAGGCATTCAGAATAATCATAATGTGTCAACATCCCTCAAATGCTCTCCTCACATAGAAAAAGTGATAGGACTGTGATCTTGTGAGTTTCTCTTACCAAAAAAAAGAAAAAAAAAAAAAAAAAGGAAAAGGTGGGCTCTGACAATTGATGTTATATGTCAACTTGACTCAGAAGAACCCTGACTAATACAAGGGCTCTGAGAAGGGATCACAGGCCAAGTCTCTTCCCAGAGGTAATAAATTTTTAATGAATATTAATTTTTTCAGTTGCCAGAGAAAAATCCATTTAATCTTTTTAAAAAAAAAATTTGTAAAAGATATATTCTTATTGACATAATCTTTCAAACACATTCTTCCCAATTGATTTTTTTTTTCTATTTCTTTTAAAAAATAGAGATGGGGTCTCACTATGTTGCCCAGGCTGGCCTCGAACTCCTGGCCTCAAGTGATCCTCCCATTTCAGCCTCTCAAAGTGCTGGGATTACAAGTGTGAGCCACTGCATCTGGCCCTAATTCATATTTTTAGAAAAAAGAGGTTAAGGTTTAATTCAGTGTTCAAAGAAAGTTTTAAGACAGATTAAACCAACAAACATCATCATCCCAGCAAACTGAGTCTCTTATTTCTCACCTCCTCATTCAACTAATAAGTATATGATATTTTAAAATGTAATTCATAGCCTGAGAACTATAATGATTCATCCCTCTGATACTGAAGAGATATTTTACGGTCTAGATCCAATTGTGCTCTCCCTGCCAACCACTGGATTAAGAACCTAAGATTAGTTTCCTAATAAAGCCCACACTCTATTTTCTACATTAAGTATCATTTAGATAAAATTGTTAATGTGATAGCTATTTCATGATATCTTTTAGCTTTAACAAAAATTAATCCAATTTAAAAATTGTAATAATTACTTTTTAATCACCTTGAATGTATTATGATGATCCCCAAAGTCTTGATTAAATCTTTTGATTGTATTAAAATTTTGTAGTGTGGGCTACTGCCTGCAATAAATGTACTTGCAGCCAGGGCTTGCAAGTCTTTATATTATGAAGATTTACTCTGTAAATGTAGGATGATTATGAGGTCCAAGAGAAGGAAAACATGTATGAACTATGTTGAAATCTGGGAGAAGGAAGAAAAGAACTTAGAATGTGGTGGAATAATGATTTGTGGCTTACTTGTGAAATGCAAACTTGAAATAAAAGTGAACCTCACTTTATGGGATAGCTGGATTCCTCAAAAATAAATCCTGTAAATCTAATCTATGTTAATTAAATACAAGATTTAAAAGATGACAGCAAATATATTAAAATAAGGGTATGAAGATTCTATTTGAAGTAACTAGAGATATTTTTCAGTGTGGTGGGAGAAAGAACAATTTTTTTTTTAATTCTGTGAAATTAGGAAAGGTGCAGCTAGAATAAACACTGGGTGCTTCAGGAAATCCTATAATACTTAATTTTGGTTTACAAAAGCTATATAATTTAGAAGGTAAATTTAGGTTAAAATGAGTCATGAAGTATTACACACAATAGCAAATAACTACCCCCAAGAGAGAGTAAAACTAAAAATATTCAAAACTTAAGAAAAATCAGCTTATGTGAGGATTACATTCCATGAAATTCGTAAGGTTAGAAGCTTCAATGGAAAAGCATGATCTTACCATTCCACACCACCATACCCCTAAACAAAACAAAACAGTGTCCACTGGTAGCACTGTCGAAGATCAAAATATTCTGAACTATTTTTCTCAATTTAGCAATGCTTGAAATATATTACCACTGATTTTCATTAGGAAATTGAAAACTGATTGTCTAGAATAAAATGTCAGAGTACCATATTTTAATGAAGGACTGTAAAGGGGGAAATATACAAAAAGGTTCAGAAAACATTACAGCAATTTTCCTAATGTTATTTTTAGTTAGATGTCAACAGCTGAAAATAATAAAAGAAAACACGGAACTACAACAACCCTTTTGATTTATAATTAGTTTCTTACCTAATACAGGTGTGCCTCATTTTTATAATCGATAAAATTCTGAAGTTATGTGTATGCCAATTTTTTAAACGTCAAACCCTAAATGTAAAAAACGAAAAAGTCCCATAATTCAGTTTTAAGCAAGAAAATTTTCCTGTAATTGGCCAGGGGTGGTGGCTCACGCCTGTAATCCCAGCACTTTGGGAGGCCAAGGCAGGTGGATCACCTGAGGTCAGGAGTTCAAGACCAGCCTGACCAACATGGAGAAACCCCATCTCTACTAAAAATACAAAATTAGCCGGGTGTGGTGGCGCATGCCTGTAATCCCAGCTACTGGGGAGGCTGAGGCAGGAGAATCGCTTGAACTCGGGAGGCGGAGGTTGTGGTGAGCCAAGATCGTGCCATTGCGCTCCAGTGTGGGCAATAAGAGTGAAACTCCGTCTCAAAACAAAAAAGGAAATTTTCTTGTAATACAATCAACCACTCCTGTAAATTATTTGTTGGAAACTAAGAATGCCTTGTCTTGACTGAATTAGAGAGTTTTTTCCTGTACTGTCTCATTGGGAAGTAGTAATGGCCAATATTTACTGACTGCTTATTATGTCCCATGCACTGTACCAAGTGCTTTTATTTAGATAACATTATTTAATCTCATAACACCTCTTTGAGGTAGCTACTACTATTGCCCCCATTTTACAGACAGAAACTAAAGTTTGCCAAAGGTCACCCAGCTAGGCAGGTGTGGGAGGCAGGATTTGAACCAGTCTGTCTCCAAAGGCTATGTTCCTTTAACATTTGTCTATAATATTTAAAAACTTACAAAGTGAGCAGATCAAACTAAATATAAAAATAGTGAGTCTTTGATTTACCTTAATAAACCCATTAAACCCAGATAGCAGGAATAGTAAACCTAGGTCTTCTTCTTTTCTTTTTTTTTTTTTTTTTTTTTTTGAGACTGAGTCTCACTCTGTCACCCAGACTGGAGTGCAGTGGTGCGATCCCAGCTCACTGCAATCTGCGCCTTCCGGGTTCAAGTGATTCTCCTGCCTCAGCCTCCTGAGTAGCTGGGGTTACAGGTGTGCCTCTCACCATGCCTGGCTAATTTTTGTATTTTTAGTAGAGATGGGGTTTCACCATGTTGGCCTGGCCGGTCTCCAACTCCTGACCTCAAGTGATCCGCCCACTTCGGCCTTCCAAGGTACTGGGATTACAGGTGTGGGCCACCACTCCCAGCCCAAATCTTCTGATTCAGCTTTTATAATAAGTATTATTTCTACCATACTAAATATTAAATATTAGATTTCCTCAAAGCAAGACATGCCTCTGCTCCATGGCAAGAACTCACACAACTCCTTGGTGGCTCAGATATTTCTTTTACCTAATTTAAGGAACCATATTACTGAAAAAAAAAAAAAAAAGCAAATAAAAAATACCTAGCAGAAGCTAATAAATTCAAGTTTGTTAAATCACACAGGAATTGAGACATAACAGAGCTAATTTACCCGAACACGATCAAAGGACCTGAAATTTTTGCAGAGTATTGCAAGAAGCAGTCTATGGTAATGATCAAAACTGAACTCTGGAGTCTGACCACTCAAGTTCAAATCCCAGCCCCAACACCTACTGATTACATAACCTTATTCATATTCCTTTAAGTATTCTGTGCCTCAGTTTCTTCATCTGTAAAATGAGGTTAATAATACCCTACCTGGTTGTTGTGAGTATCAAATGATTTAATACATAAAGTGCTTAGAACAGTGAGTACTTGGTGTGTAATAAGCACTTAGTAACTATCAGCTAGTACTGCATAATAAGATATGCTTTTATTCAATATAGAAAGCATATTTGAGTTTCCTTTTTCTATCTTGAGAAATATAATTATTGCTTCCTCCCACAATTTTTCCTTAAAATAAATTCTATTTCTTTTCAGAATACATCCTCTGTTAGCCACTAAGCATTATTCATTAGCCATAATCCACTGAACAAATGTCAGTTCATTTACAATACATTTCCTTTTCTCTTATTAGTCTTCCAAATTATTGAAAATAGTATAGAATTTGGCTGGGCGCAGTGGCTCACGCCTGTAATCCCAGCACTTTGGGAGGCTGAGGTGGGCAGATCACGAGGTCAGGAGATCGAGACCATCCTGGCAAATATGGTGAAACCCCGTCTCTACTAAAAATAGAAAAAAAAAAAATTAGCCAGGCGTGGTGGCGGGCACCTGTAGTCCCAGCTACTCGGGAGGCTGAGGCAGGAGAATGGTGTGAACCCGGGAGGAGGAGCTTGCAGTGAGCGGAGATGCGCCACTGCACTCCCGCCTGGGCAACGGAGCAAGACTCCGTCTCAAAAAAAAAAAAAAAAAAAAAGAAAAGAAAAGAATCCAGAATTGTATCGATAGTTTTATTATTTTATGTATAGAGAGCCATCATTTTGATAACTTGAGATTCAGAAAAATTTCAGTTTGTTAGTTTTAAGACAAAAAAGGAACCAGTATCAAGGGGAAAAAAATAGAAATAAAGAGAAAATACTTGCTATCTAAATCATGCCCTTTTGTTGTATGCTCAGTTATATTAACAGGTTACATGGATGAAGAACTTGCAAAAAAATCTTGTTCCAAAATCCAGATTCTAAAAACTGGAGGCACTGCAAGGTCTCAGAATAGCCAAGAAGAAAACAAGGAAGCACTAAAGAATGACATCATATTTACAAATTCTGTTGAATCCTTGAAATCAATACACATAAAGGAGCCAGAAAGAGAAGGAAAAGGCACTGATTTAGAGAAAGACAAGATACGAATGGAGGTCAAGATAGACAGTGACGCTGGAATACCAAAAAGACAGGAAACCCAACTAAAAATCAGTGAGATGAGGGTACCAAAAGGACAGGGAGCCCAAATAAAGAAGAGTGTGTCAGGTGTACCAAGAGGACAGGAGTCCCAAGTAAAGAAGAGTGAGTCAGGTGTACCAAAAGGACAAGTAACTAAGAGTGGGTTGGTTGTACTGAAAGGACAGGAAGCCCAGGTAGAGAAGAGTGAGTTGGTTGTACTGAAAGGACAGAAAGCCCAGGTAGAGAAGAGTGAGATGGGTGTGCCAAGAAGACAGGAATCCCAAGTAAAGCGTGAGTCAAGTGTACCAAAAGGACAAGAAGCCCAGGTAACGAAGAGTGGGTTGGTTGTACTGAAAGGACAGGAAGCCCAGGTAGAGAAGAGTGAGTTGGTTGTACTGAAAGGACAGAAAGCCCAGGTAGAGAAGAATGAGATGGGTGTGCCAAGAAGACAGGAATCCCAAGTAAAGAAGAGTGAGTCGGGTGTCCCAAAAGGACAAGAAGCCCAGGTAAAGAAGAGTGAGTCAGTTGTACTGAAAGGACAGGAAGCCCAGGTAGAGAAGAGTGAGTTGAAGGTACCAAAAGGACAAGAAGGCCAAATAGAGAACAGTGAGGCAGATGTGCCAAAGGAACAGGAGGTCCAAGAAAGGAAGAGTGAGGCAGGTGTACTGAAAGGACCAGAATCCCAAGTAAAGAACACTGAAGTGAGCGTACCAGAAACACCGGAATCCCAACTAAAGAAGAGTGAGTCAGGTATACTAAAAGGACAGGAAGCCCAAGAAAAGAAGGAGAGTTTTGAGGATAAAGGAAATAATGATAAAGAAAAGGAGAGAGATGCAGAGAAAGATCCAGGTAAAAAAGAAAAAGGTGATAAAAACACAAAAGGTGACAAAGGAAAGGGCAAAGTTAAAGGAAAGCGAGAATCAGAAATCAGTGGTGAAAAATCAAAAGGCTCAAAAAGGGCGAAGGCAAGTAAAGGAAAGAAGTACAACAAAAAAGCGGAAGAGTAAGGATATGTTTTTTAAAGGTCCATAAGACAAGTGATTATTATGATTCCCATCCTCCAGATACAAACCATATCCCAGCCATTGCCTAAACAGATTATAATTATAAAATCCCTTTCATCTTCATATCACAGATTCTGCTCTTCAGAAGTGTCACCCTTTTTAATCTCTCAGTCACAAACCTCAGTTTCCAAATATTTGTTTTATAAGTTAATATGTATATGATTCCGTCAAGAAAGACTGGATACTTTCTGAAGTAAAACATTTTAATTAAAGAAATATATAGTAATATCCTTTGACACGTATGTCTATGATAGTCTCTCCAACCAATCAACTAGTAACTCCTCATGGCAGGCCTAATGTTTGCAAGGCGCTGGTCTAGCAATAAGGGGTGTACAGAAAAACACAAGTCAGAGCTCCTGCAATCAAGTAGCTTACAATATATATAGTGATATATGTATACATGGCAATTTTTTAAGTAAAATCTAAGTTACAAAAAATAGTTTAGATGGACAGCATAATCCATCGTGGGATGAGAAAGTAGAGGTGATAACTTCATGGGGAAGAGAGTAGTGGTATATGATATGTCACAGCAGATGGATAAGATGTTGATATGCTGAGTGAATTACAACAAGTAAAAGAAAGGCAAAGGGTTAAAGGCTGTCATGCCATGCTCCAGGTGCAGTAGGCAATTTTGCTGTTACGGCAGTTTGAAAAGGAGAATATAAAGGGATTTGAAAAACAAGCCAGGAATTTATATTTTCCTCTTCAGGCAGCTGAAAGCATTCCACAATGTTTGAGACACAGAGTGAAATGAGTAAGATTGTATCATTTTAAAAATAGTTACTCTTGTGATTGTGAAAAATAAGATTAAAAAAAGAAACATCATAGGTAGTAAATCTAATTAAGAAGTACTTGGAGTAAGTAATGCAAAGAGAATAAATAGAAGAAAATTCAAAGAATCACTACTTCATGATGACTGCATAGGAGTAAGGAAAAGTAGAAAAAAAAAACAATAGTTTCAAAACTTTTGAAACTAGGTAACAAACAAACTAGGAAATAGTTTGGGGGACAGGGAGGGAATAACAAATTGTTGTTTTAAGGGGAAAAGCAATAACATTTGTCATTCAGGAGATACCTGGAATTAGATGAGTACAAGCAACAAGAGTGAGTTCTTCAAAGAGAAAGTACAGGACTAACAAAAGCAGAAGTCCAAGGACTGAGTTTGTTATGTGTAACATATTGAAGAAATTTAACTAAGGGATAGAAAGATATAAGGAAAACCTGTATAGTGGAATGTTCCAATAATTAAGGAAGATTAGAGTTTTGAGAAAAAATGAATGATTAAAGGATAACTGAAACTTCAAGGAAAATAAGGACTGAAAGAACACTGTAGTTGGTATTTGGAGATGACTAATGAACTTCTCAAGAGCACTTTCCAAAGAAGGTAGCTAGGAGAAGGAAGGTAAGCAAGAAGAATATAGAGATACAAGTAAGTAGCTGTGGGATGTGCCTTTCAAACATCCGAAAGAGTTCATTTATTTTAGTCTATTTTTAAATAATCATTTTTAGAAATTTTACTTTTATACTGTTCAATTCTGTGCTGGTTAGCCCACACCCTGAATATTACATTCAGCTCAATCATGGGATGTGGATAAACTAAATGCCTTCAGGAGAGAAAGACTCAAGTGAGCAGGAAGTTGCAGAATTCCCCTGGGAAGTCAAATATGAGGAAACAATGAGAATTAACGTTCAAATAGGTGAAAGTTCACGAGGGATTAGAATATTTTGTATAGCCCCAAAGAAATGAGATCAGTGAATGGAAGGTACAAAGTAACAAATTTTATCTTTGTAATAAGGAGAAGCAGAGGCCCAAAGAGTTTAAGCAAGAGTTTAAGGCTCATTCAGTGAGAATGCCACAGAGGAGACTCAGGAAATAGCTGAGTAATTGGAATAAATTATCTTTATGTTCCCTTCCAAATAGACTTCCTGAGAGTCTATAATTTTAGTTATTGAATTCTTTGGACTAACTAGATGTCTTTCAAGGAATCTTTTCATACTGATGTGCTATTCTTTAGAGATGTTTGATGAAAAAAGGAGAGAAACCAGACATTAGTCTCTGCCCAAAGTGTAAAATGTTCCATAAATATTTCAGGCTACCCAACCACAACCTTAAAAGAGTATCTCCACAATTTCTAGCACAATCTAATCCACTGTATGGCTGTCTACTGTGTTCTCACAGCCCTGCCACAGGTATGGAAGCCTATGTTAATTTTAAAAGTCACAGAATCCTCAGGTCTTTGATGAGCTGCATAGGTTTAGCAAAACTGAGTTGCCAGAGAGAGGGAGTGAGAGAGAAGAGGATGGAAGACAGATATTGAACATGGATTTTAACATTGTAAATTGCTTTTGTCATCTGCGGAAAATACACATTTAGAGATTTTACCAGCCTTAGCTGGCATATCTTTTACACACATTATGCTGTTATCAGGGAAAATTTTTGACCAGAAAGATTTTCACAGTTAAAAGTATTAGATGTTCATCATACTCGTGTCATTTTTTTCAGCCTCTGTGGTCCACCTGACAGCTAACTAGTAGGTTGTTTTGTTTGTTTGTTTGTTTGTTTGTTTTTCCTCACTCTTTACCCAGGCTGGAGTGCAGTGCCATGATCTTGGCTCACTGCAACCTCCTCCTCCTGGGTTCAAGCGATTCTCGTGTCTCAGCCTCCTGAGTACCTGGGATTACAGGGGTGCATCACCAAGCCCAGCTAATTTGTGTATTTTTAGTAGACACAGGGTTTCACCATGCTGGCCAGGCTGGTCTCAAACTCCTGACCTCAGGTGATCCACCGCCTCAGCCTCCCAAAGCGCTGGGATTACAGGCGTGAGCCACTGTGCCCGGCCACTACTAGGTTTTAGAAGGGTATGACTAATGCAACTTCTCTCAGATTTCTGGTAAGAAGCAAGGACCCTGTCAATGCAATTACTAAAAAACAATAGATAGGCTTCAGCAACCCAGCTCAGCTGACTCCATTATCTGTGTGTATGTCCCACTGAAGCAAGAATTCAGAAGAGACAGATCTATAGAAACTTTCCTGTATCTTCCCATAACTTCTAACTTGGGGTCAAAACATTTGCGCTCCCACTAGGTCTTTGAAGGCAAGTAAATCATACAATAGAATACTCTAACTATAAAAATTTTGTGGCCGGGCGCGGTGGCTCAAGCCTGTAATCCCAGCACTTTGGGAGGCCGAGACGGGTGGATCACGAGGTCAGGAGATCGAGACCATCCTGGCTAACACAGTGAAACCCCATCTCTACTAAAAAATACAAAAAAACTAGCCGGGCGAGGTGGCGGGCGCCTGTAGTCCCAGCTACTCAGGAGGCTGAGGCAGGAGAATAGCGTAAACCCGGGAGGCGGAGCTTGCAGTGAGCCGAGATCCGGCCACTGCACTCCAGCCTGGGCCACAGAGTGAGACTCCGTCTCAAAAAAAAAAAAAAAAATTGTGGACCATTTTCTAAAGGCCACTGAAAAACTGACAAATTTAAAGCAATTGTTAGCCCTCCTGTAAAGATACAGATGTGGAAATCTTAAAGGACCCCAAAAAAAGAAAGGAAAAAGGACAAGCTATCAAAATGACACCATGTTTAACAAAATGATGAAAATTTTAAGAAAATACTTAAATATGTACTTCTAAGATAGTGGCAATATAAAAGTAGGAATGTGAAACTTACCTTAAGAAATCAATAATAAATTTCGTTTTGCAAATAAACTAATACAAATGTCAAATGTCCTGTTCACAAGAATGGAATGGAAGTCAATTCAATTAGTCGTTTTTCACTTAGGAGCAGAACATAGGAAAGAAAAGCAGAAAGGTGAGTTTAGAGATAATGAAACTGAATGAGAAACACAAAATATTAGGAAACAAACAATTTATGTAAAATCAGTTAATGCAGCTCCTATCCCAATTAAAGACTCCCTGAGTTAGTATTGTATTAAAAATGCAATTTCCTGGCCAGGCGTGGTGGTTCATGCCTGTAATCCCAGCACTTTGAGAGGCCGAGGCAGGTGGATCATGAGGTCAGGAGTTCAAGACCAGCCTGGCCAACATGGAGAAACCCTGTCTCTACTAAAAATACAAAAATTAGCCAGGCGTGGTGGCGCACACCTGTAGTCCCAGCTACTCAGGAAGCTGAAGCAGGAGAATTGCTTGAACCCAGGAGGCAGTGGTTACAGTGAGCCGAGATCGTGCCACTGCACTCCAGCCTGGGCAACAGAATGAGACTCCATCTCAAAAAATAAAAATTAAAAAATGCAATTTCCCATTTTCCCCTAAATATCTCTCACCCTAGGTTATAACTGACATATCAAGGAAGTGAATACAGGGAACTAGGAAAGGGGACAAGACATAGAAGGAAAAAACAGGATCCAAAGGAACAAAAGAATAAGCTGAAAAATTAATCAAAATATTCAGTTTTTTATTTGATGAGATTCCTTTACTTTCCCCCTTAAAAACAATCAGGAATAGAAAAAAAACAACTAGTGTTCCTACACTCTACTTGAGAAGTTCTAATTGTGGTTTTGAAGAAATCCAAGCCTGTAATCCTAGTGTTCCAGGAATAAAGACACTCTTATCTATCATCATCCAGAAGCTTGAGCACTTGCCAAGACCGGGAAGTCAAACTTGAGATGCCATACTACAGATTATACACATTGTAATCCAGGTCTCAATAAATGTTCTATTTAAATCTTTATTAAGTTTCTCTCTTCAAAAATTAAAAACTCACAGTCTTAACTTCCTATGAATCTCTCCACATCTTAATCCATGTTTATATAAAAATGTATGCAGATATGAGTATATGTAGGAATTTTTTTCTAAAAATGGGGTCAAACTATATACATAATTCTGCAACTTGTTTTCTTCACCTAACAATACATCATGGACAACAACACATCAATCTAACATTTTAATAGCATAACATCCAGTAGTGTGTATGAATTACTGCTTATTCAACCATTTCCTTAAAGATAGACATTTAGCTTGTTTCCAGTCTTTTGCCTTTGGCTAAATGATTCTGCCATTGCCAAATGATACTGCAATAAACATCTCTATATATGATCAGGATTTTATTTCTCTAGGATAGATTTCCAGAAGTAGAACTGCCAGATCAAAAGAAATGTGTATTTTAACGTTAATGGATATTACCTAATTACTTTTCCCAAAATTTGTAATAATTCACATTCCTACAGGAATATATGAGAGTCCTATCTTCCCCATACTTGCACTGGTGCTGGAAGCGGTAGCTATTTTTAATCTTTGTCTATTGAGAAAAGTGGTATCTAACTGTTCCTTTAATTGTATTTTCCTGACTACTAGTGAAACTGAACATTTGTTTAACAGTATTTTGAATTTTCTCTCCTGTGATTTAATTGCTTTTCAAACTGGTGGTTTGCCCTTTGTCTTACTCAGTTTTATGCGTTTTTGCATATTAAGTTTTTATCTGCCATTTGTGCTGAAAATATGTTTTCCCAATCTACTCATTCTTTCTCTACATCCAATTCATCAACCTGAACCCTAAAATTAAAATTATATCTTGAATCTGACTACTACTCATTTCCTTCATCAAGATGTCCAAATCATTGCCATATCTCACCTGCATTGCTGTGCCTGCTTCCAAACTGAGCTTCTCAATCTCACTCCCCACTCCCAACAGAATCGTGCTTTCAAAATGTAAATCAGATGAGGTCACTTCTCTACTCAAAACTCTCCAAAGACCAACCCCCATCAGTGTAAAAGTTGAAAATTGTTTTTTGTTTGTTTGTTTGTTTGAGACAGGGTCTCGAGCTGTTGCCCAGGCTCGAGTGCACTGGCATGATCACAGCTCACTGCAACCTCAACCTCCCGGGCTCAAGCAATCCTTCCATTTGGCCTCCTGAGTAGTTGGGACTACAAATGCACGCCACCATGCCCGACTAATTTTTTATTTTTTAGGTTTGGTAGAGATGAGGTCTTATGTTGCCCAGGCTGGTCTCAAACTCCTGGACTCAAGCAACCCTCCCGCCTCAGCCTCCCAAAGTGCTGGGATTAGGCTGAGTCACCACGTCCAGCTTCATGAAAGTTCTTATCATGGCCTTCAAGGCCTTACAGTATCTAGCTTCTGACTTCTCCTCTAGCCTCATCACCCACTCTCCATCTCCCTTCCATTGTTGCAGCCACACTGGCCTCCTCATTTCTCCTCATGCCTGCCAAGCATGTTCTTGCTTCAGAATCAGCCTGAACACTCCCCCTCAAACATATGCACTACTCGATTATTTTAAGAAATATGCTTAAATTTGACTACCCTAACTAAAACAGTACCCCCCATTCTCTATCTCTTTGCCCTGGTGTATCTTTATTCCTAATATTTATCACCTGACATCGTATATTTATTTTTGTTTACTGACTTTCTGCCCCACACGAATGTAAACTTTAAGGGACTTTGTTCACTGCAGAATCTCCAGTGCTTAGAAAAGTGCCTCACACATAGTAGATGCTCATCAAAGATTTGTTAACTGAAATGAAGCAAATTAAATGAAGGTACATTTTACTATACAAAAATGTATTTCATCTAGTCAAATGTGTCTGCCTTATCCTCGGCAACTTCTGGGCTTTCTAAAGGGTCTCTTTGGAATGTATATACACAATTAGTGAGAATGTAAGTTAGTCCAGCCACTGTGGAAAGCAGTTTGGATATTTCTCAAAGAACTAAAGGTAGAACTACCATTTGGCCCAGCAATCCCATTACCATATGCATGTATACTCAAAAATTATTCTACCAAAAAGACACGTGCATTCATATGTTCATCGCAGTGCTATTCACTATAGCAAAGACATGGAATCAACTTAGGTGCCCATCAGTAGTGGATTGGATAAAGAAATGTGGTACATATATACCATGGAATACTACTCAGCCATTAAATAGAATGAAATGTCCTTTGCAGTCACACGGATGCAGCTGGAGGCCATTATCCTATGCTATTTAACACAGAAACAAAGCCAAATACGGCATGTTCTCACAAGTGGGAGCTACACATTGGGTACACATGAACATAAAGATGGGAACAATAGATACTGGAGACAAGAAGAGAGCGGAAGAAGGGAGGAGGACAAGGGTTGAAAATCTACCTATTGGCTACTGTGCTCACTACCTGGGTGATAGGATCATTCATATTCCAAACCTCAGCATTACACAATATACACAGGTAACCTGCACATGTATTTGCTGAATCTTAAAAAAAAGTTGAAAAAATAAACAAATAAATAAATAAATAAATAGTCTTGTTGACTACTGTGGTACACATATTTATATTCACTTAATTTTTTCTATTTTACAATTTTTATTTTCTATTTCTTTTTTACAATTAAATATTTAATCCATTTTGTTATGGTGCAAACAGAGGTTTCACTTTTTTTCCTTCCTGACAGATACCAAATTATGTCAGCAACATTTGTAGAATCAACTATTCTTTTTCCACTAAATTGTGCATTCTCAACAGGGGCAACATTGCCCTCCAAGGGTCAAAAACGAGTTCCAGGTGGATCAAGAAATCCAGTGATTTATTGTGATTTATTCTTTTCAGGTACAAATCACAGATGTTCAGTATCCTGAGACTTTGCTGAAGTTGCTTATCAGCTTATGTATAAAGTACATAAATGGATATATAGACAATAAAATACACAAGCAGACACACAGTATATTGGTAATATTACAGTTTTGTAAAATGAGGCAATTAGGATAAAAATGTCATATCATACTGCTTCAATTATACAGGGTATATGAAAAGTTTGAGTATCTATTAAACATGTCTTATTCTACTCTTTTTTCATTGTTTTCTTGGCTATTTTGGAATATGTTCTGCCATATGAACTTTAATTTTACCTGACTCCCCTCAAAAAAAAAAAAAAAGCATTCTGACTGAAAGTGAGTTATCTATTTGGAGCTATTTGACATTGCTGTTATTATTGAAGTCACTCCACGCAGAAATGTTCTATGAGTCTTCATTGGTTTAGGTCTTCATATTGGTGCTTTCACAAGACTTTACAGTTGGTGCTTTCTCAAAAGTTTAGGTTTCTTCATATTAGTTCTTGTTATATTTACTCCTGCGCACCTGTAATGTTTTGTTGTCATTGTAAGTGGGATTTTTACATTTTTTAAATTAATTTTAACAAGTATAGAGAAAAGTAATTCATTTTTTATATTTTCAGACTCTCATATTATTACTAATAGTTTTCTGGCCATTTCTTGGATTTTTTAGTATACTGTGGAAAGAGATACAATTTTGCTTTATACAATTTACATGTACACATTCTTAGTATGTGTTCTGTGTATATAGAATCCAGATTTTTCCAGGAGAATAATCTTTTATCAATTTTAATGATATTCTTTCTTTTTTTATTATTATACTTTAAGTTCCGGGGTACATGTGCAGAACGTGCAGGTTTGTTACATAGGTATTCATGTGCCATGGTGGTTTGCTGCACCTATCAATCTGTCATGTAGGTTTTAAGCCCCACATGCATTAGGTATTTATCCTAATGCTCTCTCTCCTCTTGACAGGCCCCAGTGTGTGATATCTCCCTTCCTGTGTCCAGGTGTTGTCATTGTTCAACTCACTCTTATGAGCAAGAACATGCAGTGTTTAGTTTTCTGTTCCTGTGTTAGTTTGCTAAGAATGATGGTTTACAGCTTCATCCATGTCCCTGCAAAGAATATGAACTCATTCTTTTTTATGACTGCATAGTATTCCATGGTATATATGTGCCACATTTTCTTTATCCAGTCTATCATTGATGGTCATTTGGGCTGGTTCCAAGTCTTTTCTATTGTAAATAGTGCTGCAATAAGCACACGTGTGCATGTGTCTTTATAGTAAAATGATTTATAATCCTTTTGGGGATATACCCAGTAATGGGATTGCTGGTTTTAGATACTTGAGGAATCACCACACTGTTTTCCATAATGGTTGAACTAATTTACACTCCCACCAACAGTGTAAAAGTGTTCCTGTTTCTCCACAGCCTCTCCGCATCTGTTGTTTCCTGACTTTTTAATGATTGCCATTGTAACTGGCATGAGATGGAATCTCATTGTGGTTTTGATTTGCATTTCTCTAATGAGCAGTGATGATGAGCTTTTTTCATATGTTTCTTGGCCACATAAATGTCTTCTTTTGAGAAGTGTCTGTCTGTTCATATCCTTCGCCCACGTTTTGATGAGGTTGTTTTGTTTTCTTATACATTTGTTTAAGTTCCTTGTAGGTTCTGGATATTAGACCTTTGTCAGATGGATAGATTGCAAAAATTTTCTCCCATTCTATAGGTTGCCTGTTGACTCTGATGATAGCTTATTTCGCTGAGCAGAAGCTCTTTAGTTTAATTAGATCCCATTTATCAATTTTGGCTTTTGTTGCCATTGCTTTCGGTGTTTTAGTCATAAAGTCTTTTTTGCCCATGCCTATTTCCTGAATGGTATTGCCTAGGTTTTTTCCTAGGGTTTTTATGGTTTTAGGTTTTCTGTTTAATTGTTTAATCAGGTAATTTTTGTATAAAGTGTAAAGAAGGGGTCTAGTTTCAGTTTTCTGCATATGGCTAGCCAGTTTTCCCAAAACCATTTATTAAATAGGAAATCTCTTCCCCATTGCTTGTTTTTGTCAGGTTTGTCAAAGATCAGATGGTTGTAGATGTGTGGTGATATTTCTGAAGCCTCTGTTCTGTTCTCTTGGTCTACATATAGTTTTTGGTACCAGTACCATGCTCTTTTAGTTACTGTAGCCTTGTAGTATAGTTTGAAGTCAGGTAACATGATGCCTCCAGTTTTGTTCTTTTTGCTTAGGATTGTCTTGGCTATACGGGCCCTTTTTTGTTCCATATGAAATCTGAAGTAGTTTTTTCTAATTCTGTGAAGGAAGTCAGTGGTAGCCTGATGGGAATAACATTGAATCTATAAATTACCTTGGGCCGTATGGCCATTTTCACAATATTGATTCTTCCTATCCATGAGCATGGAATGGTTTTCCATTTGTTTGTGTCCTGTCTTATTTCCTTGAACAGTGGTGTGTAGTTCTCCTTGAACAGGTCCTTCATGTCCCTTATAAATTGTATTTCTAGGTATTTTATTCTCTTTGTAGCAACTGGGAGTTCATTCATGATTTGGCTGTCTATTATTTGTGTATAGAATGCTTGTGATTTTTGCACATTGATTTTGTATCCGGAGACTTTGCTGAAGTTGCCTATCAGCTTAAGAAGTTTTTGGGCTGAGACGATGGGGTTTTCTAAATATACAATCATGTCATCTGCAAACAGAGACAATTTGACTTCCTCTCTTCCTATTTGAATATGCTTTATTGCTTTCTCTTGCCTGACTGGCCTGGCCAGAATTTCCAATATTATGTTGAACAGGAGTGGTGAGAGAGAGCATCCTTGTCTCGTGCCAGTTTTCAAAGCGAATGCTTCCAGCTTTTGCCCAGTCAGTATGAAATTGGCTGTGGGTTTGTCATAAATAGCTCTTATTAGTTTGAGATATATTTCAACAATACCTGGTTTATTGAATGTTTTTAGCATGAAGGGGTATCAAATTGTATTAAAGGCCTTTTCTGCATCTATTGAGATAATAATATGGTTTTTGCCATTGGTTCTGTTCATGTGATGGATTACATTTATTGAGTTGCATATGTTGAACCAGCTTTGCGTCCCAGGGATGAAGTCGACTTGATCATGGTGGGTAAGCTTTCTGATGTGCTGCTGGATTCAGTTTGCATGTATTTTACTGAGGATTTTTGCATCAATCTTCATCAGATATATTGGCCTGAAATTTTCTCTTTTGTTGTGTCTCTGCCAGGTTTTGATATCAGGATGATGCTGGCCTCATAAAATGAGTTAGGGAGGAGTCCCTCTTTTTTTATTGTTTGGAATAGTTTCAGAAGGAATGGCACCAGCTCCTCTTTGTACCTCTGGTAGAATTCAGCTGTGAATCCGTCTGGTCCTGGGCTGTTTTTTTTTTTGGGGGGGGGGGTAGGCTATTAATTACTGCCTCAATTTCAGAACTTGTTACTGGTCTATTCAGGGACTCAACTTCTTCCTGATTTAGTCTTGAGAGAGTGTATGTGTCCAGGAATTTATCCATTTCTTCTAGATTTTCTCTTTTATTTGTGTAGAGGTGTTTATAGTATTCTCTGATGGTAGTTTGTATTTCTGTGGGATCAGTGGTGATATCCCCTATATCATTTTTTATTGCGTCTATTTGATTCTTCTCTCTTTTCTTCATTAGCCTGGCTAGAGGTCTATCTATTAATCTTTTCAAAAATCCAGCTCCTGGATTTATTGATCTTTTGAAGGGATTTTTGTGTCTGTATCTATTTCAGTTCTGCTCTGATCTTAGTTATTTTGTATTTCTGTGGGATCAGTGGTGATATCCCATATATCATTTTTTATTGTGTCTATTTGATTCTTCTCTCTTTTCTTCATTAGCCTGGCTAGAGGTCTATCTATTAATCTTTCCAAAAATCCAGCTCCTATATTCATTGATCTTTTGAAGGAATCTTTGTGTCTGTATCTCTTTCAGTTCTGCTCTGATCTTAGTTATTCCTCGTCTTCTGCTGGCTTTTGAATGTGTTTGCTCTTGCTTCTCTAGTTCTTTTCATTGTGATGGTAGGGTGTCTATTTTAGATCTTTCCCGTTTTCTGATGCGGGCATTTAGTGCTATAAATTTCCCTCTAAACACTGCTTTAGTGGTGTCTCAGAGATTCTGGTACATTGGATCTTTGTTCTGATTGGTTTCAAAGAACTTATTTCTGCCTTAATTTCATTATTTACCCAGTAGTCATTCAGGAGCAGGTTGTTCAGTTTCCATGTAGCTGTGTGGTTTTGAGGGAGTTCTTAATCCTGAGTTCTAATTTGATTGCACTGTGGTCTGAGATACTGTTTGTTATGATTTCCATTCTTTTGCATTTGCTGAGGAGTGTTTAACTTCCAATTATGTAGTTGATTTTAGAATAAGTTCTTTGTGGTACTGAGGACAATGTATATTTTGCTGATTTGGGGTGGAGAGTTCTGTAGATGTCTATTAGGTCTGCTTGGTCCAGAGCTGAGGTCAAGCCTTGAATATCCTTGTTAATTTTCTGTCTTGTTGATCTGTCTAATATTGACAGTGGGGTGTTAAAATCTCCCACTATTATTGTGTGGAGTCTAAGTCTCTTTACAGGTCTCTAAGAATTTGCTTTATGAATCTGGGTGCTCTTGTATTGGATGCACATATATTTAGGATAGTTGGCTCTTCTTGTTGCATTGATCCCTTTACCATTATGTGATGCCCTTCTTTGTCTCTTTTGATCTTTGTTGGTTTAAAATCTGTTTTATCAGAGACTAGGATTGCAACCCATGCATTTTTTTTCTTTTCATTTGCTTGGTAAATATTCTTCCATCCCTTTATTTTGAGCCTATGCATGTCTTTGCAAGTGAGATGGGTCTCCTGAATACAGCACACTGATGAGTCTTGACTCTTTATCCAATTTGCCAGTCTGTGTCTTTTAATTGGGGCATTTAGCCCATTTACATTTAAGGTTAATATTGTTATGTGTGCACTTGGACACAGGGTGGGGAACATCACACACTGGGGCCTTTCGTGGGGTGGGGGCAGGGGGGAGGGATAGCCTTAGGAGGAATACCTAAAGTAAATGACGAATTAATGGGTGCAGCACACCAACATGGCATATGTATACATATGTAACAAACCTGCATGTTGTGCACATGTACCCAAAAACTTAAAGTATAATAAAAATAATAATAATATATATTGTTATGTGTGAATTTGATCCTGTCCCCATGATGCTAGTTATTTTGCACATTAGTTGATGCAGTTTCTTCATAGTGTCATTGGTCTTTATATTTTGGCGTGTTTTTGCATTGGCTGGTACTGGTTTTTCCTTTCCATATTTAGTGCTTCCTTCAGGAGCTCTTTTAAGGTAGGCCTGGTGGTGACAAAATCCCTCAGCATTTGCTTGTCTGTAAAGGATTTTATTTCTCCTTCCCTTATGAAGCTTAGTGTAGCTGGATATAAAATTCTGGGTGGAAAATTCTTTTCTTTAAGAATGTTAAGTATTGGCCCCCACTCTCTTCTGGCTTGTAGGGTTTCTGCAGAGAGAGCCACTGTTAAGTCTGATGGACTCCCCTTTGTAGGTAACGTGACCTTTCTCTCTGGTTGCCCTTAACATTTTCTCCTTCATTTCAGCCTTGGAGAATCTGATGATTATGTGTCTTGGGGTTGCACTTCTTGGGGAATATCTTTGTGGTGTTCTCTGTATTTCCTGAATTTGAATGCTAGCCTGTCTTGCTAGGCTGGGGAAGTTCTCCTGGATAATATCCTGAAGCTTGTTTTCCAACTTGGAAATTATTCCTGTCACTTTTAGGTACACCGATCACTTGTAGGTTTGGTCTTTTCACGTAGTCCCATACTTCCTGGAGGCTTTGTTCATTCCTTTTCATTCTTTTTTCTCTAATCTTGTCTTCACACTTTATTTCATTAAATTGATCTTCAATTTCTGATATCCTTTCTTCTGCTTCATTGATCTTGCTATTGATACTTGTGTACGCTTCACAAAGTTCTTGTGCTGTTTTTCAGCTCCATCAGGTCATTTATATTCTTCTCTGAACTGGTTATTCTAGTTAGCAGTTCCTGTAACCTTTTATCAAAGTTCTTAGTTTCCTTGCATTAGCTCAGAGCAGTTTGTTATTACCCACTTTCTGAAGTCTACTTCTGTCAATTCGTCAAACTTATTCTCTGTCCAGTTTTGTGCCCTTGCTGGAGAGGAGTTGCAATCATTTGGAGGAGCAGAGGCATTCTGGTTTTTGGAATTTTCAGCATTTTTATGCTGATTTTTCCTCATCTTTGTGGATTTATCTACCTTTGATCTTTGATGTTGTGACCTTGGATGCGGTTTTTGTGTGGGCGTCCTTTTTGTTGATGTTGATGTTATTGTTTTCTTTTTTTTTTTTTTTTTTTTTTTTTTAGACAGTCTTGCTCTCTTGCCCAGGCTGGAGTGCAGTGGCACGTGATCTCAGCTCACTGCAACCTCCACCTTCCAGGTTCAACTGATTTTCCCACCTCAGCTTCCCAAGTAGCTGGGACTACAGGTGCACACCACCATGTCCAACTACTTTTTGTATTTTTAGTAGAAACGGGGTTTCACCATATTAGCCAGGCTGGTCTCAAACTCCTGTCCTCGTGATTTGCCCGCCTCAGCCTCCCAAAGTTCTGGGATTACAGGCGTGAACCACCATGCCCAGCCGATGTTATTGCTTTCTGTTTGTTGGTTTTCCTTCTAACAGTTAGGCCCCTCTTCTGCAGATCTGCTGGAGTTTGCTGGAGGTCCACTACACACCCTATTTGCCAGGATATCACTAGTGGTACTAGATTGCTGCCTGCTCCTTCCTCTGGAAGCTTCATCCCAGAGGGCACCAGTCTGATGCCAGCCAAAGCTCTCCTGTATGAGGTGTCTGTTGACCACTGCTGGGTGGTGTCTCCCAGTCAGGTGGCATGGGAGTTAGGGACCCACCTGAGGAGGCAGTCTGTCCCTTAGCAGAGCTTGAGTACTATGCTGGGAGATCAGCTGCTCTCTTCAGAGCTGGCAGGCAGGAATCTTTAAGTCTGCTGAAGCTGCTCCCACAGTTGCACCTTCCCCCAGTGTTCTGTCCCAGGAAGATGGGAGTTTTATCTATAAGCCCCTGACTGGGGCTGCCTTTCTTTCAGAGATGCCCTGCCCAGTGAGGAGGAATCTAGAGAGGCAGTGTGGCCACAGCTGCTTTGCCACACCACAGTGAATTCCACACAGTCCGAACTCCCCAGTGGCTTCCTTAACACTGTGAGGGGAAAACTGCCTACACAAGCCTCAGTAATGGTGGGCGCCCCTCCCCCCACCAAGCTGGATCATCCCAGGTCAACTTCAGACTGCTGTACTGGCAGCGAGAATTTCAAGCCAGTGGTTATTAGCTTGCTGGGTGCCATGGGAGTGGGACCCGGTGAGAGAGACCACTTGGCTCCCTAGCTTCAGCCCCCTTTCCAGGAGAGTGAATTGTTCTTGCTGGGGTTCCAGGTGCCACTGGCGTATGAAAAAACAAAACAAACAAAAACTCCTGCAGCTAGCTCAGTGTCTGCCCAAACAGCTGCCCAGTTTTGTGCTTGAAACCCAGTGCCCTGGTGGTGTAGGCACACAAGGGAATCTCCTGGTCTGTAGGTTGCAAAAACCATGGGAAAAGCATAGTATCTGGTCCAGATAGCATAGTTCCTGGTCCGGATAGCACAGTCCCTCACAGCTTCCCTTGCCTAGGCAAGGGAGGTCCCTGGTCTCCTGCACTTCCCAGGTGAAGAAACACCCCACCCTGCTTCTGCTCACCCTCCATGAGCTGCACCTACTTTTTTTTTTTTTTTTGAGACGGAGTCTCGCTCTGTGGCCCAGGCTGGAGTGCAGTGGCCGGATCTCAGCTCACTGCAAGCTCCACCTCCCGGGTTTATGCCATTCTCCTGCCTCAGCCTCCTGAGTAGCTGGGACTACAGGCGCCCGCCACCTTGCCCGGCTAGTTTTTTGTATTTTTTAGTAGAGACGGGGTTTCACCGTGTTCGCCAGGATAGGATGATCTCGATCTCCTGACCTCGTGATCCGCCCGTCTTGGCCTCCCAAAGTGCTGGGATTACAGGCTTGAGCCACCGCACCTGGCCTAGCTGCACCTACTTTCTAACCAGTCCCAATGAGATGAACTCGGTATCTCAGTTGGAAATGCAGAAATCACCCACCTTCTGCGTTGGTCTCACTGGGAGCTGCAGACCAGAGCTGTTCCTATTTGGCCATATTTCCCAGGAACCTCTGATATTCTTTATTTCAAATAATAATTTCTGATTTAAATTCTATTTTAAACAATAGCTTTTGTTGGTTAATATTTTCCTCTGCTTTGTCTTTCTCTATTGTTGTACTTTTCAGATTCTAATACGTCTTGTGAATAGAAAATAACTGGATCCTTTTTCCCTGTCTTAGAGTATAGGTCTTTTAAGTGGCATGTTTAAACCATTTATGTTTGTGATGATTACTGATTTATTCAGTATTGTTTATGACACCTTACCCAGTGCTTTCCATAGTGCATAATTTTTACAGTACTGTTCCATTGTCTTTGCTATTGTTGTCTGATTTTTCATTCTGCTACATTTATGCACCCCAAAATTAGTCATGATAAAATTATTTTTACAGTCTATGTTTTTCAGATACATTCACGTATTTACCAATATTGCTTGCTATTTCTCTTTGTATCTTAATCCTTGCTTTGTGGTTTGATTTTTGTTTTTTGTTTTTTAGTTGTTTTATGAGACAGGGTCTCATTCTGTCACCCAAGATAAGAGCGCAGTAGTGTGATCTCGGCTTACTGCAACCTCCACCTCCCGAGTTCAAGCAATTCTCCCACCTCAGCCTCCCAAGTATCTGGGACTACAGATACGTGCCACCACGCCCAGCTAATATATGTATTTTTAATAGAAACAGGTTTCGTTTCACTATGATGGCCAGGCTGGTCTTGAATTCCTGACCTCAAGTGATCTGCCTGCCTTGGCCTCCCAAAGTGCTGAGATTACCAGCATGAGTCACCACACCCCGCCTGTGGTTTCATTTTTAAATGAGAATCTGTGAATAACAAACTCTTGGACTTTTGCCAGAAAAATTAGCTTCACCTTCATTATAAAATAATAGTTTTGCTGAATAAGGAACTCAATGTATTTTCTCAGCTAATTGAAGATGTTATCCATTGCCTTTTGGCCTTTGTTTTTGCTCTTAAGAAGTCTGCTTAATACCTGGTTTGCAGGTTATTTTGTCTTTTTCTGCCTGGTAACATTGAGAATTTTGTTTTGTCTTGGTGTTGCACAGTTTCACTACTACGTGTTCAGTACATTTTCATTATTCCTGCTTTAGGAGTGTGCATCTTAAATCTTTAGAGTAATGTCTTTCATTAATTTTGAAAAATTCTTAAGCATTCTTTCTTTGAACTTTACCATGCTTTCTATATTCTCTTTCTGGAATTCAAATGCATTTTGGATCTTCTCATTGTAGTCTCTATTTCTGTTAACCTTGTTTTTATGTATTTTTAAGTCTCTCTGCAATGCAGTATAGACAACTTCCTCAAGTCTACCTTCCAATTCACTGATTTTCTCTTCAGTGTCTAATGTCCTGATTAGCCTATTGAGTTTTAGTCAATTACTAATATTTATTCTTTCTAAAAGTTCGAGTTTCTTCTCCTAATATTTGTTCATAGTCTCATCTATGTGTATGTGTTATTATCACCCAAAGTTCATAGTTTAAGATTTACGGCCGGGCGCGGTGGCTCAAGCCTGTAATCCCAGCACTTTGGGAGGCCGAGACGGGCGGATCACGAGGTCAGGAGATCGAGACCATCCTGGTGAAACCCCGTCTCTACTAAAAAAAAATACAAAAACTAGCCGGGCGAGGTGGCGGGCGCCTGTAGTCCCAGCTCCTCGGGAGGCTGAGGCAGGAGAATGGCGTAAACCCGAGAGGCGGAGCTTGCAGTGAGGTGAGATCCGGCCACTGCACTCCAGCCCGGGCGACAGAGCGAGACTCCGCCTCAAAAAAAAAAAAAAAAAAAAAAAAAAAAAAAAAAAAAGATTTACATTATAGGAACTTTTTTCTTTATTTTTCCATACCCCAGTGGCGCCTGGAATGCCAGTGAGACAGAACTGCTCACTCCCTTGGAAAGGTCGAGTTACCCACAAAGGGAAGCCCATCAGACTGACAGGGGATCTCTGCAGAAACCCTACAAGCCAGAAGAGAGTAGGGGCCAATATTCAACGGTCTGAAAGAAAAGAATTTTAAACCCAGAATTTCATATCCAGCCACACTAAGCTTCATAAGGGAAGAAGAAATAAAATCCCTTATAGACAAGCAAATGCTGAGGGATTTTGTCACCACCAGACCTGCCTTACAAGAGCTCCTGAGGGAAGCACTAAATTTGGAATGGAACAACTAGTACCAGCCACTGTAAAAACATATGAAATTGTAAAGAACATTGACACTATGAAGAAACTGCATTAACTAATGGGCAAAACAACCTGCTAGCATCATAATGACAGGATCAAATTCACACATAACAATATTAACCTTAAATGTAAACAGGCTAAATGCCCCAATTAAAAGACACAGACTGACAAATTGGATAAAGAATCAAGACCCACCAGAGTGCTGTATTCAGGAGCGCCATCTCATGTGCAAAGACACACATAGGCTCAAAATAAAGGGATGGAGGAATATTTATCAAGCAAATGGAAAGCAAAAAAAAAAAAAAAAGCAGGAGTTGCAATCCTAATTTCTGATAAAACAGACTTTAAATCAATAAAGATCAAAAGAGACAAAGAAGGGCTTTACATAATGGTAAAGGGAACAATGCAGCAGGAAGAGCTAACTATCCTAAATATATATGCACCCAATACAGCAGCACCCAGATTCATAAAGCAAGTTCTTAGAGACCTAGACTCCCAAACAATAATAGTGGGAGACTTTAACACCCCACTGTCAATGTTAGACAGATCAATGAGACAAAATAAACAAAGATATTCATGACTTGAACTCAGCTCTGGACCAGGCGGACCTAATAGACATCTACAGAACTCTCCACCCCAAATCAACAGAATATACATTCTTCTCAGCACCTCATTGCACTTATTCTAAAATTGATCACATAATTGGAAGTAAAACACTTCTTAGCAAATGCAAAAGAACGGAAATCATAACAAACAGTCTCTCAGAACATAGTGCAACCAAATTAGAATTCAGGATTAACAAACTCACTCAAAACCACACAAATAAATGGAAACTGAACAACCTGCCTGTGAATGACTACTAGGTAAATAATGAAATGAAGGCAGAAATAAAGATGTTCTTTGAAATCAATGAGAATGAAGACACAACGTACCAGAATATCTGGGACACATTTAAAGCAGTGCTTAGAGGGAAATTTATAGCACAAGAGAAAGCAGGAAAGTTCTAAAATTGACACCTTAACATCGAAATTAAAAGAACTAGAGAAGCAACAGCAAACAAATTCAAAAGCTAGCAGAAGACATGAAATAACTAAAGAGAAGAACTGGAGGAGATAGAGACACAAAAAACTCTTCAAAAAATCAATGAATCCAGGAGCTGGTTTTTTGAAAAAAATCAACAAAATAGATAGACCACTAGCCAGACTAATAAAGAAGAAAAGAAAGAAGAATCAAATAGATGCAATAAAAAATAATACAGGGGATATCACCACTGATCCCACAGAAATACAAACCACCATCAGAGAATACTATAAACACCCCTACACAAATAAAAGAGAAAATCTTGAAGAAATGGATAAATTTGTGGACACATACACCGTCCCAAGTCTAAGCCAGGAAGAAGTTGAATCCCTGAATAGACCAATAACAATTTCTGAAATTGAGGCAGGACTTAATAGCCTACCAACCAAAAAAGTTCAGGACCAGATGGATTCACAGCCGAATTCTACCAGAGGTACAAAGAGGAGCTGGTACCATTCCTTCTAAAACTATTCCAAACAATAGAAAAATAGGGACTCCTCCCTAATTCATTTTATGAGGCCAGCATCATCCTGATACCAAAATCTGGCAGAGACACACACAAAAAAATTTCAGGCCAATATCCCTGATGAATATCAATGCGAAAATCCTCAATAAAATACTGGCAAACCGAATCCAGCAGCACATAAAAAAGCTTAACCACCATGATCAAGTTGGCTTCATCCTTGGGATGCAAGGCTGAATCAACATATGCAAATCAATAAACATAATCCATCCCATAAACAGAACCAATGACAAAAACCGTATGATTATCTCAATAGATACAGAAAAGGCCTTTGATAAAATTCAACACCCCTTCATGCTAAAAACTCTCAATAAACTAGGTATTGATGGAATGTACCTCAAAATAATAAGAGCTATTTATGGCAAAACTATAGCCAGTATCATACTGAATGGGCAAAAAAACTGGAAGCATTCCCTTTGAAAACCAGCACAAGACAAAGACACCCTCTCTCACCACTCCTATTCAACATAGTATTGGAAGTTCTGGCCAGGGCAATCAGGCAAGAGAAAGCAATAAAGAGTATTCGAATAGGAAGAGAGAAAATCAAATTGTCTGTTTGCAGATGACATGATTGTATATTTAGAAAACCCCATTATCTCAGCCCAAAACCTCCTTAAGCTGGTAAGCAACTTCAGCAAAGTCTCAGGATACAAAATCAATGTGCAAAAATCACAAGCATTCCTATACATCAATAATAGAGAGCCAAATCATGAGTGAACTCCCATTCACAATTGCTACTAAGATAATAAAATACCTAGGAATACAACTTACAAGGGATGTGAAGGACCTGCTCAAGGAGAACTACAAACCACTGCTCAAGGAAATCAGAGAAGACACAAACAAATAGAAAAACATTCCATGCTCATGGATAGGATGAATCAATATCATGAAAATGGCCATAGGGCCCAAAGTAATTTATAGATACAATGCTATTCCCATGAAGCTACCACTGACTTTCTTCACAGAATTTAAAAAAACTACTTTAAACTTCATATGGAACCAAAAAAGAGCCTGCCTAGGCAAGACGATCCTGGGCAAGAAGAACAAAGCTGGAGGTATCATGCTACCTGATTTCAAACTATACTACAAGGCTACAGTACCCAAAACAGCATGGTACTGGTACCAAAAAAGATATATAGACCAATGGAACAGAACAGAGGCATCAGAAATAACACCACACAGCTACAACCATCTGATCTTTGACAAACATGACACACAGAAGCAATGGGGAAAAGATTCCAGATTTAGTAAATGGTGTTGGGAAAACTAGTTAGCCACATGCAGAAAACTGAAACTGGACTCCTTCCTTACACCTTTTACAAAAAATCAACTCAAAATGGATCAAAAACTTAAACGTAAGACTTTAGACCATAAAACTCCTAGAAGAAAACCTGGGCAAGACCATTCAGGACAGAGGCATGGGCAAAGACTTCATGTCGAAAACACCAAAAGGAATGGCAACAAAAGCCAAAATTGACAAACGGAATCTAATTAAACAGCTTCTGCACAGCAAAAGAAACTATCATCAGAGTTAACAGGCAACCTACAGAATGGGAGAAAATTTTTGCAATCTATCCATCTAACAAAGGGCTAATATCCAGAATCTACAAAGAACTTAAACAAATTTACAAGAAGAAAACAACCCCATCAAAAAGTGGGCAAAGGATATGAACAGATACTTCTCAAAAGAAGACATTTATGCAGCCAACAGACATATGAAAAAATGCTCATCATCACTGGTCACTAGAGAAATGCAAATCAAAACCACAGTGAGATTCCATCTCATACCAGTTACAATGGCAATCATTAAAAAGTCAGGAAACAACAGATGCTGGAGAGGTTGTGGAAAAATAGGAATGCTTTTACACTGGTGGGAGTGTAAATTAGTTCAACCATTGTGGAAGACAGTGTGGTGATTCCTCAAGGATCTAGAACTGGAAATACCATTTGGCCCAGCAATCCCATTACTGGGCATATACCCAAAGGATTATAAATCATGCTATGATAAAGACACAGGCACACATATGTTTATTGCAGCACTATTTACAGTAGCAAAGTCTTGGAACCAACCCAAATGTCCATCAATGATAGACTGGATTAAGAAAATGTGGCACATATATATCATGGAATACTATGCAGCCATAAAAAAGGATGAGTTCATGTCCTTCGCAGGGACATGGATAAAGCTGGAAACCATCATTCTCAGCAAACTATCACAAGTTCAGAAAACCAAACACCGCATGTTCTTGCTCATAAGTGGGAGTTGAACAATGAGAACACATGGACACAGGGAGGGGAACATGGGGTCTGTCGGAGGGTGGGGGGTTAAGGGAGGGATAATATTAGGAGAAATACCTAATGTAGGTGACAGGTTGATAACCACCAAGGCACATGTATACCTATGTAACAAAACTGCACATTCAGCACATGTAACCCAGAACTTAAAGTATACTTAAAAAAAAAAGAAAGAAAGAAAGAAAAGAAAAAATGAACAGAGCAACAAATATCTGTGGGACAATAACAAAGTCTCTAACATTCCTGTGACTGGAATTACAGAAGGAGAGGGCATAGGATGCTAAAAAAAAAAAAAGAGAGAGAGACAGGCTCTCACTCTGTTACACAGGCTGGAGTGTGGTGGAATGATCACAGCTCACTGCAGCCTCAAACTTCCAGGCTTAGGCGATCCTCCTGCCTTAGCCTCCCGAGTAGCTGGGACCACTGACATGTGCCACCATATCCAGCTAATTTTTTTTATTTTTTTATAGAGACAGTGTTTTGTCATGTTGCCCAGGCTGGTCTGAAAAAACTTCTTAACAAAATAATGATTGAAGACTTCTCAAACTTAATGAAAGACATAAATATGTAATTCAAAAAGCTAAAACAACTAATATAATAAACCCAAAGAAATCCATGCTCAGATACATCATAATCAAATTTCTGAAAACTTAAAAAAATCTTGAAAACATTCAGAAAGAAAAAGCATTATTTATAGGAGAACAACAATTAGAATTACAGTGGATTTCTCACCAAAAAACACAAAATGGGAAGAAAGTAGTACAACATTTTTCAAGTGCTAAAAGATAAGACCTATCAGCCCAGAAGCTTATATCCAGAGATAATACTCGAAGGAATCTTCAAAAACATTTTTAGTAATATTACAGAATAGTAATCAATTGTATTCCTCTATGCTAGCAATAAAAAATAGGAAGCCAAAATTGAAGCACAATACTATTTACAACCACTCCAAAGAAAATTAAATACTTAAGTATAAATCTAACAAAATATGTACAGAATCAGCAGGCTGAAAACTACAAAATGCTGATGAAAAAATAAAAATAGATCTAAACAGATGGAGAGACATGCAGTGTTAACTGGAAGACAACAAAGATGTCAATTCTCTTCAAAACGGTCTATAGGTTTAACATATTTCCTATCAAAAGCTTCCTTTTGTAGATATAGACAAACTGGTCTTAAAATCTATATGGAAAGTCAAAAGAACAAACATTGCTAAAACAATATTAAAAAAGAATAGTAAAGTAGGAAGAATCGCACTACCCAATGTTAAGATTTACTACTGTAGGCCGGGCGCGGTGGCTCAAGCCTGTAATCCCAGCACTTTGGGAGGCCGAGACGGGCGGATCACGAGGTCAGGAGATTGAGACCATCCTGGCTAATACGGTGAAACCCCGTCTCTACTGAAAAATACAAAAAACTAGCCGGGCGAGGTGGCGGGCGCCTGTAGTCCCAGCTACTGGGGAGGCTGAGGCAGGAGAATGGCGTAAACCCGGGAGGCGGAACTTGCAGTGAGCTGAGATCCGGCCACTGCACTCCAGCCTGGGCGACAGAGCAAGACTCCGTCTCAAAAAAAAAAAAAAAAAAAAAAAAAAAGATTTACTACTGTAGATTGCCAGGCCAAGATGGCTGATTAGAAACAGCTGTAGTCCACAGCACTAGCGGAGAGGAACAAAAGAGGCAAGTGAATATAGCACCTTCAACTGAAATATCCAGGTACTTGCATTGGGACTGATCAGGAAAACAACTCGACCCACAGAGAACAAAGAAAAGCAGGATGGGGCAACAGCCCCCCAGGAGCGACAGAGAGCCAAAGGAACCCCCACTCCCAGCCAAGGGAAGCAGTGAGTGATTGTGCAACCTCAGGAAACCATGCTTCTCCCATGGATCTTTGCGACTGGTGGATCAGGAGATTCCCTCATGAACCCATGCCACCAAGGCCTTGGGTCCGACACACAGACCCAAGCAGAGCAACTGCTCCGGCACACACAAAGACCCACGAGCTTTCCATACTCTGGCCCAGGGAGGAGCACAGGAAAGGCCCCAAAACAGATTATATCACACCTGTTGTTCTGGGAGAAAGTAAAGTCAAAACAGCATTGCATTTAGTTCAGGTTTCGGCCAAACTGCGAGATACCACGTTATTTAAGAGGCGGGCGGAGGAAGGAAACCTACCGCTTTGGAAGAGGCGGAGGAAATCGCTTTCTTCCTTGTGACTCAGCCCTGGAGGAATTTCCCTTTTGAAATCTTTCCGTGGCGAGTAGGACCGCCAGGCCGGCAACCAGGAGGCGGCCTCCTTGTAACCGCCAGGCGGCGACACCGAGGGCAGCCCGGCCGGGAGGCGGGACCTCTTCTCCCCTCGCGGTTACCCCTCGCGCCACTTCTCCCCTCGCGCCACTTCTCCCCTCGTCGTTCCCCCTCGCGCCCCTTCTCCTCTCACATTTCCCTCTCACAAGCCTTCTACCCTCCTGGTTCCCCCTCAAGCGCCTTCTCCCCTCAGATCTCCCCCAGGTTCCTTCTCTCCCTCCCATTTCTCTCCCCATTCTTCTACCTCTCCTAGTCCCGCCTTCCCCAGCACGATGGCACCTCTCTTACCCTAAATCTTCTCCCCACTCCCCTCAACCCACTGACCGCCCCGCGCCCCGACCCCTCATCCCCTCTTCCCGCACGTACCGTCTACCTTTCTGCCCCTCTGCACTCCCCGACTTCTCAAGCACATACAACCCAGCCTCATCTCACCCATCCCGGCCTTTTCACTCCCTGAACCACCCCACCCCATCGTCCTCTTCCTCCCCCATCTTCCACCTCCCCAGTAGCTCTTCCCCCTCTTCCTCCTCACTTCCCCACCCCGTCACACACACACCCCCACCCCTCGGTCTCCTCCTCACTCCATCTCCTCCCTTTCACTGTGCTCTGTTTCGCCGAGGGAAGAGAAGAGTGGTTATACCTGAGGAATAAAAGGTATAACTCCCGCCCCAAACACTGCTAAAATGACTCTAAAAAGAAATAATCAGCCAGACAAGGGGAACAGGGAACAGCAACAGACTGTAATTTTCACATGTCACAAAATATTATGTGACGTTTTACGTGAAATGTAAAAATCATTCTTAGATCATGGGCCATACAAAAAAAAAAAAGTGGCAGACTGAATTTGGCTCATTCGGTGGTAGTTTGCCTATCCCTGGCTTAAAGAAAAAAACAATTAATAAACAAGGAATAAGTCCGAGCGCGGTGGCTCACACCTGCAATCCCAGCACTTTTGAGCGGCTGGGGTGGGCAGATCACTTGAGGTCAGGAGTTCGAGATCAGCCTGGCCAACATGGTGAAACCCCCATCTCTACTAAAAACACAAAATTAGCTGGGCGTGGTGATGCCCACCTGTAATCCCAGCTACTTGCGAGGCCAGGTTCTCTTGAACCTGGGAGGCGGAGGTTGCAGTGAGCTGAGATCATGCCATTGCACTCCAGCCTGGGCAAAAAGAGCGAAACTCCATCTCAATAAATAAATAAATAAACAAACAAACAAACCAGGAATAGAATGGAACTTCTTTAACCTGATAAAGGGTATCTACTTTTTTTTATTCGAAAACACATCTTCCAAAAAGAGAAAGTTGGGATGCATTCTCATTAAAATTATGAAGACAAGGAGACTACTGTCATCACTTTTGTTCAACATTGTATTTTGGTCATTACCAGCATCATGAGATAAGAAAAAGAAACCAAAAGATTGGAAAGGAAGACATAAAACTGTCAACATTTACAGAGGACGTGATTACACCATAGAATCTAAAGACAAATGAATCCAAAGACAAATTACTATAAATAATAGGACGGTTTAATGAAGTAACTGATATAAACTCAGTCCTCTATTTTCACATCTTTTCTTTTCCTATTGCCTATGTTTTTATCTTTTCGTTATACTTGCTGGGATATTTCTTCTCCTTTACCTTCCCAAACCTTTATTAAATATTTATTCTGAGTTCTCATATTTTAAGTTTTCAGGAGCTGTTTACTTATTTTTTAATCCCCCCTTATTTAAGTATCTTGTTCTTTCATAGATGTGATACCTGCTTTTATTTCTTTGAAGACATTGATTATAGTTGTGTTTTAAAGTTTTTTCTGAATTGTCTCTGTTCTTCCAAGTTCTTCCTTGTTTTGAACTCTGCCTTTGTTATTGGATACTTTCTTTGCATTTTAATCAGACTCAGAAGTCCCTTCTGAAACCTTACACATCAGCATCTCACTCTCCAACCAAAACCCAACATCTTTGCAGCTCTAGTGCTCTAGAGTTCCCTCCGCCTTTCTTCTTTGACCTCCCTAGTACCTTCGGGCACTTCACCCTTTTGTTTCCAGTCAGTCAGCTTCCTTCCCTTACTGACTGCATTACCTGAAACTTTCTGGCCTAAACCATGATCAGTCAATTCAGTTGCACCCACAATTCAAACATCCCCTTACTGGATCAAATTAACTCTGCCCTCTCAGTTGTCAGAAGTTTAAAATGCCTTCATATTGGACTCCCAATTCTTCATCTCCATGTTCCTCTGAGCCTCTAACATGCTTACTTAAGCATGTCCTTCTTCTATTGACCAAGGCAGCTTTTGCAGACCTTCAGCAGTGGGTCATGCCTTACATGCTTATCTCATATCTCAGTGTAAGTGGCAGTCCTGCTTCCATACAAATTTTCCATACAAATTTTCTCTCTTCACCTGTGCTCTAGCCAAGCGATTCTCAAACTTGAGCATGCATCAAAATCACCTGGTACGTTCCTAAAGCCCCACTCTCACAGATACTGATTCACTGTCTCTGGGATCAAGTCTAACAATTTTGTATTATGACTCAGGTACTAAACCCAGCAAACAAGGTGCTTATTTTTCTTGATGCTGTTGGCCTTAATTCTTTCCCTGGTTCTAGAAGACACTACATGTCTTATGGCCTGCTGAAATTAGGGCCATCCCCCCACCTCTTGAAAAGACATTATTATTTTGAATATTTCTCACACACACACAGAGGAAATTAAACTAATCAACTCACAACTCTATTGGTTGCCCCAGAGATCTATCCTCACATCCTTCTCTCATATCTCAGTGGAAGTGGCATTCCAGCTTCCATACAAAGTTTCTCCCTTCACCTGTGCTCTGGCCAAGTTTTTTTCAAACTTGAGCATGCATGCAAATCACCTGGTGATTGCTAAAGCCCCACTCCCACAGATTTTAATTCACTGTATCTGGGATGAAGTCTAACAATTTTGTATTACTGACAAGCTTCCAGGTAATGCCAGTGCTACCCATTTGTGGACCATCCTTTGAGTATCGTGCTCTAGATTCCATCATCTGCTGTCTCCCAGAAGCCCTAGCTTCATCTTCAACCTCTTTCCTATTTCCCATGCCCATACCTTACCCCTCAAACACATATGAATGCAGTCAAGACTCTCCAATCTTAAAAAAAGAAAAAAAAAAAAACCCTTCCAGAATATATCATCCTATTATTCCCACCTTTTTTTTGTTTGAGACAGAGTCTCACTCTGTCACCCAGGCTAGAGTGCAGTGGCATGATCTCAGCTCAGCTCACTGCAACCTCCGCCTCTTGGATTCAAGCAAATCTCCTGCCTCAGCCTACTGAGTAGCTGGGATTATAGGCACATGCCACCATGCCTGGCTAATTTTTTGTATTTTTAGTAGATACAGGGTTTCGCCATGTTGGTCAGGCTGGTCTCGAACTCCTGACCTCATTAATCCACCCGCCTTGGCCTCCCAAAGTGCTGGGATTACAGACGTGAGCCACCACACCCGGCCTGTACCTTTTCTTTATAACCAAGCTTTTCAGAGGAATCATGTCCATACTCTTTACTTCCTCACCATCCATTGCACTTTGCAATTTGATTTCTATTCCAACTAAAGCATCGAAATGACTTGGGTACTAAACCCAGTAAACAAGGTGCTTATTTTTCTTGATTCTGGTTGGCCTTAATTCTTTCCCTGGTTCTAGAAGACACTATATGTCTTATGGCCTGCTGAAATTAGGACTATCCCCCCACTTCTTTTTTTTTTTTTTTTTTTTTTTTTTTTGAGACGGAGTCTCGCTGTGTCGCCCAGGCTGGAGTGCAGTGGCCGGATCTCAGCTCACTGCAAGCTCCGCCCCCCGGGTTTACGCCATTCTCTGGCCTCAGCCTCCGGAGTAGTTGGGACTACAGGCGCCCGCCACCTCGCCCGGCTCGTTTTTTGTATTTTTTAGTAGAGACGAGGTTTCACCGTGTTAGCCAGGATGGTGTCGATCTCCTGACCTCATGATCCGCCGGTCTCGGCCTCCCAAAGTGCTGGGATTACAGGCTTGAGCCACCGCGCCCAGCCTATCCCCCCACTTCTTGAAAAGACATTATTATTTTAATCTTTCTGACCACAGCACAGATAATACAGAACTAACAAGATACAATTTTGTATCTTTTCCATTAAATGGAAAATAAAGGAAAATAAAGATTCCTTTATTTTCCATCAAATGCAGTGCAAAGTAAATCTAAATATTAACTACACTGCTTTTGCCTTTTCCCGGAGGTAGGAAGCCTTTTATGATTCAAACTATCCTGTGTCTTGAAGCCTCCTGCCTCCCCGTGTAGTGGTCCTCATTGTCCCTGGGAACCTCCTCTTCCTTAAATGATGACGTCCCCAAGGTTCTGACCCATCGTCTTTCCACTCTCACTCTCTACCTGGGCCATATATTTCACCCCATGGCTTAGGCCCAATAATATAACTGCATCCTTGATGTCTAGCCTTGCAAAACCTTTGACTAATTTAGACCAAATGCATACATTTTGAAGATGTTATTTGATTTTATTAATAATCTTTAAAATCATCTTTATTTACCAAAGATCACTGAAGTCACATGAACTAAAAGGCCTTAAAATTTCAATTTATCAGCCTGGCACAGTGGCTTACACCTATAATCCCAGCACTTTGGGAGGCCGAGGTAGGCGGATCACAAGGTCAAGAGATCAAGACCATTCTGGCCAACATGGTGAAACCTCGGCTCTACTAAAAATACAAAAATTAGCTGGGCATGGTGGTGTGCCCCTGTAGTCTCAGCTACTCAGGAGGCTGAGGCAGGAGAATCGTTTGAACCCGGGAGGTGGAGGTTGCGGTGAGTCGAGATCACGCCACTGCACTCCAGCCTGATGACAGAGCGAGACTCTGTATTTAAAATAAAAACAACAAAACTATTTCTCTGATAAAATGTTTAAGTGCTTATTTTTCTAAAAGTCATTAATTACAGCTTTTTCATATATTTTGGTAGTGAAAATATCACAAACACATGACACGTAGTATAAACACACAGACATACAAACACACAGAAGCAGATTTTCTAGATTTGTAAGAGTCTTCATGTGCCAGTTTTTAAAGTTTCTCTTCCTCATTTTGGACATTCTCTTGACTACCTGTTCCCTGCCCTAAATAACTGTCAGCTATGTCATTCCAAATCTGTATTTCTAAAGGAACAACTTTTAGGTGAAATGAAATAGAAAGTTCATACTTTACTTATACCAAGGAAAAATGTTATGAGTAAAAGTTCAGTTAAGATGGCCAGGAAGCTGTGTATGGTGGCTCATGACTGTAATCCCAGCACTTAGAGAGGTCAAGGCAGGAGGATTACCTGAGCCCAAGAGCTCAAGACCAGCCTGGGCAACATGGCAAGACCCCATCTCAACAAAAACATACAAAAATTAGCTGGACATAGTGGCATAGCCTGTGGTCTCAGCTGCTTGGGAGGCTGAGATGGGAGGATCGCTTGAGCCCAGGAGGTCAAGGCTGCAGTAAGCTATGTTCTTGCCACTGCATTCCAGCCTGGGTGACAGAGCAAGACCCTGTCTCAAAAGAAGAAAAAGAAAAAAGATGGTTAGGAAAACAGACACACTTGCCCACTGAAATTTTTTAAAGATGTTAGTTTCTTAATTGAATTACTAGCTTTAGGATGGAGCCCTTTAAGGAACAGGGCCAGGAAAGTATGCAGTTTCTAGGGCCTAATAAGCAGGCACAGCTGGAAGGCAAAACAGATCTCCGAAGTTAAGGATCCAACTTTTACACTGAATCCTGGGTCCTGAAAAGAGGAGAACACCACAGAACAAGACAGTGCAATGCTTTTACAGTGCACTTCACTGTAAGGACATTCCCCTGAGGCTAGTGGGCAACCCAATAGCAATCAACCTATTCTGTAATCACCTAATGCTCCATGGGAGTCTTAGGCCTCATTCCATACCTTCTAGGTGCCCCAAAGCATGCTTTTCTTATCTAAATGTGCAAAAAAAAGCAGTACCACCCTGTAGTAATAACTACTCACTGTAAACAACTGCTAATAGCCATCTCTAAAAATATATTTCTTTCCTAGCTTTTACATACCAAGGTTAAAATTTAAGCAGACAGAATTCAGTTGATTAAGAAGTTTTTACAGAGAGAGAGCAGAGGCTTTAAAACAATATATGTACACATACATCCTAAATCAGTTTTAATTAAGTTGACTTTTAACTATAGAGCTCTTGAAGAAAATTCTTTCAGATCTCTTATTACCAGTTTTTAGCTGGGACAAACAACCAATATTTCTGGCTTTTGAACGCTACCAAGCATAACCTCCCACCTGAAACCAATGAGCCTTCACTAGGGTTATGACTTAACCACAGATGCACAAGGTATCTCCAAAGAGGTGCCAAGCAGTTTTTACAAGATCTAGAATCATCCCAAAGGTATCTCAGAGAAAGGAAAATTCAAGACAGGAAACCAGAAGCTGTCCATCAATTAATGGCAAAAAAAAGTCCCACAAATACAGAACCAGAAAGGACTCATTCCCTAAGCTGGGAAGTGATCCCAGGCCACCATGGTGAAAGGGCAGAGACTTAGCTACTGAGTTACAGCATAGGGTAGTTGCCAGTGCTCTTCCCAGAAAGAATCTAGAGCAGTCATTTCCAAGCTTGCAAATGATTTTAACTGCTCAAGAGAATTTTTAAGGCTACCCATGACACTATTATTTAACCTTCCTTCAATTGTTTTAGATAAGAGATCTCTAAAATCATTTTTCTTTCAATGGTGTACTTAGTTCCAGTAGAGACTCAAACACCTTTGTTAAATTGCAGATGGTAATTTTCCAGGTTTTTGCCATATAAGCAACAGGTATTCCTAGAGGAGGCATTCCCCAAGTATTCCCTCTCAGCAATGGGTTTAAGATAGCAAAATACAACAAAAGTCCTGTAGAGCTAGGACTGTTTTTTTGTCCTAATAAATCCAACCAACAGAGATGGGACCTTTCAAGACAAAACTGACCTAAGGGCTGGACACATTCAGGACGAAGAGTGTACTAATGTGTCTGAGACTCCCAGGCCTCTCAAACCAGCCACCTGAATTGAACCCAAGAATTCCCACCCTCCAGATGGCAGAGATCAAGAGAGAGAAGTAGCCCTACATGGTTACAAAGTCAAGCTCACAACCACATAAAACAAGATGAGGGAAATCCCATCCAGTTGTTTCAAGGACCTGCAGCAAAGTTTGTAACTGACCAGTCTGCAGGGCTGGCTTGAACAGCAGGTTTACAGGGATCCTAGACCTGTGTTCTATCCTATGGTATCCTTCTCCATGACAGAACGACACCAAAAAGCAAAGACAAAGGAAGACAGCAAAAAAAGGTGATTTCTGAGAAGGGGCCAACAATACGAATATTTATAGTTCAAAGTACCAAAAGTACACAAGACTCACTACAACCTAAGACTAGTCACACAAATCTTCTTCCCTATTAATCAAAACTTTGCAGAGGAGACAAACCGTGATTTTTATTGTTCACTCAACTCATTTGCACAGAGAGAGAAAGGCCAGAGGCTAACTGGTAAGAAATTAGGTTTTTACCAACTTGTCAGGTTTCTGGCTGCCCTTTCTCAGCTGCTTCCAGAACAGCAGAGTGGCTTTTGATGACCCTGCTTGCTGCACCATAGCTGTGGGGGCCAAGCCACTTTACAAAACGAAACCATTCCTTTTCTTTTCATGGAACCATAGGCAAAAGGCCAGTTTTGCAAGAGGCAGCCCAACAGGTTGTATGGCGGAGCTAAATTAACATTCCCCATTCCAACCGGAGTTATATACACATGTCAAAACACAGACACTAGGCACTGCTCAATGCCCAAGTATCAACCTGGCAAGGCTCAAACTTGCCCCCATTGGCCCCTATCTGAGTCTCCTCCCGAATATAAGATTCATGGTGGTAGGGTATATTAAGAAAGCCTGGCAGGCCATGTGCAGTGGCTCACGCCTGTAATCCTAGCACTTTGGGAGGCTAAGGTGGGCAGATCACCTGAGGTCAGGAGTTCGAGACCAGCCTGGCCAACATGGTGAAACCCTGTCTCTACTAAAAATACAAAATTAGCCAGGTGTGGTGGCATGCGCCTATAACCCCAGCTACTCAGGAGGCTGAGGCAGAAGAATCATTTGAACCTAAGAGGCAGAGGTTGCAGTAAGCCAAGATCGTGCCACTATACTCCAGCCTGGGTGACAGAGTGAGACTCCATCCCCCCACAAAAGAAGTGCCAGAACTAGAATGAAGCTGTTTTCTCTGCTATGTCTTACAGTGTTCCTTCCACTGCAATTTGCTGTCAAAGTCTAACATTGTGCCCAATGGCAAAGAAGAAATGTTTATAGGGTCCAGCTCCAGAACCACAAGGCAGGAGAAAGATGGAGTGCATTTGGAACAAAGATGCAATACAATAATATTGAGCACCATTCACACCTTTGGCTGCACAGTTTTCATATTACACACATTTGAACTTTTTTTTTTTTTTTTCTTTTGCGACAGAGTCTTGCCCTGTCACTCAGGCCAGAGTGCAGTGGCACGATCTCAGCTCACTGCAACCTCTGCCTCCCAGGTTCAAGCGATTCTCCTGCTTCAGCCTCCCGAGTAGCTGAGATTACAGGCACCCACCATCACACCCAGCTAATTTTTTGTATTTTTAGTAGAAATGGGGTTTTGCCATGTTGGCCAGGCTGGAATGGAACTCCCGACCTCAGGTGATCTGCCCACCTCGGCCTCCCAAGGTGCTGGGATTACAGGCATAAGCCACCATGCCTGGCCTGAACTTTTATACAACAATGAAATAATTCTCTATTTTCACCAATCAAGACAAAGCTACCTTATAAGTGAAGAAGTTCTCACTGTGTCCCCAAAATAGAGAGCCCTAGTCATTATATTGCTCAATATGGAGCTGTATTATTTACTCTTCAAATTAGTCACAGTATCCTTGACTATATATACTCTTACCAAAAGGACTATATTACGACATAACTTCCAACAATTTGTATATAAAATCGTAAGTGTAAGGAGAAGAGAAAGAAAATTGTTAATATATACAAATAAACATATACACATGAGAAGCAAAGAGAAAATATGTAAAGCTATTACATCCTTTTTTCTGCAGTTGGTCACAAGACTAGAATTGATATTTATGCCTTCCTTCTTGCAGTTCCCATTCCATCCCTTCTCACCTTCAGTTCAGCCAGAACCACAGCTGGTCAGAGTTCCTTACCTGTTACAGAAAACACTCCTTCATTCCTGAAGGGTCCAGGTCCTCAATAGTCCTTCCTCTTTTCGTTTTCTGTGGTTTCCATTAACCCTTACCATTGGACTTGGAAGTACTAGTACATTGATTAACAGGAAACATGCTCATGGTCAAAGCTTTCTGCAACTCACCTGTTTATGAAAAGTCTCTACTTCATTTACGTCTTACTCTGGGAGCAGTTCTCTTCTTTTCACGGTTGTAGTGATGACATAAAAGGGGAACTCAGCTCCTTATCCTTAATTCCCTGAGTTAACGCAGCACAGCTTTATCACAGGTAGCAGAAACTTACTGAGGCTTGGAAAGAAGATGTGTTTCCTTCTTTCCAGAAGAAGAGATGTATAAAGTACAATATTAGGCTGGGCACAGTGGCTCACACCGGTAATCCCAGCACTTTGGGAAGCCAAGAGGGAGGATCACATGAGCCCAGGAGTTCAAGACCAGCCAGGGCAACATAGTGAGACCGTCTCCCTACTAAAAATTTAAAAAAAAAAAAAAAAAAGGCAGGCATGGTGACACGTGCCTGTAGTCCCAGCTAGTTGGGAGGCTGAGGCAGTAGGATTGTTTGAGCCCTGCATTCCACCACTGTACTCTGGCCTAAGTGACAGAGTGAGACCTTGTCTCCAAAACAAAGAAAAAGAAAAAAAAAAAAAAAAAAGTACAATATTAGATTTAGATTCCTCTCACCTTACAAATCCATAAGCCACCATTTCCCCGGATATTTCTGGATGACCAACTTTTCTGGTCAGATAGTCCAGACCCCACAGAACAGAGCTGGAGACCATCCTCAATCTCTGGATCCCCCTGAGCAAACTCAAATTGGATAAAGCAAACTCCTCTTTGTTCTGAAGAATAATTCAGCCCTCAGGCCCTCTTCCTATCCAAACACTATAAAAATCTCATGAAATTTTTTTTGAGACAGTGTCTCACTCTGTCACCAAGGCTGGTGTGCAGTGAGGCAATCTCGGCAGAATGTGCAGCACCATATCTGGCTAATTTTTTTTTTTTTTTTTTTTTTTTAGTAGAGATGGGGTTTCACCATGTTGGCCAGGCTGGTCTCAAACTCCTGGCCTCAAGTGATCCACCCACCTTGGCCTCCCAACGTGCTGGGATTATAGGCATGAGCCACCACACCCAGCCCCATTAAATATTTTTTAATACCAAAAGAAAAATGAGTTTCATAGTTAACTTCAGCCTACCCCAGATCAGTTCGAACAACATTCAACTTTTGTCTTCTGCTTTCTGAACACAAGTCATGAGCTGACTATTCTCATAACCACACACCCCGGGAGTCTGCATCCTGAACAGGAGGACAAGGCTCCTACAGCCATCTAAGACTTACCTCAGAGGCTTTTGCCACAAGAAGTCTGTAGCTCCTAGAAGAGCCACAGTGAAGAGTCGGGGCAGTGATAAGGCCCTGTGGGGGCATAGCCTCAGGTTTCCAGAGGAGTAATGGACATGTGACCCCTGGGGGATCACCATCAACACCTGAGCCTGAGCTGATACCCCCCCCCCCGGGAGCTCTCTGGCTCCTCCAAAGAAGAATTGTTAGGGGGCACAGGGAGCCCCTCAGGCCCACTTACCACTGAGCAGATGGTCAGGGATACATTTCCTGACCTTAACATGAAGTACGGAAAGGAGGTTTCAGAGAAGGAAGTCGGAGGGAAGGAGAAAATGTGGGACCCATCAATCATGTTATGGAAGGAGACATCCCCTTCACTGGAGTCCAGGAAAACTCCCACCTTATAGGAAATCTGCCTACGGTATAGCAAAGTATCAGGTTCAGTCCTGGCACAATATCCATTGTCATATCACCCCACAACACAGAACCCCTTATCTGGGGACTCTTTGTACCAATCTGTCCTTTTCACATCTTCCCTACAAATCCCCAGAGTCCACTCACGGCTGTCCCATGCTTGACCTCCACCTCCTAGTAACATCGCCCTGATGTGATGCCCTCAAGGCCCAACATGCTATAGGTGCCATCTGAGCCCCTACGGGTGTCCTTCCAGGTCACACTCTTCTTTTCATGAGAGGTGGCAAGGCTGGGATGGGCAGAGCCTGGATCCAGAGTGACAGACCCTGTAGAGAGTTACCAGTCACACAAGGCCCTCCCCTGCCCCATAACAAGGATACGCAACACCTCCCCCCTCACCACCTCCCACCCCGCTGCCAAGCCACTTAGCTGCCTGGGAGAGGTATAGCCCCCTGAGATAAGAGCTTTGTGACTCAAGCCCACACTTTCCAAGCAGAAGAAGAAACCAAAAGGCTGATTTGGGGATTAGATATGTCACAGGCTCCTTGAAGACCAGCCCCAGTTTTATGACTGTTACCTCCACCACCCACCCCATCATTACTGATAGTACCAGCATCTGCGTCATCACAGAGAACTGAAGGAGGAGCCGGAAGCCAAGGGGGCAGCAGGAGGAGCACCCAGAAAGAACACAAAGTCACTCACAGGCCTGGAACTGTTCTTTCCGCCAGTCTGCAAGAGAACCACGCATTTCATATCAGGGATTTGCAGAGACTGTACATACTAGAGTCAACACCTAATCTTTTGAAGCAGTGATGCAGGAGTTATAGGGGAAAATGTGTTTGAAAATATTCCAGTGATGTATTTTTTTCTTTCTCACACACACTTGCGCATGCACACACACACACACACACACACACACACACGATTGTGCTGCAGCCTTCCCATGATGGCTAAGCCATAAAGCTTAACACTCAGTGATTAAGAGTCTGGATACCGACCTGGACAGAAAATTCACCGTCCAGAGTCAACTGTAAAATTATGCTTTTCAAATCCCTAGCCATGCAATCATCCTGAAAACTAAGTTGTTTGAGTTTTTTTGTTTTTGTTTTTGTTTTTGTTTTTGTTTTTGAAAGAACTGGGGAGATTGAAATTTCTAAGACCTTCATTTACTTATGAAGAAGTGACTGAGGTGAACTTGTAGGTGGCCTCTAAGCCATGGGCAGAGAGAGAATGACATCTAGCTGAGCTGAACTTGGAGCATGACTGTAAACCATGAATGGAGAGAACACAGGATACAGAATAAGAGAAATCTTGACCGATTAGAAAGCAATGGAGAGGTTTCTATGATGGGAGAGAGAGAAGTTCAAAGCAGAGAACTCATCCAGTAAGAGGTCATATAGTAGTGATATTTCTCCCCCTTTTCACAGACTGGTGGGAGCAAAAACATTCCTACAGATACGGGAGAACTCAAAAACATTAGATATAGTCACCTGCCCCCTCCAAGAATTGCTCAAAGAGGTAGAAAGCTTCCAGAAGAAATCCCACTGCGATAGGCCTCCAAAAATGCCCAGGTCCCAGCCCCAGAATGTGTGAATATGTTACATACATGGCAAAGGGGACTTTATAAATGTGATAAAGGTTAAGAACCCTGAGATGGAGAGATTATCCTGGATTATCCAGGTGGGTCCAGCCTAATCACATGAACCCTAGAAAGCAAAGACTTTTCTAGGCTGTGGTCGGAGAAATAGATGTATTCACAGAAGCAGGGCTGCAGACATGCTATGTTGCCGGTTTTGAAAGAGACCCACAAATCAAAGAAAGCAGATGGCCTCTGGAAGCTGGGAAAGACCAGAGGCTCCAGAAAGGAACTCAGCCTTGTCTACATCTTATTGGACTTCTGACCTACAGAGCTGTAAGATAATAAATCTGATGGTTTAAGCCACTAAGTTTGTGGTAATTTGTTATGGCAGCAAACAGAAAACAAATAAACCCACATAGGGCAAGTGCCATCTCCAACAAGGAACAAGGCACCAACAAAGGAAGGTGTCAGGAGAGAGGAGGAAGTTCCCCATCATCTGCACATGGAAAGCTGAGGACCCAGAAAATCTCACATGTTCTGCTGGAAAGTGGAAAGGCAGAGGGGTGCCCCGAGAGCCGGTGAACCAGGGAAGGCCTGGGGTCAGTGGAAGAAGCCATATCAATCTCGTATCCACAGACAAGTTGCCCAGACCGGGAACTTTGGGTCAAGGGAGGAAGAACTAACAATATCCCCAAACAGCCAGATGGGACCTGCTCATTCTCAGCAGACACCAAGCCAAGGACCTTAAGGATCAGATCATACCAGCCTCCCCAGGGTAAAGATCTACAATGACTAAGAGTGAAGCACAGGGTCCCTTCTCCCTGACTGTCCTAAGCACATATAATCTCCTCCAACCTCTATACTCCCTTTTGGGAAGAAGAAAGGAAGATCAGTGACCAAAGCAAAGCCTATGTATGTCACAAGACCCCAAAATATCTTTAGTTGGAGAGTTTTTGCCTCCAACAGAGTGAAGTCTCAGGAACAAGATTAGAACAATTAAAGAAATAAGTAAACAACAGTTACCTTGCACATTTGGGTGTGTTTGTGACTACCATTGCCACTTACACAGGTTCAGTCAGATCAATCGGCATTTATACCTTTGCTTATTTGCTTGATGGAAACAGAATCACATAAAATGGTTGCATGGCCCAGGTGACCCTTTGAGAAAAGTGAACTTTAATTTACTTGTTTCTCACCAAGACATAAGTTGGTACTGAACTGTAAACTTCTATAGCATAACTTTAGAGATTACCAAAGAAGAAGAAGAAAGAGGAAGAGAAGGAGGTAGAAGAAGAAAAAGAGAGGGAGGAGAGGAGAAAAGAGAACTGGGATTTAATTTTGAGACTCCAATGTATAAAGTGCTATGCTGCACACTCTACTGCATTCTTCGCTTAATTTCCACAGCACATCTTTAGGCTACAAATTATTGTTCTAATTTTATGAATAATGTGAGATCAGACATTTATCTACCTCACACTGTGAATCTGTCAGTACGAAAATGTTGACTCCATATATCCATGCAATCTAGATGGGGTGCGATGGCTCACGCCTGTAATCCAAGCACTTTGAGAGGCAGAGGCGGGTGGATTGCCTGCGCTCAGGAGTTTGAGATCAGGCTGGCCAACATGGCGAAACCCCATCTCTATTAAAAACGTAAAAAACTAGCCGGGTGTAGTGGTGGGCACCTGTAATTCCAGCTACTCGGGAAGCTGAGGCAGGAGAATTGTTTGAACCCAGGAGGTGCAGGTTGCAGTGAGCTGAGACCACACTACTGCACTCCAGCCTGGGTGACAGAGTGAGATTCTGTCTCAAAAAAATAAGATATAATAATAAATATATGCAATATATACATTAAAACACACAGACTTTTATTCAGCATGAAGGGGAGATGGTAAAAGAAAACTATCTGATCCTCATTTTTTTACGAGAGAACCAGTCAAACTCCTTAGGTGTGTTCCTCGTGCATCTGGTCCCCAGCCTCCTTCATCCCATGGCTCACCCCTCTCTGTCTCTCAGTCTCTGTCCCTGACCATAGGCAGAATCATCCAGAGCAGGGGAAGGATATGTCACACAGGCTCCCAGGCACAGATCCTAAACTCACCCTGTATTAAAAAGTCCTCGGGTAACCCTTCATTTCATTAGGACCCCCTCCTCCAATACCCCTGCTCTGACCGCTGCTGGAAGGGTGAGATGGTCTCATTATCAAGACAAACTCAATTAAATGTTTACTTCAAAATTACTTAAAAATAGATATGTCTTTACTGAAATCTCTTAAAGAGGTATCATGGAGGTGGTTACATTTCATGCACCCAGATAACCTGCAAATTCTCTTCACACTTCCCAGCTCAAAGCACCTCAGCTATGATTTTTCAGCCACTCTTCCCCCACCCCAGGCCATCCAGAATCTCTACAAGTGTCCTGCATGTCTCCTCTCTCTTCCCCATCTAATCTTCTCCTCCCTGATTTGCCTACCACCCTTTCTCAGGTAAACAGTTTTTAACCACTCTAGGTTTCTCCTTTTACAGTCTTCACACATTACTCCTAAAAACCCCAACCAAGCACCAAGCCCACCGGGCAAAACAGAATTCTCTTATAAGCAGAGACAACGGTTATGAATAAATTTTTTTTTTTTTTTTTTTTTTTTTTGCGACGGAGTCTCACTCCATCACCCAGACTGGAGCGCTATGGCTCCATTTCAGCTCACTGCAAAGTCCACCTCCCGGGTTCAAGTGATTCTCCTGCCTCAGCCTCCCAAGTAGCTGGGATTACAGGTGCGTGCCACCATGCCCAGCTAATCTTTGTATTTTTGGTAGAGACAGGATTTCGCCATGTTGACCAGGCTGGTCTTGAACTTCTGACCTCAAGTGATCTGCCTGCCTCAGCATCCCACAGTGCTGGGATTACAGGCGTGAGCACTGTGCCCAAATGGTTGTTAATAATTATAAGTTGCATTTTTATTTCTATAATACAAACGTATACACAGAATTTCGCATGTAATGTCAGGTGGTTCACAGACCCCATCCCAGGACTGTAAACATCCTGGAGGTTCTAGATCCCAGATTCAGAACATTTGTTCTAAAGCAACTAATTTGTCAGCAACCAAGGAAGTTGAGAGGAAGAAACCCAGCTTGGACCATGAATTAAAGCATGAGGAAGCAGAGAGAAAACCAGTATCCTAGAGGCAGAAGACTGGAGGAAAACAGGAAACCAAAACTGGACCAGAAAGTGTCGGAACTCTGGGGTAAGAGAGGTACAGAACCAAGGACTCCCAAAGGAAAATCTGATCCCTGAAAGTGCAAGCATAATTTCTAAAATCTTGAGGCCATTAAGTCCTGATCTACACAGTCATTACGCTGCTCCTGATTTCCTCACAGCTGAACTCTCCATTGTCACTACACCAGCGAGAAGCATCAGCAGAACAGGTGTTTTCAGAGGGTTTCGGTAACCGTAACAGTGACCTGCAGTAGAGGAAGGGCCAAGAATCATGGCTGACCTGTGTTCCCAAGGAGGAGTCCCTGCAGTCTTCCAACAGAGGCTACAAGACTGACAACGAGAGCAGGGACACCAACCCCATTCTAGGGTGGGGATCACTGACAGAGAAGAGGACAGGACAGAGGCTGGAGGTAAGACCAAAGGAAACATCAGTCACTTACCCACGTACAGCTGGGTCTTCCTCCAGGCTGAAAGGGAACACGCCCTGGTGAGACCTCAGCTAGAGTGAGCCTGCTGAACGTGGTTCTATCGGCCCTTGCCTCCTCTCTGTTTGAATGGTGAGACTGTCCGTAGGAGGAGAGGGGCTGGGCAGCAGGCCGCTGTGGGAAATTCCCTGGCACAGGGCAGGAAGCCTGCATTAGGGTCTGAGTTCTACCACTGTCAGGCTACTGAATGACCTTTGACTGTCGAATGGCTGTCTGTGCCTCAGAAACCTCAAAACTTCATAATCTAACTTCATTCACTTTTGCTTCTAAGAATTAAACTTATACTATATGTGAAAATATTTTAGGGAATAAAATTATGATTAGTCCACGATTGTAAGAAAGCATTATTATGGTTTTTTCTAGCAAAGATATTTTTGGTAAATTCCTGGAAAGGAGGAGTGATTTAAGGACATGGATGCGAGGTGAGTTCTGGGGTGAATGTGGCCAGCTTTTAGCAGATAAAACTTTTCTTTTTTTTCTCTTTTTTTTGAGATGGAGTCTCACTCGTCGCCCAGGCTGGAGTGCAGTGGCACCGTATCAGCTCACTGCAACCTCCGTCTCCTGGGTTCAAGCAATTCTCCCGCCTCAGCCTCCCAAGTATATGGGATTACAGGTGCCAACCACCACGCCCGGCTAATTTTTTTATATTTTTAGTAGAGACAGGGTCTCACCATGTTGGCCAGGCTGGTCTCGAACTCCTGACCTCAGGTGAGCTGCCCATCTCGGCCTCCCAAAGTCCTGGGATTACAGGCATGAGCCACTGCGCCCGGCCCAGATAAAACCTTTCTAAAGATAAGCACCGCTATCCTGGGGAGCATCAGCTCATCCCACCGCATTCCCATGTGAGGTCAGCAGTCCAGTCCTTTCCCCATCACTTTTTGTTCAGCACCTTCAGGAGAGGGAGAAAAAAGACTCCCTGGATAGCATTGTGGGGTTGGGAGGGGAGGTCACACTCCAGAACTTATGTGTTTATATAACTCATTTATTTATATATAGCTCAATTTATTTATTTATATAGCTCATTTAATAAAACATCAGAGCATCTGGCTTATAGCTACCAGAAGCAGACCAAGAGTCAGATGCATTGAAAGCTAAAAAATGAACAATATGGTGGACAGGCCAGGGTTGGACCAAGACCCATGATGCATAACAGGCTCCAGGGGTCACCATCACACCCAGGTCCCAGGCACTGGGTGGGAAACAGCTGCCCAGATGTGGGAAAGCCCACGGAGCAGGGTCTACCTCCCACCAGCTTCCATTTCTGTCCCCAGAGAAGGGGGTCCACATGTCTGAACCCAGACAGACATCAGGGCATAGGCGGGACAAGAGACCGAGGGACATCTGGAGAGTTACTCACTAGCCAGGTGAGCTGCCCTCCTCCAGCCTGAAAGGCAACACACAGGAAACAGGTGAGCTAAGAACCGGAACATCTCCTACAAAGGCGACATGGAGAGCCCAACAGGGAAAGCAGAACTTACAAGATCTGCCTTGAGTTCATCTGAAAGAGAATGAAAAAGGCATGAACTCCCATCCCTAAGAAAAGGAAAGACTATGCCTAGAAAACCCACAAAAAATTACTTTTCTGTATCTAAGAGGAAGTTCTAATCCCAGACCCAGCAGAGCCTCCAGGGCTCCAGCAGTCCTCTCCGGATCCCCTCCGTCACCTGCTCTGGGCCCCGGGCCCTGGGTCTCCCCAGCCAGCTGGCCCCACAGACTCTCAGCCCCAGCTGCTGTACTTGCCAGCCTTGGCCCTGTCTTGCCGCCAGCCTTCAGAGCCCCCTCCTTTGTTCATCGCTCCTCCTCCTTAGTCCATTGCAGAGTCTCCTGTTCCTGCTGCTCCTTTGTGGAACGTTCTCTCATGATAAAATAGCCAGCCCCAAAGAGGAGGAGCCCCAGTATGATCAGACTCGCAGTGAAAGCTGGCTTCCAGGGAGAGGCCTGAGGGCAGCACAGCTCTGTGGCCCAGGCAGACACCCAGTCAGTGGGGAGGGGAACACCCCACGACAGCCAGCCCAGTACACCCAGGGATACCAGCCCCTCCCTCCGGCCCTGCTGGGAGGGAGCAGCAGTGCTGACCTGGGATGAAAATGGCCATTTCCTTCTCCTGGCCCAGGATAGGGTTGAGGATGGAGCAGGTGACTTTCCTCACAGAGCTGTCTCTCACCCACAGAGCGGCCCCCACACTGAACAGCCCTTCAGCATCTTGGGCATGGGCCTCAGAGAATGCCAGGACCTTCCCTCCGCTGCTGTCTCTCCACTGACATTACTCCACTGCACCTGGGGCTCCGGGAACCACCTCAAGGCCGTACACACCACACGGATCCCATTCTCTTCTGGCCCTTCAATGCGCACTTGAGGCACAGAGCCCATCTCTGCAGGAGGGAATCTGTGGAGCCCAGGAAGGCCCCCTTGGGCCCTGGGACCCCAGCAGTGCCTGCGTGTTGCGCAACTCCCAGGGGAGACATTCACATGAATTCTGGGGGTCCTATGGGAAGGCCGGCCCCTGGAGGGGGCAAGGTAGTAGCCCTGCCACGGGCACAGAAGAAAGAAGCACAGGGACCCATAGAGGGGCACAGAGGTTGGGGCTCTTCTCCCCAACCACTAACACAAAAATCTGAGGCCCAGAAGAAACAGGAGGAATTTTGTCCCAGCATTCCATCTAGCACCTCCACCCTTCTTGCCTCACACTCTCTCCTGGGCATCTTTTCTCATGCCCTCTGCCTGCCCACTTCCAAAATTATATTGATTGACAACCCTGTCTCCCAAACTTCCTTTCCTTACAACCACATCTCTGTGGGCTATCTCTCCACCACGATTTCTCACATACACTTCAAACCCAAAATAGACCTGAATTCATAATTTTGCTCCAGCTGTGGTAAATTGATTATATTAATATCCCCAGTTCTTCACTATTCTTTATGTCTAGCTCACCCTTTGCTGCATATGTTTTTGTGACTTCACACTCTGCCTCCAGGCTCAGTCATGTGACTTGATTTGGCAGATGAAAGTGAATGTGACTGAACAGATGTTTGAAAGGCACGTGCAGCATTGCTTTTACCCTCTGTCAAGTCCACGGGAAGCCTGTTACTGGGCGAGCCACTGGAGCGTGAGGCCCAAGAAGCATCACTGGTCACCCCAGCCTTTCCAGCCGAAGCTGTCCTAGGTCAGCCAACAGCCAATTGATCACCAGAAGTGTGAATAAACCCAGCCAAAGTCCACATGGGACCTTTTCAGCTGACTGAAGATATATAAGTGAACCCAGTTGAAATTAGCCAAGTCGGCTGGGCGTGGTGGCTCATACCTGTAATCCCAGCACTTTGGGAGGCCAAGGTGGGTGGATCACCTGAGGTCAGGGTTTTGAGACCAGCCTGGCCAACACGGTGAAACCCTGCCTCTACTAAAAATACAAAAATTAGGCAAATGTGGTGGTGCACACCTGTAATCCCAGTTACTCGGGAGGCTGAGGCACGAGAATGGCTTGAACCTGGGAGGTGGAGGTTGCAGTGAGCCAAGATTGCCCCACTGCACTCCAGCCTGGGCGACAGAGCAAGACTCTGTCTCAAAAAAAAAAAAAGAAAGAAAGAAAAAAGGAAATTAGCCAAATCTAGTCCAGATTAGTTGAACTCCCTTAAATGCCCAAATTAAATACATATTTATTGCCATATGCCACTGAGACTTTATAACTGTTCATAACACAGCATCATTACAGCAACAGGTAATGGATGCACAATTAGCAATCCTCCTACACTAAACAACAAGCCAAAGCAAACCCCTAGGAGTCTCTGCAATCCCCTCTTGATCCTCCAAGCTCTCTGTGTCCCTAGATCTATTTACTAGGTTAAGTCTAGTTTGTAACCTCTCTGATATCTAACCCTCCTCTCCCAACCCACTGCCCCTGGCTGCTGCCTGAGGTCAGGCAGTCATCCTCTCCACCTCAGAACTGCACCCCATGTCTCCAGTCTCATTGGTCTTGCATTCATCTTTCTCATAACTGCCAAGAGAGCATTCCCAGCACTGCTCTCTTTGCAAGTTCCTCAGCCCTGCATCCAAACTCCATTCCACAGCACACAAAGCCTCCGCTGATCCAGAGACCGCCTTCCTCTCCAACCTGTCTCTCTCTACCTCCCCCACCCCACCAACTCCACCATCTGTGCCCTTCAGGGCCCACACACCCCAAGGACTATCTGGGTAACTGCTAACAGCCCCAATCACCAGGCTGTGTGCTCTCCCTGCCCTTTCATGTTCTAGTCCATCCAGCTAAAGGACTCTCAGAACCTCATCTGGTGAGCTCATGTGCCAGCTCAGGTGTCCAATCAGATGGCCTCCGCAGCCTGACGGGTTGAGCAGTAACAACTGTGAATCTGGGTAAGATCTTCTGACCACATGATGTGAGCCAGAAATGATGTCAAAGAGACTCCCTCACTGGCTTGTGTTCCTGGCCCCAGGCCTTTCTATGAAAGACTCTCCACCTCTGTGATTCTCAGTCTCCAGCATGCGCCTGAGACACCAGGAGGGCTTGTAAAACAAATTGCTGGGCCCCACCCCAGAGCTTCTGGCTCAGCAACTTCTAAGGTGTTCCCAAGGATGCTGATGCTGTTGGCCCAGGGACCACACATTGAGAACCGCAGCTCTAACCTGGCCTGTCTCAGGACAAGCCTGAAAACTGACCAAAGAGAAAAGCGACGTGTGGCCTGAATCAGAACTCTAATCATTCAACCACTTCCAGGAAATCGCCCACTCCCACTCCTAAGTTTATTAGTTTTTATACTGTATTTTTCTCCTCCACTGAATTACATGTGCACTTAAAACCTAGAGCCAAATCCTTCTTCATTTAAAAAACCTGCCCTTATCACTCACATGAGCCCCCAGTCATGGCAGGGTTGTTGGTTTTTTGTTTGTTTGTTTTCAGTCTCCACAGATACCAGCAAAAATTGTCAATGCAACCATATTTCAAGTCTTGATGGTGGGGTATTGGGAAAAATTTTCAATTAGCAATAATTGTACCTCAGATCAACCTTGTTGGCTATGACACTGCCACTGCACAAAGCTGGTCCCATCACCGCACATTAAAGAGGAAAGTTCAGCCGGGCGCGGTGGCTCACGCCTGCAATCCCAGCACTTTGGGAGTCCCAGCAGTGGCTCCCGCGGTCAGGAGATCGAGACCATCCTGGCTGATACGGTGAAACCCCGTCTCTACTAAAAAAAATACAAAAAACTAGCCGGGCGAGGTGGCGGGTGCCTGTAGTCCCAGCTACTCGGGAGGCTGAGGCAGGAGAATGGCGTAAAACCCGGGAGGCGGAGCTTGCAGTGAGCTGAGATCCGGCCACCGCACTCCAGCCCGGGCGAAAGAGCAAGACTCCGTCTCAAAAAAACAAAACAAAACAAAACAAAACAAAAAAAAACCAAAAAAAAAGGACTGCTTTACCACATGTGAGATGAAGACAAAACTGACCATTCCCCACCTGCTCTCTTTCTCTTGCAACTGAGGAACACCACAGGCTCCCTCTTTCCCCTCCACCCACCCTTTTCCTCCAGCCCGCCCTTTTGCTCCAGCCCACCCTTCCCTCCAGCCCGCCCTCCCTTCCCTCCAGCCCACCATTCCTCTTCAGCCCGCCCTTCCCTCCAGCCCACCATTCCTCTTCAGCCGCCCGTCCCCCTCCAGCCCGCCCTTCCCTCCGAGCCCACCATTCCTCTTCAGCCCGCCCTTCCCCTCCAGCCCGCCCTTCCTCCAGCCCACCATTCCGCTTCAGCCCACCCTTCCCTCCAGCCCGCCCTTCCCTTCAGCCCACCATTCCTCTTCAGCCCGCCCTTCCCTCCAGCCCGCCCTTCCCCTCCAGCCCGCCCTTCCCTCCAGCCCGCCCTCCCCTCCAGCCCACCCTTCCTCTTCAGCCCACCCTTCCCCTTTAACTACTGAAGCCCTCAAAATCATCTTAGGAGGAAGGCACAGACCACAGACTGTTTCTGTGATTCCATCTTTTTTTCTTCCAAGCATGGCCTTAACCTTGGCAGAATTAACTTTTAAATGGATTGAGATCAGTCTCAGGCACCTTTTGGTTTACAATCGCATGCCTCAGCCATCGCACAGCTCTCTGGCCTTTGTCCTCTTTTACCAAAGGAGGAGAGTGGATTCCATGTTCCTAAAATCCCTTCAGCTCTCCATAGGTTTCTGGGAGGACACAATTACCTAAGAGATGATTAGAGAGAGCATCATAAAATGTAAGTAGACGGTGTGTGGCAGTTAGGGTTAAGTTTGACTGCACAAAACAGAAGACTCAAGCTAACAGAGGCTCACACATATAAAAGTCTGTCTTTTCACATGAAAGGAATCTGAAGGCTTTCAATCCTCCCCTGTTCACTGGATCTGTGATCTTATCAGAGAGCCCAGCTTCTCCTATCATTCCCTCAGGCACTTTGACTGAAGGTGGTTGTATCTTCTAGATCACCTCATGCCCCAAGAGAGCAGCTTTGTTCGCAATCACAGCTGCATTCAAAGCAGCAGGGAAAAGAAAAAATTTTAAAAAGCCATACTCAGTAGTTTGGCTCCTTTTAAGGAGTCCTTTTGGACGTCCTGCTGCTCAACAATTCTACTTATATCACATGGGCCAGAATGGACCCACATGGCCACATGGGTGCACAAAGACAGCTGGGGAATGAAGCATTTAGTGTGGAGCCTTGGTCACAAGAGGAGGAGGAAATGGATGTTGAACCAACTGTTTCTGTCACATGGCATGTTAGTTGAGCTTGGAAGGATGAGTGGGTTATTCACAGACAGGCTTGGAGAGAGACACAAGCAAGGATGGTGTGTGGAAGAAGCACGCCGGAAATTCACAGGATAAAAAGAGTCTCCTCCTCACTGCAGATTCTTCTCGCTAAAAACTCAAGGGCTTCTGAATTATTTCCAGTACTTCTTTCTTTCTGAATTTAGAAGATTTACAATTCAATTACTATGTAATGCTAAGACATCCTCTTCTTGGGGATTGTTTAAACACAAGTCTGTTTGGGTTTGGAAAGAGAAACCTAAGACCTACTTGGAGGGAGAGGGAGTTTCAAGGTTCCTGGAACACAATGCTGGAAGGAATTCAGGCAAAATATTCTATGGTCTTCTGACTGTTCTCTGGTGCCTGTTGTGAAGTCTAAAAGCTGTGATGCTCCCCAGGAATGGCTATGTTCTGAAAGCTTTTCCAGGAAAGTGCCTTGAGCTGGGCTACATTGTTAGCTCTCTGGTTCACAGAAAGAGTCTTCTCAAAGTCCAGAGGGCACTTAGATAAGACAGACTACATGGCACTCAAGGTTTTCTCCGTGGTTTTCTTCCAGACATCTCTGAGGCATCAGAAGCAAGGGTCAATAACTCAGTGTAACAGAAATTTTAAAATGAATCAAATATTTGGATGGAAAGAGAAACCTTCAAAATTATGCCTACTATTTAGCATTTTATCTTCCACAAAGCAAAACAAACCTATAAACTTCTCACTGCAACTGTGAGGGAAGAGGATCCTAAAACATTTTTTCTTAGCCTGTTTTCTGCTTCTCTTAACAGAGTGCCTGAGACTGGGTAATTTACAAAAACAGAGATTCACTTCTCACAGTCCTGGAAGTGGGAACTACAAGGTTAAGGGGTGTTGGGCATCTGGCAAGGACCTTTGTGCTGTGTCATCCCACAGGAAGGTGGAAGGGGAAGAGAGCATGAAGGAGTAAGAGGGGTCAAACTCACTTTTGTAACAGACCAACTCTTGTGATAAGGAACCCACTCCCCCAATAACAACATTAGTCCACTCACGAGGTTGAAACGCTCATGACCTGATCACCCCTTAGAGATCCCTCCCCTCAGCACTACTGCATGGGGGATTCAGTTTCCAACACTTGAAATTTGGGGGACACTTTCAAACCATAGTAAGAAAGAAATGACAAAAATAAATGACTTATACAGTGTTTATCACTAATAATAAGGTATGCACAAAACATCATTTATAGTCTATATTCACTATAAGATATTGTGCTCTATTTTCATGTGAATTCATGCAAAGAGATAACAAACAAAGAGAAAGATTTTCGAGAGAAGTGTTAAGAAACAGCACCATAACCTTTAGTAAAACTGAGTAACTGGTGGAAGTCATTGTTTTAAAAACCTTTTTTATTGGCTGGTTGTTTGGAAGTCAGTGGTGACATTTCAAGGAGGAGTTGTCATTGGAAAAGCAGATTTCAGGAGGCTTTAGTAAGAGTGCATGAAGAAGATGGGGAAGGAAGGAGGACAGGTGACTTAGAAAGATTCCTGGTGGTGACGGAAGTGCAGAAATAGAATGGTGACTTCAGGGAGAAGCAATTCAAGGAATGCTGTGCTTTTGCTTCTCTCTTTCTGTCCCTCTCCCCATCTCTCTTTCCATCTCTCTCTGCCTCTCACTTTGTCTGTCTCTGTTTCTCCCTCTCTGTGTCTCTCTCCTGGTTGCTGTCTCTTTCTGTCACTTTTTAAGACTCTGTGTGTGTCTCTGTTTCTCTCTTCCTCTCGTCTCTTTCTCCATCTTTCTATGTCTCTCTGTGTCCCTGCTTCTCTGACTTCTTCTGTCTCTCTCTCTCTCTGTCTCTCTCACTCTCCCTCTCACTCTCTCTCTGTGTGTGTGTGTGTCTCACTCTCTTGGTTTCTCACTCTCACTCTCCATCTCACAGTTCTCTTTGGTTTCACTATGCAAGCTGACTCTCCCCACCTGATGATCCAGTGGGATTAGCAGGAACCGAGTGGACTACGGCCACCACCCGCATCCTGTGCCCATCCATGAACTGGAGCAGAGAAGAGGACTGATCTCGTTACTTGGCCTGGCTGGACGTGCTGACCCTCAGGATCACAGGCAGTGGAAGGAGCAGCTCCTGGAAGGTCAGAGTGGGTCCTGTGACGGATGGAAATGACAAGTATGTTGAGCAACAAAAATGATCAGCACTTGGTCTGTGGCAGCAGGAGCTCAGAAGTAAGGAATCCTAGGGCCTTATATGAGTGGCCCATTGTGGCAAAAACTTTTTTAAACAAAAAATAGCCCCTAAGGAGTGTTCCAATGACTACCTCTTAAGCAATACAATTGACCCAGTGAACAATGCAGAGATTAGGGGCACCAACTCGCCACACAGTTGAAATTCGGACAATAACTTTTGACTACACCAAAAGGAATTTACTAATAGTCTATTCTTGGGTGGCAGCCTCAGTGATCACGCAGATAGTTGGTTAATGTACATTTTGTGTGTTATATGTATTGTATAGTGTATTCTTACAGTAAAGTAAGCTAGAGGAAATAAAGCAATCATAAGGAAAATGTGTTTACTATTCATTAAGTGGCTCATCATAGAGGTTCTTCTCCTCATTTTTGCATTGAGTAGGCTGAGGAGGAGGAGGTGGGAGGAGAGGAGGAAGGGTTGGTCTTGCTGTCTAAGGGGTGGCAGAAGTGAAAGAAAATCCATGTGTAAGTAAGTGACCCACGCGGTTTAAACCCTGTTGTTCAAGGGTCAACTGTTTGAACAGGGAAGTTTTGAAGTGATCTCTCTTTTTTTTTTTTCTTTCTTGAGACAGAGTCTCACTCTGTTGCCCAGGTTGGAGTGCAGTGGCTCGATCTTGGCTCACTGAAATTCAGGAAGTGACCTCTTTTCAAATAGGGCATGGCAGGGAAAGGGGGAGGAAAATGGCAAAAGTCTGCCCCACAAACTCAGGACCAAGATCCCCAATTTCTTCCCCTGGTGAGTGGGGCTCTCATTCCCTAGACCACAAAGTCTATTTGGCTTCAAAGACCACTTAGGCTCTGGGCTTGGCCTTCCAAGAGAAGAGGGTATCTGGACCCTCGCAAGAATGCAGAGCTGTCCGCCCATGGATGAGTGACCGCAGCTCTGACCCTGTCCCTGGTCTGGGCTTCACTCCTCCTCCTGTAGGTGGACACAGCTGCGGGCTCAGGGGTTCTCTAAACCAGGCAACACGTGGTTGTGGGTGGGTGTGCTTGCAGGCAGAGGAAGAGGTCTGCGGCTTACATCAGAATCTCAAAGTTGACACCCAAAAAAGGTAAAAGCTCCTGCGGATGCTGGCATATACAACTAACAAGATAACGCTCTGGGTGTACATCCGGGCACACATGAAGAGCATTCTTGTTCATGGCGGTGGTTTCAAATATTTCAGTGAGTTTTCTCTTGAATGCCTCAGTTGGGAGCCACTTCAGTTCAGTGCGGGCAGCAAGGGAACTTCTAGGACTGGTAGTTATGAATTCAAGCTTGTACACAGCGACAGGTCACAGGTCTGTGGAAGATACCTGTCAATCAATATTCAGAGGTAACATTCCATAACTGAAGCATAGGGCATATCTGACCTCATCTGACAAGGCTAAAATCATGATTGTTTTTCTAACTGGGAAATTTATGTAACTTATTTGCCAATAAAGAACCAGCTCTCTCCCCTCATTTTCTGACATAACGCTAGTCATTAGGGAACTGTTCCGATGATGTTCATGAAAGAACAAACCAATGTCTTCCGCTTTAATACCACCTATTTCACACATATGACTTTGCTGCTTCCATATGACCCTAAAAGTATCGGGAGTGTCAGGAAGTCTCTTTAATCATCGTTCTCCAACGTGCTCAGGAGATGAAGTCATTCTGTGAAGTGGACTTCAGTTGACACCACTGAGAAAATGTCCTAGAGAAAGTAAAGCTTGTAATGGCCTCAAACTTTACAGAAATAATGCAACTTCTTTCTTTCCTTTCTTTCCAGTTTTTAGATATTAATTTTAATTAGTTCAGGGCAACCTGTTTCTGCATCAAAGTCTTGGGAAGCTTCTACCTGGTTTTATTTATTTATTTATTTATTATTTATTTATTTATTTAGAAATAGAGTCTCACTGTGTCACCTAGGCCAAAGTGTAGTGGTATGATCATGGCTCACTGCAGTCTCAACCTCTTAGGCTCAAGCCAATCCTCAGGCCTCCACCACCTGAGTAGCTGGGACTACAGGTGTGCCACCAGGTCCTGCGAATGTTTTATTCTAATTTTTTATTTTTTGTAGAGACAGGATCTCGTTATGTGGCAAAAGCCAGTCTCAAACTCCTGGTCTCAAGCAATCCTTGTGTCAGCCTCCTAAAGCACTGAGATTATAGACGTGAGCCACAGCACACAGCTGATTCATTATTTTATTTTCTCAGAACTCTATGCAACCTGATTCTTAATACTTAAGGAAAGAGAAGCCAGACAAAGGTGGAAGTAGTTACACACAATGTGAGTGTCATTTGGCACTTAGACAAGAGAGATGGATTGTAAAAATAAAAGAGCCACATGTCACAATTGGCTGTGGGCTTGGATGTGGACTCCAGCACTTTTTATTTTTATTTTTTAGGAGATAGTGTCTCACTCTCTTGCTCAAGCTGGAGTGCAGTGATATAATCGTAGCTGACTGTAATCTCAAACTCCTGAGTTCAAGTGATCCTCCTGCCTCAGCCTCCCAAGTAGCTGGGACTACAGATGTGTCACCGCTCCAGGTTAATTTTTATTTTTTTTAATTTTGTAGGCGAGGTCTCCCTGTGTTGCTCAGGCTAGTCTCAAACATGTGACCTCAAGCAATCCTTCCACCTTGGCCTCCAAAGCACTGGGATTATAGGTGTGAGCCACTGTACCCGGCCAAGAAACCAACCCCACCTGTTTTCTACATAAAGTTTAGCATCTAGATACAAAGCAAATAATTTTTAAAGATCAAGGAGTCTGAAGGGAAGCTGGTGGGAGGGGAATGGGCTGAAGGCAGCATTTTCTGGTCTACGGTTTTGCTTATTCTTGGACTTTCCAAAGTCCTGAAAGAAGCAGAAGGAAAGTGGGAACGGAGGAAGAGGCAGGAAGAAAGGAGGAGGGCTGCGCCTCTGAGGTTGCAGATTAGCCCAAGGCGGCTCAGTGGCTGGGAAGGAAGGAAGGAAGCCCCCAGGGCCGAAGGTGGAGTCAGAGTCCTGGGTCCAGCAGAGACTGGAGGGGAGGAGGGTGCCAGGAGCCAAAGACCTTCCTGCTAGCACTGCAGCCTCTTAAACTGCTTAGGCTTTTATCCAAATTTGATATGTCCGCATTTTGTAGACCTCCAAACCCAGTCACTCAGGGTAACCCAAGCAGGAAGGGGAGGATGATGGGAGAAGCTGCCACACCTGATGATGCCCTTCCGGCTTTTATCCATTCCTGGGAATGACTCTTTCTCCAACTCGGGGGATGCCCCTACGGCAGAATACAGTGGCATTGACCAGCAGTGGAGAATTCCAAGTCCAAAAAACGATTGGCATTTTAAAGGAAAGTAAGAAATCATCCTGCATATATGAAATATTAGGAAAAAAGTTGTTACTAATAAATCTCAAGACACCACTCTGGTGAGATTGGGTTTCTTTGGGGATGTGTCGAGCAGGGTGTATGTACCCAGTGGGTACATCCCACCCTTCAGACTCCTCCTTCAGCTCCTGTCTACTGTAGCAGCCAGAAGGCAGCTCCGGTCCTCATCTCTGAGCAACCCACTCACTCATTCACTCACTCATTCATTCACTCGCTAACTCATTCACTCACTCACTCATTCACTCCTTCACTCGCTCACTCACTCATTCACTCACTCAGTCGTTTACTCATTCACTCACTCTTTTACTCACTCATTCATTTACTCATTCACTCATTCACTAACCCATTCACTCACTCACTCATTCACTCACCCATTCACTCACTCATTCACTCATTCACAAACCCATTCACTCCCTCACTCACTTATTCACTCCTTCACTCACTCACTCACTCACTCATTCACTCAGTCGTTTGCTCATTCACTCACCCTTTTATTCACTCACTCGTTCACTTAGTCATTCACTCACTCATTCACTCATTCACTAACCCATTCACTCACTCACTCATTCACTCACCCATTCACTCACTCACCCATTCACTCACTCATTCACTCATTCACTAACGCATTCACTCACTCAATCACTCACTCATTCACTCCCTCATTTACTCACTCAGCCATTCACTAACTCATTCTTTCACTCACTCTCCCATTCACTCATTCACTCACTTATTCACTCACTCACTCATTTCCTCATTCATTCACTCACCCTTTATTCACACACTCACTCATTTATTGACTCATTCACTCACTAATTGGTTCATTCACTCACTTCTTCACTCACTCATTTACTTGTTCACTCACTGACTCATTCACTCACTCTTTCCCTCACCCATTCATTCACTCATCCACTCATTTGCTCACTCACTCATTCACCCACTCACCCATTCACTAAGTCATTCATTCATTCACTCACTCACCCATCACTCATTTATTCCCTCGGTCACTCACTCATTCACTCACTTATTCACTTACTCACTTATTCACTCACTCATTCACTAAATCACTCATTCATTCACTTACTCACTTATTCGCTCATCCATCCATTCACTCACTCACTCATTCACTCATTCACTCACTCAGCAATTCACTCACTCACTCACGTTCACTCATTCACTCATTTACCCACTCACTCATTTACTCCTTCACTCATCCACTCACTCACTCATTCATTCACTGACTGACTCACTCACTCACCCATTCACTCATTTACTCACTCATTTACTCCTTCATTCACTCACTCCTTCATTCATTCATTCAGCAGCACCCATGACAGGTTCACTCTGTCCTGGGCTCTGCTGTTGCCCTGGGCCTGCAGCAGGGAATAGTCAAAGATCTCTGAATCCATGGCATTCAGAGTTCAGCAGGGGTCCTGTTGAGAAGCTCAGCAGATAGGTGAAATGCCCCATGTGTGACACTGACGAGGATGTTTTAAGAGAAGCAGGGAGGGAACAGGAGTGTGCGTGGAGCCCAAAATTTCTAAGAGGGTGATCTGGAGAGGCCTCACCATGCAGGAGACCTTGCCAGAGAGACCTGAGGAAGGGGGGCAGAGTGGGTAGGGAGAGGAGGGCCTGGGCTGAGGAAAGAGCAGTCTGGGCCTGAGGTTGTCGGGTGCCCACATGGGCCTCCGGGCAGCACCAGGATCTGATGGGACCAGAGGACAGGCCAGTGGGCTGTGTGTGGGGCCTGTGACTCCGAGTCAGCAGAGAAGATGCCTGAATTACATCCTGATAGGTGCACCCTGACTTTGAAGCTGAGGACACCCGAGGCATGGAGGTGGGGTGGAGGTGGCGGCAGAGCAGGGGATGGGGAGGGAGCCTGTGTGGGTCCAGGTCAGAGGTGGTGGCTTGGCCCCAGTGGCTCCAGATGCAATGAAGAGCCAAGAGGGACTTTCCTGAGGGACTTAGATGCCGGGGTGGAGGAGAATTGCAAGGCTTCAGCCTGAGCCCTTGGGAGGATGGAGTCACCAGGAACTGAGGTGAGGAAGACTGAGCGGTGGGGGGTTGTGCAAGGGTGCAGAGGCCTGAGCTCAGTTTGGTGCCTGCAGATTTGAGATGCCCACTCCATGCACAGGCAGAGACAGCAGGGGAGGGGAAGAGGCTGCAGCTCAGGTAGCCCTGGAATGTGCAGCCTGACATGCTGGGGCACTGGGTCATGGTGCCCTCATGGCTGGGAGCTGCTTCCCTCCTGGGATGCCAGAACTCCTTTAGGGCACATCCACAGCTCCTGTGCTCACCACAGAGGGAAAGTGGGAAGGGCATCTGTCCCTATGCATGTTCTCCTTCACCTTGTTCTAGGCAGGTCCCAGGCAGCACCTCCCGTCCCAAGTGGCTCCCCTTGGCCCCTGCCCCTAGTGTGCACAGCCAGACCCTCGAAGACGGCTGGATTCAGAGGCTCACTTCTAATGAATAGAACCAGGCAAAAGAGAGGGCGGTCTCTCCTGAGATTGGATTGGGAGGGGCTGCAGGTTCTGTCCACTGGAACTCTCCCCCTGCCTCTTGATAGGTGCTAGTTCTGGCAAAGCCAGTCACCTGCCCAGGGCAGAGGGTAGCCTGAAGCTGATGCCACGGAGACACTGGGGCCTTCAGTCCAACAGCCTTCAAACAACAGAATCCTGCCAGCAACACAGAAGCAAGCGTGGAAGCAGCTCCTCCCCTGATGAGCCTGAGCCTTCAGAAGACATGGCAGCCCTGAGCAGACACCTGCTGCAGCCCTGGGCAGACACCTGCTGCAGCCCTGGGCAGACACCTGCTGCAGCCGCGGAGAGCCCCTGGGGCAGAGGGCCCAGTGAAGCCTGAACTCCTGGCCCAAGGAGTAATCATTCCTGGGGTATAAGTGTGTGCTGGTGTGGGCCACACTTTGGAGTAATTTGTCAAGGGACAATAAAGAACAAACACACACCTCAGGTCCTACTGGGTGGAAGCTGTACGGTCAGCATGGCATGTAATATCTTCCTCTTGAATTAGAAAATTCATTGCTAAGACCCAAGATTTAAAAAAAAAAAACAAAAAACCTCTAGTTGTAGCACCATTAAAATACATGACTTGCAAAAAAAAAAAAAAAAAAAAAAAAAAAAAGAGAGCCACAGCTATTCTTTTGCATCTTAGCTACAGGTATATATTAATATATGTTAATTCCTTGACTGACTGAGCAATGGGCCAAACTCATGAGAACAGATGTGTGAGGACGGTCAGTGACCACCCTGACCCCAGCCCTTACATACAGACAAACTTTTGAATATAATCCGTAATCTTGGGGGTCTTGACACTCTAAATTTTATGGTTTCTAATTAACTATTTCTATTCCCTAAACAATACCTGTTCATCGGAGAGAAAAATGGCATTACCTATACTAAGCAAAAGAAAGGAAATAAAATGCTCAGAAACATTTACATATGTATGCAGACTCACATACACACACACACGCACACACAGGCTCACACTGTGTCTAGGCCTGCGTTTTCACTTATTTGTATGTCCTGAACATATTTCCATGTCAGTAGACTTATCTTCGTAGCGATAACAGCAATTAAATATTACTGCAGCGTCTATTTTTACCATCATTTATTTAACTCATCATGTTTGAACTGTTAGGTTGTATCTATCGTTTTCTGTATTACAGACAATTTGATGACAAATGACCAATCCCCTAATGTTCAATATAAAAAATATCAATTGTATAAGGAGATAAGGGGTATTTGGCTAAAATAAAAATCGGTGTGCTCCACCTTCTCCACATGTAATATGCTCTAAAAAGGCATGAATAATTAAATTAGCCCTTCTATTTTCCAGCACAGATCCTGAGCCCAGCGGTGGGTGCAGGTGCTTAGAGCCTTGGTCTGCTCTTCTGCCCGCCAGAAGGCAAAGGCCACTCAACTGCCACCTTAAGACACCCAGGATTCTCCTCTCCTTTTTTATTAATAATGTTCAGGCTCAGTGCATGAGAGCAGCGCTCTCTGACTTTGCATTCATCAGAGTAACCTAGGGGGCTTGTTTAAAAATACACATTCCTGGCCAGGCGCGGTGGCTCAAGCCTGTAATCCCAGCACTTTGGGAGGCCGAGACGGGCGGATCACGAGGTCAGGAGATGGAGACCATCCTGGCTAACACGGTGAAACCCTGTCTCTACTAAAAAATACAAAAACTAGCCGGGTGAGGTGGTGGGCGCCTGTAGTCCTAGCTACTCGGGAGGCTGAGGCCGGAGAATGGCGTAAACCCACGAGGCGGAGCTTGCAGAGATCCGGCCACTGCACTTCAGCCTGGGTGACAGAGCGAGATTCCGTCTCAAAAAAAAAAAAAAAAAAAAGAATTACACATTCCCTGGCTGCGCTCCCAGAAACTGGACTTCAGTGGTTTAGCGGGGGTGTGCATAGGCCAGGTGATTCTGAGGACCAGGAGGGGTTAGGAATTGCCCCGTTAATTATGGCCAAGGGAGAGATCAGACCATCCAGCATTGTCTGCAGCATATTTTTTTTCCTTTTGCAATGAATATTCGATGCTCAGCGGGATGAGCCCCAGGATGAGGCACACATCCAAGAAAAATTCATGCCTCTCCATCTTTTCCCCAGGATTGCCCTTTGGCGAGACTCTCCTTTGCGATTGCTTCACCTTCCCCGGTTCATAGAACAAACCTCTTCTTAGTCTTTTTTGTTGTCTCTTGTCTGTTCAACAAACACCCACTATGCAGGACCATCCTCCGGTAAGCTGTCGAGTGGGGCCGTTTGGGAGCCCTTGTTCGTGGGGTGGGTACTGAAGGAACCAGGACCCCATATGCCCGTGCTTTTGTGGGGGGCTGCCCCCTCTGCCATGGCAGGGTAACAGGCACCAGACTGTTAAGCTGTGGATGGGCAACCGCACGTCGCATTGGATGTGCGTATTTCAGCACGTGGAGTTGGCCAGTGAAGCCGGCCGAAGTCGACACAGCCTACAGCAGCGCGCGTGTCCCTGGGGAGGAAGGGTCGTCCCGCCTCCCCCCCAGGCCAGTCCTGTTGCGCCTCCTCCTGCCCCACTCTGACTTTCTCGCGCCCAGGTGTCTCTGAGGGTCGCGCCCGGATACCCTCCTCCACCCCAAGGCTTCTTCTCCCCAAGGGCCGGGCTGGGGGCCCAGGAGCGCCACAGCCCCCGTGGGCCCGGGAAATCGCAGCTTCGTCACAGCTAAGCCCGCTGCGCTCAGCTTTTCCCACCACCTGGGGGATCCACTCTCCATCCGTCCTTCCCGACCTCAGGCTGCAGAGAAAACTTGGGGGCGGGAGTCGAGGAAGCCGCGCCCTGAGGCTCCCAGCGCAGCCCCAGGAGGAATCCTGCCGGGAACTAGAAGCTGTGCGCGCGGCTGGGCTCGGTGCCGACAACAGCCGGAGCCTGCCGCGAGCCTCCGCGTCCACGTGGGGTCTCCGCGCCCCAATTCCACCCCGCACCGCCATCGGCGCTCCCAGCAAGTGCGGGGTTTCCACCGGCCCCGGCGTTCGCGCCCAGTCAGGGTCTCCCTCGCCCCCTCGGGAGACGCTCCCTGCGTTCTATCCCGCCCCGCCTTGGCGCGCCCCGCAAACGATGTGACCCCGCCCCCATGCGGTCTCCCCTCCCCAGGACCCTGCCCCTGCCCCCACTTGGGGAGCTCCGGGCATCTCTAAAGCCCTCAACCAGAGTCCTCCAACCCACCCGCCAGGCTCGCGCACCAGCAAAGCGGCCCCACCCGCAGGGACCCCGCCCACCTGTGGCGCTACCCCCGCCTCTGTGGCCTCCCCCACCGCTAGCGCGGCCCCCACCTACGACGACCCCCGCGTAGGTGCTCCTGCCCACACACCACCCCCCCCCCCCGCCCCACCAGCCCCTGCCCCTTTCCCTGCCCCTACCCCTAGCCGCGCCCCCGCCCCCGCAGCCCCTCCCGTGCGCTCTGGCCCGGCCCCTCGCCGCCCATTGGCGCTGGGGCCGGGCGGGTGCGCGGGCGGGGCGGCGGTTCCCAGTCGGGCGCGCGCGGGCAGGGTCCCTGTTGCCTGCTGCGCACCCGGACTAGCGGCTGCCCTCGGCCTCCTCGCCGTGGTCGCCGACGACTCCCGGGCCCCCAAGGGCTCGTTGCAGAAGTTCCTGGAGCACCTCTCCGGGGCCGGCAAGGCCATCGGCGTGCTGACCAGCGGCGGGGATGCTCAAGGTGCGCGCCCCCCTCCCAGCGGCCAGGGAGGGACGGACAGAGAGGGGGAGAACAGGGCGACGGGGATGGGGGGACGGGGCAGAAGAGGGGGGAAGCATGGGAGGACCCGGGGAAAGGTGAGGAAGCGATGGGAAGAACCGAGGAGAAGAGCGGGGAAGCAATGGGGAGAACTGGGGGGAAGCCCGTGTCCGGGAGCGGCAGGGGTACCTGCGGGGCGGCATGAGCCGGCAAGGCAGCCCCGGGGTCCTTGCCAGGTGGGGCGGAGGAGGAAGGGACATGGCGGTAGGAATCTCCACCCGGAAGATAGTGAGTTTTCCACCCCCTCCGGTTTATGTTTTAAATTGAGCCTGGCAGAGGGGGTCGCCTGGAGGACCCTCGGGAGTCGTTCTGCCTCTTAGCTGTAGGACCTGGCCGGGCTTCCCCTCCGAAGCGGGTACAGCGCGATGACTTCCTAAGTGGCCCCCCGTCCCCCAACTCCGCCCCACACCACCCCCTAGCATGTGGAGGAAGAAACGGGGGGTCCCCGCGCGCCTCCTGTCGCCTCAAATGCATCTTCAGTAGGAAAAACAAAAGCAACTGGAATAATTTTCCAACATGACCCTGTGGTTAAGCCATTAGATACTCCAGCCCACAGACGGGATCACTTTAAAATTCACACCATTTAAAATGGTTGTGAGAGTTGCAAAGCTTTACCGCTAAACTTTGAAGTAATTGAAGCATTCTGCTCCACTTGCTTACAAACTAGGGTTGGGGATAACCTTCAGTCCAAAGTAGCAACCTTCTAAATCCAGCTTAGAGGCGAGGCTCCCACTGACACAGGAAGAGACAGTGGCCCTTGTTTATTCTCCTGTGTTCAGATACCTTGTCATTTCTTTTGTATCCTCATCATCACTTCTGCTTTTCCAATTCAAACTAAAGGGAGTTTAATTCTGTTTTGGAGAAGCTGTAATTAGTGGTTTCTTTTCATGGTTTGCTTAAACTCTTAAGTCTGGTGCTTGCATTTACCCAAATGGACTTTTCTTTAGTACGACAGTGCCGTAGCCCAGGGCTTCTCCCTCCATATCTGCTCCCCAGGAGGCCCCCTAGAAATGGGTGCTGGAGATCCAGCCCCGCTCCGTGTGCCGTTTTCTTTGAGTCCAATGTAGGTTTGGCTCAGAGAAGAAAACGGGCCTCCGGGTTAGGTGCCTCTGATTGCTTGCTTGTGAACTGTTTAATGATAAGGCGCCTTCCAAACTAATTTTACACATTGATAGTTGTAGCTTGAAGTATCACTGCAGTCATAAGAACAAGAAACACTCCCATAAAGTAGATACAGAGAAAAAGCCATAAAAGTTTAATAAAGTGCAAATAAAATGGTGTTGTAAGAATGTACAGTGGGAAATGCTCTCAGTTCAGACAGATCGGCTGTGGCGTCCTCCTGTAAATACATTCAGCCACGTGTGGCTCGATTGCAATCACTACTGTGAATTGTGATCCAGAATGTTCTTGGGGTCCGATGCCTGGACTGTGCCAGCAGCTGACTCTGATTGGGCCTCACGGCGGTGATGTGCTTAGCGCGGCCAGCTGGGCTGAGGGGTGAACTCCTGTGCACTCGCCACGTGCAGGCGTTATTCTGGTGATGGAGTTGCACGCGGTGCGCCTTGTTCACCTGGGCTACTTAAAGTACCGGGAACCCAACCGCGGACGGGCGCCTCCCAACATGGGAGCTGTCTTTTTTATCCAGGGCCCTCTGGCTCTGCAGACCCGGGCCGCCGGTCCCTGAGCCCACGGGGAGGCACCGGAGGGCTCTGCTGGGCCATGGAGGTCCCCGAGCAGGTGGTCGCTCATTGCTTGTGCAGTGGTCCATGGCCTGTGAGTTTATTCCCGGGGTCTGTGTCAGCGAGGTTAACCAGTTCACAGCTGGGCACTTACCCCTTACACAGATGACACTAGTTAAAGTGGAATCTCTATTAGCTCGCACGGGAGTGCGTGAGGAGCTGGGAGGTTGGAGAGGTTTGGCCCTTCCACTGAAGCTCGGGCTCCTGACGTTCTGCGTCTTCCTGTTGGGCCGTCAGGGCTGCTGTGGGTTCTGAAGACTAGTGGGTGCCATATGGACCAGGGGATGCGGAAGCCTCTAGAGGCCGCGGGAGGGAAGGAGATGGTTGCCTCCCCAGAGCCAGCCCTGCCGACACCTCGACGTTAGCTGGTGGGACCTGTTTTGGACTCCAGCTTCCAGAAATGTGAGAAAATAAGTTAGTGTTTAGGGTGCTAAATTTGGGGTGATTTCGTAGAGAAATAGAAAACTAGCCCATGAAGGTGCACGCATTGAAATGTGCTCTGTCCAGGTGTTCGCAGTGGCATGAGGAGGATGGCATTAGGGTTCTGGGAACCGTGCAGTTTTACTGAAGGAAGGGGGCTCGCCACACCTTTCCTCATGTAACTGAAGGTATGTATGCCTGCCACACGGCCCAGGAGACAGGGACTTAGAATTCTGACTTTATTTCTTATGGGAACCAAGCCACAGTCAGAACACGGTGAGGGCTGAAACCAGCTTCCTACAGCCTGAATTGGGAAGAGGAATCGCAAGTAGTTTGTGTTTTTCTACACAGACCTGTCCTTTCAGGTTTTGTTAAGTTCTGGAAAAAGGGAGAAGCCAGGCACACCTTGGTGAGGGACAGTGTTTCTGGAGGTGGTGCGGCTTCAGCCTGAACGTGGCTGGGAGGCTCTGAAACTGCCCTCCAAGGGCACTCATCTGTTCCGTATTGCACTGATACCTCATTTACAGAAATCCACAGAAATGACAGAGCAGTGCGGGAGGCCTCCGGTCTGGATGGGTTTGTGTGGGCCGAGGTCATGGGGTGTTGTCCCAAGTGCTTATCCTGATCTGGCAGAGGCTCTGTTCCCAAATAATTATTCCACAGTTTCAGAGCCTATGTCTGAGGGATAATCTTTTAATTTTGTTGCATAAAAGCAAACAAAGTATGTCTTGAGGGTCTAGAAATCCATTTAGTAGTCATGGCTGTAACCTCAAATATGGGGCTTTGGGATGGAGTGAAAACCACCATCACCTGGCGTGGATGCTGCATGGTATTTTTTAGCGTGGTGGCCTGCTCGTGCCTTGAGCTCCATCTGCAGTGTGAGCAACAGCTGTGCAGTTGAGAAATGTGGATGGGTCAGCTTGCTCCTCCAGGGGCCTGTGGGCATCCAGGTGAGGGGCCTGGGATGAGGCCACGCCAGTGGGAAGGAGCTTGGTTGTGTCAGCTGATGTCTGCCTCTACAGGCCCACAAGCCAGCCAGAACCCAGTTTTCCTTTGGTCATCTAATGCCAGAAAAAAACCTGTTAGAGATTTTCATAATTGATATTAATGACTCATTTGACCATGCATAAAATGTTATAAATGCCTGAGGCTTTACAACTTGACAGATGTGTAACTCACATGTTATGATTGAATCCAACTGTTGAAGATATTTGTTTCACTTGAAGGTGTTTAGCATTTCATGCACAAACCAAATGCCACTAGCATTTTGAAAGAGTATTTTGGAATTTTAAACAGAGTGGGACAGTGCTGGGTCTCTGGGATGCTGGTGAGGTGGACATGACCTCAAGCTCTTGGAACTTGCAAGCAAGCAGGATTCCTAAATTGTCACACCTGCAGTGCTGGAAGTCAAAGTGGATTTCTGTAAACGAGGGTATTAGTGCAATAAGGAACAAGATGAGTGCCCTTAGAGGGCAGTTTCTGAGCCTCCCAGACATCCCAGGAGGAAATAGCGATTTGGGGGGGGTGGGGGAGAGGGAAGTTACCCACCAGAACCTGGATGGCGGAGCCGGGTTTTGTGATTGCCCGGTGTGGCGGCAGATCATTACGTGAATTAAAGAACAGGTAAGCGCCCGGTGAGGGCGGTTTCTCTCCCCCCTTCAGAACCGCAAGTGGAAGACGCCCAAGGTAGGGTTCGGCTTATCCACCGAGCCTGGATGGTGGAGCCGGGTTTCTTGGTTGTGCCCTGTGTGGCTAGTCATTACGTGCCATAAGGGAACAGTGTGGTGCCCTGAGGGTGGTTTTAGCCCCCTTGGAACCTCAAGTAGAAGATGCCCAAAGGTGAGGGTTCCTTCGGTTATCCAGGAGCGGGTTTGCTGGTGGCCGCTGCGTGGCAGGTCACTGCATGGAGATATGGGAGGTGAGTGGAGTGGGAATAGAGGATGCACCCTCCAGTTACTGCTAGGAGTTGGCTCTGGTAGCAGAGGGGGCATAGAGGGATTCCCATCAGGGGCAACACGGCTGGGTTCCACGTGTGCTGGACGCCGAGGTGTGGCTATATGTGATCTCAGTCTCCACAGCCACCCTGGGAAGTGGGTTGAGTTACCTTCCCATCTCACATTTGAGAAATCTCAGGGCTCACATCACAGCTGGGTAGGGTGGAACTAATGTCTCAGGCAGGACGTTGGCCCCAGAGCCCAGCTCTTACCCCTCCTGCTATTTTCAGTCCACCAAGCTTGTAGAGAGGTATGTGCATTGGTGGGGGGCAGCTGAGAAACCAACACAGTAGAGGGGGGCAGGAAATAAACCAGGCAGGAGACAGGCAGTGCTTGGGAGGTCTGGGTGTGGGGGCACCTCTGGGCCTGTGAACCCTGTTCTGTGCTCCCAGCTTGCCCAACTTTGACCCTCAGCCACATGCTGCGCGCTTTAGGTGAAATCTCAGTCCCTCGCGTGGTGCGGGCATCTTTTCTCCCTGGCTTTGCCTCTCCTTAAATCACGGAGTCTCAGTGGGGATGGCGGGGTGGTTGGGTGGTCTATGGAATTTGCCCTCCACCTCCCCATCCTTGTCCTGTCTGGCCTGTTACCTGGATGTCTCTTCAGAGCCTGCAAATCAGTGGAGGCCATGGCAGCCTCTCGCTGACCGACCTCTCAAACTCTTTTATTCATCGGAATCGTATTAAATGCTGATTCCTAGGCACCCCATTAGACTCTGCACCTGCCTGGCATGGGTACTTTGAAGAAGGTACAGAGGGTTGCTGGGCTGTTCCAGGAGGGAATTTGCATTTGTAGAATGTCCAGCTGTGGTCCTTCCAGCACTCTACTTTCCACGCCACGTGGCATTAAACCTGGAAGTCCTCTGGGTGCTGTGCTGGTGGGGAAGCTCGGCTGGACCTTGGGGCTGCTGGGGCTCGGACTTGATTCTTGGGCTGGGGCTGTGGGAGTTGTTCTCTTCAGTGGGCCTGCTGATGGGATGCCCTGGGAAGTCCTGCTGTGCACTCGGGGGAAGGTGCAGAGACAGGCTCAGGAAAGACAGACCGTGGATTTTAAAAATTCCTATTGGAAAATCGTTGATGAGCAATTAATTGCCTTCCTGACTGAAGACAGTCATTGCTTGAATATTGGTTTGTTTGCAAAATTGTCCAATGGAACAGTATTAAGTTTTCATTCATGCCTTGTCTATACATAAATAGGATGCTATACCGCAACTAAAACTAGTTTTAAATTTTGTATCACATTGTAGTCCAGATTACAAATGGCTGCTTGATAATCTAATTGATAAAATGGAGGAATTTAGTACTTGGAACCCAGAGTGAAGAGAACA